>NC_080678.1:39297485-40547485 GCF_030445035.2 Dasypus novemcinctus | reverse complement strand
CTGATTTATAAATGGGATTGTGACTAAAAAAGGTAGTCTGGGGAAATAAATGTCAATAGAAAGAAAGCTAAAGAATAATCTAGGAACTAAATAACACAATGAACCCAGAGGCGGTTGAGAATTGTGGTTAAGGGTACAAACGCAAGAGAGTCCTTCTGTTAGCTAGAGCAGATGTACATCACTATTGCAGGCTGAGGGGAATATGGAGAAACATGGGAAAACTACAATTGGTGTGATCTATAGACTGTGGTTAACAGCAATACTATAATACTTTTGCATTAATGCCAACCTATACTATGTTGATAATGGAGGTGTATGGAAAAAATGTGCCAAATGTATGCTATGGACCATGATTGGTGGTAATAGTCTGATGATATTATCTCATAATCTGTAACAAATATTCTACCAGGGTGTGGAGTTGTATGGGAAATCTACACATCTGTATGATTGTTTTGCAAGTTCACAATATCTGTAACAAAAACACATTTAAAAAAATAGTATGATTGGGGGAAAAATACACCAAATGTAAGATAAGGAATATAGTCGGTAGTAATATTTTGACAATGCTCTTGCATAGTTTGTAACAAATATTTCACACCAAGGTGAAGAGTTAGTGGTAGGATGATGTATGAGACCCCTGTGTGATGTTATGTATGTTTATTCTGTAAGTTCACAATCTTTAATATACACTTATTATTTTTGTGTGTTTGTGTATGAACAATATACTTCAATTAAAAAATTAATTAAAAAAATTAAAAATTTTTTAAAAATGGTACTAAAATGAAAAGATAAGTAAACCATAATTCCTACTCCTGCAGATAGCTACTAACATTTTAAGAGTATTTTCTCTCAGTCTCTTTTCCTTGCTTGTTTGTTTATTTGTTTATTTTCAGAAGTGAAAATGCATTTGACTATTAAATAGAGTTCCTGGCTCTCATTTCTCACTCATTGTATTATTTGCTCTTGTGCTGCCTTGTTTCATACTTCATTTCTCGGAATGCTTCTATGTTATCAGCCTTGTGAATGGCTAGTTAGTGGAAACATTAAGAAACACATAGGTAAAGGTATACATGCCCCTTTATAGCCCTTTGCCCAGTAAAGTCGTTCCATATCTGAAGAGGAAACAAGGAGTTTTGAAAGAGATGTGCCATAATATTTCTTTAGGTCAAAGTATCAGTGGTGGCCATTTCCAATTTGGAACCAAGAACCATTGGCTGAGTTGTCTGTAAATGGCTTTGAAGACATCTTTAAAGACCAGAAACCAAAGGTCTGGATAAAATTAATGACTTAGCAAAGAACATCCATTAGAAGCAGCAGGGACTATTATCCAGACATATGGAGATAAAATATTTCATATTATAATATAAATCAATAAGAAACATGGTTGAGTGCTCACACACCTTGCAAAGAGCATGTCTATCACAACATGCAAAACATCTGCATAGCTCAATGACTCCATAGCTCAATGACTCCATGTAAGAGTTTTCCTCTACCACAGTGCCTGTCTAGGGACTTGTGACTATCACCTTCCTGAATTTTTATTTTGCTCTTCTCTCAATAGCCTATCTTTCCTAACTTTGTGGTTTTATTTCCCAGTTATTTTCTATTTCCCATCTCACAGAAAATTCCTACTTAAATCTTCTGCATGGAGGAAAATAGCTGTTACATATTATAAATAAACAAGTTTATTTATTGAAATGGAATTAGGTTGAGCTACTTGGTATACCGTGGCATTGCTTTCATATTAACCTTTTTCCTAATAGTGTGATTACTGTATTAAAAATCACTTAGAGGGAAGTGGACTTGACCCAGTGGTTAGGGCATCTGTCTACCACATGGGAGGTCTGCGGTTCAAACCCCAGGCCTCCTTGACCCGTGTGGAGCTGGCCCATGTACAGTGCTGATGTGTGCAAGGAGTGCCGTGCCACGCAGGGGTGTCCCCCACATGGCCCCACGTGCAAGGAGTGCACTCTGTAAGGAGAGTCGCTCAGCGTGAAAGAAAGTGCAGCCTGCCCAGGAATGGCGATGCACACACGGAGAGCTGACACAACAAGATGACACAACAGAAAAAAACACAGATTCCCGTGCCGCTGACAACAGAAGAGGACAAAGAACATGCAGCAAATAGACACAGAGAACAGACAACTGGGGCGGGGGGGAAAGGGAGAGAAATAAAATAAATAAATAAATCTAAAAAAAAAACCACTTAGAAATTATATTACCCACAAACATTAAGCATCTGATACTGCTACGCTGCTAATTACACTGAAGTTCTTAGAGCACCTCCCTTCCTTTCCACAGTATTCCCCTATCTGATACCGCCACCCTCTAATCACTGTACTTTAGGTATTTCAGTTACCTCTTCCTTTCCTTCCCTCTAAATCAGGGTTTCCCAGGGGTCCATTTTCAGTCCTCTGCTTTTGTCTCTATCAAAACTCTTCTTTTTAGAGATTGCATCTGCACTCATGAACCTTTGCTACCCCTTTCAATATTCACTATTAAATAAATCTCTCAAGCCCTGACTTCCCTTCCAAGTTTCAGTCATATCTTCTTAACACACCTGCAGAATATCTCCAATTATGTCTTGCCATCATATGACTAAATCCAGTTTCATCATATTTTCCCAAAAATCAATGCCAATTCCTGGTTTTCCTTTCTTTCTTTTTTTACACTTTTAACAACAAAAACTTCATTGAATTAGAAATTTTAAAATGAATCACTTAATTTAAAAGTAAGACTATTTTAACTTAACTCTTTTCTTAAACTCATTCTTTCCAAAAATGCACTTCTTTTTGAAAGGACAATGCAATAGGTTAGTCTGCAAACTGATAAAGTAAAAATGGGCTGGTGCCAGAGGCCAATTCTTAAATAATTTGGGTCTTAACATGGACATTCAAATATTGTTTGCTATATTACATCAAACTGATTTGCAAAAAAAAAAAAAAAAGGGGGGGTGGGGGAAGGAAGTGGAGGGCGTGTCAAGCATGGACTGAGGTCTTTCTAGCAGCCTTGCAGCATCTGACAGAATGTAGATTGAGTGGGATAAATGTGGGCTTTATAACGGTGGCCTTTAAGATGCTCTGGAGCAAGCATACATTAAAGGAACCTAACAGAACAAATATACCCACTTCAACAAAATGTAAAATTTATTTACAAGAGCTGTATGTTAGATAAGCTGCATTACAGTTTATTCAACACCTTCATTCAGCATGTAACAGAGAAAATCAGCAAATAAGATACAGTACAATATCCCTGTCTTTCTTAATGGAAGTAAACCATTCTCCTAGACAGACTCAAAACCTTTTAATCACCTTGAATTTTCTTCCTGCCCATTATATTTAGTCCTTACCAAATATTGTTGATTTTTCCTTGATCCTTTCTAACAGCCATAACTTCCTTCCCATGTTCCCAGTTTCCAGATAGGGCCACTTACTACCTCATGTCTATACTATTGCAGTACTTTCCTTACTAGTGTCTCTGTCAACAGAACCTCCCACTTATATCCTGCTCAGAGCAATCAGAATAATCTTTCTAAAATATTACTTTCCCCTGATCCAAAAATCTTTAGTAGGTACTGCTGCCTAAAAAAGAAAGTTCAAATTTCACAATTAGGATTCTACACAATCTATTTCCAACCCAAGGTTCTTATTTTGGATCATTTATAAGAAATAATATGGGTAAGTAGAAAGAGTAAAAGACTCAGAGTAGGGAGATAGGGGTTCAAATACCAGTTACTAAATCAAACGCCACTTACTAATTGTGTAATCTTGGGCAAGTCACTTAACCTCTATGAACCTCAATTTCTTTAATCTAGAAAACAAAAAATAATGTTCTCACATAGTTGGGAAATTTTTTAAAAATTATGAATATAAGTAACACATGGTAGGCCTTCAGTCAAGGTCCTTTGAATGTGAATATAAGGTCTCTTCCAGTTCTAAAGTTCAATAATTTTCATCCCCATTTAGTCCAACTCTCATATTCACTTCTCCTAAATAGGACTCCTTCCATTAGCTTGTGCCCCTCCTCTCCACCTTTACAAATAATACCATCCTTCAATGTTTTCTTCAGTCTATCTATTCTGTAAACTCTACAGATACAGAGGGACCAGACAAAAGCAGAGTAAGGTGGGAGAGAAGGGAAGTATTTCCTACCCCTGAGTATATTCTACCAAAGCAATTTTTTAAAGGTACCAAAAATATATTGAATGAAAGCTATTAATACCTTGATGAAAATATTTCAGAGGTAGCAGCACGAAAGCTGCCAGGATTACAAAAGAGCATTTAGTTAAAGGGTGGAGCTTTTTAGATTGTTGCTCTTCTATCACGAATGGCCAGACTCTCCTAGTCCCCCCTGACCCTTCCTCTCAACGCAGGTGATGCTAAAATCCTTCTAGGCTGGGATTCAGATAATGCAGGATCCTTCTAGGCCATGCTAAAAAGTTTAGGTTTTATGCAAGGAGGTTTGTGGTATGGTTTGCACTATAAGATCACCCTCTGCCCTGTAAACCATGGTTTCAAGGAGAGAACTGTTAGAAGAAAGAATGTGATGAACTCCAAATGGTTTTTTTCTGAGCTTTTAGCTGGCAGTTTCTCAGAAGGCTGAGGCTCAAAAGGTGATAGGGATATTAGATCTGGGTATAAACTGAGAGGCAACAGAATATCCACAAACAGCTTAACACACAGTACCACATTAGTGCTACCACAGCCATTCCCCAAATGGCTCTGTGTGAGAGTTTATGACATTGTAGAGTGTCTTCAATGCTTCCAAGGTTTGCCTTTATCAAACCCTTCACATATTAGAATGTGAAATGTCTCCAAAATTTTGAGTTTGCAACTTCCCTGTGCTTTGTCTCAGCACAAATATAAACTTCTTCTGGGAAAAGTTCAAGGAAATTTCATGAGATATTTGTATGTTTTATTTAGTTTTTCAAAATGGAAAAAAAAACAATAGATGTTTCCCTGTTTAAAAAGAAAAAACAAATCAGTTGACTCTTACATACAAATAACTCAAAACAGCTGACCTTTAAAATGTCAAACTTCACATGTGGTCAAGCCTCATACAGATGCTAAGTTGAGTTTGGAAAAAATAATTTAAATAATGAACTGGTAAAACAAAGTAAAATATTTGGATGATGATTCAGTTGAGTAACCACTAGTGACCCCAAACTGCCACTTGTTATGGATAGATGCCTTGCAAGAATTTTAACTTGGGAGTGTTTAGAAAAAAAAACAATTATGGTGGGTGTCTTCTCAAATTGATGAGGGGCTAGAAGCAAGAGGAGAGGCAGTGTCTGATCCAATCAAGATTAAAATTCTGGGGCCTTAGGGAATACTGGAAACAAGTCTACCACACACATGACTCATCTACTCCTGGCTGGAATAGTGAATTTTTCAGATTAAGGACTGGTTAAAACCTTTATAGGACTAAAAATATATGGACTACACCCTTCCTACACAACCATCACCATGTAATTCAGAATAAAAACAATACTAAACCATAAATTTAAAAATACAGCATAAGGAAGCCTGACAACTTTCTGATTTTCTCCTTGGTAACCACTTTTATACCTTTTTAAAAAATATTAAGTTATTTTTTAAAAACCTAGTACCCATATTTTTGAGGATACCCTAGGTATATGATTAGCTTGTCTTTTGGGTAACCTGCGCTGTCTAGATTCCCATAGTTAATTGTTTACGTTTCTTATCATAATTAGTCCCTGACTTTCATAAAGTTACTATTGTGGAAACTCTTAGGTTAGTACTTTTTAAACCATAAATCAAAATCACTTTACACTATTAGCTCACTAAATGGGCACCTGTAATAAAAAATAAAAAATTAGAGAGAGTATGTGTTGGGGACAATTGGTGCGGGCATACACTGAGATCAGCAATACCAATGGAATGGCCACCAGAGCGGAGCCCATTTCCTGGTTCTTCTCCCTCCCTGCTCCTTTGTTCTCTGTTCCCGCCACTGCCCAGGCTAGCACAGTAATGCACAGGCGCAAGGCACGAAATTGAAGTCTGCCCTCCACCCCAGCAACAGCAGCCACCAATCCCTAAACCCTGCCACTTCCCCCAGCAACAGCAATAGCCAATCCCTAACCGCCATCCCTCCCACTACCCCTCCCCTTCCCAAGAGTATAAATGCTTTGTTCTCGCAATAAAATTTTGCAGCTTGATCCTCACCCTGTCTCGCTGTCATTCCTCGCATCTCCTGTCTCACCATTCTCCTCCGCGTGACCACGAGCCCCCGTTCGCAGCCCTGCAGGTCGGGGCTCATCTACTTTAACAGCTGGCGCCCAACATGGGGCTTTTGGTTTGCGTGTGAGAGAGAACCGCCGCCCTTACCAAGATAGAGAGCTCTCTTCACCTCGGCCGAAGCAAAGGCAAAACTAGCGGCGCAGAAGTCCGGGAATCTGGGAAGTATCCCGTCCAGGAGGGAGTCCTGGGAAGAGCAACTTAAGGTAAGAGTTTTCACTAAATTTCACTTTTCTATTCACCATGGGACAGGCACAATCCGAACATTAATTGTATCTTAACGAGATAAAGAAAGCACTCAAGGCGTGAGGAATTGTGATAAAAAAGAAGGGTCCCCCGTCACCGCCTTTAGCTACTGGCGGCTAGTACAAGATGTACTAGGAATCACCCCCCCCCAACCTCTTGATATAAAGAATTTAGTTACAGAAGGGGAGACTGCTTTAAAATTAGGTTCTCAACCCCCCTTCGGGTTGCAGTAAAAAGTCTGAGCATCACTTGCAACCCCATCACTTACATTCAAACTCACCCCTCAGTTTAATTTCCTTTGATAATAAACCCTCCACTCCTTCTATCCCCTCCCCCGAAGATGAGGTCTGTGAAAATAACCCAGAAACTCCCAATGAAGATGTAAGTTGTAATCTTAAACTGCTCTCACTTCCGCCCTGCTTCCTCCCTCACTAATATTAAGCAGGGGCCAGAATAACCCTTTTCAAATTTTGTAGGCAAATCGTGCACAGCTGCAGAAAGACTATTTAGCGATACCAACACAGAAACAGACTTTGTAAAGCAAATTGCCTTTATAAATGCAAATGCAGCTTATCAGGCTGCAGTTAGACCTTACAGAAAGTAGGAGAATTTGTCTGGTTACTTCAGGCTTTGTTCTGAAATTAGCCCTGCCTCGGGCGCTGGCTGGGGGGAGCGCGGCGGGCAGCAGGCGGCACACGGCCCAAGCCTTCCCAGCTGTGGCACCCTCCCTGCGCTTGGTGGGCGCAGGCGTAGGCGCCTGCTGATTGAAGCCCACCAGAATCCGCGCCACCACGAAGAGCAAGGCGCTGCCCCTGCTTCCCATCAGGGAAGTGGGAAACAAAGCCAGCCACAAGCCCCAAAATCCAGACAAGCTTATGAGGCAATCAACTTTGTGCCGGCGAAAGCTAGCCCCTTTCACAACTTTTCAAACTCCCTGCTGTCTGCATGACAATGTAACTCCGGGTTAGTGAAGGCTAATATAGTTAATCCACTACAAAGAGAGAGAAATGTGACAACATTTATGTTTTGTTTTGTTTCCATTCTAGTTCTGATTGGGCTTGCTTAACCAAGATAATAAAATTGGTACCAAGTTTTTATCAAGGTCTAAAGGAAGTTTCCAGTTTTAAATCAATAGTTTTCTCCAGAACTTCAAGTCTCAGTTTAATCTTACAGTAATAATCCAAAAATGTGTGTTAATAGTCTGTCTAAACTACAAAATGAAAACTTAACTACATTTATGCTGCTCAGGTTATTTTAACTGATTGCTGATAACTAATAAAAATGTTTACAAGCACAAGCTTTCATATTACAGGCAACATGAAGTCCAGAAGAAATCTTGAAGGGTATAATCTATGATATGCTATGTAACAAAAGATTTAAAAGCAGCTATACCAAGAAAGTAAGAATTATGAGTCAATTGTAAATAAATTATATATTTCTGTTAATGTGTTGTAATTGTTCTGTGTTAGTCTGTCTGTTCATTCAATGTCAATGTATATTGTGATACCTCCGGATGGTAAATATAAATTACTAGAAATTTTTAAAAAAGAGCTCTATTCAGATGGCCAAAAATTAAATAAGCGCTTATATTAATACTTAAGTTTATTATATTAATACATAAGTTTAAATGTTAATAAGATATCTACAATAATAAAAATTGTAAGTCTTAATTAACAAAATTAACTGTACATCTTCATAAAAAGTTGTTCTTGCCTAGATTAAAATGAATAAATTATTTTTCTTCACAGAATAATATAAAGAATGTAAAACTTAAATGAATATTAAAAAGGTTAAAAGTTTGTGAAAATACTAACTGAAATGTAATAAGTTTTGCAAAAAGACGTATTTTGTCCTAAAGTAGAATGGCTAATTTTTCATAAACTCTTGAAACTTAATTTGCATGTAGCAACTTGTAAAAGGTATTGTGATAATTTTAAGAAAGGGAATGTGTTCTGTAAAGAAAAAATTTATCTTCAATAGTCTATATGGTTATAAATAATTATGGAAGGTTTAATAAAGCATTGTTTACATTAAGGTATTAAATGGCTAATTCCAAAAGGTCATTCTTAAATATATATATAAAACTGAATTGATAATAATAATAATAAAAGGTAATTTTATAACAGGAAAGATTAACAGCAACCAACCTCCCCTGCCGACTTGCTTTTAGGAAATGGTTTCTAATATTGCATGCTACTAAGTATTTAAAGAAAAATTCATTATTTTAACAAGCTTGTTTAGTGTTCACAGTATTGTTATAAGAAGTTTGCTTAATAACTTTGTATGTAGGCTATATGGAATTTGTTTTTATTATTAAAGAAACAGAAAATAATTTTGTCCTGAGATAAAATGATTAACTATTGGAAAGAGTAGAGTATAGGACGGAACCCGAGTGAATGCTGAAACTGCAGAAGCTCGTCCAATATTCCAGAAGAGGCCCCTATCAGCATGACAACAAACGCCAAGAAGACATCATATCTCAACTAAAAGTGACTCAGCCTTTCCAACTCCGCCTAGTGAAGACACTTCATCTCAACCCAGCAGCTCCAAACAACGCCTCTGCCTCTCCTGGCCTCCCGGTAATGCTTCTACCTTAAGTATCCACCCTCCCAGTGATTCCTTATCTTTTCTTTGCAGCCATTGTCTATTTAGCAACACCCCTCCCTATCGGCCTAGCCACTGTTGCTCCGGAGGATTGGAACCTTAAACAAAGACTCCTCCTCACTGTCCTCTTCCTATCTATCGTTACTATATTTACTGCCCTCATTCTCCTTCGTTTATAAAGCAGTCTCCTACAAACCACAAAGCTTCTGTCTTAAACATACCATTCTCAACCCTACCCTCTAAATGATCTTCTCACTTCCCCCACAGCCTTTAATACTTTATTTCTTCCTCATAACCTTTGCCTTCTTGACAATATTTTCCGCCATCTGTCTAGCCGCTACCGCCCCAGAAGATTGGAACCTCGGCCAACGAATTCTACTCTCCATCGCCTTTCTGTTTATTATCCTCTTTTATGCTTTACTCCTTATCTTCCTCCCATAATGACTTCACCAAGCCTCCTTTTGTTCAAAACCGTCACCCTTCTTTTCCTCACACTCCCCATTGCACTCACCAACCCCAGCCATCAGCCTTTTAATTGGACAGTAAGCCTCTGGCAGGAAGAAGTAATCCTCTCCTACAATGTCACCCCAGGCCTCCCATCCTTTACTATACACATGTGTGCTCTTGCTAATCTTTGGACCTGCACGGAATCTAGCAAAGAATATAACTGCCAGGGGCATAATAACAAGCATGGCTGCTGGGGAAGGGATCCGGGCAGACATCAAGTTTATGGCCGCTACAACAAGTTTATATCAGGCTACTACATCTCCCCTTCTTTGTCAGGTTCTTCTTCGCGTTCCTGCCACGATCCCGCACACTATTACTGTCCCCATTGGGGGTGCAAAACCATAGCATTTGGATGGCCCAGAGCCCCTAACCGGGACCCTCACCTTTCCTTGGTCAATCCCCAATGGCCTAACGTCACTCTACAAGTAAAAGATCCCAGTGACATTCAATGGCTTCATGGCCGTACCTGGGGAATACGACTCTACATGACCGATTATGACTATGGTTCCTTTTTCATTATTAAGAAAAATCAAGTCTTCTCATCACCACCCCCAGTCCCAGTCGGTCCCAATCAAGTTCTTAATCCCCTTCCTACTCCCGCTAACTCCCTTCATACTACAACATCTACCTCTTCTTCTCCCTCTTCTCTTCTACCACCCTGGTCATCTACTCCCGTAAACCTACTTATATCCCTTCTTAATGCTACATTTGACACCCTAAACTCCTCCAATCCCAACCTCACCCAAAACTGCTGGTTGTGTTTCTCCGCCGCATCACCCTACTATGAGGCCATAGCCACTAATGCCCCTTATCAAACCTCCACTAACAGCAATCCCACCTCTTGTAATTGGAATCGAACGAAGATTGGCCTGACAGTCCGGTCGGTTTCTCAAAGCGGACTTTGTGTCACTAAAATTAAAGGTTCTACTGCACCATACATGCGTACCCTTTGCAATATTACTATCACTCCTCAGCCAAATGCAACATTTCTTATACCTCCCAATAATACCAAATGGCTGTGTTCTTCCACCGGCCTCACTCCATGCCTTAGTGTCCAAACCCTTAACAATACCAAAGAAACCTGTGTGCTCGCCATCATACTCCCCCGCATCTATTTTCACAATGATAACCAATTCTTTGACTCCTGGCGTCACCTTCTACCAAACTACGTACAGAAGAGAGAAGTTATCACCGCCATTACAATTGCTTCACTTCTAGGTCTTGCAGGAGCCGGCACTGGAATTGCAGCTCTCACTACACAACAAACATCTTTTTCCTCTATCAGGCGAGCCATCGATGAGGACATAACCGCCTCGAAAGCTCCATTTCCCATTTAGAGAATTCCCTAAACTCACTATCCGAAGTCATCCTCCAAAATCGCAGAGGCTTAGACCTCCTCTTTCTTAAAGAGGGGGGACTTTGTGCAGCCCTAGGAGAAGAGTGTTGCTTTTATGTTAATCACTCTGGCATTATTAGAGACAATATGGCCCGAGTCAGAGAGGGGTTAGCGAAACGTAAAAAAGAGAAACCCAGGGAAACTACTCTTGGGGATTTAATGGAATTCTCCCTTACATTCTCCCCATACTAGGCCCATTCATTACCATACTCCTCATACTATCTTTTGGACCCTGGGCCATAAAAAGAATCATTCAGTTGGTTAAGGACCATATTGACTCCGCTCTCGGCAAGCCTATTCAGGTGCATTACCACCGGTTCCACCTTGCTGATCAAGGTATGCCAACAGACCATCTATATATGGCCCCCTCCGCCTCAAGCTGCTGAGTGCGTGGCAAAGCACCGCAGGAGACGGTTAAAGAATTAACTTGACTGTTCTCTGAGAAGCACACCTCGTTCTTATGGGGATTTGCTCTGCTCCTGATTGCTTTCCCAACGAAACGCCGGGCTGATTAGTCAGTGACGGGCAACTTGGCTAGCCTTTCAGTCAACCTAAGGCAGGGACGTGGCCTTTCGCTGCCACGCTTCCCCATGACAGGTAAGGCTGATTGCGCATAGCCTCGACCTAGCAGGCACAGCCCCCCCCCCCCCCCTCAGTATGCGAGCATCTGGTACGACACTGCTTATATCAAAACCTTCCATCTTTGGCCTGCATAATCTCGAGAGATTGAGGGCAACCGTAAGACCCAGAAAAACTCTTGGGATAAGGGCGATAGGGGTTGAGGGCAGCCGTAAGAACCAGAAAACCTCCCTCAGCTGAGGGCAATTGTAAGACCCATAAGGCTGAGGACTGCCCCATAAGGTCTCGGCATCCATCTTCCTTGAGCAGTGAAAGGTACCCACTCCTTAACTTTGAAGGCAATAGATATCAGAGCTGTTTACACCAGGGAAATGAGGCCTCTGCTTCCCTCAGCTAGCCTCCTTTAATAAAACAAAAAGGGAGGAGATGTTGGGGACAATTGGTGCGGGCATATGCTGAGATCAGAAATACCAATGGCATGGCCGCCAGAGCGGAGCCCATTTCCTGGTTCTTCTCCCTCCCTGCTCCTTTGTTCTCTGTTCCTGCCACTGCCCAGGCTAGCACAGTAATGCACAGGCGCAAGGTGTGAAATTGAAGTCTGCCCTCCACCCCAGCAACAGCAGCCACCAATCCCTAAACCCTGCCACTTCCCCCAGCAACAGCAATAGCCAATCCCTAACCGCCATCCCTCCCACTACCCCTCCCCTTCCCAAGAGTATAAATGCTTTGTTCTCGCAATAAAATTTTGCAGCTTGATTCTCTCTCTGTCTCGCTGTCATTCCTCACGTCTCCTGTCTCACCATTCTCCTCCGCGTGACCACGAGCCCCCGTTCGCAGCCCTGCAGGTTGGGGCTCATCTACTTTAACAAGTATGACTTTCCAATGAGACTCCTGCCTGGTGTTCTCACCCTTCAACACAACAAACTACTCAAGGCAGACCATGATCTATATGTTTATGGACCAAGAAACTTTTATCTAGGTTTGTGGAAAACTTTATATAAAGCCAAGTTTATGTAAATCAAGTCTTAGTAACCCTAGGACTGTCTTTACTAATCTATCCTGCACTTCAGCATCAGAGAAGATTCTCCACAGTTCATTTCTACATCAGGTAGTTAATAGTTGTAGTGGTCTGAAGTCCAATGCCAACTACTTTTTCTCAGACTCCCTCTATTCAGTATAGAAAAAAAGATTCCATAAGTCTGAAGGTGGACCAGTCTGTGCCTTAAACCTCTCTTCTTTGTGCTTGTAGTTGTATCTTTCTAGGTAAATGTTTCATGTTGGGTCCTTATTTGAGGCTAACTAAGAAGCAGCATGTTGTGCTTTCTACTAAGTACTCTTGACTAAAGATAGAATGTACTTTACCTATTGCCTTCAATTCTAACCAGCGACCTGACACTTTGCACCAAAGTAACCTCAAAGATCCCTTGCAACTCTGATATTTTATGATTATAAAACCTTCTCTGGTTCAGTGAAGACAAAGATAGTGTTAAATTCACGGAAAATTAGTGATTTGGTAACCCTTGCTCCATCAAAGTGGACTGAATACTAAAAAGCACATTAATTTAAATAATGTACCCTGTTTTCTTATCATTGCATTCCTTGGATCCAATATAGCACTGAACACAAATAACTTGCCTGAAACAGATTTTTGAAAAATTGTACCAAGTATCTGAAGCCACCTCATAAGCTTCTTGGGTGAAACAACATTTTCAGGATCACAATGTATGGAAGCAAAAGTGTTGTGGGAAACTGGCTTACCTATTTGTTGCTTCCTGTTATTGTAAATTACCTTACTCTAGATGTTGCAAGTTACTTCCTATTGTTGTACAATATGTTCTAAATTGCTTCCAGTTATTGTAAATTACCTTATTGTAGATGTTGCAAGTTGCTTTCTGTAGCCCACAGCTGCTCTGTTAGCTTTCAAATAAATACTACTGGGAAACTAGGGTTGAGGCTTTCAGTTTCAAAAGCTGTGAAGCCCCCTGGTCCTATCTTTGTTTCCTCTCTTGTGTCTTTCTGTCCTTTTATTTCTTCAGTTCTGCATCATCTTCCCTTTGTGCAGACGTATTGCTGAGATGATCTCAGCACAAAAAGTCATAAACAAAATGCCACATTTGTGAAATAAAAGAAGTTTCCTATGGCACGGAGTTCAGAGTGTTTGAGAAGAGATGAGGTAAAAAAGACTGGGTCAGGAGCCAAATCCTGTGCATGCTGAGTTTTAAAATGTCAATTTATGCCCTAAAAATTTAAATGGGACCAATAAAGGATTTAATCATGTAAGGAATCAAATTTGCATTTGAGAAAAAAATCCTCTGATTTCACTTAAAACAGTTTGTGGTGTAGTGCTCAGAGCCACCAAAATGGAGAGGCTATATAGATTTCCCGATTCAAAGTAGTTTAAAACTTGAAGATTACAACTGTAAGTTCAGATTACTGACAAATAATTAGTTGTATTTATCCATCTACCCATCTATTTTCTCATTTCATCAACAAACATTTACTTAGCATTTACTATGTGCCAGGCACCAATTCTGCTCAAACTTTTTCATAAAACTGAGGAGGAGGGAAAAATCCCTAACTCATTCTACAAGGCCAACATCATCGTCATATCTAAGCCACAGAAAAGAAAACTGCAGACCAGTATCTCTCATAACTATAGATGGAAAATTCTCAACAAAATACTAGCAAACCTAACCCAAGAGCATATTAAAAGAATTATATACCATGATCAGGTGGGGTGTATCCCAGGTATGCAAGGGTAGTTCAACCTAAGAAAATAATTAATGTTAATGCACTGCTTTAACTTAATGAAAGAAAAAAGCCTACATGATTATCTTTCTTAAAAATACATTTTTATTTTATTTTTTTAAGATTTATTTTTTATTTCTCTCCCTTCCCCCCACCCCAGTTGTCTGCTCTCTGTGTCCATTCACTGTGTGTTCTTCTGTGACCACGTCTATCCTTCGCAGCAGCAACTGGAATCTGTGTTTCTTTCTTGTTGTGTCATCTTGTTGTGTCAGCTCTCCATGTGTGCAGCACCATTCTTGGGCAGGCTGCACTTTCTTTTGCGCTGGGTGGCTCTCCTTAAGGGGTGCACTCCTTGTGAGTGGGGCTCCCCTACGTGGGGGACACCCCTGTGTAGCAGGGCACTCCTTGCGCCCATCAGCACTGCACATGCGCCAGCTCCACACGGGTCAAGGGGGCCCGGGGTTTGAACCACAGACCTCCTATGTGGTAGGCAGACACCCTGCCCTATCCATTGGGCCAAGTCCACTTCCTACATGATTATCTTAATTGATGTAGAAAAGGCATGTGATAAAATCTAACACACCTTCATGATGAAAACACTTAGAACAATGGAATAGGAGGACACTTCTTCAACATAATAAAGAGCTTATATGAAAAGCCCACAGCTAACATTCTTTGTAATAGTGAAAGACTGAAATCTTTCCATCTAAGCTTAGGAACAAGACAAGGATTCTCACTGCCACCACTGTTATTCAACATTATACTGGAAGCTCTTGCCAGACTAAGTGTGCAAGAAAAAGAAATAAAAGGGATCCAAACTGGAAAGGGAGAAGTAAAATTATCCCAATTTACAGATGATAAGATCTTACACTGAGAAAACCCTTTTTATATTTTATTTTTATTTTTTAAAGATATATTTATTTATTTCTCTCCCCTTCCCAATCCCCCACCCCTGCCTGCCCCAGTTGTCTGTTCTCTTTGTCTATTTCCTGCGTGTTCTTCTTTCTCTGCTTCTGTTGTTGTCAGCGGCATGGGAATCTGTGTTTCTTTTCTTGCATCATCTTGCTGCGTCAACTCTCCATGTGTGCTGCGCCATTCTTGGGCAGGCTAAATTTTCTTTCACCCTGGGCAGCTCTCCTTATGGGGCACACTCCTTGTGCATGGGGCTCCCCTATGCGGGGGACACCCCTGCATGGAACGGTACTCCTTGTGCACATCAGCACTGCACATAAGCCAGCTCCACACGGGTCAAGGAGGCCTGGGGTTTGAACTGCGGACCTACCATGTGGTAGACGGACACCCTATCCATTGGGCCAAGTCCACTTCCCAAGAAAACCCTTTTTAAAAACCCATTTAAAAACTCCTAGAGCTATTAGGTTGGTGCAAAAGGAACTGTGGTTTCGGACCATGAATTTTAAATTATTATAACTAGGCTCAAACGCATCTTTATTAATCAAAATAGGAACCTTTATAACCAACTCATTTTTGCCAATGAGAAATAAGTTTGTTTATTCCTGTAGTGTAAAAATCTGTGCTTTAGGATGCGATGAACTCTTGGAAAGCATTTTCTGCATCCTGCTGGTTGTGGAAGCATTTTCCTGCAAAAATTTATCAAGATGCTTGAAGAAGTGGTAATTGGTTGGTGAGAGTTCGGGTGAATGTAGCAGGTGAGGCAAAATTTCATAGCCCAATTCATTCAACTTTTGAAGCATTGGTTGCATGATGTGCAGTCAAGCATCTTTGTAGAGAATTGGGTCTTTTCTATTGACCAATGGTGTCTGCATGTGTTGCAATTTTCAATGCATCTCATCAATTTGCTGAGCATGTTTCTCAGATGTAATGGTTTCACCAGAATTTAGAAAGCTGTAGTGGATCAGACAGGCAGCAGACCACCAAACCGTGACCATGACCTTTTTTTGGTGCTAGTTTGACTTTGGCAAGTGCTTTGGAGCTTCTTCTCAATCAAACCATTGAGCTGTTCATTGCCAGTTGTCATATAAAATCCACTTTATATCACACATCACAATCTGATCAAGAAATAGTTCTTTTTTGTTGTGTAGAATAAGAGAAGATGACACTTTAAAATGACAATTTAAAAAATTTTTCAGTTCATGAGGCACCCACTTATAGAGATTTTTCACCTTTCCAGTTTGCTTCAAATGCCAAATGACCATAGAATGGTCGATGTTGAATTCTTTGGCAACTTCTCATGTAGTTTAAGAGGATCAACTTTGATGATTCCTCTCAATTGGTCATTGCCAACTTCCAATGGCTGGCTACTATGCTCCTCAACTTCAAGTCTCTTGTCTCCTTTGCAAAATATCTTGAACCACCAACTGCACCATACATTCATTAGCAGTTCCTGGGCCAAATGTGTTGTTGATATTGTGAATTGTCTCCACTGCTTTACAACCCATTTTGAACACAAATAAGAAAACAGCTTGAATTTGTTTTTTGTCTAACATCATTTCCATAGTCTAAAATAAATATAAAATAAATAGCAAGTAATAAGTCATTAGCAAAAAAACATAAAGCAAGAAATGAACATTAAAATGATGCATAACATAACCATATTTATTTAAGAATGTGTGCCAGTATCAAACAACAAATTTCAACAATGCAAAACCAAAACTTTTACACCAACCCAATAATAAATGATTTTGGAAAAGTAGGGGGATACAACCTCAATACTCAAATATCAGTAGTGTATTTATACACAGCAGTGAACAATCAGAAGAAAAAATCAAGAAAAGAATTTCATTATATATAGCAACTAAAAGAATATCTAGAAATAAATCTAGGTTGTAAAGGACTTGCACATAGAAAACTACAAAATACTGTGAAAAGAAATCAAATATGTCTTAAATAAATGGAAGGATAGTCCATGTCCATAGATTGGAAGACTATATATTGTTAAGTTGCCAATACTACCTGGAGTAATTTATAGAGATAATGAAATATCAATCAAAATTCTAACAGCCTCCTTTGCAGAAATGGAAAAGCCTATGATTAAATTTATGTGTATGTGAAAAAGACAAATAGAACTGGAGGATTCACATTTCCAATCTGAAAACTTATTACAAAGCCCAGCGAGTAGCTTTTGATAAAAATCAAAACAGCATGATACTCACACAAGGACAGGCATACAGACAAAGGAATTGAATTGAGAGCTCAAAAATCAATCCTCACATTTATGGCCTATTGATTTTTGACAAGGTAGCAATGACACTCAATGAGAAAAAGCAGTTTCTTCAACAAATGGGGTTCTAAGACTTGGATATTCATATGGGAGGGGAAAAAAAGGATGCCTATCTCACACCAAATACAAAAATAAACTTAAAATGGATAAAACACCTAAATGTAAGAGCTAGAACTATCAAACTTCCAGAAGAAAATGTTGGGAAGCATATTCAGATCCTTATGTTAGGCAATGGTTTCTTAGCCTACAACCTAAGTACAAGCAACAAAAAGGAAAATGTAGATAAATGTGTCCTCATAGAAACTAAAACCTTTTGGTCCTCAAAGGGCTTTATCATGAAAGTAAAACAACCTACACAATGAAATAAAATATTTGGAAACCACATATCCAACAGAATATGTAAAGAAAGCCTTCAACTTGAGAACAAAAATACAAATAAACCATAAAAAATGGGAGAAAGACTTGAATAGACATCTCTCTAAAGAAGCTACAAAAATGGCCAGAAAGCACATGAAAAGATGTTCAACATCATTAGCCATCAAGGAAATGGAAATCAAAACCACAATGAGATACCATTTTACATCCATTAGAATAGCTGCTATTTTAAAAATGGAAAATAGCAAGTATTGGAGAGAAAAAGGAACACATTCCTTGCTGGTGGCAATGTAAAATGGTGCAGATGCTGTGGAAGACAGTTTGACAATTCCTCAGAAAGCTAAGTATAGAAATATCATATGATCCAGCAATCCCACTACTCAGTATATACCCCCAAAAAATTGAAAGCAAGGACTCAAATATTTGCACACTGATGCACACAGTGGCATTATTCACAATTGCCAAAAAAATGGAAGCAACTCAAGTGTCCATCAACTGATGAATGGATAAATAAAATGTGGTATACAGTGGAATATTATTCAGCTGTAAAAAGGAAAGAAGTCCTGACATATGCAACATGGATTAACCTTGAAGACATTGTGTTAAGTGAGCCAGACATAAAAGGGCAAATATTGTATTATTTCACTGATTTGGAACAATTAGAGTAAGCAAATTCCTACTAATTCTAGAATATGATACCAGGGGATAGGGTAGGGAGAGGGAATGGGAAATTAGGCTTAAAATATGCATGATTCCTATTTGGAATGATGGAAAATGTTTTGGTTATGGATGGTGGAGATGGTAGCACACATTGTGAAAGCAATTAACAGCACTGAAATATATAACTGAATATGATTAATAGGAGGAAATGCTAGATTGTATATATGGCAATAGAATAAAAATTTCTTTAAAAACCCATGGAATTACAGTACACAAACAGGCGATCCTAAGTTAAACCATGGAAATTAATTAATAGTACAATTATAAAAATGTGCTATCATCAATTGCAGCAAATGTTCTAAATCAATGCAAAGTATTGGTAGTGGGGTGGTATATGAGAATCCTGGATTTTATGCATGATTGTTAAGTAAACCCACAAGTTCTCTAACGGTGGGCAGGGAGAGCATCTACAGTGTAAACAGTACTTCTGAACTACATGGCCTTACTCATGACAAAGAGTAAATTGCAAACTTTGCTTTTACTAAATGTGAACACAATCTAAGAATAAGAATATAGCATTTTTAACAAGGTAAAAAGCAAGGGTCCATGTGTCATCAAAAGTTTATTTGGGTGATGTTTTTTAATCTTTCTTTCCACTTGTCTGTGTTTTCCAAACTGCATATAATGAGCAAAATGGGCAATAAAAGAGCTATATTCATATTACATTCATCTACTGCCAATGCCATCACACACACACCCAGTGTCAAGGGATGGTTCAAAACACATGGAAATTTGAGCAAAAAGAATGATACGTACTGCCAAATAAAACATCTTAAGTGTGAAACTTCAAAAGACTGTAGCAGTTAAAACAAATTTTAGGTTGTACATATGTTACCAGAATAAAATTTTTTAAAAAACATAAAACCATACAACACAAAGAGTGAATACTAATTAAGCTATGGACTAAGTTAATGGTGTAGTTAAAGTAATATTGTTTCATCAATTGTAACAAAGGCACACTGCTAATACAAAAGGTTAATAATAGGGAATACTGTGTGTGAGGGGAGAGATACAAAGGATCTCTGTACTTTCTATGTTATACTTTTGAAAACCTACAGGTTCTCTAATGAACAAAATGGGAAAAAAGTGCAACAACTTAATAGAGAAAATGAATACCTGGTGATCATATAAAAGGATTGTAGCAAATTCTGATTTGCATGTTAGGCCTGATAATTAAAATTTAGGCACTAATGGATTCATTATAAAGTGGCTAAAAATCTTATTGCCTTGTTCCCCATTACTGTTAAATATCTATCCATCTACACCACTCAATGAAGACTGGTTGCAGATGTACTAATATTATTTTGGAAGCAGGGAACTCAGGTTAAAACAAAGATAATATCAAACTTTTATTAGCGAGAAAACTTAATGCTATTAAATTTTTTTATTTTGGTGTTCATTTATTTTGGTTTTGGTAAGTAATGTTCATTACTTATTCTGATGTTCAAGGTAGCAGTTGAAATGTTAGATTTATCAAGTGTAAATGAGTAACAGCTATATGAAGGCTAAACTATGGAAACAAAGAATGTTCTAATTTGGTTTTAATTTTATCTTCTTCAACATTATTTCCTAAGAGGGTTCCTGTTTGACTTTTGTTTCAGTGACTACTTCTCATGAAATTTTATTAGATTTAACAGAGAACTTACAACAGTTGCTGAGGTTATAATGATGATATATTTGGCTGATCAGTGTACTGCATGCTGACAAAGTAGTGAAACTACTGTGATATGACACTAATGGTTCAAAGAAAAGAAAAAAGAATCACCTCTTTTCACAAGACTTTTGCTTGTCTCTCTTCTTGGTTATTTCTCTGTATTTCTACCAGGGGAAATGATTAAAAGGAGAATCGATATTTATAAAAAATATAAGCATATGTAATTTATTCAGGAAGTACTCTCTCATATCAAAGTTATTTGAGACAGAGCTCATGTTTCAAGAGCTACAAGACTTAAGAGTGAGTGGGTGTAGGGGTAGATTATTCACCAGAGAATAATTCAGAAAAACAAGAGAGATTGGAACTAGGTTAGACTTCCAGCACTCAGTCCACCTGCACAAACTGTAGGACCTGAGGGATATCTTCAGAAATAAAAAAAATTCAGATTCAGGAGTGATGTCATCAACGTGATGACATGAGATATCCCCTGAATAAAAGAACAAATTCCACTTGCATAGAACTCTGGAGGATGGTAGAGACCTGAGAACAACTCGGCAAACATTGAATCAAAGAAACAGAAAAATCTCAGGTAGGAAAATTCTGTCCCAGATCACTTGATCACCAGAAGTGATCACTGGTCACTTCTTACTTCCCCTCCCCCTCACTTGGTTCCACACAGCTTGGGATTCACACAGAGGCAGCATAGCCAGGCTCCCTCAAACTGTGTACAGAGTCTGTAGACTCATCCACAGCAGCAAGTTAGAACTCTACTCATATCCAGGCACAGGGACCCTAAGTCCACAGAGACCCAGAAAAGAATGCAAGCTGTTGAAGAGTGCAGTATACAAAAGGGTTCCCAGGGTGTGTATGAGGGGTGGAGAGACCATCACAGAAAAGCTGGTAAAAACTGCTGTGACTTCACTTAATTCAGTTTCAGTCACCTGGACCACCTAAAGGCAAAACAGACTTCTCTGATTTGATCCACATTTATGGATTAACCCCATCTGACTCCTTAGGCCAGGATACCCTAACAGGGAAGAAACCAGAGACAGGACATTTCACAGAAAAAAAAAGGGGGTGGGAGTTTCTGTTTACACTGAACTGCTGTAAGATAACACAGGTCCCAGAACTGAAAAGTAAAGGAAAACTGGGTGCTGAGTGAGGAGAGAATTAAAATAATTCATCTCTGGGGAGATGCTCTACACAAGAGTGGAACAAATCAATATTCCTGGAGGAAGAACAGAGGAAAGGAAGCTCTCTCATGAGGTGAAAAAATTGTACAAAAAATTCATCTCAAAAACTGCACTGCATATCCAGGGAAAGATCATAAGAGCTATGAAAATCTAAACAGGTAAAAACATGGGCTATTCTAAAAGTCTAGAATAAGTTAGGCCAAGCATCAGAGAAGAGCCTTCGAACAAAGCTAATCAAAAAATAAAACACTAAACAAAGGGAGAAACACACATTCAGAGTTAACTCATCAAGATAATCAGATGGATAGACATCAGCAAAAAATTACAAGCCATACTAAGAAGATATGATTCTGTCAAGAAAGCAAAGTAAAACTTCAGAGGAGATTCAGAAGTTGGAACAACTAATAAAAGATGTTCAAACTAACCTCCTAAATCAATTCAAGGAGATGAAAGAAAATATACAGAAAGAGATAAGGGATATTAAGAATACAATGTGTGAACATAAAGAAGAATTTGAAAGTATAAAAAGAAACAACATAAATTATGGGGATAAAAGGCAAATATCAGAGATTAAAAATACACAAGAGGCATACAACAGCAGATTTGAATAGGTAGAAGAAAGAATCAGTGAACCAGAGGACAGGACAATTGAAATCATACAGTCAGAACAACAGATACAGGAAAGAAGAGAAAAAATGAGCAATGTCTCAGGGCTTTGAATAATAGCATGAAGCACACAAACATCACCTTGAGTGTCCCATAAGGAGAAAAGATGGGAAAAGTGCCATAAAGAATATTTGAATAATGGCCAAAAACCTCCCAATTCTTATGAAAGACATAAATATACATATCCAAGAAGCACACAACACACTCCAAACAGAATAAATCACAGAACTATCCTGGATACATACAAATCAGAATGTCAAAGATAAAGAGAAATTTTGGAAAACATGAAAGTGATTTGTCATATACAAGGGATGCCTACTAACCTAAGTGCTGATATCTCATCAAAATCCTTGGAGAAGAGAAAGCAGTGATAAGATATTTCTAAGGCACTGAAAGAGAAAAATAGCCAGCCAAAAATTCTATATCAAGCAAAACTGTCTTTCAAAAATTAGAGAGTTTAAAGTATTCACCAATAAACAGAAACTGAGTGTTTGTCAACAAGAGACCTGCCCTACAAGAATTACCAAAGGGGGAAGCAGACTTGGCCCAATGGATAGAGCATCTGCCTACCACATGGAAGGTCCATGGTTCAAACCCTGGGCCTCCATGACCCGTGTGGAGCTGGCCCATGCACAGTGCTGATGCACACAAGGAGTGCCCTGCCACACAGGGGTGTCCCCTGCATAGGGGAGCCCCACGTGCAAGTAGTGCGCTCCGTAAGGAGAGCCACCCAGTGTGAAAGAAAGTGCAGCCTGCCCAAGAATGGTGCCACACACACGGAGAGGTGACACAACAAAATAACGCAACAAAAAAGAAACACAGATTCTGGGTGCTGCTGATAAGGATAGCTGTGGTCACAGAAGAACATACAGCAAATGGACACAGAAAGCAGACAACTGGGGGGTGGGAGGGAAGGGGAGAGAAATTTTTTAAAAATAAAAATAAAAAAGAATTACCAAAGGAAGTTCTGCCAGTTGAAAGGAAGACAGGAAAGAGTGGCTTAGAGTAGTTTGAAGAAATGAAAATCATCAGTAAGGGTAACTAAAAGGGTAAATGCAAAATTGAAAAATACCGTATTGTCACTATACAACTCTACACTTTAATTCACATAGGAATCAGAATATGCTTGAAGAAGAAAAAGGCATATTTCCTGATAACAGGTGTGCAAAATTGAAAGTGGTAAAGTAGGACAAAAACAACATAAAGAGGGGAAATAGAGGAATATGAGAGGAGAGAATGTGTATGCTATTGAAGCTAATTTGGTATCTTTTCAAAGTGGTAGGTTATGGATGTACGCTGTGTAATATAAACCCAAGGGTAACTACAAAGAAAGTATTTTAAAAATACGCAGAAATAGAAATGAAAAAGGGGTCAATAAGATACATCAAAAAAGATCAATTATATATGAAAGGAATTTGCAATAAAGGAAAAGATGCAAAAAAAGGGATATGACATTTAAAAACCAGAGAACAAAATGGCTGAAATAAATACTATCTTTACAGTAATAAAACTGAATTTTAAGATTAAACTCAGAAATCAAATAGCACAGATTGGCAGAATGGATAAAAAAGCATGATACAACTATATGTTCTTTAAAAGAGACTCACTTTACACACAGCAACACAAACAAGTTGAAAGTGAAAAAATGGGAAAAAATATTCTATGCAAATTCTAACCAAAAAAGAGTTGTGTTAGCAATACTAATTGGACAAATTAGACTTTAAGTCAAAAACTATTATGAGACAAAATAGACTTTAACTCAAAACTGTTATAAGAGACAAAGTAGAATTCAGGTGGGAACATGGCTTAGGCAGATAAGGCTCAGCACTCACTAAAACAACAAAGAAAGAGCAAGGGGCCACCTTGGGGACCTGCTTTGGGGTACAGCAAACCAGGATGCAGCTCCCAGAACAGTAAGGGTCAGAGAGATGAAGAAGCCAAAACAATTCATAGTGAGTTATTAAACCTCCCCACTGGTGGGAAGGGCTCCCCTCACCCACCCCCAAAATATTAAGCAAGGATAAAATGCCTGGTGAATTGTACCTAACTGACAGGAGAGCAGACGTCATCCTCCCTGCCAGCTCCTTGGGATAAATATAGAACCATAAGGTGCTCTGCATCATCTAGGAGGATACTGGAAAGACAGGGAAGCTGGGGAGAAACCTTAGGTCGCTTGCCTTGGTGGCTGGAAGCAGCACACATGCCCAGTCAAAAGGGCAGACAGCCTAAGTGAAGCCCCAGGCTCCCTACTCCAAATGGGAATGGGACTCCCTGTAAGAAAGAGGGGTCTGGGAGGTTGGACAGCGATTTCTTTGCTGTGAGTTTACCCAGCTAGTCCCCCCTTGAATAATGGAACAGACCTGAACTGAACAGGGAGATGGGAGTGGGATCTCCTAAGGCAGGCTGTCATACCCAGCTGCTTAGGTAAAGAGGAATCTCGTCAAGTGAGGAGGCAGAGACAGGCAGTTGATCAGGAGGACTCCTGCAAACTGCAGGGAATCTAACATGCTCAAGGGAAAAGGGGTGGATAGTCTTCTGAAAGACTATTTGACCTAAGAGGGCAGAATAGCTCAGTGGAAGAATTCCTGCCTAACATATAGAAGAATTCCTGCCTAACATATAACATATTCCTACCTAATCCTTGGTTCAATTCTTGGCTCTTTACTGAGAGGTAAACCACCAGATTATCTAGCATCCAGCTTAAACTTTATGATAGGGAACATATAGACATTTTCTTTGTATTAGGTTTTCTTGGATCTCTTATTATTTCCACACACACACACACAAAAGATTCCTTTTTTAAAATTTCCCTTATTTAACCACTTAAACCCAGTTCAAAACCTGCAGAGGGGCAGGCTGCAGGGTGACTGACTGATGAACACCAGAACCCTGAGAAGATCCTTAAGGGTCTAAAACAGAAGGCTCTTTTTATGTGTTTATTTCTGTTTTTAATTTTTTTTCCTCTTCTCCCTTTTTAAAATGAGTTGCTGCTGTCTTATTTCTAGTTTGTTGTGTTCTTCTTTCCTTTGTTTCTCTTTTGTGTCTTTTTTTTTCTTTTGTTCATTGATTTGGTCTACTTACACTATTTTTCCATCTACTATATCTTTATATCTTCAGTTTTCTGTTGCTACTTTTTCATTCCATTTCTTTTATTTGGACTCCAATTTTTCTTGTTTTTATGTCTCTCTCCTTTTTTCTATTTACTTTCTCTTTTTTACTTGATCTTTGTCTCTTTCCTCTTTTCTTTTTCCCTCTTTTGCCATTCAAGCCTTTTAATTCTGTTTTTCTCTATAGTGTTCATTTTTTTTAAGTTTTATTTTTTATTTTTTGCATTTATTTTATTTTATTTTCTATGCAATATATCTTTTAAATTAAAGTCAATAGATCACAAGGAATATAGTGTTCCTTATTTCATTGTTTCCATTCCACTTTTCTAATCTTATTCCTCTGTGCTTCTTACCCATATTAATTTTTCAATTTCCTATGTCTTGTATGGTTCCACTCCTGCCTTTTACTGTTATTATTACTATTATGCTTTTTCTCTTCCTATCTCTTTCCTTTTCTCTGGTGCTAATTTTTATCCCCAAGGGAACAGAGACAACAATTAAATAGAATAAGAGGAATGAAGTGTCAGAGTGAAACCTTACAACACACACAATAACAACAACAAAATAAAACCATAGAATAAAGAAGCTAATAAACTGAATAAGCCCATCAAGATAAACAGATGCCTAGACACCAACAAAAATTTACAGGCTGAACTAAGAAACAGGAATACATGGCGCAGTCCAACAAACAAACTAAAAATCAGGATGAGGTGCAAAATATGAAACAACTAATCAGAGATGTCCTTGAAATAACTAATCAAAGATGTCCAAACAAATACCATGAATCAACTTAATGAAGTGAAGGAAGATATTAAGGATATTAAGAAGACACAAGGAGAGGATACTGAGGAAATTGTAAACATAAATAAAAAGATAACGGATATGATGTTGATGAATGGCAAAATCCAAAGAATCAAAAATACACTTAAGGTACATAACAGCAGATTTGAACAGGCAGAGGAAAGAATCAGCGATGTGGATGACAGTACATCTGAAATCAAACAGATAGTAGAACAGATAGAAAAAAAAAAAAACAGAAAAAATTCAGCAGGGTCTTAGAGATTTGAATGACAACACAAAACACACAAACATACACATTACAGGCATCCCAGGGGGAGAAGAGCAGGGAAAAGGAACGGAAGAGTGTTGGAAGAAATAATGGCTGAAAACTTCCCAACCCTTTTGAGGGAGATGGACGTACAGGTCCAGGAAGTGCAGCCACTCCAGAAAGTATAAATCCTAACAGGCCTACTCCAAGACATATATTTGTCAAACTGTCCAATGCTTGAGACAAAGAGAGAATACTGAAAGCAGCAAGAGGAAAAAGAAACATTACATACAATGGAAGCTCGATAAGATTAAGTGCTGATTTCTCATCTGAAACCATGGAGGCAAGAAGACAGTCATATGAATAGTTAAGGTGCTAAAAGAAAAAACATCCAGCCAAGAATTCTCTATCCAGCAAAGATGGCATTCAAAAGTGAGGGAGAACTCAAAATATTCACAGTTAAATAGAAATTAAGAGACTATGTCAATAAGAAACCTGCACTTCAAGAAATACTAAAGGGAGATCTGCAGGTTGAAAGGAAAAAAGCAGAAGAGAAAGAGTTGGAGGAGAGTGTAAGAACAACTAAAAACATAAAAAGAGAAATAAAAACAACATACAGCATGCATAAACCTAAAGAAAATATGGCTAATGTAAGTAATTCCTTGACAGTAATAAGATTGAATGTTAATGGATTAAACTTACCAGAGGACTTGAATATGATAAACTAGACCTAACAGACATATACAGAACATTGCATCCCAAAACAGCAGGATATACATTCTTCTCAAGTATACATGGATCATCCTCCCAAGTAGACCATATATTGGGCTACAAAACAAGTATCAATAAAGTTAGAAATTGAAATCATGCAAATCATCTTCTCTGACCATAATGGAATGAAGCTAGAAATCAGTAACAGAGGACTGAAAAAGTAACAAATATATGGAAGAGAAATAGCACCCTCTTAAACAATCAGTGGGTCAAAGAAGGAAATGCAAGAAAAATCAGTAAATATCTTGGGACAAATGAAAACAAGAATATAACATATCAAAACTTACAGGATACAGCAAAGACATTGCTAAGAAGGAAATATATAGCTCTAAATGCTTCCATTAATAAAGAAAAGCTAAAATCAAAGACTTAACTGCATACCAGGAGGAATTAGGAAAAGAACAGCAAACTAAACCCAAAGCAAGCAGAAGGAAAGAAATAACAATTATTAGAGCAGAAATAAATGGAATCAAGTATTTAAAAAACAATAAAGAGAATTAACAAAACCAAAAGTTGGTTCTTTGAAAATATTAATAAAATTTACAAACCTTTAGCTAGCCTGACAAAGAAAAAAAGAGAGAGAACATAAATAAATTAAATCAGAAATGAAAGGGAGGGCATTTTCTACTGACTCCGCAGAAATATAAAGGATCATAAGAGGATACTATGAACAGCTATATGCCAACAAATAAGATAACCTAGATAAAAGGCAAAAATTCCTAGAAACACACAAACAACCTATAATGACTATTTTAATCAGTCAAAGGAGTGCTGATGCAAAATATCAGAAATTGGTTGGTTTTTATAAAGAGTATTTATTTGGGGTAAAAACTTAAAGTTACCAGGCCGTAAAGCATAAGTTACTTCCCTCACCAAAGTCTTTTGCCACATGTTGGAGCAAGATGGCTGCCAATGTCTGCCAGGGTTCAGGCTTCCTGGATTCTTCTCTTTCCAGGGTGCATTTCTCTCCAGGCTCAGCTCCTCTGTTTTCTCCACAAGATCAGCTGTGGAATATGAGGCTCTCCAGGCTTTGCTTCTCTCCACATGGCCAGCTCTAGACTATCAGGCAACCAGCTCTGCCTCTCTCCCCAGGGCTTGATTCTCCCTGGGTTCAACTGCTCTGCTCCTCTGTGTGCTTACTCCCTGGGCTCCAGCTCAAAACTCCAGCATCAAAACTCCAACATCAAAACTCCAACTAATTTCTCTGCTCTGCTATGTAGTTTTATCTGTGATTCCCTGCCCACTAAGGGGATGGGGACTCAACAGCCTACTGACATGGCCCAGTCAAAGCCCTTATCATAATTTAATCAGGCCCAGGTATAGACCAGTGTTACAAACATAAAATCCAATATCTAATTTTGGAATTCATAAACCTTATCAAACTGCTACATTTTAAAATAGAAGACCTCAACAAACCAATTACAAGCAAAGAGATTGAGTCACTCATCAAAAACCTTCCAATATAAAAAGCCCAGGACCAGATGGTTCACAGGTGAATTCTACCAATCATTCCAAGAAGAATGAAAACCAGTCCTGCTCAAACTCTTCCACAAAATTGAGGAAGAGGGAACACTACCTAACTCATTCTTTCAAACCAATATCAACATAATACCAAAGCCAGATAAAGATACCACAAGGAAAGAAAATTACAGACCAATTCCTCTTATGAATATAGATGCAAAAATCCAATAACACATCAAAAGAATTATATACCATAACCTGGGTTATAACCCAGATAAACAAGGGCGGTTCAACATAAGAAAATCAATTAATGTAATAAGTCACATCAACAAAATGAAGGGGAAAACAATATGATCATCTCAATTGATGCAGAAAAAACATTTGACAAAATTCAGCATACTTTCTTGATTTAAACATTTAGTAAAATAGTAATAGAAGGAAACTTCCTCAAAATGATAACAGGCATAATATGAAAAACCCACAGTTAACATAAGATTCAATGGTGAAGAATAAGAGATTTCCCTCTAATATCTGCAACAAGACAAGGATGCCATTTAAACCACTGTTATTCAACATATTACAGAAGTTTAAACCACAGTCATTAGGCAATAAAAGGGAAAAAAAGTACCAAAATTGGAAGGGAAGAAGTAAAACTTTCAGTGATTGCAGATGACATGATGCAATGTATAGAAAGTCCGACAAATCTACAACCAAGCTACTAAAGCTAATAAATTCATTGAAGTGGTGGGATACAAAACCAATACACAAAAAATTGGTAGTGTTTCTTTTATTATTTTTTAAAGATTTTTAAAAATTCTCCAACCCCCCCGTTCCTCTCATCATCCGCTCTCTGTGTCCATTCGCTGTGTGTTGTTCTGTGTCTGCTTATATTCTCATTAGGCAGGTCCAGGAACTGATCCTCGGACCTTCCAGAGTGGGAGAGAGACAATTACTCTCTTGTGCCACCTCAGCTACCTGTTCTGCTATGTCTTCTTATTTTCTTTCCTCTTTGTCTCTTGTCATCTTGCTGCACCAGCTCTCAGCATCTGCCAGCACTCCTGTGTGGAGCAGCTTTCCTGCACTCGGTGGCATTCCCCCACAGGGGTCATTCCAGCATGGGCCAGCACTCCATGTGGGCCAGCTCACCACATGGGTCAGCTTTGCCCTCACCAGGAGTCCCTGGGCATCAAACCCTGGACCTCCTATATGGTAGATGGGAGCCCAATTGTTTGAGCCACATTCATTTCCTGGTAGTGTTTCTAATCACAAGTAATAAGCAAGCTGAAGAGGAAATCAAGAAAAAAATCCATTTACAGTAGTAACTAAAAAAATCAAATATCTAAGAATAAAACTAATCAAAGATATAAAAGACGGGTACACAAAAAACTACAAAACATTGTAAAAAGAAATCAAAGAAGACTTAAATAAATGGAAGGCATATTCTATGTTCATGGATTGGACGACTAAATATCATTAGGATGTCAATTTTACCAAAAATGATTTACAGATTCAATGCAATCCGAATAAATTTCCAACAACCTACTTTGCAGAAGTGGAAAAGTCAATTATCAAATTTATTTGGAAGGGTAAAGGGCCCCAAATAGCCAAAAACATCTTGAAAAAGAAGAACAAAGTTGTAGGACTTACACTTCCTGATCTTAAAGCATATTACAAGGCTACAGTGGTAAAAACAAACAAACATCATGGTCCGGGCCCAAGGATAAATATATAGACCAATGGAATTAAATTGAGACTTCAGAAATAAACCCTCAAACCTATTGTCAATTGATTTTTGACATGGCTGCCAAGTCCACTCAATTGGGAAAGAATAGCCTCTTCAACAAATGGTGCTGGGAAAACTGAATATCAGTATGCAAAAGAATAGACTAGGACACCCATCTCATGCCACATTAAAAAATTAACTCAAAATGCATCAGAGACCTAAATATAAAAGCCAGGATTATACAAATCCTAGAAAAAATGTAGGGAAACATCTTCAAGATAATGTTAGATGATGGTTTCTTAGACTTTGCACTCAAAGCACAAGCAATGAAAGAAAATATATAAATGGGACCTCATCAAAATTAAAAACTTTTGTTCATCAATGGACTTTGCTTTGAAAGTTAAAAGACAACCTACTCAATGGGAAAAAATATTTGTAACTATATATCTGGTAAGGGTTTAATACCTAGAATATATAAAGAAATCCTACAACTTAACAATAAAAAGGCAAACAACCCAATTAAAAAATGGGCAGGCTAGCAGGGAAGCAGATGTGGCTAGAGCAGTTTGGGATCCTGCCTACCACATGGGGAGTCCCAGGTTCAGTTCCCGGTGCCTCCTAAAGAAGACAAGCAAGACAGCAAGCTGACATGATGGGCTGGCAGGGTGAGCTGATGCAGCAAGATGACGCAATGAAGAGACACAATGAGGAACACAATAAGAATCACAACAAAGCAGGGAACAGAAGTGGCTCAAGTGATTAGGCACCTCCCTCCCACATGGGAGGTCCCAGTTTCGGTTCTTAGTGCCGCCTAAAAAGAAAACAAGCACACCAGGAATGGACACAGAGGGCAGACAGTGAATGCAAACAATGGGGTGGGTGGGGGGAGGGAGGCAGAATACATAAATAAAATAAATCTAAAAAAAAAAACTGGGTAAAAGACTTGAATAGACATTTCTCCTATTAGGATATACAAATGGCTAAAAGCACATGAAAAGATGCTCAACATCCCTAGTTAACAGAGACATGCAAATCAAAACCACAATGAGATATCATTTCACACCCGCTAACATGGCTATTATTAAAACAGCAGAAAATTACAAGCGTTGGAGAGAATGTGGAGAAATAGCAATACTCATTTATTACTGGTAGGATTGTAAAATCGTCCAGCCACTGTGGAAGACACTTTGGCAATTCCTCAAGAAGTTAAATGTAGTAAGATTTAAGATTGTTATCTTATTCTTCCTAATTCATTCAAAGCATCATAAAACAAAAAAGCATCAAAAAAAAAAGTCCTGAAAATTTCAATGTACAAAAAACTGGTTCACAACGAATTCTATTATTTACTCTAGTAGCTAATTCAAAAAGAAACAATGAATGGAGGAAAGTAATCCTTTGTTACTGGTACACTGTTCAAATAACCTCCCTATTTTCCAAATGGACACTTAAGCACCAAAAGGAGAAATGTCTAGAAAAGGAGTTTACAAGGTGAAGAAAAGGCCTCAGAAAGGATAAATATGATTATTTTAAACCTGAAGCACCATTAGGAAGGCATTTGCAGCTAGAAAGGCAAGATACCCATTTTCGCATGACAATTAAGATGTAAACAACACATTCCATATGGGATGAATACCACAGATAAGTAATATTACTCCAAGTGCTTTCATTTTTGTAGATCTCCATAAGGTATCAATTTAGTATACTGCAAGGCAAAGGATTCAGTGAGACATCAATTCAAATTTGAATTCTGCTACCTTCCAACCCATGTCACCTCATTTAACATTTCTTAGTCTCATCTTTAAAAGAAGGAAATGCTATTTATCTCACAATCTTGCTTTTAAGTTCTAAAAGAACTTAACTCTTTAATGCTCTATATATGGGTTCTCATCCCCAAATCACTATCCTTGCATATTTCTTAATCTCTATCCTAAAGTTCCTTTCCAGGTTTCCCCTTTGTAGTGCCAGAATCTGTGATGTAAATAGAAAAATCATAAGCTTTGGAAACAAAGCCATTTTGAGTTTAACCCTGGCTCGCTATTGCTAGTATAAGACCATGGGTAAGTCCCTTATCAGCTCTAACTCTCAGTTCCCTCACCTAGAAATTAAAGTTCATACCCTCACCAGAGTAGTGGAAGAGTCATTGGAGTAATGTTTATGAAAATTTAGCACAGTATCTGATCCACTAATGGGTTCGAGAAATGCTATTTCTTCCAGCTCCTACTAGCTCTGGCACTACCAGGAGATCCAAGCAACTCTTAGATGAAAGAACATCGGACTATAGAAAGCTCAAAATTCTATTTCCAATATTAACATTTCTTCTAAATTCTAGTCCCATAGCATCACCTGTTTGATGGCTATTGCTACCTCTATGCCCTATCCCCCAATACATCTAAAACCACGTTTGACTCCTGAATACCTGATTTCTGCAGTTATTTTTACTTTCTCCCTTGTCAATTTTCCAAAACAGTCCATCCTATTGATGCATTCATATATTCTTTATTTCCCTAATAATATTTATTTTATTTAATTTTTTAATTTTTTAATTTTTTTAATTAAAGTTAATAGGTCACAAAGAACATTACATTAAAAAACATAAGAGGTTCCCATATAACCCACTCCCCACCCCGATCATTTGTGTAAATTGTATTTTTTTGAAGAAATATACATCTCAAAAAATGTTACATTAAAAAACAAGAGGTTCCCATATACCCACCACATCCCCATGCCACTCCTCCCACACCAACAATCTCCACCCTTAATTATGGCACACTCATCTCACTCAGTGAACACCTTTTAGAGCACTGCTGCACCACATGGATAATAGTTTACCCTGGAGTTCACACTCTCCCCCAGTACATCTAGGCAGTTATGGCAGGATATATAAAGTCCAGCATCTGACTCTGCAATATCATTTAGGAGAAACTCAAATTCCCAAAAATGCCCACACATCACATCTCTTCTTTACTCCCCCTGACCTCAGCAACTGCTGTGGCCACTTTCTCCTCCTCAATGTGACAATTTCTTCTACTACTAGTCACAATAGTTTTATAGTAGAATATTCAGTAAGTCCACTCTAATCCATATTTTATTCCTTCATTCTGTGAACCCTGGGATGGTGATGTCTACTCCACCTCTAGATCAAGAGGGGGCTTAGATTCCACATGAATGATGGATATAATTCTTCTGCCTACAGATGTAGGCACTCTTGATTCCCTGGTGTGGTGGTTGATCATCTTCACCTCCCTGTTAGCTGACTTAAGTCCAACAAACCAGAGAGTTGCAGTTGCAACTCTTCTGAGGCTCAGAGCCCAGCTGGCACATGGGCAGTCCAGGGATTCAAGTCCCCTGAGTATACAGCATCTCTAGCACAAACCACAGGTTCAGTAAAAGTGACAGAAGAGGCATGTGTAGAAAGGTCACATCTGAGTCAGCCCCATCACACTCAGGAGCACAAATTCCAAAGTAGGGCCCTCTGACATGGCATGGAACTCCAAATCCATCTCCCATGACCATCTACTCTGTGGGTCTCCACAGCCTTCAGGAGAACCAGTACCTAGGATTGTATCTACTTTGGCTTTTTCTGGGGTCCTGCTGAGGTGTGCATAAGCGCAACCCCTCTGATGACCTCTCGACACTTTCTTGAAAACTCTTAGCCATATAAACTCATTTGTCTTTGCCATTTCCCCCTTTCATTCAAGGTCAAAAAGCAGTTTTTAACACATGATCCTACATGTAGGCTGAGATATTCTGCTGGTCTGAGTTGACCCTTTTACTCAATGTCTCTTTCTAGTGGCATCATCAGCTAGGGATTGGTAGTAATCCCTTGGCGCCAGGGAGGCTCATTCCCGGGAGTCATGTCCCACACTGGAGGGAAGGTAATGCATTTATATGCTGATTTTGGCTTAGAGAGTGGGCACATTTGAGCAACATGGAAGATCTCAGGAGGTAACTCTTAGGCACCCTGCAGCTCTAGGACTAAAGCATATTTCAGACACACAGGCTCATAAGCATAGTCATCAGTATAAAAGGTTCATTATTGGTCTTTGCCATTGTACTTGGGGGATTATTGTTGTTCCATTGGGGAATGTGATGGAGCTCCCCTGGGTAGGAACTCAGCACACCCTCAGTTGACATTTGTAACTGTAACTACTATGAAAATACCCAACATATATCAGAACATTTTTATGTCACCTATATACATGCCTGGAGAACTCCCTCCCACCCACGTGCCCACTATCAACAATACCCCACACTAGTGTTCCTCCCCTGCCATAGTTGAACCTCTCTGTGGTCCAAACCTTCTTCAACAATGAAGCCTAATACACTGCCAAATTCATTTAATAGGAAATTGAAAAATAGCGATGGGCTTAAAGTTTAGAAATAGAATACATACTAATTTAGAAATACTAAAATAAAGTAAAAATAAATTGGTGTATTAAAAAAATGAAGAATATTATAAAGCTTTGTTTTTAATGTTTTGCCTTTCACCACTGTAATAGGCATTACCCTGTATGTACAGTGGCAAGGCACTTTCTTCCATTTATTCCTCAGTGTCTACATCCTTTCTTTCTTGTTCTTTTTTCCCTAATTTTTAGTTTTGTCTTCAAAAAAGTTTTAGATCACAGAAATTCACATATACAATATAGGGGACTCCTATATATCCAACAACAAAACATTTACCCCTTTCCCCAGCAATGAACTTTTTATATGTCCATGATGTATTTGCTGCAGTTGATATACAGACTTTGAAACATAGCTATCAAACATGGTTCTACTTTGGTTTACATTATGATTTATATCTTGGACTGTACAAATTTTAAAATTTTTAGTTTCCTTATGTTTTATACATATTTTTTAAAGATTTATTTATTTATTTATTTCTCTCCCCCCCCACCCCACCCCAGTTGTCTTTTCTCTGTGTCTATTTGCTGTGTCTTCTTTGTCCACTTCTGTTGTTGTCAGTGGCACGGGAATCTGTTTTCCTTTTGTTGCGTCATCTTGCTGTGTCAGCTCTCCATGTGTGCGGCACCATTCCTGGGCAGGCTGCACTTTCTTTTGCACTGGACGGCTCTCCTTATGGGGTGCACTCCTTGTGCGTGGGGATCCCCTACGTGGGGGACACCCCTGCGTGGCAGGGCACCCCTTGCGCACGTCAGCACTGTGCATGGGCCAGCTCCACATGGGTCAGGGAGGCCCGGGGTTTGAACCACAGACCTCCCATGTGGTAGACAGGTGCTCTAACCACTGGGCCAAGTCCGCTGCCTATGTTTTATATTATGGTTTACATTTTAGCTTATAGACTTTTATACACTTTTGGTATAAGATAACATATCCTGTATCCATCATTGCATGATCTTGCAGAGCACTTTCATTGCCCCCCATTTGCCCTGCTTCAATCTATTTTATACCTCTCTCCCTCTCCCCTCAGGGTCCATGGTGACAATCAGTCTTCACCACTTGAGGGAACAGATTTACAGATACATGCAACAATGCTGAGGCCTGACATACTAGACTACCCTAACTGACTGGGAGCTCCAATTCGCTCGAGAGACACGATTACCTCTGTTTGAGAACATCAGGTCTCCCCAGGATGTGGGTACACCATCACACTCAATGTACGGGTCTCCATCCAATGATAGAACACACTATGACAAAATGAGCAGTCACACACTCCCTAGAAGTTTGTCCCTGTACCAGATGCCCCCCCCCTTAAGCACCTTAAATATGTAATCCTTCCTTATTATATTTTCTAAAGAGTTTTCTCAACATTATAGTTTTAAATATATACCTGACAGACTCCCATTTTAACTGTTCCACCCATCCTCCCCTCAATTCCTTGGACCATCTGACCCATCCTCACAACCCTAGCCCCCCAAGCCTGCAAAGCCTCACCCAAAGGTATCCCTATGCTCCCATCTTACCCCTTCCCTGTACAAATACTTACCTCCAGCTTATCACAGACTTCACCCATGTAGGAGTCACCTCAAAACCTTCCTCTCCCTACTAAATTCCTTTAAGACTATCGCCCAGTCTCTAGCTCTCTGAGACAGTTTGGTTTACTTGTTTCATATCAGAGAGGTCATGTAGTATTTCTCCTTCAATGCCTGGGTTGTTTCACTCAACATAAGGTCCTCAAGATTCATCCACGTTATCACATGTGTTTGTACTGTACTCCCTCTTATAGCTGAGTAGTATTCCATTGTATGTATATACCACATTTTATTTATCCATTCATCTGTAGATGGGCACTTGGGTTGATTCCAACTTTTGGCAATAGTGAATTATGCTGCTATGAACATCAGTGTGCATATATCAGTTTGTATCCTTATCTTCAGTTCTTCTGGGTATATACCCAGCAGTGGAATTGCTGGGTCATATGGCAAATCTATAGCTAACTTGTTGAGCAACCGCCAAACTATCCTTCAGAATGTTTGGATCCTTCTGCATTCCCACCCGCAGTGGATGAGTCTTCCCATTCCTCCACATCCTCACCAGCACTTGTAGTCCTCTGTTTTTTGATAGCTGCCAGTCTTATGGGAGTAAGATGGTATCTCATTGTTGTTTTGATTTGCATTTCCTTAACTTCTAGTCATTTTGAGCATTTTTTCATGTGTTTTTAGTCATTTGTATTTATTCTTTGGAGAAGCATCTGTTCAAATCTTTTTCCCATTTTTCAAATGGGTTGTCTTTTTATTTTCATGATGGAGGAGTTCTGTATATGTGCAGGATATAAGTCCCCTATCAGATATATGGCTTCCAAATATTTTCTCCCATTGGGTAGGCTCTCTTTTCATGTTCATGACACACTCCTATGAGTTGCAAAAGGCTTGAATTTTGAGGAAGTCCCATTTATCTATTTGTTCTTTTGCTGTTTGTGCTTAGGGTGTGAAGTTCAGGAAGCCATTTCCTACAACAAGGTCCTGTAGATGCTTCCCTACTTTGTTTTCCAAGGTTTTTATGGTCTTGGCTCTTACATTTAGGTCTTTGCTCAATCTTGAGTTGATTTTCGTGCAAGGTGTGAGATGGTAATCCTCTTTCCTTCTTTTGCATATGGATATACAATTCTTTAGGCACCATTTGTTGAAGAGGCCATTCTCTCCCAGTTGAGTGGGCTTGGTGGCCTTGTCAAATATCAGATGAGTGTATATATGAGAATCTATATTAGAACTCTCAATTCAGTTCCATTGGTCAGTGTGCATCCTTGTGCCAATACCATGCAGTTTTCACTACTGTAGCTTTGTAGTATGTTCTGAAGTCAGATAGTGTGATTCCTCCAATTTCATTTTTTTTTCTCAATATGTCTTTGGCCATTCAGGGCCTCTTTCCTTTCCAAATAAATTTCAGAGTTAGTTATTCCAATTCATTAAAAAATGCTGTGTTGCCTTTTTTTGGGATTACATTGAATCTGTAGATTAGTTTTGGTAGGACAGACATCTTAATAATATTTAGTCTTCATATCCATGAATAGGGAATATTCTTCCATTTATTTAGGTCTTCTTTGATTTCATTTGAACAGTGTTGTCTAGTTTTCTGTGTATAAGTCTTTTACATCTTTAGTTAAATTTATTCCCAGGTATTTGCTTTTTATTTACTTTTGTAAATGGTATTTGTTTCTTGATTTCCTCCTCAGATTGCTCATCATCAGTGTACAGAAATGCTACTGATTTTTGTGCATTGACCTTATAACCTGAGACTTTACTGATTTCATTTACAAGTTCTAGAAGGTTTGTTGTAGATTTCTCAGGGCTTTCTATGTATGGACTCATGTCGTCTACAATTAGTGAAATTTTGACTTCTTCCTTTTCTATTTGGATCCCTTTAATATCTGGGTCTTGCCTCAGTGCTTGAGTGAGTACTACTAACATAACATTAAATAGAAGGAGTGATAGTGGGCATCCTTGTCTTGTTCCTGACTTAGAGGGAAAGATTTTACTGCATCCCATAAGTTTTGATATGTCACGTTATCATTTTCATTAGTTTCAAGGTAGTTGATGATTTCTGTTGAGATTTCCTCCTTGTCCCACTTTTTTTCTAAGAGTGTGTTGTTTAGCTTCCATATCTTGGTGCCAAATCTGGGTTTCTGGCCCTTGCAGATTTCCAGCTTCATTTCACTGTGCTTAGAGAAATTATTTTGTATGATTTCAATCTTTCTGAATTCATTTAGATTTTCTTTGTGGTCTAGCATTTGGTCTATCTTGGAGAATAATCCATGTGCACTTGAGAAGAACATATATCGTACTATATGTGCATGTAATGTTCTGTATATGTCCATTAGGTTCAGATCCTCTAATGTATTGTTTAAAGTCTTTGTTTCTTTATTGATTCTCTTTTGAGATGTTCTGTCCAAAAGTGACAGTGGTGTATTAAAGTCCCCCACTATAATTGCAGAGGCCTCTATTTCTTCACTTAGTTTTTCCAGTGTTTGCCTCACATATTTGGAGGCACCCTTGTTAGGGGTGTAAATGTTTATGATTCTTCTTTCTTCTTGAAAGATTAACCTTTTCATTAATATGCAGTGTCCATCTTTGTCTCTCACAATTGTTTTGCATTTAAAGTCTATTTTTTCCAATATTACTATAGCTACTCCTGCCATTTTTTTGGTTATTGTTTGCCTGTAAGATTGTTTTCCAGCCATTTACTCTCAATCTCCTTGAAACCCTAGGTCTAAGATGTGTTTCTTATAGACAGCATATAGATGGGTCATATTTCCTTATCCAATTTTCCAATCTGCGTTTCTTAACAGGTGAGTTTAATCCATTGACATTCAGTGTTATTACTTTCAAGGAATTACTCATATTAGCCATATTTTCTTTGGATTTCTGTTTGTCATATGTTGTTTGATTTTCTTTTCTCTTTTTGTTGTTTTAGTTGATCTTCCACTCTCCTCCAACTCTGTCTCTTCTGTTTTTTTATTTATTGCTGTGGAACTCCCTTTAGTATTTCCTGAAGGGCAGGTTTCTTGTTGGCATAGTCTCTTAGTTTCTGTGTATCTGTGGATATTCTGAACTCTCCATCATTTTTGAATGCTGGCTTTGCTGGATAGAGTATTGTTGGTTGGAAACTCTTTTCTTTTAGTGCCTTGACTATGTCATACCACTGCCCTCTTGTCTCCATGGTTTCAGATGAAAAATCAGCACTTAATTTTATGGAGCCTCCCTTGTATGTAATGGTTCTCTTTTCTCTTGCTGCTTTTAGTATTTTCTCTTTGTCTTGCACATTGGATAATTTGACGGTGTATGTATTGGAGTAGGCCTGTTTGGATTTATGCTGTTTGGGATGCATTGTGCTTCTGGACATGTTCATGCATCTCCCTCAATAGGTTTGGGAAGTTTTCAGTCATTATTTCCTCTAACACCCCTTCTGTCCCCCTTCCCTTCTCTTCTCTTTCTGGGATGCCTATGATGTGTATGTGTGTGCATTCTGCATTGTCATTCAGGTCCCTAAGTCCCTGCTGGATTTTTTCTATCTTTTTATCTATCAATTCTACTATCTGTTTGATTTCAGATGTACTGTCTTCCACATCACTAATTCTTTCCTCTGCCTCTTCAAATCTGCAGTTATTTGCTGAGGGTGTACTTTTGATTTCTTGGACTGTGCTGTTGATCTCCATGATATCTGTTATGTTTTTGTGTATGATTACCATTTCTTCTGTATGTTCTCCAAGTGTTTTCTTAATATGCTTAGTCTCTTCCTTCACTTCATTGAATTGGTCCATGATACATGTTTTGAGGGCTTTAATTAGTTGTTTGATGTTCCACTCCTCTTCCTGGTTTTTTGTTTGTTCATTGGATTGAGCCATGGTTTCCTGATTATTGGTAGGGTCTGTAGTTTTTTGTTGTTGTCTGGTCATCATTTTAGTTGTTGGGTTTGTTCAGTTGATTAGCTTCTTCATCTCAGGGTTTAATTAGTTGTTGTTTCTGTGTGCATGTTAGGTCTTCTCTTTGTCACTCTGTTCTTCTTATTCTATTTCCTTGTTGTAGGCTAAGTTCCCTTGTGAAAGCACTAATTTTGTTGCAGTCTCTCCAGATCAATGTCCAGGCATCTCCTGCTTTGTACGTTCCAAAAAAGCCCACTCCAGCAGGGTTCCGTCACCACTCAGCCGGTCCTTTGCAGGAGAGATGATGATGGTGTCTCCTCTAATTACCTTAATCCAAATACCTGAGCCTGAATTAAAGCAATGTTCTCCTTACTGGCTTCCTTCCTTAAAAATATCTACTTGGCAATACATGTTGGTCACAATCTCCATACCAATCTTAAGTTACTACTTCTGTCAAAAAATAGCTCCTCTAGCCTTTTTTAATTTAAAAATTAGGTTTGTTTCTTCTTATTCAATATATATTTTTAAAAGCTTTTTGAGAAGTAAAAGCCTTGGTCCCCATCAGAAATTCAGGTAAAGGGATAAAAATCAACTGTAAAACAAAATAAAAAGACAAAGTCCACTCACCTGAGTTTTGGAACCATTCTGTTGGGTGACCTTAAGGTAAGTCACTCAAACTCTTTAGATCTCATTTCCACTCAACAAATAGTTTTCATACAAGTTACATTACTGGTTACCACTAAATGCCAACAACATGCCATCTGACAGCATTTGCCATGAAAGCACTTACAGGATCATGGTAGTAGCTAGAATAACATGATGTCAAACATGTTCTCCAGCTCAAAAACAAAAATTATTTAAAATCTGTTCATCTGTCTTCCAAAATAAGACAAGTTTCTGGAGCTCTAGCAACAGGGACACTGTTAAGATTGTTAGCCTCCATTGGATGTGCCTCGTAGATTCCATGCTATTTAGGAGAAGGAATGGCACATTCCATTCTTCTAAAACCCATATGACTTCATATATATCACACACACACACACACAACACACTTTATTATGTTCTTCAGAACTTTTCACAATATATACCAACATAAATTTCTCAATTTTCTTCCTACCACATCCCAACTCAAGCCCCACACCCCAGCCATACCAGTCTACTCACTATAATTGTTGATGCAAATCTGGTCAAGCAAATTTCCACCTCTCCTTTTTTCTCATGCCATTTTCCAAAATTGGAACGGAAACTTTAACTTTGATATATCAAAGGTCTACCCATTTTCAAATGTCTAGTTCATTCATTCTAAATTTATTGCCAACAACATGGAGGCTCTGAGGACAGAAAGAGGACAAGGCAAAAACCCTTCTATTCAAATGGAAAGTACCAGACAATAAATGGATAAATAAATATAAAATGTGAATAGAAATAAATCGGAGCAAGAGGAGAGTGCTAAGGTCAAAAGAAGCGATTGCTATTTTATAGAGATGGTCAGGAAAAGCCTTTTTGACATTTCAACAGAGACCTGAGAGGCAAGTCGCATGGATATCTGAGGGAAGAATTTCCAAGAAAAAGGGAAGCAATTGTAAAGGCCCTTACATAAGAGCATGCTGTACATTTTCAAGGAAGAGAAAGGAGGCCAGTGAGGGTAACAAATATGAGAGTGACTAGTAAGAGAAAGGTCAAGAGAGTGGGAGAGTGGTGGAAGCTGAGGTAAGAGTGGGAGATGGCTGGCAGGCCACATGTCCTTATAAGCCACTGTAAGAGCTGTGGCTTTAATTTGAGAGATGAGCAAGCCATTGAGGGGTTTGAGGCATGGTATGGCATAGGTTTAAGATCGGTGTTTGTATGTTAATGAACATAAAAGGTAAAGGGGTAAAAGAAGTGTTGTAGGTTTCAAAGAAGAGAAAGTGAGGATAATAGGAGAGTGAATGGATGAGAAAAAGATGGTAAGATTGCTAGGCATCATCAAGGCTTATTTCAGGTTAATGATCATGAAATTGAAGTGAGACCAGTTAGCATGGTGCTATTTTTTTCCAGCCACAAAAAACTGAATGGGAGCAGTTCTGAAGTTGGCTGCACCAAAGCAACTTCCCTGTCTCTAAAACCCTCCTGACAATTTCAAGTTTCAACTACCCCTTTCATTTTTTTTTTTAAATTTATTCCCCATCCCCGGTTTGCACTCACTGTCTGCATTCTGTGCTCTCTGTGTCTGCTTGTCTTCTTTTTTTTCAGGAGGCACTGGGAAGTGGCCTGGGACCTCCTATGTGGGAGGGAGGTGCAACTTGACCACATCTGATCCCTGCTTGTTGTTTCTCTCTTTGTGTCATCTTCTCGCATCAGCTCACCCTGCCAACCCATAACATTCAGCTCGTTGTCTTGCTTGTCTTCTTTAGGAGGCACTGGGAACAGAACCAGGGAACCTCCCATGTGGTAGGCAGGTGCCCAACTGCTTGAGCCACATTCACTTCCATACCTCTTTCATTTTATCCGTTTCATAAATATTTCTCTAAAGCTAAATAATATTGCCTGCTTTTTCCACTCATGTAGAAATGAATCAGTTGCATCTTTTACTTTAGTTTGAGTTCCCAATCTTTAGTTCCTTAAAGGGAGAGAATATATACTACATCTTCCTAAATACAGAATAAACTCATATGTAAGGTAAGATTACTTTTCAAAAATAAATAAATATATATATATATATGTATATATATTACTTTATAAAATACTTCATTGGTCCCTAGGGCTTTAGGGAACTAGAATAACCTCTTTTCTTTTCAGCTTTCTGCCTTTGTTAGGCTTGATTCTATCATTTAAACAGTGGATTTTCATACCAACAGGGTTTTTCTTAAACAGAACTTCCTAACAATTTTCTAAGAGGGCCAAAATCAGGCATTGAAAAATAGCAAATATTAATATATATATTCCAGAACATAGGCACGAGGTTCTGTTGCTGTCAATTATTTATTGGGGAGATTTGTAGATGGGAGAGCTGAGGCAATGAGGGTTTTATTTACAAGCCATAATCTAGCTTCTATGTTGAATCATTGGGCATACTGTGATTTAATGCAATTCAACACATTTTTACTGAGCACGGACTATGTGCAAGACGCTGTACTAGAACTTTGGAGGAAATAATGAAGAGTAAGAAAAGTCTTGCACTAAAGAAACTTATTATACAAGTAGCTATATACAAGAAAGAGTAAAATGGTGCACAAAGTGCTTAAAGAAAGATGCAACAACCCTCTTTCCTACAGTTACTCTCAGTGGTAGCCAGAAGTAGAGTAAATGAACACGTGACACAGGAGTCAAGAAGCCTTCATATTGTAGGAGTTAAGAGCAAGGGGTTTGAAGTTAGACAGAGGTTCCAATTCCATCTATATTTCTTTGCAGCTGTGTGACCTTGTACAATTATTTAACATTTCTGATCCATGGTAACAGTACTAGTAATAGTAATTGTTATAATACTTGTGGTGGGAATACTATAGGTAACCAGTCTCCAGTTTTCTACTTTGGGGTACATAGGAGAATTGTACTTTCTTGTCTCCCCTTTGATCTCTCTGACCTCTATGAAGATTTGCTATATTGCATTAGACCTGTGATCCCTCCATCTAGTCATTCGCCAAACAGTGAAAATTCAGGATACAAGAAAAATGTCTAACACTGTGACTGGTGCTAAAATAGAGGAAATTACTATCATATAGTTGGGGCTATATGACTTACTTTGGTAAATGTAATGTGAGCTGAGGTGATGTGTGTCACTTTCAGGTAGAAGCATGAAATTGGTGACACCAAACTCCCCATTCCATTCCTCTCTATTTCTGTGATAACAGAATCTTGTTTTGATATTAAGCTGCCCTAAGAGCAAAGAAATCTGAAATGAGAGCTAACACATGGAGGGCAGCTGCCATGTAAGTTGTCCCAACCTGCAAAGGACTTTGTGTGATTGAGAAATAAACTTTTGTGTTAAACCATTGAGATTCTGAGGCTGGTTGTTACCATGGGATAATCTATCCTATTCTGAAACTTATAGATTCCTTTCAAGGTTGTTGTGAGGATTAAATATGAAAAATATATATGAAGGGCTCAAATACTAACAGGCATACAATAAGTATTCAATAATGGTAGCTACTATAACTCATCACAGTAGTACCCCTCAGTTTTTTTTAAACATTTAATTATTTATCCCTCCTCTGCCCCGGTGTTTGTGCTTACTATCTACTCTCCGTGTTCACTTGCTGTATGCTCTCTGTGTCTGCTCGTCTTGTCTATAGGAGGCACCGAGAACCGAACCTGGGACCTCCTACGTGGGCAAGAAGTACTCAATTGTTTGAGTCACTTCAGCTCCCTGCTTTTTTGGTTCTCTCGTGTTTTCTCTTTGCATCTCTATGTTGCATCATCTTTTCTGTGTCAGCTCGCCACACCTGCCCATCACGCCAACTTGATGTCTTGCTCATCTTCTCCAGGAGGCACCAGGAATGGAACCCAGGATCTCCGATGTGGGAGGCAGGAGCTCAATTGCTGAGCCACATCCTTAGATTTTAATAATGTTCAAGGTGGAAAGGAAAAGCATGTGATGGGAAATAAGGTGAAGAATAGACGGCAGAGCTGGGAAAAAAAGATGACTCTTTTTTGACTGCAGTAGGGAAGCCAAACACCACTTCCTACTCCTACTCTCACCCAGTTCTCCCTGCCCATCCAGCTGTCACACATCTGAAATGAGAATAAATATATTCTCATTTATTCATTTTAAGTACTTGAAGGCAAGCTGGCCTAGAAGCAAGAAAAGAAAGCTCAGATAAAGAGACAAGTAGAATTAATTAATCTTTGGTTTCCCTTCAGTAGTTAATCTCAAAGTTCAGCACATTTATTCATAACTATTAAGTGTCCCCATTAGGAATTAACCCCTGGATTGTCCCTGGCATTCTAGCCTCATTCCTATGTAGACTGGCCATGCTTAAGGAAGAGTTCTCAACAGGAATTCTGTTTTTTAGCTCCATTAAGATTTGCCATATTGAATTAGACCCACGGTCCCTCCATCAAGTCATCCATCAAAGAGTGAAAATTTAGCCTCTAAGAATGCCTATACATTACGATCCATAACAAAATAGAGGAAATTACAAGGACCACAAACCAGGACTTAACTAATTGCCTGGAAATGCTGAGGAAGGCTTCACAAAAAAGATGTCCTTTGAGCTGGGACTTGAAGGATGAAGAGGACTGAGGCATATGAGCCAAAGAGAGCTGTGCATATAAATCCAAAAATACAAAGTCATATTCTGGAAAAGACAAGTTTTTCAAAACCTACAGAAAACCCTAAGGCCTCACAGTGGGACTTGTTAAAATTGAACATAGGGAGAAGACCAAATATGGTGACAGAGTAGGAAGCTCTAGCAACCAGCTTGTCCCACAGGGCAACTAATAATAAGCCAGGATCTGTCCAGATTAACTGCTTGGGGGTCTCCAAAGACCAGAAAAACACAGTGTACCATCCAGGGAAGAACAGGAAGAGGAGACTGACCATGTGTGGTGAAGATTCATGAGTAGATTCCTTCACATTGCAGAGGCAGTTGACCCACCCCCACTGGCAAGGCAGCCCACCTCCAGACCCACTCCCCAGTTGGAAGCAGAAGCCTTCTTTCCCAAAAGCAGGGGAGGGAAATTGACTTGGCACCAACAACAGCTATTGGTTGACAAATCTGCTACCTGGATTCCAATCTCAAGCCTGGCTGAGGTTTAAACCTGCCCAAGTCACTGAGAAGCCAGCAGCATTTCTGCTGTCTTAACCCCCAGTAGGAGTGGAAGCAGGGGTGACTGAAAAACACACCTGTCCACCGAGGTGGTTGGGATCAGGTCCAGTGCATCCAGTTTGGAAAGTCACTGCTTAGGTCTCCACACTTAGAATGATTGGAAGTTGGGTACAGTTTGAACACTTTCTCAGGGCAGAGCAAGCAGATTCACACTGGGATCCATGCCCTCTGAAAGAAGGGGAAGCACACACATTTCTAGGAGGCAGGGCATCAGATTCACCCCACCCATCTTGAACAGCTGCTGCACTCTCATACCCAAGGTGCCCCTAGAACTGTCTCTCAAGACAGTGTGGGCAGAGTCACCTCATTCACTGGGCAGGAGGCAGCACAGGGGGAGGCAGTTGATCAGATAATTCAGATCAGAGGAGCTGGGAGCTGTGCAACAGTTTCATCCTGAGTAGGCTGGCAACCTCAACCATGCCCCCACCAGGGGCTAAATCAGCTGAGAATTAAAGGCAAAGAATTACCTTAAGGCAGCAGGGACTAACTGGATAAAGAGTGCTAACTGCTGGATCCTTTAGGAAAGCATAGATTGGGATAGACATCAAGAAGAATATTGAAGGCCTTTACAGTCTTTTGTCCAGAGAAGATTGGAATCAATCTACACTCCCTTCATAGGACCCCTGACCCTGTTCTGACTGGGAAACCAGAGCTGGGAGGGTTTTCTCCAAGATGACACCTCTAACATAAATAGCTCTCCAGGAAATAGCAGTGAGAGAAGACAGAAGGAGTATTAAAAACATACAGAGGCAAATAAAAAACAAACAGAACAGACTAACATTCACAAATGAAGAACAGAGGAAGATTTAGCAACAAGGCAACCTAAAAGAAAGCCATAGGCTAAAGCGAGAAACTGAGCACAAAATAAACACATTTTTAAAATCAGATGCCAAGATACTAACAAAAAATTAAAAGCTATACTAAGAACTGGAAGATATGGTCCAGCCAGAAGAACAAATTAAGCCTTCAGGTGAAATGCAGCCTTTGACACAACCAGACACAGATTTCCAAACAAATCTCCTTAATAAATTCAGTGGGATGGTTAAGGAGATTAAAGATATTAAGAAAACACTGGTTGAACACAAAGAATTTGAAAGTTTGCAAAGAAAAGTAAGAGATTTTATAGGAAAGAAAGATACAATGGAAGAGGTTAAAATATACTGGAAGCATATAATAGCAGATTTGAATTGGTTGAGGACAGAGTAAGTGACTTGGAGGACAGAACATATGAATTTGAAAAGACAGGAGAACAGAAAGAGAAAAGAATGGAAAAAATGTAACAGGGTCTTGGACTTGCATGGCAACACAAAATATACAAACAAACATGTTATAGGTGCCCCAGAAGAAGAGAATGGAAAGGGGCAGAAAAAAATATTTGAGGAAATTATGACTGAAAATTTCCCAAACCTTATGAAAGACATCAATGTCCAAGAAGGACAATGCACTACAAACAGAATAAATCCAAACACACCTACTCTGAGACATCTACTATTCAGAATGTCAAATGCCAGAGATAAAAAGAGAATTCAGAAAGCAGCAAGAGAAAAAACAATTCATCACGTACAAGGGATGCTCAATAAGACTAAGTACTGATTTCTCATCAGAAATCATGGAGGCAAGAAGACAGTTGTATGATATATTTAAGTATGATATATTAAAGAGAAAAACTGCCAACCAAGAATTCTTTATCTGGCAAAACTGTCCTTCAAAACTGAGGATGAGTTTAAAATCTTCACAGATAAACAAAAACTAAAAGACTATGTCACCAAGAGACCAGATTTACATGAGCTACTAAAGGAAGTGCTACAACCTGAAAGGAAAAGACAGAAGAAGCTAGAGATTATTTGTAAAGGTAACAAAAAGGGTAAAAAGACAGATAATAGTAAGATAGGTTAATGGAAAGTCAAAAGATATAATGGATGAAGTAATGCTTTTATGCTAATAACATTAAATGTTAATGGATTAAATGCCCCAATCAAAAGAAACAGACTGGCAGAATGGATTTTTAAAAATCGGCCATGTATACATTGTCTACAAGAGACTTACCTTACACACAAGGACACAAATAGACTGAAAGTATAATGCAGGATAAAGATATTCCATGCAAGAGTACTCAAAAAAGAGCTGAAGTAGCAATGTCAGTATCAGCCCAAATAGACTTTAAATACAAAACTGCTATAAGAGATGAAGAAGGACAGTATATATTAATAAAAGGAGCAATTCGCTAAGAAGAAATAACAATAATAAGTATTTGTGCAACTAAATGAGTGACCCAAAATACATTAGGTACACATTTGCAAAACTAAAGAGAGATGTAGATGTCTCTACAATAATTAGAGACTTCAAAATGACACTCTCACCTTTGGATAGAACAACTGGACAAAGGATAATAATGATACAGAGAACTTGAATATATGATAAATGAACTAGATCTCACAGATGTATACAGAACATTGTACCCCAAAACAGCAGGATATAAATTCTTCTCAAGTGCTTGCTGATCTTTCTCCAGAATAGATCATATATTGGGTCACAAAAAGGTCTCAATAAATTTTAAATGATTAAAATTACACTCTCTGATCATATTGGAATGAAGCTGGAAATCAACAATGGGTGGAGAAAGGGAAAATCCCCAAATATATGAAGGCTAAACACACTCTTAAACAATCAATGGGTTAAAGAAAAAAATCACAAGAGAAATCAGTAAATATCTCAAGACAAATGAAAATGAGGACACAACATATCAAAACTTATGGGATGCAACAAAGACAGAGCTGAGAGGGAAATTTACATACCTCAACACTTACATTAAAAAAAGAAGAAAGAGCTAAATTCAAGGACCTGACTGAACATCTGGAAGAACTAAGACTAGAACTAAGAATAGAAAAATCTTAAGTAAGCAGAAGGAAAGAAATAGCAAAGACTAGAGAGAAGTTAAATGAAATTGAGAACAAAAAACAACAGAGAGAATCAACAAACCCAAAAAGTGGTTCTCTGAAAATATCAACAAAATTGACAAAGCATTAACTAAACTGACAAAGAAAAAAAAAAAAAGAGGCAAATAAATAAAATCAGAAATGGGTTGGGGGGATGGGGACATTACTATTGACCCCACAGAAATAAAAGAGATCTTAAGAGGATACTATGAACAAAAGTATGCCAACAAACTAGACAATGTAGATGAAATGGCCATATTCCTAGAAACACACATACAACCTACACTGACCCTAGAAGAAATAAAACACCTCAACAAACTAATTATAAGTAAGGAGATTGAATCAGTTTTCAAAACCTCCCAAAGATGAAAAGCCCAGGACCAGATAGCTGCATAGGTGAAATCTACCAATTGTTCAAAGAAGAATTAATAGCTATCTTGCTCAAACTCTTCCAAAAATTAGAGCAGGAGGGAATGCTACCAAACTCATTCTATGAAGCCAACATCACCCTAATACCAAATCCAGATAAAGATAGCAGGAAAAAGAAAATTACAGACCAATTCCTCTAATGAACATAGATGCAAAAATCCTCAACAAAACACTTGCTAACTGAATCCAACAGCACACTAAAAGATTTATACATCATGATCAAGTGGGTTTTATTCCAGCTATACAAGGTGGTTCAACACAAGAAAATCAAAGTAATACATCACATTATTAAGTTGAGGAACAAAAATCACACAATCATCTCAACTGATGCAGGAAAGGTATTTGATAAAATCCATCCGTTCTTGACAAAAACTCTCGAAAAGATAGGAATAGAAGGAAATTTTCTCAACATGATAAAGTGCATATATGAAAAACTCACAACTAATATTGTATTCAATGGAGAAAGACTGAAAGCTTTCCTGCTGAGATTGAGAACAACACAAGGATGCCCATTATCACTGTTATTCACTATTGTGCTAGAAGTTCTAGCTAGAGCAATTAGGCTAGATAAAGAAATAAAAGGCACCCAAATAGGAAAGGAAGAAGCAAAACTTACACTATTTGCTGATGCCATGATCCCATATCTAAAAAATTCCAAAAAATAGACAACAAAGCTACTAGAACTAATAGAGAAGTTCAGTGAAGTGGCAGGATACAAGATTAATACAAAAAAAGTCAGTAACATTTCTATATAGTACTAATGAGCAATCCAAAGAGGAAGTCAGTGAAAAAATTCCATATACAATAAAGACTAAAAGAATCAAATATTTAGGAATAAACTTAACCAAGGACATAGAGGACATGTATGTGGAAAACTACAAAACATTGCTGAAAGAAACCAAAGAAGACTTAAATGAATGGATGGACACTCCATATTCATGAATTAAAAGACTAAATATCATTGAGATATCAATTCTATCCAAATTTATCTAGAGATTCAATGTAATCCCAATAAAACTTCCAATAGTCTTCTTTACAGAATTGGAAAAGTCAAGTATTAAATTTACTTAGAAGGGTAAAAGGTCCCAAATAGCCAAATACATCTTTAAAAAGAATAACAAAGTTGGAAGACTCCCACTTCCTAATTTTAAAGCATATTACTACTTACAGTGCTAAAAACAACATGGTACTGGATTAAAGATAGATATGTTGACCAATTCAATAAAATTGAGTGTTCAGAAATGGATCCTCAAATTTATGGCAAAGTGATTTTTGACAAGGCTGGAAAGCCCACCTAGCTATTCAACAAATGGTGCTGGGAGAACAGGATGTCCACATCCAAAAGAAAAAAAAGGAGGGCCCCTACCTCACATCTTATACAAAAATTAACTCAAAATGGATAAAAGACCTAAATATAAAAGTGAGAAACATAAAACTCCTAGAAGAAAATGTAAGGAAATATCTTCAAGATCTTGTGGTAGGCAGTAGTTCCTTAAACCTTACACCCAAAGCATGAGTAACAAAAGAAAAAAATAAGTAAATGGGACCTCCTCAAACTTAAACACTTTTGTGCTTCAAAGGACTTCATCAAGAAAATGAAAAGGGAAACGGACTTTGGCCCAGTGGTTAGGCGTCCGTCTACCATATGGGAGGTCCGCGGTTCAAACCCCGGGCCTCCTTGACCCGTGTGGAGCTGGCCATGCGCAGCGCTGATGCGCGCAAGGAGTGCCGTGCCACGCATGGGTGTCCCCCGCGTGGGGGAGCCCCACGCGCAAGGAGTGCGCCCGTGAGGAAAGCCACCCAGCGTGAAAAGAAAGAGCAGCCTGCCCAGGAATGGCGCCGCCCACACTTCCCGTGCCGCTGACGACAACAGAAGCGGACAAAGAAACAAGACGCAGCAAATAGACACCAAGAACAGACAACCAGGGGAGGGGGGGAAATTAAATAAATAAATAAATCTTTTAAAAAAAAAAAAAAGAAAAAAAGAAAATGAAAAGACCACCTACTTAATGGGAGAAAATATTTGGAAACCACATATCCAATAAGAGTTTGATATCCATCTTATATAAAGAAATCAAACAACCCAATGACAAAAAGACAAGCAACCTAATTTTAAAAAATGAGCCAAAGACTGGAATAGACATTTCTCCAAAGAGGAAATACAAATATCCAAAAAGTGCATTAAAAAAATGTTCAACATCATTTATTAGGGAAATGTAGATCAAAACTACACTGAGATATCATTTCACACCTTATAGAAAAGCCATAATTAAAAAACAGAAAACTAAAAGTGCTGGAGAAGATGTAGAGAAATAGGAACACTCGTTCACTGTTGGGGATGTAGAATGGCACAGCCTTTGTGGAAGACAGTTTGGTGGTTCCTCAAGAAAACGAAATATAGAACTACCGTATGATCCAACAATCCCATTATCAGAATACATTCAGAAGAACTAAAAGCAAGGACGTGAACTGACATTTGCACAACAATGTTCATAGCAGTATTATTCACAATGGAAACAACACAAGTGTCCATCCACTGATGAGTGGATAAACAAAATGTAGTTCATACATACAAAGGAATACTATTCAGCTGTAAGAATAAATGAAATTAGGATGTATATGACAATGTGGATGAACCTTGAAAACATTATGTTAAATGAAATAAGTCAGGCACTAAAGTACAAATATTGTACAGTTTCACTAATATGATATAAAGCATTGAGTAAACTCACAGAGGTAAATGCTAGAGTAAAGATTATTAGGAAATTGAATGTGGGTTAAAAATGGGAGTTGATGCTTAATGTATGTAGAATTTTTAATAAAGTTTATTGTAAATGTGTAGAAATGAATAGAGTTGATGGTAATATGGTGAGTATAACTAATACTGATGAGTTATAAATGTGATTGTGGCTTAAAGGGGTAGTCTATGGATGTAATATTTAATTGAAAAGAAGCTAGAGAATAACGTAGGGACCATAAAACAGTGATTTTGGTGATGAATGAAGATTGTGGTTAATAGTATAAGAATGTTCTTCCTTTACAAGTGTTAAGTATATGATGATACATGGGAAAATTACAACCAATGTAACTTATGGATTATAGTTAACAGTAATATTTTTGCAGCAATGGCAAAGAAGATATATCAATTCTAAGGGACAATAATAGGGGGTATAAAGGGCACAGGATTTTTCCTTTTAAAATAATGAAAATGATCTAAAATTGACTGAGGTGATGGCAGCACAACTCTGATGAATATGGCAGCCACTGAGTGTACACTTTGAATGGATTGTACAACAAAATGAATCCTGAATCCTGTGGTGGAAGATAGATTGTGGTTAACAGAACAAATATGAGAACATTCTCTCATAAACTATAGTATATAATACTAATACAGTGTCATTAACCAAGTAGGTTGGGGGTAAAAATAAACCAAATATAAGATATTGGCTATAGTTAGTAGCAACGTTTTAACAATGTTCTTTCATGGTTTGTAGCAATTGTTTCACAATAATTGTTTTGTAAGTTCACAACTTTATATACTATATACTTATTGTTTATGGATGTTCATGGTAGAATGATAGACTTCAGTTTTAAACATTGAACATAGCTGTCCTCTTGGATATCAACTTCAAAGCTTTGTAATGTCCCCTTCCACTCCCCTACCATAGGTATGCCTCCCTAAATAACTCATGGGACTGCCATTCATTAAACCTTTCAACCTTTCTTCTGAATATATTTCTATTTGAGCTCTTCACTACCTCTTCAGTTATGAAGTTTCATAAGCTGTGTAAAGTAGTTCTTCTTTTGCTTTACTTGATACACCCTCTAAGATGCCTCACTGCTTGTCCTCTTATGCTGGGATCCAATGAGTAAGACCATGCTCATTTTGTTCATACTCCAGATACTTTCATAGATTGGTTATATCCCATTCAAGCTTCAAATATTCATTTCTCACCTGTATAATTTGTTCCTGAAAAACCTCAACCACAGCTCCACATTCTCATACTATATCATTTCAGTCGACATTTCTGATTCTATCATTTTGGTGTATAGTGAACAAAATTACATATAGAATCCTAAGTAGAATAGGATCCCTGTTTTATTTGAGGATAAAATAGTATTTTCCAGAGAGTTATTAATATACATCTTTGCCACCATCTTCAGTAGTGCTTGGTTTCCATATTCATAGGTTACACTGAAGTTCACTGATTATTTTCCTTTCTGTCAGAATGCTGCAGAAAGTAAGCAGGCAGGCTCTCAAGTCAGATGGCCTGGATTCAAACCCAGATTTCACCCTTTCCTAGCTGTAAGTTTAACAAATTTAAGCCATGGTTTTCTTATCTTTAAATGTGAATAATAATAATTTAACTCATAGGATTGTTATGAGAATAAAATGAAATAATACCTATAAAGCACTAGGCAAAGGGCCCGGTATATTGTAAACATCCAACAAATGGTAGCAATTATTATTAGTATTAGGGACATTTCTAATCATTTATTCTCCTTCAGCTTTATAGTTCAATGCTCAGAAAAACTTAGTTCAACCTATTTATTTGAAGAAGTCACTAAATGTTATTTCCAGATTAATTTTCAAAATGTTATATCTGAGTCCTCTTTATGGTCTGTTTTCTAATATTCATACTTTCCCCTTAAGATAACTATCCACTTCTGCGCATCATTAAGAAAATAAATAAGACAAGGCACAGACTAGAAGAAAAATATTCACAACACATATATCTGATAAAGAACCTATAATCAGAATATATCATGAATTCCTAAAAATTGGTAATAAAAAGGCAAATAACTTCCCACCTCAAAAAAATAGACAAAAGATTTGAACAACCACTTTACAAAAGAAAATCTACAAATGGCCAATGAGCACATAAAAAAAGATGACCAGCACTACAATGAGACTAAATATAATGAATGTGGTATCCGAGATAGGATGCTGGAACAAAAAATGTACACTAGTGGAAAAATTGAGGAAATCCAAATAAAATCTGTAAATTAGTCAACAGCATTATAGCAAAGTTAATTTCTTAGTTTTGACCAATATGCCAGAATTATGTAAGATGTTAACATTAGGGGAAGTTGGGTGAAAGGTATATAGGAATTTTCTGCACTATCCCTTCAACCTTTCCATAATCCAAAGATAATTTGAAAAGAAAACGTTTTTTAATTTTTTTTTTTTCTGTGTGGGAAAGGATGAGCTTGAGCCTGTGGGGAGGCAAGCGGGCTCTAGACTTCTCCAAGTCCACATATTTTTGCCTCTAATTCTTACGTGTCCAAGGACAGGAAACCACCGATACTCCTTTCTAGGAGGGTTAAAAAGTTTTTTTTTGAAAAACAGTAATATATCACTCCACACTCACTGGATTCAGTAAAATGAAAAAGAACTAATGTTAGATAGAATGTAGAACAATCAGAATTTTCGTACACTATTGATGGGAGCGTAAAATGGTTCAATCACTTTGGAACACAGTTTGGCAGTCTCTTAAAACAATAAACGTACATCTATCTACCCTATGATTCAGTGATTTCACTCCTAAATATTTACATGAGGAAAACGAAACTCTATGTCAACCAAAGGACTTGCACAAGAAGCTTTATTTCTAATAGCCAAAGAACTGGAAACAATCCCAATGTCCATCATCAGGAGAATGGATAAACAAAATGTTACATATTCATACAATGGACCAGTACTCAGAAACAAAAAAGGGACAAACTAGTGATACAAACAACAGCGTGAGATGAATCTCAAAAACAACCTGCTGAGTGAAAGAAGCCAGACACAAAACAGTATATGCAGCATGATTCCATTTATATGAAGTTCTAGAATAGTAAAATTAACCTTTGGTGTTAAAATTCAACCTGTGGTGGTTTAGAGGTTAGATAGGCTAAGCACTGACCGGGAAGGAGCATAGGAAACTTTCTGGCGGGGGGTGGGGAGGAAGGGTGGAAATGTATTGGGTGCTGCTGGGGATTACACAAGGGTGTGCCCTTGTGAAATCTGATTGAACTGTCCACCTAAGATTTTAACATTTCACTATATGCAAATTATACCTCAATAAAACAAAATTTTTAAAAAATATACATAAGCACATATTCCTTCCTTTTGTTTCCTATTTCTAAATCAATTCACCACTTCAGTCAAAACAGACCCTTGCCACTACAAACTCAATGACATTTTAAAGGCCTTTGATGAGAGAACTTGTTACAGATTTTTGAAAGTCTAATTGGATTATATCCACTTGTTCCTCTCAAAATAGCTGACAAGTTAACTTCATAAATAGAAGACTGAAAGGACTGCAGTATGTCCACCCTTTGTATTTAGTGCTTTGGCACATTTTCACTCACAATTTAAGAATATACAAATAGTCCCCTTATCTGAAGGAATCCTAAGTGTTTTACAAATCTTCAAAACAGATTTTTGAACTATCTAATATTTTATGGGAGGACCATTTCATGCACACTATAGTGCAGCCACATCTGGCCTGCAACATGGCAGCTGTTTAACAGCCATGACACCTCACAAAAGTTTAGGACAGGAAGTGAAGAATTCTGCAGCCAACCCAGGCTAAGATGAGGAAGGCTGCAGAAGCAGAGGCTGCAACGGCTTGGACTGGAGCACAGCCAGCACGATGTGGTTAACACCTCTGTCATAATGAAAAGCACAAGTGTCATTAGTGGTCAGAACCTCATCTCACAGAAGGCATGTCCCACAACACAGTGACCTTTTTCTTCCATGAGGGGCACTAGTTTGTTTCAAATACAACAAGAAAAACACTCCCCCTAATCATGTCCAAATCATTCCTTTCTAAGGTCTCTCTTCCAAGGTACTATACCACACATGAGCTTAAGAGTGCTGAAATTTGACAAGGTCTTTATCCTGATGTCAGAAGGTGAAGCCATAACCTAGTTGGATATATTTCATCCCAGGCAAACAGAACAGAGAAACTTGAGATTTGGGTTTATGGACTATAGACAAATATACTGTCATTCAAAGACTCTCCTTTTAGACACCACTTCAAACATTTTTTTCTCTTTTGTCATATTAAAGGAGGTAATTTTGAATGATTTTATTTTTTTCATTTTTCCTTTGATGGCCTTGAAGTATCTTCCTAATGAAATCTCAGCTAGTTTTTGTTGCACCTACAGAATAATTCTAGATACAGAAAAAATGAAAGACCATGTAATTTCTTCATTTGCTTTTGGCCAGTATATCTGCCTAAGAAGTCTTTTTCTAAGACGGACATGAAAGCACCTGTGAGTAATCATCACACCTTGGCCTCAACTCCCTGGAAACACAAATCCTTCTTCATTTAGCTCCAAACTGGTCTGGATACTAGACCTCAAATCATTTTTTCCATACACAGCAACTAAACCAAATCACTCAGACTTCCAGGAACTTCCCATCAATCTCTGAATTACATAAGGATTTTGTGCCTTGAATTTCAATGCTTCCTTATTGGTAGTCAAAGTCACTAACTGAAAGGCCAGCTAAAGATAACCTAGTAGTCAGAGTTCTATACTATAGTAAGAGGTCCACCTATGCAAAAGGTACAGTCCACACTTTTACAATGCATATAAAGCTGCAGTGACATGTCAATACCGAGAATATCATAGAGAATTCAACCTTGCAAATGAATTCATCACTTATCAAAGGACAAATTCTTATTCCCTTTAAATTCTGCCCCTTAAATTCAGGTCATAGATAGAAATCCAGTTGAGGTCATTATTAAATTTATCTATTATTGCTTGGATCCAAGTATATGGATATGTTAGGGGGGTTGGGGATGACTGAGGTTACAGGTAAAGGAAAAGATGGTTACATCTAAACACTGAACCATCAGATGAAATAATATATCATTCAATATTCATTGGCCACATGCTATGTCCAAAATATACTCTGTTAGGTAGTATACAGAGAGAGTGTGTATATAAACACACATATATACAAACACACACATAGAGGGAAAGAGGAGAGGAGGGAAGTCACAAAAAAAATCTCACTATAGTAGGCAGTAAATACATGTTGTGCATACTATGCTATTGGAATTTGGCTTTGGAGACTCCAACACTATAAACATTTGTGTTCAATTACTAGGCACCAGATACTATGCCTGGAGAGTTTACATATTCTATTTATTTAACCCTCCCAACACCCTTATGAAGATAATGGTATACTCTAATTTTTGTAGATAAGAAAATCAAGGTTTGGACAGTTGAATTTATTTGTCCAAAGTTATCCAAGCAGAAAATCCCAAACAAAAGGTGAGTTCAGGGAACTATGAGGAAGCTTGCTTTGGAGCAAAGTGAGGATTATATAGAAAAGAAGAAGATAACACTCCAAAGAAAAGCCTGAGCTAAATCATGGAAGGATTCTACCATTAAGCTTAGGAGTTTTACTTTATCCTCTTGATAGTAGAGAGCTGGTATAGTTCTTTAAATGTCACTTTTGAAGAATGCCTTCTGGCATGGGGTGTGATAAATGGGTTAGTGGAGAAAGAATACAGCAGAGAAACCAGTCTCAAGTGGTTTCTGCAGTAATGCAGATGTGGAGTGCTAAACTAGGATAGAATGGAGGGGAAGAGAAAAATGAAAACAATCCCTGGATGTGGTGTGCACTACTCAGTAAGTATTTACAGAGAGGCGGAGCAGGAAATATAGGTATTGAAAGAAGAGAGGCATTAGAACCTGATTATTAGAACCTGGCTATGAAGAACAAGAGAAAAGGTGTATCATGTCTTTCTACTGTCAGGCACAGACAATCATGAGAATGATAGGACCAATGATAGAAGTAAGACGTTTAGGAGGAAGGAACTTAATTTAAGGAAGAAAATGACAAGATTAAAACACACTGAATATGAGAAGACTGCAAGACACCAAGTGAAAATGTTTAATGGAGAAAACTACCCTAGATAGAAAGCAGGCTGGAGATTTTGATTTGAACATCATCTGCAAGTTAAGAAGCAAAATCACCAAGGAAAACTGCATTGAGTGATAAGCATGAAAGGCTAAGAACTAGATGCAAAAAACATATTCAGAGGTGCAAAACAGTATGAAATGTTATATGCAAATCAAGGAATACAAGGGCTGGGAAATGACCATTTGATTTGGAAATTAAGAGGTCATGGTTACCTTCAAAAATTCAGGTTCAGGCAATTAATAGAGAAAAGGGCAGATTTCAGAGACTAAGAGCATGAGTTGAAAGTGGAGGCTGTGAAACAGACTACTTATATGAAAAGATTGGCAGTGAAAGAAGGAAGAAATAGGACTTTGCATTATGTGCAAGCTTAATGTACCTGGGAGAACATTAACATTTTCAGTTCATTATTTTAACTTTTATATTTATAGTAAAATTCTGTTTAAAAGCACCACTATGCTATAATCTGAATTAGGCTCCACTATGGGTCAAATCCTGCCCCCTGTGTGCATGGGGTTGTATGGGGATATCAGTTTCAAAGCACTGGAGGAAAGCAAATAATATGGGTATTATCCTTGTTCACCCTACTCTGTAACTTTGTTATGATAAGATTGTACTGCAATTTTAAGTTACAACACTAATGTTGCTTCAATGGGACTTCAATACATTTATTATTTCAAATAAATCACCCGATTTCTCTACACACCCTCTATTGACAACTTCACTAATTTGGTGAGATGATGATGTTGGAGTGTGAAAAACATATTGAAATAAGATTTATGTCTAAATCCAGGTGTTTAGACATATTAAACCACTGTGGAATCTGATGATTTATTTTCTCTCTCTACAGGTCACAGCACATGGCTTAGAGAACACTTAAGAGAGGTGGCCTAATGCACTCAGATTTCACTGGAATCTTTGGTTCTAATTTGAGTAAATTAACCAATGAAATATGTTTGATGGACTCTTAACAAAATTCTAGTCAACATTATCCATATCACATCAAATTGTCTACCTACGTACTATCAGACTTAGTGCTATCAACAAGAAATTTCTCAAGTACACAGTAGTAGTAACCATTTAAACATCTCAGGCCATGATTATATGAATTCTCTTAGTCCAAGTTAATGAAAGGAATTAAGACAAGGTGGACAAGATTTTCAAATTTTTCCTTTTAATGACAAAATTACTGGCAAAGAAAATACACTTTTCAACTAGTCAAATACTCACACAGGAAGCCATCATAGTCAAAGGAACATAGCTACCCAGACTCATGGGTGTTTTTAGCAAAGATCTATTGATAGTACCATTGGTGATTACATTTCAGGATCATAATCATGTTCTGAGTGAAAAATATGACATCAATTTAAATCTAAAAAGCTTGGAAATTATACTTCATCAAGTTACAGCTACAGTATATTAATGGAAAATGTAGTGAATTGTCTAGGTCAAGTGTTAGCAAACTTTCTATAAAGGGTCCGAAAAGTAAATATTTTAGGCATTGTGGGCCATATGGTCTCTGTCTCAGCTACTCAATTCGGCTGTTATAGCACAAAAGTAGACATAGACAATACAGAAAAGAAAGAATGTATCTATTCTCCAATAAAACTTTATTTACAAAAACAGGTGACAAAAGGAAATACTGAAAAAAAAGAAAGCCACAATAAGGGGGAATGTCAAAAGAACACAGGAGCTAATTACAGAGCTCCTAATGGACAAAGCTGGAAAAATTTGAGCAACAAAACAAATAAAATAGTATTGGATTATAACCCAAAATATAAAATAAATATCCATGAATCCATATTGATATAAATAAATGATTGGATAAATAAATAAATGGAGAGGGGGTAATAGACAAGTCTCCCTACAGAAATCAAAATTATTTAATTATCTACTTCACCCTCAAGTAGGTGGAGAATAACTTTCCACTTCTGACGAGTGGCCTGCATATAGTGATTTCCTTCCAAAGAACACAGTATGAAAAGGGGTGAGGTGGGGGTGGGAGGCCAGTAAACTTTACAATGGAGAAACAAAACAAGCACTACCTCAGGCAGGTAATCAAGGTCAAAATCAACAGTGATAAGCCATGTGACAGTATGTACCCTTAAAATGATGTGTTGAAAATGGCGCTTTACCTCTGTGGTCTTCCTCTCAAATTCCCATAACCACAGTCTAATCATGAGAAAAACATCAGACAATTTCCAATAGAGGGCATTCCATGAAATTTCTGTCCAGTACTCCTCAAAACTGTCAAGGTCTCAAAAATGAGGAAAGCTGGGAGAAACTATCACAGTTAAGAGGAGCCTAAGGAGACATGACAACTAAACTATCCTAGATACCACACAGAAAAAAGGACATTAGGTAAAAACTAAGAAAATCTGGATAAAGTATGGACTTTAGTTAATAAAAATTAAAAAAATAAAAAATAGGTAGCAGGCCGAATTTGGCCCAGAGGTCAGAGATTTCCAACCACTAGTCTGGATTAATTGCCACATTTTCTGTTGGTCAGTGGTTTCCCACAGGTGCAAAACAAAACATAGAAATAGATGAGAGAATGAAAGTAAGACCTTTAGGAACCATCTAGTCTAGCTTCTTCATTTTATAGTTGAGAAAATTGAGAAGCAGAGAGGTTAAGTTTCTTACCCCAAGGCTAAACAGTCTGTAAGTGGGAGACCCAAGGCTGCTATTCAGATTCTAATATCCTGCCTCTTCATGCTACCCTATGCTACTGCCCTCCCCTCATTCCCTATATACAGAATTTTAAATCACTCCAGAAACAAAGCAGCACTTTGGCAACTTGACTGACATATGCCCTTCAAAAAAGAAAATCCTCTAATACCTTCCTATTTTCTTCCCAGATAAGGCTTTTCTCCTTAAGTTCCTACAACTGAAAGCTAGAACCCACAAAACACCAAAGACCTGAAAGACTGACTCCTCACTGCTTTCCATCTCCTAATCTTGTTTACATGTGTTTGTCTGCAAAAGTTTTAATGGAATAAAAGAAAACGAGTGCTTTAATTTCCCAATAAAATCTGTGCGGCAGTATGAGTCATTGTTTTCTTTTTTTACTCTAGCCAGGGTAAAGCCTTCTGGTTTTAATGACTAATACTGCTGAGTTCAATAAAAAGCACTTAATTTAATTTAACCCAAACGTTGATCAATGCCAGCTTTCCCTGGAATTTTATCTTTGTTTTAATTTAAGTCTCCATGTTCAGAAAAATGAGAGGCCAAGAGGAAGGGAACAGAAGTCAATTAGCTTGTAGGCTTATTTCTAGGCAACAGACATGAAAATACAAGATTGACAGGTTAACTCCCAAAACTCTAATGTTTCTGCCCTGCTGGACAAACTTTTCCTGGAAGAATTAATGTTTTCTTTAGTCTTGAATAAAGAAACTGAACAATTCACAGTCTCATTTGGAAAATGTTTTAAAAATAAAATGTTGCAAAGCCAATTAGTATCAGATTTCTAAGCTAAAAATATATTGCCTTTAATGTGTTAATAATGGAGAGATATGCTACTGTAAAATTAGATACAGAAAGCCTCTGCAGTTAGTCTGTTTGAACTCTAAAGAAATCAGACTCAATTCTTGGGGACTGGAATAGATATGGGGACTAGAATGAATATGGAAGGAAGCAGTCCAGCTGACAGTTTTGATGAGCTTTTCCTAAGCAGCTTCTTCTTTATATTAAAATAAGAGTTCATATATCAGAAAACATGTACGATTTTAGAAGAATTGCCATTTACAATTAACTGATACCACTGTCATAACTTATACCAAAAGTTCCTTCTGCCCTGTCAAGTGGGAACCAAAAACTTTATGGGGCTTGAGGGAATTATAAAAATCACCATTTTTGTTCAATTATCTAGTTTTTCAGTGCAAAGGCTTTCAGAGCTGTTCTGAGGGGGCCTTCCTAAAAGAGGGCTGAAACAGGGCCAGCTTCTCATCGTCCCCCAGAACAGGGTTACGGGCATCCTTGACAGTAACATCCTTGCGACCATCCTGAAGTACTAATTCAACAGTGGACCAGAGGAACAAGGCAGCCAGCATGTTGGAGAATTCCAAACTTCAGTTCCTGTAGCACCTGGGTTCTCCACAGGGGTTTCATGTACAAATCTGATCCAACTACAGTTTCACAGACTATAAGATGTAAAACCTGGGAGGAAACTTGGAGAGCATCTTAGGCCACTGATCCACATACTTTTGGATTTCATGCACTGGTAGTATTTCAAAAAATAAATATTCAGGACACCAAAATAGGGTTGATCATTTTTTGTGGTCATTTGATTTGCAAAATAAAGACATTTAAAATAGCAACTACTGTCAATTATCAACAACATTTCATAATGTTACAGATATTTTAACAAAAATGTAGAAAGGACATAAATGTGGAACTGAAAATTTAAATAAATTTTTCATCATTAAAACTCATCACATTGTTCTTATTTTCTTGTTTCATCATAAGTTGATGAAACCTTTATGATCCGCTGTCTTTCATCTCTAAAACATTGCTTGAGAAACAATCAGCTAGTCAAACTTTCAATTTACCAATAAGAACATTGACTTCCTGAGAGATGAAGAGACTTCCTCAAAGAAACCAAACTGATCGACGGCAAGCTTAGACCAGAACCCATATCTCTAAATTACAAGTATGATGCTTTTCCATTGATAGCAGACTATTTCATTTGCTCAGCAAAATTTCCTTGATTCCCTGACTACATGCATATGTAAAGATCAAAAAATTCTTACAAGAAAACAGGGGTATATCTTTATCACCTCAGATTTGGAAATGGATAATTAGCCTGAGCAACAAAAAGGAAAATATGTAAATGGAACTTCATCAAAATAAAAAACCTTTGTGCTTCAAAGGACATTATCAAGAAAATGAAAAGACAACCTACAAAATGAGAGAAAATAGGTGCAAATCATGTATCTAATAAGGGTTTAAATTCCAGAGTATATAAATAACTCCTGCAACTCAACAACAAAAAGACAAGCAACTCAATTTTAAAATGTGCAAATGAATTGAACAGAAAAGTTCCCAAAGAAGATATACAAATGGCTAATAAGAACATTAAAAGATGCATAATACCATTAGTCATTAGGGAAATGAAAATCAAAACCACAATGAGATACCACTTCACACCACTAGGATAGCTGTTGTTAAAAAAAAAAAAAATCAACTGTTGGTAAGGATGTAGAAAAATAGGAACCCTCATACATTTTTGGTGGGAATTTAAAATGGTGCAGCCACTGTGGAAAATACTTTGATAGTTCCTCAAACAGATACAGAGAATTACCATTTGACCCAACATTTCCATTCCTAAGCATATACCCCAAAGATTTCAAAACAGAAACTCGGGCAGAATAATACCACTGAATTGCACAACTAAGATAGTTAAAATGGCCAATTTTATATTACATTTACCATAATACGTTTTTTAAAATGAAACAGGAGTTACTAGAACACAGATTGGTGGGGCCAATCCCCAAAGATCCTAAACCAGTTGGTTTTGGGGTAGAAGCCATATCTAATAAACTTCTAAGTGATACTGATGGCTGCCCATATATGGAACACACTTTTAGTAGCACTGTAAAATTTACACATAAGTGGAAGAAGTTATGGTTACAGAACCTTTTTGGGCAGAGGAGTAATATACACTATTTCGTTGTCAATTTATTCACTTATTTTGGATTTAAAAATAGAATTAACCAAGACCAAGTAAATTATCAATAGCAGATCCTTAGAATCCTATTTGTTGTGACCACAGCTGTTCCCTCATAAAGAAATAACTCGAAATCCTTGGAGATTCTTTTGGGAATGAGATTCTTTATTCTGCTTTAAGAGGACATCAAATGAAACTTGCTTACAATTCAAAGTAACAAAAATAAAAAACAACCTGTATTTTGAAAAGACAAAAGACTAGGAAGGAAATTAACACATTTATGAGCTATCTCTTGAAAAATCCTTAAGTACAAAGCATTAAAAAACTAAATAAAGCACATTTTGGAAGAAAAATTACTATAGAGTCAGCTATTTAAGAATCTTCACGTTTCTTTAGAAGAAGGAACAATGTTAACAGTATATCTTCCCACACTTGGGAAAAACAAAGGTTCATGAATTGCAGTCTTGTGAGAAAAGGGGATTAGGCATGAGTTCTGTGATTCCAGAGATGAGAACTACCACCAATGAGTAGAAATTTTAAGGGAGGCAGGATATGGCTAAAGATAACTTGTTTTTATAGCTATTCCATAAGTCTATTTCTATTTCTAAGTCTATTCAAAGATGTCTGGACAAATTCAAGGTACAGGTGATTGCCATACTCTGCCATACACTGTTAACTACTTGGTAGTTTTACTGCAAAGGGAAATCAAACAAGGATCAGATAGTAGATTGGCCTAGTTAACCTCTATGAAGCCATCCTACTCTAAGAGTCTACAATTCCTCTCCCATCTCAGCCTGACCAACCAACTGTAATCAAACAATGAGTTAAGATTCTTCAGTATAGACACAACCCCTCCTAAGGATGAATATTAAGTCTACAATTTCAGAGTACTAAAACTCAGCAATCGTCAGTCATGCTTGGTTGGAGTTGGGAAGCTGGGCTCCAAAGCATATTGCTTCCCCCAATAGCATGTTACTTTCATTATATCAGTATTTTTAAAGCCACTTTAGTGTATGCTTTCAATACACATTTCTTAAGCACCTTGTTAATGCCAAGTACTATGCCTAGCTATTGTTCAGGAATAATCACAACCAGACATTACATGTAATGAAACCTCCTTAACTGCATAGAGTCTTATTATCTTATATGGAGGAGGACTGAGTGCTAATTAGGAGGAAAGGTAGAAGGAATAGGAACCTACTTGAAGAGTTCACCTGTCCAGGAAAATCTCAGAATCGCCTGGCAGTTAATGAAATCCCACCAATAGGAATCCTTTCCCTTGGTTCCCAAAGGTTTTGTATTAGAAGAACTCTACTTAACAGTAAATACAAATATCCCTAAGAATCTCAAAAAACTCCAAACAGGATAAACCCAAATAGACACACTCTGAGACATATGATAATCAAGCTGTTGAATGCCAAAGATGACGGAAGAATTCTTAAAGACACAAGAGAGAAGCAGTGCATCATGTACAAGGAGCCACAATAAAATTAAGTACCAATTTCTCATTTGAAACTATGGAGGCAAAGAGGAAGTGAAATGATATATTTAAGTGCTGAAGGCAGAAATTTGTCAACCAATAATTTTATGTATGGAAAAACTCTCAAAAGTGAGGGAGAGGGAAGCAGATGTGGCTCAGTTGATTGGGCTCCCATCTACCATATGGGAGGCCCTGGGTTCACATCCCAGGGCCTCCTTCTGAAGGCAAGCTGGCCTGCACTCTCAGAGAACTGACAGCCTGTGCCTGCAGAGAGTTGATGGCCCGCACCCACAGAGAGCTGGCGCAGCAAGATGACGCAACAAAGAAGAACACACAGTGAATGGACATAGAGAACAGACAGCAAGCAAGCTGCAAGGAGGGGGGAATAAGTAAATAAAATAAATCTTTTAAAAAAAGTGAGGGAGAGATTAAACAATTCTGTACGAACAAAAGCTTAGGAAGCTTTTTTTTGTTTTTTGTTTGTTTGTTTTGTAGACCAGCCCTACAAGAAATGCTAAAGGGAGTTCTTTAGGTTCAAAGGAAAGGACAGTAGAAAATAGATAGAAGATGAATGAATGCACGAAGAAATAAAAATCTCCTGTAAACTACATGGGCAAATACAAATACCAGGTTTGTAACTCTACTTTTTACCTCCTACAAGAACTAAAATGCAAATACATAAAAAGTGATGACAAATTAATAGTTTGGGACTCATACGTATAAATACATAATTTGTGACAGGAACTACATTAAGTTGGGAGGATAGAGGGGTATAGGAACATAGTTTGTATATGCAATTAAAGGTCAGTTGGCATCAAACAAAATGAAAGGTTTATACATTTAAGGGGTTAAATTTAAGCACCATGATAGCCACAAAGAAAATATCAGAAAAATATGCACAGAAGAAAATTAGATGATGTAACATTATAAATATATATGCACCTAACAACAAAGCTCCAAACATTAATAGATTTGAAGAGAGAAATAGATGGTTTTACATTAATAGTAAGAAACATCAATACATCACTTTCAATAAAGGATAGGACTAGACAGAAAATCAATAATGAAATAGCAACTTGAACAATACTATAAACCAATTAGATCTAGTAAACATATATAGAAAAGTTCGTCCAGAAACATCAGGCTACACATTCTTCTCAAGTGCAAATGGATCATTCTTGAGGATAGACCATATTATAGGTCACAAAATAACTCTCAATAAACTTAAATAGATTTAAATCATATAGAGTATCTTCTTCAACCATAATGGAATGAAGAAAGAAATCAGTAACAGAGGGAAAACTGGAAAATAGGCACATGGAAATTAAACAACACATTCTTAGGCAAACAAAATAGCTAAAGGAAGAAACAACAAGGGGTGTTAGGAAGTATGGTGAGATGAATGAAAATGATAAGACACCATACCAAAAGTTATGGGGTACAGCAAAAGCAGTGCTGAATGAGAACTTTATAGCTCTAAATGTTGACACTATAAAAGAAGAGAGAGATCAAATCTGTAGCTTAACTTCACACCTGGAGGAGCTAAAAAAAGAACAGCAAAGCAAAATGAAAGTGAGAAGGAAGGAAACAAGAAATATGAGAAGAGAGATAAAAAGTAAATAATAGAAAAACAATAGAAAAAAATCAAGAAAACCAAAAGTTGCTTCTTTGAAAAGATCAATGAAATTGACAAACCTTTAGCTAGAGTAACAAAGAAAAAAAAAAACAGAAAGGATGCAAGTAACAGAATTAGAAATGAAAGAATTACTATCAACTTCACAGAAATAAAAATATTTACAAGAGGATATTATGAACAATTCTACATGAACAAATTAGATAACTTAGATGAAATGGGAAAATCCCAAGAAGCACATAAACTAACTATTCTCAAGAAGAAATAGAAAATAAAATGTCAACAGACCAATGACAAGTGAAGACAATGAATGAGTTATCAAAAATTTCCCAGAAAGCAAGCCCAGGACCAGTTTCATTGGTGAAATCTAGCAAACATTCAAAGAAGAGCTAACACTAATCCTTTTCAAACTCTTCCTAAAAAACTGAAGAGGAGGGAAGAATTCCTAATTCATTCTATGAGGCCAATATTACGTTAATACCAAAGCCAGATAGAGATAGCAAAAGAAAAGAAAATAACAAACTTTATCTCTTGTGAATATAGACACAAAAATTCTCAACAAAATACTAACACGCTGAATTCAACTTCATATCAAAAGGATTATACACCATGTTCAAGTGAGATTTATCCCAGGAAAGTAGGTTAGTTCAATATAAGAAAATCAACTAACATAATACACATTAATAGAATGAAATTTTTACAAAACATACGATCATCTAAATTGACACAAAAAGGCATTTGATAATAAACAAAAACACTCATAAAAATAGGAATAGAAAGGAAATTCCTCAATATAATAAAAGGCACATTTGAAAAACCCACAGCTAACATTAATGGTGAACAACTAAAAGACTTTCCCTACATATATCCAGGGTACATAAAAATGTTTGGATATTTTCATAGTGGTTACAATTAAAAACAACAACTGAGGGAATGCTGAGTTCCTAGCCAGGGGAGCTCTATCACAGTCCCTAAAGGAACAGCAACAATTCCCCAAGTGCAACAGCAAAGACCAGAAAAGAAGGAAGGTCCAATAATGAGCCCTTGATACTAATGACTATGCTTGTAAGCCTGTTCACCTGCAATAAGAATAAGGCTTAGAGCTGTAGGGTGCCTAAGAGCTACCTCCTGAGAGCCTCTGTGTTGCTCAGTTGTGGCCAGTCTCAAAGTCAAACTCAGCATGTAAATGTGTTGCCTTCCCCCCAGTGTGGGACATGATTCCCAGGGATGAGCCTCCCTGGTGCCGAGGGATTACTACCAAGTACCAGCTGATGATGTAACTACAAAATGACCTTGAATAAAAGGGTCAACTCGGACCAGCAGAATATCTCAGTCTACATATAATAACAGGAGTTAAAAATGCTTTTTGACCTGAATCAAAGGGGGAAATGAAAAGGACAAATGAGTTTATATGGCTATGAGTCTCCAAAAAGAGCCAGGAGGTTATCAGAGGGGTCGCCCTTATGCACACCTCAGCAGAGTCCCAGAGACAGATAAAGTAGATACAACCCCAGATATTGGTTCTTCTGACAGCTACAGAGACCCACAGGTTCTATAGTCATGGCAGATGGACTTCAGTGCCATGTCAGTTGGCCCTATTTTGGAGTTTGTGTTTCTGTGTGATGGAGCTGGACTCAGATGTGATCTTTGTCCACAAGCCTCTCCTGTTACTTTTACCGGATCTGTAGTTGGTGCTGGGGTTTAGTGTATACCCAGGGGACTTGAATCTCTGAACTGTCCATGTGATAGCCAGGCCCTGAGCCTCAACAGACTTGCAACTCCTACACTCTGGTTTATTGGACTTACCCCACTCAGCTAACATGGAGTTGAAGAAGGTCAACCACCACACCAGGGAGCCAAGAGTGCCTACAACTGAAAGCAGGAGAATTGCATCCAGCATCCATGTGGAAACTAAGCCCCCTCTTGATATAGACGTGGAGTGGACACAACCATTCTAAGGTCCACAGGATGAAGGAATAGAGTATGGATTAGAGTGGACTTACTGATATTCTATTCATGAACTATTGTGATTAGTAATCGAAGAAAATGTGGCATTGGTGTGGAGAAAGTGGCCATGGTGGCTGCTGAGGGTACAGAGCGGGAGGAAGAGATGTGCTGTGGGGGCATTTTCGGGGGTTGGAGTTGTCCTGGGTGATGCTGCAGGGACAGTTACTGGACATTTTATGTCCTCCCATGGCCCACTGGGAGGACATGGACTGTGGGAGAGTGTGGGCTATGGTGTGGACCATTGACCATGAGGTGCAGTGGTGCTCAGAGATATATTCACCAAGTGCAATGAATGTCTCATGATGATGGAGGAGATTGTTGTTATGGGGGGAGGAGTGGGGTGAGGGGTGTGGGGGGCATATGGGGACCTCATATTTTTTTAATGTAACATTAAAAAAATAAAGACAAAAATAAAATAAAATTACAGAAAACAAAATAAAATTTTAAAAAAGATGTCAATACTACCCAGAGTGACTTGCAGAGTTAATACAATCCCAATCAAAGTTCCAATAGCCTTCTTCCATGACAAATTGTTTTTACAAGGGTGCAAAGCCTACTCAAATGGTGTTCGGAAAACTGGATATCCCCATGCAAAAACCTGATGGACTCCTACCTCATACCACATACAAAAGCTAACTCAAAATGGATCAACAACCTAAATATAAGAGCTACAACTATAAAACACAGAAGAAAGCATACAGAAATATCTTCATTACCTACTATTAGGCAACAGATTCTTAGACTTTATACCAAAAGCACAAGCAATGAAAGAAAAAGCCAGATAAATTGGACATCATCAAAATTAAAAACTTTTAAAATTAAAAAAATTGCATTAAAAAATATTATCAAGTTAGTGAAAAGACAACTTGTACAATGGGAGAAAATATTTGGAGACTTCATACCTGATAAAAGTTTAATGTTTAGAACATATAAAGAACTCCTACAACTCAACAACAAAAAGATAATACAATTTTAACATTGACAATGTACTTCGATAGATATTTCTCCAGCGAAGATATACAAATTGCCAAAAAGCACATGAAAACATGCTCAACATCATTAGCCACTAGGGAATTGCAAATCAAAACCACAATGAGATACTACCTCAAACCTGTGAGGATAGATGTTTTTAAAAAACAGAAAGTAACAATCATTGGCAAGGACACAGAGAAATAGGAACAATTGTTCATTGTTGGTGGGAATATAAAATGGTGCAGCCACTGAGGTAGACAGTTCGGCAGTTTCTCAAAAAATTAAACACAGAATTATCATATGACCTGGCAAATTCACTTCTAGGTATGTATCTAAAACAGGAATTCTTAACAAGGGGCCTATTAGCTTGAATTTAAATTAAAAAAAAAAAATCTTGTGGGGACATGTTGGAGTGGGTATGATATATTTATTAAATAACACACAGCATAGTGAGGACTTGGTAAGGGGTTGGTGGTTTTCACCTGACTGGCAAAAGGGTCCATGGAACAAAAAAGGTTAAGAACCCCTGATCTAAAATAATTCAAAGCACAGACTCAAATAGGTATTTGTACACCACTGTACACAGGAGCATTAGTCACAATGCCAAAAGGTGGAAGCAATTCAATGGTCCTTCAACAGATAAATGGGTAAGCAAAATGTGGCATATACATACAATAGAAACTTATTTAGCTGTAAAAAGGAATAAAGTGTTGATAACCACTACAACATGGATGAAGACATCATGTTCAATGAAATAAGCCAGATACAAAGAATAAATACTGTGTGATTCCACTCATATAAAATTACTAGAATATGTATATTCACAATGACAGTAGAGCAAAGGTTACTGGGGGTGGGGTGTGGGGAATGAAGAGTTAATGTATAAAGGATGCAGGGCTTCTCTTTGGGGTAAAGGGGAAATTTTGATAATAAGTGGTGGTGATAGCACAGAACGTGAATATAATGTCACTGAAGGGTATGCTTGGGAGTGGTTGAGAATGGAAATTTTATGCTGTATATATATTATCACAATTAAAAGGAAAGAAAGAAAAGAGTAAAGAGGCAAAAGAATTAAATGCAATACATGATCCTGAACTGTATCTAATAATAGAAAATGCCCAAAAGGACATTCTTGAGACAACTAAAAAGGCCTTATAGCAGTGTTAAATTTTTTAACATAATAGCTCAATTTAAGGTAGCTACAGAAATGACTGCCCTTGTTTTCAGGAAATGTGCATGGAAGTGTTAAGTATGAGAGGAGATGATTATGCGACCTACTCCTAATTGTTTAGAGATAAATTGATCAATAGAGAGATGATAGATGATAGAAAGAGAATATTATAATACTACAAATATAGTAAAATGATAACAGCTGGTAAATCTGGGTCTCTGGATGGGGATACTTTGGAGTTATATATATTGTTTCTATATTATTTTTATACGTCTCCTGTAAGTTTATAATTATTTCAATATAAAAAGAAAGAAAGTAAATACCCTCTGGGAAGAGAAATAGCTTAAAACTCTAGTAGCTTCCCCTCTTTGGACTTCAGTTTCCCTGCTTATAAAATAAGTGGCTTTGATCAGATGGTTCCCTCTAACTATGAATGTCTAGGACTTATTTGGCCTGCAGGCCAGGGAATAGGAGTAGGCTATGGCTGCCTAGAAATAAAGGTTGGAGTCATAAGCAGTGCAAAGTACTTACAATGATCAACCCCTCTCCTAACCCTGAAGTTACAGGAAAAAGATTTAAACATGCCTCCAAACCTCATGGGCAATTCACTCCCTGAGAGCTGTTGGACAACCTTTGGCTAATAAAGATTAAACAAATAAATATAAAAAATGGTTCTTTCCAGCATCCTGAGAGGCCAATTTGCCGTTAATGGTGGCGTTTAAGCCCTAAAAGAGTATTAACTTACAGAGTAGTAAAGTCTCCAAACACAGCGCAGAGCTATAAAAGATGTACAGGTGCCAAAATTAAGGGCCAAATTACCAATCTGTTTTAAGTGATGGTCTGGGAATGCTCGATATGACAAGGAAAATGTATGACAAATAATATCTTCAATACAAAGAAAAAGTTGCTTGAATTTATTAAAGGAAATGTACTATCTCTTGGGACTTCTTTTTGCCCTCTCCCCAAAGAAGTGATTTTTCAAAATAGACTTGAAGACACAGCTAATGCAAAATGACCTTTGTAGTATAAAATAAGCTTGGTTTTTGTTTTTTGCCTTTTTTTTTTTTAACTAAAACATTTTCTTAATCAGCATTTGCCAAAACCTTTTGGAACTTAGAAATCTCAAGGAAATACACATTCCATTAGTATCAAAACTAATTCCATGATATGCTAAATGCCTTACTACTCAACAAGTGCAAAAGCTTTAGACCAAAGAAAAGTCGACTGCCTCTCTTTCTACTCACTAAAAATTTAAAGAATTGCATTGGCAGCCCTCCTGGATGACAGCAGAATGACTTCCTGTCAAGTAACCTCCATCCTCCAAGGTGACAGGAAATGGGTGCAAACACTGGTAATATGACTAATCAATTTGAGGGAGCACATGTTTCCAGCCTGCAACTGTGAAGTTTGGTTGCAATGTGTTAGCTGCTTGCTGGGCCACGTGATTCAGCATAATGACAGATGAAAGGAAAGGTCAGATTTACTAAGTGCTGAAGAGGTGTCATCAAGAGTTGCATATTACTTCAAGATGTCCTCTGCATCAGAGGCATCGCACATATAGGAATGGATTTCTCCTACAGAATTCTTCACTTCTCCAATAACCTTATGGAAGCCCCCAAATTTATTTCAATACTTAGAGAACAAGACTTTCTCATTCCCGACTGAGACCGAATAGTCCAAAGTAATAATCTTACCTTTATATGATCGTACTTTAGTCTTTAAGGTAAGTGTATACATGCATAGACTTTCAAGCTTTGCCAGATCCATTCTAAGTTAAAATAGCCAGATAGTCCTCAAAAGTTCTTCTTAATGCCCCCAATATTTAGATGCTGCTTCAAGGACTGAGTTGGTTTCCCCCTCAGATACAATGACATTTGTATAAGTTCTCAAAGAAGTACAATTCACTAAGGAGGGCCAAAGGAATTATAATTTTCCCATATTTGGTCTCAATCAGGAATGAGAAAGTCTTGTTCTTTATGTGCTGGAATAAATTAAAAGCCTGTGAAAGTGTTCAAATACAAGGATAAACAGTTTGTAGCTCAGTCAGTAGGCCATCTCTAAGGTAAATATGATATACTGGCAATGATAATAGAATCTGCTCACAACGTTTTTAGGCTTATTTAGAGAATGCCAGAAGTTCAAATATAGCAGGCTATTAGTCAATGATTTTTGTTCCTGAGATTTCCACTACCTTATTAAGTATGAGAGCAATCACAACAATCACAAAACATGCACAAATCAACCTGAGCTTTTAGTTTTAGTTTGAATGTTTTCATCAGTCACACCAGATACATCTGGCTCAAGTATAAGCACAGTAATCTTAATTTCCATTTGCTGCATCATAAATGAGACATTTATTTCAGAGGTGTTTTTTACAGTTACTGTTGAATGTTTGGAGCACATCAGTAAGAAAGTGAAAAATAGGTGTAATATCTAGACTTAGAGGATACATCTTGGCACATAGAGCAAAGTTTAGAAAATGCCTGCCACCTGTTCCATTACTTCTTGAGATTACAAGGTTCATCTTCTTTTCACCCACTGCTTGGGGGGAAAAAGTGGAAAGAAAAACCCAACAGCACATAAGAAGCTATGGCTCTGTGAATGCAGAGAAACACACCACCATTCAACCATTAAAAATCAATAATCTTCAAATTGAGTTCCATGGAAATCTAGGGTTCCTCTGAAGTCCCTCAAGATTCCTACACACACATATTCATCACTTTTGACTTTATGTTTCTCTATTTTTAACATTTATGTATGCCTTTGCTTAAAATGTATTTTAAAAACCTTATAGTGAATGAACACTTACTGATGTAGAAGAATCATCTTGACACTTTTATTGGTATTTTACTGTTGCTTAACAAACTATCACAAACTTAGTGGCTCAAGTAACACAAATTTATTATCTTACATTACTGGAGGTGAGAGGTCCAAAATGTGTCTCACTGATCTAAAATCAAGATGTCAGTAGGGCTAAAATCAAAGTATCAACAGGCTGTAATTCTTTCTAGAGGCACTAGAGACTATCTATTTCCTTGCCCTTTCCAGTTTATAAGGAATGTCCACACACCTTGTCTCAAGGCCCCCTTTCTCCATCTTCAAAGCCTGCAACAGGCCTTCTACCTTGGCCTTTCACTTTTAAGGATCCTTGTGATTGCACGGGGTTCACTGTGATAATTCAGGATAATTACCCTATCTGAAGATCAACTGATTAGCAGCCATATTCTATCCGTACCCTAAATTCCCCTTTGCCATGTAAAGCAAAATAAATATTCACAGGGATTATGATGTGGATATTTTTGGGAGTGGGGTATTATTCTAACACCACAGCCCTGAAGTTTCAAAAAAACATGTAACAAAACAGTAGACACAGCATGTATTTGATTTGATTAGATACATATATATTTCATATAATAGCAAAGGAAAATGTTCAGAAAGATATATGATCATTACTTGGTGGTGGAATGGTGTTTTCTATTCCCTTTATTTACTTATATTTTTGGCTTATCTGTATTTTCTAATATTTCTTTAATAAACTGTTATACCTTTAAAATAAAAAAAAAACAACTTTTATTTCTAATTTAAAATCCAAAGAATAGACAAGATACTTCACCAAAAAAGATATGCAGATGGCAAATAAGCATATGACAAGATGCTCAAAACAGTTATCATTAGGGATATGCAAATTAAAACAATGATATACCACTATACACCTATTAGAATAGATTTTAAAAACTAACAATACCAATGCTGGTGAGGATGCAGAGTAAGTGGAATTCTCATATATTACTGTGGAAATGCAAATAGTACTGTCAGTTTGGAACACTGTGTGGCAGTTTCTAATAAAGTTAAATAACACTTACTGTTTGATCCAACAATTCACTCCTCAAGTGATTTTAAAAAATCATGTTCACAAAAAAATCTATAACATATTTATAGCAGTATTATTCATAGTTGCCCAAACTGGAAACATCCCTGATACCCTTCAAGAGGTGAATGCATAAACAATGGTACATCCATACCATAGAATACTATTCAAAAATTAAAAGGAACAAACTATTGATTCATGTGATAACATGAATGAAAAAAAATAACAGCTTGTTAAGTGGAAATATGATTCCATTTATATGACATTCTGGAAAAGGCCAAACTATAGGGATAAAAAATAGTGGACGGAGGGAGTAGGGGTGGAGTTGGGATTAACAACAAATGGGCAGCATGAGAGAATTTTGGAAGTGATGGAACTATTCTGTCCAGTGCTATCGTGGTGGATTTGTCAAATCATAGAAATATAACCCATTAAAATAAATTTTACTGTTTCCACTTTTTAAAAAATCAACCAGGATGTCAGCAGACGTCTATTGACATGTGTAAAAACTTGAATGAATCTCAAGGGCTTTAGTCTAAGTTAAAACAAAAAACAAACAAACAAAAAACTAATCTTGAGAGGCTACATATTATAAGATTCTATTTATATAACATTATCAAAATGGCAAAATTACAAAAATGGAGAACAGAAACCTATGGCTTTGAGCATTTTGTTTTACTTTTTCAGACCTCAGCTTACCCTATTTTAAAAGACAAGTCAGTATGGGAAATCTCAAGTGCCTTTAAGGATTAGACAAGACATGTAAGTGAGTGAAGCACTGAGTAGAAGGTTAAGAATGGGTGGGAACTAGTGATGCAGATCCTATGCTCTCTCAAAGTCAAATGTTTTTTATATGTTTTTTTAATGTTTTTTAATGTAACATTCTTTGTGATCTATTAACTTTAATTTTAAAAAGAATTTAAAAATCTTAAAAAAGAAAAAAATCAGGTTTCTTATTCCCAGCCAATACTCTGCCTAGTCTTTTGATATCCTATGGTCAGGCTCTAACTCTAGCTGAGTGAATACCTAGATCTATGTTTCACTCTCTTGCTACCACTTATCTCACCTGTCTTGAGTAAGACACCAACCATGTCTTACTCAATGGGAATACCTGTCTTTCCCAAATCCCAGGACTATTGGAATAGTCACATAAAATAATACATGTAAAATCATTGTGTAACAAATGAAGGACATTAAATATATATTTATGTCCCCTCTGAAGCAGCAAGTACTCTAAGCCATGATACTGTTTAGCCTTTCCACGGTGAGTGTAGCTTCAGTAAGATCATTATATTGCAATGCGTTAGAAAAGGCCCAATCCAGAAATGGGAGCACAGGAAAAGGGAGCAAATTCAGTGAAAATGAGCTCTTGGATTCTTGAAATCAAGCAATGAAAAGGGGAAGATTAATACTAAGAGATGAAAGAAGGAAAAGAAAGGAAGTTGACTCACTTATTACACTTCTGCCAAACAAAAGTAACTGAAGAGGGCTGTCATATTTATACTTTAATTATATAATGACCATATTTACATACCCTTAACTATTCTCCAAAAATAATTTTCAAGTATAAATTTTCACCTCCACCTCTTCAAACCCACAAAATAGATCTAAATTTATGAATGTATAACTATGCATTCCTCCATAATTTTTACTATGCTTATAAACGTCGATTATAGATAATATATGCATATTTAGATCCTTATAGATGCACTTTTATTTTGGAAAAATTTGATCATGCTATCCAGATAGTCCTTTAAATTGCATTTATATCATGGGCATCTTTCTTCATCACTACATACAATACTACTGCATTCCTTTTAATAGTTAAATGTATTTTGACTGAATGGATATATTAAATTTATCTACTTGATCCTCTATTAATGCACATTTAGTTATTTCTAGTATTTTGCTATTTTAAACTATATACAAAGAAAATATATATTAACATAGAAATATTTTTATTTCCAGAAAGTAGAACCCTAGATTTAGGATTACTGAAAATGCACCTCTTAATTTTTATACTAATTTATATTTCCACCAACAGTGTTTTAATACATGTTCACCAACCTTTTGCCTTCTATATTTTATATCTATTTTTTTCTAATCTGTTGTTAATCTTTTAAGTTTGTATCATAGTTTTCAAAAGAGAAGTATACTTTTATGTAGTCAAACCTGCCACTCACTGTCTTATTATTTCCAGGTTTTATGATTTGGGTAGTTACTCCACAAAACGTTAAAATATTCTTCCATATTTCCATAACATTTCTATAGTTGGGAAAGGAATTCTACTTAGATTTTTTTATTCATTTGGAAATTATTTTTATATGCAATATGAAGAAGAAAATAAAATCAAGATTTATTTTCTTAAAATCATATAGTTGGGAAGCAGATGTAACTCGAGCAGTTGAGCACCAGTTTCCCATACTTTCACTTCCACTTACTGAATCTATCTTTCCTCACTGATCTGAAATGCCACAGTCTTTTTTATAAAATAAATTTCCATATATATTTAGTTCTTCTTCTAAACTTACTCTTTATGCCATTGATCTTTTCATCTACTCCAGCATTTTAAAAACAGTAGCATTATAATGTTGTCCCCAAAACGTCTTGACTATTCTCACATATTTGTTCTGATAAACAATTTAAAATCAACTTGTCAAATTCCATCCCCCCAAAACTTCTTTGGTTTCAGATTAGAATAGTATTACTAATAACGGGATAATCAAATGCTATGTGTCACCCAATATGATGAAAGGAAATCAACACATAGCACTTGTACACAGCATTTGGGGGAAAAATGACATTTAGTTTTCCTCTCCAGAAATACGGTACATCTCTCTATTTATTCAGATCTAGTTTTACAGCCTTCAGGAAAGCTGTTCTGTTTTCTTTCTTTAGGTTTTATATCATTCTGGTTAAATTTATTTTGGTTTTAGGCCAAATTAATTTTTAAATGCCTATACCTAGTCAAAAGAAAAAAAAAAACTTAAAAATCATCCAACAATAAAAAAATTACTTGTAAAGGAGCAAAAGTCATAGTTTTCTTTTTCTAATATATTTTTAGTTATTTCTAAAAGATACTTAGATTATATAAAATGTTACATAAAAAAATATATGTGATTCCCATATGCCACACCTCCCCATACCTCTCACTCTTCCCCACATTAATAACTTCTTTCATTAGTGTGGTACATTCACTGCAATTGATGAACACATTTTGGAGCACTGCCACACAACATGGATTATAGCTTACATTGTAGTTTCCACTCTCTTCCACTCCCTCCTGTAGGTTATGGCATGATATATAATGTCCATAGTTCTTTTCTACAACACCAAATGAAAGACAACCATGAATTACAGAATTCTGAGAGAAAATTACTTTAACCACAAATTTTTATACCAAGCCAAATTGTCATTCATATGTGAAGAAAACAGAACTATATTCTCAGATTTTCATAGATTCATACAATAATTTCCTCATCTAAAAATGCTTGAAAATAACTTAGTTAGATATTTATAGACTGAAAGAAGAATGAGTCAAATTCAATAATATGGATCAAGAGTCTTAAAACATTGAGACAGGTGAGACTTCCAGGGTGAAGAGATAGGTAAATCCTCTCTCTAAACAAACTACTATAAAATTGGACAAAATTTCAAAAACAACCATTTCAGGATTCCATAAATTAAACAAAGGTAAATAATAAATTGAAAAGTATTTATTCATGAAAACTTTGGGTAAGAAGAGAGAATATCTGTGGCCTTGCTTAGGGTTGCTTTCACCCCCACATATCATCTCATTAGGAGAAAGCAATAGTTTTTCCAGGGCAGGGATAGCAGTGAAAACCAGAGTTTTGCTTACAGATTACTGGGACATGATTTGGAACAGAAGATAAGAATCTGGGATGTTCTCAGTAAAAGTAATTAACTTGGGAGTAAACAATTGGAAAAATCTCACAGCTCTGCTAGCTTAGGTTATAGTTCTAGGTGGTACAAGGGACAGACTAGCCAGAAACTAAACAGAGAGATGCTTGCAATAAAAGAGCCATAGAGGAGTTAGAAAAGTTTGCCACACATCATTGTCAAACAAGAATGCACAGAGGAGAGTGGAAAGAGCCAGAAAGAAAGTGAAGGTAGACTTGTGCAGTGGATGAACTTTCAATATCCTCTCCAAGTCACATACAGATTGAATAAACAGAAAGTGAAAACCTTATGGGCTTGAGGGACTTAAACACAACTTCTTCTCAAATAACTAATGACTACTAACCTAAAACACATACAGATACAGAGCAATCCCCAGGAAATCAAAATAAAGAATAAAAAAATAAGCAAAGATATCAATAGCTAAACACTGCAGGGCAGATAGATCCTTCAGTGTAAGTTTAGGAAAGTGACCAAAAGCAAAAAGAGAGCAAAAAATCAGAATGTAAAGTTGCAACAATGTATTATCCAAAATACACAGTTTTCAAAAAAAAACTTAAGTGACTCAAATAAATGCTCAGAAGGGAAAAGTAGACAAAAAAATTTAACTATGAGTGGGTCTAGATGTTATATTTAACAAAGCCTTCGAAGCAGCTGTTAAAAATATGTTAAAAGAATTTTAAAAAAGCTTGTGCAAGAATTCAAGGAAAATATGATATTTCAATGAACAGAGAAATTGCAAGAGAGAAACAGAAAGTATAAAAAAGAACTAAATGGAAATTCTAAACTTAAACATGTAATAACTGGAACAAAAAAATATATTATTAAATGAGCTCAACAGTGAAATGCAGATAGTAGAAGAAAGAATCACTGAACTAGAAGATAAATAGAAACTATCTACTATGAAGGAAAGATAGACAGAAAAAGCTGAAATGAACAAAGCTTCCAAGACCTGTGGGACAACATCAGTCATATCAACATACTTACCAAGGGAATCCCAAAAAGAGAGCAAAGAGAAGGGGACAGAAATAAAATATTTGAAGTAACAAAGGCTGAAAATGTCCCCTGAATGATGAAATATATTAAATATCCAAAAAGCTCAAGATACCCAAGTACAATAAACACAAGGAGATCTAAATTTCAACATATCACAGTCAAACTTAGAAAAAGAAATTTTTGAAAATGGCAAAAGAAAAATGATTCATCACATACAGAAGAATAATACCATTAAAGGCTTAACTTCTAATCAGAAAAAATTAAGGATAAAAGGCAGGAGAATAACATATTGACGGTTCTAAGAAAAAAACTTGATAACCAAAGATTCCATATCCAGCAAAACTTTACTACAATGGCAAAGATGAAATAAAGTCCTAACCAAATAAACAACTGCAAAAGAAAAAAAAATTTTTTATTAAAAGAATTTCATAAAATAAACCCTTTTCTCTTCAAAAGACACCATTAAGAAAATAAAAATACAAGTTACAGATGAGAAGAAAATATTTACAAATCACTTATCTAATAAAGGACCTATATCTAGAATATATAAAGAACTCTCAGAACTCAACAATAAGATGAACAATCTGATTTAAAAATGGCTCTTAATAGACTTTTCACAAAAAATATATACAATGGCTAAAATGCACAGGAAAAGATGCACATCATTAGTCATTAGGAAAATGTAAATTACTGCAAAAAATACTACTTCGTACCCTCTAGAATGTCATTAATCAAAAAGATTTAAAATACTAAGTGTTGGTGATGATGTGGAGAATCTGGATTCCTTGTACATTGTTGACAGGAATGTGAAATGGGGAATTCACTTTGGAAAAATTTAGCACTTTCTTAAAAAGTTAAAACACTTATCATTTGCCCCAGCAATTCTCCCTAAGATATCTACCCAAAAGAAATGAAAACATATGTCCATACAAAGATCTGAAAATAAATGTTTATAGCAACTTTATTTATAATTGCCCAAAACTACATACAACCCAAAAGTCCAAAAACAAATGAATGGATAAACAAATTGTACAATACCCCTATAATGGAGACTGCCCAGCAATAAAAATAATTAAATACTAATATACACAAGAAGATGGATGAATCTCAAAAAACATTATGCTAAGTGAAAGAAGTAAGACACATGCAACCACTTTATGCCATGCATATGGCATTCTGGAAAAGGCAAAACTCTAGAGTGGAGAAGCAACTGACTGCAAAGGAGTGTGAGAGAATTTTCTAGGGTGTGAAAATCCTTTATATATTGATGGTGGTGGTAGTTACCTATATTTCTTTGTCAAAATCATTTTTGCTGAATGTAAATTATACCAATAAACCTGATTATAATATCTTTTGATGCAATATGCCACTTGGAGAAATCTACTCTATAGGAATAAATTCATCAGTAAACAAGGACATATATACAAGCATCTTTCTAGCACTGCCTATAGTGGCAAATTTAAAATATAATGCAAATAATAATCATTGATAATTTATATCAAAAAATATTTTTACAATATTTTCAACAGCAACAAGTTTTAAAAAACAATGTAGCTACCAATTGGCTATTATTTTAAAACCTATATGACTAAATGCCCTCACTGCAAAATTTAATCTCTTCAAAGCCCAAACTTGGTATATAGCTAACATTTTGAGCTAGGCATTAAGGTGGTGTTTTGCCTGCATTATTTCATCTAATCCTCACCACAACACTTTGGAGTAATTGCTACTATTATCCCCACTTTACAGCAAGAAAACAGGACTGATTCTGGAGCTCATGTTCTCAACCATCAGGCTATTTTTCTTATAAACAGATTCCATGCCATAATTGCAAACTTTGAAAAAAATTCTTTGTAAAATGAGTACACTGATCAAGCAGATTCATAGGAGATAATCAGAAAGGACTGTTATTTTTTCTCCCACTACTCTTCAGTGTATATCTAGTGGAGAAGTGTTTCCTGTGCCCTTGGATTAAAACTTTGTAAGTAACAAGGCCTTTATTTTCACTCTCAGATAATGAAATTCTCTGTGATCACTTTAAGTCTAAAACACAGTCTCAAAGTTCACAAAGTACGTAATTCCAGATTATAATCACCTTTACACTTGATTCGAGATTACATCTACTCCCTGCTCAAAGGTTTGCAGAGGGACAAGGGAGAAGTAAAAGAAGCAAGAAACTCTTGCTTAATTAGTACTGCTATAAACTGGTTTAATGCTGAGTCTGGCAGAAGCTTAAATTTACTCTTTCTCTTGTGGGTGCTTCACAGATTCTTCAAAGGGCTACATAGATCTCTAAATACTGGCAGTCTATCACCTTCAATTCCCTTAACATAGGCAGTCATTTACCCCTTCCTCAGGCTCTAGGGCTGCAGCAGTCTGCTCTGCTGGGCCCTGTTCTGTCTCATCTTCATATCTGACCCAGTGGAAATACTCAGATTCTTCTCCAGAAAATAATCTGGGGATGCAGGTCAATTCTAAGGCAGTAGCAATTATTTGTCCCACCACCAAAGTAGCTTGGCAATCTACTTTTTTCTCTAGTCCTCCTGGAGAGAAATCAGTCCATTGCATCTTCCCCTACCCAATGGTAGGAAACCCATATCTAGAACCCCAGCTAGCCCTTCTCTACTGATCTGAGATGAAAAGGGAAGCACTTTCATGTCACCCTTGGCAGAGAGTTGTGGAGCAAAAGATTCACATTTTCACTTTATACAGAAAAAGCTTCCTGTATTAGTCAGCTAAAGGGGTGCTGATGTACAATACTAGAAATTGGTTGATTTGTATAAAGGGTATTTATTTGGGGTAGGAGCTTACAGACACCAGGCCATAAAGCATAAGTTACTTCCTTCACAAAACTCGATTTTCACGTGTTGGAGCAAGATGGCTGCCGACGTCTACAAGAGTTCAGGCTTCCTGGGTTCCTCTCTTTCCAGGGCTTGCTTCTTTCCAGGCTTAGGGCTTCTCTCTTCCCAGGCTCCAGCTTAAGCCTTCAGCATCAAACTCCAACATCAAAACTCCAACATCAAAAACCCTTAATTGTGTCCTTTGACATGCCTTTTATCTGTGAGTCCCCACCCTTTGGTGCCCTACTGGCACAAGAGGTTTATATAATTACTTATCAAGTAAACCTATGAATCTGATATAATCTAATATGCCTAGAGGAAAAGATCAGTTTACAAGCATAATCCAATATTTCTTTTTGGAATTCATCAATAATATCAAACTGTTATACTTCCTTTTGAAAAAAATCCTCAACTCTCTAACAATCCACACTTTCACAGCCTCCATATAGGTCAGAGGTTTTCTAGGTTATATGGCCAGTTTCCAGGTATATCTATCTTTCTGTATCTTAGCTGCATTAATTTAGTATGTCACATCTACTGTATATTGGTGCCTTAGGAGAAACTTAAATTTTACATACTACTAGATTTCCTTATTTTGCAGTGTAAATAGAGTAATCTCCATAATTCCAAGAGTCCCCCAGCTAAGGCCTCTACTCAACCATTATAATATGAAGCAGTTAAAAGGAAGAGTTTGGGAACCAGAGTTTCAAGGCACTGGGCTATTTTGCTCTTCTTTAAATATTCCCACTCATCTCAAAGAGGCTAGTTGACTAGCGATAAATTGATATGTAACCTAGTCAGAATTATAAGGATGGCATTTGGAGGAAATGCTGTCCCATAACTTTGTTGGTAGCAATCTCTCTTCTCCTACCACTTCTGATGAGAACTCTTTTTGAACTATTTTCCTGGCCTTACCCCTGATTTCCCAGAAAATCCACTATGCTTAATTCCTGATGTCCCATTTTGAAACTACATAATCTCTATCACTGGCCATCTTGCCAAGATTTAATAGTAATGCTTTTCCTTCAAATCCTTCAAATAACTGATTTGAAAATGCTTAGTATTAGTTTGTAAAGATTTGGAATTTCATGAAAATTATTCTCCTGAATATCCCAAGTCCTTTATTTATTTTTTAAATGGTAACTTTGTCCATTTCTTACTTAATGACATTCACATTTCTGTAAGGAATTAAGCAAATACATGCAGCAACATGTTAAGTGAAAAATGGGAAGGGTTGCTTCCAAGCAGGTGCAGTCAATTACCATAATGAAGACTCTTCATTTAAAAACAAATAATACTTTCATTTTCTTCATAAACTTTAAGACCTTAAAAACTTCCAGATAGTGGAAAGTCCCAGAGCTCTTTGGAAAAGGTTTTCTCATTCACTGTACCTGCTAAGGCAGCTAGTCTTCTACAGCAATGAGGAGTTGTGAGTTTCCATTTGTAAAAATTCAAATAAAATCTATCATTTTTGGAGTGAGAAGGTCCTGGTCTTCTCAAATGTCTTTGCAGGTTGAATATTTGGATGGGATTCAAGACATCAGTCAATGTTAGAATATGGAGAACAATTTACCTTTCTACCAAACAGGATATAAAATGAGTTCTTTCTCAACTTGATTATTTCAGTTTTGTCTAATAACTCAGTTGCTGATGAACACCTCTGGGATCACTCAAGGGGCACATTTTTAAAACTCAAATTAATAGCACTTTCAAGAATTCTGCTTTGAATATTCTTAAAGAACACTAGTGAAGTCTGACTTGAGAAATGGATTCAAATGGACTCCCCATCACAATCTGTAAAGTATCATTTATAGTAAGATAGGAAAACAAAACGTGAAGGGAGCTTTTTATTTCATAGGGAGGTTGACAAGCCATTTCCAAGACAGAGGACTCTATATTTTATTTAAGGAGAAGAACATTAATAAATTTTGAGTTATTCCTCTTAAAATCACTAAAATTTTGAAGAATTTTGAAAAGGCTAATCAAGTCATTTATTGCTCTTCTGGTGATAGTTACAAGGTATGCACTTTTGGTGCCTTCTAAGTGGGCACACTGTTACTCAGTTTTTAGATCTAAAGATCTCTTTGGCTTAGACTTGAGTTTATTCCAAAGCCAGATAATATATAAGTAAAGTGGATATGGGCTAAGAACCTGTCAGGAAGGAGGACTGTCACAGTCTGAAACCATTAAAAAAAATATATATATATATAGCAGGAATTATGAATAAGTAGTATTTTTCTTTAAAATGCTCTGTATTGCTGTCTTATTTCCCAGGTTAATGATGTCTCTACCCTGAGATTGAAATCTCACTGAGGGTAGGTCTCTATCTTCCTCATCTTCTGTATATGTTGTTCTGCCTAGAATAGTGCTGGGCACACGTAATAGCATTCAGTGCTCTAAGGTGTTTAACATAAGAAAATCAGTGCAATAAACCACATTAACAGAATGAAGAAAAATGTGATTACCTCAATAGATACAGAAAAAGCATTCCACAAAATTCAATATTCTTTAATGATGAAAATTCAGTAAACTAGGAACACAAGGAAATTTCTACAACACGCTAAAGGACATTTACCAAAAATCCACAACTAACATCATACTCAATGGTGAAAGTCAGAAAACAAAAACCCACAACTAACATCATACCCAACGGTGAAAGTCAAAAAACTTTTCTAAAAACAGGAAAAAGGCAAGAATAACTACTTTACCACTGCTATGCAACATTATACTGGAAGACCTAGCCAGAGAAATTAGGCAAGGAAAAGAAATAAAAGGCATCCACACTGGAAAGGGAAGAAAACTATCTCTATTTGCAGGTAGCATGATTCTGTATATAGAAAATCCCCCCAAAAATCTACACACACTAAAAAAAACTTACTAGAGCTAATAAATGAATTCAGCAAAGTTGTGGGATACATGTACTAATATCAGTTCTCTTTCTATACATCAGCAATGAACAATTAATAATTTAACAAATTAAGAAAAATCCATTTATAATAGCATACAAATGAGTAAAATCACTAGGAATAAATTTAACCAAGGAAGTGAAAGACTTATACACTGAAAACTATAGAACATTGCTGAAAGAAATTAAAGAGGAGCTAATTAAGTGGGAAAATCCCATATTTATAATTAGAAGATTTAATATTTTTAAGATGGCAATATACCCAAACCAATCCTTACCAAAAATCCAATGACCTTTTTTGCAGAAATGGAAAAGTGTCTCTTCAAATTTATATGGAATTTCAAGGGGAACTGTCAAGTTAGAGGACTCATACTTTCATATTATAAAATTTATTAAAAAGCTACAGTAATCAGAACATAAAATAAGGACACACATATTGACCAATGGAATTATATTAGAGAGTTCAAAAATAAACTCAAACATTAATGGCCAGTTGATTTTCAAAAATGCTACCAAGACAATTCAATGGGGAAGCAATAGCCTCTTCAACAAATCACCAGATAACCACATGCAAAAGAATGAAGTTGGATCCCTATCTCATTCCAATACAAAAATTAACTCAAAATGGATCAAAGACCTAAATAAAAGAACTATTAGAAAAAACACAGGAGTAAATCTTCATTACATCACATATGGCAACAGATTCTTCTATTTGACACCAAAAACACAAGCCACAACAACAAAAAAAGGTATATTAGACTTTAATCAATATTAAAATATTTGTATATCAAAGACCACAATCAAGAAAGTGAAAAACAGCCTAAAGAATGGGATAAAATATCTGCAAATCAAATATCTGAAACAGGTTTAATGTCCAAAATATAAAAAGAGCTCTTTCAGCTCAGCAACAAAAACAAGCAACTGGCAGGAAGGACCACTGGCCGAAGCAGGTCAGGGTCCAGGACTTGAGCAATCCCAACAAGCAGTGGGTGAGAATGCCCAACCTCAGTCTGAAGAGGGTCCAAGGCCAAAGGGGTTAGAACAAGTAACTCCCCCACTTCTCACCTCCCTCAAATGCACACCCTGCTTGCCTGCTATGGGCGGCCATGACCACCTGTTCAAGGTGTTGGTGGTGGGGAAGACAGCGCTGGTCCAGCAATATTCCCAAGACAGCTTCAGCAAATACTGCCAGTCCACAGTGAGAGTGGATTTTGCTCTGAAGGTTCTCCAGTGGTCTGACTCAGAGATGGTGTGGTCCAGTTGTGGGATATTGCAGGATAGAAGAGTTTCACTTCTATGACCGACTATACTATCAGGACGCCTCTGCCTATGTTATTATGTTTGATGTTACCAATGCCACTATGTTCAGCAACAGTCAGCGATGGAAACAGGACCTGGACAGCAAGCTCACATTGCCCAGTGGAGAGCGCATACACTGCCTGCTCTTGGTGAACAAGCATGATCTGTCCCCTTGGGCAGGGAGCCGGGACCAGATAGACCAATTCAGTAAATAGAATGGTTTCACAGGTTGGACAGAAACATCAGTCAAGGAGAATAAAAATACTAATGAGGCCATGAGAGTTCTCACTGAAAAAAAGAAGAGCAATTCCAGAGACGATATCATGTCTTTGTCCACCCAAGGGAACTATATCAATCCTCCTCCAACTGGGCCTGCTGCTGGTAGTGTTTGACTTCTTGTTTTTCCTTCCAGTTCTAGGAATTTCTTCCATCTCTTCTTTTTGGTTCCCCATCCAGCAGTTTTATTAAGTACATTTGAACTGTCTCCTGCTGACTATCCAGTAAAGAGACCCATCATCACTTAGAAGAGACTCCTGGGGCCCACATGCATTTCTGCATCTCCTGGATGTTTGCTCTGACCTGCCATTGGCTGATGTGGCCAAGTCAGTATCTTCAATATAATATGGATCATCTCATCCCTCAATTCATTATCTGCAATTTTGTGGAAAGACTTAGAATCAGCATCTGTGTTTTAAAAATCATAATTTTCAGTTGCTTTCAAGTTTATTTTTCCATTTGATGGATAGTCATATTATGGTAAGTTTGAGAGAAAAACAAGATCAAATGTCATTTCCCAAATTCCTTATAGCTCATTGCTTTCAGATTCTTTCTTTCTTGGACTTTGATGTAAATATATGATTCTGGGGTGCAGAAGAGGGAAGACGAACATCTGTGACTTTTGGACTACTAGAGGTGACCTAAAAGTCACTATTTCTGAACCTTCTAAAATCATAACTATTCTTCTCTTGTTTGGCTTTGAGAATAGTCAAGCTTTTAATTTACATATCTTGTGTTATGAGAGCATTTATTTCCACAAAGAAATTAATCCTCATTTAGGTTTTTCTAGTGTCTAGTGTGGAGGAAATGTTTGCAGGTTTCTGGGTTAATATGCTTGATTCATATCAATCATGCTGCAAGTGACGTCACTCAGTTGTTGTGCCCTGAATTAGATCTGTTCCTGGCAGCTCTCAGAATCTGAACTGAAGAAGAAGTTAACAGAAGTAAATTCTGTGGGAACACTTTGGGTGGCTATCACTTAACAGCCATAAGAAACAAATATTATGTATAGGAGTTGGCCTGGGGATGGAGAATAGGTAGACAGAAATCATTAGGTAATTTAAATGCTAAATTGGGTGGGATTATTAGTATCAAATTTTAGACATTTTTATTTGTTAAATCCTCTCTAGGTTGTTGATTTATAACCTACTCAAAGTTATGAATATTCTTAGTGGACTCAGAGACCTTAGGTTATCTGATAGACCTTAGATAAGTGTCTTCAGTCAGCGGTTCCAAAACCTGGCTGATTAAAAATCACCTCAGATGTTTGTAAAAAAAAATTAAAACTTAAAATATTTTAAGATTCATAGGTCCTAACCTATGAATCAAAATTTTGAGAAGCAAAGCCCAGGAATTTCTTTGTTTTGTTTTGTGTTTTCCAAAACTCCCCAGGAAATTCTGATCAGCCTGGTTTGGGAAACCATTGCTAGGGAACTTGGTAAAGATACAGAGGCCCAGGCCTTTCCTACTTATACAAGCCTCCACCCCTATATTCTCTGTTAACTCTCAAGGTTATTCTGATATACACCAGACTTTAAAAACCACAGTCCTGAGAGAACAGAGCAAAAATGTCAGAAAGGAAATGGAGGCCAAAACCTTCATATTTTTAAATTTTAATGCTACTTATAAATTTTGCACAATTTTTTGAGACCTTAAAGTTCTCTTCTGTATTACCATTTTTCAGGTAGGGATGTTTTGTTTTGTTTTGCTTTTATAAATTGTTTGAACCAATAGAACTTTCACTTGACATTTTCTTTTGCTCTCTCTTTCAGGGTAATCAAAGCTCTTGACCTTCACCATCAACATCAGAGAAATAACAGCAAGATTCTAAAGATAATAGTGGAGTAACTAATTCCCTTTACATGGAAAGCCAATTGACTTTTTTTTTTTTTTAAAGATTTATTTATTTATTTAATTTCCCCCCCTCCCCTGGTTGTCTGTTCTTGGTGTCTATTTGTTGCGTCTTGTTTCTTTGTCTGCTTTTTGTTTCTTTGTCCGCTTCTGTTGTCGTCAGCGGCACAGGAAGTGTGGGCGGCGCCATTCCTGGGCAGGCTGCACTTTCTTTTCATGCTGGGCGGCTTTCCCCACGGGCGCACTCCTTGCGCGTGGGGCTCCCCCACGCGGGGGACACCCTTGTGTGGCGCGGCACTCCTTGCGCGCATCAGCACTGCGCATGGCCAGCTCCACACGGGTCCGCGGTTCAAACCCCGGGCCTCCCATATGGTAGACGGACGCCCTAACCGCTGGGCCAAAGTCCGTTTCCCCCAATTGACTTTTATTTACTGGTTTGAACCTCTGCAAAATCACAAATAAAAGATAAGTAAGTCTTGTATTCATGGTAGTTATTAGCCTTTAATGTGTATTTGTTGAAGTGTTATTTTATACTGATAGTTCAAGAGTATTGTGGAAACAGATTTTATTTTAATGCCTCCTTTAAAAATGAAGGTAAATATTACTGTTTATCTATTAATTTACTAGTACCAATTGCCAAGACCCAATTGCCTTGTCCCAATTCAATATTTGATGTAACAGGCCAAATACTGCTTAGAAATGTGCTCATTTTAATAAATTGAATATGCTTTATTAAAAAAAAAAAAACACCCAAATTTATAACAAAGGACTTGAATAGATATTTTTCCAAAGAAGATATACAAATGGCCAACAAGCACATGAAAAGATGTTCAAAATCACTGGTTTAATTAGCATACATAATAGGAAATGAAATAAAATCACAATGACATATGACTGCCTACCCTTCCAGAATGGCTATAACAACATCAAAAAATGGAAAATATAAGTGTTGGCAAAGACATAGAGAAACTGAGCCCTCATACATTGCTGGTGGGAATGTAAAATGGTACAGTCACTGTGGAAGACTGGCAGTTCCTCAAAAAGTTAAATAATCACCATATGACCCAACAATTTTACTCCTAGGTATATATCCAAGAAAAATGAAAATCCATGTCCACATAGAAACTTGTACACCAAAATGTTGAAAAAACCCATATATCCATCAACAGATGAATGGATAAACAAATTGTAATATAATACACTGGAATATTATTCAGCCATGAATAAAAAGAAATACTCATACATGCTGTGGCATGGATGAACTTCAAAATCATTATACTAAAGGAAATAAGCCAGACACAAAAGATCACATAGTACATGATTACTTTTATATGAAATACCCAAAATAGGCAAATCCATAGAGATAGAAAGTAGATTAGTGGTTGCCATCGAATGACGGTAAGGGAGAAATGAGTAGTGATTACTTAATGAGTATGGGATGTTCTTCTGGGGTGATGAAAAGTTTTGAAACTAGAAAAAGCTTGTGGTTGCATTACATTGTGAATATACTAAATGTCACTGAATTGTACACTTTAAAAATGACTAATTGATGTTATATAATTTCACCTCAATTAACCAAAAAAAGCTGAGAGGATTCAGTTTCAACTGACACATTTCATGCTAAAGGAAGGTCTTCTGGCTGAAGGGAAATGAGACCATATGGAAATTCAGATGTCTTAATTAGCCAAAGGACTGCTGATGCAAAATACCAGAAACTTAGATTTTATACAGGGGGTTTATTTGGGGTAAAAGCTTACAGTTCTGAGGTCATAAAATGTCCAAATCAAGGCACCATCAGAGATGCTTTCTTACCAAAGTTAATTACTATTGATTCTAGTGTCCTGCCATATGGTAATCAGGCAAGACAGCAGGTCTGCCCTTTTCTCTCTACTTTCTTCTTGAACTCAGCTGTTGCCAATCAGTCATTTCTCCTTGGACCTCAGCTTCTTGGGCCTCTTGGGGCTTCTCTCCTTGAGCTTAGCTGTGGGAAAACCAGGAGTCCTTCCTCTTACATGACCAGATCAAAATAGTAGCTTCCTTCTCTGTGTGTGTGCCTCTGTGTGTGTGTCTCTCTCTATTTTTATCAGACCCAGCAAGAGGGAAGAGGCCCAACCTGGCTTATGGCTCACTGATATAGTTCAATTAAAAGGCCTTACACCCATAGGAATGGATTAAAAACCATAATCTTTTTCTTTTCGGGGATTCATGAAAGAACTTCAGACTGTCCCACAGGAGAAATAAAGGGGACTAGAAACGATAAATATGTGGATATTTTAACAAATGATATTTTCCATCTTCTATTATTTTTAAAAACAACTGTTTAATATAAAAATTATAACATTGTTTTATGGAAATTACAATATATGTAGAGATTGGGCAAGATGGCATCTGAGGAAGTACACCGTTGTCATCTCTACTGCAAAGTGTGGTGACGGAATTCTGCCGGAGCACGCTGTTCCAGGAAGCTACAGGGCAGGAGGTGCCTGGACGTTGATATGGAGAGTGCTTGTTCAAGGTAGAACTGCAGGTTTCTAACACTGAACTCAGAAGCCATGGGAAAGTAAATCCCTTCCCCCTAGAGCTGAGAGTGTAGTGCTTCTGGAGAGCAGCCAATCATGCAGCAATGTTTCCAAGCCCCATGTTCTTCAAATGCGTGAACCCCAAGTCCGTATTCCCTGAACCCCCACAACCCACATTTCACAGACCTACATATCCCAAGTCCACATTCTCCTGGAGCTCTCTTTCCTGAGCCCAGCACTCCCGGAAACCCAGCACGGCCCTACCCCTCCAGACACAAACTAACTTTGGGAGTGGAAGAGTTTAGGTGGGAGGTGCAGAGGGGCCCAAGGACTGCACGTTCAATTTTCTGGTCCCCCACTTTTATTGAGTTTGGAGACTCCCCAGAGTTGGGAGGCTCTCCCCAGCTAAGCCTAGGAAGAGAGAAGAGGCGAATCTGCTGAGAGAACTTGATTTACCTAAACGCCCTAGGATAGGAAACTTGGTCTGGGAGAAGGTGGAGTCAGAAAATTAACAAGCCCTCCTGTAGCACACCTAAGGGAGAGGGACATTAGGACGGGCTTTGCAGGCTTCCAATGGCATATTTAGGGTTCCTGTCAAGGGATGGGTGCTCCCTTTCAAGAAATTAAGAGACATTATTTTCTGAGGTGAGTTGGTTCACCAGGGACCCATCTGAATTTCCTACAGGAACCCTCATGCAGCCTCCCTGCTACCCTAGGAGAGAGGGAAGTTAGGAAGGGAGAAAGGGGGAAGGTCAGACTCCTAAGCAGTTTATTCAATTGCAAAGAGTATTCCTTGCCTGAAGCCTTATCTGGTCTTTTTTGCTGGTTTGTTTTCTTGTTTTTCTTTCCCCTTTATCCCCCCCATTGGCGCTTTTTTTTTTTTTTTCGTTTTTTCTTTTTTTATATTAGGAGCTGCAGGCAACATTTCTTATTTGCTGTGCTTCCTCATCCTCAATTTCCTCTTTTCTCTGTGTACTGATTTTGGCTACCAACTCTATCCCCTTTTCTTTACACCTTTCTATCCTCCATCATTTATTATTTCTCTTACGTTCCACCTCTCTTTGTTTAGCCCCCAATATTTCTGACTTTTTATCTCTAATATCTCTAATCTGTTTTCAATCTTTTTTTCACTCTTTATATTAATGTCCTTTCTTTTCTCTTTCCCTCTCTCCTGCCCACACTGGCCTTTTAATTCATACTGTATTTCTCCCCATATTCAGTTTACTATCTCATTATAGGTACTCCACTTTTTTTTTGGTTACAACTATACACAGATTATGTAGAGTTCAATATCCATTCTCCTAGATCTCACATGGTTCTTCTGCTAACATTCACTATCAATATTACTATTATATTTTATTTTTCTACCCCTTCTGCTTTCTCTGGCCCTAATATTTTCCTTCAAGGGAACTTAGCCACCAACAAGGAAATAGAATAAGAGGAACAAAGTGACAAAGAGAAGACTTAACATGCGCACAAAAACAGCAACTAATTAAACCCTGAGACGAAGAAACTAATCAACTGAATAAACCCAACAATTAAAATGATGACCAAACAGCAACATAAAACTACAGACTATACCAATAATCAGGAAAACATGACCCAATCCAATAACCAAACTAAAAATCAGAAAGACAAGTGGAACACCAAACAAGTTAAAGCTCTCAAAACATGTATCATGGACCAATTCAATGAAGTGAAGAAAGAGACTAAGCATATTAAAAAAACACGTGGACAGCATACAGAAGAAATTGTAATCATATACAAAACCATAACAGATATGATGGGGATCCGCAGCACAATCCAAGAAATCAGAAATACACTCTCAGCAAATAACTGCAGGTTTGAAGGGGCAGAGGAAAGAATTAGTGATGTGGAAGACAGTACATCTGAGATCAAATAGATAGCAGAAATGATTGATAAAAAGATAGAAAAACATCCAGTGGGGACTTAGGGACCTGAATGACAACACAAAACACATAAATATATGCATCATAGGCATCCCAGAAGGAAAAGAGAAGGAAAAGGGGACAGAAGGGGTGTTGGACGAAATAATGGCTGAAAACTTCCCAAACCTATTGAGGGAGATGCAGGTACATGTCCAGAAACACAACACACCCCAAACAGCATAAATCCCAACAGGCCTAACCCAAGACATATATTTGTCAAATTATCCAATGCGCAAGACAAAGAGAAAATACTAAAAGCAGCAAGAGAAAAGAGAACCATCACATACAAGGGAGGCTCCATAAAATTAAGTGCTGATTTCTCATCTGAAACCATGGAGGCAAGAGGGCAGTGGTATGACATAGTCAAGGCACTGAAAGAAAAGAATTTTCAACCAACAATACTCTATCCAGGAAAGCCAGCATTCAAAAATAATGGAGACTTCAAAATATCCACAGATAAACAGAAACTCAGAGACTATGCCAACAAGAAACCTGCCCTTCAGGAAATACTAAAGGGAGTTCCACAGCAATAAAGAAAAAAACAGGAGAGACAGAGCTGGAGGAGAGTGGAAGATCAACTGAAACAACAAAAAGAGAAAAAAAATCAAACAACATATGACAAACACAAATCCAAAGAAAATATGGCTAATATGAGTAATTCCTTGAAAGTAATAACACTGAATGTGAATGGATTAAACTAACCTGTTAAGAGATGCAGATTAGAAGATTAGATAAGGAAATATGACCCATCTATATGCTGTCTACATGAAACACATCTTAGACCCAGGGATTCAAGGAGACTGAAAGTGAATGGCTGGAAAACAATCTACAAGCAAACAATACCCAAAAAAGGGCAGGTATAGTTATATTAATATTGGACAAATAGACTTTAAATGCAAAACTATTGTGAGAGACAAAGATGGACACTACATATTAGTAAAAGGGATAATTTTTCAACAAGAAAGAACAATCATAAACATTTATGCCCCTAACAAGGGTGCCTCCAAATATGTGAGGCAAACACTGGAAAAACTAAGTGAAGGAACAGATGCCTCTACAATTATAGTCAGAAACTTTAACACACCACTGCTACCATTGGACAGAACATCTCAAAAGAGAATCAATAAAGAAACAAAGACTTTGAACAATATAGTAGAGTATCTGAAGCTAATAGATATGTAAAAACATTACACCCAAATACATTCTTCTCAAGTGCACATGGATCATTCTCCAAAATAGACCACATGCTAGACTACAAAGAAAGTTGTAATGAATTCAGAAAGATTGAAATCATACAAAATAATTTCCCTGACCAGGGTGAAATGAAGCTGGAAATCTGCAAGGGCCAGAGACCCAAATGTGGCACCAAGATACGGAAACTAAAAAACACACTCTTAGAAAACCAGTGGGTCAAGGAGGAAATCTCAACAGAAATCAAACTACCTTGAAACTAATGAAAATGATAACACAACATCTCAAAACCTATGGGAGACAGCAAAAGCTGTACTGAGAGGGAAATTCATAGCCATAGATTCATACATCAAAAAAGCAGAAAGAGCTAAAATTGAAGAACTAACTGCACAACTGGAAGAATAAGTAAAAAAACAAAAAACAAAAAAAACAAAACAAAACAAAAAAACTAACCCCAAAGAAAGAAGAAAGAAAGAAATAACAAAGATCAGAGTAGAACTAAATGAAATAGAAAGTAAGGAAGCACTAGAAAAAATAAACAAAACAAAGAGCTGGCTCTTTGAGAAGATCAATAAAATGTACAAACCCTTAGCTAGACTAACAAAGAAAAAGAGAGAAGATGTAAATACACAAGATAAGAAACGAAAAAGGGGATATCACCACGGACCCAACTGAAATAAAGACTTTCATAAAAGAATAACTTGAAAAACTATATTCCAACAAGACAGACAATTTAGAGGAAATAACAAATTCCTAGAAACACATAAGCAGCCTACAATGATGAAAGAAGAAATCAATGATCTCAACAAACCAATCACAAGTAAAGAGATAGAATCAGTCATTAAAAGCCCCCCAACTGAGAAGAACCCTGGGCCAGATGGCTTCACAGGTGAATTCCACAAAACATTCCAGAAAGAACTAACACCAATCTTGCTTAAACTCATCCAAAAAATCTAAATAGAAGGAACATTGCCTAACTCATTTTATGATGCCAACATTACCCTAATTCCAAAGTCAAACAAAGACACCACAAGAAAGGAAAATTATAGACCAATCTCTCTAATGAATCTAGATGTGAAAATCCTCAAGAAAAAAATACTTGCTAATCATATTCAACAACACATTAAACAAATTACACACCATGACAAGTGGGTTTCATTCCTGGTATGCAAGGATAGTTCAACATAAGAAAATCAACTAATGTAATACACCACATAAACAGATCGAAGGAAAAAAATCACATAATCATATCTATAGATACAGAAAAAGCATTTGACAAAATACAGCACCCTTTCTTGATAAAAACACTGCAAAAGAAAGGAATAGAAGGAAACTTTCTGAACATGATAAAGGGTATATATGAAAAACCCACAGTTAACATCATTTACAATGGTGAAATCCTAAAATCTTTCCTGCTAAGATCAGGAACAAGACAAGGTTGCCCACTATCACCCCTTCTATTTAACCTTGTGTCAGAAGTACTTGCTCGAGCACTGAGGCAAGACCAGATATAAGAAGGATGATGGATCCTTGTAACGACATGATCCGTTACATAGAAAGCCCTGAGACTCTACTACAAAGCTTCTAGAACTTATAAATAAAGTTTACCTTACCTTTGGGTGAGGCTTTTTGGGCTTGATGGGGGCTAGGGTTGGGAGAATGGGTCCGATTGCCCAGGGACTTGGGGGGAGGGCTGGGGGGATCAGTTGAATATGGGAGAATGTCAGGTATATGTTTGAAGCTATAATGTTGAAAAAACTCTTTAAAAATATATAATAAGGAAGGATTACTTGTTTAAAGTGCTTACGTAGGGGTAGGGGGGGATCTGGTACAGGGGCAAGCTTCTGGGGAGTTTGTGAGTGCTCATTTTGTCATAGTGTGTTATATCATTGGGTGGAGACCCATAATGAGTGTGAAGGCATACCCACATCCTGGGGAGACCTGATGTTCTCAAATAGAGGGAATTGTGTCTCTCAAGAGAATTGGTGGCTCCCAATTAATTAGGGTAGTCTAGTATGTCAAGCCCTTGGCATTGTTGCAAGTATCTGTAAATCTGGTCCCTCCAGTAGTGAAGACTGTTTGTCACTGTGGGCCTGAGGGAAGGAGGAGGGAGGTATAGAATAGATGGAAGCAGGGCAACTGGGGGACAATGGAAGTGCTCTACATGATCATGCAATGATGGATATAGGACATGTTAACTTACACCAAAAGTGTATAAAAGTCTATAAGCTAATGTGTAAACCATACATAAAACACAAGGAAGTTAAAAATTTAGAAAGTTGTACAGTCTAAAATATAAACCATAATGTAAACCAAAATGGAACCATGTTTGATAGCTATGTTTCAAAATCTGTACATCAACTGCAGCAAATTAACATGAACATGAAAAAGATCACTGTTGCGGAAAGGGGGAAAAGGTTTGATGTTGGATGTATGGGAGTTCTCTATAAAGTGTATGTGATTTACTGTGATCTAAAAATTTTGAAGACAAAATTAAAAATTAGAAAAAAAAAGGATGTAGATACTGAGGAAGAAATGAAAGAAATTGCCTTGCCACTGTACATACAGGGCAACACCTATTACAGTGATGAAAGGCAAATATTTGAAACAAAGCTTTATATTTTTCATTTTATTGACACACTAATTTATTTTTACTTTATTTTAGTATTTCTAAACTATTATGTATTCTATTTCTAAACTTTAAACCCATCACTTATTTCAATTTCCTATTAATTGAATTTGGCAATATATTGGGCTTCATTGTTGGAGAAGTTTTAGACCACAGGGATGTTTGGCTATGGCAGGGGGGGGAACACTGGTGTGGGGTGTTATTGATGGGGGCACATGAGTGAGGGGGAGTCCTCCACACACATATATAGGAGCCATAAAAATGTTCTGATATATGTTGGGTATTTTTATAGTAGTTACAGTTACAAATGTCAACTGAGGGGGTGCTGAGTTCCTACCCGGGGGAGCTCTGTCACGTTCCCCAATGGAACAGCAATCATCCCCCAAGTGCAATGTAAAGATCAACAAGGAAGGATAGTTCAATAATGAACCCTTGATACTGATGACTATGCTTATGAGCCTGTGTGCCTGAAATATGAAGGAGGCCTAGACCTGTAGGGTGCCTAAGAGTTACCTCTTGCAAGCCTCCAAGCTGCTCAAATGTGGCCACTCTCTAAGTCAAACTGAGCATGTAAATGCATTACCTTCTCGCCAGCATGGGACATGACTCTTGGCCATGAACCTCCCTAGCGCCGAGGGATTACTACCAATCACTAACTGGTGATGCAACTATAGAGAGACCTTAAATAAAAGGGTTAACTCAGACCAGCAGAATACCTCAGCCTACGTATTGGATCAAGTGTAAAAAACTGCTTTTTGACCTTGAATAAAAGGGGGAAATGGCAAAGACAAATGAGTTTATATGGCTAAGAGTCTTCCAGAAAGAGTTGGAAGGTCACCAGAGGGGTCATGGTTATGCACAACTCAGCTGGACCCCAGAGAGAGCCAAAGTAGATACAACCCTAGGTGCTGGTTCTCCTGAAGGCTATGGAGATCCACAGGTTATATGGTCATGGCAGATGGATTTAGAGTTCTGTGCCATATCAGAGGGCCCTACTTTGGAATATGTGCTCCTGAGTGTGATGGAGCTGGACTCAGATGTGACCTTTCTGCACATGCCTCTTCTGTCACTCTTACTGAGAGCTGGGGCTGGAGTCTGAGCAGAACAAGATTAGATCACTAACCCACGGAGGCAGAAGTCAAAGTTCGTGTTAATTGAAGTAACTGGAATTTATGAGGCAAGGCATCAGAGAAAAGGTGGTTGTGCAGAGAAGGAGGCTCCAGGAGTCCATGTGAGAGGTCTTACATGAAGAGATCCTATTAATATTTTGATAACCTCTGGCATTCAGTTAAGACATCAGAAGGTCACATCATAGAAGTAAGGACTAAGTTCTAGTATAAAATCTACTTCAAACCCATCCTAACAAAGCCTGAAATCAAGTCCTTATGAGATCCATTGGGCAAACAGAGTTTAAAGTTAAGCCTAGCCAAGATAGAGGGGCTTTAGAAACACCTTGAACTTTCTGTCAATCTGCACTAACAGCACAAAACCAAGCCTACACAAGTTTAAGGTGATCAGTCAGTAAATACACTGTCTATTAAAATAAGAAACAAATCTATTAATCATTTCATTTTCAATTTTCAGTATTCAACCACAATTCACCATGTATTACAAGAAACAGAAACATGTTCTCCACAAGCAAATATTAACTAATTAATTAAAAACAATGAATAGAAGCCAAACCAGAAATTGTCGAGATGTTGGAATTAGCAAATAAAGACTTAAAGTAGCTATTATAATTTAATAAAGAATTAAAGGAAAATACAGTTTTGAATTTAACAGATAGGGAACTGCAGTAGGGAAATGGAAACTACAAAAAAGAAAACAATTAGAAATTCTATGACTTAAATTTAAAAATCACTAGATGGACTTAACAGCAGATTGTAGAAGAACAGTGAAGTTAAAGACAAATCAATAAAAACAATTCAATTAGAAGAACAGAAAGAAGTTATTGAAAAAATTTACTAAAGCCTTGTGAACCTTTGGGACAATACTAAACATTCTAGTATACATGTAATTGAGTCCTAAAGGAGACTGAGCAGATAAAATATTTGAATAAATAATGGCTACAAATGCCCCGATTTTACTGAAATACACAAATTGTAAATCAAGATGCTAAGAGAATGAAAATTTGCAGAGTATGGTCTCTGATGACAATATTAAATCAGAAATCAGAACTAATGATATATCTAAGAAGTCTCCAAGTATCTGGAAATTAAGTAACACATTTCTAAATAATCCACAGGTCAAGGAAGAAATTACAAGATAAACTTTAAAATATTTCAAACTGAGTAAAAATGAAGGCATAATATATCAAAATTTGTGGGATGCAGTCAAATCACTACTGGAAGGGGAATTGATGGTTTTAAATGCCTATATTAGAGAGAAAAATAAAGATTTCAAATGAATAAATTTCCACCTTAAGAAGCTAAAGAAAGGAGCAAATTAAATTCAAAGTACATAGTAGAAATCAGCAAGTAATAAATAAAATTAACAATGCCAAAAGTTTGTTCTACTTAAAGATTAATAATACTAATGAACACAGCAATGATAAATGAAGGAAATGAGAAAAAAACACAAATTAACCATATCATAAATAAAAGAGGAGCATCACTACAGATCCTACAGACATTTAAATGCTAAAAAGAGAATATTATGAACAATTTCATGCCAATAAATGTGTCAACTTAGATACAACAGGAAAATTCTTTTTAAAAATGTAACAAAATTGACTCAAAAAGAAATTCTGAATAGTCCCAAATGTACTAGAGAAACTGAATTTATAATTCAAAACTTCCCACAAAGAATATTCCAGGCCCACCTGGGTTGACTGGTGAATTCCATCAACCTTCAAGCAAGACTTAATACCAATATTATACACAAATTCTGAGAAAAGAGAGGATAAAAGAATGCTTTCACCTCATTTTATGAGCCTTAACGCTAATACCAAAATATGAAAAGATAATACAAAAAAGAAACCTACAAATCAAGAGAATAGCCCAAATTCTTAACCATACAATTAAATGGGGAAAGGCTAGACTTTCAACAAATGCTGAAAGAATAACTGGATATATGTATGAAAAAAAATGGATACTGATATCTCTTTGACACCATACAAAATTAATGTGAAATGGATCATAGACCTCAGCATAAAAACTAAAGCTATAAAACCTCTGGAAGAAAACTTTTGTGGGCTTGGGGGTAGACAAATATTTCTTAGACATGGCACAGAACATTAACCATTAAAGAAAATTCTGATAACTGAACTTTATCATAAGAATAACTTTTGCTTTACAAGCCAGAAGTTCATTAACATAAGAAAGCATAAACAAATTGTAAAACATTCATATAATGGACTAAAACTCATAAATTAAAAAAGAATGAACTACTATACGGATAAGTTCTATCCGTAACTATACGGATAAGTCTCAGAAACATTATGTTTAAGCTAAAAACAAAACACCTATGAAATTCAAGAACAAGCAGGACTAATATATGGTGACAGAAATCAGAAGAATGGTTGCCTATGGAAGGTAAGGAATGACTGAAAGGGGATATGAGAGGACTCTGTGGGTGATGGAAATGTTCTACATCTTGATTGTGGTGATGGTTACAAGGGTGCATACATGTATCAAAACTAATCAAGTGTACACTTAAGATCTATACATTTTACCAAATATAAACATTACCTCAATTTTTAAGCAAGCAATATAGTGGGGGGGGGGAGCTTCAGTTTCTGCCAATTTATGAAATTTTCCATCTAGACTTCAGAGGTAATCAATTGCCAGGTAAGTGAAATAAAATCCAAGTAACTCATATGCTTTAACTGAACCCCACTATAGACCATGGCATGGCTAAAATGGAGGGTCCTAATATCCACCCATTTAATAGTCTGCAGAGTAGGAAAGGTATCTTCATGATAGAAAGACACAACAAAGGCAGGCAGCCCACAGCATGGGGTTTCTTCTACCATCTGTTTCTTTCCTTCACCTCCCTACAGTGTTGAACTTCCAAAGCAAACCTATAAGCTTTCAGGCCTTGCCTCCACAAACTGGGAATAACCCCAGACCATGTTTTTTAGCAAGACAACAGCTTGGACTAATCCTAAAACAATCACTTCCTCAGTAGCTCCACCAAGGTCATTGAAGGCAGGGAGAATGACCTTTCCCAACGTTAACCCAAGGTTCTAGTCAAGCTGACAGGGAAATGAACTTATTTTGCTCAGCTGGCTGCAAAAACACGTGCATGAATTCTTTCCTGCTCACCCTGATGCTAGCGGTTCTCTCCCCTCTTCCTGTTTCTTTTGTTTTTCACACATGCACAAATAGTCACGTCGTCAAATGAGACAAGTGAACACTAAAACTTTTGGGTAAAAAAACAGATGTTTTCCAATTTTCCTTCACAAAAAACATATTTTATATCAAGTTCTTGTATGGATTTACAGCCAATGAAGAGATGTTACTACATGAGCTCATGGAGGGGGACGATAAAAATTGGAAAGGAAGAGACAAGGCAAAGAGAAGCTATCCAGAAGGCTGCAATTGGAGAAGCATGACAAATGGGCAGCACAGTTTTAGAGGGTTCCGGCAGAAAGGCAGATTGCCTGACTGGGAGAGATTCTCCACAGCTGGTGCATCGCACACACCATCTGGAATTTTTTAAATCTGCTTTCCCCAGGTGAACTGATTCTCAGAGTGCCAGTGAAGATGAGAAAAGGAGGGACTGTAAAGTTTAGAACAGCTTCAAATGCTCCCCAAATTAGTTAATGAAATCTTGCTTGAATCAGTTTCAGCTTCTCCTCCAAACTCAGTCCCTATTTTGTGTTGAAATAAAACAAATTGAATGTTTGGAGTTTAACCCCTAAAGGGTTTCTAGACAAAGGAAAAAAACAGGATTCCCTGCACAGTGGTCAAAAATGGTACTCAAACTGTCAGATCTGGTCCAAATTTCCCAGTACAGGCCAACAAAGCTTCACTTTCAGTCTCCTGCCTCTTGACTAGTCTTAGCATTACTTTTTGCTGTGCCAAATGGAGGGCCTACATGCTGAGATCCCCCAGTTTTCTTTCCCAGATGGTCCAAACTTCAAATTTTAAAAAAAGGAAGCAAAATATAATTGGAAAAATTAAGAACAATCCTACACCTTCAAAATAATGAAAGACTTTGGTGTCTTTTTCATAAACATATACATTTTCTTTCTTTTCATGACTTATATAATGTGTATAAATATTGGGGTGGGATGAGGTGGGCATGTGTGGAAGAAGAAGACAGGGATATAGCTAACTGGGAAATAAAGAGGAAAAAGAGAAGGAATAAAATGTAGCAGGAAAGAAATCTGCCACTATTCTTATTTTATCTGCTGTTGTAGTATAAAAGCATCCATAAACAATATGTGAACAAGTGAGCATGCCCGTGTTCCAATTTGTGGAAACTGAAATTTGAATGTCATATACTTTTCACATGTCACAAAATAGTCTTCTTTTTAATTTTTCCTCAACCATTTATAAAATGTCAAAACCACTTTTAGTCCATAGACCATACAAAAACAGGCAATATCTGGTCATCATTTGCCAACCCATTTTCTAACAATGGTGACCATTATTGAAGATATAGTTCTACAACTGCACAACAGTTATAACAAGTGTCACTTGAGACTCAGAAGAGATTTTTTTTTAATTGAAGTTTTCTATCCGACCATGAGGAAGAGTGGTAAATTTTCATTCTCAGGGTCAGGAGATACCTGGAGGTCTAAGTAATCATATTTCTGAAATAAATTCATTCCCCCCTGTTTTAGTTTGCTAAAGGCTGCCAAGGCAATACACAAGAAATGGGTTGGCTTTCACAATAAGGGGTTTATTAGTTGAAAACTTACAGGTTCAAGGCCAAGAAAAGCATCTAAATCAAGGCTTTATCAGACAATTCTTTTTTCCCCCAAAGACAGGCTTTTGGCAATCCTAGAATCCTCTCTCACATGGCAGGCACATGGTGGTAGCTGCTAGGAATACCCCTCCTCCTCTGGGCTACAGTGCCCACAGCTTCCTGCTCTGTGGCTTTCTCTCTGCTTCTGTGTTCCGTTGATTTCAGCTTCTGCCTCCTAGGACATTCTCTCTTAGCGTCTGGGGGTCTCTTTCTATTTGGTTAAAGTCCTACCCATTCCAGTTTATAAAGGACTCCAATAAGAAGATTAAGACACACCCTGGGCTATGCCTTACTAGAATAATCTAATCAAATGGTCCTTAACTGAATCCAATCTAACCAAAGGTTCACTATAGGTTCACACCCATAGAAAAGGACCAATTTAAAAACAATTTTCTGGGGTCCACGAAGGATTCAAATTACTACACCAACTTTAAAACTTTCAAGAATTTCCCACTTTGCCTTTTCTTTTTATCTATCTACTTCCATTCTCATTGACATCAAGAAAGGGTAGTCTCTTGATGATCACAAACATTTTCAAGTATCTACTGATACTTTTCTTTGGTGATAATCAAGGTCAGTATGGGTACTAGTACCTTTCTTTTTTCCCTTGTCTTTGTTTCAGTGAAAACACTAACATGCCTGGTAAAATAAATTAACATCTCTGTCTTGATAGACTCCTTTGCTGGTAACAACAAATTCATATGTCATTTTTGTTTTTAGGAAATACTGGGGATTGAACCCAGGATCTCATACATGGGAAGCAGGTACTCAACCACTTGAGCTACATCTGCTCCTGAAGTGTCATTCTGAAAGAGGAAAAAATATCTGGTTGCAAAAAAAAATAGTTAGGAAGATCAATTTATAATATACAAGTTTGCCACAGCACTTCTCACAGATTTTTCAGTGACATGAACATTCTTAAATAAAAGTACAGGCCAGGGTTTGCTACTACAAATAAGTTAGAGATGGTTCCACCCTCAAAAACCTCACGGTCTAGTTGTAGACACATAAAAGGTAACATAACAACCACAAACACTTAACATGATTTAATATATATGAAAACGCATGGCAATATGGAATCTCATATAGATATAATAAAAAAGAAAGCTCATGGAGATTGTATGAGAAAAATCCCAGCTCTCAGAAAATTTATTGAAGACTACTTCCTGCCTAATAAGAACAGATTTAGAAAAATGCCAGAAAGGCAATAATCCAATGCATAAGTAAAAATAAATAAATAATAACCAAAAAAAATGGATAAAAAGGATTATCCCAAAAGAAAAAGAAAGCACATACCAAGATAATTAAATATGGGAAATAAATCATAAGGACATAATAAAATGACAACATGGGCATAATAGAATGTTCTTGAGGCAAATATTGGGGGACATAGTTTATGTTTAAAGTCAAGAGTGAACTGAAATGTTTGAGTTTGCAGTATTTAAAATTCCAACGAAAATTTAAAAAACATTAAGAATTCAAGGTAACTATGTATCAGGTAACTGGTACGTATGATAAATAATCCAGAAACTTAGAGAAGGCTGAGGAGTGGGGTAGTGGTTTACAGAACAGCATGGTTGTAGGAGAGAGCCCTGCAGAGAAGGGACCCAGATGGAGAGAGAATGGGGTGGCATATCGGAGACAGAGTAATGATGGGAGAGAATTTGGGCAAGAAGAAAATCTGACTGTCCACAGCAAAGGGAGTCCATCATACTGGAAAATAAACCCAAAAAAGGTCCAAAGAGCATAAAAGGAAGATTGGACAGCCAGGCAGACCATATGCAATAATCAATTAACATTAGAATTGGAAAGTTCCTTTGACATAATCTAATCCTATGCATTAATTTTATAGATGAGAAGTCTCTGGTCCAGAATGGTGAACTGACTTACACAAGGTCACATAACAAATTGGTGGCAGGTCTAGGACTCCAACCCTAGTGTCCTATCACACGGATGATCCAAGGTGCCACAGTGCCTCCCTAGCAAGTCTTCATGTGATATGTTATTCCTGTTAGTCTCTCAGTAATACCCTAATTCTTTATCTGAATTTATAATTGTTTGTAAGTACAATATGTAGGAGACTAAATATAACTGGGCTTTGTTCTTTGTGTTTTATTTTTTAAATTTTTTTAAAGATTTATTTATTTATTTAACTCCCCCTCCCCCCCACCGCCCCGTTGTCTGTTCTCTGTGTCTATTTGCTGCGTCTTGTTTCTTTGTCCGCTTCTGTTGTTGTCAGCGGCAGGGGAAGTGTGGGTGGCGCCATTCCTGGGCAGGCTGCACTTTCTTTTGCACTGGGTGGCTCTCCTTACGGACACACTCCTTGCGCGTGGGACACCCCTACGCAGGGGACACCCCTGTGTGGCACGGCACTCCTTGCATGCATCAGCAATGCGCATGGTCCAGCTCCACACTGGTCAAGGAGGCCCAGGGTTTGAACCGCGGACCTCCCATGTGGTAGATGGACGCCCTAACCACTGGGCCAAGTCCGTTTCCCTCTTTGTGTTTTATGAGTATAACAGGATGGTTAATGCCATAGGCTCTGACATCAGACTGATCTACATTTAAATTCTTGCATTGCCATTACAAATTATATGGCCTTGTGAAGTTACTTTATCTCTCTAAACCTGGATTTAACATCTACAAAATAGAAATAATAATAGTACCCTCCACAAAGGATTGTCGTGAAGATTAAATAACATTTTTCATGTAAAGCACTTAGCGCAATTCCTGGAATATAATAAACACTCAATAAATGTTAACTAAATATGTTACCTACTGTTAAAGAAAACATCTACCCTCTCCCACACATTTTCCCAAGTCAGCATAGCAGAGCAGTTAAGAAATTTGATTCTAGAGGCCCCTGCTCTGCCACTTACATGCTGTGTGAGCTTAGGAAAAGAATTTAACTTCTCTGTGCCTCACAATCCCTATCTATAAATAGGCTTGTTGTAAGGATTAATGATACATAGTATGTAACATGCTTTAATTAAAAAATAAGCTTTAAAATAGGAACTTCCATTTACTGAGAAGTATGAGGGAGAGAAGTTTGGCTTTCCTTTGGTTGGGAAAGACAGACACGCACACATATACTCATATATGCGGTGATATTATATGCATATGGTAAGCTTATAGGAGGGAGAGAAGGATAGGTGGGGAAGGAACTCCAAGACATCTAGCAATTTGTTACCAAAATCCCTATCAGGAAGTTCTCTGTGTTAATTAGCTAGAATTGGTTTTTAATGCTTAGAAGTTAGAATCATAACCAACATAGCATTTAGGGTAATATTTTCTTTTACCATAATAGGACTATACTATGCACAATACCTTCCTTTTTTAACGTGATGATAACTTCCTCACATGCGTCTGACTTTGCTTTCTAGATTTCAGATTGGCTAGGAGGTAGGTGCATGCCTGTTTGTTCTGGTCTCCCTGCTCCTCCCAACCCCAGTTGACAGAATGTTTAAGAAGAATTTAGATGACCCCAATTCATGCTGAGAGAGTAAACTGCCCGTAACTAGTCCTTTCCAATTACAAAGGCAAATGAAATGTACTACTTTCCCAACCTCCCTCAACTTCCTCAGACATTTGGTATCTAGTAGATGAATCTTCTCATTAAACATTTTGAGAACATTTATAAAGTTTTCTTTCTGTTGTATTTGTTCCACTCTCCACTCTGTCATCCACGATACAAAGGCCTAAGATCCCAGTATCAGCACCATGGAATTCAACCAGGGCCAAAACCCTATACCTGGAACCAGGGTACCCACTGATATTGCAGCCAGTAATCTGTCCATAGGCACAGCCAATGACCAGAGCCAGATGGCATGAAGTAAGCAAAGCTAATGTCCAAGATCTGAGCCAAGAGCCATAAAACAAACTTGGCAGAGAGAGGAGAAGGGAAATGGGTGTCAAATCTAAGCCAAAGAAGTTACAAACACCTCATATTGCCAGAACCACCTAGAGGCCACTGTGATACTATTACTGTTGCTTTAGGACTAGCTTCCTTGAAGACGGCTGACCAGTGGCTGAGCTCTGAGAAGCAGTCAGTCTGGAAAGGAACAAGGGTGGCTCCTTAGCCTGTTCACCTTTTCTTTACAGTGTCCCTTGTCATGGTGTGCATTTCTAGCAGAATAGGCCTAGATGTGAATCCCTTCCTCCTTGGGCAAGTCACTTAGGTTCTATGAACCTCAGTTAGCTGATCTGCACAACGCTAGTATTTATTCTTATCATCGCAGATTTGTTTTAAAATTTCGAAGATTTGACAAAATAAAAATGAATTTTTGTAACATAAGCACATATAAACAAAGTTAAAAGATAAATATTACATTGAAAGAAAATATTTGTAATAAATATTTAACAAAAATGTTAATATCTCTAATAGTCCAAGAACTTAACATGCATATAGGGAAAAAAGCAAAGGCATATATAGGCAATTCACAGAGGAAATACAAGATTTTCAACCTCACCAAACATCGGGGAATTCCAGACTAAACAGGGAGATACCACTCTTCAACTTGGCAAGAATTTCTTTTTTTTTTTTTAATTCTACTCAATTTATTCATTTTTTAAAAGATATTACATTAAAAAATATATACGAGGTCCCCATTCACCCCCATCACCCCCACCCCACCACTCCTCCTGCCATTAACACTCTCCCCCATCATCATGTCACATCCATTGCGTCTGGTGAGTACATCTCCGGGCATCGCTGCACCCCATGTCCTGTGTTCCACACCATAGCCCACACTTTCCCACGTTCCATCCAGTGGGCCATGGGAGGACATACAACATCCGGCATTTGTCCCTGGGGCACCACCCAGGACAACTCCAAGTCCTGAGAATGCCTCCACATCTCTTCTCTTCCTCCCATTCCCCGCACCCAGCAGCCACCATGGCCACTTTTTCCACATCAATGCCACATTTTCTCGATTATTAACCACAATAATTCATGAATAGAATATCATTAAGTCCACTCTGATCCTTACTGTATTCCTCCTTCCTGTGGACTTTGGCTTGGTTGTGTTCATTCCACATCTATGTCAAGAGGGGGTTTAGATTCCACATGGATATTGGATGCAATCCTCCTGCTTTCAGTTGTAGGCACTCTAGGCTCCATGGTGTGGTGGTTGACATTCTTCAACTCCATGTTAGCTGAGTGGGGTAAGTCCAATAAATAAGAGTGTAGGAGCTGAAGTCTGTTGAGGCTCAGGGCCTGGCTATCATATTGTCAGTCCAGAGATTCAAACCCCCTAGATATATCTTAAGCCCCAGCACCAACTACAATTCCAGTAAAGTAGCATGAAAGTCTTGTGAAAAGAGATCCCATTTGAATCCAGCTCCATCACGCAGAAACACCACTTGGCAAGAATTTCAAACATCATTTATATCCATGTTGGCAAGGTTGTCAGAAAAAGGATACACACAGCTGAAGAGAGTATAAATTGGTATATTTTAGGTAGGCAATTTGCCTGGGACATTTGAAATGTGAATAACCTGAAGTCCATCAATTCTGCTTTTACTAAACTCTCAATCATAAATGCTAACACAAGTTCATGAAATCACATGTATAAAGATGTGGATTAAACTAAATAATAAATGTGTGTCTACATATAGATGTTTTATTTTTATATATTTTCTATATATGTTATATATGCATGCATAAATATGTTTTTCATGGAAAGAAAAAAGGTCTGGACATTTATATAACTGTTAATGGTACCTATTCCTGGGAAGTAGGATTGGGGAGCTTGGTGGGTAATTTATACTTTTTATATGTTACATATATATATAGAATACCCTATAATTTTCTCCATCCAATATGAAGTCCTGTCATACCTTTTTAAGAAAAAAAAAGAAAATACTTTGCAGATAATAAAGTAGAGGTGTAATTATTAAATAAAGTTATACCTTATCAACCAAAAAGAGTTTAAGGTTATATACAAATTTTAAGTGCTACTATTTCTTACCTATTTTACTTAAAATTATTTTATAGTCAAGAAAACTGAAAAGTATCATAACAAGCCTTCATTCATATAAAGATATAGTAATTTTTAGTTTTGAAGAATAGAATTACAGCTCTCTTTAGAAAGAAAAAGATTTCTTGTAGTTTTCTTCCTTTTCTACTATTATTCTCATACTTAAAGAACATTATAGTTATTTACTACTGTTCCTAAAACATGAAGCTATACCTGACCTACTTTCCTTCTGAAGTAATTACACCAAACTGGAATTCCTTCTTCTTATACCATCCTCTTTGGTTAAGTTTGTCAGATCATTTTAAGTTGAACATATTTTTCTCAAGTACATGATCAACATCCCAATTTTGTGAGATCAGAAAATTAAGCATACATACTTTTCTACTTCACTATTGACTGTAATATAAAAATGATACAAACTTATCAAAAGGCAAGAGTTAGTAAAAATCATATTAAACTCAAGGGCAAATGGAGCAGCACTATCTAATACAAGGAATAAAGCTACAACTGCTAAATCTTAGAAATCAGGTTTTTCACTCAAAAACTATTTATTGAGTATCACTAGTTACCATGTGAACTAAACTGATGGGCTTCCCTCACAGCACATGTGGAAGAGATAAACAAGAGGTTACACTAAGTGTAGTAATTGCTAGATAAGGTTAAGACAGGGGTGTTAAAAAAGGGGCGACATGACCAAATGCAAGGGGTCAGAAAATACATTCTAGTGGAAGAAATAACTGAAGACTTGAAAAGTGAGTGGTCATTACCAGACAAAAGGGGGTGGGAGGAAGGAAGTATGAAGAATGCTTTCCTGGCACCTCAGAAATCACATCACTCCCTACACCCAAGATACATGTCTGACTGATGAGTAGTGAAGTTGGGAACAAAATCCAGACCTTTTAACTTCCAATTCCTTTTCTCACTTGGAACAGTATTTCCCTTACTTCCTCATTTCTTTTCAGTTTCAAATGATCATGGAAAACAATTGGACCTGTAAAATGAGAAGTCACTGAAAACCAAAAATACAGGAAAGAAAGTGAATATGTATAGGGAAACAGTTGGGGAAATGTTTTATAAGAGTAGCTCAACCTGACAAATGTCTGGGACAAAACAGAATTCCTAGCAACAGTCTATATACCCCTAAAGACTGTAGCTTTGGCAGGGCAGTAAATATTCAACCCCAATGTCCAAACAGAACAAATATCTGGACAGTCTCTGCCACACCAAGATTACAAACTACTACTATATCTTCTAAAGTAAAAATAATCAGCAATAAATTTATCCATATTCAGTTAAGCAATGCTCACAGGGAAACTTACAGCTTTAAATACCTCTATTAGTTGGGAAAAAAAAAGATCATAAGAGTTAGTCCTCTCAGTTCTCAAGTCACTTTACAGGTTTTAGAAATCCTTATTGGTTTAGATGACATACTATTAGTGAAATTACTAGATTTATGGAAAACAAATACATTTCCAGTTAAAAAAACAAATACATAATTAAGAGTATGTTGCAAAAAAAAGAACTTTCTCTCCTTCCATCCTATGTGCTTACATTTACTATCTATATAGTACCAATATGCTATTTTTTTCTATTGTGAGTGATGTTGAAAAAGTGTTCAGCCACTGCAACATTAAAATGGCGATGATAATAACCATATCTAATATGTACTTAGTACTCAGTGTTTTCCTATATCAAGTCATTAACTCTCATATTGTCCATGTTTTTTCTCATTTAAAGAAGGTTGTGGAGACACTGCAACTATTTTAACGGTAGCAGCTTCTTGTTTGGTAACCTGAAAAAACAAAACTGGAATAGTTTGTCCATAATAAAGAGAGAAAGTGGGATGAAGGTAGAAAAATATTATCTAGGTATTGAGGAGATTCTGGGAAAGTGGAGAGTAAGGTTTTTCTGTGCTATTGCCCAGAGCAATTGAGAGAGATGTCTAAAGTTTTTTGTTTTTGTTTTTGTTCTTTAGTTTTTCTGTACATTAAGACTACAGCGATATCAAAAGCATGATCCATAAAAAAATTGATAAATCTCTAAACTAAAACTAAGAACTTCTGTTCTTTGAAAGACACTGTTCAGAGAATGAAAAAGACAAACCCCAGAATGGGAGAAAATATTTACAATTCGCCTGTTGATAAAGGACTTATATCTAGAAAATATGAATAACTCTCAAAACTCAACAAGTATACAAACAACCCAATTTTGAAAATGGCTAAAAGATTTGAACATACACTTCTTCAAGGAAAAAATACTGATGGCAAATAAGCCCATGGAAGGATGCTCAACACCATTATTCATTAGAGAAATGCAAATTAAAAACTCAATGCGATACCACTACCTACTTATTAGAATGGCTAAAATTATAAAGACTGATTATACCATGTCTTTGCAAAGATTTGGAGCACCTGGAATTCTCACACAATGGAATGTATATATGTACAGTGAAAAGTAAAACGATTACAACCACTTTGAAAAGCAGTTTGGCATCTTAAAAAAAGTTAAATAAAATGTTGCCATAGGACCCAACCATTCCATTCCTAGGTATTCACCCAAAGGAAAAAGGAATAGTCCATACAAAGACTTATACACCAATATTCATAGCAATTTTATCTGTAATAATGAAAAACTGGAAACCCAGTTGTCCATCATCAGGTAAATGGATAACCAAATTATAGTACATTGATGCAAAAGACCACTAATTAACATAAAAAGGAATGAACTATTGATATGTATAGCAACATAGATGGATTTCAGCATTATTATGCTGAGTGAAAGAAGGCCGACAAAAAAACAGTACCTATTATATGATTCCATTTATATAAAATTTTAGAAGATGCAAACTAATGTAGAGTAACAGATAATCACCATACATTGGGGTAGTGCCTGGGAATGGGGGAGCTTGGTTGAGGCAAATGGGAGGTATTCAAAGGGGCATGAGGAAACTTTTGAGGACTACAGATAACACTTTTTATATTGATCGTGGTGATGATTCCATGGGTATATGTAAGTAAAAACTTACTGAATTTTATGTTTTAATTATGTGCATTTTATTGTACACCAGTTATACACAAATAAAACTTAAATTTTTTATATTTTGTTTAGAGACTAAAATGGATATCTGAATTACTCTCAGTTACATTTTTCTGTTATTCTGCTTTTTCGTTGAATATGATACTACCCAGCAACTGGTCACATAGATCCCAAGCAATATTTGGGTTTCATTGTCATGTTTATTTTACAGATAAACAAACTAAAGCCCAAAGTAGATAAACAATTTGACTGAACTCACAGAAATATTATAGGAGGTGATAGAGCCAAGATTAGAATCCATATCTGTGTGGCTCCAAAGTTCATGTTCTTCACACCATATTATAAACCATGGAAAAAGTGGAAAGCAAAATAAGATGGACATGAGATTGTAATTACCTAAAAAGTGCAAAAATGAAAATAAGATAATTTCTTATTCTGAAAAGATTTTGTTTGGATTTTCAGTTGTTAGCCTAACATTGCCTGTGGGACATACCATTTTAATGTACCAAGTTTGAACTACCTTGTCCAAAAATCCACTAATACCAACATAAAATGCTTGGGTTATGTCTTAACTATCAAGTAAAAACAGCAGGCATATGGCATGTGGAAAATAATGGCTTTGGGGACAAATACCATGACACATTTTCTTCTTAAAGCCATAGGTCCTGTTAGGGAAAGCATATCTTTGGCATTGACTCTGGGGAGGCTGGAACCACATATTCTTAGGTATGTGGAAAAAATAATGTTCAGGGTTGATCACACTGTTTGACTTGGCATTACCCTGACACTGCTCAATCATTTTGTAAATCTGAGTGATGCCAAGACTACATGTTTCTGATTTAGTTCCACTTAGTGAATCAAAGTGCTGTTTTATGAGAACTGTTTGAGATTTAAGGCAATATTTGAGTGGTATCCTTTGAAATAAGGATACTGAGTCAGAAGCCATCAGTCACGTGGCAGATGCGTTAAAGATGCTTTATACAAACCAGCTCTATCAGTTTCCACTGAAGTACATGCTTTTGCCAAATGCATCCTCTTAGCATATACAATGATATTTTTCACATTTATAGGCAAAATTCCTCTTCCAGCCACATCTTGGATCAGTTTATTAGGAATAAGCTTCTATCTCTTTTATATATTGCTGGTAATGGAATATTTGAAGCCATATTGCTTAAATTCTAGAAGAGTCAAGAGTAGGCTGTAGAAAAATAAAGTGCAGAACATATGAAACCAGGGCTAATAGAAATGCTTATATTCAAATGCAAATAGGAAAATAAACAGGAAGAAATGGAAATGTGTATAAACACAGATCTCTCATGAAACAGCAGGGGGGCTGGGGCATGAAGTGACTGCAGAAAGCCTATGTTTCTGAAGTTTTAAGTTCAGGCAACTAAATGGGGAGGTGATTGCCAATTCCACTCTTTCTCTCCTCTCCATAGTTTATCATCCATTTTCATGTTCCTCTCCAATTCTTTAAATTTCTTCTCCCATTCAGCAATGATAAAAAGTGTGGTGTAATGAGAATAAAAACAGAAGAGGAGAGAGAAAAGGTATTAGATGAGAAGTGTTTTCATTTCCTGGGCTGGTCAAGCAAATATCACAAAATGGGTAGGGCTGAACAATGGGAATTTTTTTTTTAAGACTTATATTTTATTTATTCCTCTCCCCTCCCCCCATCCCCCTGTTGTCTGCTCTCTGTGTCCATTTGCTGTGTGTTCTTCTGTGACCACTTCTATCCTTATCAGCGGCACTGGGAATCTGTGTTTCTTTTTTTACATCATCTTGTTGTGTCAGCGTGTGTGTGGTGCCATTCCTGGGCAGGCTGCACTTTCTTTTGCGCAGGGTGGCTCTCCTTAGGGGGCACACTCCTTGCGCGTGGGGCTCCCCTACACTGGGGACACCCCTGTGTGGCATGGCACTCCTTGCACACATCAGCACTGCCATGGGCCAGCTCCACACAGGTCAAGGAGGCCCGGGGTTTGAACCGTGGACCTCCCGAACAATGGGAATTTATTTGCTCATGGTTTTGGGGATAAGAGAAAGCACAAACCAAGGCATCATCAAGGTAATGCTTTCTCCCCAAAGACTGTTGCATTCTGGGGCCAGATGCTGGTATTTTTTGGTCCCTACTTTGTCACATGGCAAGGCACATGATGGCATGTCCTGGTCTCTCCTTTCTCTTCTGGGTTCCACTGGTATTCCACTTCTAGTTGCTCCCTCTGGCTTTTTCTCACTCTTCCTGCTTATAAAGGACTCCTGATTTGACGTGGGCCACACCTTAACTGAAGTAACCTCATCAAAAGATCCTACTTACAGTGGGTTCACACCCACAAAAATGGATTAGATTTAAGAACATGTTTTTCTGGGGTACATCCAGATTCTTACCACCACAGGAAGAAATGGGAATGGAGAGGAAAGATGAGTATAAAAACACCTTCACACCCGATAACTTTTATGCACTAAGTAAGTTTTTAAAAACATGGTCCCAAATCCTTTTGATATGCGTCCCATTGAGACATGGCCTCTACGTCCCTTCCTCTTGAATCTGAGTAGGCTTTTGACTGCTTCTACAAATAGAGCAGCCAAAGTGATGTTATGTGATATCCAAGATTAGATCATTAAAGTCCAAAAAGTTTCTGCCTAGTTCTCTTGGAATACTTGCTGTCTGAAAGCGCCCTCTCTCAGGTACCTCTTGGGACCCTGCCACATGTTGAGAGTAGCCCAGGCCACATGGAGAGGCTACCCATAGGTGTGCTAATCAAGAGGTCCAGATGAGTTTAACCTTTGAGTCATCCCATCCCAGACACCAGAAATGTGAGTGAAAAAGCCAGGATCAGCTTCATAGGCATGCAGCCGGTACAGTCACACAAGAGTCCATGCTTAGAAGGGTTCTATGCTTGATTTAAGTCGCTGTTCTTACTGTCTTAGCATTCTTAGTAATTTTAGCTTTGAAATTGTGTTTTGTAAGTGAAGCCCAACAGGACAACAGAACATGCATGTGCCTGCCAGTTTCTTACTGCCCCATTCATATATAGCACTCACGATGTTCCACGAGCATAGAATTCGAAAGAATCCACAATCCTCGGGAGTTCAGCAAGACTCAGAGTGAGTACAGAGTTAATATGTTACATCTACAACTAAGTAAGTGAAGGCACCAATAGCCCTGAGAGACCATGCTTTCTATTCTAACCAGAACTTGCTTCAAATGCAGGATGAAGGCAAATGGAAGAAACAAATGGTTAAGGAATCCTATCATATCCTTTATCATGTTCCTTCCTATATTACCAACCACTTACAATGACGATGACAATATGGAAAGACAGGACAATTCATAATTCCTTTTCCTTTCAGTCCTTTCTTACTCATCAGTAAGCTGAAGGTGGTGTTGGTAGAATGTACATGTATCAATAAATTAAATAAAAACTAAATCCTAAAATCCTTCCCTCTAAAATCAGGAACAAGACAAGGATGCCCACTGTCTCCCCTTCTATTTAACACTGTCTTAGAAGTACTTGCTCGAGCACTGAGGCAAGAACCAGATATAAAAGGCATTCAGATTGGAAAGGAAGAAGTCAAAATTTCATTATTTGCAGATGACATGATCCTATACATAGAAAACCCTGAGAGATCTACAACAAAGCTTATAGATCTCATAAATGAGTTTAGTAAAGTCGCAGGTTATAAGATCAATGTGCAAAAATCAGTAGCATTTCTGTACACCAATAATGAGCAAGATCAGGAGGAAATCAAGAAACAAATACCATTCACAATAGTAAATTAAAAAATCAAATATTTAGGAATAAATTTAACTAAAGATGTAAAAAACTTATACACTGAGAACTATACAAGACTGTTCAAGGAAATCAAAGAAGACCTAAATAAATGGAAGAATATTCCCTGTTCATGGATAGGAACACTAAATATTATTAAGATGTCTATCCTACCAAAACTGATCTACACATTCAATGCAATCCCAATAAAAATCAACACAGCCTTCTTTAAGGAACTAGAAAAACTAACTATGAAATTTATTTGGAAAGGAAAGAGGCCCCGAATAGCCAAAGACATATTGAAAAAGAAAAACGAAATTGGGGGAATCACACTACCGGACTTCAAAACATACTACAAAACTACAGTAGTGAAAACAGCATGGTATTGGCATAAGGAGAGACACACAGACCAATGGAATTGAATTGAAAGTTCTGATGTAGAACCTCATATATATAGCCATATAGTATTCGATAAAGCCACCAAAGCCTCTCAACTGGGAGAGAATGGCCTATTCAACAAATGGTGCCTGGAGAACTGGATATCCGTATGTAGAAGAATGAAAGAGGATTACCATCTCACACCTTATACAAAGATCAACTCAAGATGGATCAAAGACCTAAATATAAGAGCCAAGACCATAAAGACCTTGGAAAGAGTGTAGGGAAACATCTACAGGACCTTGTAATAGGAAATGGCTTCATGAATATCACACCAAAAGCACAAGCAGCAAAAGAACAAATAGATAAATGGGACTTCCTCAAAATTAAAGCCTTCTGCACCTCAAAGGAGTTTGTCAAGAAAGTAAAAAGGGAACCCACACAATGGGAGAAAATATTTGGCAACCATATATCTGATAAGAGACTTATAACTTGCATATATAAAGAACTCCTATATCTTGAAAATAAAAAGATAAACAACCCATTTAAAAAATGGGAAAAAGATTTAAGCAGACACTTCTCCAAAGAAGAAATATAAATGGCTAAAAAGCACATGAAAAAATGCTCCAAATCTCTAGCTATCAGGGAAATGCAAATCAAAACTACAGTGAGATATCATCTTACTCCCATAAGATTGGCAGCTATGAAAAAAACAGAAGAATACAAATGCTGGAGAGGATGTGAAGAAAAGGGAACACTCATCCACTGCTGGTGGGAATGCAGAAGGATCCAACCTTTCTGGAGGACAGTTTGGCGGTTTCTCAAAAAACTAACCATAGATTTGCCATATGACCCAGCAATACCTCTGCAAGGTATATACCCAGCAGAACTGAAAACAAGGACACAAACCGATATATGTACATCAATATTCATAGCAGCACTGTTCACTATCGCCAAAAGTTGGAATCGACCCAAATGCCCATCAACAGATGAGTGGATCAATAAAATGTGGTATATACATACAATGGAATACTACTTGGCTTTAAGAACAAATAGACTACAAACACACGTGATAACATGGATGAATCTTGAGAACCTTATGTTGAGTGAAGCAACCCAGGCATTGAAGGACAAATACTACATGACCTCAATGATATGAAATAAGCAAGCTGCCTCAGAGAGCTAGAGACTGGAAGATAGGCTTACAGGAAATCGGGGGGTGGAGGAAGGATGTGAGCTGACGTCTGCTGGGGTGGAATCTATGATGAGCTGGCGGTAAGTACGAGCACAAAGAAGAGATAAAATGGGGGCAAGGGGTTGCCTTTGGGTGGGGCTTTGTGGGTTTGAGGGGGGCTGGGGATGGGCGGAGGGGTAATATTGCCCAAAAAATTGGGGGGAGGGAGGGGCAACATACGAACATAGGAGAGCGTCAGGTGTTGGTTGAGAGTAAAATGCTGAGAAAACCGTATCAAAATATAATTAGGAGGGTTACTGTTTAGGATGCTCGGAGGGGATGGTCTGACGTGGGACGGACTCCTGGGGAATATCTGAATGCTCATTTTGCCAGAGTGGGTTGTACCATTGGGTAGAGACTCAAGTAGTGAGAGTGGGGGTGGACCCACATCCTGGGGAGGACTAATGCCATCAAACATTATCTCTCGAGAGAAAGGGTGGCTCCCAGGGCATTAGGGCAGCTGAGCAAGTCAGGCCCTGAACACTGTTGCAAGTATTTCTGGACGTGGCTCCTCGGGAAATGGAGGTTGGCTGTCGCTGTGGGTCCCAAGGGGAGGGAAAAATGGATGTTGAATGGATGGAATCAAGGTAAATGTGGGGGCAAGAGAGGAGTTTCGCAAGAATACACAAGGATGAATATAAAACATGTAATATTACACCAAAAACATATAGGGGACGACAGACTAATAATGTAAACCATAATGTAAAACATAGGATAACTAAAAAATGTAGAAAACTGTATAGCCTAAAGTATGGACCACAATGTAAGCACAGATGTCACCTTGTTTGAAAGCTATTGTTTTGGAGTCTGTACATCAGTTTCAGTAAATATGATATGAATAAGTTAAAAGATTATCGCTGTAGAAGGGAAAAGGTTTTATGGTAGACGTGTGGGAGTATTGTATATTGTATATATGAATTACTGTGATCTAGGGCTCCTGTGAAGAGAAGCTCAATAATTAGGAAAAAAGAAAAGAAAAAGATAGGATGTAGAATTTTTCCAAATCAATATGTATTCTATATCTAACTTTAAACTCATCGCTATATTCCATTTTACTAGTAAGGGAACCTGACATTATATTGGGCTTCACTTTTCAGGAAGTTTTGGATCACAGAGTGGTTCAATAATGGCAGCAGAGGAATACTGGTATGGGATGTTATGGACAGGCGATATATGGTTGACAGGGAGTTATACAGGGCATATGTCCAGGGGGCATGGAAATGTTTGGATATACTCATAATGGAAACAATTAAAAACAACAGCTGGGGGGGTACTGGGTTACTGGCTGGGTGGGGGCTCTGCTGTGGTCCTTAGGGGAGCAGCGGCAGTCCCCCAGGTGCAATGGTAAGGATCAGGAAGGAATGAGGGTCCAACAGTGAGCCCCTGATACTAATGACTATGCTTGTGAGCCTATACGCCTGAAATAAGAACAAGGCCTAGAGCAGCACTGTGCCTAGGAGTTCCCTCCTGACAGCCTCTGTGTTACTCAAATGTGGACAGCCTCGAAGCCAAACTCAGCATGTAAATGCAATGCCTTCCCCCCACCGTGGGACATGACACCTGGGGATGAGCCTCCCTGGCACCGAGGGATCACTACCAAGTACTAACTGATGATGCAACTAGAAAAGGACCTTGAATTAAAGGTTCAATGTGGACCAGCAGAATATCCCTGTCTACATATAATAACAGGAGTTAAAAATGCTGTTTGACCTAAAGTAAGGGGGAAATGGAAAGGATAAATGAGTTTATATGGCTATGAGTCTCTAAAAAAGAGTCTGGAGGTTGTCAGAAGGATTGCCCTTATGCACACCTGAGCAGAGTCTCAGAGACAGATAAAGTAGATACAACGCCAGGTATTGGTCCTTTTGAGGGCTGAAGAGACGCACAGGTTCTATGGTCATGGCAGACGGGGTTCATTGCCATGTCAGTTGGCCCTTCTTTGGAGCTGGTGTTTCTGCGTGATGGAGCTGGACTCAGATGGGATCTCTTTTCACAAGCCTTTCATGCTACTTTACTGGAATTGTAGTTGGTGCTGGGGCTTAAGATATATCTAGGGGATTTGAATCTCTGGACTGACAATACAATAGCCAGGCCCTGACCTCAACAGACTTCAGCTCCTACACTCTGATTTATTGGACTTACTTCACTCAGCTAACATGGAGTTGAAGAATGTCAACCACCACACCATGGAGCCTAGAGTGCCTACAACTGAAAGCAGGAGGATTACATCCAATATCCATGTGGAATCTAAACCCCCTCTTGATATAGATGTGGAATGGACACAACCAAGCCAAGGTCCACAGGAAGGAGGAATACAGTAAGGATCAGAGTGGACTTAATGATATTCTATTCATGAATTATTGTGGTTAATAATCGAGAAAATGTGGCATTGATGTGGAAAAAGTGGCCATGGTGGCTGCTGGGTGCAGGGAAGGGGAGGAAGAGAAGAGATGTGGAGGCATTCTCGGGACTTGGAGTTGTCCTGGGTGGTGCCCCAGGGACAATTGCTGGATGTTGTAAGTCCTCCCATGGCCCACTGGATGGAACATGGGAAAGTGTGGGCGATGGTGTGGAACATGGGACATGGGGTGCAGCGATGCCCGGAGATGTACTCACCAGATGCAATGGATGTGACTTGATGATGGGGGAGAGTGTTACTGGGGGGGGAGTGGTGGGGTGGGGGTGGTGGGGGCGAATGGGGACCTCATATTTTTTTTAATGTAATATCTTTTAAAAAAATGAATAAATTGAGTAGAAATTGAAAAAAAAATTAAATAAAAACTGCTGAGTTAGACTTTGCAGGATTTCCACTGCTCTGGTAAAAACAAATACATGTATATGTATAAGCTATAAAACACAAATCATGTAATTTCTGTGGTTCCACATACAAATTAAATGCTCTTACATTTGTATCTAAATCTCATACAACACAAAGACAAACGGTAAAGTTCATGCTAATATATATTTTTTAAGATTTATTTTAAAAATCTCTAAGTAAATCATGATGGCCTCGTACTTGATGGACAACAGAAAGTTACAAAGAGTACAAGAAGTGCCAAGGGAGAAGAATGCAAAGACAACAGGAGACAGACCCCGGGAAAGAGAACTTTAACCAGCAGTAAAATTTGCCTCCTCCTCAATCCTGGGTGCATCGTGGGCAATGCAGAGGGCAGTGGAAAGTCCTTAATCACTTCTCAACTATGTTTTCATTTGTTTTTCTTGGAAAGAGATGCTTGTTGAAAAGGACTCTGAATTTCTTTTCTTCCAACAAATATGCTTTTGGGGCCAATAATGGAAGAGAAAATGTCTTGAAGAAAGGAGGACAAAAGTCAAAGAAGGCGATACAAATTTTGCAAAGGCTGAAAATGCCTATGAGCCTGAAGGGATTGTTATCTACAAGTCTGAACTAAAGGCCCACAAAGCTGTGTGGGAATAAGCAATAAGCCTTTTTTTTTTTTTTTTTTGTTAAGTAGCTGCTCAAGGTTTTCAACCAAGAGTCATTTCAGACATGTTTACTCCATTTTCAATCTGAAGCCAAAGGTACAGCTATTGGGGAAAGAAAAGTCTGCCATTCCACAGCCAGGTCAGAAGTCCAAGGTTTGTTTGGCTTGTGCCCTTTTGCACAGAGGACCATAAAACTCAACTCTTCCCCATCCTGAAATAAATACTAGGCAGAGTAATGTTTCCAGAATGTAAACAGAATGCCATAGAGAAGAATTTGCTTTTCTTAGTAACTAGTGTATTTAGGGGCACTGAAGTTCTTATTTTCAATTCCAGATAAACAGGAACAATGAAATGACTTCAGGCTTTTTTTTTCACTCTTAGGAAAGTGCTGGAGGAAATTAAGATGTAAAATGCCCTTTTTCTATGCAAATATATGTAGCATGTTTTCACTAACAAACCATGGGTACTTGTAACTCCCCACTAAGTCAAAGATCCTCACAGAAAAAGGATCCAAATGTTCTCAGGACATGGATTTCCCCTTATACTCAGGGGGGTTACTTTTAAAGTTAGACACTTCTGCAAACAGTGCCAACTGAGCTCCCTAAGGAACCACTTTTGCAGGCAGGTTGGCTCCACTGGTTAGAAATGGATGTGAATAAGGCAATCGATTTTAATTTTATCTCAAGGGAGAGACAAAACTCGTAAAAACAAATAGAAAGGGAGTAGGTATAGGTCAGTGGTTTGAGCACCTGCTTTAAATCTTGTAAGACCTGAGATAGCAACTCTTGGTAAATGCATGCTTTCGGTTGCCAAGGGAACAAAGTGATTGTATATAAAGAAGTTAAAAGAGTAGAGCTGGCAAAAACAAACCAGTGACCAACCTGCCATAGTCAACAACTCTAACAAGGAAGTTACATAAAAAAGCCAGGAACTCAACAGTGAGAAAGAGCCACTTTGCCTGTTTTGTAAATCTCACTCTCCTCGTCTATATCCTTCACCCCCAAGGCAGTGAAAAAGTACAACTTCCATCAGCTACTACCAACTTCCTCCCTCTAGCTCTTCTCATTCCCATCTTCTCTGCCTCCCTTCACTTTGGTCTGTAGGTGTGAAGCAAGGGGAGAGAAGTAGGCAATCCTGCTGCAAGAATCTGTAAGTACATCCAGGGTGAGATGTAGCATGTTTCGGCCAAGCAGGATCAGCACTGCCCAGAGCAGCAAAGAAAAATCCAAGAAAATTTTTAAAAAAAATTTTATCTAAGGGCAACCATGACTGCTCAGCATTGAATCATGGAGAAAGAAGTGAACCTGGAGCTTATTTAAAGCAATTCCTCATTTTCAAAATAAGGAAAATCTATTTTCCCAAGATATTTCCCAATACCACACACATTATCAGGCTGGAGCTATTTGCATGCCCATGCTGGTGGTTTACTTAGTCTTTAAATAAGAACAAACTCCAACGAGAAGATAGGAGCTGAACGATCAGTTTCTGTTTCATATCCCTTTTTCTCACCCAATGATTTTTACATCACTCTTCATCACCTTGAATCCATTCTATGATATTCACCATACTGTTTCACAAACCCAGTTCATTCAATAATAAAACTTCTCTGAATTAGTAGAGAATCATATTAGTACATATTGAAAAAAATTTTTTAAGTAAAAACTGGATTTGAGGATAAGAGACTTAGAGATAATATTTGAGACTATTTTAATTTAGAGAAACAACTGGAATTTTATCCTGGTATGGACTAAGGCTTGTCCGAAACAATAAGAAATGGGAAGTACTTTCAGAGAGAAGTCCAAATTCCTCAGCTTGGAATTTAAGGGCCAAAGGTCAGTCCCAACTATTTCATCTCCACTTCTATTTTTCAGTGCCCCTTATATTCTTACCACACCAGACTCCTCATGCTCCCATTCTCTCTTCAGGATTATTATTCCATTTTTGTTTGTTTTCCTATCAAACACTTACCCAGTTCGCTATTCAGGCTTATTATTCCATTTTCCTCACTATCCTACCCATATCTCTGTCACCAATCAAAAAACCAGTAATCTTTCGAGGTGAATCATCTCAGATGAATGCTGCTACTTAAGGCCTTTCCTGAACACATCAGGTAAATTTGAGCTCTTTCTCCCCCACTATGATCTTTCCCAGTATTTTGTTCATGTGTCAATTATAGCACTTACCACACTCTGTCTTCTGTGCTACCATAGTATGTCTGCCTTCCCCAAGAGATGCTGGGACTAGGTTTTCAGCCCATAGTGCCAGCACTGGGACTGGCCTAAAGGAGGCAACACAATAAATGTTTCTTTAATTGAGTTGAAGGATTGGGAAAAAGGAAGTATTAATCAGTATTAAGCAGCCCATATGTGTAATACATAGGAGTACTTTCATCTAAAGAATTTAAATGAGGACCTCTCTAAATGTTTGAATTGAATTTCTTATAGAAAACAAATTATCCTAATCTCATCTTTCATTAAAAGAGTAAATGTGTTTTCCACATTTCCCTTGACTACTGTGCAGATTTCTCTCCTTCTGAGGACTGACAATGGCTCACTTTCCACCCAACTGAAAAATCACAAGATTATACAGAAAAAAAAAAAATTCCCATTTGTCCAGTGCAAAAGATTCCTAGCAATTCTCAAACTGCAGACACCTTTATCCTGGAAAAAGCATCCACCAATGGATGAAATATACCCTTAGTATGAAGACTGTCTGGTTTTCCCTGTATTACTCTAAGTCTAAAATTATAGAATGAGAGTGACTTGAAATTTTAGGGGTTAGAATTTTAATTTCAGTTAGATGTGAATGCAAATAGCAGATAAAGGATGAAAATTCTGCTGGAGTCATCTCCATGTTTAAAAAATCATGTGTACTCTTGAAAACACATTTGTAGATCATAAATGTTTGTAAACTTAAAAAGTAATGGACAGAGCCCATATTTTGTATCCCTGCCATCTTAACCCATCAGCATTGACATTACCACAGAAAAATGTCCCTTTCATGGTTAGTAGCTTGTCCTCCACAGATCCATGATACTTTCTGGTGCCTCACACAGTGAATTATTTTATTTAATTTCTAAGGGCCAGATCCTGCCCTTGCGTACATGTAAGCAATAAGTATTGACGTCAATGGAAATTCTGGGTGTGCATCTGAGGGCAGGCTATAGTCCTCTGTGTATTCCTGATGTGACTGCTGAAATTCTCCTTGTTAAAATGGGTTTGATTTTGGCTCCCCTTCTCTTAAATGTGCACACAATACAGAAGTGATGCATGAAGGCTGTGATCAGATGAAGAGCTTGGTGACTGGGTGAGATCCTCTGTGGCCTTTTGACCTAAACAAAAGAACTAGATTCTAAGTTCTTTAAGTTCTGGGGTCTGCTATTAACCTGATGACCACAATATTTTTTCATTTTTGTATCCATCTCCTTGTTGAATAGAAAACAAAACTGAGATTCCAATTAATGATCATTTAAAAACAGTTGTTAAAAGTATTAGAATGAAAGCTGTGTCCACTCAATACCAAAACAACTTGACTCTTGTTCTTTTGCCACTAAACTGTTGTATTTTTGTTGTTCTTTTTATTGTTTTTTACTGAATTGAACTGCAAACCCTAATAATTCCCAGACGTTTATTTACTTGCATACAAATGGAAACAAACTGGTAAAGAGGCAATCTGGAACTCCCTGGATGTCCCAGCTAGAAATGGGAGACTAATCCTTGACTCTGTACTCTTTCTCACCTGCCTGATATCCAGCTTCTTCTATTCTGTTGACACACACATACATATGGTCACCAGGACCTCTCAGTTCTATCTCTTTAATATTTCTTGAGTCTCTCTCTTCCTCTCAGCTCCACTATCTTTAGTTCTGTTAGTGTTTAGCCCAGTCAATTGCAATAGTCTCACTCTTCTGATCTCCCATCCCCTATCTTGAATTCTATCCATTCTCCAGAGGCGATATAAGGTGTTTAGGAATCTGCATTTTTCTAACAAGTTTCCCAGGAGATGCTTACTTAAGTTTGATAACTATAGCTTTTGTCTCAGTCCCTGAAATTCACTGCAGCCATCTCTGTCACAGCCTCTCTCAAATACAACTCTCCCTGAGACCAGAGAGTCTTTCAGTGCAAATAACTGGATCTTAACTACAGATGGAAAAAACTATCTTCTTTGGATGCTAATAATCCTTCAGAGATGTTATTTACAGATCAACATTTCTACCAGCAGCAAAAATATTACTTTTAAACTATTAGTCCTTGGCAACTTTGTATAATAGTACCCTGCAAAATTAGAAAATGAAGGAGTTCTAAAATATCCTTTTGTGTACTCAGAGACACTGAGCTACATCTGAACTTATCAAATTCCTACTATGTAGCACAGGGAAGTCCATCCATTACCTCATTTAACTCGAACCTTGTGAAATAAGGGTTAATAACACTATGATCTTGTCCAGAGTCACTCAGCTGTTTCCTGGGAGTGCAAAATCTGAACCCAGTTCTCCAGACTCCAAGTGCATGATTATTTTCAGCAAAGTTCTTTAAAGTCATAGCCATTCCTTGCTTTATTTGGGCTCATTTATGTTTCCTTAAGAAGTGGAGTTGTTCTCATTTGAAAAAAAAAAAGGAGAAGGAGCAGGGAGGAGGAGGAGAGAGTGAGGAGAAGGAGAGGGAAGAGGAGGAGGGGCAGGGAGGAGGGGAAGAAAAGGGAGAGGAAGAGGAAGAGGAGGAGGAGGAGGAAGAAAAAGAAGAAGAAGAGTAGTAGGAGGAGGAGGAGGAGGGAAGAGGAAAGAGGAGAAAAAGAAGAAGGGCATAAAGTCTCCTACATATGTTCCATTTGGTATTCTGTGCTCCATTCCCCATTGTGGCACTTCTTGATAGCTTCAGCTGGCATATTCTTCTGTCCCAGATGCTTTTAATTTACCTGTTTATGGGAGCACAAATGTCATTCCATATTTCAAATGTTCTTTATGTTGCAGTCCTGCCATATCATATATTTTTTTCCTGATCCATTTAATATATTCTCTTTCATTAGAGGACATGTCTCTTTGAGCATTAAAGCAAAATTCACTACAGACTTTAAATTCCTATGAACTTTCCTTTTAAAGATTCTTTAATTAAACTCAAAAGTCTCTCTCATCTTTGTTACATTTATGAGCTCAAATGCCAGGAAAGCTGAGGTTTCCAAATAAATCCTTTAAGCTAGTGTTTTTAAAAGTATATTCTTTGGTCATCACAGTATCAGGACATGCTAGGAGTCTGGAGGGGGAAAGGAAAGGGTTACTGGTCATAGGAAAACCACATTCTATATCCCCCTCATTAAGAGTCACATGCATCAGCATAGTAAAGGCTCTGATAAATCTTGCAGTGAAAAAAAAAACTGGTTTTAACTCAGTATTTCTCAAACCTGCTTACCATGCAACCTTTTTTATTTTTCACTCAACATCTAATAAAATCTCATAATTTACTATATGGTAGACACTGGAAGAAACAATAAATGTACAGAGCCTATTAATATGCCATACATATAATAAATGCTCACTAAGTGGTTGCTATTGTTATTATCATTAATTATCAGGTCAATAAGTGTCATGCCTCATGTAAGCTATTGCTCTAAAGATGGTAAGCTCTGGTCCTAAAGTATTCATCAGAAGCATCTCCACTGGCTTTCAGAAATAAAGTTTACTGTTTCCAAAAGAAAATTCATAGGAGAAAAATACTTAGAAAACCCTCGGGAACCTGAGCATCAATAATTTGGAAATGTTACTGTGTCGGAATACCTGAAAGCATAACCAGCTATAGTTTAGAGATAGCATGGTCCTGGGGAAAAGAGACTGAATGACTTTTGAAGTCACATTCAAAGCCAGCCTAGTCCCTGAGTCTTCTAAGCCATGGGTTCTTAACATGTAAATTGAGGATATCACCATCAATTTTTGCAAGGTTATTGTATGACAAATAACAAACCTAGCATTATCAGACCTTCAAAAAAGAAATTAACAGCTTTTGTGGTCCAATGAAATTTGTTGACTTCTGAGAATCCTAAATTATATAAGACAAATTTGATCATGCAAATTGACCCACTTCATTCTCCAAAAGGAACATTTCTTGGAAAGTACAGCCCTTTCTAGAACCACTCAAGAATTCCCCTCTCAGATCTATTAACTAGCCATCTACCATGGCTGCCTCACTAAAGTTTTGACATGAGAATATTTTCCTGAATATAATAAGAACTTCTACCTTTACAATTTCTTTTAAATTTTGAATATGATACACTCACATAGTTTAAGAAGCAAAACATCACCAAAAAAAGCATATACAGAAAGTCTCCCTCTTAACTTACCTTATTCTGCCACATGCCCCATCTGCCACCTATATCCATCCCCAGAAAAATCACTTTTGTTTCTTATGTTTCCTCTCAAATTTTTATGAAAATATATACTATTATCAATATGTATGGACATATTTATTCACTTTTTCTGAATTTTTTGCGTTAAGTGGTCAGTGCATTTATTTTCCTTTTTTTTTCTGAGATCATTACTTAAGGCTTCAATGAACACTGCTTATTTCCTATGAGCACCCATGGTTTCTGATATCTACTATTTTCATCATCATTGTTTTCTAGAAATTTTTAAATTTTAGGTTGGTGTATTTTTGTTTGACACAAGAATAACTTAAGAGAAGTCTGGGTTTTTTTATTTGTCCGTTTGTTTAGTATTTACTAAATTTCCAAATGGGGGCAGGGATTTTCCTTTTTTATTTTGTTATTAGTTTCTAGTTTCATTGCATTGTATGCTATTCATTCTTTAGCAATTGGATTGAAACATTCTTTGTGAACATTTTACAGTTGAGTTCAGAGAATGTTCTATGGGTGCCTGAAAAGCAAAAGTGTGTATGCATATGTATATACATAAATACTTCTATATCCACACATATTTTTGGTGTCTACTTGTTCTATGTTAAACTAAGAGGTAAAGTCTTGAATACTAGTATTTCTATTTTTCCATTTATCTCTTACATCTCTTTTCCTTTAATCTCTTTAATTTCTGCTTTAGGAAAGCTGCTTTGGGGTTACTTAGTAGATATTCACAACTGTCACTCTCTATTGTACCTATTAGCATGGTAAAGATTTCCTCATCTCATTCAATGCTTTTTATCCCAACATTCGCTTTTACTGATATTTCTATTGTGACTATTACTAGATAGATAGATAGATAGATAGATAGATAGATAGATAGATAGATAGATAGATAGATAGATAGATAGATGGATGATAGATGGATAGATGGATAGATAAAGATATAATCTTTTTAAGCCTGCATAAAGTTCATATATATTTCTTTTTGAAACAAAATTGATATAATTCAGCAGATAGACCTGTATATGGTGTTTTCTGTTAACATTATACAATAAATATTTTTCCTTTACACAAAATGTAAGGTCATAAATTTAATAACTGCTGAAAATTAACATTCTACTTTTAACTATACAATAGTACATAATTTTAAAACTTGTTTTTTTCTTACCCAGTATTCTACTAGATTTTGTCAGCAATAAAGATAGTAATATAAATAAAACTTACTGAGTACATACAATGTGCCAGGCACTTTTCTAAATGCTTTACTTATTTATTCCTCACAACAATCCCATAAAGTAAGTATATTTTGTTGTTCATTTTAGAGATGAGAAAAATGAGGCACAGGGTTCTTAAATAATTTCCCCAAAATCAAAAACAAGAATGCCCTTAACATAAGATCTCCTTCTATTTTATTAATTCATCCTTCTATATTGTCTACACTTTGTACACTTCTCAGAGTCTTTAATCTCTTCTGGGTTGACTGATTAAAAATTTTCCTGAAACATTTTCTAGGAAGCATGTTTTCTCTAAATTGTGCAGAGTATTTTATATATATTATTTCATTTACTCTTGAAAACAATCCTATAAGCTAAATAGAAGACATTTCTGTGTTACTGAGTTACCTAGGGAAAGAGAACCAGCAGGAGAGATCTGTAAATATTATGAGATTTTTAAAAAAATCATCGCATGCAACTGTGGGGATGCACAAGTCCAAATTCTGTAGAGCAGGCTGCAAGCTGGGACCTCCGATAACGGTTTTTGATTAATTCCCCAGGAGAAGCTGGCTGGCTGAAGTAGAGATGGAAATTCTCTCTTCTGACCATTGAAATCATCTCTTTTTCTGTTAACACCTTCAATGGATTGCATGAGATGTCTCTCATTATTAAAGGCAATCTCCTCAGGTGATTATAAATGTAATCAATCATAGATGCAATCAACTTACTGATGATTTAAATCCAAGGAATGTCCTCACAGTAACAATCAAGCCAGTGCTTGCTTGACCAAACAGCTGAACACCATCACCTAGCCAAGTTGATATGGGAATCTAACCATCACAATTATCTTCATTTTACAGACAAGAAAATGGGTTCGCGGTGAAGGAATTCAGTGACATGTCTTAAGAAAAAAACAATAGTAAATGGAAGAACAAGGATTAAACCCCAGGCATTCAGCTTTCAAAACGCAGTTAGGAAACGTCAATAACTGTTTCCTCATGACATTGTCAAGACTGCAGTAGCTGCAGCTTCTATGGCTATAACTTATTCTTTGAAGTTCTACTCTTCCTGTTGATCCTATCTTTTTAAAAGTCTATCTATTCCATTTACAAATATAACACAATCTTAGCCCATTGTCACAAAATTTTGACACAAAATACTGGTGGGTGAAACAGACACATCTAATATTTTAAGAGAACCTAAATGTTTTTGCAAATAAGCTGGATTTCAGATCCACAGTTTCTTATCCTAAGTGTTATGGAACTTAAATCTCTTACTATAATTTCCTTAATACAATATAATACACATTGAATGAGTGCTTCTTAATTACATCTTATTGCCTGAATTGCAAAAGTGCAAAAATATGTTTTACTTGTATTTAGGTTTGTAGAAAACTTTAGTTCTTAAAGTGTTCTTAAAATAGACTATCATTCCATTTACCACAAACAGGAAATCTATTCTGAAATCTCTAAAAGAAAAAATCTTGGAATAAGTTCCACCCATTATAATCATTTTACTGATGTAGACTTTAACTGAGTCTTAAGGCAATTCACATACCATATTAATGACATTTTACCAATATTATTTTACCAATACTTTTTAAAAACATGTACCAAGCTTTAATTATATAATAGTTATAATGGATACCACTTACTTGAGGACTGACCATAATCTGGGCACTGTGTAAGCCCTAAACATATATAATTACTTAATCCTCACAACAATCCTATATGGTAAATGTTATTATTATCCCTATTTTAGAGCTGTAGAAACTGAGGTTATGTTACTTTCCCAAAGTCCCCTTGTGGTTTTTGTTGTTGTTGTTTGTTTGTTTTTGTTTGATTGGTTTTTTGGTTGGTTTTTTAGTAGTTTAAAACAACCCAATTTTATTATCTTACAGTTCTGGGGGTCAAAAGTCCAAAATCTGTTTCAATGGATTAAGGTCAAGTTGTCAGCAGGGCTGCTTCCTTCTGGAAGGGAGAATCTGTTTCCTTGTCTTTGTCAGCTTCTAGCAACCACCTCTATTCCTTGGCTTACGACCACTTCTCCACCTTCAAAGTGCATCTTCTAATCTCTGCTTCCATCACCCACTGATCTGTCAGTCACAGCAACAGGCAGTAAGCTCTTCTCCAGATGAAAACTGATGTATTCACCTCCTTACTGCAAGTATCTATCTCTGCATGTGACAGAGCTGCCCCTCAATAATTTTTTTGTAGTACATATATGAATTCATTCTTTAACTGTATAAATCTTTTTTCATTTGGACAAAAAGTTATTTCACTTTCAAGAAAGTATTTTCCAGTGTAGTAAGGAAGAACAGCAAACCCAAGAATCCAAAGACTGGATTTTAGTCCCAACTCTGCAATAAGGCAACTGTATGCCGTTAAACAAGTAGCCTCAGTTTATTTACCTATTATGTGGCTGGATTAAACTTGGGTGAAAATAAGTCTTCCATCTATAAATTTATATTTAATTTGGAAAAAAAAATTTCTGGTTAGCTTTCTATGAGTTTCTTGCAATTCCTGCCTAGAGTACTAAATGTTGAAATGATGACTTCAGCCAGGCAAACAAAAGAATCATTCCCAACTGGCACAGGGTGGAATGAATTATTTCCCAGCTAAAACTGGGGAAACTCCAAGAATGGAATAATAATGCTAAACAGGAAGTTCTTGTACTATATGAAGCTGTCTCTTTACTGCCTCTTCTTCCGAAGAGAGAAAATGGAACTAAAGTGGCAACATTCAATACCCACAAAACACTATATAGAATGTGTTCTGCCTGCATAACTAATGTGGGCCCTGTTCCTCTCTTCCATTCTCCTCATCTACAAAGAGGCTATAGATGACATGAAGAAAAATTTCCCTTTCAGTGGGTTAGGTATTGCCAGTACATGAAAAGAAAAAAAAGAAATATGGAGCTATCACAGATGCAACAATTAATTCAAAAGAAATAAAAATAGTAAGCATCATTGTTTTGAATATAAGACCAATGTTCGTGTAAGATCCCATGAAAATCAGGTTCTTTAAATTTACTCATATCAAGGATTAAGAAATACAGACTTGGAGTCAGTAATATGGGGAAGGAAAGAGGGTTATGTATAAATAAACATTTAAGGAAGCAAATCAATGTGTTTTCCAAAAATTCTATGCTAGCAAATAAACTGGCATCATAAGCAAGCATCTCTTCAACAAGATGAGCACAGCTACCTGGTTCAAAAACAAAAGGGTATTAACTTAGGGGTTTCTGCTTCTAAGAAAATACAATCTTGAAGCTATTTTAAAAGAAAAGGGCACGCTCATTAGTTAAGTTCACTGTATTGTTCCCTGCTTAATACAAATTCTTCTTTCAGCTAGGCCCACCTGCAAGAGAGATTGCATTCTCAGCTCCTTGTAGGCCTGGCAGGCTTAGGTTCTCTCTGAAGAGAATGGAATTAGCAGCCACATTACAAATGTGGAAACTGCTCCAAAGCTGCATGCATAAGCACCACACTTGACAGGTAGGTCTTCCTTGCCATAGGAGCCCGTGGTGGTTTGAAGCTACATGTATCCCAGAAAAACATATTCTTAACTTCAATTCAGTCCTGTGGGTGTGAACCCATTGTAAATAGGACCTTTTGATGAAGTTACTTCAGTTAAGGTATGTCCCACCTCAATCAAGATGGGACTTAATCCTATTACTGGAGGCCTTTATAAGCAAAGTGAAATTCAGACAGAGAGAAGCCACAAGAAGCAAAAAGGTGAACCTCAACAGCACCCACAACAAGAGAGAGAGACCAGGAATCACAGTAGTGTGCCTTGCCATGTGAAAGCTAAGGACCAAGGGTTCGCCAGCAGCCAGCCCCAGAACACCACTATCTTTGGGAAGAAAGTATTGCCTTGACTTGGCCTTTTTCCCAGCCTTAACTCATGGGTAATACATTCCCATTATTTAACCCAAGCCATTTCATGGTATTTGCTTGGCAACCCAGAAAACTAAAATAGAGCCTTAATTAGAATAATAAATATTCTCTTCCCTTTCAACATATACTCTGACTTCAAAACATTAGAAAGGGGAATATTTATGGAGAAGTAAAAGTTCATTTATTCAAAGATGTATATAGTTCCATTTTCACAAAATGAGTTAAGAAAATGGTAAGCCTGTGAAAATATGTTCAGGGTAAGTGGAAACTGACAATTGAAATTAGGACTCTTCTGAATAAAATAAATATTATACTTAAATCCTAATGATAGAAGAAAAAATGCTACCTTTATTCCATCTCTCCTTTATTGATGGATTAGGAGATGCAAAAAATTCTATTACAGTTACCCAAAAGGCTTTTAAATACATCTTTCAAATTTTCATTAGCAAGTTTCCCTTTCACAAAACAGAAATTTCTGATAAATCTGTAGAGGATCAGGAACTTCACTTTAAAAATGCATAAAAGTCTGTATGTGGAGAACAAGGCAACAAAATTATTTTAAACTCAAACATAAAGTATTATTGTATTTTAGTCCAAATCAAGAATTCAGAGTATTTCTGGGTCTAGTTAGTCACCAAAACATAAGTTACATAAAACAGAACTTTGATAAACTTCAAAATTATATAGTAAATATAAACTCTACAGAAACGTAGTGAAAAACTGAATTTTAGGCAAAGAGTGGTTTTTGTTCCTTGTCAATGAAGACCATTTAAAGGTACTTTGGGAAGTTTTTAGGGTTTGTCAATTTATTTTTATTATTCTTACCCTTATGGATAGGTTAATGCTACATTCAGAATATTCACAACAGTCACTAGAAGAATACATGCACAAATCACATAATATACATGTTGAAAACTTTTTTTTTAAACAGTTTTTCAGGGAAGTCAGTTATTGTACATAGGGAACCTCTTTTTTTTGTTGTTCTACGATCTTTTTTTTTTTTTTAAATGTTACATTCAAAAAATATAAGAGGTCCCCATATACCTCCCACCCCCCCTCACCCCACTCCTCCCACATCAACAACCTCTTTCATCATTGTGGCACATCCATTGTATTTGGTGAATACATTTTGGAGCACTGCTGCACCATAATAGTTTACATTGTAGTTTACACTCTCCCCCAGTACATTCAGTGGGTTACAGAAGATATATAATGTCCAGAATTTGTCCCTGCAGTATAACTTAGGACAACTCCAAGTCCTGAAAATGAAAGATTTATAATCTATACATTTAAAACATGCAAGTCATGGTAACCATAAGGAAATTGAAGAAAAATTAAGAAATTAAGGAAATTAAAAAGCTCTAACTCAACTTTCAAGTATATGGAAAAACCCTAATTACATGTGCACAATAAAAGAGTACAAGATGGTCATTTAAATTGGAAATATGACAATGTGATAGCCAGGTCCTGAGCCTCAACAGACTCCAGCACCTACAATATGATTTATTGGACTTATCACACTCAGCTAAGATGGAGTTGAAGAAGGACAACCACCACACCATGGAGCCTAGAGTGATTACAACTGAAAGTGGGAGGATTGCATCCAACATCCATGTGGAATCTGAGCCTCCTCTTGACATAGAGGTGCAATGGACACAACCAATCCAATGTCCACATAGAAGAGGTGGCATTGGATTGGGAAAAGTGGACATGGTGGCTGAGGGGTATGGGGAAAGGCAGGAAGAGATGAGAGGTGGAGGCGTCTTTGGGACATGGAGCTGCCCTGGATGGTGCTTCAGAGGCAATCACCGGACATTGTAAATCCTCACAGGGCCCACTGGATGGAATGGAGGAGAGTATGGGCCATGATGTGGACCATTGACTATGAGGTGCAGAGTTAACCAAAGATGTACTTACCAAATCCAATGGATGTGTCATGATGATGGGAACGAGTGTTGCTGGGGGGGGGGGGGGGAGAGGTGGGGTGGGGGGGTGGGGTTGAATGGGACCTCACATATATATTTTTAATGTAATATTATTACAAAATCAATAAAAAAAATGTAAAAAAAATAAAATAAAATAAAAATAAATAAATAAATAAATAAATTGGAAATAACCTACTTTACCTTTTGCCAAAGAGGAGTATTACACTGTAGCATGAGCTAAAAGAGGACAATCACTCAGGACTAAAAAGCTACAAAGGGCCAGAAAGAAGAGAGAATAGAAGGCAATCTGAAAAAAAGAACCATAAAAATTGCACCACCACCCCTAATCCACAAGGATTAAAAAAAATAACAAAAAGGCAAAAATATTAATACAAGGCCTTAAAATAAAGTGGCTTTTTCTGACTTTTTCAAATTAAATCATCAGGATCTTTTTCAGTTACATAAAAGCTGATTTTTGCCTTCCTTTGTGCTCCTGACCCTGAATCAGGGCTGCTTGCTCTAGTTAGCCCCATTATAATCTTCCACATAATAATTCGATTTTGAAAAATGTAATATGTACTATGAGGCAGGCACTGCACTCAAGTGCTACCCATTACTACATTATCTCTACACTCAGCCCTCAAAGGTACATTCTATTCTGAGGAGAAAGGGGAAATAAATAGAAAAGCAGCATAGATTGGGTGTTAGGAAGAGTTTTGGAGGGAATAGAGTTTGGAGTGAGAGTTTTGGGTTGCAGCTATTGGCCACATGAAGAATATCAAGAGGAGCTTCAAGGTTTTTAATATGTTTGCCTCACATAAAGTGTACACTCTCCCTTTGGCACTGTCTCAAGAGAATGAATAAAGATTTGAAGGATTGCTGTTATTTCTAAATTTTATATTGTTGCTTTGAAGGCAACACCATATGGAGCCCTGAGATTTGTTTGGGTTACACTTTCCTATTTTCCTTCTGGAGACGTGCTTCTGTCTTCCTTCTGCTTATGTCTCTGCCCCTCTTCTCCCCCACAGATTTGCAAAATGCACCAGAATTGATTCACAAGGGAAAACTAAGAATTGTTTCTTACAGGAAGATATATTTTAATGTATTTAATGTATACATTTGTAGCAGTTTGATATGGTTATGAATTTCAAAAATAGATATTGGATTATGCTGGTAATCTGATCTGTACCTGCACATGATTGAGTTATGATTAGGGTATTGAGTCCCCACCAACCTTACAGTTAAAAGGTGTGGCAAAGGACAGAATTGAGGGTTTCTGATGTTGGAGTTTTGATGTTGGAATCTGATGTTGAAGACTTAAGCTGGAGCCCGGGGAAGTCAGCATGCAGAGGAAAGAGAAGCCAGTCCCAGGAAGAAAGGAACCTTGAACCCAAAGAAAAGCAAGCTCCAGGAATGTAGGAACCCAGGAAGCCTGAACACTTGCAGACCTTGGCAGCCATCTTGCTCCAAATAGACTTTGGTGAGGGAAGTAACTTATGCTTTATGGCCTGATATCTGTAAGCTCCTACCCCAAATAAATACCCTTTTTAACACCCAGCAGATTTCTGGTATTTTCCATCAGCACCCCTTTGGCTGACTAATACAACATTCTAAATTATTTCTAATCCACCTTTACATCTTCAAGCAGAATACACACACACACACACACACACACACATATATCTATTATATATAATATATACAAAGTACTATATGTGCATTTATGTGCATATGTGTACATATATAACCTATACATAATGTACTCTGATGCCTTTCAATTAATTGAGCGGCTATGTTTGAGGTATTAGTAGTATAAAGACATTGTTTCTGAAAGCAACAATTTGTTACTTGATATAAACATGAAAATCCAAAGGATATGTTGGTTTGGAGTAAAGAAAGTTATTTATTTCTACCTTGGATCATATGAATTGGAAATGACAAAGGAATGTGCAAGTGAAATAGAGGTTAGAAACATGAAAGTGGAAGCTGGAAGAATATTACTTGCAGAAATATACATTTAGGAGTCAACTTTTTGGGTAAAAGTAGAGGTGAACTTACCTTAAAGTTGGTGAAGTTCAAACAACAGGGATACTCAAGAGAGAATTAGGGGCTACTGTTTATTGGGTACAGACTTTCTGTTTGAGGAGATAAAAAAGGATGTGGTAATGGATGGTAGTCATGGTATCAAAACACTGTGGAAGTAATTAATACCAATGAATTGTATACTTGAAAGGGGTTAAAATGGCAATTATCCTTCCATTTTTCTTATAGGAAGTGAGATTACAAAATTACTATCATCCAAGAGTATGTAGTCAAAAAAATGTGGGAAATGTATTATAGAAGGGTGCTCTGGGGAAGAAGTGAGGAAAGTGTGTTCACATGCCTATGCCCCATATCCCAATAATGAACCCTCTACTTCCTCTAAAGCCTGGACTCTAATAAACACACACACACATTCCAGTCTGGCTACATGGAGAACTTTAGTTTTGATTACAGCCATGAAAATTAAGGACTTACTTCTTTTTGGAATCTACTAGTTCTTTTTCACTTTGCATTGTGATAGTAACTGAGAGATGGGCTCATTCCTTAAAGGATGGACAATCTTGCTATTAATAATAATAAGAATGATGATAATAACAGCAGCTACTATTCACTAAGTGTTTTGTACTAAGCACTTCATAAACATTAGTGAATTTAATCCTCACACACCTTATAAGATTCTATTTTCCCAATATTACAAGTAGGAATGAGATTAAGCCCAAGTTTGCCCAAGGTCCAAGTAGTACATGTAGGTACAGGATCCAAAACCAGATATGGCCAAGGTTCCTGTTCATATCCACTTTCCTATGCTGCTGTGAGAAACAAAATGACTGTTGTGCCCATAGGTTGTTCATCTCTAAGTCTTTGTGACTGTTTATACAAAACCTTATTTTTACTCTCATTTCAAAAACACTATTAATAGTAATTCTCTGGGCATTATATAAGATTTTAATACTTCTTATTGTTAAAAAAGAAAGTATGTAAATCCAAATTTCAAATAGTCTTCTTGATCATTTATTTTTGGCCAACTTCTTGTCATATTGATTTTACCTCAATATGTGGCAGGCAAAGAGCTCATACTAAAAGACAAATTGTCGGCTTTGCAATTTTCTTGTTGTTCCCTTGTGCTGGCATTATTAGAATTATATTTAATCAGTTTCTTTACAAAAATTCCTTTAAGACACTTGCCCATTGTGATGGTTTGGGTCTGTATATACCCCAAAAAACAAGTTCTTAAATCTAATCAATTCCTGTGGGAGTAAAACCATTTTAAATAGGACCAAATTTTGATGAGGCTACTTCAGTTAAGGTATAACCTACGTCATACAAGATGGGACTGCATCCTGTTACTGGCATACTTTATAAACACAGGAAGAGGAAGAGAGAGGAAGAGCCAGCCAGCCATGGGAGCATGAAGCTAAAATCAATGAAACCCAGACAAAAGGGAGAAGCCATGTGCCATGCCATGTGGCAGAGGAGCCAAGGATTGCCTGCAGCTGGTCTTTGGAAAGAAAGCATTACCTGGATGATTACTTTCTTTGGACATTTTCTCAGCTTCATAACTGTAAGCTAATAAACTCCCATTGTCCAAGCCAAACTATTTTATGGTATCTATTTTGAATAGCCTAGAAAACTGAAACATGCATTTTCAGGGTTAATTTAAAGATGATAACATAGCATAATCCCTAAATTCACTTAACTGAACTGCAATATGTAGAAATACATGGAAAATAAACTAATAGACTGTCAATTCCTCTCAATTAAGAAAATTCCCACTCTATCCTCAGAACAAATCAGAAATGCACAAAACTTGTAATCTTCTGATAAAGTGCATAAATATTAGCAAAACTTTCCCTACCAATGGATTGTGGTGCAAAGCTCCTGGAGTGTCTATACATGCCCAAGCCTGCCCAATTTTGGAGAGAACTGATCTAAATACACTAAAATTCAACTTGGATTCAACCAAAATTGCAGAAGGCCATGTGCATATACTTCACCTCCAAAAATAATGTCTTAATTCAATTAAACTTTTTTCAAAATTTTCTTTTGGAATAATTTCAAACTTACAAGACAATTACAAAAATAATACAAATCCCATATAGTGACCTCCAACATACCCCTATACTCTCACTCTCCAGAAACCCAGATCCACCAATTTTAACATTTTGTCACATTTTCCATATCAATCTATCCATCCATCCTTCTGCTGGCCTATTTATCAACCCATTTTCTGAACACTTGAGCATAAGTTGTATATATCAAGTGTCCTGAGCACTTAATAATTCCATGTACATAAACGAAGAACAATGATATTCACATACATAACCCTTTTAAATGCAGATATAAAGTTCAAGAAATTTAACAGTAATATAAAGTTTACATTTGATATTCTAATTTTTTTATATGTCCCAATAATGTCTCTTTGAATCTTTTCTCCTCTATTGCTAGACCCCACTCAGATCAATTTGCATTTAATTGGCATTGTACCTTTAATTGCTCTTTCCTTGTTTAATTGTGGGAACATAGATACAACATAAACTTTCCCATCTCAACCACTCCAAAGCATACCATTCAGTAGGATTAATCACATTCAAAATGATGGCGTACCCTTAACACTATCCTTTACTAGTACTCTCCCTTCGTCCCAAATAGAAACTCACTCATTTTACCTTAACTATCTGTTGCACATTCCCCCAATTCCTGGCAACCTGTTTTCTACTTTCTGTCTCTATGAGTTTGCATATTCTCTGATATTTGCTTTGTGGTTACCATGGGGTTTAAATTTAACTTTCTAAATCTGTAAAAATATTGTTTGCTTTGATACAAACTTAACAACTTCAATGACACAAACTATATTCCTATACTCCTCTGACCCCAATCTTTATGTGACAAATTACATATTTATATATATGAGTCCAAAACCACTGATTTATCATTACATTTTATACATTTGCCTTTTAGATGCTTTAGGAAGTAAAAAGTGAGAGCTGCAAATAAAAAATAGTACCAGCATTTCTATTTACCTGTGTCATTACCCTCACCAGAAATCTTTATTTCTTCATATGACTTAAATCTATTGTCTATTGTCCTTCCTTTCAACCTACAGAACTATCTTTAGAATCTCTTGTAGGGCGATTCTAGTGGTGACAAATTCCCTCAGCTTTTATTTTTCTGGGAATGTCTTAATATCTCATTTATGAAAAACAGTTTTGCTGGATACAGAATTATTGCTTGGCAATTGTTTCACTTTCAATATTTGATATATGTTCTGAATCCCACGACCATCTTGCTTCCAAGGTTTCTGATAAGAAACTGACAGTCTTACTGAGGCTCCTTGTATGTGACATGTTGCTTCTCCCTTGCAGCTTTCAGAATTCCCTCTTTATCGTTGTCATTCGACAGTTTGATTATAAAATGCCACAGTGTATTTGGTTTTATCCTCTTTGGAGTTTGTTGAGCATCTTGGATTTATATTGTAATGTCTCCATTAAACTTATTGAGTTTTCAGCCATTATTCCTTTGGGTCTTCAGCTTTATTTGGTTGCTTCTCATAATTTCCATCTCTCTGTTATATTCTCTTTGTGTTCATTTATCATTTTCCTGATTTTCTTTAGTTCTTTGTCCTGTTTTCCCTTGGCTCTTTGGGCATATTTAGGACCATTTTTAAAAAGGCTTTCCCTGGTATATTTTAAGTCTAGTCCTCCTCATTGATGGATTCTAATATTTTAATCTTCTCCTTTGTCTAGGTCATTGCTTCCTATGTCTCTGTATATATTATAACCTATAGCTGAAATCTGGACATTTTTATATGTATCACTGGAATTTAGACTCTGAGGCATCTCTTCCTGAAGATTGTATCCAACTAGTGTAATGACAGAATTTACCCTGATTGCCTAGACAAGGAAAAAAAGAAACCACCTTTCACAGTCTTTGCAGACTGACTGTGCCTGTGCTCTACACTTCTGGGCTTATCCATACAATAAGCTTAGAGCATAGCTTCAGGTCAAAGTATAAGGGCCTCCCTGATCCTTTCTTCCCCTGTGTCTTTTCTTCAGCATGCATGAATGACTCTAGGAATTCCTCTGTTTACATGGTTCTGAATGTCCCTCCTTCCTAGCAAACAGTTTCCACATGGTCCGAGGACTTGCACTGAACAGCCAGCAATTCCTTGCCCCAGGCAACATGATTTGACTTCTTACTCATAGTGTTCCCCAGGAGAATCTGGTGAGCTGTCTTGTACATGCAAGGCAAGTTCTGGGGCAACAAGCCCCCAGGTGATCACCAGATAGATTGGGCCAAACACACATGCCCCCCATATGTGCACAAAGACTACTTAGCTCACTCCAGACCAGGTCCAGGGATCTGCCATGAGCACAGGCTGGCTCCATGATGAACCAGTGATGAGGGAGTGAGGGAGAGTGAGGGGCCAATCAGATAGCCACAAGATCCTACCAGTTTTAAGTAGTCTTTTTCTTGATTTGGCACTTTTACTGTTACTACAGTCCATAACCTGTTTTCTGGAGCTTTGAGAAAGATGTTTCTGTCACTTCTTGTTGGTTGTTTGAACTATATTTTGATGTGATGCCATCAGCCTAAAGAAGGAATCTATAAGAAATTACTTCTTATACTGACAAAACTGGAGAATTAAAGTTAAAATAAATGCATAGGATGACTTGCTAGTTATAATTTAAGGAATAAGGGTGAAAAGGAAGAAGTAATCAATAAGGGAAAGGCAAGACACCACCCAGAAGATAGAGGAGCAAAGGAAAAGAGTCTCACTGGATGAAAAATCCTGTGAGTAGAGCTGCAAAAGCAGCAGCAGGTGCCCTTCTCCCACTTCCAAAGCAAATAGCTGTCTGTGGACCACGGGGGCTATGAATTGCAGTGGTTATGGACTACAGGATTTGCAGGGGTCTTCTTCCCTAAGAAAGGTGTGAGGGAGGGACACAGCCTACAGTAAATTCCTATTTTGGCTAGAGAACTTAGTCCGCTGCATTGGAGGGGTCACACACTTCCAGGCTGGACTGAAATGCAACATTGTTTGCACTGAGAGCCAGCAGGAAACCAAAGATAATTTGCCTTTTCAAACACCCTTCCAACTGCCCTGGGCTGGCTGCTGAGGAAGCAGAGGGAAGAAGCATGTGGCCAGCCAAGGGTGGAGAACAGCCTCTGAGAAAGCTTGTTTGTGATGCTTGGCCACCCTGAGGACCCTGCTTTTACCGCCGACCCATGTAAGAGTTACTCAGAATGCATTCCCCCCTAGTACCTGCAATCTGAGCTTAGACGTCTGGCAAAAAATGCCATCTGCTGGCCAGACCAGAAATGTGCATGAAAAGGAGAAATAATTAATTAATTAATTAAAGAGGCAAGGAGATACCTTTACTGCCACCCTCTCCAGTACCCCATTACTGGGTGCTTAGCTCTAGTTTGAGCAAACAGGAGCAATCCTAAATATCTAGAACAAGTTTAACTAAGAGTCAAAGAAAAGTGGTAGCACACAGCTTCTTAATAGTAAATTCCTAGGCAAGGGAGAGAAACTGAACATCAGAGTAATCTCAGCATCAGAATCAGATGTCTAGACATCAGCAAAAAATTACAAGCCAAACAAAGGAAGATATGATTTAGGCAAGGAACAAATCAAAACTCCAGACAACACAGGACTTGAAACAGCTAATCAATGATGTTCATGCAAATCTCCTAAATCAAATCACAGAGTTGAAAGAAAACATGGCTAAAGAAATAAAACATATTAAGAAGACACTACATAAGCACAAAGAAAATTTTGAACTCTTGGATAGAAAAATAAGAGAGTTTATGAGAATGAAAGAAACAGTAAGAGACTAAAAATACAACAGAGACACAAAAGCAGATTTGAAATCATAGAAGAAAGAATGAGTGATGCACAAGAAAGAACTGAAAATGAAAAGAGAAAAAAATGGAAAAAATTGAACAGGGGCTCATTTTGGGGAATTGAATAACATGAAGTGCACCAACATATGTATTATGGGCATTCCAGAAGTAGATGAGAAGGGAAAGGGGGCAGAAAGAGTATTTAAGGAAATAATGGATGAAAATTTCCCAACTCTTATTAAAGACATGAATATACATGTCTAGGAAACACAGCATACTCCGATTAGAATAAATAAAAATAGACCTACCCCAAGAAATGTAACATGCAGAACACCAAATGCCAAAGAAAAAGAGAGAATTCTGAAAGCAGCAAGGGAAAAGCAAAACATCACATATAAGGGAAGTTCAATAAGACTAAGTGTGGATTTCTCTTCAGAAACCATGGAGGCGAGAAGGCAGATGTAAGATATAATTAAGGTACTGAAAGAGAAAAACTGCCAGCCAAGAACTCTTCATCCAGCAAAACTGTCCTTCAAATATGAAGGTGGGCTTAAAATATTCTTCAATAAACAGAAACTAAAAAGAGTTCATAAAGAATCCAACTTTGCAAGAAAAACTTAAGGGAGTTCTGCAGCCAGAAAATGAAAAAGAGAAAGAGGCTTGGAAGACAGTGTGGAAGTGAAGACTATCAGAAAGTATAAACTAAAAGGCAAAAAGATGGACAAAAATAAGATATTATATATGAAAGCCAAAGGATAAAACGGCTGAAGTAAAGTAGTACCTTTACAACAATAACATTGCAAGTTAATAGCTTAAACTCCCCAATCAAAAGACATAGGCTGAGAGCTTGGATGAGAAAACATGAGCCATCTATACGCTGTCTGCAGGAAACTTACCTTAGACCCAGGGATACAAAAAGATTGAAAGTGAAAGGTTGGAAAAAGATATTTCATGCAAATAGTAACCAAAAGAGAGCAGGAGTAGCTATACTGGTGTCAGACAAACAGACTTTAAATGCAAAAAAGTGATAAGAGATGCAGAGGGCCATTATATTAATAATTATATTATTAATATATTAGTAAAAGGAACAGTCCAACAGGAAGGAGTAACGGTAATAAATATCTATGCACCTAATCAGAGTGCCCCAAAATACATAAGGCAAACTATGGCAAAACGGAAAGGAGAAATAGACATCTCTACAATAATAGTTGGAGAATTCAACACCCACTCACATCAATAAATAGAACAACAAGATAAAAGATCAACAAAGAAACAGAGAACTTGAATGATATGATAAACAAGCTGGACTTGACAGACATACACATAACATTGTACCCCAAAACACAGATTATACATTCTTCCCAAGTGCTCATGGACCCTTCTCCAGGATAGACCACATGTTGGGCCATCATACAACTCTCAGTGAAATTAATAAGACTGAAATTATACAGAGCACTTTCTCTGATCACAATGGAATAAAGCTGAAAATTAAAAATAGACAGGAAAGGGGAAATTTGCAAATATATGGAGGCTAAACAACACACACCTAAACAACCAGTGGGTCAAAGAAGAAACTGCAAGAGAAATTAGTAGGTATCTTGAGTTAAATGAAAACAAGAACACAACTTATCAAAACTCATGGGATACAACGAATGTAGTGTTGAGAAGGAAATTTATAGTCCTAAAAGCCAATATTAAAAAAGAAGAAAAAGCTAAAATCAAAGAACTAAATGAACAACTGGAGAAACTAGAAAAAGAACAGCAAACCAATCCCAAAGCAAGCAGAAAGGAAGAAAGGATGAAGAGCAGAAATAAATGAAATTGAGAGAAAAAAAAAACAAAAACCAACAAGACCAAAAGCTGGGTTTTTTTGGTTTTTGGGGGGTTTTTTTGAGAAAATTAATAAAATTGACAAACTCTTAGCAAGACTAACAAAGAAAAAAGAGAGATGAAAATAAATCAGGAATTAAAGGGGGACATTACAACTGACCCCACAGAAATAAAAAGGATCATAAAGGGTATTTTGAGAAACTGTATGCCAACAAATTAGACAATCTGGAAGAAATGGACAAATTTCTAGAAAAGTGTAAACAACCAACATTAATGCTACAAGAAATACAGGAACTCAACAAACCAGTCACAAAGATACTGAATCCGTCATCAAAAATCTTCCAACAGGGGAAATGGACTTTGGCCCAGTGGTTAGGGCGTCCGTCTACCACATGGGAGGCCCGCGGTTCAAGCCCCGGGCCTCCTTGACCCGTGTGGAGCTGGCCCATGCGCAGTGCTGATGCGCGCAAGGAGTGCCATGCCACACAGGGGTGTCCCCCGCGTAGGGGAGCCCCACGCGCAAGGAGTGCACCCATAAGGAGAGTCGCCCAGCGCGAAGGAGGGAGCAGCCTGCCGAGGAATGGCGCCGCCCACACTTCCCGTGCCGCTGACGACAACAGAAGCGGACAAAAGAAACAAGACGCAGCAAAAAGACACAGAAAACAGACAACCGGGGGAGGGGAATTAAATAAAATAAAAATAAATCTTTAAAAAAAAAAAAATCTTCCAACAAAGTAAAGTGCAAGACCGGATGGCTTCTACCAAGTATTTCAAGAAGAATTAATGCCAATCCTGTTTAAACTCTTCCAAAAAATTGAAAAGGAGGGAAAATTACCCAACACATTTTATGAAGCCAAAATCACCCTAATACGAAAACCAGATAAAGATACAAGGAAAGAAAGTTAAAGACTAATCTCTCTAATGAACACAGATGCAAAAATTCTCAATAAAATATTTGCAAATTGAATCCAACAGCACATGAAAACAATTATACAGGGAGCAGATGTGGCTCAGTCAGTTGGGTACCCACCTCCCACATGGGAGGTCCCAGGTTTGGTTCCCAGTGCCTCCTAAAGAAGAAACAAGCAGATAATGAGCAAAAACAATGAGCAGACAATAAACAAAAACAATGAGCAAACAGATGAGGGGGCCATCTCAGGGCAGAATGGGGTGGGCAATTACACATCACAACCAATTGAGTTTTATTCCTGGTATGCAAGGGCGGTTCAACATAAGAAAATCAATTACACCAACATAATACACAAAATTAACAAATTGAAGTGAAAACACCACATGATCTTCTTGACTGATGTAGAAAAGGCATTTGACAAAAGCCAGCATCTTTTCCTGATGAAAACTCTTCAAAAGACAGATATAGAAGAAAAGTTCCTCAACATAATAAAGCACACATATGAAAATCCCACAGCCAACACGGTACTCAAAGGAGAGAGGTTGAAAGCTTTCCCTCTAAAATCAAGAAGAAGACAAGGATACCCCAATGTCACCACTGTTATTCAACACTGCGCTAGAAGTTCTAGCTAGAGTAATTAGGCAAGAAAAAAAAAGGCATCCAAATTGGAAAAGAGGAAGTAAAACTCCCACTACTCACAGGTGACATGATCCTATCTTTCAAAATCCTGAATCATCTATAACAAAGCTATTAGAGCTAATACATGAGTTTAGCAAAGTGGTAGAATACAAGATCAATATGCAAAAAACTGGCATTTTTAGACACTAGTAATGAGCAAGTTGAGGAGGAAATCAAGAAAAAATTTCAATTTACAATACCAACAAAAAGATTCAAATATCTAGGGATTATTTTAACCAGGAATGTAAAGGATCTGTATTCAGAAGACTACCAAACATTGCTAAAAGAAATCAAAGAAGACCAAATAAATGGAAGGACATTCCATCTTCTACCCAAATTGGTTCATAGATTTAATGCAATACTAATCAAAATTCCAACAGCCTATAATACTTTATAGAAATAGAAAGGTCAATTACCAAACTTATTTGGAAGGGAAAGGGATCCTGAATAGCCAAAAATTTTCTAAAAAAGAACAGAGTCAGAGGACTCATGCTTTCTGATCTTGAAGCATATTATAAAGCTACAGTGGTGAAAACAGCATGATATTAGTATATAGACAGACATATTGATCAATGGAATCAAAATGAGAGTTCAAAAATAGACCCTCATCTGTTTTGGCAAATGATTTTTGATAAGCATACCAAGTCTATTTTTCTGGGACAGAACAGTCTCTTCAGCAAATGGTGCTGGGGGAGCTGGATATTCATAACCAAAAGAATGAAAGAAAACCCCTAATCCCACTCCCTATACAAGAATCAACTCAAAATTGATGAAATATCTAAAACATAAAAGCCAGTGCCATAAAACTTCTAGAAGAAAACAAAGGGAAACATCCACAAAACCTTATAGTAGGTGGGGGTCTCTTAAATCTTATACCCAAAGCCCAAGCAATGAAAGAAAAAAAAATAGATAAATGGGACCTCCTCAAAGTTAAACACTTCTGCACCTCAAAGGACTTCATGAAGAGGGAAAATGGAAGCCTACTCAATGGGAGAAAATATTTGGAAATGACACATCTGTCAAGGGTCAAATATCCATGATATATAAAGCAATCCTAGAATTCAACAATAAAAAGACAAATGGCCCAATTAAAAATGGGCAAAAGACCTAAGAAGACATTTTTCTAAAGAAATAAAAATGCAAAAAAAAACCACCCACATGAAAACATGTTCAACATCACTGGCTATTAGGGAAATATAAATCAAAGCAATAACACAAACAAACATTTGCACACCGGTTTTCATAGGAACATCATTTACAATTGCCAAAAATAAAACAACCCAGGTGACCATGTGGTAGACGGACACCCTAACCACTGGGCCAAGTCCGCCGCCATGTGTTTTTTTTAACCTCATGACTTTTGTGCATGGCCACTGACTTGTGCATGACCACTGACTTTTATACAGACATTTCATGGTATTAATAATAGCATTAGGCTCATTCTGAATATTTAAAATACCATCTAATACCTATTCTGCTTAGCCTCAGAGATTCATTTTCGGTTATCAGCCAGAATTCTAATACCATCTAATATTCATCTAGTTAGTATCATGCCTTCCAGAGCTCAAAATACTTGGCCAAAAGAGTATGAACAATGCTTGCCACATGACACTGTTTCTGACCTTTACTTTCCAGAAGACTGAGTGAATCTTTGCACTTTATTTCACTAATTCTTACACACATCCTATAACTGAGAAATCCAAATTTCAGGGTGTTGGAGAGATTTATCACAAAGTTATCACAAGTTAATAGCAGAGCTCAAAACTATTTCTGGGGGAGCAGATATGGCCCAAGCAGTTGAGTGTACCTGCCTCCCACATGGGAGATCCTGGATTTAATGCCCAATGCCTCCTAAAAAAACAAACAACAAGCAGAAAAGGGCAGACCTTGAACAAAAAAAGCAGACAAGAAAAAACAGCGAGCAGACAAGAGAAAAAGAGGAAACAGACAATTAGAAAAAGCAAGCAGAAAATGAGCAAAAACAATGAGCAAGACAACAAGCAAAAACAAAACAAGCAGGGAGTCCATGTGGCTCAAGCAGTTGAGTACCTGCCTCCCACATGGGAGGTTCCAGGTTCCGTACCCAACACCTCCTAAAGAAAAAACAAATGGACAACAAGCAGACAATGAAAAGAAAAACAAGCAGACAATAAGCAAAAAGCACAAGCAGACAACGAGAAAACAATGAGCAGACGAGCACAAAGCAAAAACAAGGAGTAAGAACAACAAGCAAACAGATGAAGGCACCATCGGGGGGCAGGGGAGTGCTGACTCTTTCTGATTGGTTCCATCTTACCATTGCATCAACTGAAGCTTTAAAACCAGAGAGAGTGCTCGCTTCGGCAGCACATATACTAAAATTGGAACGACACAGAGAAGATTAGCATGGCCCCTGCGCAAGGATGACACACAAATTCGTGAAGCGTTCCACATTTTTTAAAAAATGAATAAATTGAGTAGAATTTGGGAAAAAAAAAGTATGCTTTAACACAAAGGTTTGGAAACAGCAAGCATAGGGAACTGGTTGTCCTTTTATCTCCTTGGTGGAATGGATGATTTATTAGGATCTCCCTTTCCTTTCAAGATTATTATTAAAAAGTTTCATGTTAAAAAATAAATAAAATAAAATAAAACCAGAGAGATTTCAGCAAGAGAAAAGAAACTGAGCTAGCCAAGGACAAAATTTTCTTTTGGAAGCATAGTAATATTAATCATAATAATAAAATCCAACACTTATTTAATACTATGTGTCTGTGCTAAATACATTATGTATATAATTTCATCTAATCCTCAAACAATTCTCTGAAGTAGGTACTGGTGCAATCACTATTTTACACCTAAAGGAAGTTAAAACTCAAAAGAAGATTTTTAAAAAACCTGCCCAAGATAACAGAACTAATAAGTACCTGATATAGATTCAAACTCAGAGTATCTGATCTCAGAATTCACATGTTGAACCCATACACTATATGGAACTAAAAGCTGCCCAACCATTTGCACATTTCTGCTTTAAGGGACCACTATAAAAGGATGAAGTGTATCTCTTACCATTTTTGAAGAATTTTTCATACTCTAATTTATTATTCAAATACAAGAGCAAGGCATTATTCCTCCAGTTTTGACATGCTCTGAGGCTATGATTCCCAAAAAAAACCATAAGAAAAAAGCAATGCATTACTATCCATCTATTAATGATGGGGATTGTGAGACTTAAAACATATTAGTAAGCACACAGCTGAAAGGTCTCAGCTGAGAGAGGCCTTCCCTGACTGCCATATCTAAAGTAGTTCCTACTCTAAACCCGCCAACCTCATCACTGTCAAAGTGGCAGCCAGTAGTTTGAATGCTAAGAGATAATGTGGACTAAAAGTACACTGCAAGAGATGGGAGACCAGAATCTGACTAACTTGGACAAAAGAACGTGCTGTTGGCCTGCTGTCAGAGGCAACAGTTGACAGGAAGCAGCAGGAAGGAAGAAAGCAGCATGGAGCAGGGGAGAGGAGGGCTGTAGGACAGGGAAGATTAATTCATAGCCCTGCAACCTAGAACTCAAGCAAGCTATGTGGCTCAGAGACTGGATGTGCAACATCCCAAATATCACCACAGAGCAGGAGTCCCCCAAACATCACTGTAAGACCTGGTTCTAGACTAGGGGCATCACAGCCTGGTTAGAGACAACCTCCAAACTGCTAGCTGGCAGGGTTTAGCATAGACAGAGAAAGAGAAAAAAAGAAAAAACAAAATGTAAAGACTACTAAATAATACAAATAATAAAAACAAATTTTAAAAAACGTAAGAATACAGTTTTGCAATATACATGACAAAAGATATTATCCCTAATGCAGAAAGAGATTTTACAATTCAATAGGAAATATACAAACTCCCCAATAATAAAGCCGACAAAAGAAAGAGACAATTCCCACAAGAAATACAAATAGCTAAGAATTCTAAAAAGACAGTTAACCTCACTAGTAATCAATGAAAAGTAAATAAAAAACAATACCATATCAATTAGTCCATTATATTGGCATAAAAAGACTGAAAATAATCAGCATTAGCCAAAGAGAAAATAAAAGAACTTTCTCGGGTAGAGGTGGTAGAAGTATAAACAGGCATGTCCTTTCTGGAAGTCCACTTATTAAATGCATTAAAATTTTAAATATGCATTCCTTTGACACAACAATCACACTTCCAGGAATTGTACAAATATATATATATGCAGTGATGTTCATCATGACATTGTTTATAATCATGAAAAATTAGAGACAACCATTACGTCAATCAATAGAAGATCACTTTAACAATTAAGATATAGCCATACAATGTAATTTTAATATAGCAATGGAAAATGATAATGTGAACCTATATTCAATAACATAGAAGATGTCCACAAAATAATAAGGGAGATTACAAAACACAAAGCATATATTGTATTACTTGTTTGTAGAATTAGGTGTATGTGTGTTTTCTATATGTTTATGACTTATATATGTGTGTATGTGAGTAAAATTATTTCAAAGAATATTAATCAAAACACTAATTTATATCTATTAGAATCAGAAATAAAAGGTATCCCCATTTTGAAATATATATATTTATTTATTTAGATTTAAAGGTATTGGTTTTAGTGGAAAAATATTCAGATGTTTATGCACATGAAATATTGAAGTTATTTTCTGCAAAATCATTTAAAAGCAGCTATCAACAATATTTTCAAACTGCTCTGGAGGTTTTAAGAAATTTAAATGAAAATTTTAAAAATAATTGGTAAAAATTTAGAACAAATCTAAATCTATCTTTGTCTTTGATAGCATTGTGTACTACTGAAACTCAAGAAGCTTTATTAATGAGCTATTAATTTTAAAAATTGGTATAAGGGATGGATAGAAGCTAAGTATTTTAAAAATCAATAGCTCCCCTCTATAATAATAAGTTATAAAGAAATTCATTCTCAACATCAACAATACTTCAACATATTAAAGAATAAATTTAACAAGTTATAGGAAGAAAATTATAAAATATCATCAAACAATATAAAACAAAAACTGAACATGTAGAGGAATATACATGCTCAAATTAGGGAACATACTGAATGTAATTCCAATCAGAATCCAGTGATGAATTTCCTTGAACTGGAGAAAAAGACTAAAAAGTTCATTTGGAAAAAATAATTATTATGAGAATAGTCACAAAAACCTTGAAAATCAAAAATGAAGGAGTGGATAATAATAAGCCTTAACAGATACCAAAACAGTATATCATTGGCACATAAATAAAGAATAGAAAAATGAAAGAAATTAGAGTTCAGAAATAGGTATATGTGGGAGTAGAATTGATAACATATATGGTGTTTCAATTCAGTGGCAAAAGAATGTTTTCTCTCACCTTGACTATAATCAGAAAATTGCAACAAGATTCTCTTTTTCACCTGTTAGACTGAAAAAGATTCCAAAGAGCACCAGCATCCAATACTAATAAGAATGCTGGGAAGTAATTGCTCTTATATACTGCTAGTGGGAATGTGAACCGCTATAATCCTTTCTGAAAATAATCCGTCAAGATGTATTAAAAGAAAAAGGATTTTTTTAATAAAAGAAAAATTCATAAATTCAAGTTTGCCACAACTAAAAGCTTGCGCTTTTCAAAAGAAATACACTGTTAAGGAAATTAAAAGAGAAGTCAGGAAGAAAATATTTGCAAAACACCTATCTAATAAAGGCACATACCTATTCTCAAAACTCAATAAAATAGAAAGCAAAACTCATTAATTTTAAAATGGACAAAAGATTTGAGCAGGCACTTTACTAAAGAAGATATATGAATAGTAAATAAGCTCATGAAGAGCTGCCTGATATCATTAATCTTAAAAGGAAATGCAAATTAAAACCGCAATAAGATACCATTACATGTCCAGTAGAATAACTTAAATTTGAAAGAGACAATACGAAGAAGAGGATGTGGAGAAACTAGAACTCTCACACACTACTACTGGGAACACAAGGGTACAGCTACTTTTGAAAAATTTGGTAGTTTCTTAAGAAGTTAAACATACGCTTACCATAAAACCAAGCAATCCCACTCCTAAGCATCTACCCAAGAGAAATGAAAACATATGTCAACGTAAAGATCTGAAAGCAAATGTTTATAGGAACTTTATTCAAAAATGTCAAAAACTATAAACAAACCAATGTCCATCAACAGATGAAAGGATAAACAAATTGTGGAATATCCATTTACTAGAACACTATTCAGCAATAAAAAGGAATGAAATACTGCTATCACATGAATTATATGATGGCTGAATCTCAAAAGCATTATGCTAAGTGAAAGAAGCCAGACACACATGAATATTTTACCATCCATTGATATGACATTCGGAAAAGAAAAAATCTTTAGAGACAGATATTCTATGAGAGGCAGCTAAAGACTAGGGACTGGGAAAGGAGACTGGCTATGAAATAGGCAGAGAGAACTTTTCAGGGTAACAATTTCTTCTAATACTGATGGTGATAGTGGTGACATGACTATCTACTACACACATCTATCAGAATTACTTTTTGCTGCATATAAATCATACCTTAATAAACCTAACTTTATAAAACTTAAAAATACACATACACCTTTTAATTCAGACATTCCACTTTGAGACATTTACTCTACAGAAATAAATGCATCAGTAAATGAGGATATATACACAAACATCTTTATTCCAGCATGGTGTGTAGAGGCAAATTATATACATACAAATGTACATTAAAAGGGGAATGGTTCAACAAAGTATGTTATATTCAGTGCTATCAATACTATAGAATATTATGCAAAGAACTAAAAATAATGAGTTAGAGCTATGTGAATTAATGTAGAGAGATGTAATGCACCCCATTAAGGGCCAGAGCAAAAAAAAAAAAAACCACAAAAAAAACATATTTTAAAATAATGTTTATATTTGTACCCCTTTTGTATTAAGAACAAAAAATTTTTAAAAATCTATGCAAGTAAATATAATGTATGAGGCATTTTAAAAAGTCATGGAAGTATAAACATTAAATACTGGTTACTTTTAGGGATAGAAACAGAGGGGACCAGGAAAAGAACATGATTATCTTTTTCCTTATTTATCTCTATATTTTTAATTAATTAAACTAAACATTTCTTTTTATAATATTAAAACATCGAATAAATTTATAAGAAAAGTTAAGATCAGAATGTATACACAACTTTTCAATGTTAACAATTTTAATATCAAAAGTTAGCCCTAAAAGTAATTTCTATTTTTAAACTGTATATATAGTTTAAATATATGCAGTCTAATATACAATTCATATATAATTTAACATACAATTTAAATTATAATAGATATATAGATTAGATTAGATTGATATAGATAATATAACAAAATTTTAACAGCCATCATCTCCAAGTAATGCAATTATGGATGACTTTTTTTCCTTTTCTATCTTTTTCAAATTTATACAATTAACCTACATAAACTCTTATTATTAAGAAATAAACATCATTAAATACCAATATTATAATAAATATATTTATCATAACCATAAGAAAGAATATTACATGGCTTTCAGAAATATTATCAAAGAATATTATCAAGGTGGGAAATAGTCATTATATAATTTTAATTGGGAAAGTAGGATCTAGAACTATATATATATATTTCATAAAATTTTAGTTGTTTTAAACATTAAAAATACATATATTGGTTATCCCTAATTTAAGAGGATTTCCCACTTTTCTTCAATGAGCATATATTACTTCCACAATTGAGGAGAAAAGTTTGTTTTTAAAAGGAAGGCACTTAGATAAACTCAGTGACATCTGTAGTTTGGAAGATTTTTTTCTTGTAACAAAGAGAAAGGAAGTGGGAAGAACATCTGCCTTATGAAATCAGACATACTCTCACGATTCTCACTGTTTAATTTCATATTAACAGAGAAGGGTTTGGACAACAGAACTCTTTCCAGTTTTCCTTTCTTTTATATAGTTCCTAGTTATGACATAAGAAGGTTAAGAAAATAAATTGTCAAGAAAGAGAAGAAACTAGCATACCATCATCAAAGGTGTTCAGGTCATAACCAATTGGCCTAGTCTAAGTCAGCCAGGATCCATAATGTACAGACCCACTGGGGCCAGGCCTAGGGGCAGAAGGGCAATTGGTCTGGTAATAGTTAGCATTAGGGAAGTGTGATGATGGGTACCCCAAAAAATGACACAGCACAGTACTGTGACTGACGGCAAATGAGAATGTCGTACAGTAAGCACTTATCAAAGGCTGTTAAGGTGTTGAATCTAGGTATGTTGATTATCCACTAGGCAGAATATATGAGAAGCCACAAAACCTTTTCATTACATAAATATGCTCCTTTTCCAGATCCCTAATAAAGAAAGCTTTACCCTCCCAAACCTAAGAGTCACTGCTCTGGATAAAGACCCTAAAAATTCATTTACATTTAACCAGCTTTAAGATAAGCTCTTTTATTTTTATTCACGAATTCTGAAATCCAGAACCACAATCATGAATTTACAGAGTTTGAACATATGTACTCACCCTCAAATTCTGTGTGATCTATGTATCTTTAAAAGTGTATATAATAAAATAAACATAAATTTTAAAAGAAGGGGAAAAAAGTAAATGCTTAAATAAAAATGAAAAATAAAATAAAATGTTTAAAACTTTAAAAAAAAATCACCCTCAAAATTTCAAGTGTAGTTCAATAATTATGATGCTTACTATTTTGAGTACTTATAAAGAATGGGTTAATAAAGTGATGTCATTTATCAGCATATCTGTCATTACTGGAAGGGCTAGTCTATAAGTTGTTTTTACATTGAACAGTTTCCCCAAAAGGCTTGGGAACCCAGTTTAGAAGATATATACATATATGTGACATAGTCTCTAGCATTCTAGAAGAATATTCTATGGTGATAACTCACATCACCCTATAATATGTTAATGAAAGGCAAATAAATAGCATACGATGCTGAACACTAATCACTTTTCAAAGTCTTTTTAAATATTTTTTCCTCTGATAAATTTGGAAGTAAACGCTGGAGGAAAAACCTGATATTAAAAACTCTGCAATGAGGGGAAGAATATGGGGACTCTGTATTCTCTGCATGATTTTTCTGTAAACCTAAAACTTCTCTAATAAAATTAAAAATAAATCTGCTATCCAGAGGTTTTGGTTCTGTCCTAGAGTCACACCTGCCTGGATTCATAATGATAGACAAATGTACTTCTCTCTCCCTACAAAGCAGAAAGTCTACGAGGCAGATGTTTCCTTTGTCCTGTGGGACCAGTGTAATATGCGGTGCTACTGTATAAAAGGGTTTTAAAGATTGTTTTGAATGAGCAAAGAGATAACTTGGCAAATGGAGACATGAAACTGACCCAAGCATCTAGGGTACAGTAGAAGAAAACATGGAGTATTTAATGCAACAGTTTATGCAGATACGCTTATAGTACATTCACTTAACTGGAAGGAAAGGGAAACAAGTCAATAAGAACGCAGGTGGATCTCACAGGATCTTGAAAGTCGCAGTGAATGGACTCACTCTACTGGGAAGCTATAAGAAACATTTTGATAATGAAAATGATTTATTCAAGTCACTACTAAGGAAAACTGGTTTTGAAAGGTAGTTTTAATCAACAGGTATTTGCAAAAATCATTTTAAACTTCCATCAAACTGCTAAATTAATGGCACAGACGATTCTTAAATAACAGTGAAAGTGAAGAAAAGATCACTTTAGGTTGGATGATCAAGAAAGATACTGCAGAGGGAAGAATAAAGTTTAAAATAGTGTTTTGCACTTTGTTGACTTCTGTAGATTTATACTTATCTAGAAATAGACCTTCAAGCCTTATGGTTTGGTGAAATTAAAAGAAACTATTCTCATTCCACTGATTTGAGCTCTTTTGATATAATTTAGTAAAATGGCTTATAACAGAAAAGTACAAAGTTCTTTTGCTCAATCCATTTCCAACAGTAACACAGTAAAGCTGCTCCAAAGGAATCTCTGTCCAGTTTGGAGCTCTTAATGACTAAAGGAAGAAGTATAAAACTAAAAGTGATGGTCGATAACATGACAAGAGTCCTCATAAAAGAGTATCAGAAAATGTCTTGGGAAATGCCATCCTTCTACTGTGGCCACAGTTCGGGCTGCCTGGATACAGAGGGCTGACTAGAGGACTTCACAGCACAAATAAAATTTTTAAAAATTGGCCTCATTTCAGGATCATTCACTATGCTCTAAATACTATCCAAAATTCTACTCAAATATGGTATTCCTTGCCCTAAGAGTTTATGTTCTATACAAATCCTATAAAATACACTGCCTTTTAAGGCTGACTTTTAAGTTTTACTTTCTGTTTTTCATTTGATTACAGTACAGGGATCCTCAAAAGTTCAATTTACATCTTAAAAAAAAAAGAAAGGAAACAAATAACTGAAAACAAACCAGTAAAAGTTATTTATTATAAGTCAATGTTACCCCTTAATAAGCAGTCTTCAAGTGAATTCACTCATTATGTACACAGCCTAATATTTTCAACAGTAAGAATCATGGGAGCACAAAGAAGTATAAGACATGATTCCTGTTCTTTCTTAAAGGATCCTACCCAACTCCCCTCTCACCTGTCACTATTTGAGAACAATATATTATCTGGGATTGACAGTGATTAACAAGAAGCTGCAGGACAAACATACATGCATGTGTTAGTGAGTCAGTGTGAAGACTCATCAATATTTTAAATAATGTTTTTATTGATGCTGTACTAGAATTACTCCATCACCTTCCCATAAACTTAAGAGTTTATTTCAAAATCTCTCTAGGCTAGGTGAGGTTAACATTATTTCCAATACCATGTAAATCATTCACATGAAAATATTAAGACAAGTTTAAAACCATGCAAAAATACATGAAAAAAACCCACTTTCCTAGAAATATGATGCAATAATAAGGAATACTTCAATGAGATATACACACTAAAGAATTGGATTAGTTTCCATTAACTAGGCTATCACTACAGAGTTGTTTCCATTTATTAAGTGGGTAGAAAGACTCTCATACTAGAATCTCATTTGTCCTCATAGGATGGGTTGGTGAAAGAGATGGCTCATCAGCTAGAATGCAGAATGTGAAGGCATGCCTTGCACCTCAAGAGCTGACTGTCATATCAACTAAAGGCATAATACCTAAAAACAAGAATTTGCTTGTAAGCTGGAGAACAATATCACTTTTAACATGCTTTTAACCATCTGACATTTCAATCACTTTATTAATTTTTTTTACTATACTATGATCTTAGTTGTTATATTTTAAAAATAAAGAACAAACCACTAAACAACCAGGACTTAGTTATAAAGCACTGCTACACATATACATAAAATTATGTAAATAACTGGGGGCGGGTGTGTGAAAAAGTGATCTTTTTCTGAGATTTTAGAGTCCCAATTTCCTTATCCTGTTCCCACACGAATATTTTCATTGCCGATATTACAAACATTATGCCAGAGTTATACAAAAGAAGTGGAACATCACCAAGCAGAAATCCTAGAGTAGGTGTTTCAAATGTGTTGGTAAAGAAAGTCACTTCTTTTGAGAAGTCTCTGGCCCTTCAACCTTACCCTCCTTACCAATATACATTCATCACTGAAAAGGGAAATATTTACAAAAGTTAGTTTAGTTATGTTTAAATATTATGTTTAGCTGTCTGGAGACCATGTTCTCAAGATTTATATAAGAAATCAAGGATTAAACTTCATAACAATTAGAAAACCACATTGTGTAAAACCAAAGACTTAAAGGACATTAAAATAGTTTTAACATTGGTGCTAAACTGAAATGACTCCACCTCTTCATAACACCTGGAAGAAAAACCTTTTGAACTTTCATGTAAACAAACCAGGGCACACCAAATGCTCAGTCTGCAGTGAGGTACCACCTCTGCACAGGCATTTGGGTGAAAAATGTGGAAAATGCCAGAGGACTCTTTGAAGCAGCTTGGGAGAAGTAAGAGCAGGAAAGAGGCTCTTCTCTAGGGTAAGTTTGTTTAGTGGAAAGTAAGCAAGTTGTCAGGGTAAAAGTTGACAATGTTGATTCCAACAGTTTGAACTGGGAATAAACATTCAAAGGGATTATGTTACTGAGAATTAGAAAAAATTCCATTGAACTCGATAGAACACTTGTGTTTTCAAAGATAATATGCCTTCAAGCCATGCTCTGAATCCACAGTTTAAGGTTAGAATTACCCTAAGCCCTTTCTTTGCCACATTATATAACACAGGGTGTGACCCCTGAATATATACCTAAAATATATTATAAGGAAGAAGTAAAAAAACATTTTATTCCAATAGTTGAATTGGAAAATACTAAATACTTGTACCTATGTATATGTGAGGCAAACTGAAGAAATTTGGAGAAAAAGGTATATTCTTCCCAAACATCTCAACTTAAACCCAGTTTCACTAACCAATTCAGGGATATACAGGCATTGACCATAATTCACTTTTAGGTTTTCCTTCCTCAATGATCTATCAAAGAACAAAACTTGGGGCCTATATGTAAGAAATCTATAGTCCTCTTCTCTGCTCACCAAAGCCACATTTATATCTGGCTTTCATCTTATGCCGTTGGGTTTTCCACCAGGTACAAGATGAAAAGTTAGAACAGAGTCTTGAGCTTTTTTGAAAGCAAAACAACGTGGTTGCCACTCAGTAATTCCTGGTGAAATGCCAGGAATCCTATAAAAAAAAAAAGTTAAAATTTTCCTAACTTGGAGTCTTTTAAAAAAATGTGTGAGTTGTTCATAGCCTGTCAGACATTCCATCTTTCTATTTTTTAAATATTCAGGAACAAAAGAAAACACATGCACTTGTTAACATATATTTGGATCAATATAAGGGGTTGCCTTACATACCCTTAAGAAAAAGGGTTAGCTCGGCTTGCTTTTGTTAGTTTACTTAAAACCCTAATAACATCAGAGGCTGCTATTACAATCTTTTTCAAAGCCAGAGGAAGGCATGCACTCTCATGCTCTTTAAAGTCTGCAGGCAACCCTGCTAAAAGTTGTTTCTCCTCAGAGTTCTGACACATACTCACTTTCTTCCTCGAATCAAGGATGTAAGGGAGTATGGCTCAGTTTCATAGCCTCTCTGCTCTTAAAAAGAAAATCAAATTCCCCAGATATTTTCAAACTCCACGAGGAATAGAACATTCTCAGCTCTGCCTGTGGATCATTATCTCTTTTACATTTCATCTTTATACACACTGGGTTCATAGAAAGGGCATACACAGAAAGAGGAAAATAGCTGCTTCTTAAAAGACACCAAATTTAGTAATTCTCACAAATCTACTGGCACACATTAAAAATTCACATTTTTACAAGGCTTCCTTAGGCTTTCATTGGTTCTATCTTTTGAGAACATATATACTAAATTGCCTGTAACCTCAAGCCAAAATATATCTGCAAGCTACAAGAAACATTTGTTATATGAAGACAGGAGTCATAACAGTTAAATAAAGGGATATAGCGGGTGAAGACAGACAGGCGTGGGCTCATCTGGATCCCACTCTAATGTTTCCCAAGCATCAAGCTGCTAACTAATGGAGGCCATCAATCTATGAAACTCAAAGATTTCAGCTGGCTCCAGTAGCCTTACCTGTTAATATGAGATTACTGTAAGTATTCGAGAATTGCTCCTTTAGAAGCACCAAATGCATCTGAGCTGCCTTCTCCCTTTGTAGCTCTAGCATAATATCAGGGTGCTGGGCAATCTTGCAGCCTTTCTGTTTATCCAAGGCAACATCACTTCGAACAATATCTACAAAAAGAAAGAAAAAAGGCAGGTAATAAAACAAAAACATAAAAAATAAAAATAAACACATACACACATCAAAGTCTTGTTTAATACAAAACAGTGTCAGAAGTTATGAACTAAACTACCAGCATTTCATTAAACTAAGAGATTCAAAGAAATAAACCTGAAGGATCTCCAACTCCATTATATTAATACATCCTCCAAGTTGTTCTGGTCCTTTCCAAATTCTGTGGAGATTTCTCTGCTTCTTAGCTCCCTCTGACCTCATTTAAGAGTCTCACTCCTCCAGGCTCCTTCTCAGCTCACCTCCAGGACTTATTTACTTCCTTGGGCCTTTCCTTAACATCTTTTACCATGCTCCAAGGGGAAAAATAATACTATTTTGTCAGTATCCTTGTGACTATAAAAGTCTTTTTTTGTTAAAGGTAATTTTCTCCACGTCATGCCATAGAACTAGATGATAGCTCTAGCATGTGTATCCAGGATACTTGCCTATTTTCAAAATCACCTACCTGCCATCTCACTCAGTTCAGGTTAGAGTTGCCATTGGCTGTGGGTTTCTTCTGCTATTTTTCACATATCTCTGAGAAAATAGCTTCATTCTGGCTGAGTAATAACTCTTTCAATGCAAAAGTATTTGTGGCTCACTAATGAGAGCAAGAAGAGAGCTAATCACTTTGCAGATATACCTCTTTCCCAATTATTTTTCCATTAGCACTAGGCTGCTTTTCATAATTCAGTATGAAATTTAAAGAAAAGCAGATGTACTCCCCAGAAAACAACCTTTCTCAAAAAGAACCACATAGAATGCTTCCCACCAAGAAAGGAGTTTCCACACTCTAAGTCACTTATTTTTACAAGTTAAAACAATTCAGCTGATTCTAATGTGGACAAATGATACCATCAGCAGCAACCTGGATGGCAATTCTAGAAACTTTCAATTTCTGGATAACATACTGAAAGATTTTAGAAGAACTAAAAAGTAACTGTTCTGGCATTGTTTAACACCAATGGTTTTGGAAGAGGAAAAACTAATGGTTATACTGATGGTACCAAACTGAAAAAGAAACCTAAAAGAAAACAGGGTATATGGCATGAAGTGTGGAACAATGTGCTAGATAAATCAACAGAGCCCTTAAAGAGAAGCCTAGGTGTAAATACAATCCCTTGATTATAAGAGTAAAGATGTGTGACACACAAAGATCAGCCAAATGTGGAAATGGTTCTCACTAATTCTTAGATGAAAACAGGGACCTGGCTGGAAACCATGCAGTGTTTATGCATGGTAGAAATACCAATTTCTAGAACGTGGGCAATAAACTTAAGTCATTTAACATAAGTAACTAATTTCATAGGTTTTCTGGGGCTTGAATACAAAACTAGAATAAACTAAGTCAACGATACCCTCTTATTTTTAAAATCATTCCCTACAACACAAGAGGAATAACAAATAAAGTTTATACTTATTTAAATTAGATTTTGTGAAACATTTTAATCACAATGTCTCACTAAATCCTAACAACAATCTTAACAAAGTAGGTGGCATACATTGTTGATTGGCTGACCCAATCCTACACACAACTCTTTTCGCTTCGGTTCCTAGGACTACTATAGAGACTAAAAAGCTAAAATATACAATCTCCCAGCTTTCCTTGCGGAAGAAATAGCCAAATAGCAAGATTCTGGTCAATGAGCTACAAACAAACATCCCTAATGGACACTTCCCTTGACAAATTAAAAGACAAAACCTCACTAGCAGAATACCAATTCTTCCATTTAGCCTCTTGATCTTTCCTATTCTTTAGGCTAAAACATACATGTAAGGCCCAGAGTTACAAAAGCCATCTTGTGATCATGAAAGCAAAGGACTACACACTAAGGATGGCAGAACAGAAAAAAAGCCTAAGTCCCTAATGTCTTTGTTGAGCTACCATTCTTTTGTTAGACTGTCCATCTCTTAAATTTCTTATTCTATCAGACAAATCCACTCTTCTTTAATTTCCCTTTTTTTTTTTTTTTTTTTTTTTTTTTGTTTTGCAAGGCAGCACAGAGTTTATTAAGAAATAAGAAAATAAGAAAAATACACAGTCCAAGGCATGGACCGCAGGCACATGGCAGGGTGAGTTGCAAGTGTGGGGCCCTAGGTCAGGGTTTTTTAAAGTCTTTCCTTCTCCCCCTTCAGAATGTTGGGGTGGAGCCCTAGCTGTTTGCTGTTCTGATAGGTTGCCCTTGTCCCACCTGTCTTTTCTCAGGGGCCAATGGTGAGGACTTTTCAGTGTATCTGGGTTTTTCCCTTCACCTTCAAGTGGATTCTCATTCCAAATGAGATTCTCATGGCTGGGATCTTGCAGGGCATTTCTGGCAGCCTTCTTCTCAAGAGGTCTCCGGGCAGGGTCTCATGGCCATGTGGTCTGTCAGCCATGTTGTCTGTTGGTTATTGCTGTCTTCTGGGCCAGCCAATTTCCCCCTTTCAATACACTAACCTACCTCAAATCCCCTCTTGGAGAGTTTACACCCTTATTCTAGGGGGCGCTGAAAGGAGATGGTCATTCTGTAGCTACTTCCTGCTGGTTAGGAGGAGTAGTCTCTACCTGACAAGGTGTAAAACCCTCTGGCTATTCTACTGTGGTTAAGGGAACACGGATCCAGCACTCTTGTTGAAACTGGATAAAATTCCCACATGACAAATAAAGCATTGATTCAGTCTCCAGCAGGGGTGGGGAGTACCAATTGCCTCTCTGTCTTCTGGCCTTGGCTCACCAAATATTACTGGATGGCTCTGGTTTTGGGGCTTCTAGGTTCTAGGCTTATGCTAAATAAAAGAATTTAAGGACATGCCATAGTGTAGGCAAGGGACTAAAGAGTTCATTAAGAAACCAGAGAGAGAGGGGGCAAGATGACATAGGTTTACGTACACACTCACCATCTCTCTGGCAAAAAATTGCTAAGTGGGGGAAAGATCCTGCCCAAATGAGTTGTTTTGGGAAACCAAAGAGCATCAGGCTTCAGGGCATCAATCTGGAGAGAGTTTGACAAAGAGATAAATTGCTCAAGGTAAAACCATGAATTTCTTGCCCTTGTGGCTGGAAACTGCAGGATGGCTAAGACCCACCCTCAAAGCAAAAAGCCACAGTGGGCCCCAACTCCACCAGCCACCCAGCAGGAGGAAGTATTCTCTGAGAGTTGCAGGGTTCTGGTGAAGGGTGGAGAGGGGTTTCCTTTTGGTGGGTTTGATTGCCTGGACCCCCTGTGAGCTTTGAGGAGCATACCAGCTGGCTCAAGGTGGCACCAAGAACAGGGGAGAGGCAAATTTTGCTGAGACACCCTGATTTACCTTAGTGCCCTGGGAGAGAGGAACTTGGCCTGGGAGAGGACAAAGTCAGGCAAGTGACTATTCCTGTGCTGAAAACTATCAAAATTTCAACTCCCCTAAAGGAGGCAGGCAGTCAGAAGAGATTAATAAGCTTCCAAGAGCCTATTTAGGGTCCCTAGGGAGAAAGAGGTGGTATAGAAGAGGCTTGGGACTTATTTATTTCTGCGGAGAGTTCAGTCACCAGGGTCCCATTTGAATTTCAAAAGGGAACTCAACCTGACTGGGAAAGGTGATGGTGGAACAGCTCACACAGACTATTGTGTCCTGCTGACCAGGGAGAGAAAGCAGTAAGAATAGAAAGGGGACAGGAATAGACTCCTAATCAGCAGGAATTTATCCAACTACAAAGAGTCAAACCTGACCAAGGAAAAGTAACTAGATAGCTTTCTGAAGAACTGACCCAATGAGGAAGTTTAGCTCAGTGGAGGAGTTTCCATCTTGAATATATGAGGTCCTTAGTTCGATTCCCAGTTCCTTTTAGAATAGTGAACCACCAGGATATCAAACATCCAGCTGATTATTTAGAACACAGAAAACGCAGACATTATTTTTATATTAGTTTCTCTTGGGTCTCTTACTTTTCCTTAAAAAAAGGTTATTTTTCGTAAAAATTTAACTTAGTTTACTCACTAAAATCCACTTCAAAACCTGCACACAGAAGGCTGCAGGGTAACTGATTGATGAACACTGACAGCCTGAGAAGCTCCGCAGAGTCTTAAGAGGGAAAGCAGTTTCCTTAATTTTGTTCGACTGCTTATTTGTGTGTTTGTTTATATTATTTTCTTGTTTTTCTTCCCTCTTTCTCCCCACCCCCTTTTTTCTTTTCAGTTTGGTGCTGCTGGCTTGTTTCTTGTTTGCTGTGCTTCCTCTTCCTTGATTTCCCCTCTTCTGTGTATACCACTTTTGTCTACCAACGCTATCTCTTTTCCTTCCCTAATCTTTCTATCTTCCACTCTCTCTACGTTCCACCTCTCTATGTTTAGTCCTCAATTTATCTGGTTTTTATTTCTATCTCATCCATTCTGTTTCTTTCATTTATCAATTTTTATTCTTTTTGTTCTTTCCTTTTCCATTCCACTCCCCTCATCATTCTGGCCTTTTACTTCTTTCTACATATTTTTCACTATTCAGTTTCCCATTTCTTTAACAGTACTTCCTTTTCTAGCCCAATTACTCTACACTGCTTAAATGAGTTAAATATTCATTTTCCTAGGTCTTACATGGTTCCTCTTCTAACATTTACTATTATTATTACTATTATACTTTTTCTCTTCTTATCTTTTTTGCTTTCTCTGGCCCTAATATTTTTCCTTCTGGGGAACATAGAAAACAGCAGGGAAATAGAATATAAACAACAAAGTATCAAAGAGAAAACTTAACACACACACAAAAACAGCAGTTAAATAAAACCCTAAACTACAGAGAGAAGCTAATCAACTGAATAAACCCACCAAGATAAAAAGATGACCAGAGAGAAACAAAAAATTACAAACTTTATCAAGAAACAGGAAGACATGGCCCAGTCCAATAAACAGACTAAAAACCAGGAAGAGATACAGAACATCAAACAACTAATCAAACCTGTCCAAACAAATATCATAGACCACCTTAATGAAGTGAAGGATATAAGAAGACACTAGGAAAAATACTGAAGAAATTGTAACCATACATAAAAAGACAAGGGATATGATGGAGATGAATGATAAAATCCAAGAAATCAAAAATACACTGGAAGCACATAACATCAGATTTGATCAGAGAGAGGAAAGAATTAGCAATGTGGAAGACAGTACATCTGAAATCAAACAGAAAAACAGATAGATTAAAAAGACAGAAAAAATCCAGCAGGGACATAGGGATTTAAATGACAACACAAAATACACAAACATACACATTATAGGCATGCTAGAGGGAGAAAAGAATGGAAAGGGGATAGAAGGAGTGTTGGAGGAAATAATGGCTGAAAACTTCCCAACCCTACTGCGGGAGATGGATTTACATGTCCAGGAAGTGCAGCATACCCCAAACAATACAAATCTCAACAGGACTACTCGAAGACATATATTTGTCAAATTATCCAATGCTCAAGACATGAGAAAATACTGAAGGCAGCAAGAGAAAAGAGAACCAACACATACAAAGGAAACTCAATAAGATTAAGTGCTGATTTCTCACTGAAATCATGGAGGCAAGAAGTCAGAGGCATGACATATTTAAGGTACTACAAGAAAAAATTTTAAGCCCAGAATTCCCTATCCAGCAAAGCTGCATTAAAAAATGATGGAGAGTTGAAAATATTGACAGACAAACAGAAATTAAGAGAGTATGACAATAAGAAACCTGCCCTTCAAGAAATATAAAAGGGAGTTCGGCAGGTTGAAATGTAAAAAGAGGAGACAGAGTATTGGAGGAAAGTGTAAGAAAGGCTAAAAAGACAATAAGAGAAAAAAAACAACATATGACATGCATAAACCCAAAGAAAAGATGGCTAATGTAAGCAATTTCCTAACAGTTATAATACTGAATGTTAATGGAGTAAACTCACCAGAAATGAGACACAGATTGGCAGAATGGATAAGAAAATATGACCCATCTATATGCTGTATACAAGACACATGCCTTAGAACCACAGATTCAAGGAGGCTGAAAGTGAATGGCTGAAAAACAATCTCACAAGCAAACAGTAACTACAGAAGGACAGGAGTAGCTATACTAATATTGGACAAAATAGGCTTTAAATGCAGAACTACTGTAAGAGACAAAGACGGACACTATATATTAGTAAAAAGGATAATCTTTCAAGAGGAAAGAATAATGATAAACATTTAGGCACCTAACCAGAGTGCCTCAAAATACATGAGGCAAACACTGGAAAAACTAAGTGAAGAAACAGATACCTCTACAATTATAGTGAAGGACTTTAATACACCATTATCACCATTAGACAGAATATCTCAGCAGAAAATAAAAAAAGAAACAAACACTTTGAATAATACATTGGAGGATCTGAACCTAACAGACATATACAGAACACTACACCCAAATACAGTGAGATATACATTCTTCTTGCGTGCACATGGATCATTTTCCAAGATAGACTACATGCTAGGCCACAGAAAAATTCTCAATGAATTCAGAAAGATGAAAACTATACAAAATAATTTCTCTGATCATAATGGAATGAAGCTGTAAATCAAAAGGCCAGAGAACCAGATTAGGCACAAATATATGGAAGTTAAACAACATATTCTTAGACAAACAGTGGGTCCAGGAGGAAACTTCAAAAGAAATCAGTAACTACCTTTAAATGAATGAAAATGACTGCACAACATATCAAAACCTATGGGATGCAGCAAAAGCTGTACTGAGAGGGCAATTCATAGCCATAAATACATATACCAAAAAAGAAGAAAGAGCTAATATGAAGACCTAACCACACACCAGGAGGAATTAGAAAAGAACAACAAACTAACCTCAAAGGCAGCAAAAAGAAGGAAATACCAATGATTAGAGCAGAACTAAATGAAATAGAAAATAAGAAAGCACTAGAAAAAGTAAAACCAAAAGCTGGTTCTTCAAGAAGATCAATAAAATTAACAAATGCTTAGATAGACTAACAAGGAAAAAAATAGAGAAATGCAATTACACAAAATAAGAAATGAGGAAGGGGATATTACCACTCACCCCACAGAAATAAAGAATATCATAAGAGGATACTTTGAAAAATTATATGTCAGGAGAAGGAAAATTTAGAGGAAATAGACAAATTCCTAAAAACACACAAGCAGTCTACAATGACAAAAGAAGAATTTGATGAACTCAACAGACCAATCATAAGTAATGAGATAGAATCTGTCATTAAAAACCTCCAAACTAAGAAGAGTCCAGGACAGGTGGCTTCACAGGTGAATTCTACAGAACACTCCAGAAAGAACTAGCACCAATCATGCTTCCAATCATGCTTAAACTTGCAAAAAATAGAAGTAGAAGGAACATTGCCTAACTCATTCTATGATAACAACATTGACATAATACCAAAGCCAAACAAAAATACCACAAGAAAGGAAAGTTAAAGACCAATCGCTCTAATGAACCTAGATGTTAAAATCCTCAACAAAATACTTACTAATTGTATTCAACAACACATCAAACGAATTATACACCATGACTAGGTGGGTTTCAACCCAGGTATGGAAGGATGATGGAACATAAGAAAATCAATCAATGTAATACACCACATAAACAGATCAAAAGAAAAAAACCACATGATCATCTCTATAGATACAGGAAAAGCATTTGACTAGACAGAACACGCTTTCCTGATAAAAACACTGCAAAAGATAGGAAAAGAAAGAAACTTTCTGAATATGATAAAAGTATATATGAAAAACCCAAAGATAAAATCATATACAATGATCAAATACTAAAAGTTTTCTTTCTAAGATTGGCAACAAGACAAGGATGGCTGCTATCACTGCTCCTATTTAACAATGTCTTAGAAGTACTTGCTCAAGCACTGAGGCAAGAAAAAGATATAAAAGGCATCCAAATCAGAAAGAAAGATACAAAATTTCACTATTTGCAGACAACATAATCCTACACAGAGAAAGCCTTGAGAAATCTACAACAAACCTTCTAGAGCTTATAAATGAGTTCAGTAAAGTCACAGGTTATAAGATCAATGAGAAAAAAATTAGAAGAATTTCTGTACACCAATAATGAGCAATCTGAGGAGGAAATCAAGAAAAAAAAATCCCATTTACAACAGCAAATAGAAGAATCAAATATCTAGGAATAAATTTAACTACAGATGCAAACGATATGCAGAAAACTACACAACACTGTTAAAGTAAATCAAGATTTAAATTTAAATTCATGAACAGGAAGACTAAACATCATTAAAATGTCTATCATGCCCAAACTGATGCACAAATTTAATGCAATCTAAATAAAAATCACCACAGCATTTTTTACTGAATTGGAAAAACTAACTATGAAATTTATTTGGAAGGGCAAGAGGCTCTGAAAAGCCCAAGTAATACTGAAAAAGAAAAATGAAATCAGAGGAAGCACACTACCTGACTTTAAAACATACTACAGGGGAAGCAGACTGGGCCCAATGGATAGGGCATCTGCCTACCACATGGGAGGTCCATGGTTCAAACCCCAGACCTCCTTGACCCATGTGGAGCTGGCCCATGCGCAGTGCTGATGCGCACAAGGAGTGCCATACCACGCATGGTGTCCCCCACATAGGGGAGCCCCACGTGCAAGGAATGCGCCCCGTAAGGAGAGCTGCCCAGTGTGAAAGAAAGTGCAGCCTGCCCAAGAATGGCGCCGCACACACAGAGAGCTGACACAACATGATGATGCAACAAAAAGAAACACAGATTCCCAGTGCCACTGATTAGGATAGAAGCAGTCACAGAAGAACACACAGTGAATGGACACAGAGAGCAAACTGGGGTGGGGAAAGGGGAAGGGAAAAAAATAAAAAATAAATCTAAAAAAAAACATACTACAAAGCTAGAGTGCTCAAAACCGCATGATATTGGCACAAGAATAGACATACTGACCAATGGAACCAAATTCAGAGTTCTGAAATGGATCCTCACATATAGAGTCAACTGATATTCAACAAGGCCACCAAACCCATTTAAATAGGAGAGAATGGCTTCTTCAATAAGTAGTGCTTGGAGAACTGGTATTCATATACAAAATAATGAGAGAGGAACACTCTTTCACACCTTATGCAAAAATCAAGTCAAGATGGATCAAAGATCTAAATATAAGAGCCAAGACCATAAAGACCTTGGAAAATAATATAGGGAAGCATCTACAGGACCTTGTAATGGGAAATGGTTTCATGAACTTCACACACAAAGCAAGAGTCATGAAACAAAAAAACAGATAAATAGGACCTCCTCAAAATTAAAACCTTTTGCACCTCAAAGGAGTTTGTCAAGAAAGTGAGACAGCCTACTCAATGGGAGAAAATATTTGGTAATCATATATCTGATAAGATTCTAATATCCAGCATATATAAAGAAATCCTATATTTCAAAAATAAAAAGACAAACCACTCATTTAAAAAATGGGCAAGTGATTTGAACAGACACTTCATCAAAGAAGAAACACAAATGGTTAAAAAGCACATGAAAAGATGTTCAGCATCACTGGCTATTAGGGAAATGCAAATCAAAACTACAATAAGATACCTCTTACACCCATTAGACTGGTGGCCATTAAAAAAGCAGAGTACTACAAGTATTGAAGAGGATGTGGAGGAATGTGGTAGGAATGTAGAATGGTCCAGCCATTGTTGAGGAGAGTCTGGTGGTTCCTCAAAAAACTATACATCTGCCATATGACCTAGAAATTCCACTGCTGGGTATATACCCAAAAGAACTGAAAGGACAGACACGAACAGATAAATGCACACCAACGTTCATAACAGCTTTATTCACTGTTGCCAAAAGTTAGAATCAACCCAAATGCTCATCAACAGATGAATGGAAAAACAAAAAATGGTAAATACATACAATGGAATATTACAATGGAAGAAGGAATACAGTACTAACACACGGGATAACATGGATGAATCTTGAGGACTTTATGTTGAGTGAAGCAAGCCAGGCATTGAAGGACAAATATTATATGACCTCTCTGATATGAATTAAGCAAATCAAGCCAATTCAGAGAGCTAGAGTCTGGAAGATAGGTTTACAGGAAAGAGAAAGGGAGAAGGTTGTGAGCCTGCACCCACATGCATGAAATCTATAAGGTGGAAGTGAGTAGTTGTGCAGTGAAGGGGTATGAGGAGTGTAGGGATACTATTGGGGTGGGTGGTGCAAGTTTGACAGGGGGCTAGGTTGGGGAAGATGGGTTGGATGGCCCATAGAACTGGGTTCAGAGGGAGCAGGGGAACCCTGGAGATTGGCAGGAACAGGGTTGAAACTGCAATGTTGAGAAAACTCTTTCAGCAATATGACAAGGAGGGGTTATTGATTTTGGGTGTTGGATCGGGGGGGGCATTTGGGTCTGAGCACACCTGGGACAGTCTTCTAGAGAATGTGCAAGTGATCATTTCACCATAAAGTATTATATCAGTGGAAGGATACCAACATTATATAATGAGTGGGAGAGGATTGGACTTCCATACTGGGGAGGTGCAATATGTTCTCAAACAGAGGGAAGGGTGTCTTTTGAGAGCATGAGGGGTTGCTAATAGGGGAGAACAGACTAGTGTGTCAAACTCTCTGCATTGTTGCAAGTATCTATGAATCCTGCCCTTTCAAGGAGTGAAGCCTGGTGGTTGCTGTGGGCCCCAAGGGGAGAGGGAGGGAGGAATAGAACAGATTGAAGAGGGAGTAGTAAGGGGGAAATGGAAGTATTTTGCATGACCTTGCAATGAGGGATACAGGCCAAGTTAAATTTCATCAAAAATTTATAAAAGTGTATGGTCTAAAATGTAAACCATAATGTAAACCACTGACCATGGTTAGGAGTTATTTTTCAGTATTTGTACATCAGTTGTAAGAAATGTACCATCCAAATGTAAAAAGGTTATTAATAGCAAAGGGGGAAAAGAGGGAGGATGTTGGGTATATGGAAGTTCTCTATATTCTATATGTGACTTTACTGTGACATAAAACTTCTTTGAAGACAAAATGAAAAAAAGTATGACACTGGGTGAAAAATGGAAGAAAATGCCACTGTACATACAGGACAACAGTTATTAGTGATGAAAGGGAAAACATTAAAAAATTTTAAAAAATATTTTTCATTTTTTAATACCCAATTTTCTTACTTTATTTTACTTTTAGTTTTTCTAAATTATTATGTATTTTATTTCTTAGGTTAAAAACCTATATTTACTAACTCATTTTCCTATTAATTGAATTTGGCAATATTCTTGGCTTCATTTTTGAAAAGGTTTTGGATCACAGAAGGGTTAAAACTATGGCAGGGGAAGATCACTTGTGTGGGGTGTCAGTGATGGGTGATACACTGGAGGAAGTTCACCTGGGCATACATATAAGGTATACAAATATGTTCTAATGTTCATGGGGCATTGCCACAGTGGGTAGAGATTCACACAACAACTGAAAGAATACTGAATTCCCATCCTAGGGAGCTCTGTAACTTTCTCTAATAGAATAGCAACAATTCTCCAAGCACAGGGCAATGACTAGTGAAGAAGGATGGTCCACCGATGGACCCTTGATCTTGATGACTGCTTATGAGACATTTGCTCTTGAAATTGCAACTTAGTTGTGTAGGGTGCCTAAGAGTTACCTCCTGAAAGCCTCCATGTTGCTCAAATGTGGCCACTAATTAAGCTAAATTCAGCATATAAATGCAGTACCTTCCCCACAGCATGGGACATGACTCCCAGGGATGAGCCTCCCAGGCACCGAGGGATTACTATCAAGCACTGGCTAGTGATGCAACAGTGGCCAGGGGAGTTGCCAAGGGCGGGGAGAGGAAGGAAGAGATGTGATATGGGAGCATTTTCAGGACTTGGAGTTGTCCTGAATGATATTGCAGGGACAGATGCAGGTCATCATATATCCTGCCATAACCCACTGAACGGACTAGGAGAGTATGTAAACTATAATTGCTGCTGTGTAACAGTGCTCCAAAATGTATTCATCAAATGAATGAATGTGCCACACTGATGAAAGAATTTTGTGATATAGGAGAAGTGGGTGGGGGGAGTGGGTATATACAGGATCCTCTTATATTTTTTAATGTAACATTTTGTATGATCTATGTATCTTTAAAAAATTTTTTTAATCTTAAAAAAAAAAGGAGGAAAGGGTAAAGATAAATGAGTTTATAGGCTAAGAGATTTCAAAGTGAGTTGGGAAGATAGTGAGAGAGAATGCTTATTCAAGTCTCAGCAGGATTTCATAGACAGCCAAAGTAGATACTACCTCAAAGAGTGGGGTTCCTGAGTGCTCCAGAGACACCCAGGTCCTATGGTCATGGCAGATAGCTCTGGAGTTTGGTGCCTTGCCCTGGGGCCCTACTTTGGAGTTTGTGCTCCTGAGTGTGACAGAGTTGGACTCAGATGTGACTTCTCTACATATGCCTCTTCTGTCCCTTTTAATTGAACCTATAGTTGGTGCTGGAATTGGTAGATGTATAATCAGGAGACTTGAATCTCTGGGCTGTCCATGTGACAGCTGGGCCCTGAGCCTCAGTGGAGTTGCAACACCTACCTCCAGTTCATTGGACTTCCCAGGACAACTACTAAGGAAGTGCAGGTGGATAATCACCACAGCAAGGAATCGAGAGAGTCTACGACTGCAAGCAAGAGAGGCCCATCTATCAGCCATATGGGGTCGAAGCCCCCTCTCAATTAGATATGGAGTGGGCATCACCATCCCAGAATCCTCAGGATTGGGAATAAAATATGGGCTAGGGTGGACTTACTGGTATTCTACTATTGACCTATTGTGATTCTAGCAGTGGAAGAAATGTTATCATTGATGTACAGACATTAGTCACTGGAGGTGCTGAAGGCAGGGAGAGGGAAAAAGAGGTGTAATATGGGGGCATTTTGGGGACTTGGAATTGTCCTGAATGACAATGCAATGACAGATACAGGCCATTATATATCCTTCCATAATCTACAGAATGGAATGGGAGAGAGTATAAATTACAATGTAGGGAAACGGACTTTGGCCCAGTGGTTAGGGCGTCCGTCTACCACATGGGAGGTCCGCGGTTCAAACCCCGGGCCTCCTTGACCCGTGTGGAGCTGGCCATGCGCAGTGCTGATGCGCGCAAGGAGTGCCGTGCCACGCAAGGGTGTCCCCCGCGTGGGGGAGACCCACACGCAAGGAGTGCGCCCGTGAGGAAAGCCACCCAGCGTGAAAAGAAAGAGCAGCCTGCCCAGGAATGGCACCGCCCACACTTCCCATGCCGCTGACGACAACAGAAGCGGACAAAGAAACAAGACGCAGCAAATAGACACAGAGAACAGACAACCAGGGGAGGGGGAGGAATTAAATAAATAAATAAATCTTTAAAAAAAAAAATTACAATGTAAACTATAATCCATGCTGTGTACCAGTGCTCCAAAATTTGTTCATCAATTGCAATGAATGTGCCATACTAAAGTAAGTTGTTGTTAATGTGGGGAAAAGGGGGAGGTGTGGGAATTGGGGCATATGGGAATCCCTTATATTTTTTTATGTATCATTTCACGTAATTACCTTTTAAAAATAAATAAAAATATATTTTAAAAAGAAAGAAATTTAACATAAAAAGAGAAAGAGACTAGAAAATGAGAAAAAGTACATGGCCTGAGGCATGGACCATGGGCATACTGCTCAGTGAGTTGTGCCAATAAATACACACTTGATATATAAGCCAATGATAGTCAGGCGGCCTGTTTTGTTATCCTAAGTGATAGAGAATAAATTTTATTGTCCCTATTTTATATATAAGGAAGCTGAGGTCCACAAAGCTTAAGTGATTTGCTCACGTTCACACAGGATGACCAATCCCCAAATCCAGGAGTTTTCAAAGTCAAGTCCAGTGGCCTTTCCACATATCCCAGACATTACTCCTATATAGAAACTCATGTGTTTAATAGTGGAAGCATAGTAAACAATAAAAATAGGAAACTAAAAAGAAAAATTATACTATTACAGTAGAACACCTTGGACAGTCTATCAGAAATATAAATATTGCACTCTCAGAAAATATTATAAGACTTGTATTTTTAAAAATACTATAAAGAGTGAAGGGGTGTTGGATTATCCTGATATGTTCTGATGGAAGTCTAATTCATAGAGTAGAACACTTACTAAACTCTCCATTTTCTAATAAATTCATTGTTCAAAGGGCAGAGGAAGCAATAGTTATAACTGATATCCTCAACATCATTCCAACCAGAAGCTTAAAATAAAGTGACTATATTATCTTAGTATTAATAATAGTATGAAAATAAAACCATGGGCATGGCTGAACACATGGCTTAGCCTTCAGAAAAGTACATTTCAAAATGTTTGGAGAAAAAATATTTATGCTGTACAGATTCTTTAATCAATTGTATCAATGATTAAGATAAAAAGAAAGCAAGATATCAAAGGTGTACATGGTTATATGAACAGTTAATACAATAGATGATAGAAACAAACTGCAAAATTATCTTGGCAACCTAGAAACATCGGCTGAATTTCCCAAGGTGGAAGGTGTACACATGAACACAAATTAATTATGCAAGAGAAAATAGGAAGGCCAGACCAGACAGAAGCTCAGATATTTAAGATCTTAATAAGATTTTTAGATTTTAGTTGAATACAAGCTTAATATAAATCAATCTATGATATCGTCAATAAGATTAATGCAATCCGAGAAGAGATTAATAGAACCAGAACATTCAGAATAAAGGAAATAATACAGCTACATGTACACCATGCCAGCCAGTGGCAGCATAGTGAAAAGTTTGGAATCAAGCACACCTTGGCTCAAATTCTGGTTTCTTCACATGTTAGTTGGAGAAGTGAGAGACGAAAGCATCTCTCTGAGTCTAAATTTTTTTCATCCATTGCTATCATAAACTTCATGAACGACATACCACTATACCTGCCACACTGAAAGAGCTCAAAAAATGGTAGATTTTATTATTATTATTGCTATTAATATTCCACTTATGGTATTATATTCATTTCCAGCTATAAGAGTCACAGAAAAAAACTGATGATGTAGAGGGCATCGAAGTATCAACATGAGAAATAATTATCTTTTTTTTATTATTAAAGCAGAAAAAATGTGTTTTGAGCCTGGCAAAGCAAAACTAAAGAAAACTTGCTTTCTTAGAGAAGAGATAGTTGACTTATTCTCTATAAATCCAGAAAGCCAAACATTACAGAGTAACCAGAAGGCAAATATACTATTTAGGGGAAACGGACTTGGCCCAGTGCTTAGGGCATCCGTCTACCACATGGGAGGTCCGCGGTTCAAGCCCCGGGCCTCCTTGACCCGTGTGGAGCTGGCACATGCGCAGTGCTAATGCGCGCAAGGAGTGCCATGCCACACCACGCAGGTCTGTCCCCACGTAGGGAAGCCCCACGCGCAAGGAGTGCACCCATAAGGAGAGCCACTCAGCGGGAAAAGAAAGAGCAGCCTGCCCAGGAATGGCGCCGCCCACACTTCCCGTGCCGCTGACGACAACAGAAGCAGACAAAGAAACAAGAAGCAGCAAATAGACACACAGAACAGACAACGGCGGGGGGGGGGATTAAATAAATAAAATCTTTAAAAAATATATATATATATACTATTTAGTTCCACATAAGAAAACTCAGTAATAAGAGAAACTGTCAAATAAGGAAAAGGGCTACTTAGAATGGAGTTAGTTTCCCATCCCTAGATTATATTCAAGAAGAGCAGGGGTTCTTAACCCTTTTTGTTCCACAGACCGCTTTGCCAGTCAGGTGAAAACTACGAGCCCCTTACTAAGTCCACATCATACTGTGTATTATTTAACAAATATAACACACTCGCACCAACACATCCCCAGAAGAATAATGTTTTTTTTAATTTCAATACAAGCTCTTGTTAAGAACCCCTGAAGTAGAGGCTGGGTGGCATAGGCACAACAGAATGATTCTGGTATTAGGATTAAAACTACCAGACACAGGGTTAGGTGCTTTCCTACATTACATAAAGCAATATAGCAGGATGGTTAAAGGCTCTGAATTCAAACAAATCCAAGGTTGGATCCAAGCTCTACTATTTACTATCTGAGGGCTCTTTGACAAATCACTAAAATTCTCAATGCCTTTTCATATTTTCAAAAATGAGAATGCTATTATCATACTTTTAATGAGCTTATTACAGTCATTGGAACATATTAGGCACTTGAGACGTGTTGGCTGTCTTAGCAGTTGCTAAATAATAATTAGATAATAATATCAGAAACTTATTATTGGAGGATATTATTATTCCCTTAGGTCATTTTCATGGCTTTACAAAATACATGCTTTTCTGGTCGTCTTTTTCATATATGATGGAAAAAATAAAGACTCAAAGCCAGAAGACTTAGGTGTGAATTTCAACTAATTTACCAAATCACCATGAAACCAAAGACTAATAGCTTAACATTTATGTGCTTCAGTTTCTTTTCTGACCTAGAAAATTGGAAAGTTAATGAACTAGATGATCTCTTAAACCTCTACTCTCCCACTAGTAGCTCTCCCCATCCTGCAGATACTCTTTCTTTTTTGTGACCAAAGTAGTTCTGAATTTTGTTCCTAATATATAGATAGGCATATGTCCTTTCCTCATCTCTCAAATGGACATACTGGAGTTGAAAGTACAATAACACTTTGAAGTGAATAACAGAATGGAAAAATATACTATATGGGCTTAACAACAGATTTGAGATGGCAGGAGAACTCGGAGTTCTTGATGATAGATGAACAGAAACGACCCAATATGAAAAACAGAGAGAAACAGATCAAAGAAAAATGAAGGAAGCAGATTTGGCCCAATGGATAGGGCATCTGCCTACCACACAGGAGGTCCAAGGTTCAAACCCCAGACCACCTGACCCATGTAATGAGCTGGCCCACGCGCAGTGCTGATGCACACAAGGAGTGCTGTACCCCACAGGGATTCCCCTGCGTATGCACAAGGAGTGCGCCCTGTAAGGAAAGCCGCCCAGCGCAAAGAGAGTGCAGCCTGCCCAGGAATGGCGCCGCTGCACACACAGAGAGCTGACGCAGCAAGATGACGCAACAAGCGGACACAGAAGAACACGCAGTAAATGGACACAGAGAGCAGACAACTGGGGGGGGGGGGGGCGCGAAGAAAGGAAGAGAAATAAATAAAAAAGAAAAAATTACTAAAAAGAAAAAAAGAAAAATGAGCAGCGCCTCAATGAATTGTGTACAAAATTAAGCAAGCTAGCATATGCATAATAACAGTCCCAGATGGAGAAGAGAGAAAAAGGGGCAGAAAATTATTTGAAAGAAATAATGACTGAAAATGTCCCAAATTTGACGAAAATCATTGTCCCATCAATCCAAGAATTTCAATAAAACCCCAAGTAGAATCAAGACAAGAGATCCACACCTGAACACATCAAAGAAAAATGGCTGAAAGTCCAGCATATAAAGGAAATCTTTAAAGCAGGCAGGAAAAAATCTCATTTTACAAAGTTACAAAGGGGACCAGCAATACAATTAACAGTTGACTTCTAATCAGAAACAATGGAAGTCAGAAAGCAGTGCAATGACATTTTCAAAGCGTTAAAAAGTAAAATAAACTTCTAACAACCAAAAATTCTACATCCAGCAAAACTATCCTTCCAAAATGAAAGCAAAATATATTGCCATATTTTTTAAAAGATGACAGAATTTGTTGCTAAGAGCGCTACAATATAAGAAATATTACAGGCAATCCAATGATACCAGATTATAACTCAGTTACAAAGATAATATGAAGGTAAATACATAGGTTAAAAATACCATCCTCTTTTATACTCTTAATTTCTTTAAAAAGATATAAGACTATATAAAGAAAACACATGCAGTTTTTATAGCACATATAGATGAAATATATAGAACAAAAATTACACAATAGAGGGGGTAGGAAAATGTGCTGTATTGGAGCAATGCTGCTATAATTTACCAAAATTAAGTCAGTATTAACCTCAATTAGTCTGTGATAAGTTAAGTATAGTGTAATCCTCAGAGCAACCACTAAGAAAAAAATCTAACAAGAGAGGTCCAAAAATACATGAGGCAAAAACTGACCAGAACTGAAAGAAGAATTCAACAATTATACTTAGAGATTTTAATACATCAGTTTCAATAATTGACAGAAAATCGGAAAGGGAATTGAAGATATGAAAAACACTATCTACCAATTTGACCTAAAAAATATGTATAGAACATACCAAACAATAGCAGAATATACATGATTTTGAAATGCACATGATATATTATTCAGGGAATGCTAGGCTTATAAAATAAGTCTCATAAATTTAAAAGACTTTAAGTCAGAAAAAGTAGTTCACTGATGACATGGCAATTAAATTAGAAATTCACAACAGAAAGATCTCTAGAAAATCCCTAAATATTAGGAAACAAAACAAAACATTTCGGAATAATTTATAGGTCAAAAAAGAAATCACAAAGGAAATAAGAAAATACTTTTAGTTAAATGAAGAAAGCTCCACATATCAGTATTTATGGAACATAGCTTAAATAGTGCTTAGAGAGATTTATGGCATTACATACCAATATAGAGAAGAAAGAGCTGAAATCAATAACCTAAGTTTGCTCCTAGAAACTACAAAGGTAAGAAAAAAGCTAGACACAAAGCAAGCAGAATAAAGGAAATAATAAAGATCACAACTGAAATCACTGAAAGAAAAAAGCAATACAGAAAATCAACAAAATTTTATAAAATGATTCTTTGAAAAGATTAACAAAATTAAAAACTTTGAACTAGACTGAAAAAAAGAAATTAAGAAGAAACAAATTAACAAAATCAGGGAAAATGCCAATCTCAAAAGGTTATATATTGTATGATTCCATTTACATAACATTCTTAAACTCACAAAATAACACCACTGTAGAATAAAACATAAAGAGGTAGCATGAGAAAGTTTCTTTTGGTAGTGAAATGGTTCTGTATTATAGTACTTACATTGGTTACACAGATTAATACATGTGATAACATTTCATAGACTTATACAGACTAAACTGACATACACACATACATACACGCAAGAAATGAATGCATGCAAAAACTGATGAAATACAAATAAGGTCCTTAGTTACTCTACACTATTTTTGCAAGTTTTTATAGGTTGAAAATTATACAAAATTATCTCTTAAAACTATTAATATTCTTAGATTTCAAATGTTCCAAGTTCTGTCTACTGACAGAATCTCTCCCCAATTAACAAAAATTGGCTGACCAATCTTTCTCAAAACTTCATAAAACAGCTAAAGGATTGCAGTAACTGGGCAAGTGCTGATCAAGAAAATGTAATTTTAAAAATATTAGGAGAAGCTTCAGGCACATTTCCTGGCCCCTCCTCTCCCACTCCCCAGCACAGTGTAGAGCCAGTCTACTTTGTCATTATGGGCCCGTGGTCCCATTCCAGAAAGAACAGAGTAACAACCCCTATGTGCCACTATGGCTCCTGTATATTACTGCCAATCTGTCGGGCAGCATTCAAAAAGAATGAAATAGGAAACTACTCTCTGGTTTGCCCTCCCAAAACTTGCACTACAGGAAAAAAGCAACTTGCTCACACCTTAAGCAGTGTAAGAAATAACAAAAGCAGCCTAAGATGACATATTACCACCTTTAAGACAAACAACAGCATGCTGGAAGAGAGGAAGCCCTATCTCATAAAGAACAGAGTGGGCATTTGGATTCCTGTTCACAAGCACAAACCCAGAACAAGATAGAGACTCAGAAAATAACAAGGGGGACCTACACTTTGATCTCAGGTTGAAGTTGCTGATAGGGGGCACTATATAAAGGAGAGCATAAACAAACACAGAGCCAATTTACGAAGACTATGAAAGATGTTTTTTGCATTGTTTTTTTTTTTCTGTTATCTTCTGTCACTCAAGGAAATCCCTGTGATATAACTATTTGGATATGTACTTAAGGAACAGACACCTCAAGGGCCAAAAACCAGAGTTAACATACGAAAATGTTAAAATGTACACTGCAACAAAACATTACAAGACAAACAAAGTAACAGGAAATGATGGACCATTCATAGGAACAAGATAAAAATTCAAAAACCAAAAACAAAGAGGACCAGACTTTGGAAATACCAGACCAAGATAGATACAGACTAATATACATTTTGTCAAACACATAAAATTGTGCGTGGCAAAGTGTAAACTATAATGTAAACTATACTCCATGGTTAGTACTTCAATGTGTTCATCAACTGTAACTAATGTACCACATAAATTAAAGATATTGTTAAAGTGGGAATGTGTAGGAGGGGGAAGGGATGAGGTTTATGGAAATTCCCAAAGTTTGTATTCCTTTATTTTTTTTTACAAGTTACATTAAAAAAATATGAGGTCTCCATATACCCACCACCCCCCTCACCCCACTCCTCCCACATCAACAACCTCTTTCATCATCGTGGCACATTCATTGCATTTGGTGAATACATTTTGGAGCACTGCTGCACCACATGGATAGTGGTTTACCTTGTAGTTTACACTCTCCCCCAATCCACACAGTGGGCCATGGCAGGACATACAGTGTCCAGCATCTGTCCCTGCAGTACCACCCAGGACAACTCCAAGTACTAAAAATGCCCACACATCATATCTCTTCTTCCCTCTCCCTACCCTCAGCTGCTACTGTGGCCACTTTCTCCACATCAATGCTACAATTTCTTCCATTACTAATCACAATAGTTTCACAGTAGAATATCAGTAAGTCCACTCTAAGCCATACTCTATTCCACCAGCCCTTGGACCGTGGGATGGTTATGTCCACTTCCCCTCTATATCATGAGTTGGCTTAGATTCCACATGGATGATGGATACAATTGTCCTGCTTGCAGTTGTAGGCACTCTTGGCTCCCTGGTGTGGTGGCTGACCTTCTTCACCTCCCTGTTAACTGGCCAGGATAAGTCCAATAAACCAGAGGGTAGATGTCGCAAGTCTGCTGAGGCTCAGGGTCTGGCTGTCATATGACAGTCCATAGATTAAGGTCTCCTGAGTATATATCAAACACAGGTCTGAGTATGTGCCAACCACAGGTCTGTAAAAGTAATAGAAGAGGCATGTGGAGAAAGGTCACATCTGAGTCCAACTCCATCACACTCAGGAACACGAACTTCAAAGTAGGAACAACTGACATGGCACTGAACTCCAGAGCCATCTGCCATGACCATAGAACCTGTGGGTCTCTGTAGCCCTCAGGAGAAGCAGTACCTGGGCTTCTACCTACTCTGGCTGTCTCTGGGACCATGCTGAGGCGTGTGTAAGCATTATCCATCTGATGACCTCCTGACAATTTTTTTGGAGACTCATAGCCATATAAACTCATTTGTCCTTTCCATTTCTCCCTTTTATCCAGACTCATAAAGCAGTTTTTAACTCCTGATACTACATGTAGGCTAAGAAAGTCTGACGGTCTGAGTTGACCCTTTTCTTCAAGGTCTTTTTTCTAGTTACATCATCACCTGGTGCTTGGTAGTAATCCCTCAGCACCAGGGAGGCTCAATCCCCGGGAGTCATATCCCATGCTGGGGGGAAGTTAATGCGTTTGCATGCTGAGTTTGGCTTAGAGAGGGGTCACATTTGAGCAACATGGAGGCTCTCAGGAGGTAACTCTTAGGAACCCTGAAGCTCTAGGCCTAGTTCATATTTCTGGCACATAGTCTCATAATCGTAGCCATCAGTATCAAGGGCTCATTGTTGGACCATCCATCTTTATTGGTCTCTGCCCTTGCACTTGGTGGATTGTTGCTGTTCCATTGGGGAATGTGACAGACTCCCCTTGCTAGGAGCTCAGCACTCCCTCAGGTGTCATTTTAACTGAAACCACTATGAAAATATCCAAACATTTTTATGTGCCCTGTATACATGCCCTGGAGAACTCCCCTCCATCCATGTGCACTCCATCAATAATACCCCACACCTGTGTTCCTCTCCTGCCATAGTTGAACCTCTCTGTAGTCTGAAACTCCTTTAAAAATGAAGCCTAATATATTGCCAGGTTCCATTAATAGTAAAATGGAATATAGTGATGGCTTTAAAGGTTAGATATAGAATACATACTAATTTAGAAAAATAAAGTAAAAATAAATTGGGTATCAAAAAATGAAAAAAATGAAAAAGCTTTGTTTTTGACGTTTTGCCTTTCATCACTACTATAGGTGTTGCCCTGTACATACAGTGGCAAGGCAATTTCTTCCCTTTATTCCTCAGGGTCTACTTCCTTTCTTTTTTTTTCCTACTTATTAAGTTTGTCTTCACAAAAGTTTTAGATCACAGTAATTCACATATACAATATATGGTACTCCCACATATCCAATATCAAACCCTTTGTCCCTTCCCCAGCAATGATCTCTTTACATGCTCATATTATATTTGCTGCAGCTGATGTACAGATATTGAAACAATAGCTTTCAAACATGGTTTCTTTGGGTTTACATTATGGTTTATCTTTTAGACTAAATAATTTTCTATATTTTTAGTTATCTTATGTTTTACATTATGGTTTACATTTTGGCCTATAAACTTTTATACATTTTTGGTGTAATTTAACATGTCCTATATCCATCATTGCATGATCTTGTGGAACACTTCCATTGCCCCACAGTTACACTGATTCCATGTATTAACGCCTCTTTCCCTCTCCCCTCAGGGCCCAACATGACAATCAGTCTTTATTACTTTGAAGGACCATATTCAGAGATACTTGCAACAATGTTGAGGGCTTGACATACCTGACTACCCTAACCTAATGGGAGTCACCAATTCTCTCGAGAGATACAATTCCCTCTGTTTGAGAACATCAGTTCTCCCCAGGATGTGGGTATACCTTCACTCTCATTGTATGGGTCTCCACCCAATGATATAACCCACTAAGACAAAATGAGCGCTCACACACTCCCTAGAAGCTTGCCCTGTGTCAGATGCCCCCCCCCCCTTAAGCATCTTAAATTGGTAACCTTCCTTATTATATTTTCTAAAGAGTTTTTTCTCTACATTATAATTTCAACCACATACCTGACAATCCCCTATGTAGAAATGTTTCCCCTAATCTCCCCCCAATTTCTTGGGACATCTGACCCTTCTTCCTATCCCTAGCCCCCCTCAAGCCCACAAAGCCCCACTCAAAGTTATCTCTATGCCCTCATTTTATCCCTTCCCTGTACAAACACTTACCTCCAGCTTATCATAGATTTCACCCATATAGAAGTCAGCTCACAACCTTCCTCAACCCCCCAACTTCCTTGAAGCCTATCATCCAGTCTCTAGTTCTCTGAGACAGCTTGGTTTACTTATTTCATATCAGAGAGTTCATGAAGTATTTGTCCTTCAATGCCTGGGTTGCTTCACTCAGTGTAAGGTTCTCAAGATTCACCCATGTTATCAAATGTGTTTGTACTATATTCCTTCCTATAGCTGAGTAGTATTCCATTGTATGTATACATCATATTTTATTTCTCCATTCATCTGTTGATGGGCATTTGGGTTGATTCCAGCTTTTGGCAATAGTGAATAGTGCTGCTATGAACATTGCTGTGCATATATTGGTTTGTGTCCTTGTTTTCAGTTCTACTGGGTATATACCCAGCAGTGGAATTGCTGGGTCATATGGCAAATCTATAGCTAGTTTTTTGAGAAACTGCCAAACTGTTCCAGAATGACTGGATCCTTCTACATTCCCACCAGCAGTGGATGAGTGTCCCCATTCCTCCACAACCTCTCCAGCACTTGTAGTCTTCTGATTTTTGATGGCTGCCAGGCTTAAGGGAATAAGATGGTATCTCATTGTTGGTTTGATTTGCATTTCCCTAATAGCTAGTGATTTTGAGCATTTTTTCATGTGCTTTTTAGCCAGTTGTATATCTTCTTTGGAGAAGTGTCTGTTCAAATCTTTTTCACATTTTTTAAATGGGTTGTCTTTTTATTTGTGAGATATAGGAATTCTTTATATATGCAGGATATAAGTCTCCCATCAGATATACGGTTACCAAATATTTTCTCCCATTGTGTAGGCTCTCTTTTCACTTTCTTGACAAACTCCTTTGAGATGCAGATGGCTTTAATTTTGGGGAAGTCCCATTTATCTATTTGTTCTTTTGCTGCTCGTGCTTTGGGTGTGCAGTTCATGAAGCCATTTCCTATTACAAGGTCCTGTAGATGCTTCCCTACATTGCTTTCCAAGGTCTTTATCGTCTTGGCTCTTACATTTAGGTCTTTGATCCATTTTGAGTTGATTTTTGTATAAGGTATAAGTTGGTAATCCTCTTTCATTCTATTACATATGATATCCAATTCTCCAGGCAACATTTGTTGAAGAGGCCATTCTCTCCCATTTGAGAGGGTTTGGTGGCTTCGTCAAATACCATATGGCTGTATATATGAGGATCTATATCAGAACTCTCAATTGGGTTACATTGGTCAGTATGTCTATCCTTGTGCCAATACCATGCTGTTTCCACTACTAGATTAGTAGTACGTTATGAAGTCCGGTAGTATAATTCCTCCAATTTTATTTTTCTTTTTCAATATGTCTTTGGCTATTCGGGGCCTCTTTTCTTTCCAAATAAATTTCATAGTTAGTTTCTCTACTTCAATGAAGAATGCTGTGCTGATTTTTATTGGGATTGCATTGAATCTACAGATCAGTTTTGGTAGGACAGATATCTTAATGATATTTAGTCTTCCTATCCATGAACAGGGAATATTCTTCCATTTATTTAGGTCCACTTTGATTTCCTTGAACAGTCTTGTATAGTTTTCTGTGTATAACTCTTTTACATCTTTAGTTAAATTTATTCCTAGGTATTTGATTTTTTTTATTTACTAATGTATATGGTATTTGTTTCTTGACTGTCTCCTCAGATTGTTCATGATTGGTGTACAGAAATGCTACTGACTTTTGCACATTGATCTGGTAACCTGTGACCTCACTGAACTCATTTATAAGTTCTATAAACTTTGTGGTAGACTTCTCAGGATTGTCTATGTATAGGATCATATCATTAGCAAATAGTGAAATTTTGACTTCTTCCTTTCCAATCTGGTTGCCTTTTATGTCTGGTTCTTGCCTCAGTACTCAAGCAAGTACTTCTAAGACAATGTTAAATAGAAAGGGTACAGTGGGCATCCTTGTCTTGTTCCTGATCTTAGCAGGAAAGATTTTAGGATTTCCCCATTGTAAATGATGTTAGCTGTGGGTTTTCCATACATACCCTTTATCATGTTCTGAAAGTTTCCTTTTATTCCTATCTTTTGCAGTGTTTTTATCAAGAAAGGGTGCTGTATTTTGTCAAATGCTTTCTCTGCATCTATAGATATGATCATGTGATTTTTTTTCCTTCAGTCTGTTTATATGGTGTATTACATTGATTGATTTTCTTATATTGAAACATCTTTGCATTCCTGGAATGAATCCCACTTGGTCATGGTGTATAATTCATTTAATGTATTGTTGAATATGATTAGCAGTATTTTGTTAAGGTTCATTTGTCTAGGTTCATTACAGAGATTGGTCTGTAATTTTCCTTTCTTGTGGTGTCTTTGTTTGACTTTGGTACTAGAGTAATGTTGGCATCATAAAATGAGTTAGGCAATGTTCCTTCTATTTAGATTTTTTGAAAGAGTTTAAGCAAGATTGGTGATAGTTCTTTCCGGAATGTTTGGTAGAATTCACCTGTGAAGCCGCCTGGCCTAGGGCTCTTCTTAGTTGGGAGGTTTTTAATGACTGATTCTATGTCTTTATTGTGATTGGTTTTTTGAAATCATCAATTTCTTCTTTTGTCAATGTAGGCTGCTTATGTGTTTCTAGGAATTTGTTCATTTCCTCTAAATTGTTTCTCTCGCTGGCATATAGTTTTTCAAAGTATACTCTTATAATAGTCTTTATTTCTGTGGGGTCAGTGGTGCTATCTCCTTTCTCATTTCTTATATTGTGTATTTGCATCTCCTCTCTTTTTCTTTGTTAGTCTAGCTAAGGTTTGTCAATTTTATTGATCTTCTCAAAGAACCAGCTCTTGATTTTATTTATTTTTTCAAGTGCTTTCTTATTTTCTATTTCATTTAGTTCTGCTCTGATCTTTGTTATTTCTTTCTTTTTTCTTTCTTTGGGTTTAGTTTGTTGTTTTTTTAACTAATTCCTCCAAGAGTGCAGTTAGGTCTTCAATTTTAGCTCTTTTTTTGTTTTTGATGTATGAATTTATGGCTATAAATTTCCCTCTCAGTACTGCTTTTGTTGTACCCCATAAGTTTTGATATATTGTGTTATCATTTTCATTAGTTTCAAGGTAGTTATTCATTTCTTTTGAGATTTCCTCCTTGACCCACTGTTTTTCTAAGAGTGTGTTGTTTAACTTCCATATCTTGTTACCAAATCTGGGTCTCTGGTGCTTGCAGATTTCCATCTTCATTCAACCCTGGTCAGAGGAATTATTTTATATTATTTCAATCTTTCTGAATTCATTGAGGCTTTTTCTGTGGCCTAGCATGTGGTCTATCTTGGAGAATGATCTATGTGCCCTTGAGAAGAATGTATAACCTGCTGTATTTTGTGTAATGTTCTATATCATCTATTGGACCCAGCTCCTGTAATATATTGTTCAAAGTCTTTGTTTCTTTATTGATTCTCTTTTGAGATGTTCTGTCAAAAGTTAATAATGGTGTATTAAAGTCCCCCACTATAACTGTAGAGGCATCTATTCCTTCACTTAATTTCTCCAGTGTTTGCCTCACATATTTGGAGACACCCTTGTTAGGAGCATTAATGTTTATGATTATTCTTTCTTCTTGAAAGATTATCCCTTTCACTGATATATAGTGTCCATCTTTGTCTTTCACAATTGTTTTGCACTTAAAGTCTATTTTGTCTGATATTAATATAGCTACTTCTGGCCTTTTGTGTTTATTGTTTGCTTGTAAGATTGTTTTCCAGCCATTCACTTTCAACTTCCTTGAATCCCTGGGTCTAAGATGTGTTTCTTTTGGACAGCATACAGATGGGTCGTATTTCCTTATCTGGTCTTCCAGTCTGAGTCTCTTGACAGGTGAGTTTAATCCATTGACATTCAGTGTTATTACCTTCAAGGAATTGCTTATATTAGTCATATTTTCTTTGGATTTGTGTTTGTCATATTTTGTTTGATATTTTTTCTCTTTTTGTGCTTTTAGATGCTCTTACACTCTCCTTCAACTCTGTCTCCCTTGTTTTTTTCTTTCCTCCTGAAGAACTCCCTTTAGTATTCCTTGAAGGGCAGGATTCTTGTTGGCATACTCTCTTAGTTTCTGTTTATCTGTGAATATTTTCTTGGTTGGAAATTCTTTTCTTTTAGTACCTTGACTATATCATACCACTGCCCTCTTGCCTCCATGGTTTCAGATGAGAAATCACCACTTAATCTTATGCAGCCTACTTTGTATGTGATGGTTCTCTTTTCTCTTGCTGCTTTCAGTATTTTTTCTTTGTCTTGAGAGCATTGGATAATTTGACAAGTATATGTCTTGGGGTAGGCCTGTTGGGATTTATGCTGTTTGGGGTGTGTTGTGCTTCCTGGACATGTACACGCATCTCTCTCAATAGGCTTGGGAAGTTTTCAGCCATTATTTCCTCCAACACCTCTTCTGTCCCCTTCTCTTCTCCTTCTGGGATGCCTATAATGCATATGTTTGTATATTTTGCATTGTCATTCAGGTCCCTAAGTCCCTACTGGATTTTTTCTGGATTTTTATCAATCAGTTCTTCTATCTGTTTGATTTCAGATATACTGTCTTTCACATCACTAATTCTTTCCTCTGCCTCTTTGAGTCTGTTATTATTTGCTCAGAATGTATTTTTGATTTCTTCAATTGTGTTGTTCATCACCATCATATCTTTTATCTTTTTGTGTATGATAGTAATTTCTTCTTTATTCTCTCCAAGTGTTTTCTTCATATTCTTAATCTCTTCCTTCACTTCATCAAATTGGTCCCTAATATATGTTTTGAGAGCTTTAACTACTTGTTCAATGTTCTGTTCCTCTTCCTGGTTTTTAGTTTGTTCATTGGATTGGGGTATGTTTTCCTGATTATTAGTTTGGTGTGTAGTTTTTTGTTGCTGTCTGGTCATGATTTTATCTTGACAGGTTTAATCAGTTGCTTAGCTTCTTTGTCTAGTTTGGGGTTTAATTAGTTGTTGTTTTTGTGTGCATGTTAAGTCCTCTCTTTGTCACTTCGTTCTTCTTATTCTATTTCCTTGTTGTTGGCTAAGTTCACTTTAGCAAGCACTACTTCTGTCACAGTCTCTCCAAATTGACATCCATACACCTCTTGCCTTGCAAGCCCCTGAAACAGTCTGCTCCAGCAAGATTCCAACCCTACTCGGCTGCTTCTTTGCAGGAGAAATTGTGAGGTGCACTCACTCAGATGCCCTCTTGTCCTGCCTTTCCCCCTATATTTCTGATGTAAGATTGATGTGATCTAAAGCTTCTTTAAAAATAATTTTTAAGAAATTTTTAAAGAAATTAATAAAAGAGGGAGAAAGGGAAAATTCATGTATATGGGGAAATTAGGAAACATAATAAAATAATAGGTTCAAGAAGAAATCAGAAGCAAAATTAGGAAATATCTTGAGACAGATTAAATGAAATACAGCATATGAAAACATGGGATGTGGCAAAGGCCATGCTGAGAGGCAAATTTATAGCTCTAAATGCTTCTGTTAAAAAAAATTTAAAACTTCAAATCAGAGTCCTAACTTCAAAACTGAAAGAACTAGGAAACGAAGAGCAAACTAAAACCAAAGCAAGTTGATGGAAGGAAATAAAAGATCAGAGTGGAGATAAATGAAATAGAAAACGAATAATACAGAGAATCAACAAAACCAAAAGTTGATTCTTTGAAAAGATCAAAAAAAATCAACAAACCTTTAACTACATAGACAAAGAAAAAAAGAGAGGATACAAATAACAAAAATCAGAAATGAAAAGGGCAACAACACTACCAAAACCAAGAAATAAAATGAACTATAAGTGGGAACTATAAACAACTAAATGCCAATAGATAACTCAGATGAAATGGAAAAATTCTTAGAAACACAAAAACTATCTACATTGACTCAAAAACAAATAAAATATCTCAACAAGCCAATTACTAGTAAAGAGACTGAATCAGTAGTCAAAAACCTCCCAACAGGGAAGAAGCTGTGGCTCAATCAGTTGGGGTCCTGTCTACCATATGGGAGGCCCTGGGTTCGCATCTCAGGGCCTCCTTGTGAGGGTGGGCTCACCTGCACACTGCAGAGTACCACCAGCCCACAGGCACTGCAGTGAGCTGACTCAGCAAGGTGACACAACAGAAAAAGGGAGACAAGTAAAAAAACACAGTACAGCACACAGCGAATGGACAGAGAAAGCAAACAAGCAAGCCGCAAGCATGAGGGAATAAATAAAAATTTAAAAAATACAGACACACTGAAGAATGCACAGTGAATGGACACAGAGAGCAGACAGCAAACAAGTTGCAAGGGGGTGGGGGAATAAAAATTTTAAAAAAAGAAAAAACCTCCTAACAAAGACTAGGACCAGATGGTTTCACAGGGGAATTCCACCAAATGTTCCAAGAAGTCTTAACTCCAGTTCTGCTCAAACTCTTTTCAAAAAATTGAAGAGGAAGAAATAATCCCTGACACATTCTAAGAGACCACCATCATCCTCATACCTAAACTAGATATATCAAAAGAAAAGAAATTGACAGACTAATATCTCTTATGAATACAGGATGCATAAATCCTAAAAAAAAAAAAAAAAAAAAAAAAAAAAACAAACAAGCAAACCAAATCCAACAGCATATTTTTAAAAATTAGGGGGCAATGTGGCTCAAGTGGTTGAGTGCCCACCTTCCACATGGAAGGTCCTGGGTTCAGTTCCCAGTGCCTCCTGATAAAACAAAACAAACACCAAGCAAAATGAGTGAAAAAAAAAACTCAGGGACGTTGATGTGGCTTAGTGGTTGAGCACCAGCTTCCCACATACAGAGGTCCCAGGTTCAATCCTTGGCACCCAGTGCCTCAAAAAAAAAAATTATACACCATGTTCAAATGGAATTTAACCTTGTTATGCAAGATTATTTCTTTTTTTTAATGCAAGTTTATTTCAACATAAGAAAACCAATTAACGTAATGCACCACATTAACAGAATGAAGGGAAAAAACATACAATCATCTCAATCAATGCAGAAAAGGCACTTGACAAAACACAGCACCCTTTCTTGATTAAAAAAAAAAAACTCAGAACACTAGGAATAGAAGGAAATTCCTCAACATGATACAGGGCATATAAGAAAAGCTCATATAAGAAAAGCCCACAGCTAACATGCTACTTAATGATGAAAGACTGAAATCTTTCCCTCAAAGATCAGGAACAAGACAAAGATAAAGATGTCCATTGTCACCGCTGTTATTCAACATTGTACTGGAAGTTTTTGACAGAGCAATTAGTTAAGAAAAAGAAATAAAAAGCTTCCAAACTGGAAACAAAGAAGTAAAACTATCCCCACTGAAGATGGCTGGAAGTGGCACACATACTATGCCCTCAGGGTGGGCAGATAGCCTAGGTAGAGTCCCTGGCTCCCTGCTCCAAATGAGAGCATGACCCTGGATTCTCCACAAGGAAGAGGGTCTGGGAGGGTGGAGAGGATTTCTTGGAGGTGAGTTTAGCCGGCTGGGCCCTCCTTGAATATAAGAGGGGAGGGGGATCTCCTAAGGCAGGCAGTCTTGTCCAGTCACCTAGGTAAAGAGAGGAATTACATCAGAGAGGAGGCAGAGACAGGCAGCTGATCAGCAGGGTTCCCTCCCAGTGCCAGGAATCTAACATGCCAGAGGGAAAAGGGCTGGATAGCTTTCTGAAAGGCTAATTAGCTTAAGGGAACAAAACAGCTCAGTGAAAGAAGTCCTCCCTAGCATATACAAGGTCCCTGGTTCAATTCCTGACTTTCTGAGAAGTGATCCACCAGGTTATTGGGCAGCCAGCTGAAACTCTGTAACAGGGAACATATAAACATTTTATTTTATTAGCTTTTTTTTTTTTTAAGATTTATTTATTTATTTATTTCTCTCCCCTTCCCTCCCCACCCGGCTGTCTGCCCTCTGCGTCTATTTGCTGCATCCTCTTTGTCCACTTCTGTTGCCGTCAGCGGCACCAGAATCCGTGTTTCCCTTTGTTGCATCATCTTGCTGTGTCAGCTCTCCGTACCACCCCTGGGCAGGCTGCACCCTCCCTCGTGCTGGGCAGCTCTCCCCACGGGGCGCACTCCACGCACATGGGGCTCCCCTACGCGGGGGACACCCCTGTGTGGCACAGCACTCCCTGCGCGCATGAGCACTGCGCATGGGCCACCTCCACACGGGTCAGGGACACCCGGGCCCGAACCGCGGACCTCCCATGTGGCAGACAGACGCCCCAACCACTGGGCCAAGTTCGCCTCCTATTAGCCTTTTTTGTTATCTGTTTTTCCAGAAAAAAAAGTTTTCTGTTTTAAAATTTTCCTTATTTTACTCACTGAAACAGTTCAAAACCTGGAGAGGGGCAAGCTGCCGGGTGAGTGATTGATGAACACCAGCAGCCTGAGAAGATGCTTATAGGTCAAAGAGAAAAGGTTGTTTTTCCATGTTTATTTTTTGTTTCTTTTGTTTTCTTTTGTCTTCTTCTGTCTCTTTTTTAAAGGAGTTGTTGCTGTCTTGTTTCTTGTTCGTTGTGTTCCCCCTCCTCTGTTTCTCTGCTTGTTTTTGTTTTTTCTTTTTTTTTAATGATTTTCTCTACCTGTCTATTTCTTTTCTCTCCATCTTTATATCTTCTGTTTTGTGTTATTGTTCTTTCATTCCACCTCTTTCATTTGGCCTCCAGTTTTTCTTGCATTTACTTCTCCCTCTTTTTTTTCTCTATTTATTTTTTTACTTTTTACTTTCTTTTCTCTTTTTTCCCTTCTCACCATTCCAGGCTTTTACTTCAGTCTAGATATTTTTCTCTATTCTGGTTTTTATTTCTTTATTTCTATTCCACTTTGCTAATCTTATTCCTCTGTGCTTCTAACACATGTTAATTTTTCAATTTCCTAGTTCTTCTATGGTTCCTCTCCACCCTTTTACTATTATTACTACTATTATTATTTTTCTCTTCCTTTCTCTTTCCTTTTCTTCAGGCATGTTTTTTTTCTTTCAAAGGAACATAGACAAAAACAAGGAAATAGAATAAGATGAACAAAGTGTCAAAGTGAAACTGAAGCAGGCTAATAACATAGGGAATTAATAGACAGATCTGGAACCTGGCAAAAGAGTCCACATGGACATCAGAAACCCCCAAGATGGCTGCTGGAGAACCCCCACCCCTGGGATTCTGCTACCTAGAACAAAGACTTCTACCTGCGAACAAGAAAAAGCCCATATGTTCTCTAGGAACTTTATCATTGGGTCCTCACTAAGGGATTGACGGGTGAGGCAATCAGTCAAAACAGCAAACAGCTGAAACCTCCTCCCCTGCCATTAGCAAAAGGGGTGGAATAATTAGCAATTTAAAAGCAAACCAAGGGCGGCGGACTTGGCCCAGTGGTTAGGGCATCGTCTACCACATGGGAGGTCCATGGTTCAAACCCTGGGCCTCCCTGACCCGTGTGGAGCTGGCCCATACACAGTGCTGATGTGCGCAAGGAGTGCCCTGCCACGCAGGGGTGTCCCCCGTATAGGGGAGCCCCACACGCAAGGAGTGTGCCCCGTAAGGAGAGCCTCCCAGCGCGAAAGAAAGTGCAGCCTGCCCAGGAATGGTGCCGCACACACAGAGAGCTGACACAACAAGATGACGCAACAAAAAGAAAACACAGATTCCCGTGCCACTGACAACAACAGAAGCGGACAAAGAAGACACAGCAAATAGACACAAAGAACAGACAACCAGGGTGGGGGGAGAGGGGAGAGAAATAAATAAATCTTTAAAATAAAAAATAAAAATAAAAGCAAACAGAGAGGCTTGAGTGTGCTCTCTCTTGCCTTACTCTTTTGCCTGCAGACCTGTCCTGCCCTCTGTATGCCACTATTGCCATTTTCCCTCTGCCATGTGGCCACGCAAGTAACCCTGGAGACTTATAATCTATAATGGGGAATTGTAGCTTGTAAATTAGCCCTCTTCATCCCTTTTCATCCCCTTTCTCACTATCTGGGACCCCTGCTCTATTATTTTCTGTTATTTCCTCCCATTTCTCTTCCCTCCCTACCTGAATAAATTACTGGCCTAACTTACCCAGCGTGCTCTTGAAATTGATTTCTGGAGCATAGCCAAGAACCTAGATAGAATCTGGTAACAAAACCTTACCACACACAAAAAACAACAACAAAATAAAACCACAGAATAGAGTGAGAAGCTAATCAACTGAATAAATTCATCAAGCTAAACAGATGCCTAGACACCAACAAAATATTACAAGCCATACTAAGAAACAGGAAGACATGTCCCAGTCCAATGAACAAATGAAAAACCAGAAGGAGATGCAGTACATGGAACAACAAATCAGGGATGTCCAAACAAATATCATGAATCAACTTAATGAAGTGAAGGAAGCGATTAAGGATATTAAGAAGACACTGGGAAAATAAACTGAAGAAATTGAAAACATACATAAAAAGATAATGGTTACAATAGTGATGAATGGCAGAATCCAAGAAATCAAAAATACACTGGAAGCACATAACAACAGATCTGAACAAGCAGAGGAAGGAATCAATGATGTGAAACGCAGAACATCCGAAACCAAACACAGTAGAACCGATGGATAAAGAGAGAGAAAATTTAGCGGGGACTTATGGGATTTGAATGACAACACGAAATGCACAAACATATACATTATAAACATACAAGAGGGAGAAGAGAAAGGAAAGGGACAGAAGGGGTGTTGGAGGAAATAATGGCTGAAAACTTTGCAACTATATTGAGGAACATGGACGTACATTTCCAGGAAGCACAGCACACCCCAAACAGTGTAAGTCCTAGCAGGCCTACTCCAAGAAATAAACTTGCCAAATTGTCCAACACTCAAAACAGAGAATATATTGAAAGCAGCAAGAGAAAAGAAAACCATCATATAAAAGGTAAGGTACATAAGTTTAAGTGCTGATTTCTCATCTGAAACCATGGAGGCAAGAAGGCAGTGGTATGATATTGTTCTGGTGCTAAAAGAAAAAACTTTCAGCCAAGAATTCTCTATCCAGCAAAGCTGGCATTAAAAATGAGGGAGAGCTCAAAATATTCACAGATAAATAGGAATTAAGAGATTATGTGACTAAGAAACCAGCACTTCAAGAAATACTAAATACTGCAGATTGAAAGGAAAAAACAAGAGAGAGAGAGAGTTGGAGGAGAGTGTAAGAACAGCTAAAAAGATAAAAAGAGAAACATGGACTCAGATGGGATCTCTCTTCATAAGACTTTCATGCTAATGTGCTGGAGGTGCAGTTAGTGTCGGGGTTTAAGATATATTTAGGGGATTTGAATCTCTGGACTGACAATGTGATAGCCAGGTCCTGAGCCTCAACAGACTCCAGCACCTACAATCTGACTTATTGGGCTCACCACACTCAGCTAAGATGCAGTTGAAGAAGGACAACCACCACACCATGGAGCCTAGAGTGATTACAACTGAAAGTGGGAGGATTGCATCCAGCATCCAGGTGGAATCTGAGCCTCCTCTTGACATAGAGGTGCAATGGACACAACCAATCCAATGTCCACATAGAAGAGGTGGCATTGGATTGGGAAAAGTGGACATGGTGGACGATGGGTATGGGGAAAGGCAGGAAGAGATGAGAGGTGGAGGCGTCTTTGGGACATGGAGCTGCCCTGGATGGTGCTTCAGAGGTAATCACCGGACATTGTAAATCCTCACAGGGCCCACTGGATGGAATGGAGGAGAGTATGGGCCATGATGTGAACCATTGTCTATGAGGTGCAGAGGTGCCCAAAGATGTACTTACCAAATCCAATGGATGTGTCATGATGATGGGAACGAGTGTTGTTGGGGGGGAAGAGGGGGGGTGGGGGGGTGGGGTTGAATGGGACCTCACATATATATTTTTAATGTAATATTATTACAAAGTCAATAAAAAAAATATTTTTCCTTTATTTTTTAAAAAAAAAAGAAAAAGAAAATAAGCTTACTAGTATTCTTCTATAGACTTATTGTGATTCTAGCAATGGAAGAAATTATATCACTGCTGTGTAGGCAGTGGCCCCTGGAGGTTCTGAGGGCAGGGAGTGCAAAAAACAGGTGTAATACAGAGGCATTTTTGGGAACTGGGAATTGTCCTCAATGACATTGCAATGATGGATACAGGACATTATAATTCTTGCCATAACCTATAAAATTGGGTGGGAGAGAGTGTAAACTACAATATAAACTTTAATCCATGCTTAGTAGTAATGCTCCAAAATGTGTTCATCAATTGCAATGAATGTACCTCACTAATGAAGGATGTTGTTAATGTGGGAAAATGTGGGAGGTATGGGAAGCAGGGCATATGGGAATCCCCTACATTTATTATGTGACATTTGTATAATATAAGTATCTTTAAAATAACAACAACAAAAAATGAAAATAAGAAGTGTTGGAAAGGATGTGGACAAATAGGAACACTCATTCCTTGCTGGTGGTAAGATAAAATGGTGCAGCCACTGTGGAAGGCAGTTTGGCAGATCCTCAGAAAGCTAAGTATAGAAATAACAAATGACCTAGTATTCCCATTGCTAGGTATATACTTAAAAAGAATTGAAAGCAAGGACTCGAATGTAATTTTGCACCCTGATGTTCATAGTGGCATCATTCACAATTGTCAAGATGGAAGCAACCTAAGTATTCATCAATCAGTAAAAGGATAAATAAAATGTGGTATATACATACAATGGAAAATTATTCAATCATGAAAAGGAATGAAGTCCTGATACCTGCAACAACATGGATAAACCTTGAAGACATCATGTTGACTGAAATAAGCCAAAAACGGAAAGACAAATATTGTATAATCTGACTGATTTGAAACAATTAGAACAAGCAAACTCAGAGAGTCATAATCTAGAATATAGGTTACCAGAGGATGTGGTTGGGATAGGGAATGAGAAATTAAGGCTTAAATTATACATGGTTCCTATTTGGAATGATGGAATGTTTTGGTAATGGATGGTGGTGATGGTAGCAAAACATAGTAAACCCAATTAACAACACCGAAATATATATCTGAAAATGATTAAAAGGGAAAATTTTAGATTGTATATATGGTAGGAGGATAAAAAACTGTTTTTAAATCCATAAAACTACAGTACACAAACTGTGAAACCTAAGTTAAACCAATGACTTTAGTTAATTGTACAATTATTAAAATGTGCTATCATCAATCGTAACAAATATTCCACACCAGTACAAGGTGTTTGTGGTGGAATGGTATGTGAGAATCCTGTGTATTATGCACAATTGGTCTTTAAACTCACAACTTCTCTTAATAAAGAAAAAAATTTTAAAGCAGAGCTTGACTATATGGAATTTTAAAAAAAGGATATCCAAAATGCCATTTTTACAAGAGACCCATGCAAAACTCAGTTGTGTTTCTATACACAAATAATGAAAAATGTAAAGAAAAAAATTCAGAAAAACATTCAACTTACAATAGCAAGAAAAGACTGAAATACCTAAGAATAAATTTAACCAAGGATGTAGAGGACTTGTACAAAGAAAATACAAAATATTGCTGAAAGAAATCCAGGAAGACATAAATAAATGGAAGGACATTCTGTGTTTATAGATTGGCAGACTTAATATTGTTAAGATGTCAATTCTATCCAAAGCAATTTACAGATTCAGTGCAGGCCCAATCAATATACTAATACCCTTCTTTGCAGAAATGTTTTAGCCCAGTGGTTAGGGCGTCCGTCTACCACATGGGAGGTCCGCAGTTCAAGCCCCGGGCCTCCTTGACCCGTGTGGAGCTGGCCCATGCGCAGTGCTGATGCGCGCAAGGAGTGCCGTGCTACACAGGGGTGTCCCCGCATGGGGGAGCCCCACGCGCAAGGAGTGCACCCATAAGGAGAGCCGCCCAGGACGAAGGAGGGAGCAGCCTGCCGAGGAATGGCGCCGCCCACACTTCCCGTGCCGCTGACGACAACAGAAGCGGACAAAGAAACAAGACACAGCAAAAAGACACAGAAAACAGACAACCGGGGGAGGGGAGGGGAATTAAATAAATAAATAAATAAATCTTAAAAAAAAAAAAAAAAGCCTACCATCAAGTTATATGGAAGAGTAAAGGGCCTGGAATTGCCAAAATCATCTTCAAAAAGAATGAAGTTGGAGGACTCACACTTTCCAATCTTAAAACTTACTATGAAGCCACAGTAATCAAAACAGCATGATCCTGGCACAAGGAAAGACATATACACCAAAGAAATCAAACTAAGAGTTCAGAAATCAACCCTCACATATATGGCCAACTGATTTGGACAATGGTGACAAGTCAACTCAATTAGGAAAGAATAGTGTCTTCAACAAATGGTTTGGGAAACCTGTCTGTCCAAATGCATAAGGATGAAGGTTGACTTCTACCTCACACAACATACAAAAATCAACTCAAAATGGATCAGAGACCTAAATATAAACGTTAGAACTATAAAACTACTAGAAGAAAATGTAGGGAAGCACCTTCAGGACCTTGAGCTACACTATGGTTCCTTGGACTTTACACTTCTTGGACTTTACACAAACCATGGCAACAAAAGAAAAAGTAGCTAAATGGAACTTCATCAAAATTGAATTAAATTAATTTTAATTTCATCAAAATTAAAAGCTTTCATATATCAAAAGACTTCATACAAAAGTAAAAATAACCTACAGAATGCAAGAAAATATTTGGAAACTACACATCTGCTAAGGGTTTAATCTAGAATACAAAATTAAATTCTATACCTCAAAAACAAAAAGACAAACAACTCAATTTAAATATGGGCAAAAGATTCAAATAGACATTTCTCCAAAGAAGATAGACAAATGGACGATATATACAAGAAAAGATGCTCAGCATCCATTATGGAAATGCAAATCAAAATCACAATGAAAAACCATTTCACACTCACCAGGAATGGCTACTATCAAAAAAGATAAAACACCAAGTGCTAGAGAAGATGTGGAGAAATAGAACACTTGTTCATTGTTGGTGGGAATGTAAAATGGTACAGCTGCTATGGAAAACAGTTTGGCAATGCCTGAGAAACTTAAGTACAGAGTCGCCATTTTACCCAGCAATTCCAGTTCTATGTATACGCCCGAAAGAATTGAAAACAAGAACTTGAACAGCTATTTTACATACCAATAGTCATAGTGGCATTATTCATAACTGCCAAATGAGGGAAGCAATCTAATTATCCATCAACAGATGAATGGATAAATAGAATGTAGTAAATACAATGTAGTATTATTCAGCCATAAAAAGGAATGAAATTCTGATCTGTGCGATTATACGGATAAATCTCGAAGACATCATGTTGAGTGAAATAAGCTAAACACAAAAAGAAAAATAATGTATGATCTCAAAGTAAATGAAATAATTTGAATATGTAAATTCATAGATTCAGAAACTAGAATAAAGGTTACCAGAGGCTGGGGTTAGGGTATGGAATGGAGAGTTAATGCTTAATTGGTACAGAATTTCTCTTTGGGGTGAAAGAAAAGTTTTATTAGTGGATGGTGGTAATAGTAGCACAATATTGTGAATGTAATCAACATCACTCAACCATATATGTGAAAGTGATTAAATGGGGACATTTTAGGTTGTATATATGTTAGCAGAATAAATTTTCTTTAAAAACCACGAACTGGACAACATAAACTCTGTGCCTTTTTATAAAGTTTTGGGCTACAGTTAATAGTATAATCATAATGATACTATTTCAGCAATTGTAACAAAAGTACCACACTAATGCAAAGTGTTAATAATAGGGAAACTGGGGGTAGGGAGGAATATATGGGAACTCTTTCTTCTGCATGATTTTTCTATAAAGTGATGTCTTTGCTAATAAAAAAGTATATATGAACTTAGACCTTTATCTCACACCATACACACAAAATTAATTCAAAATGGATCATAGCCCTAAATATATGAACTATAACTATAAATTTTCTAAAAGAACACATTAGGAGAAATTCTTTATTTCCTTGGGTTAGGTAAAAATTTCTTAGTACACTAAAAGCATGGTTCGTAACAGAAAAAAAAAAAGAGCTTCATCAAAAGTAAAAACCTTTGTTCTTTTAAATACATCATTAAGAAAATGAAGACACATGCCACAAACTGAGTAAAAATATTTACAATTCATATATCTGATAAAATACGTTATCCAGAATATATAATGAAAACTTTTACAACTTAATAAGCTGACAACCAACCCAATTTAAAAATGGACCAAAGATCTGAATAGACATTTCACCAGAGTATATACAAATGGTTCAGAAACACATAAAAAGACAAATATCATGAGTCACTAAATAAATGCAAACAGAAGACACAATGAAATACTACTACACACCAACTAAAATGGCTACAATCCAAAAAGACTGACAATACCAAATGTTGGCAAGGATGTGGAGAAACAGGAGCCCTCATATAATGCTAGTGGGAATGCAAAATAGTATAGCCACTTTGGAAAACACCTAGGCAATGTGACAGTTCGAAGCTTTTGTGAATCTAAGAAAAGATCATGTTCTTGGAGCTAATCCATTCCTGTGGGTATAGGAATCTTTGATTAAACTGAATTTAGTTGGGGGCCTTTGATTGGAATACTTCAGTAAGATATAACCCAGGGTGGATCTTGGCCCTCTTGCTGGAGTCCTTTATAAACAGGAGAAACTGTCAGAGACACACAGAGAAATAGAAAGCTGCCATTTTCACCCTGCCATGTGAGAAGAGACTCCAGGATCACCAACAGTTGTAGAAAGAGAGAAACCCCAAGAGGCTAATAGAGGTGGGAGGCTGGAATCAGCGTAGCAGCCCAAAGTTGAAGGGACAAGGCCCAGGAAGAGACAAGCCATATGCTTAATCACCCACAGCTGAGCTCAGAAAGAAAGTATCTTTAGGTGATGCCCCCATCTGCTTGATTACCCACAGCTGCAACTTGGTAAGACAGCATCTCTTGATGATGCCTTGATTTGGACATCTTTGCAACCTTGGAACTGTCAGTATCTACCCTAATAAATCCCTGTTGCCAAAGTCAATCCATTTTCGGTATTTTGCACTGGCAACCTTTAGCAAACTAAAATAGACAGTTTCTTAAAAAGACAAACATCAACATACTGGTGGACACAACAATTCTACTTAGGAATGTACCCAAGGGAATGAAAACATATTCACACAGATTTGTATGTCAATGTTCATAGTGGCATTATTCATAATAGACAAAACCGAAAATAACCCCAATGTTCATCAACTCATAAATGGAAAAATAAAACGTGGTAGATCAATACAAAGGAATACTATTCAACAATAAAAAGAAACAAATCACTTATAATGCTACACCATAGATGAAACTGAACATTGTGCTAAGTGAAAGAAGCCAGACACAAAAAGACTATGTACTGTATGACACCATTTATATAATATTCTCAGAAAAGGCAAATCTACAGAAACAGGAAGCATATCAGTGGTTGCCTGAGGCTGGATCGTGAGCAGGGACTGATTACAAACAGACATGTGAACATGCTAAAAGTCATGTGTGATGATTGCATAACTCTGAACATTTTATAGAAATAATAGAAATACATACTTACAATGGTTACATTTTGTGGTGTATGAAAATTATAGCTCAAAAAAAAACTGTTAAAAAGAACTAAAATAAGCATTAATATGCCCACAAGGTTTTGCAAAAATTAAAACAAACATGAATTACCTTAAAACCTTGTGACCACAATGTCCTTGTTACTAGCGCATAATCTGTTATCTCTGTAGAGTTTATGAGATTAAATATTATAACTATAATATAATTTTATATGAAGCTATTGCAGTGCCAGAACCAAAAGAATGGAATGCAGGTCTGTGGGCAGCTGCGGGCCTCCGGGAGGGTCGACGCGATGGCCGGGTGAGCTCTCCGGACGGGGGCTGCCCCACGGTTAAAGGAGAGGAGGGGAGTCGGCACGAAGCCGTTGGGCCCTCGCTCTCTCCGCTCAGGCACGGGGGACGCGCGGTGCAAGCAAAAACACCACGGAGACGAGATCTAGGCACAAGTCTGATTTATTGTAGAAGGGGACATGGTTTTATAGGGTCTAGGGATACGTAAAGGGACTTGATTGGTGCCGGCGGGTGCTGTTGCTTGCGTAGACGGTTACTGGACAGTAGGCGGTTACTGGACAGTAGGCGGTTACTGGACAGTAGGCGGCTAAGGGGTTAGGAGCAAGGGAGGGGAAGGGGAAAGTGTGGGCTGTCTAGATAACGGCTAGGCGGAAGACGGAGAAGGAGAGAAGGAGGGGCAGCGCCGGCTGCCAATACTGGGCGGGAAGGAGACGGGGACACAGGTCTGAGAGAATGCTTTGGCTGTTCTCACATAAACTGAGCAGGGATAAGAGTAGTGTCATTCCCTTCCCTCCTGGTTCAGTACAGTCACTATATTAGGATTAGATTGGAAAAGATCTGTGCAGAAAGATCACAGCCTCTGTGCTGAGATCTTACAGTCCCAAGCCAAAGTACTCATCACCTTCCTTCCCCTCACTCCAATTGGCTTGTCCTTTCATTTCCCTGTTTCAGTCAACCACAACTTTCCTAGTCCAGTCTCTGATATTCAGTTATATCTTATTCCTCTCTCTCCCTCTCTCCTCAAGTCAACAAGTTCTTGTCCACTTTGGCTTCAAATATCTCTAAAATTGCCCTCTTTTCTATTCCAATTAACACTGTCCATGTCACATATGGATAACTAAAACAGTCCAAGCCAGCGTCCATAAATCCAGACTAATGAATCTCCAAAGCATTCAGCATACCACCTTTAGAAAAATCTTAGTTTTACATTATTTTCATTATAAACTGTTTCTAACAGAAAAATGTACAAAGTACAGCCACCCATGCCCATGTAATCATCCACTCAGCTCTATCCTTCATAACATTTTTCCATATTTAATTCAGATTTCTTCAAACAAATAAAATAGTTCAGAAACACTTGAAACCCTCTGCTCACCTCTCTGAAATGCCATTCTCCTTCCTCTCTCCACCCCCTCAGAGAGATAACCACCAATTATTACCGTGGTGTCCTAGTGCTGATTTCTACTTTTCCCATTCCTTCTACATTTATTAATTGGAATTCTTCTGTAAGAAAGAGTTTTCCCTTCTTCATCAATTTATTCATTCAATTGTTTTTAATATCAGTATGGACTTACATATATTTATTTTATTCTTTAGGTTATAAGCCAATATTATTTATGTATTTATTTTTTATTCAAATTATTCCAGATTTGGCTATTGGGAGCTCTTTCAGGTCAATTCCCTGTTCTTTGGACATAACCCCCTGATTTTTTTAAGGTATGTCCTTACTTTCTTGCACCACAAGATGTTCTTATATTTTCCCTCCCCAATGCTGGAATCATTCACTTCGCCAAAAAGCTCTAGTTCATTTTGTTCAAGAATGGTATTTAGAAACCAAAATCTGGGCACTACATGTGTCCACTGCTACTGGAGTTTCACTATTTCTAGGACCTCCCAGGAGACAAAGCTAGAAAAAATATATATGTATACTGACCCCCGACTAACCAACTCCTGGCAAACAGTGACATGTTTTTTATCCCTCTAGTTTTGTCTTTTCAAGAATGTTGTATGGAATCATACAATCTGTAGACTTTCTGTATGGTTCCTGTCACTTAGCAAAATGCATTTAGGAGTCATCCATGCTGTTGTGAATCAGTAGTTCCTCTTTATTGCCTAGTAATATTCTACTGAATGGATGTACCACAGTTTACCCATTCACTCATTAAGAAAATCTGGTTTATTTCCAGTTCTTGGCAATTTTTAATAAAGCTTCTATAAACAGTCACACATACGTTTTTCTGTGAACATAGTTTTCAATTTGCTTAGGTAAATAAATTCCTAAGAGTGAGAACTGAAGGGTCATATGGTAAATGTATGTTTAATATTATAGGAAACTGTCAAATTTTATTACAGAGTGACTATACTATTTTGCATTCTCACCAGCATTTCATGAGGATTCCAGCTGCTCTGTATCCTCAACAGCACTTGATATTGTCAGTTTTGTTTATCTGTTTCATGAAATGAGCACCTTTATATATGTCTCCCTTTACACATGTGAAAGTTTCTCCAAGATACATAACTAGGTATCTCATTGTGGTTTCAATTTGCATTTTCCTAATGACAATGATGTTTAGTATATTTGATGAACTTGTTTTCTATCTATATATCTTCTTTGATAAAGTGTCTCTTCATATCTTTTACCCATTTTTCATCCAGATATTTTCTAATTGGTTATTTTAAGAGTTTTTTATATGTCCTGGATACAAATCCTTTATCAATTTTTTCTTTAATGGATCATATGTTTGATATATGTAAAAACGTTTTGCCAATTCCAAGGTCCCACAGACTTGTCCTACCTTTTGTCTTAGAAGTTTTATAAATTTTGTTTTACATTTATCCCTATGATTCTTTTTAAGTTAATTTTTGCATAAGGCATGAGGTATGTGTCAAGATTCTTCTTTTCATACAGAGACTTTCAATTTTTCCAGAACCATTTGTTGAAAAGACTGTCCTTTCTCCTTTGACTTGCATTTGTACTTTTGTCAAAAATCAATTGACAATATTTATATGGGTCTATTTCTGGGCTCTCTATTCTGTCCCATTGCTCTATATGTTTAACCTTTTGATGGTACCACATTTGATGATTACTGTAGCTTTATATTTAATCTTGAAATCAAGTAATGTGAGTCCCACAACTTTGTTCTTCTTTTTCAGAATTGTTTTACTTACTTCACTTCCTCTGCCTTTCCATATATATGTATATATAAATGCATATATATCTACAAAAATTCTTGCTGTGACTTTGACTGGGATTGAATTGAATCTAGATATGACATTAGGGAGAACTGACATCTTAAAAATATTGAGTCTTCTAATCCATGAACACGTTCTCTCTCCCCTCTCTCTCTCATTTTCTCTCTGCAAATATTTGATTTCTTTCACCACTATTTCAATAGTTATTTTTCAGTATCAGTACTCTGTACACATTTTGTTAAATTTATAACACGTATTTCATTTTTGGTCCTATAATAAATGGTATTTTTATTTCAAATGCCAATATTCATTGTAAATACACATATAGAAAAATGATTCCCTTTTGTATATTGACATTTCATCCATGACTTGATGTAGTGTGATGGACTTCTTTATGTTTCGCAATAATGTTTTACAATTTTCTTCTTTAAAATTTGGTGCATAATATTTTATATTTATTCAAAGATACTTTGGTTTTTATAAATGGTATCATTTTTATAATATGTTCTAAATTTTTGTCCCTAGTTTATAAAAATGCAGCTAGTTTTGGGATATAATGTTTGAATCCAACAATCCTGGTATGCTTTCCTATTATTTCTGATCATTTGTGTCTAGATGGAATAAAAGGTTTGTGTTTTCCTTCCCACTTCCTACATATTTTATTTCTCTAACTTTTCCTATTCATTGGGAGACAAAGGACTCTTGCATTTCAACATAGCTTATAATCAGAGATAGTGACTGCCTTTATCTTTTCAAGGATGTTTATATATCTTGGAAGATATAGTTTCTCCCTCCATAGCAAAGTGCAGGCATACTTACTGTCCAATATAGTAAGTATATTTACCTCCATAATAAAGAGCAGGCATGTTTACTGCCCATTACAAAAAACAATATTCAGGTTCTCTAAGTTCAGGGTTCATCTCCTGTAATATAACCCATTGTATGTAAAAGTATCACCTAGCCCTTTTCCTGTCACCCTATGGAAAATGGAGTTCAAGAAACCAGATCCAAAAGACTGTTGATACTATTGCTATTGCTATGAATAATAAAGTCCTTTGTCTCTGACATAGGAGTCTCACATCTTCTGCCATCATCCATCAAACTTTGGCAAGTTAACTTGCTAGCTTAAAGTAGGGAAATGGATGTGGCTCAACCAACTGGGCTCCTGCCTACCATATAGGAGGTCCAGGGTTCGTTTCCCAGGGCCTCCTGGTGAGGGCAAGCTGGCCCACATGGCAAGCTGGCCCCACAGTGCTGGCCCACTCAGGAATGCAGCCCTGTGCAGGAGTGCTGGCCAATGAGGAGAACTGATGCAGCAAGATGACGCAATAAGAGACACAGAGGAGAGAAAAGAAGAAGACATACCCGAACAGGGGAGCTGAGGTGACAGAAGAGAGTGATCACCTCTCTCCCACTCCAGAAGGCCCCAGGATCTGTTTCCAGAGCCACCTAATGAGAATACAAGTAGACACAGAAGAAAACACTCCAAATGGACACAGAGAGCAGACAACAGGGGCAACAGGGGGCAGGGGAGAAATAAATTTTTAAAAAATAAATCTTAAAAAAAGTAAAGTAAAATCTCAGACCCTTCACGGTTCTTGACATTATTATACTGGCTAGAATTCTGAGTACAAAGGTGACCTGTAGGCATCCTTGGCTTCTTTCTGATTTTAAAGGAAATGTTTTATTCTGTGTCGATAAAATAAGTGATTTAGATTCTTGGTGGATATCCTTTTCAGGTTAAGGGGAGAAGTTAAAACAATTTCCTAATCCATTTAACTTGGGGAACTATTGCTTTAGTGGCCTAAAAGAGATGATGTTGCTTTCAAAAGGGGTTCCCCTTGGAATCAAAAAGATGGAAGGAATCCCAAGAGGGAGCTACTGGAATTTCAGGCAGGACAGTTTTTCACTATGTCCTGCCCTCCAGGTCATCTGACAATCTTTACCCCCTACCTACCAAATACTAGCAACATTGCTACTCTCAATGAATAAAGAACACTACAATTTTTCCAAATATCCTCTAGAGCAGGGGTTGACAGACTTTTTTTAATAGAGAGTGAGACAGTAAATATTTTAGGTTTTGTAGGTCATTCGGTTTATCTGTCACAACCACTGAATTCTACTAGCATAGAGCAAAAGCAGCCACAGACAATACATAGGTCATGGCTGTGTTCCAATAAAATTTTAGAAAAGCAGGTGATGGTAAGATTTGATCTGCAGGTTGTATTCTTTGCTGACCTTTGCTCTAGAAGGATATATAGACAGAAGAATCCCCTCAGATTTCATTACATAAGGAAACTGGGGTCAGGGATGAAGTGATTTGCCTATGGTTACCCAGCCATTTTGTACCAACCAAGGATTAGAACCCAGGCCTCCTAATCGCTGGTGCTCTTTCCACTATATCACACAGAACAAATGACATACTAGCAGAATCTGTCTCAGCAAGTATTTTTATCCACTTCTAATTGTAAGCAACTATATATGGACACCGGCAGATGTACATGAATGTCCAAGTCTTTCCTAGAGTTTCCTTCTCTGCAGTCTATAGTATTTTTCTAGTTTGCATCATTCACAGATGAAGGCACCTGTGTTCCATCTCAAGAATGTCTATGAAAACATGTAATATACTTGGGCTGCAGGCTGAACCTAGAAGAGAGCCTTCCCACAATAACTAATCATAAGTCATTCATCTCCTATATATTTCTAAGGCCTTCCTCAGAATATTGTCCTTGATTTTTCATCTGTATACCAGACCTTACATCCGATCAAATTTAAGTCTATTTTCAAGTGAGAGTCCCTGCAGAATTGGATCCAATACTAATCTATGTAAAGTATCAGAATGTGTCACCCTTACTTCATTTCGTTCATCTGCAATTGCTAACATTCTATCCACAAAGACATTTTGTCTGGCCTGATTGCTTCACCAAAGTGCTAAATAAATTGCCTCAATGCAAGGAAGGTGAATAGGTGTCAGCAGTGACACACACAACTCAAAGCAAAGAATTAGTTCTTAGGAGAGAACTGAACTCAGAAATGAACAGATACATAACCAGTCAAAGTCAAAAACAAGATTTCTGATGGTCATTTAGGGTCTCTGGTGCCATATTAACCCAATCTTGCTGGAATTCTCATACTGAGAAGAAGATTGGACTGCATGAACTGAAGTTCTTCCAACCCCAAGACTTAGTGTTTCTGAATTCAGATAAAAGACTGTTAAAGCCTGGAAAAGTCAGAGAAATCCTCACAAAAGATGAACTCAGTTGTGAAGGACAGAATTTAGATATGGAAAGAAAAGGCAGACATGCATAAAGAGATCAATGTAGCTCTGCACCACTGGGCTTCTCTCTTCCTCTTCTCAGTCTCAGAATCTCCAGGGTTATCCCATTATCAAGAGGCCTCTATAGATATGACCTTCTAAGAAATTACTTAGAATTGACCACACCAAAGCAGCAGTCATAAATGCCAATTAGAATCACTGGCCTGGCATATTTAGTTATTAAGCAGCAATAATATAATCTTAGTAATTTCTGTTGGAATCTGGTGTGTTCAAATTCTTTGGAAGCTAAATAAATGATAGGCAAGGAAAAGAATCAACTATCAGACTTAATGTTTTTTTGATGAAAAAGGGAAGAAATATTGAGACACTAGATTATGGGTTCAGTAGTCCTTGCCTTTATTCTGTGCCTGAAAAACTAACCGCCTCTTCAAGAACTGACTTTACTCCCTGATACGGGTAGTACTCCCTGATACGGCCAGTAGAATGTTCATATTCCTGGCTTATTATCATTTAGGTATAAGTTCTCCAAAAGGCAGTGTGTAATCCAAAGCTGCTAACTGGTTCAAATGTCAAGGTCAACCAGAAAAAAAAACATAATTCTAAAGAAATTAAAACAAAAGTTTTGGACATCTGAACTTTTGATAAGAATTTGTCAAGCATCATCAGTTCCTTGCCTAACTTGGAAGTAAACCAAATTTTCTCATGCGGATGGCTTTGGAGCCTCCTAGTGGCAGCCTCAAGGGACCTACGGTGTTAAGAGTCTTGGAAAGGACCAGGCTTTCAAGATAGGGCATTAGTTATGTCCACTGGTGATCAATTCAAACATGTTACCTCCAATGATATGCTCAGGGCATTATATTGGGCACTAGGAATGCAATTTTGAATAAATGTTGATTCCTGTCCTCATGGAGCTCACAATCAACTATGGAAAAAAACAAGAACAGAGATAACTCTGACACAATGTAGTAAGTATATATAATCTGCATAATAGGGAAAGGGAATGAAGTCACAAAATGGGGACTAAAGGGAGAGACAACCTTAAAGGTCTGAGACAAACCTTAAAGGATAAAGAGAAGTCTACCTGGTGGAGAATCCAAATACATTATATATTTTCATGCTTTTGCTATTCTGCCCCCTTAATTTAGAACACTCCCTTTTCAACTTGCTATTGTAGGTAGAATACTAAAGCTAGAGTATAATAGGTTGGGAAGAAAGCTGGAGAAAGAGATTAGCAGCAAACAGGAGATTTGGTGTGCTACAGGCAGGGCTCCCATCCCCCACAGGCCTCGGGGTTCTTCCTGCTCTTCCCAGCTGGATGACTCTTCCTAGCTCCTGGCTTCTCAGGCTGAAGCGGAAGCCACCTTCCCTGCAGAGGCGCCTCAGTCTGGAGCATCCAGCAAGGAGTGCCAGGCGACCCAAGCCACAACCACTAGGAACCTAGCAGTGCTTTGTGGGGCATTGGGGAAGTCTGCCTCCCTCTTCTTAGCTCTTGGCTCCTGAAGAGAAACAATTTGTATTTTCCAGCTGCAGAATGTGTAGTAACTTTAAAGATTGGCAGCAACGAGTAAACTGGAATTAAAGAAAGACAAGATCCTGGAGGTTCAATTTATGAAGGATGATGATGTTCTTAATTACATTCTTGATAGAGAAGGAGGAGCTAAATTAAGAGAGACGTGAGCTCAACTTTTGGTCAACATAATAATAATAATAATAATAATAATAAAGAAACCAGAACATGATTTGGCAGAAGATGACCAGGAAGTCTTAACAGAACAGAACTATGTAGGGAAGTTTTGGGAAAAAGATGTTCAAAAATCCTTGAGGGGGTGCAGTGATGCTCAGAGATGAACTTACCAGGTGCAATGGATGTATCACGATGATGGGAGAGAGTGTTGCTGTGGGGGGAGTGGGGGGCGGGGGCGGTGGGGTTGAATGGGACCTCATATATTTTTTTTAATGTAATTAAAAAATAATAATAATAAATAAATATTTTTTTAAAAAATCCTTGAAAAATGGCTCTCCTACAGATGATGGCAATAAAGTTTATTATTTTCAGCACAGAAAGCACTCTGAAAAGATGGCTAAACTAGCTTCAGAACTAGCAAAAACACCAAGGAAAAAATGTTTCATCAAGGGAGGGTGGGGGGAACATTTGAACATAGGAGATTGTCAGGTATGTGGTTAAAATTATAATGTAGAAAAAACTCTAAAAAATATAATATGGAAGTTTACCTGTTTAAGATGCATGGGGGGGGGGGCATCTGACACAGGGCAAGCTTCTAGGGAGTGTGTGAGCACTCATTTTGTCATAGTGGGTTATATCATTGGGTGGAGACCCATACAATGAGAGTGAAGGTATATCGACATCCTGGGGAGGACTGATGTTCTCAGACAGAGGGAATTGTATCTCTCGAGAGAATTGGTGGCTCCCAATGAGTTAGCGCAGTCAAGTATGTCAAGCCCTCAATATTGTTGCAAGTATCTCTGAATATGGTCCTTCAAAGTAATAAAGACTGATTGTCATGGTGGGCCCTGAGGGGAGGGGGAAAGTGGTGTTAATACATGGAATCAGTGTAACTGTGGGGCAATGGAAGTGTTCCACAAGATCATGCAATGATGGATACAGGACATGTTAAATTACACCAAAAATGTATAAAAGTCTATAGGCTAAAATATAAACCATAATGTAAAACATAAGATAACTAAAAATTTATAAAGTTGTATATAGTCTAAAAGATAAACCATAATGTAAGCCCAAAAGGAACCATGTTTGAAAGCTATTGTTTCAATATCTGTACATCAGCTGCAGCAAATATAATATGAACATGTAAAAAGATCATTGCTGAGGAAGGGACAAAGGGTTTGATATTGGATATGTGGGAGTACCATATATTGTATATGTGAATCACCGTGATCTAAAACTTTTGTGAAGACAAACTTAAAAGCAGAATAAAAGAGAAAGAATGTGAACACTGAGGAATAAAGAGAAGAAATTGCCTTGCCACTGTATGTACAGGGCAATACCTATACCAGTGATGAAAGGCAAAATGTCAAAAACAAAGCTTTTTCATTTTTTCATTTTTTGATACCCCAATTCATTGTTCCTTTATTTAATTTTTCTAAATTACTATGTATTCTATATCTAACCTTTAAACCCAACACAATATATTCCATTTTACTATTCATGAAATCTGGCAATATATTGAGCTTCCTTTTTTGAAGAAGTTTTGGACTAAAGAGAGGTTCAACTATGGCGCACTTGTGTGGGGTGTTATTGGTGGGGGGCACATGGTTGGGAGGGAGCTCTCCAGGGCATGTATACAGGTTACATAGAAAGGTTTGGACATATTCATAGTGGTTTCAGTTGGAAACAACAGCTAAGAGAGTGCCGAGTTCCTTGCCAGGGGAGCTCTATCACATTCCCCAATGGAACAGCAATGATCCCCCAAGTGCAATGGCAAAGACCAACAAAAATGAATGGTCCAACAATGAGCCCTTGATACTGATGGCTACAATTATGAGCCTGTGTACCTGAAATATGAACTAGGCTTAGAGCTTTAGGGTACCTAAGAGTTACCTCCTGAGAGCCTCCATGTCGCTCAAACATGGCCACTCTCTAAGCCAAACTCAGCATGTAGATGCATTGCCTTTCCCCCAGCATGGGATATGACTCCCGGGGATTGAGCCTCCCTGGTGCTGAGGGATTACTACCAAGCACCAGCTGGTAATGTAACTAGAAAAAGACCTTGAATAAAGGGTCAACTCAGACCAGCAGAATATCTCAGCCTACATGTAGTATCAGGAGTTAAAAACTGCTTTATGAGTCTGGATAAAAGGGAGAAATGGAAAGGACAAATGAGTTTATATGGCTATGAGTCTCCAAAAAAATTGTCAGGAGGTCATCAGATGGATGATGCTTACACACGCCTCAGCATGGTCCCAGAGACAGCCAGAGTAGGTAGAAGCCCAGGTACTGCTTCTCCTGAGGGCTACAGAGACCCACAGGTTCTATGGTCATGGCAGATGGCTCTGGAGTTCAGTGCCATGTCAGTTGTTCCTACTTTGAAGTTCGTGTTCCTGAGTGTGATGGAGTTGGACTCAGATGTGACCTTTCTCCACATGCCTCTTCTGTTACTTTTACCAGACCTGTGGTTGGCGTTTAGGTTGGTGTATACTCAGGAGACCTGAATCTCTGGACTGTCCATGTGACGACCAGGCCCTGGGCCTCAGCAGACTTGCGGCTCCTACCCTCTGGTTTGTTGGACTTAACCCTTGCCGGCTGACAGGGAAGTGAAGAAGGTCAACCACCACACCAGGGAGCCAAGAGTGCCTACAGCTGCCAGCAGGAGAATTGCATCCATCTTCCATGTGGAATCTAAGCCCCCTCTTGATGTAGAGGGGGACTGGACATAACCATCCCAGGGTCCACAGGATGGAGGAACAGAGTATGGATGAGAATGGACTTACTGGTGTTCTGCTGGGGAACTATTGTGATTAGTAAGGGAAGAAATTGTAGTAGTGATGTGGAGAGGGTGGTCACGGTGGCTGCTGATGGTAGGGAGACAGAAGAAGAGATACGGTGTGGGGGCATTTTCAGAATTTGGAGTTGTCCTGGGTGGTGCTGCAGGGATGGATGCTGGGTGTTGTGTGTCCTGCCATGGACCACTGGGGGAGAGTGTGGACTACAATGTGGACCACTATCCATGTGGTGCAGTGGTGCTCCAGAATGTATTCACCAGGTGCAGTGGATATGCCATGATGATGGAAGAGGTTGGTGATGTGGGAGGGGTGGGGTGGGTGGGGTGGGGGTTATATGGGGGCCTCATATTTTTTAACATAACATTTAAAAGATAATAAAGAAGGGGGAAAAAAGTGTTTCATGTGATTTAAAGGATGATCCTGCAAATATGAGATGTGTTCTTCAAAGTAGTAAAGGTCATTCCACTTCCAGACAAAATTCAGTTGAAGAACAATGGCAAAAGTGAATTTCTGTCAACAACACCTAGTGGCCTAAGAAAAAGATTAACAGTTTCAAGTTCTAATTCTGACAGCGAAAGTGACTATTCTGCTTCCAATTCAAAGGATGTTGTTTGCAAAGAAAAGCCTTCTAAGAAAATGAAGAGATAAAACAAGTGACTTAGTAGAAGAGTAATTAGAAGCTCACAGCAGTTCTAAAGTTTTAACTGCTAATAGAAAACTGCAAAAATTAAAGAGGGCTGAACTGAATCAGCAAACTTTGTATAACTTATTAAGCAAAGTTTCTCCACCCTTTTCTGCTAATCTTAAACAACTAACTCAACAATATAAACATTTAATTCATAAAAGGATGTTACAGTCACACTTGGGGTACAACACTGTGTTTTATGGTTTGAGTTCTAAGGGAGATTTACCTGAAAGATTTGAACTACCATGGCACAAGATTCCATCCATGTTGTCATCAATTGCTTCTATCCTGGAATCAGTGTAAAATCAGTCCTGAATTCTATAATAAAAGAAGTCCTTGATCATGTGGGTACTTTCTGCAGCATGCTGGATCAGCTAGATTGGATAATAAACATATTTAAAGAAGATTCTTCTTTAGAACTCTTCCTGCTCATCCACAATTCAGAGAGAAAATGGTGAAAGGAGAAGACAGCAAATTATTGGGCAGGTGTCATTCTTGTATAACATATACCTTTTAGTGTCTACTGGTCACCGCAATGATCCTCTCATGTGGTATCGTGCAAAGCAGAGTCTATAACTGGCTCTGATATGAAACTACTACATATAGTCCATATGCTGAAGAAACCTCCTATAAGAATTCTCTTCTGGTTAAACAGTCTGGATCATTATGACTTGGTTCCCTAATTCATCTTACCTCTAAAACAAGGGGTACTTTTCAGGCTACATATAAAGAATCACCTAGGTAACCAGGATAACCCTTCCTACATTGGACTTTCTTTTCAAGATTTTTACCAGCAGTGTCAGGAAGCATTTCTTGTCAACAGTGATGACACTTTGAACCCAGTTAACTAAATTGAGGGGCTACAACCTGATTATTGAATGTGAAAAACAAGGAGACAGTTCTTAAAGCTGCATAAGAAAAGCAATGTGTAATATACAAAGGTGCCCCAGTAAAATTATGTGCCAATTGCTCATATCAGAAATTATGGAGACAAAAGACTGTAGGACAAAATATTTAAAGTGATGAAAGAAAACAACTGCCAACCAAGAATTTTATATCCAGTAAGACTGTCCTTCAAATATGAGGTAAAAATTGAGACAATCCTAGGTAAATAAATATTGAGGGAGTTCATCACTAGACCTACAGACAAGCAATGCTAAAGGGAGTTCTTCTGACTGAATGGAAAGGGTACTGGACATGGACCATTAAAGGTAACCATATGGATGATTTAAAATGCCATTATTATTGTACCGTATTTTGGGGTATAAAATTCTTTTTACTTCATACAGGTTCTAAAATGCAAATTCATAAAAAGCAATGATGGGGAAGGGCAAGATAGCATCGGTTTAAGTACACACTCACCATCTCTCACAAAAAACGGCTGAGTAGGGGCAAAATCCTGCCTAAGTAAGCTGTTTTGGGAACCCACAAAGCAGGAGGCTTTAGGGCATCAATCTGGAGAGTCTGACAAAGAGATAAATTGCTCAAGGTAAAACCTTGAGTTTGATGTCCTTGAGACTGGAAATGTGGGATGACTAAACCGCACCCTCGAGGCAAAAAGCCACTGTGATGGTCACCCAGACAAAGGAAGCTTTCTCTGAGAATAGGAGTGTTCTGGTGAAGGAAGGAGAGGGGTTTCCTTTTTGTAGGTTTGGTTGTCTGGACCCCCTTTTGAGCTTTGAGGAGCATACCAGCTGACTCAAGGTGGCAAGAGGGGAAGGAAAGGCAAATCTGCTGAGGCAGCCTGATTTACTTAACCTCCTAGGACAGAAAAACTTGGCCTGGGAGAAAGTGGAATCAGGCAATTGATTAGCCTGGTGCTGAAACTATCAAAATTTCAACTCCCCTTAGGTAGGCAGGCAGTAGGAAGCACTTATCAAGTTTCCAAGAGTGTATTTAGGGACACTGGGAGGAGGGAGTGGTTTGGAAGGGGCTTAAGAGTCATTTTTTCTGCAGTGAATTAAGTCACCAGTGTCCCATTGGAATTTCAAAAGGGAACACTCACAGAGGCTATTGTGTCCTGCTACCCTTACAGAGAAAGCATTAAGAATACAAAGGGAGGGAAGCAGATGTGGCTCAACTGATAGAGTGTCTGCCTACCACATGGGAGGTCCGCGGTTCAAACCCCAGGCCTCCTTGGCCCGTGTGAAGCTGGCCCACATGCAGTGCTGCTGAGTGCAAGGAGTGCCATGCCACGCAGGGGTGTCTCCCGTGTAGGGGAGCCCCACACGCAAGGAGTGCTTCCCGCAAGGAGAGCTATCCCATGCAAAAAAGCACAGCCCTCCCAGGAGTGGCGCCGTACACATGAAGAGCTGACACAGCAAGATGACGCAACAAAAAGAGACACAGATTCCCAATACCGCCGAGAATGCAAACAGACACAGAAAGAACACACAGTGAATAGACACAAGAGAGCAGACAATGGGGGCAGGGGGAGGGAGGGAGGTAAGGGGAGAGATATAAATAAAATAAATCTTAACAAAAAAAAAAAAAAGAATACACAGGGGGCAGGAAAAGACTACTACTCAGCAGAAATTTATCCAGCTGCAGAGTCAAACTTATCTAAAGGAAAGTGACTAGATAGCTTTCTAAAGACCTAACTGACCCAATGAGAAAGTTTAGCTCAGTGGAGGAGTTTTTGCCTTGAATATATGAGACACTTAGTTCAATTTCTTAAGAGTGGTGATCCACCAGGATATCAAAAATACAGCTAATAATTTGGGACAGGGAAAATATATGTATTATTCTTGTATTAGCTTCTTTTGGGTCTCTTATTTTTCCTGAAAAAAAAAAAAAAGGTTATTTTTCTTAAAATTTTAACTTAGTTTAGTCACTAAAACCCACTTCAAGACCTGCAGAGGGCAGGCTGCAGGGTAATTGATTGATGAATACCAGCAGCTTGAAAAGATCCACAGGAGCCTAAGAGCGAAGGCTGTTTCTCCTTATTTCTGTTTGACTGCTTGCTAGTGGATTTGTTTGTTTTCTGCTTCTCTTGTCTTTCTTTCCTCTTACTCCCACCCCACCCCCCTTTTGTAATCAGGTGCTGCTGGCCTGTTTCTTGTTTGCTGTGTTTCCTCTTCTTTGATTTCCCTTTTCTGTGTATACCAGTTTTGTCCAGCATGTTATCTCTTTTCCTTCCATACCTTTCTATCTTCCACTTTCAGTTCTTGTTCTTAATTCCAATTCTCTTTGTTCCAGATCTCAATTTTTCTGTTTTTTTTTTTTAATTTCTACTATTCTGTTTTCCTTCTTTATTAACTTTTTTCCTTTTGTCCTTTCTTTTCTCTTTCCCTGTCTCCTCATCATTCTGGCATTTTAATTCATTCTATATACTTTTCCATATTATGTTTCCCATTTCATTGTAGGTACTCCACATTTTTAATCCTATTACTCTATACTACTTACATGAGTTATTCATTTTCCTATGTCTTATATGGTTTTTCTTCTAACTTTTACTACTATTATTGTTAAGTCTTTTTCTTTTCTTACCTCTTTTGCTTCTCTGGCCCTGATCTTTTTCCTTCAAGGAAACATAGACAACAGCAAGGATAGAATAAGAAGAAGTGTCAAAGAGAAAACTTAACACATACACACAAACAGCAACTAAATAAAACCCTAGACTATAGAGAGAAGCAAATCAACTGAATAAACCCATCAAGATGAAAAGATGACCAGACAACAACAAAAAATTACAAACTATACCCAGAAACAGGAAGACATGACTGAGCCCAATGAACAAACCCAAAACAAGGAAGAAGTGCAGAACATCAAACAACTAATCAAAGCTGTCCAAAAAATATCATGGACCAACTTAATGAAGTGAAGGAAGAGATTACAGATATTAAGAAAATGCTGAGAGAACATACTGAAGAAATTATAAACATACATAAAAAGATAATGGATATGATGGTGAAGAATGGCACAATCCAAGAAATCAAAAGTACACTGGAAGCACATAATAACAGATTTGAACAGGCAGAGGAAAGAATTGGTGATGTGGAGGACAGTACATCTGAAATCAAACTGATAGAACAGACAGATAAAAAGCAAGAAAAAATCCAGCAGGGACTTAGGGATTTAAATGACAACAGAAAACACTCAAACTTACGCATGCATTATAGGCATCCCAGGGGTGGAAGGGAAGGGAAAGGGGACAGAAGGAGTGTTGGAGGAAATAATGACTGAAAACATCCCAACCCTACTGAGGGAAAGGGATGCACATGTCCAGGAAGTGCAGTGCACCCCAAAGAATATAAATCTCAACAGGCCTACTCCAAGACATATACTTACCAACTTTCCAATGCTCAAGACAAAGAGATAATACTGAAGGCAGCAAGAGAAAAGATAACCATCACATACAAGGGAAGCTCAACAAAATTAAGTGCTGATTTCTCATCTGAAACCATGGAGGCAGAAGGCAGTGGTATAACATAGTTAAGTTACTAAAAGAAAAAACTTCCAACCAAGAATTCTCTATCAAGCAAAGCTGGCATTCAAAAATGATGGGGAGAATTCAAAATATTCACAGATAAACAGAAACTAAAAGAGTATGCAAAAAGGAAAACTGCCCTTCAAGAAATACTAAAGGGAGTTCTGCATACTGAAAGGAAAAACACAGGAGAGAGACAGTTGGAGGAGAGTGTACTAAAAAGACAAAAAGAGAAATAAAAACAACATATAATGTACACAAAGCCAAAGAAAATATGGGTAATATAAGTAATTCCATGTCAGTAATAACACTGAATATTAATTGATTAAAATCACTGGTCAGAGACAAAGACTGGCAGAATGAATAAGGAAATATGACCCATCTACATGCTGTCTAAAAGAAACCCACCTTAGACCCAGGGATTCAAGGAGGCTGAAAGTGAATGGCTGAAAAACAATCTTACAAGCAAACAATAACCAAAAAAGTGTGGGAGTAGCTATGCTAGTATTGGACGAAATAGACTTTAAATGCAAAACTACTGTAAGAGACAAAAATGAACTGTATATGAGTAAAAGGGATAATCTTTCAAAAAGAAAAAACAATCATAAACATTTAAGCACCTAACCAGGGTGCCTCAAAATAAATAAGGCAAACACTAGAAAAACTAAGTGGAGAAATGGATGCCTCTACAATCATAGTGAGGGACTTTAATATACCATTATCTCGAAGCGGACTTGGCAGATTGGTTAGGGTGTCTGTCTACCATATGGGAGGTCCACAGTTCAAACCCCGGGCCTCCTTGACCCATGTGGAGCTGGCCCATGCGCAGTGCTGATGTGCACAAGGAGTGCCCTGCCACACAGGGGTGTCCCCCGCATAAGAATGGTGCTGCACACAAGGAGAGCTGACACAACAAGATGATACAACAAAAAGAAACACAGATTCCCATGCCACTGACAACAGAAGCAGACAAAAAAGAACACGCAGCCAATAGGCACAGAGAACAGACAACTGGGGTGGGGGGGTGGAAAGGGGAGAGAAGTAAATAAACAAATAAATCTTAAAATATATATACACACATATATATACCAATATCACCATTAGATAGAACATCCCAGGAGAGAATCAAAAAAGCAAGAAAGACTTTAAACTATACATTAGAGAATCTAGATCTAATAGACATATACAGAACACTACACCCAAATACAGTGGAACATACATTCTTCTCAAGTGCACATGGATCATTCTCCAAGATAGACCACATGCTACGCCACAGAAAAATTTTCAATGAACTCAGAAAGACTGAAATTATACAAAGTAATTTCTCTAACTACAATGAAATGAAGCTGGAAATCTGTAAGGGACAGAGAATCAGATTAGGTACAAATATATGGAAGTTAAACAATACACTCTTAGACAAACAGTAGGTCAAGGTGGAACTCTCAAAAGAAATCAATAACTACCTTGAAATGAATGAAAATGACAACACAATATACCAAAACCTATAGGATACAGCAAAAGCTGTACTGAGAGTGAAATTCATAGCCATAAATACATACATCAAAAAAGAAGAGCTAAATATGAAGATCTAACCACACACCTGGAAGAATTAGAAAAAGATCAACAAACTAACCCTAAAGGAGTTAGAAAGATGGAAATGACAAAGATTAGAGCAGAACTAAATGAAAAGGAAAATAAAAAAGCACTAGAAAAAATAAAACCAAAAGCATGTTCTTTGAGAAGATCAATAAAATTGGCAAACCCTTAGCTAAACTAATAAAGAAAAAAAGAGAGAAGATGCAAATACACAAAATGAGAAAAGAGAAAAGATATATCACCACAAGCCCCAGAGAAATAGAGTATCATAAGAGGATACTCTAAAAAATTATATGTCAACAAGGACATTTCCAATTATAGGAAATGGTCAAATTACTACAAATACACAAGCAGACTCCATTGATGAAAGAAGAAAGTGATGAACTCAACAGACCAATCACAAGTGTAAAGACAGAATCAGTCATTAAAAACCTCCCAACTATGAAGACCCAGGAGCAGACAGCTTCACAGGAGAATTCTACCAACTGTTACAGAAAGAACTAACACCACCAATCCTCCTTAAACTCTTCCAAAAAATTGAAATAGAAGGAACATTGTCTAACTCATTCTATGATGCCAAAATTACCATAATATCAAGACCAAACAAAACTCCACAAGAAAGGAAAATTAAAGACCAATATCTCTAATGAACTACATGCTAAAATCCTTGGCAAAACATTTGCTAATCATATTCAACAACACATGAAAAGAATTATACACCACGACCAAGTGGATTGAAAACCTAGTAATTCAAGGATGGCCCTCATATAAGGGTATACGGATATATAAAGTATATATATGAAAAACTCACACTTAACATCATATTCAATGGTGAAATCCTAAAAGCTTTTCCTCTAAGATCTGGAACAAGACAAGGATGCCCTCTATCACCACTCCTATTTAACAATGTGTTACAAGTACTTGCTCGAGTACTGAGGCAAGAAAAAGATATAAAAGTCATCCAAGTTAGGAAGGAAGAAGTCAAAATTTCACTATCTGGAGATGAAATGAATCTATACCTAGAAAGTCCTGAGAAATCCACAACAAAGCTTCCAGAATTTATAAATGAGTTCGGTAAAGTCACAGGTTATAGGATCAATGTGCAAAAATCAGTAGCATTTCTGTACACCAATAATGAGCAATCTGAGGAGGAAATTGAGAAAAAAATACCATTTACAATAATAACTAAAGAAATCAAAGGCCTAGAAATAAATTTAAATAAAGATATAAATGATTCATACACAGAAAACTACCCAACACTGTTAAAGGAAATTAAAGAAAACTTATATAAATGGAGGAATGATTTCCATTCATGGATAGGAAGACTAAATATCATTAAGATGTCTATACTAAACTAATCTACAGATTTAATGCAATCCCAATAAAAATCACCACAGCTTTTTTTACTGAATTGCAAAAACTATGAAATTTATTTGGAACAGCAAGAGGCCCCGAATAGCCAAAGACATATTGAAAAAGAAAAATAAAATTGGAGGAAACACATGACTTTACAACATACTACAAAGCTACAATGGTCAAAACTGCGTGATATTGGCATAAGGATAGACATATTGACCAATGAAACCAAACTGAGAGTTCCTATATTGATCTTCGCATATACAGTCATCTTATTTTCAAAAAGGTCACCAACCCCACTCAACTGGGATAGAATGGCCTCTTGAACAATGTGCTTGGAGAACTGGATATCCATATACAAAAGAATGAAAGAGGAACTCCATCTCAGACATTATACACTTCAAGAGGGATCAAAGATCTAAATATAAGAGCCAAGACTATAAAGATCTCAGAAGGCAATTGTATTAGTCAGTCAAAGGGGTGCTGATGCAAAATACCAGAAACTGGTTGGTTTTTATAAAGGGTATTATTTGGGGTAGGAGCTTACAGATACCAGGCCATAAAGCATAAGTTACTTCCCTCACCAAAGTCTGTTTGGAGCAAGATGGTTGACGACATCTGTGAGGCTTCAGGCTTCCTGGGTTATGTCCTGGGGCTTGCTTTTCTCTGGGTTTAAGGTTCCTTCTTTTCTGGTGCTGGCTTCTTTTTCTTCTGGATGCTGACTTCCTGGGTTTTCAACATCAAACTCTAATATCAGAAATCCTCCACTCCATTCTTCGCCATGCCTTTTTTATGTGAGTTCCCACCCACCAAGGGGTGGGGACATAATGCCCTGATCATAAGTCAATCATGCACAGGTACAGATCAGATTACAAGCATAATTCAATATTTCTTTTTGGAATTCATCAATTAAATCAAACTGCTACAGCAATGCAGGCAAGCATCTATAGGACTTTGTAATAGGAAATGTTCATTAACTTTATACCCAAAGCACGAGCAGCAAAAGAAAAAATAGATAAAAGTGACCTCAAAATTAAAACCTTTTGCACCTCAAAGGAGTTTGTCAAGAAAACGAAAAGACAGCCTACCCAATGGGACAAAATATTTGGTAATGATATATCTGATAAGAGCCTAATATCCAGGATATATAAAGAAATCCTATATCACAAAAATAAAAACACAAGCAACCCATTTTAAAAATGAGGAAGTGATTTGCACAGACACTTTTCAAAGAAGAAATACAAATGGCTAAAAAGCACATGAAAACATGCTCAACATCACTAGCTAGTAGGGAAATGCAAATCAAAACTACAATGAGATACCATCTTACACCCATTAGACTGGTGGCTTTTAAAAAAGCAGAGGACTACAGACATTGGAGAGATGTGAAGGAGCACGAACCCTCATCCATTGCTGGTAGGAGCCATTGTGGATGACAGTCTGGCGGTTCCTCAAAAAACTAACTATAGATCTGCCATATAACCCAGCATTTCACTGCTGGGTATATAACAGAAGAATTGAAAACAAGGACACCAACAGATATACACACACCAATGTTCATTGAGGCATTCACTATTGCCAGAAGTTGGAATCAGCCCAAATGCCCATCAACAGATGAATGGATAAACAAAAAGTGGTATATACATACAATGGAATATTACTCAGCTGGAAGAAGGAATACAGTACTAACACACAGGATAACGGATGAATCTTGAGGACCTTACGTTTAGTGAAGCAAGCCAGGCAATGAAGGACAAATATTACATGACCTCTCTGATATGAATTAAGCTAATCGAGCCAACTCAGAGAGCTAGAGTCTAGAAGTTAGGTTTACAGAAAATAAAAAGAGAGAAGAAGGTTGTGAGCCAACACCCACCCAGGCGAAATCTATGATAAGGTAGAAGTGAGTAGTTGTGCAATGAAGGGATAAGACAGGAGTATAGGGATATTATTGGGTTGGGCAGGGCAACCTTCACAGGTGGTACAGTGGGGAGGATGGGTTGGTCAGTACATGCAACTGGGGGGAAGGTTGGGTGATGGAGCATGTGAACACTGGCGTTTGGCAGGAATGTGGCTGAAACTACAATGTTGGGGAAACTCTTGGCAATATGACAAGGAAGGGTTACTGGTTTAGGGTACTGAATGGGGACATTTGGGACAGGGTGCACCTGGGGCAGTCTTCTAGAGAATGTGTGAGTGATCATTTTGTCATAGTGTTTTGTAACAGTGGGGAGACATGCACATAATGAGTGAGAAGAAGTTGGAGTTCCATACTGGGGAGGCCCAATATGTTCTCAAACAGAGGGGAAGATGTCTCCCGAGAGCATGGGTGGTTCCTAGTAGGGCAGGACAGACTACTGAATCAAGCCTTCAGTGTTATTGCAAGTATCTATGAATCCTATTCTTCAAGGAGTGAAGACTGGTGGTCGGTGGGGACCCCTAAGGGAGGTGGAGGGAGTAAGAGAATAGATGGAAGAGTGGGTATTTAGGGGGCAATGGAAGTGTTCTGCATGATCTTGCAATGAGGGATACAGGCCATGTTAAATTTCATCAAAATTTTTGAAAAGTGTAGGGTCTAAAATATAAATCATAATGTAAACCATTGGCCATGGTTAGTAGCTATGTTTCAATATTTATACATCAATTGTAACAAATGTACCATCCACATGTAAAAAGATCATTAATAGGGAAGAGGAAAAAGGGGGAGGAATTGGAATATATGGAAGTACCCAATATTCTGCCTGTGACTTTACTGTGACCTAAAACTTCTTTGAAGACATAATGAAAAAAAAAGTAAGAAAACAGTTATTACAGTGACAAAAGGCAAAACGTCAAAAAAATTTTTTTTAGTATTTTTCATTTTTTTAATACCCCAATTTTTTTACTTTATTTTAGTTTTAGTTTTTCTAAATTATTCTGTATTTTATTTTTGATGTTTAAACCTATCATTACTATCCCATTTTCCTATTAATTGAATTTGGCAGTCTATTTGGCTTCATTGTTGAAGAAATTTTGGATCACAGAAGGGTTCAACAATGGCAAGAGAGGTGCATCAGTGTGGAGTGTCAGTGATGGGGGATACATAGGAAGAAGTTCACCTGGGCATGCATATAAGGTATATAAATATGTTCAAATGCTCATAGAGCATTACCACAGTAGGTAGAGATTCACACAACAACTGACAGAATACTGAATTCCATCCTGGGGAGTTGTGCCACATTCTCTAATGGAACAGCAACAATCCCCCAAATACAGAGGCAATGACTAATGAAGAAGGATGCTCCCTCCGTTAATGGGCCCTTGATAATGATGACTATGCTTATGAGCATTTTGCTCTTGGAATTTCAACTTAGCCTAGTGTTTCAGGGGACCTAAGAGTTACCACCTGAGAGCCTCCATGTTGCTCAAAGGTGGCCACTCTCTAAGCCAAACTCAGCATATAAATGCATCACCCTCTACCCATCATGGAACATGGCTCCCAAGGATGGGCCTCCCTGGCACCAGGGGATTACTACCAAGCACCAACTGGTGAGGCAACTGGAAAAAGACCTTGAATAAAAGGGGAGAAATGGTAAAGATAAATGAGTTTATATGGCTAAGAGTCATCCAAAATAAGTCAAGAGGTCATCAGAGAAGTAAGGCTTATGCATGTCTGAGCAGGATTTCCTAGACAGCCAAAGTAGATACTATCCCCAAATAGTGGGAATCCTGAGAACTACAGAGACAACCAGGTCCTATTGTCATGGCAAAGAGCTCCGGAGTTTGGTGCCTTGACAGTGGGCCCTACTTTGGAGTTTGTGTTCCTGAGTGTGACAGAGCTAGACTCAGATATGACTTCTCTACACATGCCTCTTCTGTCTCTTTAATTTGGACCTACAGTTGGCACTGGAGTTAGCAGGTATATGTCCAAGAGACTTGAATCTCTGGGCTGTACATGAGCCAGCTGGGCCATGAGCCTCAGCAGAGTTGCAAAACCTACTTCTAGTTCATTGGACTCACCCAGGACAACTACCAAGGAAATGCAGGTGGACAACCACCACAGCAAGGAATCAAGAGAGGCTACAACTGCAAGCAAGAGAGGCCCATCTATCAGCCATATGGGGTCGAAGCCCCCTCTCAATTAGAGGAGGAGTGGGCATCTCTATCCCAGAATCCTCAGGATTGGGAATAAAATATGGACTAGGGTGGACTTACTGGTATTCTACTATTGACTTACTGTGATTCTAGCACTGGAAGAAATGTTATCATTGATGTAGAGACTCTGGTCACTGGAGGTGCTGAAAGCAGGGAGAGGGAAAAAGAGGTGTAATATGGGGGCATTTTTGGGACTTGGAATTTTGCTGAATGACACTGCAAAGATAGATACAGGACATTACGTATCTTGCCATAACCAACAAAATAGAGTGGAAGAGAGTATAACTACAATATAAACTATAATCTATGCTGTGTGGCAATGCTCCAAAATGTGTTCATCAATTGCAATGAATGTACCACACTAATGAAAGAAGTTGTTAATATGGGGAAAAGTGGGAGGTATGGTTAGTGGGGCATATGGAAATCCCTTATATATTTTTATGTAACATTTTATGTAATCTAAGTATCTTTTAAAAATAAATAAAAAATATATTTAAAAGTAGAAGTAATGATAAGACTATGGTTTTGGGCAAACAATGTTGCAGATATAGTCTGTAACCAGAATAACAAAAAGGTGAGAGAACAGGGAAGTAGATGTGGCTCAAGTAGTCGGGTGCCCACCTACTACATGGAATGTCACAGGTTCAGTTTCTAACACCCCCTAAACAAGATGAACAGGACAGCAAGCTGATGCAAAGAGATGCACAACAAAGAGACACAAGGAGGAAATAAAGGAGAGACACATCAAGCAAGGAGCAGAGGTGGCTCAAGTGACTGGGTGCCTCCCTCCCACATGGGAGATCCAAGTTTGGTTCCCAGTACCTCCTAAAAAAAGATGAGTGCACAATGAACAGACACAGAGAGGAGACAGCAAGTGCAAACAATGGGGGGAATAAATAAATAAATCTTTAAAAAAAAATAGGTGGGAGAACAAAAGGCTATAGGAACACTGTATGAATATATTATTGAAGTTAATCTGGTATCAAATCCAAAGTACCTGATATAAATTTAGTAGAATCAATACTAACCACCAAGAAAATATATGAAAGATAATATATAAGGAAAAAATAAGAGGAGACTTAAAATGGTACAATACCAAAAAATAAAAATAAATATGAAAGGAGGCATTAACAAAAAAAATGAGGGACAAAAAAAGTTATGAGTTTCCAAGACCAAATAACAAAAAAGCAAAAGAAAATCCTTCATTACAAGTACTTATTTTTAAGATGTGTGTACTTTATCTTTTATGATTAAAAGAATAATTTATTCCATGTGTATTGAACTCACAATGACCAAATGAAATTCATTATTCCTCTACCCTGAAAGTTTCTTACATCTTTCTGAGTAAATAACAAAAATAAACCTTAGACTCTTACTTCACTAATAACCCCATCCCACCCCTAGTTCCACTTAAAATTATATATAAATGGATTAAACCAGCCAGTCAAAAGGAGAAATTTGCTGAATGAATAAAGAAGTGTGACCCAACTACATGCTATTGACAAGAGACTCAACTTAAATTCAAAGACACAAGTAGGATGAAAGAAAAAGATGGAAAACACATTCCAGGGAGTCCGGAGGCAAGATGGTATCAGTTTCAATGGGCACTCACCACCTCTCTCGCAAAAAACAGTAGAGAAGGGGCAAGATCCTGCCTGAGTGAACCGGTTTGGGAACCCACAGAGCAGGAGGCTTCAGGGCATCGATCTGGAGGGAACAGGACAAAGAGATAAAATCCCAAGGGAAAATTGTTAGTTTCTCACCCAGGTGGCTAGAAAGGCCAGCAGTTAAGCCCCACCCTCAAGGCAAAAAGTTGCTGCAAACCCCAGCTCCCACTAGCCACCAAGCAAAGGGAGCATTCTCTGGGAATTAAGAGGGTTCTGGCAAAAGGTGGAGAGGGGTTTTCTTTCTGTGGGTTTGGTTACCTGGACCCCCTTTGAACTTTAGGGAGCATAACAGCTGGCAAGAGGTGTCCCCAGGAAGAAGGGAGAGGTGAATCTGCTTAGGCAGCCTGATTTAACTAGCCAACTTGGAAGAAAGGAACTTGGTCTGGGAGAAGGCAGAGTCAGGCAACTGACTGGTCTATTGCTGAAAACTCCAACTCCCCTAAGGGAGGAGAGCAGTAGGAATTGCTTAATAACCTACCAAAGACCTGCTTAGGGTCCCCTGGGAGGAGGGGGAAGTCTGGAAGAGGGTTAAGAGTGATTTCTCTGCGGTGAGTTTGGATACCAGTTTCACAAGGAAACTCAACCTGACCAGGAGAGGTGAGGTGGGATTCGATTACACAGGCTATTGTGTTCTGCTGCCCTGGGAAAGAAAGCAATAAGAACAGAAAGGGGGCAAGGACGACAGTCTCCTAAATCAGCAGGATTCTACCCAACAGCAAAGAGTCAAACCTAACCTAGGGAAAATGACTAGTAGCTCTCTAGGTAACAGACCCATAAGGAAATTTAGCTCAGTGAAAGAGTCTCCACTTTCAATATACAAGGTCCCTGGCTCTTAGAGTAGTGATGGACTGGGTTATCAAACATCTAGGTGATATTTTAGGACAGGGAACACATAGACATTATTTTTTAATTACCTTCTCTTGATTTTCTTATTTTTCTTTAAAAAAAAAAAAAAGGTTCTTTTTAAAAATGTAACTTAGTTTACTTTATAAAACTGATTCAAAACCTGCAGAGGGAGGCTGCAGGATAACTGATTGATGAACACCTGCAGCTTGAGAAGCTCCTTGGTGGCCTAAGAGGGAGGCTGCTTTTCCTAAGGATTTCTTTGATTGCTTGCTACAATGTTTGTTATGGTCTTGTTTTTTGTTTTTGTTTTTTTTTCGGTTTCTCAACCACCCCTTTTTTAAATTAGATGCACTGTCTTGTTTCTTGTTTCCTATGTTTCCCTCTTCCATTGTTTCCCCTTTTGATATACCAATTTCCTCTACCTATGCTATTTGTTTTCCTTCCTTCATCTTCTTATCTTCTGCATTCTGTTTTTGTTCTTTCATTCCACTTCTCTTTCTTTACTCTTCAATTTTTCTTGTTTTTATTTCTATCTCCTCTATTCTCTCTTTTCTTACTTTTCTTAACTTTTTTCCTGTTTTTTCTTTTCTCTTTCGGCCTTTTCATTCATTCTAGATATTTTTCTCTACTCAGTTTTCATTTCATTGTTTGTACCCCACTTTTTTAATCTTATTCCTCTGCATTTCTTACATGAGTTAGTCATTCATTTTCCTAGGTCTTCTATGGTTCCTCTTCTACCTTTACTATTATCGTTTCGCTCTTCTTAAATCTTTCCCTTTCTCTAGCACTAATCTTTTTCATTCAAGGGAACATAGACAACAGCAAGGAAACAGAATAAAAGGAACAAAGTATCAAAGAGAAAACTTAACACACACACAAAAACAGCAACTAAATAAAACTGTAGAGTAGAGAGAGACACTAATCAACTGAATAAACCCATCAAGATACAGAGATGCCTAAACACCAACAAAAAATTATAAACCATACTAAGAAGCAGGAAGCTATGGCCTAGTCCAATGAACAAACTAAAAACCAGGAAAAAACACAGAGCATGGAACAACTAATGAGAGCTGTACAAACAAATATCATGAACCAACTTAATTAAGAGAAGAAAGAGATTAAGGATATTAAGAAGACACTGGGAAAACATACTGAAAAAAATGGTAACCATACATAAAAAGATAATGGAAAAGAAGATGATGAAAGGCAGAATCCAAAAAATCAAAAATGCACTGGAAGCACGTAACAGCAGATTTGAAAGGGAGAGGAAAGAATTAATGATGTGAAAAACAGTACAACTGAAATCAAACAGATATATGAAAAGATAGGTTAAAAGATAGAAAAAAAAATACAGCAGGGACTTAGGTATCTGAATGACAACAGAAAACGCTCAAACATATGCCTTACAGGCATCACAGCAGAAGAAGAGAAGGGAAAGGAGAGGGAGTGTTGGAGGAAATAATGGCTGAAAACTTGAGGGAGATGGACGTATAAGTCCAGGAAGCACAGCACGCCCCAAGCAGTATAAAACCCAACACGCCTACTCCAAGACATATACTTGTCAAATTGTCCAATGCTCAATACAAAGAGAGAACACTGAAACAGCACGAGAAAAGAGAACCGTCGCATTCAAGGAAGCTCAGTAAGATTAAGTGCTGAACTCTCATCTGAAACCATGGAAGCAAGAAGTCAGTGCATGACATAGTTAGGCCACAAAAGAAAAAAATTTCCAAACAAGAATTTTCTATCCAACAAAACTGGTATCGAAAAATTATGAAGAATTCAAAATATTCACAGATAAACAGAAATTAAGAGAGTATGCCAAAAAGAAACCTGCCCTTCAAGAAATACTAAAAGGGACTGCTCAGGTTAAAAAAGGAGAGAGAGACATGAAGATGGAGGAGATTGTTGTTATGGGGGGAGAAGTGAGGTGAGGGAGGTGGGGGGTATATGGGGACCTCATACTTTTTTAATGTAATATTAAAAAAATAAAGACAAAAATAAATAAAAAGGAGAGAGAGAGTTTGAAGAGAGTATAAGGAAAAAAGAGAGAGAGAGATAGAAAACAACATCTGACATATATAAATCCAAAGAAAATATGGCTAATGTAAGTAATTCCTAGACAGCAATAACACTGAATGTTAACAGATTAAACTCACCAGACAAGACACAGACTGGCAGAATGGTTAAGGAAAAATGGCTCATCTGTATGCTGTCTAAAAGAAACCACCCTAGACCCAGGGATCCAAAGAGGCTGAAAGTGAATGGCTGAAGAACAATTTTACAAGCAAACAACAACAACAAAAAGGCAGTAATAGCTATACCAAAATGGGAAAAATAGACTTTAAATGCAAAAGTACAGTAATAGACAAAGATGACACTATATATTAGTAAAAGGGGTAATCTTTCAAAAAGAAAGAACAATCATAAACACTTAAGCACCTAACCAGGGAACCTCAAAATACATTAGGCAAACACTTGAAAAACTAGGTGGAGAAACAATACAATACAATTGTATTGGGGGACTTTAATACACCATTATTACTATTAGAACATTTCGACAGAGAATCAATAAAGAAACAAAACTTTGAATAATACATTAAAGGATCTAGACCTAATAAACATATACAGAACACTACACCCAAATACAGTGGAATATACTTTTTTCTCGAGTGCACATGGATCATTCATCATGATAGACCACAAGCTAGGCAACAGAACAACTCTAAAAGAATTAAGAAATATTGAAATTATGCAGAGTAATTTCTCTGATCACAATGGAATGAAGCTGGAAATCAGTAAGGGCCAGAGAACCACATTAAGCACAAAGATATGTAAGATAAACAATACACTCTTAGACAAACAGTGGGGGTCAAGGAGGGAATCTCAAAAGAAATCACTAACTACCTTGAAACCAATGAATATGACAACACAACATATCAAAACCTAAGGGATGCAGCAAAGCTGTACTGAGAGGGAAATTCATAGCCATAAATACATCTATCAAAAAAGAAGAAGACCTAAAATCAAAGACCTAACTGCACACCTAGAGGAATTAGAAAAACAAAAACAAACTAACCCCAAAGAACTATAAAGAAGGAAATAACAAAGATTAGAGCAGAACTAACAGAAATGGAAAATTAAAAAGCACAAGAAAAAAATAAAACCAAAACCTGGTTCTTCAAGAAGATGAATAAAATTGACAAACCCTTAGCTAGACTAACAATGAAAAGAAGAGAGAAGATGCAAATACACAAAATGAGAAAAGAGGAAGGGGATATCACCACAGACACCACAGAAATAAAGAGTATCATAAGAGGATATTTTGAAAAATTATATGCCAACAAGAAGGACAATTATAGGAAAAGGACAAATTCCTAGAAATACACAAGCAGACTACATTGACGAAAGAGAAAACTGATGAACTCAACAGACCAATCACAAGCAATAATATTGAATTAGTCATCAAAATACTCCCAACTAAGAACAGCCCAGGACCAGAGAGATTCACAGATGAATTCTTTGAAACATTCCAGAAAGAACTAACACCAATCCTGCTTACATTCTTCCAAAAAAATAGAAGCAGAAGGAACACTGCTTAACTCATTTTATGATGCCAACATTACACTAATAAAAAGGCCAAAGGTGCCACAAGAAAGGAAAATTATAGACCCAATATCTCTAATGAATCTAGATGCTAAAATCCTCAACAAAATACTTGGTAACCAACAACATATCAAATGAATAATACAACATGACCAAGTGACTTTCATCCCTGGTATGCAAAGATAGTTCAACATAATAAAATCAATGCAATACACCACATAAACAGATCAAAAGAAAATAATCACATTATCATCTCTATAGATGCAGAAAAAGCATTTAACAAAATACACTGTACTTTCCTGATAAAAACACCACAAAAGACAGGAATAGAAGGAAACTTCCTCAACATGATAAAAGGTATATATGAAAAACACACAGTTAACATCATTTAAAATGATGAAATCCTAAAAGTTATCCCTCTAAGATCTGGAACAAGATAATGATGCCCACTATTACCACTCCTATTTAATGTTTTGTTAGAAGTACTTGCTCAAGCACTGAGGCAAGAAAAACATATACAAGGCATTCAAAGTGGAAAGGAAGAAGTCAAAATTTCACTATTTACAGACAACATGATCTTATACATAGAAAGCTCTGAAATATCTACAACAAGACTTCTAGAGTTAATAAATGAGTTGAGGAAAGCCACAGCTTAAAAGATCAATACACAAAAATCAGTAGCATTTCTGTACACCAACAATGAGCATTCTGAAATGGAAATCAAGGAAAAACTACCATTTACAATAGCAAGTAAAAGGATCAAATACCTAAGAATAAATTTTACTAAAGATGTAAGCAACTTATACACATAAAAATATACAACACTGTTAAGGGAAATCAAAATAGACTTAAATGGAAGAATATTCCCTGTTTAGGGATGGGAAGACTAAGCATCATTAAATGTCTATCTTACCCAATCTGATCCACAGATTTACAGCAATCCCAATAAAAACCACCACAGCATTTTTTACTGAATTGAAAAAAACTATCAAATTTATTTGGAAGCCAAAGACAATGAAACAGAAAAATGAAATTGGAGGAATCACAATACCTGACTTTAAAACATAATAAAGAGGTACAGTGCTTAAAACTGCATGGTATTGGCACAAGTATAGGCATACCAACCAATGGAATCAAATTGAGAGTTCTGATATAGATCCTCACATATACAGTCATCTGATATTCAACAAGGCCACCAAGCCACACAAATGGGAGAGAAAGGCCTCTTCAACAAATGATGTTAGGAGAACTGGATATCCATATCCAAAAGAATGAGAGACAAATACCATCTCACATTTTATAGATTAATCATCTCAAGATGGATCAAAGACCTAAATATAAGAGCCAAGACCATAAAGACCTTGGAAGAAAATATAGGCAAGTATCTACAGGAACTTATAATAGGAAATGGTTTCATGAATTTCACACCCAAAGCAGGAACAGTGAAAGAAAAAATAGATAAATGGGACCTCCTAAAAAATAAAACCTTTTGCACCTCAAAGGAGTTTATCAGGAAAGTGAAAAGACAGTCTACCCAATGGGAGAAAATATGTGGTAACCATATATCTGATAGGAGCCTAATATTCAGCAAATATAAAGAAATCCTATATCAGGGAAATAAAAGGACAAACAATCCACTTTAAAAATGGGCAAGTGATTTGAACAGACACTTTTCCAAAGAATACAAATGGCTAAAAAAGCACATGAAAAGAGCTCAACATCACTAGCTAATAGGGAAATGCAAATCAAAACTACAATGAGATTCCATCTTACCCCCATTAGATTGGTGACCATTAAAAAAACAGAGGACTACAAGTGTTGGAGAATGTGCAGGAATGGGAAACTTCATCCACTGCTGGCGGGAATGTAGAATGCTCCAGCCATTGTGGAGGACAGTCTGGTGGTTCCTCAAAAAACTAACTATAGATCTGCCATATGACCCAGTAATTTCACTGGGGGTATATACCCAGAAGAATTGAAAGCAAGGACACGAACAAATATATGTGCAACAACTTTCAGTGCAGCATTATTCACTATTGCCAAAATTTGGAATCAACCCAAATGCCCATCAACAGATGAATGGATAAACAAAAAGTGGTATATACATACAATGGAATATTGCTCAGCTGGAAGTAGGAATACAGTACTAACACACGGGATAATGGATGAATCTTGAAGACCTTATGTTGAGTGAAGTAAGCCAGTCAAGGAAGGACAAATATCACATGACCTCTCTGAAATGGATTAAGCTAACCAAGCCAACTGAGAGAGCTAGAGTCTGGAAGATAGGTTTACAGAAAATAGAAAGGGAGAAGAAGGTTGTGAAGCCAACACCCATATGGGTGAACTTTATGATAAGGTGGAAGGGAGTAGCTGGGCAGTGAAGGGATATGACAAAGGTATAGAGATACTATTGGTCTGGGTGGTGCAAGTTTGACAGGTGGGTAGTGTGGGGAGGTGGGGTGGGTTGGACAGTCCATGGAACTGGGGTAAGGTTGGGGGAGGGAACAGGTGAACATTGGGGATTCGCTGGTATGTGGTTGAAACTACAATGTTGGGAATGCTCTTTTGGCAATATGACAAGGAAGGGTTACTTGTTTAGGGTGCTGGATGGGGGGGGGCATTTGGGACAGTGCATGGCTGGCGCAGTCTTCTAAAGAATGTGCCAGTGATCATTTTGTCATAGTGTGTGGTATCAGTGGGTGGAAACCCACATAATGAGCAGGAAGAGTTGTAATCTCACACTGAGGAGGACTGATAAGTTCTCAAACAGAGGGGTGAGTGTCTCTTGAGAGCATGGGTGGTTCCTAATAGGTAAGGACAGACCAGTGTGTCAAGCCCTCAGTGCTGTTGCAAGTAACTATGAATCTTGTCCTTCAAGGAGTGAAGCCTGCTGGTCTGTTGGTTGCTGTGAGCCCCAAAGGGAGGGGGTAGGAGAAATAAAATAGATGAAAGAGGGGGTATTTAGCAGCAACAGAAGCATTCTGCATGATCTTGCAATGATGAATACAGGCCATGTTTAATTTCTTCAAAAATTTATAAAAGTATATGGTCTGAAGTGTAGACCAATAATGTAAACCATTGACCATGGTTAGTGGCTATGTTTCAATATTTGTACATCAGTTTTAACAAATGTACCATCCACATAAAAAGGTTATTGATATGGGAAGAGGGAAAAGGGAGAAGATATTGGGTATATGGGAGTACCCTCTGTTCTGTATGTGACTTTTCTGTGACCTAAAACTTTTTTGAAGTAAGCCACTGGGCAAGAAATGGAAGAAAAGTCACTGTACATACAGGACAATGAAAATGTCACTGTACATACAGGACAACAGATATTACAGTGATGAAAGGCAAAAATGTCCAAAATATTTTTAATATTTTTCATGATCTTTTTAATATGCCAATTTTTAAATTTTACTTTAGTATAAATTATTTTATTTCTTCTGTATAAACCTATCATTATTATTTAATTTTCCTATTAATTGTATTTGGCAATATTCTTGGCTTCATTTTTGAAGAAGTTTTGGACCTCAGAAGGGTTACAACTGTGGCAGGGGAGGATCATTAGTGTGGAGTGTCAGTGATTGGGGATACATGGGAGGAAGTTCACCTGGGCATACATGTAAGGTTCAAATGTTCATAGGGCATTGTCACAGTGGGTGGATATTCATACAATAACCAAAAAAATAGTGAATTCTCATCCTGGGGAGCTCTGCCACATCTCTAATGGAACAGCAACAATCTCCCAAGTATAAGGCAATGACTAGTGAAGAAGGATGGTCCATTGATGGGCCCTTAATAGTGATGAGTACGTTTATGAGCCTTTGCTCTTGAAATTGCAGCTTAGCCTAGTGATCTAAGGTGCCTAAGAGTTACCTCCTGAGAGCCTCCTTGTTGCTCAAATGTGGCCTCTCTCTAAGCCAAACTCAGCATATAAGTGCATTACCTTCCCCCCAGCATTGGACATGACTCCCAGGGATTAGTCTTCCTGGCACTAAGGAATTACTACCAAGCACCAAGTAGCAATGCAACTGGAAAAAGACCTTGAATAAAAAGGAGAAAAAGTAAAGACAAATGAGTATATGGCTAAGAGACTTCTAAGTGTGTCAGGAGGTTATCCAAGAGGTAACGCTTACGTACATCTCAGCAGGATCTCATAGACTGCCAAAGTAGATACTACCCCAAACAGTGGGGCTCCTGAGAGCTTTGGAGATACCCAGGTCCTACAGTCATGGCAGATAACTCTGGAGTTTGGTGCCTTGCCAGCAGGCCTTACTCTGGATTTTGTGTTCCTGAGTGTGTCAGAGTTGGACTCAGTTGTGACTTCTCTACATGTGCCTCTTCTGTCCCTTCTACTTGAACCTATAGTTGGTGCTGGAGTTAGTAGGTATACGTCCAAGGGACTTGAATCTTTGGACTGTCCATGTGCCAACTGGGCCCTGAGCCTCAATGAAGTTGCAACACCTACTCTCTAGTTCATTGCACTCACCCAGGACAAGTAACAAGGAGGTGAGGATGAACAACCACCATACCAAGGAACTGAAAGTGTCTACAACTACAAGCAAGAGAGTTCCATCCATCAGCCATATGAGATCTAGGGCTCCTCTCAATTAGAGGTGGAGAGGGCATCACCATCCCAGAATCCTCAGGATTTGGGAATAAAACATGGACTAGAGTAGACTTACTGGTATTCTATCATGGACATTGTGATTCTAACAATAGAAGAAATTACATCATTGATGTGGAGACAGTGACCACTGGAGGTGCTGGAGGCAGAAAGAGAGAAAAAAAGTTGTAATATGGGAGCATTTTGGGGACTTGGAATTATCCTGAATGTCATTTCAACTACAGATACAGGCCATTATATATCTTGTCATAGCCTACAGAATTGAGTGGGAGAGAATGTAAATTACAGTGTAAAATATAATCCATGCTCAGTGGCAATGCTCCAAATGTGTTCATCAATTGCAATGAATATACCATGCTAATGAAAGAAGATTTTAATGTGGGGAAGGGTGAGAGGTATAGGGAGTGGGGCATATGGGAATGCCTTATATTTCCTGGTATAACATTTTGTGTAATCTGAATGTCTTTTTAAAAAATTAAAAATATATATATTTTAAAATCCATGAAAATAGTAACCAAAAGTAAGCTGGGGTAGCAATAATAACATCAGATAAAATAGACTTTGAGTCAAAAACCGTTACAAGGGAAGTGGAGAGGGCAAGATGGAGGCAGAGTAAGGAACTTCAAGAGTCAGCTCATCCTACAGGGCAGTTAGTAATCAGCCAGAGTTATCTATATCACCTATTTGGGGAGCCCAGGAAACTAGAAGAGCATCCTGCAACATCCTTGGAAGAACAGATGGAGGACACTGCCCATCTGCAGTGAATACTCATGAGTAGTGCACGAGATGAAGCAAGACTGACTGAAAATCAGTGACAGTAGGGATCATCTTCTTTCCACCCAGGTTGGAGTGCAGCCCTAGCCTAGGCTCCAGCTCTACCTCCAGCAGGGAGGAAGATGGGGGACCTGCACCAACCTCTACAGGCACTTACGACTTGCATGGACTAGATTAGTGGGCAAATTTGTGGATACGTCTTTACCCCCAATAAAATAGGAGGGGGATAGTTTCCTCAACCTATCTCAGCAACTGTAGGCACTTTCTGTCTGCATGGACTTGAATGTTGTATATACTCCTGTGGATCCCTTCCCACCCACAACAGGGCAGACGTGACAGTGCTCCCTCACTTTCTCTCTACAACTGCAGCTACTTCCAGCCCACATAAACTAGATTATTGGACACATCTATGGCTTCACCCCCACCCCGATAGGACAGGAGGGAGGTGGAGTTTCCTCAGCCTCTCCAGGCAAGTGCAGTTACTTTTGGTCTGCACAAACTGAATTGCTGGATGTGCCTCTGGCTCTATCACCACCCCTAACAGGAGGGGGCCAATGCTTCATCAGTCTACCTGGGCAACCATGGTCAGTTTTGACTCGCATGGCTTAGTTTGCCACCCACACCTGTGACTCCATCCCCATCCCAGGCAGAGGAGGAAGGGGTGAGGCCTTCATCAGTCTCTCTAGGAAACTAAAGATAGTCTTGGCTTGCACAGCTTGAATTACTGCACATGGCTGCAGCTCCATCCCTACCCAACAGGGGAGAAAGGTGGGAAAAGCTTCATCCATTCCTGGGGAAGCATGGGTAGCTACAGCCTCCATGGCTTATGGTACCACACTCATCCTCAACTCCTATTCTGCAAACAGCAAGGTAGTAAGGTCAAGAAACAGATGAGGGAAACAGACTTTGGCCCAGTGGTTAGGGCGTCCGTCTACCACATGGGAGGTCAGCGGTTCAAGCCCCGGGCCTCCTTGACCCGTGTGGAGCTGGCCCATGCGCAGTGCTGATGCGCGCAAGGCGTGCCGTGCTACACAGGGGTGTCTCCCGCGTAGGGGAGCCCCACACGCAAGGAGTGCACCCATAAGGAGAGCCGCCCAGCGGGAAGGAGGGAGCAGCCTGCCGAGGAATGGCGCCGCCCACACTTCCTGTACCGCTGACGACAACAGAAGCAGACAAAGAAACAAGACGCAGCAAAAAGACAAAGAAAACAGACAACCGGGGGAAGGGAGGGGAATTAAATAAATAAAAATAAATCTTTAAAAAAAAAAAAAAAGAAACAGATGAAAAAGACCTGAAAAAATTCAGATTAGCTAAACATGAGCCACGATAAAGTTCCAAATTAAGTTGAACCAAATAAGAAAGAGGGGTTGTAGCACAAATCCAGTCAAATAGAAATCCGTAGAGTAAAGACAGAAAAGGAACTAAGAATAAATAAGTCTAGTAAATCAGATACTGAGACACCAACAAAAAACTTATATAATCCATACTAAGAAACAGGAAGATATGGCCCAAAGAACAAACTAAGCCTCCAAATGAAATAAAAAAGTTGAAATAACTAATCATGTTCAAGCAAATATCCTTAATAAATTCAATGAGATGGCTAAAGAGATTAAGGACATCAAGAAGACACTGAGGGGAGCAGATGTAGCTCAAGCTGTTGAGAACCTATTTCCCACATGGGAGTCCTGGGTCGGTTCCCAGTGCCTCCTAAAAACAAAGGCAAACAACCAGCAAACAAATAAAAAAGCCAACTCATGGGAGCCAATGTGGCTCAGTGGTTGAGAACCAGCTTTCCACTTACAAAAGGTACCTCAAAAAAAAAAAAAAAGACATTGACTGAGCACAAAGAAGAATTTAAAGGCAAACATATAAAAATAGTAGATCTTGTGGAAATGAATGGCAAAATAAATGAAATTAAAAAAACACTGGAGGGGATTGGACATAGCTCAAGTAATTGAGTGCCTTCTTCCCATGCATGAGGTTCTGGGTTTGATCCATTGTACCTCCTAAAATAAAACAAACACACAACAACAAAAAGAAAATGAGAGCCAGTGTAGCACAGTGGCTGAGAGCTGGCTTCCCACATATGAAGTCCCAGGTTCAATACCCTGCCCTGGTACCTCAGAAAAACATACACTGGAGGCATATAACAGCAGACTTGAAGAGAAAGAAGAAAGGATCAGAAAGCTTGAAGACAGAGCCTCCAACATACAGAAAAACAGATAAAGAAAAGCATGGGAAAAATTGAACATACAGAAAAACAGAAAAAGAAAAGAATGGGAAAAATTGAACAGGGTCCCAGGGAACCTAATGAGGGCAAGACATGTGCAAACAAGCATGTCATGGGTGTTCCAGAAGGAGAAGAGAAGGTAAAAGGGACAGAAGGAATGTTTGAGGAAATAACAGTAGAAAATTTCCCAACCCTATTGAAGGACATAGATAGCCATGTACAAGAAGCACACCATACTCCCATCCAAATAAATCTGAATAGACCTACTAAGAGACACATACAAATCAAAATGTCAAATGCCAGAAAGAAAGAGAGAATCCTGAGAGCAGAAAGAGAAAAGAGATTCATCACATATAGGGGCTGTCCAAGAAGATTAAGTGCTGATTTCTCATCAGAAACCATGGAGTCAAGAGGCAGTGATATATTTAAGATACTGCAAGAGAATAACTACCAGACAAGACTGTTATATCCAGTAAGGGCAAGATTAGAATATTCATACACACAAAGAAACTGAGAGAATTTATAACCATGAGACTGCTTTGGCAGGAAATATAAAAGCGACTACTACAGCCTGAGAAGAAAAGACAGGAGACAGTGGCTTAGAAAAGAGTCTAAAAATGAAGAATATATCAGTAAAAGTAGCTGAAAGTGTAAAATAGTAGTGAAAACAAGATATGACATATAAAACACAAAGATCAAAATGGGTGAATAACAGCCTTTCCAGTAATAACACTGAGTGTAATGGATTAAACTAACCAATCAAAAAAACACAGACTGGTGGAATGCATATGAAAATATAAGGGAAGTGGATTTGGCTCAACTGATAGAGCATATGTCTGCCATATAGGAGGTCCAGGATTCAAACCCAGGGCCTCCTGACCTGATTAGTGAGCTGGCCCACAGGCAGTGCTAATGTGCACAAGGAGTACCCTGCAATGCAGGGGTGTCCCCTACATAGGTGAACCCCACACACAAGGAGTGCACCCTGCAAAGAGAGCTGCCCCATGCAGAAAAAAGTGCAGCCTGCCCAGGAGTGGCGCCACAAACACGGAGAGCTGACGCAGCAAGATGATGCAACTAAAAGAGACAAAGATTCCCAGTGCTGCTGACAAGAATGCAAGTGGACACCGAAGAATACATAGTGAATGGACACAGAGAGCAGACAACAGGGCAGGGGGAAAGGAAAATAAATAAATAAATAAAATAAATAAATCATTTTTTTAAAAAAAGAAGGAAAGAAAGAAAATATAAGCCATTTATATGGCTATCTACAGGAGACTCACTCAAGGATATAAAAAGATTGAAAAAAACATTCCACACATGCTATAACCAAAAGAAAAAAGCTGGAGTAGCTATATTTATATTGGATGAAACAGATTTTAAAAGCAAAGCTATTAATAGGAACAAGGAAGGTCATTATATACTAATAAAAGGAGTTATTCACCAGGAGGAAATAACAATCATAAATGTATATGCACCTAAAAAGAATGCCACAAATTACATGAAGTAAACAATGGCAAAACTGAAGGGAGAAGTAGAGGTGTCTACAATAATAGTTGGAGACTTCAATATACCATTCTCATTATTGGATAGATCATCTCGGCAGAGGATCAATAAAGAAACAAAGAGCTGGAATAATACGATAAACAAACTAAACCTAATAGACATATACAGAACATTGCACTCCAAAAGAGCAGAATATACATTCTTCTCAAGTGCACATGGATCTTTCTCAAGGATAGATCATACGGTGGTTCAAAAAGCAGATCTCAATAAATTAAAAAAGATAAAAATTATACAAAGCACTTTCTCTGATCATAATGGAATAAAGCTGGAAAACAACATGCAGAAAAAGGGAAAATTCACAAATGTAAGGAAATTAAACATAATATTTAAAAATCAGTGGATCAAAGAGGAAATTGTGAGAGAAGTCAGTAAATATCTCAAGAATAACGAAAACAGGAACACAACATATCAGAATCTATGGGATATCATGAAAGGAATACTGAGAGGGAACTTTATAGCTCTCTAGGCTTATACTAAAAAAGAAGAGCTAAAAAGCAATGAACTAACTACCCAGAAAAAGAACTAGAAAAAGAACGGCAAACTATGCCCAAAGCAAGCAGAAGGAATGAAATAACAAAGATAAGAGCAGAAATAAAATGAAATTAAGTATACATACACACAAAAAAAATACAGAGAATTAACAAAACCAAACATAGATTCTTTGAAAAGATCAACAAAATTGACAACCCTTAGCTAGACTGACAAAAAAAAAACAAAGACACAAATAAATAAAACTAGAAATGAGAGGGGAGACATTACCACTGAGCCTGCAGAAATAAGAGAGATCATCAGAGGATTCTATGAACAACTGTATGCCAAAAATCTAGACAATGTAGACAAGATGGACAAATTCCTAGAAACACATGAACCTACACTGACCCTAAAAGAAATAAAAGATCATAACAAACCAATCACACTCAAGAGATTGAAACGGTCATCAAAACCCTCCCAAAGATGAAAAGCCCAGGACCAGATGGCTACACAGGTGAATTCTACCAATCATTCAAATATAACACCAATTTTACTCAAGCTCTTCCAAAAAGCAGAGCACTACCAAACTCATAGTATGAAACCAACATCATCCCAATACTAAAACCAGATAAAGATACAAAAAAAAAAAAAAAAAGAAAATTACACACCAATATCACTAATGAGTATAGATGCAAAAATCCTCAACAAAATACTTGCAAACAGAATCCAAAAGCACATATTTAGGAATAAATTTAATGTAGGACATAAAGGATCTGTATTCAGAAAACTGCAATACATTGCAAAAAGAAACCAAAGAAGACTCAAATAATGGAAGGACATTCCATGTTCATGGATCGGAAGACTATATATGATTAAGATGTCAATTCTACCCAAGCTGATTTAAAGATATAATGCAATCCCAATAAAAATCCCAAAAGCCTTTTTTACAGAAATTGAAAAGCCAATAATCAAATTCATTTGGAAGGGTAAGGAGCCCTAAATAGCCAAAAGTGTCTAAAAAAAAGAAGAATGATGTTGGAGGACTCTCACTTTCTGACCTTACAGCATATTTCTTAAATACAGTGGTAAAAAAAAAAGATTGACCAATGGCACTGAATCAAGAACTCAGAAATCGACATTCACATCTACAGTCAAGTCATTTTTGACAAGGCTGCTAAGCCCATCCAGCTGGGCCAGAACAGTCTATTCAACTTATGGAACTGGCAGAACTGGATAGCCATATCCAAAATAAAGAAAGAGAAACCCTACCTCATACCTTATATAAAAATTAATGCAAAACGGACCAAGGAACTAAATAGAAAAGCAACAAGCATAGAACTCCTATAAGAAAATGTAGGGTAACATCTTCAAGATCTTGTAGGCAGTGGTTTCTTAAACTTTACACCCAAAGTACAAGCAAACAAAGAAAAAGAAAAAATTAAGATAAATAGGACCTCCTCAAACCTCAACACTTTTGCACTTCAAAGGACTTTGTCAAAAGGGTAATAAGGCAGCCAACTAATAAGAGAAAATATTTGACAATCACATATCTAATAAGGGTTTAATACTCATGATATATAAAGAGATCATACAACTCAACAATAAAAGACACACTATCCAATTTAAAAATGGGCAACAGATGTGAAAAGAAAATTGTCCAAAGAAGAAATACAAATGGCAAAGAAACACATGAAAAAATGTTCAACATCACTAGCAATTAGGGAAATGTAAATCAAAACTACAATGAGTTATCATTTCACACCTATTAGATTGGCCACTATTAAAAGGTAAGAAAACTGCAAATGTTGGAGAGAATGTGGAGAGATAGGAATGCTTATTCACTGTTAGTGGGAATGTAGAATGGTACAGCCACTGTGAGGGATTGTTTGGCAGTTCCTAAGAAAGTTGAATACAGACTTGCCATGTAACCCGTCAATTCCATTACTAGGTATATACCCAGAAGAACTGAGAACAGCTACACGAATAGACATTTGCATACCAATGTTCATAGCAGCATTATTCACAATAGCCAAAAGTTGGAAACAACCCACGTGTCCATCAACTGATGAATGGATAAACAAATTGTGATATATATACACAATGGACTATTATGTAGTGGTAAGAAGAAATGAAGTTGTGAAGCATATGACAACATGGATGAACCTGCAAGACATTATGTTGAATGAAGCAAGCCAGACACAAAAGGACAAATACAGTATGACTGTCCTATTATGAACTAAACATTGCATAAATTCATGGAGTTAATAATTAAAATATAGTTTACCAGAAAATAGAATGAAGGTAGAGAATAGAAAGCTGATGGTTAATCTATACAGAAACGGTTAAAAGGTTGGTTGTAAATCTTTGGAAATGAATAGAAATGGTGAGAGACATCATGCTATTTGTGACTAGCAGAGCTATTATGTGGATATGGCAGTGGTTGAAAGGGAAAGCCTAAGGACATGCATATAACTAGAAGAAAAGCTAAAAAAAATGTAACATAGAACCATGTAACATAGCGAAGCCTCATGTAAAATACAAATATGAGTGATAATGCATATATAAGACTGCTTTTACAAAATATAAATACAAATAAACTAGAGAGAAGGGAACAGAATAGCAGCTATGAACAAAGAAAGAGAGAAGATGCAACTAAACAAAATCAGAAATGAAAATGGGGACATTGCTCTGACCCCACAGAAATAAAAGATATAAGAGGGTACTATGAACAACTGTACACCAACAAACTAAGCAATATAGATGAAATGGAAAAATTCTTAGGAACATAAGAACAACATAACTGACTCTAAAAGAAATAGAAAACCTCAACAAACCAATCACAAGCAAAGAGATAAACAGTCATCAAACCATTCCCCAAAATGAAATGTCCAGGACTAGATGGCTTCACAGGTGAATTTTACCAAGCATTCAAAGATTTAATACCAATCTTATTCAAACATTACCAAACTCATTCTATGAAGCCAATATCACCCTAATACCAAAACCAGATAAACATACTATGAAAAAATAAAATTTCAGACCTACTTCCCTAATGAATACAGATGCAAAAATCTTCAACAAAATACTCACAAATCAAAACCAACAACAAAAGTAAAAGAATCATTCATCATGATCAAGTTGGTTTTATCCCAGAAAGTCAATCAACCTAATATACCACATTAACAAATCAAAGAAGAAAAAATCACATGGTGATCTTGATTGGTACAGAAAAGGCATTTGAAAAAATCCAGCATCCTTTCTTGATAAAAATACTCCAAAAGACAGGAATCAAAGGAAAAATTCTCAACATGATAAATTACATATACAAATAACCCACAGCTAACATTGTACTCAATGGTAAAGGACTGAAATCTTCTCCATGGAGATTGGGAACAAGACAATGATGCCCACTGTTACCACCATTGTTCCAGTATCTTGCCAGCTGCTCTACCTAGAGTAATTAGCCATGAAAAATTAAAAGGTGTCCAAATTGGAAAGGAAGAAACAGAACTTTTGCTATTAGCAAACAATATGATCCTATACGTAGAAAATCCTGAAAAATCTACAACTAAGCTACTAGAGTCAATAAAGGAATTCAGCAGAATGGCAGGATACAAGATGAATATGCAAAAATCAGAAGTGTTTCTATATACTAGTAATGAGCAATTTGAGGAGGCAGTCAGGACAAAAACTCCAATTACAATAGTCACAAGAAGAATCGTATATGTAGGAATAAACTTAACCAATGAAGTAAAGCACTTGTATTCAAAAATCTACAATGCATTGCTAAAAGAAATCAAAGGAGACCTAAATAAATGGAAGAATATTCTGTGCTCATGGATGAGAAGACTAAATATTATTAAGATGTCAATTCTACCCAAATTGATAAACAAATTCAATGCAATCCCAATAAAAATTCCACCAGCATATTTAAAGAAATGGAAAACACAATTATCTAATTTATTTGAAATGTTAAGGGGCCCCAAGTAGCCAGAAACATCTTAAAAAAGAAGAATGAAGTTGGGGTACTTTCATGTCCAGATTTTAAATCATATTACCCAGCTACAGTGATAAAAAACAGCATGGTACTGGCATAAAGATACACGCATTGACCAATGGCACTGACTTGATGGTTCAGAAACTGACCCTCAGATTGATGGCCAAATGATTTTTGACAAGGACCTCAAACCCACCCAGCTGGGCCAGAATCGTCTCTTCAACAAATGGTCCTGGGAGAACCGGATATCCATATCAAAAAGAAAGAAAGAGGACCCCTACCTCACACCTTATACAAAAATTAACTCAAAATGGATCAAAGATGTAAATATAAAAGCAAGAGCCATAAAACTCCTAGAAGAAAATGTAGAGAAACAACTTCAAAACCTGATGGTAGATGGGGGTTTCTTAAACCTTTCACCAAAAGCATAAGGAAAGAAAATATGGATAGATGGGCAAACTTAAACATTTTTGTGCTTCAAAGAACTTTGATAAGAATGTGAAAAGGTGGTCCATTCAATGGTAGAAAAATATTTGGAAACCACATGTATGATTTCCATGCTATATAAAGAGATCATATACAACACAACAATAAAAAAGCTAGCAATCCAATTATAAAATGGGCAAATGGCTTAAATAGAAATTTCTCACAGAAGGAAATACAAATGGCCAAAAAGCACATGAAAAAATGTTCACTATCACTAGTTATTAGGGAAATGCAAATCAAAACTGTAAAATATCATCTCACATCTCATAGAATGGTCATTATTAAAGAAAAAGAAAACAGTAAGTGCTGGAGAGAATATGGAGAAATAATAGGAACACTCCTTCACTGTTGTGGGAATGTAGAATGGTGCAGCCTCTGTGGAAGACAGTTTGGTGTTTCCTCAGAAAGGTAAATATAGAATGGCCATATGATCCTGCAATCCCTCTACTAGGAATATACCCAGAAGAAATGAAAATAGTGATGCAAACAGACATTTGCACACAGATGTTCATAGCGGTATTATTCACAATTGCCAAAAGATGGAAACAACCCAACTACCCATCAACCAATGAATGGATAAACAAAATGTGGAATATACATACAAGGGAATACTATCTGTTTTAAGAAGAAATGAAATTGGGACACATATGATAACATGGATTAACCTTGAGGACATTATGCTAAGTGAAATAAGCCAGACACAAAAGGACAAATATTGTATGGTCTCAATAACATAAATGAATACGAAGAATAAACACATGAAGTTAAAATCTAGATTACAGGTTACTAGGAGATGCGATGAGGCCTGAGAAGGGGTACTGGTGCTTAATGTACATAGACTTTTCAACCAGCTTGACTTTAAAAGTGTAGAAATGGATAGACTTCATGGTAACACATTATAGTGAGTACAACTAACATGGCTGGTTAATAAATAGGACTGTGGCTGAAAGGAGTACCCCCTTCATCTAGGGATGAAATGTCAAATGAAAGAAAGCAGGGGAATAATCTAGGATTGAATAACATAGTGAACCCAGAGGTGGATGAGAATTACGGTTAATAATACAAATACAAGACTGTTCTTCCATGAACTAGAACAAATGTAAGTCACTATTACAAGGTGATAAGACTATAGTGATGCATAGGAAAATACAATTAATATAACTTATGGACTATACTTAATAGCAATATTGTAATATTTTTGCATCATTGTCAAAGAAGGTAATATACCAACACTAAGGGTGAATAGTAGGGGGATATACAGCTCTACGTAAAGAGTAGGAGATTTAAATATAGCACTTTTAATTATGGTTAAGACAAAATATCAGTAAGGAAATAGAAGACTTGAATGATACTATAAACCAACTAGACATCATATACAGAGAGAAGAGTTAACCCAGCAACAGCAGAATAAAAATTTTTCTCTAGTGCATACAGATTATTCTTCAGGATAGTCCATACATAAGGTCCCAAAACATGTCCCAATGAATTAAAAAATATTGAGATCATACAATGTATACCCTTGAACCACACTGGAATAAAGCTAGAAATCAATAACTGAGGGAGAACTGGAAAATTCACAATTATGTGGAAATTAAATAATGGACTCTTAAACAACCAATGGATCAAAGAAGTCAAAAGGGAAATCAGGAAATATCTGAGGCAAATGAAAATGAAAACAAAACATACTAAAACTTATAGAATGCAGAAAAGGCAGTAATGTTTAGTACAAGGTCTTGTCGAAATGGGTTATAAGTGTAGTCTGTCCTGGGGCACAATTCCCCTCCATCTGTGGGCCTGTGAAACCTACAGAACAGGGTATCTGCTTCCAATATACAAAGGAAGGACAGTCATAGAATAAACATTTCCATTCCCTTAGGGAGAAATTGGAAGGAAAACAGGGGTCAAGAGTCCCAAACAATTCCAAAACCCTACAGGGCATACACCATTAGATTTTAAGATCTGAGAGCCATCTATGGAACGATGGTTTCACACATTCAATGCAATTCCAATCAAAATACCAACAACCTTCTTTGCAGAAATGGAAAAGCCAATCAAATTTATATGGAAAGGTAAGAGCCTCCAAATAATCAAAACCCTCTGAAAAAAAGAAGAATGAGGACTCAAACGTCCCAATTTTCAGCAGATTTGGCTCAACTGATAGAGCATCCGTCTACCACATGGGAGGTCCAGGGTTCAAACTCAAGGCATCCTGACCCAAGTGGTGAGCTGGCCCATACGCAGTGCTGATGTGTACCAGGAGTGCTGTGCCACGCAGGGGTGTCCCTCACATAGGGGAGCCCCACGTGCAAGTAGTGCACCCCTCAAGGAGAGCCACCCCACGTGAAAAAAGCCTGCCCAGGAGTGGTGCTGCACAGAGAGCTGATGCAACAACAACAAAAAAGAGACACAGATTCCTGTTGCCACTGACAAGAATGCAAGCAGACAAAGAATAATACACAGCCAACGGACACAGAGAGCAGACAAGGGTGGGGGGGAGGGAAGGGGAGAGAGATAAATTTTTAAATAATGAATAAATAAATAAATAAATAAAAAGCTTTAAAAAAATGGGGGAGAGAATGTGGCTCAAGATGTTGAGTGCCTGCTTCCCACGTGGGAGGTCAGAGGTTCAGTCCCCAGTGCCTCCTAAAAGCAAAAACAAACAAACAACAAGCAAACAAATGAAAAAACCAACTCAGGAGAGCCGATGTGGCTCAGTGGTTGAGCACCAGCTACCCACATACAGGGCCTGGGGTTCAATTCCAGCCCCCGAATCTGAAAAAAAAAAAAAAATATGCTACTGGCATAAGTACAGGTATATAGACTGATGAAACTGGATTCTGATTTCAGAAATAAACCCTCATATCCATAGCCAATTCATTTTCCACAAGATTGCCAAGACCAGTCAACTAGGGGAGAATAGTGTCTTCAACAAATTGTGCTGGAAAAAACAGATACCCATATGCAAAAGAATGACGGTGGATCTCTACCTCATACTATATATGAAAATCAACTCAAAATGGATCAAAGGTCTAAACATAAGAACCAAATTTATAAAACTTCTTGAAGAATACATAGGCAAGCATTTCAAGACTTCACGTTGGGCAAAAGTTTCTTAGTCTTTAAACCAAAGCATGAACAAGCAAAGAAAAAGTAGCTAAATTGTACTTAATCAAAATTAAAAACTTTTGTGCATCAAAGGACTCCATCATGAAAATACAAGAACAATCTACCAAATGGGATAAACTATTTGGAAACCACATATCCAATAAAGATTTAATATCCAGAATATATATAAAGAAATCCTATACCTCAACATCAAAAAGACAACCCAATTTTAAAACAGGCAAAGGACTTGAATAGACATTTCTCCAAAGAAGATATGCAATTGTCCATAAAGCACATGAAAAGATTTTCAGTAGTGTTAGCCATTAGGGAAAGACAAACCACTATAGGATATTTCATACTCACTAAAATGGCTACTATTCAATAAAGGGAAAATAAGTATTGGAGAGGATGCGGAGAAATAGGAACATTTGTTCATTTTACATTAGTGGAAATGTAAAAATGCTGCAGCCACTGATTAAAAGTTTGGAGGTTCCCCAGAATATAAGTAAAGAATTACCATATGTCCCAGTAATCCCACTACTAGGTATATACCCAAAAGGCTTGAAAGCAAGGACTTGAACAGTACTTGCACAATGATGTCCATAGTAGCATTATTCACAATTGCCAAAAGATGGAAACAATCCAAGTGTGCATCAACAGGTAAATGGATAAACAAAATGTAGTATTTCCGTACAACAGAAATTTCCTCAGCCATAAAAAGAGATAAAGGTCTGATACAAGTGACAACATGTATCAATCTTGAAGACATCATGTTGAGTGAAATAAGTCAGATACAAAGGACAAATATGGCTTGACCTCACTGAAATGAAATAATTAGAAAAAGCAAAATTCATTGTCAGAAACTAGAACACAGGTTATGAGGAGCTGAGGTGGGGGTAGGAAATAAAGAATTAATGTTTAACTGGTACAGAGCTTCTAGTTGGGGTGGTGGAAAACTCTTGTTAATGGATGGTGGTGATGGCACCACAATATTGCGAACATAATTGACGCCACTGAATTATACATTTGAAAGTGGTTTAAAGAAGAAATTTCAGGATATAAACTTGTCATAAGAATAAAAATTGAAAAAAAAATGAGACTTCATAACAAACAAAATCTTTATGTAAATAAGGACTATAGTTAATAGTATAATTATAATAACGTTTCATCAATTGTAACAAAGGTACCACACTAATGTAAAATATTAAAAATAGGAGAAAATGTTTATGATGGGGCAGGAGGGTGTTTATAGTACTGTATTTTCTATATGATTTTTCTATAAACCTACAACTCTTCTAATTTAAAAAAAGTTTCCAAAAAAGCTATTTAAAAATACATTCCATATGTTCAAGAAGAGAGAGAAAACCATAAGTGTGATGAAGAGAAATACAAAAGATATATATATAAACTAAATCTCCAAGTAATAAATATGATATCTGGAATGAAAAATATACTGGGTTGGATTAATGGTAACTTAGACACTGCAATAGAAAACATTAATGTAACTGAAGACAGAGAAATAGAAACTATCTAAAATGACACATGTAAAGAAAAATATATACTTTAAAAAAATTGAATCATTGAGCTGTCAGACAATATTAACCAACCTAACATATGAGGAATTGGTGACCTCTAAAAAGGGGAGAGAGGAAAAATTATTTGAAAAAATATTGGTCAAGATTTTTAAAATTTCATGAAAAATATAAATCAAGAGAACCACGATCAGAAGAAACAAAAAGAAGACAACATCAATGCACATTTCTGAAAATCAGAAATAAAGAGAAAATCTTAAAATCAGCCAGAGGAAAAGGAAGACCCTTAGGTATAGGAAAATAAAAGATAAGAATAAGATTTTTATTTTGTCAGAAACAATGAAAGCAAGAGAAGACAGTAGAACATCTTTAAGTTACTGAAAGTAAAAAGTTATCAACCTTCAATTCTATACCCAGAGAAAATATCTTTCAAAAATGGAGGGAAGCAACATGGGAGGTCTGCGGTTCAAACCCCGGGCCTCCTTGACCCGTGTGGAGCTGGCCCATGCGTAGTACTGATGCACGCAAGGAGTGCCATGCCATGTAGGGGTGTCCCCCGCGTCGGGGAGCCCCACGCACAAGGAGTGTGCCCCATAAGGAGAGCCGCCCAGCGTGAAAGAAAGTGCAGCCTGCCCAGGAATGGTGCCACACACACAGAGAGCTGACACAACAAGATGACGCAACAAAAAGAAACACAGATTCCCTTGCCGCTGACAACAACAGAAGCAGACAAAGAAGACGCAGCAAATAGACACAGAGAACAGACAACTGAGGTGGGGGAGGAGGAAGGGTAGAGAAATAAATAAATACTTTTTTTTTTTTTAAAAATGGAGGGAAGCAAACGTGCCTCAAATGATAGAGCATCTGCCTACCATATGGAGGGTCCAGGGTTTGATACCCAGGGCCTCCTGAGCCATGTGTAAGCTGGCACATGTGCAGGGCTGCCACACACAAGGAGTGCTGTGCCAAGCAGGGGTTCCCCCTGTGTAGGGGTACCCCACGCTCAAGAAGTACTCCCCACAAAGAGAACTGCCCCATGTGAAAAAAAAGCACACTCCACCCAGAAGTGGTGCCACATACACAGAGACCTGGTGCAGCAAGATGACACAACAAAAAAGCAACTCAGTTTCCCGATGCCACCTGATAATACAAGCGGACATAGAAGAATACACAGCTAATGGACACAGAGAGCACACAATGGGGGGGAAGAGGAGAAAAATAAATCTTAAAAAAAAAAAAAAATGGAGAGACAACCAGCAAGATGGCATTGGAGTAAGGAACTCCTAGAGTCAGCTCCTGTACAGGGCAGTTAGTAAACACCCAGAGCTCTCTGGAGCTAGCTGAAGCACCTGCTTGGGGGCCCCAGGAGACCAGAAGAGCATCCTGCCACATCCTTTACGGAGAATGAAACTGCCCATCTGCAGAGAACATTCATAAGTAGAGCACTCCATGCCATGAAGGCCAGTGCCCATCCTCCACAGGAGGTAGAAGCAGCCTCAGGAGCTGTTTCATGGCTGGAATTGAAAGCTCCACTTCCCAAAACAGTGTGAGGAAGAAGACAGCTGGGCACCAACTGGAGCTACTGATGAGCAAATTCTGTGGGCTAAAGTAACAACTAAAGTTTGAATCTGTGCAAGTCAGAAAGAGGCCAGTAGCCACCATCTTAACTCCATGCCTGGCATGAAGGGAAGTGGGGAAAACTGAAAATCACAGAGGTGGTAGGGACTGGCCTCTTTTCATCCAGATCAGATTGCAGCTCTAACATAAGCCCCAATCCCACTTCTGGAAGGGGGGAAGTTGGGGGACCTGCGCCAGATTTCCTGGGAAATTACCAGCCAAGCTGTGGATGCTGGTGATTATCCTACTTTGACAGTGCAAGCTGCCCCAGGAGATATTCTGTGACTGGAATTGGAAGCTCTATTTCCCAAAAACAGCAGAGGATGAGACAGTTGGCCACTGATTTTGGCTATTGATTAGTAGACTTTGCTGGCTAAGGTATAACTCTAGGAACAGCTAGAGTGTGAATCTGTTGAAGTCAAACAGAGGCCAGTAGCAGCCATTTTGACTCTGCCCCCAGTTTGAGGGTAAGCCAGGAACAAAAATCACAGTAATGGTAGGAACCAGTTTCTTTCACCCAGATCAGCCTGCAGCCCTAGCCTGGGCTTCAGCCCAACCTCTGACAGGGAGGAGGCTGGTGGGCCCTGAACCAGCCTATCCAGGTAACTGCAGGTAACTTTGGCTGGCAGAGACTTAATAATTGGAAGTCTACTGGGATGACAGCAGTCATTTTGGACCCACACTGCATAAACTGCTGCCCACACCTGCAGCTCCATCCATGCCCCAGGCAGGAGAGAAAAGAAAGCCTCATCAGTCTCTCTGGGCAAGTACAGTCTAGGACTGCATAACTTGGATTATTTCACAGCTGTGACTCTGTCCTACCCCTGGAAAAGGAGAAAGAAAGAAGAAGCTTCACTGGTCCCTCGGACAATGAGGGCAGCTTGAGCCTCCACAGCTTATAGCACCAACCACATCCTTAGCTCCTACTATACAACCAGCAAGGCAGAAAGGACAGGAAGCCCTAAACTAAAGAGAAAAACTGCACCCCGAATAAATACTCTAGTAAGCCAGATGCCAAGAGACCAACAAAAAATTACAATCCACACCAAGAAACAGGAAGATATGGCCCAGTTAAAGGAACAAGATAAGCCTCCAGAAGATATGAAGGACTTAGGACTTGGGACAACTAACCATAAGATATTCAAATAAATCTCCTTAATAAATTCAATGAGATGGCTAAAGAGATTTAGGATATTAAGAAGATATTGGAGGAGAACAAAGAAGAATTTGAAAGCATGCATAGAAAAACAGCAGATCTTATGGGAATGAAAGGCACAATAAATGAAATTTTAAAAACATTGGAATCATGTAATAGCAGATTTGAAGAGGCAGAAGAAAGGATTGGTGAGCTTCAAGAAAGGGCCTCTGAAAGTGAATATACATAAGAACAGATGAAGAAAAGAATGGGAAAAAACTGAACAAGGTCTTAGGAAGCTTAAAAGACAGCAAAAGACGTGCAAACATACATGTCATGGGTGTCCCAAAAAGAGAAGAGAAGGGAAAAGGAGCAGAAGGAATATTTGAAGAAATAATGGTAAAAAATTTCCCAACCCTATTGAAGGACATAGATATCCATACCCAAGAAGCATGGCATACTCCCATGCAAAAAAAATCCAAATAGACCAACTCCGAGACACACTAATCAGAATGTCAAATGCCAAAAACAAAGAGAGAATTCTGAGAACAGCAAAACAAAAGCAATGCCTAACATGTAAGGGATACCCAATAAGATGAAATGATTTCTCACCAGAAACCATGGAGGCAAGATGACAGTGGTATGATATATTTAAGATACTACAAAAAGAAAAACTTCCAGCCAAGAATCATATATCAGGCAAGATTATCTTTCAAAAATGAGGGCAAGATTAGAATATTTACAGATTAGCAGAAACTGAGAGAATTTCTAACCAAGAGACTAGATTTTCAGGGAAGCTAAAGGGTGTGCTAAAGCCTGAAAAGACAGGAGAGAAGGGCCTTGAAGAGAGTCTAGAAATGAAGATTATATCAATAAAAATAAACAAAAGTGTCAAAAGAGTGGGGAAAATAAAATATGACTGAGAAAACTCAAATAGGAATAAACTTAACTAATGATGTAAATCACTTGTATTCAGAAAACTGCAACTGTTAAAAGAAATCAAAAAAGGCCTAAATAACTGGAAAGACATTCCATGTTCATGGATTGGAAGACTAAATATCATAAAGATGTCAGTTCTACTCAAATTGATACACAGATTCAATGCAACTCTGATAAAAATTCCACCAGCATTTTTTTAAATTGAAAACATGATTATCAAATTTATTTGAAAAGGTAAGGGTCCTGGATTAGCCAGAAACATCTTAAAAAGGAAAAGCAAACGCTCATCTCCAGACTTTAAGTTATATTACCTAAATATAGTGATAAAAACAGCATGGTACTGGCCTAAAGACAGACACATAGACCAGTGGAACCAAATTTATGGTTCAAAAACAATCCCTCACATGTACGGTCAAATGATTTTTGAGTAGCCTGTCAAACCCACACAGCTCGGGCAGAACAATCCATTCAACAAACGGTCATGAAAGAATTGGATATCCATAGCCAAAAGAAGGAAACAGGACCCCTACCTCGTACCTTATCCAAAAATTAACTCAAAATGGATCAAAAACCTAAATACAAAAGCAAGAACCATAAAGCTTCTAGAAGAAATTGTAGGAAAAATATCATCAAGCCCTGGTGGTAGATGGTGGATTCTTAAAGGAGGTAAGAGGAGGACTAAGATGAACTACTGATGTTTAATGTATGTAGAAGTTTTAATTAGCTTTAATTTAAAAGTGTGGAAATGTATAGAGTGGATGGTAACAAACAGTGAGTACCAGCTAGTTTATATATAGGGATGTGGCTGAAAATGGTAGTCTAAGGAAGTAAATGCTAATTGACAGAATGTTAGAGAATAATCTAGGAACTGAACAGCACAGTAAACCACCATGTGGATGAGAATTGTGGTTGATGGTACAGATGCAAGTGAGTCCTTTGTGAGCTAGAGCAATACATATCACTACTGCAGAGTGGTGGGAACGTGGAGAAGCATGGGAAAAATATAACTGGAGTGACCTATGGACTGTGGTTAGCAGTAATAACGTAATATGCTTGCATCTATGCGAAAGACGCACTGTGTTGATAATGGGGCAGTATGGAGAATGTGTGCTAAATGTACATTATGAACGTTGTAACAATCAAATGATATTATTTTATCTGTAACAAATGTTCCACCACAGTGTGGCCTGTTGATAGATGGATGTTGTTTGAGAATTCTGCACATGTGTATGATTGTTTTATAAGTTTACAACTTCTGTCATAAAAAAATATTTTAAAAATAATAATAGGGTGGGTTGGGGGGGGAAATACACCAAATGTAAGATAAGGACTATGATTAGTAGGAAGATTTTGGCAATATTATAATCTGTAACAAATGTCTCACTACAATGCAAGTGTTGGTGGAGGGTTGATGTATGGGATCCCTGTATAATAGTATGCATGTTTGCTTTGTAAGCCCACAACTTTTACTATACACTTGTTTTTGTATGTTCATATATAAATAATATAAACATAATAATAATAGGGTATTTTGGGGGGAAATACTTTGGTTAGTAGTAATATTTTGACAATGCTCTTTAATCATTAGTTTAAAATATTTAACAACAATGCAAGGTATTGGTGATAGGGTGAGTTATAAGACTCCTGTATGATGCTATGTGTGTTTGTTTTATAAGTTCACAACTATTACTATACACTTATTATGTATGTTTATGTGTGATATACTTCAATAAATTTTTTAAAAATAAATTTTAAAAAGCAGAAATAATAACTTTCTCAGGAATATAAAAGTTGAGAGGAGTCATCACTAGCAGAGTTCTTCAAGAAATATTAAAAGAAGGAAAATTATACCAGACAGGAATTTGGATTGACACAAAGTAATGAGGAACAAAAGTAGTAAATACAAGGGTAAATGTAGTATAAAACAATTCTTTTTCTTCTTTTTAAAACATTTTAAAAGACGATTAACTGTTTAACTGCTTAAAATTAAAGCAGTTATTTAATGGATTCTGGGCTTATAAAATCATAGAAGTAAAATATATGACAATACTAGCACAATGGCTGGGAGGGAGAAAATAAAAGTATACTTTCATAAGGTTATTACAATATACATGAAGTGGTACAATATTGTTTAAAGATAAACTGAGATAAGTTAAAGATATATTTTGTAAACCACTGAGCAACCATTAAAAAAAAATGTATAGTTAACGAACCAGGCAAGAAGATAAAAACAATCAAAAAACATTTTTTAAATAATCAATCATGCAAAAGAAGTGAGGGGAAATAAGAGAGAAAAGGAACAAAAACCACTTGGGACAAAATGCAAACATATAGCAAGATGATCAATATAAAAATATATATCAATTATCACATTAAATGCAAATACTCTAAACGTGTAAAGTCTAGTACAGCAGTGAATAACCATACGTGGTTAATGAGCACTTGAAATGTGGCCAGTCCAAATTCAGATGTGCTATAAGACTCAGTACAGAAAATTAAAAATGTAAAATACCTCATTAATATTTTTAATATTGATTATATATTAAATTTTTTGGAATTTGGGATAAATCATATATATTATTAAAATTTATTTAACTGATTTCTTATAACTTTTTAAATATGAATATTGGAAATTTTTTAATTGCATACATGGCTCACATTATACTTTTGTGGGAGAGCACTAGTCCAAACACTTCCATTAAAAGGCAAAGATTGTCAGATTGGATTAAAAAAGGAAGACCCAATTATATGCTGTCTACAAGAAATTTACTTTAAGTACAAAGAGACAAAAACCATGCAAGGAAAATTTGGAATGGCTATATTAACACTATACAAAGTAGGTTTCAGATCAAAGAGTATTACCAAGGATAAAGAAGGTCATTTATAATTAGAGAAAATCAAGCCATCAAAAGGACATAATTTTAAAGGTTATACACCTAATTACAGAGCTTTAAAATGCAAGAAGCAAAAATTCATAGAACTGAAAGGAAAATCAAACTAATTCAAAATTATAGTTGGTGATTTATACATCTTTTTCTCAATAATTAATAAAACAAGTAAAAAGAGAATTAAAATTACAGAAGCCATGAACAATAGCATTAAACAATTTGATCTGCTATAGTCAATTAGATATCCATATGAAAAAAAATAAACCTGGATCCTTATCTCACTGTACATAGAAAGTATATGTAAGAGCTAAAACCATACACTTTTAGAAGAAAGCATATGGAAAAATCTTAGTAAGCTCCAGCAAAGATTTTTTCAACAGAACATAAAAAGCACAAGGTATTTAAAAATATTAATAAATTGGACTTCATCAAAATTTAAAACTTCTGTGATGATAGCACAACACTGTAAATGTAATAATGTCACTAAATTATATGCTTAAAAATGGTTAAAATGCCAAGTTTTGTTACATATATGTTACCACAATAGAAATTTTTTAAAATTTAAATCTTTGCTCTTCAAAAAACACTTTAAGAAAATGAAAATGCAAACTAGAAACAGGAAAAAAATATTTGCAAAACACATATCCAACAAAGCAGTTATCCAGACATATAAAGACTCTTAAAAGTCAATAATAAAACAAACCACCTCATTTAAAGATAAAGAAAAGATTTAAACAAAAGTTTCACCTAAGAAAATATACAGATGGCAGATAAGCCCATGAAACAATGCTCAATATCATTAGTCATTAGGGAAAAGATAACACATTGAGATACCACTGCACACCCACTAGAATAGCTAAAATTAAAAGATTGACCATAGAAAGCTTTGTCAAGAATGTGAAACAACTAGAACTTTCATAAATTGCTGGTAGAAATGCAAAATGGTTTGGCCATTCTTAAAAAGCTAAATATACATTTACCACACAATCCAACAATGTCTCTCCTAGGTATTTACTCCAAAGAAATGAAAACATATGTTCTTGCCAAGACTTGTACATAAATGTTTCTATCAGTCTTATTTATAATAGCCAAATATTGGGAGGAACCCAAATTTCCATCAGGTAGTAAATGAATAAACTAAAATATTGTGATATATCCATCCAATAAAATAGTATTCAGCGATTAAAAGGAATAAACTACTCATGCATGCCAACAGGATTGCCAAATCTCAAAAGCATTATACTAAATAGAAGAAGTCCAACCAAAAATCCACCTACTGTACGATTTCATTTAAATAAAATTTTAGGAAACGTAAAACTATAGTGACAGAAAACAGATTAGTAGTTCCTATGGAGGGGGCATGAAGGCCATGGGAGGAGAAGGGAATTGATTATAAAGGGGCTAAAAGGAACTTTTTGAGGAATAGAAATGTTCTATATCATAATTTTCATAGTGATTAACAAGTGAATACATTCATCAAAACTCATAAAAGTATCCTCTTAAAAACTGTAAATTTTACCTAAATAATGTTGGCCCATACAAAGAGGGTGGTGAGGAGTAGGTAGAGGAGGAAGTGTTTTTTAAAATTATTTGTAAAGATTGTTACAGTCTACCACTCACAGGTGATTCCTCACCTAAATCTAACTATGAGACGTACTAAACACACCTGAAACACCAGCAAATAGTACCATACATTGGAACAGAGTGTGGTTATTATCTCCTAGTGCTTTAGACATTGAGACAACAGGGGACTTATAAAGTCATTGCAACAAGAGAAAGTTTAGGAGTAAATGTAGAACTCAAAGAGGACTTAGAAGGCAGAGTAAATCTGAGAAAAAGAGCCTTTGCACAAGTGAAACAGTTGGTTTAAATATTTTTAGAATATTGAAATGGAAATTCATTTGCAGAGATGAGAAGCAATCCTTGGAAAAAGCCCCTGAGTTCCCCATGGATCCATATGAACTTAGTCTGTGTATTCATGACTTCTGAGTCCTAAGGAGTGCTGGAAATTCCACTCTTTCACTGTGCGCAAGTCCTGTTTCCTCCACGTGACTCTTTTTCCCCTTTTAACACAAGAGACATCTAATTAACTTTTCTGCCACATGCAGCTGGCACCACAGCAAACCAAGCTGTGGGGTGGCTGACCCAGAATTACTGATGAATGTTCAAAGTAAACATGCTTTCAGCCAATCTGGAATGGTATATTCTAAACGGACAAAGAGCTCTTAAAATGAACTAACTCCTCCGGACAAACTGTCCATCCAATGGAGGTTTTTCAGTAATGAATATCAGACCACAGATCTTCCTGCAGCTGAGCTTGTTTATCATTCACGAGGGCCGCTTCTGCTTGTCTCATGGATAGCTTCATGATTTTTATTTTCACTGGCTTCTGGCTTCTTATATTTACATAAACAAGCTGAGAAAGCAAAACACACATGAGAGCAAGTTTAAATGGAAGATCCCACATTTCCCCCAAAAGTCTGAAATACCTACCTTTCCTTTCCTACATGTCAAAGTAGATAACTGAGGTGCAAAAGACCCCACATTTGGGAGGAGAGGAAAAGACCTTATTAAAAAGCATATACTTGCTTAAGTGGTTTTGTCATTGTGTAGAAATTCTAATAAAATGCTCTCTGCTGCAAAGTTTGATGATTGCCCAGTGGGAGCTATACACAAAATACATCAGACCCACAAGAAGGCTGCAGCTCAATCTTAAATTAGAAAGTGTCCAAGCTAGTGTCCTCAAAGAACTTGCTTTACTTCATGGTGAACATAACCAATTCCATGTCAACCAAGGTTCTTTTATTGTTTTCTTTGCCCGTTTATTTTTGTTTCTGTACAACATAATCTTCTGAATGGATTCTGACCATGGATGTAAAGAAAGAAGTACATTTCATGTGGGTCTATTTAGGGTTATAGAGAAACCCCTGAAAAGGCAGAGGCTGTCTGGCCTTCCTCTAAATTAACTGATCACTGTGCCTGATGGGAGTTCTTGCTCTTCCTTTGGTCAAGGACACCCAAGAGCCCACTCTGGCCAGCCTGGGAACAGAGCTAGTGCCTCCAAACCTCTGAGAAGAAGCCCAGGTAGATGCTTCTGTCACCTTACATTAATCGTCCCCACCATTTGCCTCCCAGTGGGGTTTTTCTAACTTCATTAACTAACATCCTGCCTTGGATCATCTTAGGGGGCTACCACATAGTGACTCATGTAAAAGAACAAAAATAACTGCCATTTGTTGAGTACCTACCATGTACTGGGCACTGTGCTAAAATTTTACATTACTAATATAATGTCACCCCACTAGAATACAATGTGGCAGTATAGAGAACAATTAAGAGCACTGTGAACTCGAGAGAGAGACTACCAGAGTTATATTTTTTTACTTCACCATTTACAAGCTATGTGACCATGGAGAAGTTACATAACCTCTGTTCCTTAGTTTCCACATCTATAAAATAGAGAAAATGACAGAATATTTCATATACTTTCTGTGAAGATTAAATGAAGTGCTCAATAACTGTTAGCCATTTTTTTCTGTTTGTCAATATAAAAAACTAAGACTGAGTGAGATTAAATGACTTCTCCAAGATCACACAGCTAATAAATGGTGAAGGTTAGAGGTCACATATAGGTCTGTCTGACGCTAAAGTCAATGTCCCTAACTGCTATACCAAATTGTCTCCAAAAAAATTCTCAAACCCAAAGTTTCATAAAGTATATTCTGTGAAACACTGGTCCCATGAAAAACACATTCTATCTTTCACGTGAAGATTTATATACCATATTAGTATATTAAAAGCTCCTTGAAGAAATTTATTTAACTTGCTTTAACTCAATGTTTCACAAACCTATTTGAAAACTAAAGTTTATTTCATGGATATTCAGGATCACGGGACCATCCTTTGCTAAAGAATCCAAGGAATTAACCCAAGACAAACAAAACTGGAAGGTGTTGACAAGAATTATGTTCAAATGTCCTGACTCCTATAATTAGTATTATACAAGTCATTACCTACAACCCTAGACTAACTGTTGTAACAAAGAAAAAAATTATAAAACTTGTTTACCAGAGAAAAACAGTCTATGAATTCAAATTTTAAGAAATAAATTACTTGGCCAAGGCAACAGAGCCAGGAATAGAAGCCAGTCTTCTGAATTTTAGTCTAATACTCTTTTATACTACCAGTCTCCCTAGCAGGTGAGGTGTTCACAAGGGGATGTTCATATATCCTAATCTCTGCAATAATTTTGTCCATGTTATATTAATACAGCATCTATATTAATCAACAGTGCAAGTATATAATTTATAAATAAATAAAATAAATAAATAAATTTGAGGGTGTGCTTAAAAGGTTTTTACTGACAGAAGGACACTATCAAAAAGTTGGGTGTCTCACTATTCCAATCTCTGAGCCTAGAGAGCAGCAACCATACTGCTCTGGCAGAGGACAGCAGAGGGCAAATCAGAAAAGATGTCTATGATGTTCCTTCCCAGTGTCTTTCAAACATAAAATACAAACTCTCATTTTAAAGACAAAAGGAGGAAAAAGGAGTTCTCCTGCATCATCCCCAAAATGAAAATAAATTATTTTATTATGTTACTTAAAACTTTAAAAAACATAAAAGCAACTACAAAAAAACAATTTATAAATTAAATAGACAAACCAAAAAAACTCATAAAATTTAAATTGCAATCAATTTAATGTGATGGATTAGTGTTTATTTTAATGAAATACTAAATCACCACTCACAACCTAACTATAGCTAAGACTTATGGCACAAGCTGAGACTCAAATCACCACTCACAACCTAACTATACCTAAGACTTAGGGCACAAGCTGTGTCTCAGTTTCTTCATATTGAAAATGAGGAAACAAAAATATTCAACTCATCAGTTTGTTATGATAAGTTATTGAGCAAATGCCTATAAAGTGCACAGAATAGTACCTGCCAAATAGTAAAATACTCAATAAATGTTAACTGTTGTCATAATCAGTATTGTCAAAATCACCCTCAATACCATCTTGAATCTGGTTTGGGCCCTATATGGAACACTCAATTCTCTCACAACTTTTCTCTGTTTGAACTACTTCTAGACTTTTTTTCCTGTAGCCCCCTTTGACATATTTTGCCAACAATTGGTCTAATCATATCATTTATGTATAGTCTGTCCCTCCTCTTCCCCATAACCTGAGATCATTAAAATAGTACAATTTGACATTAACACAATCTTAAAGATCAATTAATGCAGGTATTAAAACCCCAAGGCAGAATGATTTCAAATATACCAGGATCCAAATATATATTAGATTATCATTATAATGAAATATAAACTGTTTAAATTCTAGTAAAGAACTCATTGACACCTGAAAAGACATTCACAGACACACACACACCCTTTGTAGAACTTGGATTCCAGTTAGAGACATACTGTCTTATAGATGTATAAGGAAAGATGAAAATTTGTATTCCCACTAAACATAATTTAGTTCTTTATGTCTCTAATACCAGACTATGTTTCTGTCTCCAGGATACCAATGACATTCAATTTCTTTTTTTTTTTTTAAGATTTTTATTTTTTAAATTTATTTCTCTCCTCTTTTCCCCCACCCCCCACCCAGTTGTCTGCTCTCTGTGTCCATTCGCTGTGCGTCCTCTGTATCCTCCCGTATTCTTGTCTGTGGCACCCCGAATCTGTGTATCATTTTTTGTTGCATCACCTTGCTATGTCAGCTCTCAGTGTGTGCGGCACCATTCCTGGGCAGGCTGTACTTTCTTTCGTGCTGGGCGGCTCTCCTTACGGGGCACACTCCTTGCACATGGGGCTCCCCTATGTAGGGGACATCCATACGTGGCATGGCACCACTTGACACACATCAGCACTGTGCATGGTCCAGCTCATTACACGGGTCAGGAGGCTCTGGATTTGAACCTTGGACCTCCCATGTGGTAGGTGGATGCTCTATCCGTTGGGTCAAATCCACTTCCGGACATTCTATTTCATACGCATCATTTGCAAGAGGAGCTCCTTAAAAGCATTAGCATTATCAAATTGCCTTTCTTCCAACTCCTAAGAGAACACCCTACCAACTTTTAACAGGTTATAATACGAAGAGTACTAAACATGGCGTTAGAAGTATTAAGTTCAGTTCAAGCTCTGACACATTTAATAGCTATGTGAACTTGGGCAAGTCACACAATTTCTAAACCTATTTCTTTGCCATTGAAATAAGAATTAAAGCACACAACTGACAGGGTTGTTTGAATATATATATACAAAGTGCTTATTAAACAATTATATACCATGTAGATGTAATATAGAATTATTAATGTAAAATATGATTCTGACAAATGTGAAGAAGATAGAGAAGACATCCTTTTCATAGACTCAAATCTCCATAGGCAGATGGTGACCCATTACTAACTGTCTCTGACTTAACCAAAATGTGTTCTGCATATAACAAACAAAGTGATAGATTAGGCATCTGTGTTTGACACTATGTCAAAACATTTCATAAATAACTCTTTGCCCCTCTAACTAGATCTCTCCTTAGGAGGTACAATAATATTATGCTGATGCTTTTTAGCTCTAAAAGTGATGCTACCAACATGTCTGTTGTAGATATACTTAGAAGCATTTTACCCTATATAATGGAGGTAAATTGGTCTGGGTTCATGAACTAGTTCTGTCACTTACTAGTTGTATAACCTGAATAAGTTATTTAAACTCTCTGAGCCTGGGCTTCCTCTTCTGTGCAATAAAATAATAATGGTACCTATCTTATAGGAGGGTTGTGAGAAATAAATAGGTATAATGTGGGCATAATGCCTGACTCACAGCAATGTTTAACAAATGGCACTAATAAAAAAAAAGCCAGATGATGACAATGACAATTAACTGGGATATCCATTTACTTAGTCGCTATTTATAAACAAAAACATATAACTGTAGGACAACATGGTTGGTTTAAAAGTGCAGTATTAGCTACAGTAAAGATTTTTCCCCTATATGTTAACCAGATTCAAGTATATCTGTCATACAGATACATCTTACATATCTGTATAAGGGAAAGTCTGAAATACAAGTGTTTTCTGCCCATTTACTGACACTTGGAAAATATTTTTGAACCCCATTTTCAACTATCCAATTGTCTGGCTGTAATTTGCCTTTTGGGAGAGGGCTGAGGGCAAAAAATGGAGAGGAAAGGATTTTTTCCAGCTAAAACTGACATGAATTGACAGAGTCAAAATCCTGCTCTGTACTTACTGAGTTAAAAAAATGTTTTTTTTACATTTGAATCATGCCCATGCTATTAATCCCTAGTTTAGAAGCAGTCTTTGACCCTAGTGAGTTTGTAAAAAAAAAAAAAAAATTACTAACATCTCCCTTTCATTTTTCAACTGGAGCACAACTTAATTGCAATATCAAATCAAGTACTATATTCTGTCAACTTTCTCTTTATAATGACTCCCTAACTATCCCTTTCTTTCCCAGAGCTGCTTCACTAATGTACGCCATCCTTATTTTACTCCAGCTATCTTCTCTAGCCTCTCCTCCATTGCTCACCAGCTAAGTATTTACCACTGTTCTATTCTGTCCTATGAGGGGAGACAAGAAATATTACATATTTTCTTAGTCACAAGCTTTCCTTGATTCCCTATTGCCAAAAGAATAAAATCCAAATCCCTTAACTCTCAGGGACCTCCACAATCTGATACCATACCCCCAAAACAATTTCATCTCCCAAGGGAAGCCTTTTACAACTGCTCCTCCAAAGGGTCTTCAAAGTTTGGAAAGAGGAAGCACATGATAACTACCTTTAGTATACCAATGCCTAAATGTTAAGCAGTTTGTGAAACAAACAAAAAATATAAAGGAAAAGCATCCTTTCCTTTGCAAATACTCCTGACAATGACTAAAACCTCAAAAGAAGGATCAAAGGTTAATATGCATCAATCAAAAATCCACCATATAGTCCTTCATTTCCAAAATTTTACTTCTTGGCCTTGGCTCCCAGCTATACCAAGAGTCACTCCAACTTCTAATACACCAAAACTATCAGAAGATGAGCATGACACTGGCCTCAAGGGTGGTAACTCAGTACCAGTAAGCAAGTATTTTTGACCACCCACTATATACTCACCATGATGAAGAGACTCTAAAACGGATTGAGGATAACCATGTATTGTTGGAAAAAAAAAAACTTCACAATCATCAGCTCTGACTCTGCCGAGTCCTAATTTTAAAACTGGGACAAGTTATTGAAACCTTCCACACACTCCTGTACTTGTTTCTTCATCTTTAAAATGGTGATATTTGTGATACCAATTTAGTAGAGTTGTTGCGATGATTAAAGGAGATAAAATGTAAAGTGCCTTGCAAAGGGGTAGGTGCTCAATAAATGTTTATTCCCTTCCATCCACTGACACCAGTTAGGAAGTTACCACTGTGGTAAAAGGCTTGGAATAGGACAGCAACAGTAAGACTAAAGGAAAATGAGAAAGACCAAAGGCAGTTAAACTGGAAGAAAAGAGAGCTGGCATTGCATCAAAACGGGTGTCATTATATGCATGAACTGAAAGAAATGTTGTTATAGGGAAAGGTGCATCTCAAAATGAGTGTGGACTTTTTCCTGTCTAAAGAAAAATGAGACTTCTAGAGAAAGTCCAAAAAGCAGAGAAGAAAAGACACCGTTGTAGTAAAATGTTTTTGGTCATTACACTTCAATAAGAAAAAGAAAAAAAATTATCTGAAGAGATCAGTAGAAATGAATTCTTTCACAAACAATCTCTGATAAAGAATCATATAATGATTAAATAAACCATCTCTAACCAAGGGCTCCATCCCTCTGCTACCCAAGAGCTTGATGTCCATGGAGCTTAACATCCATGAAGCTTAATGTCCCTGCCCAAAAGAGAGCTTCTGGCAAAGAGTAAAGCCTATTCTCTTCTTGGCACCCCACCACAACAAACAGATATACACACATGCACACACACATGCACATGTACACACACACAACTCCAGTTTCAGAGAAATAAATTACACAATGTCACTATCAATAGCCAAAGTCATTAAAGAGGCCTAGAAGGTTTATGTTCTCACTTGAGTATATACTCTTTTTTTAAAAAAAAATTATCTGAAGGAGGTATTGGGAATCAGATATGAGAGGCAAACTGACTTTTAGAGGGAGATATCAAATCCTAGTCCTGCTACCTTGTACAAGAGTGAACCTTTCTGAACCTCAATTTTCTCTTCTATAAAATGGGATCGATAATAAAATCTACTTCCCAGGGACATTATGAGTATTAAATGAGACATCATAAAAGTTTAAAATTGTTTGCATTTCAAAGGACACAATCAAGCAGAGTGCGATGAGTGTGCCACAATGATGGGGGAGGCTGTTGGTGTGGGAGGAGTGGGGTGGGGGGATGGGGGGTATAATGGAACCTCGTATGTTTTTTTGTTTTTTTTTTTTTTTTTTAAAGATTTATTTATTTATTTAATTCCCCCCCTCCCCCGGTTGTCTGTTCTTGGTGTCTATTTGCTGCGTCTTGTTTCTTTGTCCGCTTTTGTCGTCAGCGGCGCGGGAAGTGTGGGCGGCGCCATTCCTGGGCAGGCTGCTCTTTCTTTTCACGCTGGGCGGCTCTCCTTACGGGTGCACTCCTTGCGCGTGGGGCTCCCCTACGCGGGGGACACCCTTGCGTGGCGCGGCACTCCTTGCGCGCATCAGCGCTGCGCATGGCCAGTTCCACACGGGTCAAGGAGGCCCGGGGTTTGAACCGCGGACCTCCCATGTGGTAGACGGACGCCCTAACCACTGGGCCAAAGTCCGTTTCCCTCGTATGTTTTTTTAATGTAACATTTTTTGTGATGTACATATCTTCAAAGAAATACAATTTACAAAAATGATGGGGGTGGGGGTTGGGGAGTGGGTTATATGGGAACCTCATGTTTTTTTTTAATGTAACATTCTGTGTAATCTATTAACTTTAATTTTTAAAATGTGTTAAAAAATAAAATAAAATGATCATAATCCCAACACCTAGACATCATTATCAGATTTATATATTACTCATACATACTTAAATAATTTGTAGCAATGAATCATAATGTATATATATATTTGGAAACTCAGAATTTTTCACTAAATATATTCTTCTTTTTAATGATAACAAATATTTATCTATTAAAAAAAAGTGAAAAGACAACCCAGAGAATGGGAGAAAAATTTTGCAAATCATGTATCTGATAAGGACCTGAATCTAGAATATCTGAAGAACTATTACAGCTCAATAATAAAAGGCAAATTACCCAATTAAAAAATGGGCAAAAAGGGTCACAGGGAGGGGTTGGGGAAATAGAGGAAGGGATTAATAGGTAAACCACAGAGCACTTTTAGGGCAGTTAAAAGTATTCTGTATGACACTGAAATGGTGGATGCAAGACATTATGCATTTATCAAGACCCAGTGAACTGTACAACTGTATTCACAAAAGAGTAAACCCTAAACTGTGTACTTTAGTTACTAATGATGTATCAATATTGGTTCCATCAATTGGAACAAATACAGCAAAATAATGCAATATATTAACAGTGGAAACTATTATAGAGTTATAGGAGAATTTTCTGTACCATTTTCCTCTGAACCTAAATCTGCTCTAAAATCAAGTTTATTATTATTTTTAAATAGATAAATATCTCAATAGACATCTCTCCAAAGAAGATATACAAATGCTCAATAAGTGCATGAAAAGATGCTCAATATCAATGGCCATCATGAAAATGCAAATCAAAACCGCAATGGGACGATACTTTCCATCAACTAGGATGACTACAGTAAAAAAGTAACAAGTGCTGGCAAGGATGTGGAGAAAACGGAACCCTAATACATTGCTGGTGGGAATGTAATCTCTTGCAGCCACTGAGGAAAACAGTCTAAGTGTTCCCCAAAAAGTTAAATATAGCTATCATTTGACCCAGCAGGTCTACTCCTAGACAGCCAAGAGAAATGAAAACATACGCCCACACAAAAACTAGTACACAAGTGTTCACAGCAGCAGTATTTGTAATAGCCAAAAGGTAGAAATCCAAATGTCCACCAAACTAGTGAACAGATAAACAAAAATAGGCATATCCATACAAAGGAATATTATTCAGCCGTAAAAAAAACAATGATGTATAAATACATGCTTAAAAATGGATGAATCTTGAAAACATTATGCCAAGTAAAAGAAGCCAGGACTACAAAGTCTAAGGTTTCATTTATATGAAATATCTAGGTGAGGATGGACAACCACCTTACCAAGGAACCAAGAGAGTCTACAACTGCAAGCAAAAGAGTCCCATCCATCTTCCATATAGGATCGAGGCCCCTCTCAATTAGAGGTGGCATGGGCATCACCATCCCAGAATCCTCAAGATTGGAGAATAAAATATGGACTAGTGTGTACTTACTGGTATTCTACTATAGATTTTTTGTGATTCTAGCAATGGAAGAAATTATATCATTGATGTGGAGGTAGTGGGCACTGGTGGTGCTGAAAGCAGGGAGAGGGAAAAAGAGGTATAATATGGCAGCATTTTCAGGACTTGGAATTGTCCTGAATGACACTGCAATGACAGATACAGGCAATTATATATCCTGTCATAACCTACAGAATTGAGTGGGAGAAAGTGTAAAATACAATGTAAACTGTAATCCATGCTTAGTGGCAATGCTCCAAATGTGTTCATCATTTACACTAATGAACGTTGTTAATGTGGGGAAGGGTGGGAAGTGTGGGGAGTGGGGCATATGGGATTCCCTTATATTTTTTGTGTGTAACATTTTGTGTAATCTAAGTATCTTTAAAAAAAATAAAAAACATATTTAAAAAAATATCCAGAACAGACAAATCCATAGAGACAGAGAGTAGATAACTATTCTCTTATGGCTGGGAAACCAAGGAGGTTGGTAATAATAAAAAGGGGTGTAGGCATGAAAAAAATGCAGCAATTAGAGAAATGCCAATCAAAACTACAATGAGGTATCATTTCATACCTATTAGACTGGCTGCTATTAAAAAGTTGGAAAACTAATTGTTGACGAGGAGGTGGAAAAATAGGAATGCTTATTAACAATTGGTGGGAATGTAGAATGGCACAGTCACTGTGGAACACTGTTTGGCAGTTCCTAAGGAAGTTGAATATAGACTTGCTGTGTGACCCAGAAATAACATTACTAGGTGTAGAGGTTTGATATTATGGGTGAATTCCAAAAAGAATATATAATGGATTATGTTTGTAAACTGGTCTTTTCCTCTGGGCATATGAGATTATATTGGATTCAGAGGTTTACTTGATTAAGTAATTATGTAAACCTCTTCTGCCAGTAGAGCGTTGAGTCCCCACACTCACAGATAAAAGGCATGGCAAAAGACAGAGAGGGAGGGTTTTTTGATGTTGGAGTTTTGATATTGGAGTTTGATGCTGGAGCCTTAAGCTGGAGCCCCAGGAAGTAAGCACACAGAGGAAAGAGAAGCAAACGCCAGGAAGAAAAAAACTCTGAGCCTAGGAAGAAGCAAGCCCTGGAAAGAGAGGAACCTGAACTCAGAGAGAAGCAAGACCCTGGAAGGGAGGAACCCAGGAAGCCTGAACCCTCGCAGACATCAGAGACATCTTGCTCCAACACGTGAAAATAGACTTTGGTGAGGGAAATAACTTATGCTTTATGACCTGGTACCTGTAAGCTCTTACCCCAAATAAATACCATTTATAAAAGCCAACCAATTTCTGGTATTTTGCATCAGCACCCCTTTGGCTGACTAGGTATATATTCAGAAGGACTGAGAACAGCCACACAAATAGACATTTGCACACCAATGTTCAAAGTGGCATTATTCACAATAGCCAAAAGTTGGAAACAATCCAGGTGTCCATCAACCGATGAATGGATAAAAAAATTGTGGTGTATATACACAATGAATTATTATGCAGCAGTAAGAAGAAATGAAGTCATAAAATATATGACAACATGGATGCATCTGGAGGACATTATGTTGAATTAAGCAAGCCAGACACAAAGGGCAAATACAGTGTGATTGTGCGATTATGTACTAAATATATTACATAAACTCATGGGATTAATAACTAAAATATAGGTCACCAGAAAATAAGGGTAGAGAATGGAAAGCCGATGGTTAATCTTTGCCATACTGGTTAAAGGGTTATTTGTAAATCTTTGGAAATGAATGGAAATGGTGAGAGCATATCATACCGTTTCTGACTAGCAGAGCTATTATATGGGTATGACAGTGGTTGAAAGGGAAAGCCTAAGGACATGTATATGACTAGAAGGAAAGCTAAAAAATGTAACTTGGGACTGTATAATATAGCGAAACCTCATGTAAAATACAAATGAGTGATATTGCATATATAAGCCTGTATTTACAAAATATATATACAAATAAACTAGAGAGAAAGAAACAGAATAACAGCTGTGTATGGCAGGGGAAGTTAAAGGAACAAGATAAGCCTCCAGATGACATAAAGGGGCTGAGACAACTAATCATAAATGTTTAAACAAATCTTAATAAATGAATGGGATGGGTAAAGAGATTAAGGATATTAAGAAGACACTAGAAAGAAGAATTTGAAAGCATATGAAGAAAAATAGCAGATCTTATGGGAATGAAAGGTGAAATAAATGAAATTTAAAAAACATTGGAATCATGTAACAGCAGATTTGAGGAGGCAGAAGAAAGGATTGGTGAGCTTGAAGAAATGGCCTCTGAAAGTGAACATACAAAAGAACAGATGAAGAAAAGAATGGAAAAAAATTGAACAAGGTCTCAGGGAACTAAATGACAGCAAAAAAACATACATGTCATGGGTGTCCCAGAAGGAGAAGAAAAGGGAAAAGGGGCAGAAGGAATATCTGAATAGATAATGGTAAAAAATTTCCCAACCCTATTGAAGGCCATGTCCAAGAAGCATAATGTACTCCCATTTGAAAAAATCCAAAGAGACCAATTCCAAGACACATACTCATCAGAATGTCATGCCAAAGACAAAGAGAGAATTCTGAGAACAGCAAGAGAAAAGCAATGCATAACATACAAGAGATATCCAATAAGATTAAGTGCTGATTTCTCACCAGAAACCATGGAGGCAAGAAGACAGTGGTATGACATATTTAAGATACTATGAGAGAAAAACTTCCAGCCAAGAATCTTATATCCAGCAAGACTATCTTTCAAAAATGAGGGCGAGATTAGAATATTCACAGATAAACAGAAACTGAGAGAATTTCTAAGCAAGAGCCCAGATTTTCAGGAAATACTAAAGGGTGTGCTAGAACCTGAAAAGAAAAGACAGGAGAGAGAGGCCTGGAAGAGAGTCTAGAAATGAAGATTATATCAATAAAAGTAACTCAAAGTGTCAAAAGAGTAGTGAAAATAAAATATGACAGATAAAACTCAAATAGTTGGGAATACATTTAACCAACAATGTAAAGCACTTGTATTCAGAAAACTGCAACTCAGTGTTAAACAAAATCAAAAAGGCCTAAATAACTGGAAACATTCCATGCTCATGGAATGGAAGACTAAATATCGTTAAGATGTCAATTCTATTCAAATCGATATACAGATGTAAGACAATCGTGATAAGAATTCCACAGCATTAAAGAAAAAATTGAAAACATGATCATCACATTTATTTGGAAAGCTAAGGAGTCCTGAATAGCCAGAAACATCATAAAAACGAAAAGCAAACCTTCATCTCCAGACTTTAAATCATATTACCTAGCTATAGTAGTAAAAAAAAAAAAGCATGGTAGTGGCCTAAAGACAGACACAATAGACCAATGGAACCAAATTTATGGTTAAGAAACAGACCCTGACATGTATGGTCAAGTGATTTTTGACTAGTCTGTCAAACTTACACAGCTCGGGCAGAACAATGCATTCAACAAATGGTGCTGAAAGAATTGGATATCCATAGCCAAAAGAAGGTAAGAGGACCCCTAACTCACACCTTACCCAAAAATTAACTCAAAATGGATCAAAAACCTAAAAATAAAAGCAGGAACCATAAACCTTCTAGAAGAAATTATTTGAAAATATCTTCAAGACCTGGTGGTAGGTGGTGGATTCTTAAAGGAGATAAGAGGAGGACTGAGTGGACTACTGATGTTTAATATATGGACAAGTTTTAATTAGCTTTAATGTAAACGTGTGGAAATGTATAGAGTGGATGGTAACACACAGTGAGTAACAGCTAGTTTATAAATGGGGATGTGACTGAAAATAGTAGTCTAGCTATATAAATGCCAATTGACAAAATGTTAGAGAATAATCTAGGAACTGAATAGCACAGTAAACCAAGAGGTGGATGAGAATTGTGGTTGATGGCACAGATGCAAGAGTGTTCTTTGTGAGCTAGAACAAATGTATATCACTACTGCAGGGTGTTGGGAATGTGAAGAAGCACGGGAAAAATACAGTTGGAGTGACCTATGGACTGTGGTTAGTAGTAATAATATAATATTCTTGCATCTATGCAAAAGAGGTACTGTGTTGATAATGAGGCAGTATGGAAAATGTGAGCCAAATGTATACTACGGATATGGTAACAATCAGATGATATTATGTTATCTGTAACAAATATTCCACTACAGTGTGGTGTATTGATGGAGGGGTATTGTTTGGGAATTATGTGCATGTGCATGATTATTATATGTTTACAACTTCTGTCATAAAAAATATAATTAAAAAATAATAATAGGGTGGGTTGGGGGAAAAACACACCAAATGTAAGATAAGGACTATAATTAGTAGTAAGATTTTGACAATATTCTTTCATAATTTGTAACAAACATCTCACAACAATGCACAATGCAAGGTGTTGGTGGAGAGTTGAGGTATGGGACCCCCATATGATGTCTGCTTTGTAAGTTCACAACTCTTATTATACACTTAATTTTTTGTATGTTCATATATAAATGATATAAAGGTAATAATAATAAGGTTGGCTGGGGGAAAATACTTTAATTAGTATTAATATTTTGACAGTGCTCTTTAATCATTAGTTAAAAAAAGTTTAACAACAGTGCAAGTTATCGGTGGTAGGGTGAGTTATGAGAGTCCTGTATGATGTGACATATGTTTGTTTTGTAAATTCACAACTATTATTATACACTTATTGTTTATATGTTTATGTATGAGTGATATACTTCAATAAATTAATTTTTTTAAAACGGTGTGGGGTTTCTTTGGGAAATCATGAAAATATTCTAAAATTGACTGTGGTGATGGCTATACAACTCCGTGAAAATACTAAAAGCCACTGAATTGTATATTTTAAATGGTATGAAAATTGTATGGAATAAAGCAGTTTTAAAAAATATTAAATAAGATAATACTTGTAAAGTCTTCATCACAGTGCCTACCACCTTGGAAATGCACAATAAATACAGGCCAATGATGTTATTGATACTATTGTCTCCAGAAGAAAATATATCTACTCTTGATTTTTTTCATGCATATAATTGATAAGAATCACCTAGACCCTTTTTTTTTTCCTAAAACTTTTTTTTTTAAAGATTTATTTATTTATTTAATTCCTCCCCCCCCCCCCCCGTTTGTCTGTTCTTGGTGTCTGTTTGCTGCGTCTTGTTTCTTTGTCCCCTTCTGTTGTCGTCAGCGGCACAGGAAGTGTGGGCGGCGCCATTCCTGGGCAGGCTGCTCTTTCTTTTCGCGCTGGGCGGCTCTCCTCACGGGCGCACTCCTTGCGTGGGGCTCCCCCACGCGGGGGACACCCTTGCGTGGCAAGGCACTCCTTGCGCGCATCAGCACTGCGCATGGCCAGCTCCACACGGGTCAAGGAGGCCGGGGTTTGAACCGCCAACCTCCCATATGGTAGACGGACGCCCTAACCACTGGGCCAAAGTCCGTTTCCCTCACCTAGACCCTTAATCTCAAAATTTAAAAAGTTATTTGAAATACAGTGGTACCTTTATGGAGTGTCAGCAATGGGGTAATTACCTAAACTCACATAAATATTTTCAGCAATCAGAAATGATAACAATAAATTTGCCTAGTGACACCTGGTGCCTGTCAATATTTCAGGTAAGGTTTGCTGCTTCTTTCTGTATAATCTGTATTCACATTTCTACCTTATCATTATCTATTCTATTTGTCATTTTTTCCAACTAAAGTGTGAGTTCTATCATGGCAAGGACTATATCTCATTCCACCTTTGTATCTGACAGAAAACCATATTCCATTGCGGATACATAGTAGGTGCTTACTTAATATTTACTGGATGAACACTGAACTGTGAAAATTAAGCAGATTTCTTATAATCTATCTGAACGTCCTTAAAGAGATTTAAGCAGAGGGGGGAAACAATTTTGAAAGCTGGCCAATTTAAGCAATTATAATCCACACCATTACATGACACGAAAATGCCTCAAAAAGTGGAGTTTATTAAAACAATTTAAAAATAAAAAAACAAGCTCTCTACAGTAGAGTCAAAATTACATTTAAACAGATTCCAGAATATGTTTACTTATAATCAATGCTGTTTTTAGATTCTCTGTGGAATGTAAGTGCTTCAAGAGCTTAGCTAGTTCATTCAACAAATCCAGTCCTTTTGTACCATATTTAGCAAACTGCCTATGAATAAATAGTGTAAATGGGGGGGGGGAGTGGAATTTTATTTATCCCTAGTACAGTGTTGTATATCCCTGGGAAAACAATTGACAAATTTACATAATCAGCCTGTGATCCCTCCCATCATCCAAAAGCAACATGGATGAGAAGCCCCTCTCCAGATCCCCATTCTTCTGCTACCTCTTGATAAACTTATCCTCTTCCACACATCGAGAGTACTTATATTACTATCTAGTACAGGGGTTCTTAACAAGGGGTCAATGAGTTTAAATTTAAATTCAAAAAAACATTCTTGTGGGGACAAGTTGGTATGCGTGTTAAATATTTATTAAATAATACAGAATATAGTGTGGACTTAGTAAGGGGTCTGTGGTTTTCACCTGACTGGCAAAGGGGACTGTCGGACAAAAAAGGTTAAGAACCCCTGATCTAGTAATAAACCTTTACTATTCCAACTATGGTCCCATACCAGCAGTTTGGGGAAATCACCTAGGAGTTTGTTAGATATGCACAATCTCATTTTTAACTAAATCTCTAGGTAATTCATAAGCACAATAAAATTTAGGCATCCTGCAGTGAAGTAGACTTTTTACAGGGGCTCTAGATCAAAACTGCCTAGATTTGAAGTCCACCACTGACCAGCTGGGGCACCTCAGAAAATCACTTAACCCAGAGGTTCTCATCCTGGTATGTCCTTTAGAATCAGGTGGAGAGATTTTTTTAAATCACAATTCCTAGGCTCCATCCAAGAGATTGATTTCGCTGGCCTAGTAATCAATAGTTTTTAAAGCTCCCCTAGGCAAGTCTACTGTTGTGCAGCCTGAGTTGAGAACCACCAGTTGTTCTCTCCAAGTTTCCATCAAATGGGACAATAGTATCTACCTCAAGCAGTTGTGAGGCCTGAAACTGATCACTTTGGTAAAGCTCCTGGCACAGTACTTGGGGTGTAGAAGTCTTCAATAAATGGCAGCTATTATTGCCATATCTGGAAACCTGGAAATAAATACTCCTACAACAGGAATGAAAACAAGCAGGTTCAAATATACTGGTCTGGCCCTGTCCTACAGGTAGATAGCTGCCTGCCACATTCATAAGAACACAAAGAACATATGTCCAAGGACAAGTTTTTCCTAAAAGCAAACTGTTGATTGCAGCTTCAAGGAAACTATAATGTTGGCAGGTCAGAAGCAAACTATTTCTGCAATGCGTCAGAAAGGCCAGCACCTTCATTTGGAATTTATCAATGGAGGGTGGGGAAGCACTATTTCAGCAGTTCTGTAACACAGGAAATCCCCCTTACCACACCTTCCTGATTTACACCAATTCTTGATACACACCACATGTCTCTTCAACTCTCTTCTCTCCTCCCCCAAAGTTTTCAATCGTTTTGTTCCACATTTAGGTGACGAAAACTTAAAACCCGATGTTATAACTTCTTTGAGAAATTTCATTTTGAAAGCTTGCTAAATTTCAACAATATTGCCATGAGGAAAAAAGAAGAAACAAAAGACCTCAGTCATCCACTAATACAAAAACTCCTAGTGAAGACATTTAATAAGTTTAAGTTTTCTGTTGCAAGCTGTTGAAAATCCTGAACTTTGGACTGAGGTGCCATTCATTTGTTTTTACAATGTTCTGTGAAATAATAGCATTTATTTTTCTAATGGTTTTAGGTTACATGTTTCGTTTCACCTATGGATTTTAACTTGGCTAAACCTGGCCTGTAGTTCCTTTTCAATCTATATGTCACTAGATTTAAGCTAAGTCTACTCTTCCAAGGGGATTCATCATAGCCAGGCAAATAACTCCATGATCTGGTTTTCCATCAATTACTGCAAGGAAATAAACACCCCAATGAGAACAGCATACCTATCAGCCTGCTGCAATATACAGGAAGATTTATCTCAATGATAACTACATGCATTTTTTAAAGTGTGCATGGTTTAGTTAGTACCTGTGTCACCAAAAGCTTACATTCTATTACCAGCTCTAAGGCTTGCTTACTCAACTAAGGATGGCCTCAGTGGTAAATGAAACACACACACACAAATGCACACACCCTCACTGGGTGCTCTGTGATAGCTAATAAATGTCTGCATTTAAAAGGCTTTTAAATTTTCCCTTGGAAGTCTACCCAGAGATACGGTCATCCCAGAGAGCTCTCAAAGTCCGCTGGCCCTATCCTCTCAGTTTGGAGCCCAGTCTCAAGGGAGTCTAGGATTCAGGTCCCAGATCTCCAAGAACGGCAGTCTGCAGTCTATTTAGGAGTTTGTCAATAAAGAACAGTTCAAAAGATCTAAGAATCCAAAGCTAAACTGGAGCCCAGAATACCTACAAGCACACAAGGCCTGTGACGAAAACTACAGATCATTTCAAGCCTCCCATAGAATCTGTTTCAAATTGGCCCAGCCACTTCAGAACACCAGTGTAGTGAAGTGAGTATCCTCAGCTATTATACTTCCTTTGAGAGTGGCAGGCTTGAAGGTAGAGGCACCAAGTTCTAATCCCAGCTCTGCACTTAAAAGCAACCTCATTTTGAGCAACTTCCTTGAATCTGTTTCCTCATTTGAAAATCAACAAAGCCAATTTAAAATAAGAATTACTGTACAAAATTCCTAGGAGGACCAGAGTAGTTTTTTTCAATCTTTAAGAACATTATAAATGTAAAGTAATTATTTTTCTCCTGCAAACAATTGATTAGAGGGCTATTGAAAAATGGCTACCTCTGCTTTCTTTAGTCTATTTTCTAACTAAATATCTGTCAGGTCTTTATAAATCTCTCCTCTTCAGTTGAATTCACAAAGCAGCTTTAATGAGATGAGTGATATTCAAAGACAATCAAGAAATCCTCAGCCAGTATTTCTTTCAAGGCACACAGTGCTACACTATTTGAACAAAAAGTCAAAATATTTTTAGTGTCACTTTCCATCTGTACCCAAAACTTTACAAAGCACTCATTTTACTAAAGGAAATCATACTTTGATGCATAGGGTTAGTTTTGCTGTGGCCATTTTCTTGATATTTCCTCAAAAAATGTATTATAATTGAAAGGCTTAAGATGGAAAAGGGTGTTTAAAAAAGACGTTAGGGGGAAATAAATAAGTTAAATCAAGTTCCAATATGGGGCGAGAAATATGATACTACAGCACTGCTTTATTAGAAACTGTAGACAAATAGGGAATAGAGAAGTTCTTATAAAAAGTACCAATGAAAAAGTTAGAGAAAATAGTTAAATAACCGTTCACCTACATAAGGCCAATGAAAACCTGACCATAATTACTGACTAAATGGTGATCTAGATAAGCAAGTTTTACAACGTGATCCCACTTACATATTTTTTAACGTAAATGTGGCTGTATGCATAGCAAAAAGTCTGCAAAATTACATGTCAGACTCTTAAAAGAGTTGGTTATATCTGTGGAGTGGGAAGGAAGTAGGATGTGAAGAAAGATTTTCACTTTTTATTTTATATACAAATTATTTAATTTGTATTAATGAGCCATGCACTACACATTGCTGTTAATAGTATGAATAAAAAGCATAAATCTTTAAAAGTAAAAGAATGAATAAAATTAAGCATTAATCAGAAATATTTTATGAGCTTAAGAAAAAGCAGGAGAAATGAAGTTATTCCCTTTAGTGTGTTAAGCTACCAAATAAATGGCAAATAAACAATCAACAAGTATTTACTGAAGAGCTACTAAGCAAAAGGTGCTACCCAAAAGGCTGAAACTACAAAGATAACATAATCACTACTCTCTCAATGGCCTATAATTTAGGGGTAAAGCCAAGTCTACACTGAGCAAACACAAAATGATACCTGAGAATATATGGAAGAATGTGAAATATCCAAATGAGTGATTTTTATACAGTAGGTGCTTTAGAAATTCAGGCTCAATAAATGTTTCATGAATTAATTAATCAAATCACTTTGAGCTAAGATAGTAAAGAATTCACAAAGGAGGACAAACTTGAGTAGGGCTTTGAAAGGCAGATAGAATTGAGAAATGGATAGGAAGTAGGCAGAGGGATGATGGGATAGGGGATCCAAAAGTTTTGAAATCAGAGAATGGCAGAGAGAGTCTCAGCTGTGTGACAGGAAGTCTGTGACATCTTTCATGACTACATGACTATAAACTCAGGTTCCTATATGAAGGAGACGGGGAAATTGGACAAGGAGGGTGGGCAGAATGTATAGGTCTTGGAAAGCTGGAGTAGCGAGGGAGGTTTGAGTTAGCAGGTAAGGGATTTCCCTGAAGGTTTCTACCTGGGTAGTGACAAGAGGGAAGTGGAACGTCAGAAAGGTTCGTTACACAGTAGGATTGAGAGAGGCTGGTGATAGAAAAGCCAGTTGAGACAGCTCTGATATAGGTAGGAGGTGAGCAGTGCCTGACCCAGATGGAAGCAGCCACAAGGGAAATAGCAAAAATTATCATTTAGCCCTATTCCCAAACAAATTTCAAATCAGACTCAAGCTAATATAAACCCCTAGAAGGAAGGACTTTTGAAACCATCTTGTTAGAGGAATGAAAAACTTTAAAAGCTGCTATGCTATTACAAGGGAGGAAAGGGCGTAAAAATTACCAATTCTGTTAAGAGTTAGACCTACCTGGATTCAACTACAGCTCTGCCACTTACAAGCAGAGTTACTTAAATAACCCCTGAGATTTTGGGTAGAATATATAACCTTTTTGCTCCTTGGTTTCTTCATTTTAAGTGGCTATAAAAAGTGTTCTCTACTTGGATTTCACAAAATCTCAGTTCAAGGAAACAAATAAGTGAGGAAGTGGTGAAAACAGGGTTTCTTTATACTTCACCTTTATCAGTTTGCCCTCCTGAGGCTTCACTGCACTTAGAACATGAAAGGAGAATAAGGGAGACTATGGTACTACTTTAGAACAAAAAAATAAAATAATTCTAAAATTGCCCAACAATTTGATAGTACCTTTCCAACAACTCTTTCAAACATTCTTTTTTCTCTGCTTTTTTCCTGCCATTCGCCTTACATGGATCACACTGTAGATCCATTTCTATTACTCTTTTCAATGCAGCTGCTTCCAAAACACACCCCCTTCCTAGGGCCACTAATAAGCCCTATTCCACATTGGATTGATTGTCGTTCTACTCCTTAAATATGTCCTAAAAGGTCACAACCTTCTTTCAATTGCTCATGTGTTTCACTGTAATTATTCTTTTGTTGTTTTACCTAATAACTATTTTGTGCCCTGATCCACAAGACCTATGATTATCCTCATGGGAAGGCCAATGACACACTTTATTAAACGAGTGACAGTATTCAGTATAGAGCTTTTGGGTGTCAAATAAATAAACAGATGAATAAATGAAACAATGAATGAATGAAAAACTGGATGCCTCTCTAATCTAAGCATGGTGAAGAGAGTACAACACTGAGATCCGATTCTGGCTCTACCAACCACTCTCATCTGTATGACCTTCGGCAAGTTGCATGTCTTTTCTGAGTCTGTTTCTTCATCTACCAAAAATAAAAATAAAAACCCTTCTTTTAAGGTTGATTTAATAATTAATTGAGATAATGTATGTAAAACACAGTAAGAGTTAAACAAACAGCAGCTATTATTAGCATCATTATTCACCCTTAAAGCCAGGTTGACCCCTCCTCCAAGGTACCTCTCCTGACTACTCCAGCTCTCACTTAAACCCTTCTCTGAACTCCTAGAGCTCTTACAGCTTGTTTTATACCCTTAACTTTTTTTTAAGATTTATTTATTTATTTATTTCTCTCGCCTTCTCCCTCCCTCTACCCCAGTTGTCTGTTCTCTGTGTCTATTTGCTGTGTGTTCTTTGTCCACTTCTGTTGTCAGCAGTACGGGAATCTGTGTTTCTTTTTATTGCATCATCTTGTTGTGTCAGCTCTCCGTGTGTGCGGCGCCATTCTTGGGCAGGCTGAACTTTATTTCATGCTGGGCAGCTCTCCTTATGGGGCGCACTTGCGCGTGGGGCTCCCCTGCGCAGGGACACCCCCTGCGTGGCAGGGCACTCCTTGCACGCATCAGCACTGCACATGGGCCAGCTCCACATGGGTCAAGGAGGCCTGGGGTTTGAACCGCGGACCTCGCATGTGGTAGACGCCCTAACCACTGGGCCAAGTCCGCTTCCCTACCCCTTAACTTTTCTTTTATTTTTAAAAGATGTATTTTTTTTATTTATGCCCCGCCCCTCACTGTTTGCAGTTGTTGTCTGCTCTATGTGTCCATTCACTGTGTTTTCTCTGTGTCTGTTCGTCTTCTCTTCAGGAGGCACCGGGAACCCAACATGGGACCTCCCATGTGGTAGGTGAGAGCTCAATTGTTTAAGCCACATATGCTTCCTGCCCCTTAACTTTTTTTTTTCTCTCCCCCCCACCCCCCAGTTGTCTGCTCTCTGTGTCCATTCGCTGTGTGTTCTACTGTGACCACTTCTATCCTCATCAGTGGCACTGGTAATCTGTGTTTCTTTTTGTTGCTTCATTTTGTTGTGTCTTATAGTTATTATTTCCTGTATATTAGCCTTGTGACTCTAAGGAGACCTTCTAACTCGCAGAACCTTAGAATTAGAAGCTACATGTAGACAATGTAGTAAATTTTCTACATTTTACAGATTCAGAAGGCTTGCAGCCCAATGGCACACAGTTAGTGGAAAAACTGAGACTAGGAAGACTCCTTGGGAAGCTCATAGTAAAGACTCCAAATATGTCTGAAAGTTTAAGACTGACGTCATTGGGCCTCTGCTCCACAGCACATTACATGGGTAGCCTTGGGCAAGTTACCTAATGGCTCTGTGCCTCAGTTTCCTCCATTTTTCAACTGGGGAGAATTATTGAAAGGATTAAATGAATGTAAACTGCTTAGACCAGTACATGGCACAATAATAACCACTGAACAATTTCAGGTTATATTATTTTTATTTTTATTAATATTATTAGGCTGTGGAGAAACATCTATTCTTCCATACTATTTCAGAGACAATGCCACAAATCTGGGCAATTTCCATTTTCCCAGCTTTCTAACCTCTCCCCCTACCTTCCATCCTTCAAGATGTTTTTATCTTTCCAGAGCAAGTGAAAATAAGGTACTATTTAACCCCCAACAGCACTCCACACAAACATATAGATACACTAACACACATTCCATTTTTCTAAATATACAGCTTACATTTTTCACTCTTCATTCTCTGCCACATGAAAAGCAAAACACATACATTAAAGTTTTTAAATTACCTAAATTCTTTGACTTAATGTAGGTGTCTTTTCCACACAGTGTGATAATGGTTATGCCTATAGGTTTTTTTATGTGTCTGTCAATGCTACCATGTCTTGACTGTAAATTCCTAGAGACAAAATTGATGTCTGCTTAAGTCATCAAACATAAATTCTGAGGCATTGAGACTAAGTTAGATTGGGTATTCAGAGAAGAACTTCAGAAAAGTTCAGAGAAAGGGGGGGATTAAAGAGGACTGGACTAGTGGGAGGTTTAATGAAAGAGGGAACTTGAGCAGAGCTTTGAAGAGCAGATAAGATTTTGAATTCAGGGAGGGGAGGTAAGGGTTCAAGATGGAGGGTATAATACAAGCCAAGTGCAGAGGTGGAGGAACTGGGCAAATATTAGCCTGACCAAAGTAAAAAGGTGATACTGGAGACCACTGGGAAATTACATTGAATATATAAGACCATAGCACTTTGAGAGTAGATTTCATGTTTTATTCTTCTTGGTAGCCCCAACATCAAGCATTAAGTCTGGTATAAAACTGATAATCAAAAGTTGTTTATTGAATTGAGCATAGTTATACTGCTTTCCACCGTACTAAAGTGAAGAAAACTCAGTGGAATTGAACTCGACCCAATCAGATCACAAAAGGCAAAGGACGAAAAATTTCAACGAACTTGACAGATACCTTATACAGAACTAGTCACTGGCCTGGAAACCATGTATTCCCTTTGCCTCAACCACCATCCATGGATGAGTATAAGAAATAAAACCAACATATCACATTCTCTCATTCTCATATTCATTCTCTCTCTGTCACACACACATGCACAGAAAGAGAGAGAGAGACAGACAGACAGACAGCTCCAGTCCAATGGCTCATAGACTGAGCCACGGAAAGCTTGATTAAGGTACTAAGAAGCACTAAAGTAAAGATTCTTAACATCTGATCTATTTTGATGAAGGATTATCAGAAAAGGATTCTGAATCCAGGAGTTCAGACCATGTGGCTGACAGGCTAAACAAGCCTGGAAATTTCAAAAGAAACTTGTTTTCTTCCATGAGGTCCCTATTCCACCAGGAGGGCTTGGGAGAGTAGAACAGGAACTTAAATGAACTTGGCAGGAAAAATAATGATATTTGGTATTGGCTACAGTGGCCTGTTTGTGTTGTACAGGAACTTTGATGGATTACCTTTGGCCCCAATGCCCAGGTGATAAATTACACAAATGTGATTGCCACTGAAAGGTTTATTTCCTGGCTTTTCTGATTCACTGAAATTAATTAAGCCACCTCCTGAAGCAATAGACCAGTTTCCTGAGCTCTACCACTTCCAGCACTATAAAGATGGTCACAGTGACTAAAGTGTGACTAAATGACACAGTAAACTAAACCTTTGTGAGGTATCAAAGTCAAATTCACAGGGCTACTGTGAATTGCAGCTCGCACTCAGGACCTCAGTGCTGAATTTCAATAAATTGCAGAAAATGCTGTATCTGTTTTGTTTACAAAAGTCAGAATAAAACATACATAAAACTTCAGGAGATTTCTATTACCATTAAATACAATATTAAACTTTGTCAAATCTTTCTATAGTTATTGGCACACAAATCATTAAAAGCCAAATGACAAAGTTGGAATGGAGATTCAACACAGGTGGTGAAGTTAATGTATACAAAATATGAAGCCAAGACAACTTAGACTACCAAAGATAAAGAGCACATGGTTAAAATAAAGAAGAATGTCATTAAAATGAGCATTAAGACTTTACTTCATGGGAATAGGCAGTAAAGGTAGAAAATGAATAGAATCTTCATGTATGCAGTCAGTCAACCTGTCATCATTTGCCTCCATTTTCCAGTGCCTTTAATAGTGCTCTTAACCTATTATGCATTGAAAAATATTTGCTGAAGGTCTCCTATGCATCACATATAAGACTAGATATTGTGGGATATACACTCTAGAATGAGATGTGGTCCTTTCTTATAAAGAACTTGCATTCTAGTTGGAAAGGTAAAGCAAATAAATACATATGTGAAAACTTCAATAGCAAGACAAGGCAGATGTGGCCAAAAGGAACACAGAGAGTAAAAGCTACAACAGTCCAGAAGAAGAAATAGGTCATGGTGGAATGACCTGTTCAAGAAAGTTTTCATATAAAGTTGTCTGAGGAGTCATTACTCGCAGACCCCCTGAAAAAAAAAAAAAGAAAGGTTTCATGAAAAGGAGCATTTGCAATGGACCCTCAAGAATTGGGTGGAGTGAAAGTGGGGCAGGATTTGAACAGAACCAAGAAAAAGGCATTCTGGGCTGAGATATACTGGCTAATTAAACAAAGGTATGGGGTTGAGATAGTGAAGGTGCTTTAATGAGACAGTAAAGAATCATCTATGGCTGCAATAAAAGGTAAATAGAAATACCGGGTAAAAAAGTAAGCTGATCTTAGAATGTCAAAGTGTTTGAATACCAAGTTGAGAAGTTTGAACATTTTCTGTAAGCAAGCCAAAAATAATCAAGGAGTAGCTTGATGAATACAGTATTTTAGAAATATTACACTGACTTTTGATTTGCATAATAAATGGTGTACACCTTGACTAAAGGTATGGTTATGGCAGTGAGACATACATACAAATAGAGTGCACTTAATATATAACAAAGAAGGGCACACAGGAGCAAAATAAACTTAAATACAAAAGATTAACCCAAGATTTCTTTGTTGGGAGCAAGGAGCACATAACATCACACAGAACAGAGAGGAAGTTAGGCAAAGAGTAAGATGCCTAAGGTACGAAGAACAATTTTATTTTAATTTCTTCTATCATTCCTATGTTTATATAGAATTCAACTTGCCTATGAACAGAGTGGAATAGGTAATTGTATTACAGGAGTAACCAGAGAAGCTCTCAAAGTGATACATAACAGGGGCTTTACAAAGTTAGAGAAGACGCAGTTGCATTGATATGCTCAAAAAATATTTAGAAAACAGAAGTCACATGACTTAACTATTACTGCTATAATTCAAGGAAAAACAGCAACAACAAATCACATTAGGGTAGTAATATGAATATGAACAGAACTATTGGTTCATTTTTAAATGTTAGCATATAACAAAATTAAAAATTAGTCTCTTTTCTCATTATCACAACAAAAAAGCCACCTCCACTCCTTAAAGATTACCCCCCCCATGTCTTTTAATCTTCTCAAACAATTCCTTAAATCTAACTCTTTCCTTCTGTATAAACTTTGGTATCCCTTAATCTTATTCATTCTTTAATCATACTTTAAATTTAAAGATATGTTAGAAGTTTTCTGAAGTTGTCTTTAATGAAAATAAAAATCCTCAGCCTTCATAGATTGTTTTGCAGATGAGAAAATATTTTACACACATTAACTCTTAAGACCCTTAGAGAAGCAATGTGAAGTAGATATCTTAAAACCCTTACAGAAGTAATGTGAAGTAGATATTAGCGTCAGCCTCATGTTACAAAAAAGCAGCAAGCCCAGGGCCACATATTCATAAATGACAGTGCCAGGCCTACAATGCAGGCTAATCCAAATGCCATGCAATCTTTAATATATCAATTCAGTTCCACAGTGAACCAACAAGTATATCTCATTACTCAAAATGTATGCTGTTAGTCTGTATTAATTAATGCATCTTTTTTTCATAAGGTACTTTTATTTAAAGTGTCTATTACAGGGCCATGTACGAGAGGATCTAATTATTTTGTGATGCTCATGATAATGACAATTATCACTGGATGAAAAGTGGCAACCAAAGTATAATGTTTACAAAATGGCTGAGGCCATACATTTTTCACCTTGAATTCTGCAATGCAATGTGCAACAACAAAGACACTGTGGGTGATTTAAGGATATGTGAGCATCAAAGGGCAGAAATAGGGCATTCCTACTCTCTTTAACTCTGCTAAGGCCTCAAATACTGATATAGTTCAGAGCATCTTATTACCAGGGAGACATAAATCAAAAGGCGTTCAGCTAGGAGCAATAAAAGAGATTAGCTTGGAAGGAGTGACTTTAAAGAAAGTTTTAAAGGAATTAAATCCAGGTAGTCTAGATAAAAAACAGCTATGAGGAAACTTTTTTTAAGCTGACACCCACACCAAAGACAGAACTTATTTTGAAGGTAGATGTCTAAAAAACACAAAGAGGAACAATTCCAAACATTTGGAGAATATTTATAATGGGAAAATTCAGTAGAAATTTTCTATCAAAACCTACAAGATAGTACTATTTTAATAATCTTTTATCAAGTGTAACAAAAGTAACTACTGTTAAAAAAAAAAAGTACAATTATGTATTTTTTAAAAGTCCTAACATCAATTCTAACAAATGTTTCACACCAATGCAAGATGTTGGTGATGGGGCAGTGTTTGGGAATCCTATATTTTATGCCTGATTGTTCTGTACACATCACAACTTCTCTAATGATGAGAAGCAGGATGAGGAAGAGGCAGAAGAGGAGGAGGAGGGGTAGAATGGGGAAGAAGAAGAGGAAAAAGAAGAGAGAGTAGGGAGGAAGGGAGAGTTTGAAGGTTCCAAAAAGATTCAAACTCATTCAGGAAGAAAGTGTCCAATAGTATGGGAATGGTTACAAAAAAGCCAATGGCACCTCAATGCAATTAAAAGTGATATGAAGAGTTTGCAACAACCGGGAGAAATGTTTATGTTAAATTTTAAAAATCAGGATTAAAAATAATGTTTAGAAGAGAACCTCAACTAAGAGGGAAGAATGCATAAAATCGAAGGAAATAGAGTAAAACACTAACCAAAGTTATTTCTTTAAAAAAGTTTTTAAAGCTAGTAAAATCTAAATAAAGTCTACACCTGAATTAATAGTATTGTACCAATATCAATTTTCTGGTTTTCACATGTATTATGATTATGCTACTATTGCAGAAGTTGGGTGGAGAGTACACAGGAGCTGTCTGTATTATTTTTGCAACTTTTTATGTGTCTTAAACCTTTTAAAACTAAAAAGATATGTATTTTAAAAGAAAAAAAAAAACTATGAGACAGAAGAACTCTCTCCCCCAGGAGTGGTGAAAACTACATTCCTAGAGATATTTAATACCAGCTTGGACAAAACAAGAAAAGGATTCCATATGGAATGATCCTATACTGGCCCCTGAAGTGGTAGAAGGACTAAAGATGACCTCTTAGATCTTTTCCACTTCCGATTTTTTTTTAATTCTAAGAAGTTTTACAGGGCACGGCCTTCTGCCAATTTCCTTTCTCCCCATGATGTCCACTTTCTCCTTTTACAAAGGGAAACAAATCATATGCCTCATTTTAAGTAGTTCTCATTGTTCTCAATGAATAGGTAATATAATCCTAGATACAAGTTTGGGAGAAAAAGGCACATTGCTAAAGTTATAATGGCCTCTTCCCCCCAAGGAAACCAGGGACTCTTAGGAGTTTGTTCACAAACTAAAGAGGGAAGTAGTTAAAATGGATTCGAAGAAGGGCTGTTTCATGAGGAAAACCATTAATATTTTCCCTTCTTCAGTCTGATCACAGAGCTGACAGTGACCCTGGGATCTATAAGGCTCTGGGTCAAATTACCATCAGAGCTGCTGTTCAGGATTATCTTTTACCTTTCAGCTTTTTATACTGAGCAACAGCAGAATCTACTTGCAATCCACGTTTCTATGGCAATGACTTTTGAAAAGACGTTGCCCTAAACACCTAGACACTGATTTCCTGGCTTTGGCAAATCCTATAAAAGAGTAAGTTCTTTTCATACTTCAAACTCAAGAAACCTCAGCCATCCCCCTTTTCTTTATTCTGGCACTTTAAAAAATGTTCCCCAGCCACCCTTGAAATAGATCCCAAAATCTCTCCTGAAGTTCCTTGGAGTGATAGCCCCAGAAAATACCAGAGCATTTCCTCATTTTGTTGATTTATAAGGACAAGATGTAAGGAAATCCAGGAGGCTTTGAAAGCATGGCCCTAAGCCCTTTAAAAATAAAACTGTAGCTCACTTAGAAGGGATAGCAGGGCAGAGATAGCCCACCAAAAATGGATACTAATGCTTCTATCCAATTTAAACATCTTCACCAGCTGAAGATCCAATGCCCACTACACCTATATGATTTTTTTAAAAGTGTGTCCCTCTACCTAACATAAAGTATCGCAGATATTAACATCAAACCCTTTAAACAAAATTCTTTAAATAATGTTTTCATTACTACCACCCCCCACACACCACCGCCCATTCCCCAGGTAAGAAGTGAGACTGTTCAAGCCTAGAAAGACTGGCCTCTCACACTGCAATAATATTGGCAGTTTTCAAAGCCCTTCCAAAACTTAACTCATCTAATTCTGGCAAGAAGGCTGCCCTCTATAATACCATTTTTAAATAGGCAAAAACAAAAAACAAAAAAACATCTGATTCTGTCCAATCTAAAAGGGATTATTCCAGAAAACTTAGGAGGGAGTTTCAAAGAACCTAATGGATCCCTCCGTATCCTCATCCCAGGAAGGCAAGAAATTTTAAAAGATACAAAGATTAAGCACTCTTTCCTAGAATTTTAGGAACGAAACCTGACCCTGATCATTTAGTAACCTAAGAGTCTGCCTAAATTTTCTCAAGAAACCTACTGCATCTTCTCCCCATAGAGCCAGACTGCCCGAAGTCTATCTGGTTTGGGCCACCAGTTCACGGCCCTGGACACCCAGCCGCCCAGCGGAAGACGGGCTACTGGGGCAAGAACAACTTGGAGTCCTCTGTGTGTAAAAATGTCAGGTGTCCCACACTCCAGGGTCCCCTCACTCGCAGCCACCAGCTTTTCAGGGGAGCTTCAAACAGGCTATCCTCCACCCTCCAACCCCCAACGGCCCCCCCTCCCCCCCACCACCACACACACGGGCTGCTCACTCCCGCTCTCCAAACTTTCACCCACGCCGGAAGAATGGGATTCAAATTTCTCACCATCCTCGTAGTTTTTGAGGTAGTAATCCGGACCGGGGCCCCCGCGGCTTTTCGCTGGGTTCCTCAGGTTCTGGAACTGCAGGAAGTCAGTCCTTTTGCCTCCAAAACGCAGAAAGGCGGGCGAAAGTCCCCGGGCCAGGGTCACCAAACGCTTGGAGCTGCAAGGGTTGAGAAAGACAGAGGAAAGGGTCCCGGGGGAAGGCGAGGACGCGCGGAGCACGGAACAAGCCCCTCTTCCCACTCCCCGCAGGCGACCGGCCAGGGGTAGGGGTTCTATGCCGGCCCCAGCCCGTAGGACCCCGGCCGTTCGGCCGCGTCTGGCTTGCGCCCGACGCGCCCCAGCCCGCCTTCCCTTCTGCTGCCCGGCTCCCGAGGCTACGCCTACTGCATCCTGCCGGCTGCAGCGGGCCCCCTCCCTGGGACACCCCGACGCTGCTCGACAAAGGTACTGATTTTCAAAAGATTAGTTTGTGTTTGTTAACAGTGGAGGGGGGCGGGGTAATGGGGACACTTTTGCTACGAACTCGCGGCTAAGGAGCAGTTGCTTGGCTTCTGCCACTGCCCAGGAAGCGCTCCTGGCAGAGACACGCAGTGCACCGACTGACGGGCTCCGACTTCTGCCAAAATACTTCTCAGAGAGCCGGGATCTGCCTCCTCTGCCCCTAAGACACCGCAACCTTTGTGGAGAAGGTTAAATCTGCTTTCTTTCCCCCAGACCAGGCGCCGCGCCTGAGGTCAAGGTGATCCCGATTTTTTTTTTTTTTTTTTTTTGCTTTTAATGCCAAAGTTGAGTTTCCTTTTCCACTACCTTGAAACAATCGTATCCATCTCGCAAATCCCCTGACGGGAGATTCCCAGGGTAAATCTTTGCCTTTCCGAGAACAGAATTGCCCCCCCCTCACCCTCCTCCCCCACACATGGTAAAAGCATATCTCTTTGGTTCCTGGAATAGTTCAGCCTAATCTCAAAAAAGGTAACGTCTCCCTCCCATCTTCAAGTTGGACTCCATCTTTTCTCCCCTTTTACTTGGGGCAGTTTGGAAGCACTGGGGAAAAGTTAAGTTTGTCGAAAGGTAGGAAACTCGGGAGCCCCAGAACAATTATATTTACATATATTGAAGCTCAGGGTTTACATAAAGTAGGCTAAGGGAGAAAGGGGGGGGGGGGGAGGGAGCCAAACACAGCTACTTCGGGAAGGAGTGGAGAAGGAGCAATGTTAATGCTGAGGGATTAGATGATGAGTTCCAATTTGTAAGTTATTTTTAACGCTTTTGCAGATTCAGATTCTGAAAATCCAAATCCAAATGGAGACGCTAAATAATGTCAAAGGAGGTAGACAGGGGAGGAAAGCACGACACTCCTCTTTAGGAGAGTTTCTGAGAAGATAAGTGGCCGTCTGGAGAAGTCCGGTAGCCGGAAGGGTCTTTGGCTGAGAACTCCAGGACCGCGTTCCAGCGCGGGCACAAACAGGGTGTCTTTTGGGCTGGCTGCCGCCGAAGAGATTGGCTCTTTGGAGGAGGCATCGGCGCGAATCCGGCCACGGAAAACGGCTTTTCCATCAACCTTCTATCTCGAAGCCTGCAGCCAATGCAAATGCGCCCCACCACAGCTTCTTCCCCAAAAAGCCACGTTCCAAAATCAGTTCTGCGGCAAGCATTTAGCGCCAACAGAATGGTTTAAAATGAGAGAAAGAAAGAAGTCAATTCGCAGAACATCCGAGCTGCTTAAGAAGGGTAATGCAAGTGGACGTGCATCTGGGAAAGCCCCTCTCACACTCCACGTTCGGACGCGCCCAGAGGCACGCTTTGCTGCACAGAAGAGAGTTGTTGGAAGCCGGGCCGCGCGAATATGTTCCCGCCCTCCCGGCTGCGGCACCCGCAGGAACCAAAACGGCCCGGGCTGCCGTGGCGACTCAACGCTCCGGCTACGGTCCCTGCAAGTGGAAGGAGCCCTCCACGTGGCGCCTCCCGCTACCTGCCGCATCCCCAGACCCTGCCGAGGCCAGGCGGAGACTCCGAGAGCCGAGGGACGGGAGCATCCCGAGAAGCAAAACTCCAGTTTGGCAATGAGTGAAAAGTACCCATGAAAGACGCGCGGTGACCTCGGCTTCAGGGCAAAAGAGTGGGAATGAGCGCATGCAGGGCTCTTTGGAGAAGCCCACGGCTGAGCCTCCAATTTGGAGGGAATTCTGAAAAACTCAACACTTGGATTCGACATTGCAGACGATTTATTTATTTATTTTTACCCCTCAACTCTGCCCCTAATGGGAAGGAATCGCGGTTGCCTAACTGCTAAACAGAAACAACCCTGGGGGAGGGGGAGCCCAGTTAGATTCTAAACCCTAGAGCAAAGGGAAATCAGTGAGCACAAAACACCCGGTTTGCTAATCCGTGGGTGCCGGGTTCAGACCTCCGAACTCCCCCTCCCCCCCCCCCCGCCCCGAGTATTTCTAGGACCCGTCCGGTTCCCCTTATATACGCTATGAGCGGAGCGAGGATTTTTTTTTTTTTTCTTTAAAAACTAAACTATGCAAGTTACCGCAGGAGATTTGAGGAGGAGGGACTGCGGGCCATTCCATCTATAAAAAGCGCCTTACAGAGTCCTGAAGCCTGCAGACGACAGCGGAGGATATAAAATAAAACTTCAAAAATCCGATCCATCTTGTCCACTGCTCAAGCCTCTGCTTGAATTCGTTTTCTGTCCGGCAGTGGGAAAGAACTGACGAAACGATCTTTCCGTGGAAAATTCCACTTTCGTGCGAGTCCCGCTTGAACACTCATAGATACACACGCAAACACGCACTCTCTCACTCACACACCCATTCCTCTCGGGTCTTTGTTGCTGGAGACCTTTTCTTCGCTTTTGTAACTGTCCTCAACCTCTTGTTTCCTTTACAGGAGGAGACGGAGAGGCTAATTGTGGATATATATGTAAGCACAGCATTTTTTCAGTCATAACTGATAAGTTTCTGAAATGCCTTCTGCATTGCAAACATGTGCATCTTAATAGAAAACATTGCTTTTCTCAATCACCAGTTACAGCCTCGCAGCAAATATTCCAGGACTAAAACCTTTCTTCTCTTTGAAAGATCCACTTGCTTAGTTGTTTCTTCTCCTTTTCCTTCTTCTTCCCCCTTTGGAATGGGGGGTCGAGTGAGGATAGAAAGGGGTGGGGGTTGTTACTTTAAAAAAAAATCCATCGAAGCCCCTGCCTTACCTTAAGAAATCGAGCCAGCCATCATGAATGATGGACGGATCCAGCTGCAGAGAGAGGAAGTTCTCATTGACTGTCCTGACTGGGTTCTTGGTGCTCACATCAAGTAGAATCAGGGTCTTTTCCTTCAAACCTGGAACTCTGTCTACAGGCAAGGGTCTCCTATCTCCAGCCCGGGAGGAAAGGGAAAGATGGGACAACAGAGCCAAGAAGAGAGCCACCGGGGGTAGGCACGCCGGGGGGCGGGAGTTGCTGGAGGGCATGGCTGCAGGGAAGACACAGAGCACCCTCATTAAATCCCTCTGATTTAAACCACTCGTCCTACAGGGTCTCGCTGGTGACTAATTGTCCTTATCTAAAGTGTGTGTCTGTCTGCCCCCCCACCTCCTTTTTTTTTTCCCTTCCTTTTTTTCCCCCTCTCGCTTTTTTTTTTTTTTTTTTTCAGTGTTTTGGTGCTGGTGGAGCGAACTCACGCCCCTAGCCAGCCTTCTCAGCGACTCGTGCCAAGAGTACTCGTTCACCAGCACCGCCCCTTTAAGAGATTTAGACTGCAGGCATTCTTTAACTTTTTAAAGGTAAGGGAGGGGGGCGCGGGAAGTAGGAGGAAGGGGTGGCGTTGTACCCTCCTAATTTAACCCTCCAGGGTCAGGACACGGAGGGAGGGATCGCAACTGTACTGTTGGAACGTTTTGGGTACCGGGCGGGACGTCTTGTTTTTACTTCGCTCCCTGCGATTCTCTGGGGAGGAAAGTTCAAGTTCCAACCCGGACTGAAGAGACCCAGAGCCAGCCGCGGGAGCACTAGGTAAAGCGTCTGTTTGTCCTGACAGCGTCCGGCATTTCGTCTGCTCGGGGCCCTTCCCTTTGGGTTGAAGTAGCAATAGCAAGTGGCTAAAGTTGCAGAGGGGTCCTGCCTCTGTGCGGCGACTGTGATTCTTGCCAAAACTTAGAACGCAGAGGGAAACTCCGTGGACACGATTCCAGACCTCTGCGACGCGCTGGGCAGCCGCACAGAAGCATCCTCTAACCCTGAAAGGGCAAAGGGTGGCGAGAAGGAAAACAACGTGACCAGGTCAAAGGGCTTCTCCGCCGGCAGGAGCAAAAGGGCCCCAGTCCGCACGCCGTAGCTTTGCTCTGTCTGCAGCCGTGGCGAAGTGGTCTTGGGGACTTCAATATGCACTGGTTTTAGTTAAGTCAATGCAACCGGGACTGTGCTTGAAAAGTAAGGGTGGCGCTGCGCCTCTCCAGCCCCTCCTCAAGGTCAATCCTGGGTTTACCCCTCCTGCCAAGGGAGCGCTAGTCTGTAGTGCTGTAGGGTTTTCAAACCCGGTGCGGAGTCAAAGCTAGAGCCAGCCCGCACGTAGCTTCTGGTTGCGGGAGAACAGCCGGGCAGCCGCGCAGCGCACCTCCCCGGCTCTTGGAGCTCCACGCACAGCAGCTTTGAGTCTGAACCGTGGGTTCCGCCCTAAAGCGCGGGAAAGAGGCCCGGCATGATTTGCTGCAGTCATACGGTTGGGCCCGCTTTCAGCTTCTTCATGAAACAAAACGGGCCTCACTTGGCAGATGGGAAGAACTATTTTAAACAGTTTAAGGTACATATGAATGTCCTAGGCCCTCCTAGGTATCAAGCAGGCAAAACCTTTAAACGCAATGCAAAGGTTTTCCCCAAAGGTAGATAAAAAAGGCGGCAGTTTCAGAGACCAGCAAACACTGTAATGGCAACCTGACTTCCCCTCCTTTCCCCTAATGGGATTAAGGAACCTTAAAAAAGCTGAAGTAGATGACCTACAAAAGAGGTCCCGCAAGGAGTCTCTCTACAAACCTAAGATACCAGAAAAGGCAGTGGTAGGGCTGGATTAGATTTGGGAAGTGCCATGAATATCTACAAGTAGAACTGTATAAAATGAGGTCAAAGGAGACAGAAAATCTAAGTCATAGGTATGGGCTCTAGCTCTAAAACCCTCTTCTTTCAGTTCCTGAAAATCTTAACACATCTAAATCTTTTTAAATGGGGGGGGGGGGCACTGCATGGTGTGTAAGTCCCAGTAGCATTTATTATGATTATATGTATATTGGTGCCTTCTAGAGGCCATGAACAAAGACTTTTATTTATCTGTATATTCCCAGAAACAGATACTTGATAGGCACTCAATAAAAGTCTATGAAATAAATGAATACTAAGTGGTAAATCAAATCATGCCCAAGACACTGAAATCATATTCTGCTCTCAAGAAGAATACGGGGGGGGGTTTACAGTAACTTTTGTTTTGTTTCGGGTTTCTGTTCAGTAAATTGTTCCCAATATTAGCATCCTCCTGGTCATCTTTAGGAAATACTTATCTTGCAAATTCAGAAGCCATTAGTTAATTTGCTATATTCAAAATTAAAGCAAGTTTCCAAGAACCTAAACCCTCTCTGACTGACACACAAATGCATTTTTAAGAAGCGGCATTAACTGGGACAAGTGGAAGACCATTTGAATGAAATTAAAATCATTTACCCTCTAGTTATCTATAAAGTTAATGTACCTTTCAAAAATAATCTACTCTTGTGACTAAGGATGAACCTGGATGTTATTGACAGTTGCTTAATTATTAATTTTATACATGATTTTTGTTTACTGATGCAACTATTTTGTAATAGTAACATCTGCAATTGTAATATTAACCAGGGTTTGATATTTTGATCACTACATGTATATGGTATAAAAATTCAAAATCAACAAAGCAAAGCCCTTGTTTTAATTTCTGATGAAATTCTATAATCATGTCCAGCCTCAGGACATCAAGGCAAAGAAAGCAATTCAGTAGCATTTAAGGAGTTCCAGATAGCCCTGGTTGACTCAGGGATGACTGGTTGTTTGGTCTTTTGATCTGGTTTGGGAATAGATCTCAAGAGCTATTCTTTCCACCCACCCACCCCCATCCTGGCTTTTGTCTCCCGAAATTAAATCTAATCCTAAATTATATGCTGCAAGTAGCTCATTATTAATCTGTATGTTAGTTGGATGTTTCTATCCTATTTTACGTGTGCTGGAATCTGTTGAATGGTGCTTATAGATAAATTCCTTTAATATCAAGGAGCCTAGAGTCCCAGAACAGTAAGAAAATGAAGATTAACTGGTTCGGTGATTTCCAGATTTTGGGATTACACAATAAATACTACTGGGAAGGAGCTGACATATGTTTGCCAGCTTTTCATTTTGTCTAGAAAGGACCTTTAAAAAATCTATCAACGACTTATCACTATTATTTCCCAAAATAGAAGAACATTTAAAAATTAAAAAAAAAACTGAAAAATAAACAGCAGGTACTTAAACCAAATAAATTTAACTTTATGAAAAATTACTATATTATTTTTATCATTTCATCTCAGACCAGTGAAAATATGTCAGTGACCAACATAGAGCCTAGGACAGGTGACTGGGACTACTGTGTTTATAGCCAAATTCTATTTTTTCTATATTTTCAGTGTTGCTGCAAGGTGTGCATACTTTTCAATGGTGATGGGGACTACACTGATGTCTTTTGATTCTTCTTACACCCTTTTCTCACTTAAAGCCTGTTACGAACTCATTGACTATACTATATTTATAGCCTCCTTTCTTTCTATCAAACATTTAAAGTCATAGTTATCTCCATGACCATTTCCGCCTTCTGACAGAAGCATACACAGCTGGCTAATAGCAGGAGAAAAATTCTTTCTACCATAATTGATTATGGGAAGCATGAAGATGACAGCAACCAGCCCATTCCTTGTGTACTTGTTCATGGTGACTACTATTTATTGAGATGTTATGATCCAGGCACAGTGCTCAGTGTTATACATGTTATTTTATTAACCTTTTCAAATTATTCTAAGAGGTAGATAGAGGTAAGAAAATTGAGACTTGGATGTTAAGCAACTTACTTAACAGTGTACAGCTAATAAGTGGCAGAACAGGATCAAAACTCAGTGCTACATGACTCCAAGACCTATGTTTGCATTCTCAACTACCACACTGTACTGCAAGTGGCTAAAATACTGCAAACCACTCTTAACTTGTCAAGGTATAGTGGAAAGAACCTTAGCCTATGAGTTGGAAATCCCAGGTTTGAGTCTTGCAACCATGGGTAAATTTTAACTGCTCTAAGCCTCAGCTATCTACTCTGTAAAATTAATATAATCTCTAAGAGTAGAGTAAGAATTAAATTAAGTTATGGAGAAAGTGCTTTATAAATTCTAAACTATTGTACAGTTGTGCTATTTATTGTTCATTCTTATCCCCTCTTCCCCATAATTGTGACAAATATACCCCTTACTAAGGGGTATGTTTATTTATATAAAAAAGTTATATATAAATGACTTCGTGATAAATTTAAGCCACTAAGTGGTAAGCTTAGACTCTATCTAAGATAAAGTCAATAAGTGTAGTAACCAAATGAGTCCTGTAATTAGTATTTTAAAAGGGAGGAAAAGTTCAGTGGGTTTTACATGTTTCCTTCAATTTTCCACCAAGAGAGGAGATAGGATAGGGCAGAGGACAGTGCTAGGTACTCCAATACATTTTAAAATCTAGTTTATAATATACTACCTGCTAATGTGACCTTTGCTGAGTCCCAATTTCACCATCTATAAAATAGGCATAAGCATATGTACCTCAATGTGCTGTTGTGAGAATTAAATGAGATAATGTGTCTTAAGTGCCTGGCACATAATTGCTTCTGAATACAAGTCAGTTTCCTTCTCCTTTGGTTGGGTTTTATTGTGAAAATAAATGTACAATATAAATTTGCATTGATAGGACAGGAAGAAAATACTCACTAGAAAACTGAGGTTTCTAACTACTATGCTAATAACTTACTTGTATACCATTCCATTTTATGTTCACTGGATGGATAGGTCAGGCTTTATCCTCATAATTCAGGAAGGAAACTGAGAGTCAAAAAATTCAAAATGCTATCTCTTAAAGAACCTAAGACTACAGCCAGCTCTACTGACTGATAACTAGACTATGCTTTTGGCATGTTTGTTACTGAAAATATCTGAAAGCTTTTACATATAATGTCCCAGGGAAAAAATTCAGATTGCTTTTTAAATGTCTATAGTATGAAGTAGTTTATACATACCACTTTCCTAATTAAAAATTCCTTAAGTATTAATTAGTGCTAACCATAATTTCTAAGAAAATAGAATATATAAATCAAGTATGAAGAAAGAAATTAGTAACCTCAAGATTGGGATATCGAACCTATAATAAAACACTCGCCTCACACATGGTTGTGTTTTTTCCCCCCCAAAAAAAATGATGACCTATGTTTGTATTTTCTTTTGTTTCCTAGACTAATGGTAGAGTTTGATCTTTTTAAAAAGGCTTAATTTGCTTAGTTCACAAAAGAGTTAAACAGATGTTGATAAAAGTAGGCTTACCATAGGTAGGGAGCCGATGTAGCTTAGTGGTTGAGTGCCTGCTTGATTCAATCCCCCGTTCCTCCTTAAAAAAAAAAAAAAGGAGGCTTACCATAGGTTCAGTCTACTCCTCCAATTCTTCTACTTTTTGGTCACTGAGAAGCATTGATGTGCATAGGAAATATGTTTAATTTCTATCAGCACTTAAATTTTAAATTCCTTTTGATTTTTTAAAGCCTGGCAAGCACAATAAAATCATATTTCCTATGTTTAAACACCTAAAAATAATGTTTTCCCCTTTCAGGTAGAAATGAAAATAATGTGAGTGTCTAAGACAGTGATTCTTAGCCCTGGTTGGACATTAAAATGACCTAGAAATTTTTTTAAAAATACTGATAAATGGGCTTCCCGCCCAGATATTTTGAAATTTGATTTGGAGTAATGCCTGGGCATATCCTAGATCCCTTGCTATCCAACTCTATTTAGTTTCTAAGTTCAGAGAGCAAATTTATATTACAAAGGATGCCATGCTATTTGAATCCATTTGATTCCTATAGTAGCTTTCAGTAAATAAGTAGCTACAGTTCAAATATCTCAAAAAATTATTGGGATTTATTCAATTCCCAAATTTAGACAGTGAAAGTTCAGATAGTGAAGAAGCTTCCTCAAAGGGTAAAAAAAAAAAAAAAATGCAAGTAAATACTGTACATCCTTTAATGGATTCACAACTGATCATTCTTTAATTCAAGAAATGTATTCACTTTATGCCATCTGATTGGCAAAATTTGAAATATTGGATAACACTCATGGATGTAGGGAGTTGGGAGACTTCTTGCTGTTTGGGAGTGTAAACTATTAGAGCCATTCTGGATGTAATCTGGCAATATTTCGCAAAATTAAGTATATGCATACTCAGAGACCCAGCAGTCCCACTACTTGGCATAAATTCCCAAGGAACTCACAAAAGGCCCATAAAGGGAGTTGAATGAGGATGGTCAATAAAACATTGATTTTAATTGTGAGTAATTGGAAGTACCTAGGTATCTATCATAAAGGTAATGGATAGGTAAAATGAGGAAGGCAGAAGTCAGAAGTAATGAACTAGATGTATATACAACAGCATGACAGCTTTTAAATATAATGATATGTGAGAAAAACAATGAGATCTATAGCACAATAACAATGCAAATTAAACACATGCATGAAACTATATTTTAAAAGAATACAAAAATATCAAAGTCTATATATCAAACACGTGAAAACTGATGTCTTTAAGGTCACTGACAAAAAAAGTGAGAGAAATATTCATAAACATTTTCCTGCATTAAAAACAATACTTAATCCATATTTCCCAGGAAAGAAAAGGAAAACTCTTTATCAAATACCTACAACAGACTAGAAATTGGGTCTCCCCACAAACCCTTGAAATCCAAAGATGAGAATGAACATCCTGGTCCTTAGAAATCTCACAGTCTAGCCAAGAAAATGGATAGGGCAAAAGATACTCAGAAATCCATTTGATACATTTAGAGAAAAGTACAGTCAAGTACTGTAAGGGGTTATGACTTTATACTAATTTTTTATAAAAGGGTCTATTATTTGATATATATATAATTTTCAAACACCATGATGACTGGAATATTTCATATTTTAATGTTACTTTTTTCCCCTTTTTTTGTCTCCAATTTTGCCTAGTGTCTAAGGGACTAGCTAAAGGTGGCATACTGTAGAAATGCTGGAGTGCCATCTGCTGGTGGAAATATTTTAAATTTCTACCTATTCCGCATCAATTTTTTAAAACAGAAAAACATCACATGCATCATGGGGTATTTGGGCTTGAAAGGATCTTGGAGATCTAGTTCAGGCCCCTGGTGTTATAGAGGAAGAAGTATCTCCTTACAAGATTTTATTTCATCTAAGGAAAGTATACATATACACACACAAACATATGCAAATACCACCTTTCAGCATTCTAAGTGTCACAGAAATCTACACCACAGTAAAGACTCACAAAGTTAATCTATCTAAATTTTTCCAGATAGAGAACTATATAATTCTTTTAAAGGGTTCCATAAAACATTTTTAAACCTTCATGTAAAACCCATTTCTGAGGAAAACAATCTTAGGAAGAAGCTTACTGCTGTGGAAAAAGAATGAACTTTGAGGACAGATCTAAATTCATCCCCACTTCACTATTTCTTAAGTAACCTTAAAGGAAGTTAACTTCTCTGAACCTCACTTTCTTTATCTGTAAAGCAGGAACAATAATCTAAATTAAATAGTTGTAGTAATTATTTGGGATATATGTAGCAACAAAATTCCTAACAATATAAAAAACTAACGGCTACACTAACCCCCTAATACTAATTTCAAGATGCTTCCTATTCCATTCACAGTGAAGCTAAAAATTGGAAATTAGAGATCTTCCTATTATTTATCTTTGATATTTATATTTAATAGAAATAACTTTTCAGCTCTAAGTTCAAACAATTAGTTTCCATAAGAAAATGGAAATGGAATGAAATATTTTTTAATGCTTCATTATGTATCTGATGTGGAATTTCAGGCCCTACCTTCCAATTAGAATCTATAGTCTAACAAGTTTCCCAGATGATTCATATTCACACTTAAAGTGTGAGAAGTATTACTTTAAGAAACAGCAAATACCCCTCTCAGTTGAGAGGTGAAGTGGGATCACCACCCCAAGGTCCTCAGGATGAAGGAATAAATATAGATTAGAGTGGACTTTTTGGTATTCTACTATAGAATTATTGTGACTCTAGCAATCGAAGAAATTATATCACTGATGTGGAGACTGTGGCCACGGTAGTTGCTGAGGGCAGGGAGAGGGAAAAGGAGGTGTGATGTGGGGGGATTTCCAGGACTTGGAGTTGTCCTGAATGATATTGCAGGGACAGATGCAGGACATTATGTATCCTACCATAATCCACTGAATGGACTGGGAGAGAGTGTAAACTACAATGTAAACTATAATCCATGCTGTGTAGCAGTGCTCTAAAATGTATTCATCAAATGCAATGAATGTACCACACTAATGAAAGAAGTTGTTGATGTGGGAAAAAAGAGGGTGTGGGGAGTGGGGGCATATGGGAACCTTCTATATTTTTTAATGTAACATTTTGTGTGATCTATGTATCTTTTAAAAATAAATTAAAAATAATTTTTTTAAAAAAAGAAAATAAACAGCAAATAGAGTCTAAGCTCCATTATTTTAGAAGGGGTTTACAGAATTTGCTCTGCTCCTCTTGGCTAAGTTTCTCTAAATTTTAGCAATTAAATGCCTGGAACTCTTAGTTCCTTAAAGTTATATTAAACTCATCTTTGCATTCCACATTGCACTTTGCACACAGTCCATGACAGGAAAGGAAGGGAGGAAAATGCAATACTACAATGTCACTAATAAAATGTTGTTCCAGAGCCAAAGAAGATAAAAAATTGACTGGGAAAACAGAACAAGGGAAAAGGATTCCAGGGTTTCTGTTACTGATGGTAATGAAAGCAACTGTAAAATATGGAATAGCTCAGTCATAAACATCATGAAAATTAATGTGTGCCTATGTATCTTTGTGAAAATTAATGGTAGATGAAGCAATGATCACAAATGTAGCAACAGCCAGCAGCCCCTAAAGAAACAACTCCAATAGCTGAGAAATCTGAATGTTTGGGGGGTGAAAAAGCAGGAACTTAACGAAGACAAAATTGGGCATGGACCTGCCTGAGCCTTAACCAAATTATCTAAATACATGCAATGTGCTACTCATATTCTATGACTACAAAAACCACCAGAAAATCTTCATTTAATACTGTACCGTAAGCAAAACATGATGGAATAAAAATCAAGTCATATAATTACAGAGAAAAAGCACGCACACAAGACTATGCAGGCACTCAAGCAGGCAAAAACTGTTCTTACCAGCGGAAGATGTCAAACGAAAATAAAGCTGATATCATTATAAGCCCTAGCTTCATCATTTTGGTTATGAAATCTCTCTACCCACCCATGCAGACAAAGCATAATACTTAAAATAACCAAGTTTCTTGAGCACTTATTAAGGGTCAAGCACTATGCAAAGCACTTCAATGCATTACCTCGTTTAATCTTTACAGTAACAGGTTCTAACAGCTTCATTTTTTAAACTTTTTAGTTTGAAGCAATTTCAAACTTAAAGGAAAGTTGCAAAAGTTATGCAAAATCTATAGAGAGAACTCCAATACACCCCCATCCAGATACACAGATTAAGCAAGTTTTAACATTTTGCCACATTTGTTATATCATTCTATCACCTACCTACCTATTTTGTAAACATTTGAGAGTAAGTTGCATACATCATGCTCCTTTACCACTTAATACACACACACACACATATTTCCTAAGGACCAGGATTTTCATTTATGTAACCACATTACTTACAATGATCAAGTTAAGAAATTTCACATTGATAAAAAATAATTGCCTCTTTTTAAAGAAGAAAACATCTAAGTTTTGGAGAGATTAACTTATCTGAAGTACATAGTAAGTAGTAGCTTGTGGATTCAAATCTAGGACTGTTAGTCCAGAGGGTAAGCTCTTAATCACTTGGGTATTCTGAATTGGTCTATATAACATATAAATGAGTTCATATTAATAAACGTTTAAATCAGTGTTGCATGTCTTTTAACATTTTTATCAGCTTTCCTTCATCAATCTGTATGACACTCCCTTCTGTAAAATAGCTTATATTTTGCAAAAACAAAAAACAAAATTTATTTCCTTTTGTGAGCAATATTGGTAATTTACTTTTCTCCATAGTTTTGAATTTGATATACAACATTTACTAATAAATAAAGACTAAGTCTGTATTCAGGGTTATGTTCATTTTCATTGAGCAAAGACTCTAGAGGCCCTCCCAGAAGTTCCCTAACATGTGTGTGTGCATTCTTGAGTTCATGCTTATTCTCTCTGTCTCTCAAACATAGTCTCACTGGAAAGAGTAGCAGGCATACTTGAGAACAGTAACAGAAACTGGAAAGGTTTTACATAGTTCAATTTGTGGGTGGGCTCAAAGATCTCATGTAAAGTCTGAAGAGGATGAAGAATTCTGAGCCCTTGGAACTCACAAAACTGACCGGCTAAAGCTTAAGAGCTCTCTTCCACAAAAGAAACCTCCTAATGAGGAGAAATATTTGGGAATAGAATCCATGTTGGACAGTATAGAGACAACTGAGGCAAAGGAAATAGAAAGCTCAGATAAAAGTTGCAGGAAGGAAACAAAACCAGGAGATTTTAGGAAGCAATAATACACAGTTTTTAATGCTGCATGCATACAAACATACACACACACAAAGAAGAGGGACCTCTACATCTATGAGACTAGAGGAACTCTTCTAACTCATACCTCCTTCCTAAAGGTTCAAGAAAAATAAATTTGCATAAAAATAGGCAACAAAAAGAATCATGATCAACCTCATGCAAAAATATTCTAAGAAAAAGAGAAGTTGAATAATCTCCCTGGAATAAAAGCACACCAGAAAAGACATGCCCATTGAAACTAAAACCTCATATTTCTACACACAGTAAAGGAAATTAAGAAAATGATATAAGATATGAAAGAAAAATATAAATCACAATTAGAAAAAAAATCAAGAAAGAATTAGAAACAAAAGAAAAAATACCATATCTGAAATGAAGACTGAAAAAACCCAAAGGAGTGAATAAACATAAAGGATACTGCTATAAAAGAAACAGATAAAGAAAAAAGAAAAAAAGAAACCAAAAAGAAAAAAAATGATAAAAAAGAAATTGAGAGAAAGTGGCAAACACAGAAAATAGGTAAAGAAGATCTAATATATGTATAATAGCAGTTCCTGAAGAAGAAAGCCAAAGACATGGAACAGTCTAAATATGAAAAATTTTACTTCAGTAAAACTCACCTGAAAAATATTTAAAACTGCATAGTGAAAGGACACATTGCATTATAAAATGACTAATACCTACACATATTCTAGTAAACCACTGGATAAAGGGGGAAAGAACATATCCTTTAGGCAAAGACTACATTACTTATAAGGGAAAGAAAATCTGATTATCATCCATTTCCAATGGTTTGAACTACATATTACTAAGACAAAGTAATAATTAAAGAGAGAGAATATAGTAGGTAATAGCTATAAGCTCTAACAATGAAAATCCAGTACAGCTATCAAATATGGGAGATGAAAAAAGAAGAATAAACTTGCTGATTGACTCATCATTAAATGGGAATAAATACTCTGGGGGAAAGAATGGGAGGGATTTGGGAAGAAAAAGAAATAAGGGAAGAAGAGGTTATTTGCTAATCTAAGTATTACTCACATTAGGAAATATCCAAAGATCAAGTGGACCAAGATATTATATAAAGATATTAAACCTTTAAAATATAGCTTGTTTAACTGATTTGACTTTAGAAGCATGTAAATATTTTACTTAATACATTATTTTTTCTTAAAAAGCAGCCCTTAAAAGTTGAAAATAAAATGAAACAAAGCAATCTAAATGTTGATTCAGCTGCACCTGAGGAACTATTTTAAATGACTTTAAAGCACTGTGATTTATACATCTCCAGTGAGATTAATAATAGTCATATTATTAGTAGTCATATTGAACAGCACACTGTTATATGTGTAATATATAAACACATATAGGATAAAAGAAATTACTATTTATGTAATATAGAATATGTAGTATTCTATCATATCCAGAATTCAGGAGAACCAGAGATCTCAGAATTGAAGAAAGAAATAGAATAATCCATAATATGAAAAGAAAAAAATAAGTTTATAAAAATCTTATAGTCCTGAATTAGAATTGAAAATATTAGTAAGAACTCAGGATGTACTTTAACTTTCTAAAATAACCTATTTCTTAGTTCCATCCACTGAAATAGCCTAGAAACCATGACCAAATCAGTAGCAATCAGCACCCTTAATGCCCAGATTACCCTATCAAGAGGAACTGTGGATCCTTGGTAAAATAACCTTACAAAAAGAGAGACAACCAGACATAATGTGCTTCTTGGGAGAAAAACATGACATGACATTATCTATGAAGAAGTCATGGGAAAAAAAAACAAAACAGATTCTGATTATGCCTCCAAACTCAACTGCCAGGAAAATACAGAGGAATATGTTAAACACCAAGGTGATGAAAGCAGTAAACTCAGAATAAAAAGCACACTAGCATAATATTAGAATAGGACTACATCACAGAAATCATCCAACTCTCCCTCCCCTTGTAAATGTGGTGAATGAAGCCCAGGAAGGGAAATAGACTTGCCCAAGGTCATATGGCTACTTATATCAGAAGTAAAAGAAAACCCCATATATCTTAATTCTCAATGATTTTCTTGCCTTTCTTGCTTGCTGTTAGAAGGAAGTGATCAAGAAGTTAAAAAAAAAAAAAAGCCAAGTGTTTTGACCTGAAAAGGCATAAAACTTCTTGAACCAAAGTATATCCCAGCAACAAGTCAAAAGAACATTTTAGTAAACTGTCAAATAAATGATTGAGGTCATCAGGTCCCAGACTTCCAGTTTTTTCTATCAATAAATTTTCAAAAAGAAATTTGTTTCAGGGAAGCGGACTTGGCCCAGTGGTTAGGGCATCCGTCTACCACATGGGAGGTCCCCGGTTCAAACTGCGGGCCTCCTTGACCCATGTGGAGCCGGCCCATGCACAGTGCTGATGCGCACAAGGAGTTCCGTGCCACGAAGGGGTGTCCCCCGCATAGGGGAGCCCCACGCGCAAAGAGTGCACCCGTAAGGAGAGCCGCCCAGCGTGAAAGAAAGTGCAGCCTGCCCAGGAATGGTGCTGCCCACACTTCCTGTGCCACTGACGATAACAGACGCGGACAAAGAAACAAGACTCAGCAAATAGACACAGAGAACAGACAACTGGGGGGGTGGAATTAAATAAATAAATAAATCTTTAAAAAAAAAAGAAAGAAATTTGTTTCAGAAACATAATTCCTGTTTGGGTTTTGTGGGGTTTTGTTTTTCGCCATGATAGGAGAAATTAGGGCCAGGGCAGAAGCTATCATGCACAGTCACAATCATTTCCTAAAATAAAAGGGCCTTTTAACATAGAAAAGTAGAAATGACATAATCTAAGAATAAATTTAGTTTCACTTCACTTCTATCAATGAAAACGACCTCAAACTCTGAAAAAGTGTTGGGGAGCCCTAGAAGAAAGAGCAGCTACTTAATAAGTGAGAATAAATAAGTGAGTTATCAAAACTCTGGCTGTCATGTTAGTATCAAAAAAAAAAAAAATCCTCATGAGATAGAGATGCATACTAAACTATTTACAAGTGAAATGACATGTTGGCATTTGCTTTAAAATACTCTAGGAAACAGAAGTGGGAGGGAGGGAAGCGGACTTGGCCCAGTGGTTAGGGAGTCCATCTACCACATGAGAAGTCCGCAGTTCAAACCCCGGGACTCCCTGACCTGTGTGGAGCTGGCCCATGCACAGCGCTAATGCCCGCAAGGAGAGCCCCCCTCGCAGGGGTATCCCCCGCATAGGGGAGCCCCACGTGCAAGGAGTGCGCCCCGTAAGGAGAGCTGCCCAGTGAGAAGGAAAGTTCAGCCTACCCAGGAATGGCGCCACACACACGGAGAGCTGACACAACAAGATGACACAACAACAACAACAAAAGAAACACAGATTCCTGTGCCAATGACAACAATAGAAGTGGAAAAAGAAAAACACAGCAAAATGGACATACAGAACAGGCAACTGCGGGGGAGAGGGGGAAGGGGAGAGAAAAAAAAGAAGTAGGAGGGAAGACAGTCTGAAAAATTGTCAGAATGTTGTAATTTTAGAATCTGAATGATAAATATATGAGGGTTCATGTATTCCACTTTTAGGATCTTTTAAAAACTCTCCATAAGAAAAGGATTTTAAAATGTAAACAAAAATTACATATATATATTATATATATAATATATATATTTTATATATATATATATAAAATTACATATATATATATATGAGAATTTTCCTTCTCCCTCTGCTTTTGGCCCAAATGCAATGATTTCAAAATATATTAAAGATGGATGCTTAACAAATAACAGACAAGGAAAACAGAATCTAAGAAAACAGGGTTCTGAATCTAAGGCACTGATTTCTGGGTGAATCAGGTCTAAGATATAAAGCCCCCTACAGGAATGCAACTAGTTTCCACGAGAAACAAAGGAGTTTTTCTCCTGAAATTACTTGCCACAGACCTTTAGACTGGCACATATAAAATGGACGGACAGACAGACTGATGGACGACAGAAAAACAATCCAGCATTGAGGGAACTTTCTAAAAAATAAGTATCTCAAGAGGGAGGGAATAGCATTTAACTACAATGGGGATTAAAAGGAAGCTATGATGCTAGGACCAGTGGGAATATATGTACTATCTCTGCTGCCATGGATATGATTTCTAAGATCCAATGTGGAGCAAGCCCTTATAAAGGCAAACAGCTCATTAGCCAATCTGGGGTTATATAACTTCTCTAGTAACATTTATATAAATAATAAATATCTAGATGTCTGTTAACAGTATGAGGGAAGGGAAACAGACTTGGCCCAGTGGTTAGGGCGCCCGCCTACCACATGGGAGGTCTGCGGTTCAAACCCGGGGCCTCCTTGACCTGTGTGGAGCTGGCCCATGCGCAGTGCTGATGCGCGCAAGGAGTGCCGAGCCATGCAGGGGTGTCCCCCACGTAGGGGAGCCCCACGCGCAAGGAGTGCGCCCCGTAAGGAGAGCCACCCAGAGCGAAAGAAAGTGCAGCCTGCCCGGGAATGGCGCCGCCCACACTTCCCGTGCCGCTGACAACAACAGAAGCGGACAAAGAAACAAGACGCAGCAAATAGACACAGAGAACAGACAACCAGGGGAGGGGGGGGATTAAATAAATAAATAAATCTTTTTTAAAAATTACAAAAAAACAACAGTATGAGGGGAAATGTCCAGGTGAATAGGAACAGAAACTAAAGACTCAGTTTGGAGCTCCTGAGATGTAGTTGACCAATCAAAAGACATTAATACAAAAAGGGAGATATCAGTTCCTGCATCAAAACTGTCTTGGCAAGAGATAACTCTAAGAGCAGCTGAATACTTTCAGAGCTTCCCATTCTGCCTGAGACCTCGTCTTAGGAGGCTAAACGTAGGTAATAAAAATTTTCTAACAAGGATTTCACCACAACTATCTGAAAAACAAGTTTTTCAGCAAGTCTTTATGTAGTATAAAGTCAAACCACACAACACTCAGCTGGGAAATATACTTCATCACCAGTAGATTTAGTTCTCTCACATAAATATAACCTTTTAAAACTAGAACAAAACTCTACAAGTGTACTCTTTTCCAGTCTACTTCTCCTAAAAATATAACCTTTTAATATTATAAATGTAAGGGACTTAAGAAATAATTTAATTCTGTTTTTCATTTTAGAGATGTGGAAACTTTGGCTCTTGGAGGGTTAGAAAGGAAAATTCCTATAGCAAGTTAGTAAGTGGGTTAAATCCAGGATCCAATTCCTCCAAAACTCACTGTTAGTTCCAGAAAGAAAAAGGAAAGAAAAAGGAGAGGAGGGGAGAGGAGGGGAGAGGAGGAAAGGAAAAGAGGAAGAATGAAAAAGAAAGAAAAGATACAGGAAAGGAGAGAAGATAACAGCTCATTCTTTTGCAATCAGCTCTTAATTTTTCCAATCAAGATGGAGACAAGCTGAGATGAAATTTTTAAAGTTTATCTTACTGTTAACCCTTTTTTGCCCTCATTACATCCCCATTCTCTCTGCAGGTGGTCATGTAGATAGTATGTGCCAGGAGAGCTTTCGTCACCCCTACACATTAATACCCTAAGGGTAGGGTGACCATATAATTTATCATCCAACCATCCACTTAGGAGAGCTAAAAGTGGACACAATTAGTAAGTACACAGGAACAAAGATATAAACTGGACTCCCCTGGACAAGCTGGAACATATTATAGTGACTGTACTTAAGTATTACCTACTTAAGATGTCTGGTTCAGCCTTAACCATATAATCTAAATACATGTAGAACCCTTTGGAGCACCCATTTGACACTTTGTTTATTGTGGCATTTGCAGGGACTGCCCTTCCTTCTTTTTTAATTCTTCCTCTTTCCAGCTGCAGCATCCTTCCTGGATCTTCACCAACTCTTTATAACTGACTGTAGGGTAGCCAACATCATTGCAGGTACCAGACCAGGATCCCTCAGGCCAGAACATCTAGGACATGGGGCCAGAAGAGAAACCTTCTACTGGGAGTAAAAGAAAGAGACTCTTACAGGAGGGCGTGTGTTATGACTGATTAAAAGTACATGGTAGTGGCCTGTATCTGTTACTGCAAGGTCATGCTGAACAATTCTAATGCCCTAAAAATGCCCTACGTTCCTTCTATTCTATGTCTCCCTCTCCCTTCCCTTGGAACCTATGGTAACACTGTTTCAATCTCTGAAGAGTAAGATTCATAGTTACTTGCAATAATATTGAGGACTTGACATATTTGTCTGTTTTATTAGGCATTGCCTATGTTCTCAAGGAACACTTGTCCCTCTAATTGAGAACATATCAGGACTCCCCAAATGGGAGTTTGATATTTTCTTGATTATTGTGTGAATCTCCACCTATTTATTTATTTATTTTCATTTTTAAATTTAGTATATTTTATTTTCATTTTATTTTTTTCTCTATTATTTTTTTAATTATTTATTTATTTTTAAAAATTACATTCAAAAAATATGAGGTCCCATTTAACCCCACCGCCCCCACCCCCCACTCCCCCCACAGCAACACTCACTCCCATCATCATGACACATCCATTGCACCTGGTAAGTACATCTCTGAGCATCACTGCACCCCATAGTCAATGATCCACATCATAGCCCACACTCTCCCACGTTCCATCCGGTGGGCCCTGGGGGGATCTACAATGTCCCGTAATTGTCCGTGAAACACCACCCAGGACAACTCGACGTCCCGAAACCGGCTCCACATCTCATCTCTTCCTCCCATTCCCCAAACCCAGCAACCACCATGGCTACCCTTCCCACACCCATTCCACATTTTCTCTGTGGACATTGGATTAGTTGTGTCCATTGCACATCTATGTCAAGTGGGGGCTTAGATTCCATATGGATACTGGATGCACTCCTCCTGCTTTCAGTTGTAGACACTCTAGGCTCCATGGTGTGGTGGTTGACTTTCTTCAACTCCATGTTAGCTGAGTGGGGTAAGTCCAATAAATCAAAGTGTAGGAGCTGAAGTCTGTTGAGGCTCTGGGCCTGGGTGTCATATTATCAGTCCAGAGATTCAAATCCCCTAAATATATCTTAAACCCCAGCACCTATTACAATTCCAATAAAGTAGCATGGAAGTCTTGTGAAAAGAGATCCCCTCTGAGTCCAATTCCATCACGCAGAAACACCAGTTCCAAAGAAGGGCCATCTGCCATGGCAGTGAACCCCATCTGCCATGACCATAGAACCCGTGGGTCTCTTTATCCCTCAAAAGAACCAATACCTGGGGTTGTATCTACTTTATCTGTCTCTCAGACTCTGCTCAGTTGTGCATAAGGGCATTCCTTCTGACAACCTCCAGACTCTTTTTTAGAGACTCACAGCCTTATAATCTCATTTCTCCTTTCCATTTCCCCCTTACATTAGGTCAATCAGCATTTTGAAGTCATGTTATTATATGTAGACAGGGATATTCTGCTGATCCGTATTGAACCTTTAATTCAAGGTCATTTTCTAGTTGTATCTTCAGCTGGTATGTCTCCACCTATTTATATAACACACTACAAAAAACACTTAGATATTCCAAAGAAGCCTGCCCCAGGTGCGCCATGTCTCATGCACCACCCCACATCCAACACCATACACCAGTAACCTTCCCCTGCCATATTTGCCAAAAGAACTTTCCCAACATTGTAGTTTTAACCATAGACTTGCAAATCCCCAGAGTTCACCTGCCCTTCCCCTAACCCTCCCCCTAGTTCCATGGATAGTCCAACCCAAACCCCCCAACCTACTTCCCTCACACACCAGCACTGCCGAACCCAATCACATCGCTGCACCACAGTCAAGCTCAACTACCGCACAACTACACCCTTTCACCTTATTGTAGATTTTGCCCACATGGGCATCGGCTCACCACCCTCTCTACTCCGTTTCCTGTAAACCTTTTCCAGAATCTAGCTCTGTGAGTCTGCTCAATTTTCTTAATTAACACCAGTGAGGCCATGTAATATTTGTCCTTCAGTGCCCAGCTTACTTCACTCAACATAAGGTCTTCAAGATTCATCCTTGTTATCCCATGTGTTAATACTGTATTCCTTCTTACAGCTGAGTAATATTCCATTGTATATAGATACCACAGTTTGCTTATCCACTCATCTGTTGATGGACTTTGGGTTGCTTCCAACTTGAAATTTTGTCAAAATCTACAAAAGTGTACGATTCAAAATGTAAGCCATAATGTAAACCATTGACCATGGTTACTAGCTATACTTCAATATTTGCACATCAATTGCAATAAAGATATCATCTGCATGTAAAATATTAGAAACAAGGGAGAGGGGGAAGAGGGGAAGGTGTTGGTTATATGGGAATCACCTGTATTCTCTATGTGACTTTTCTGTATTCTAAAGCTTCTTTGAAGATAAAATGAAAAAAAATAATACACTGGGGGAATATATGGAAGAAAATGTCACTGTACAAACAAGATAACAGATCTTACAGTGATGAAAGACACATGTCTAAAATAATTTCATTATTTCAAAAATTTTTGTATTTTGTCTTTTTTTTAGATTTATTTCCCCCCTTCCCCTCCTCCCACCTTGTTGCTTTTTTGCTGTCATTGTCTTCTCATTTTCTCTCCTCTAGGATTCACCAGGATTCAATCCTGGAGACCTCTGATGCGGAGAGAGGTTCCCTATCATTTGTGCCACCTCAGTTCCTGGTTTCTGCTATGCTTCACCTTGACTTTCCCCTTGTCCCTCTTTTTGATGCATCATCATCTTGCTGTGTGACTCACTTGCACAGGGCACTGGTTCACGGCATGGGCACTGGCTCGCTGTGCAGGCACACTTTCTCTTCTTCTTTTTCAACAGGAGGCCCCAGGGATCGAACCCAGGTCCTCCCTTATGGTAGGCAGAAGCTCTATCTCTTGATCCACATCTGCTTCCCTATTGGTTATTTTTTAAATTATTTCATTTTGTTATTACTATTATTTGGCTATTTTATTGACTTCATTTTGGGGGAGGTTTTGGATCACAGAAAGGTCACAGCAGAATGGGGAGGATCACTGGTACAGGGTGTCAGTGATGGAGGGATGCATGGGAAGGGGTAAACCTGGGGCATGCCTCTAAGGTATATGAATATGTTCAAGAGTCCATGGGACATTGTCTTGGTGGGTAGAGATCCACACAATAACCGGATGAATACTGAATTCCTATACTGGGAAGTTCTGCTACATTCTCTAATAGGACCAAAAGAATCCTGAGTGCAAGGGCAATGCCCAGTGAAGGAAGACAGACCTTATGCCAGGCCCCTGATACTGATGATTGTACTTATGAACCTTGCCTTGTGAAATTGTAACTTAACCTAGTATTATAAACTGCCTAAGAGTTACCTCCTGAAAGCCTCCTTTTTGCTCAAATGTGGACTCTCTCTAAGCCAAACTCAGCATATAAATGCACTACCTTCCCCCCAGCATGGGACGTGACTCCTGAGGATAAGCCTCCCTGGCACAGAGGGATTATTACCAAGCACCAACTAGCAATGCATCTGGAAAAAGACCTTGACTAAAGGGAGACATGGTAAATACAAATGAATTTTTATGTATAAGAGATTTCAAAGTGAGTCAGGAGATCATTCCAGAGGTTATGCTGATGCAAGTATTAGCAGGATCTCAACTGCGACAGTAAACAGTGCTTCCAATAGCAGGGCTCCTGAGGGCTCTAGAGACATCCAGAAACTATAAGCAGGTCAGACAGCTCAGGAATTTAGCACACTGTCAGTGGAACTTACTTTGGAATTTTTGCTCCCCAGTGTATTAGAGTTAGACTCATTTACAGGTTCTCTACACATGGCTCTTCTGCCCTTTATGTGAACCTATAATTAGTACTATATTTGATAAATATATGTCCCAGAGACTTAAATCTTTGGTCCATCCTTTTGCCAGTTGAGCCCTGAATTTCAGCAGGGTTGCAACACCTACTCTCCAGTTCATTGGACTCATCCAGGACAACTATCAAGAAGATTAGTATGAATAACACCAATCCCGAGGAAAAGAATGTCAGTAACTGCAAGCAAGAGAGTTCCAAACATCTGCCCCATGAGATCTAAGCTTCCTCTCAATTAGAAGCAGAGTGGTCATCAACATCCCAAAATCCTTAAGACTGAAGAATGAGCAGGATTAAAGTAGACTTATTATTATTCTACTATGGACTTACAATCATTCTAGCAACAGAAGAACTCTTATCATTGATATAAAGGCAGTGACCACCAGAGGTTCTGAGGGATGGGAGAGGGAAGAATAGGTATAATATGGGGGCAATTTTCAGGACATTGGATTTGTTCTGCAGGACATTGCAGTGATAGATATAGGCTATCATATATTTTGTCATAACTTACCAAATTGTATGGGCCAGAGTATAAGCTATAAAGTAAAGTACAGTCCATGGTTAATAGCAATGCTTCAAAATATGGGTTCATCAATTTTAAGAAATTACCACACTAATAAAGGATGTTGTTAATGTGGGAAAGTGTGGGAAAGGGAGGGTAGGGGGCATATGAGAATCCCTTAAGTTTTTTAATGTAGCATTTATGTAATCTAAAGCTTCTCTAAAAATAAAAATAAAAATTTAATTCAAAAAAAGTCCACACAAGCACATTAAAAAAAAAAAGTACATGGTAGGAAGATTGTGGGAAGATGGCAGAGCTAAATGCTCTCACATAAACAATGAAGAAATAGCTAAAAGCTGTCTGAGGAACCTGCTTTGGGGGTCAGGAGGCCAGGAGAGTGCTATACAACTCCCAGGAGGGTGATGGACAGAGAGACGAAGGAACTGAAATGACAAACATGAGTTACCAAGTCCCCATGACAGACAGGAAGGGCTCCCCTCCCCCACCCCCAAGATATTAAGCTGGGGTAAAACACCTGGCTCAATGCAGCTGAGAGGGGAACAGAACTATTCTTCCTGCCAGCGGTTTCAAGGGAAAAGGGAGGGGGGTCAGGGTGCTTTTCTTCAGTGAATTTGGCCAGCAGAGGCCACTTTGAATCCCCCATCTCAAGATTCAACACAGGAACACAGGAAAGCCAAGACTGAAACACCTCCAAGGAAAGGTGCATTGATGAGTGTCATCTGCCGGCCAGTCTGGAAGTTGCATGAAAAAACTGTTCTCTGCACTCTCTGTATCCAACCCCTGGGAGAAAATCTGTGTGTCACTAGTGAGCCCCTGGCCCAATTCTGAAAACTTAACCTGGGCAATTTTAAAAACTACAAATGAATTGAATCAAATATCAAAGAAGAGCTGTGAAAAAAAGTTGACGAGAAAGAAATTGGCCATCAGAGTAAATTCACCAACATATTCAGATGCCTACACATCAGCAAAAAATTACAAGTCATACTAGGAAAAAGGAAAGATAGCCCAGGCAAAACACAAACTAAATATCCTGAAGAGATACCAGATTTAATGCAATTAATCAGTAATAATCACACAACCCTCCTAAATCATATCAAAGAATTTAAAGAAAATATGACTAAAGAAACAAAAGCTATTAAGAAGACAATGGGAGAGCATAAAGAATAATTTGAAAGTATGCAAAGAAAAGTAGCAGACCTTATCGGTATGAAAGACAGGATGGATAAGATTAAAAATACATTAGAGGAACATAAGAGCAGATCTGAACTGCTTGAAGACAGAATTAGTGATTTTAAAGACAGAACATCTGAACTGGAAGACAGGAGAACAGAAAGAGAAGAAAATGGGAAAAAATGGAACAGAGTCTCAGGGAATTGAATGACAAATTGAATGACAATGCAAAACACACAAACAATCACATTATTAGTGTCTCAGAATGGAACAGAAGAGAATGGAAAAGGAGCAGAAGGAATATTTGAGGAAAAAATGACTAAAAACTTCCCAACCCTTATGAAGGACATAAATATGAATATCCAAGAAGGACAACACATGCCAAACAGAATAAATCCAAACAGACTTACTCCAAGATATCTACTATTCAGAATGACAAATATCAGAGATAAAGAGAGGATTTTGAAAGTGGGAATAGAAAAGCGAAGCATCACATACAAGGAAAACTCAATAACATTAAGTGCAGACCTCTCATCAAAACCATGCGTGAAGAAGAAAATGGTATGATGTATTTTAGGTACTGAAAGAGAAAAACTGCCAGCCGAGAATTCTGTATCTGGCATAGCTGTCCTTCAAAAATGAGGGTGAGTTCATAGTTTTCACAGACAAACAAAAGCTGATAAAATATGTTACCAAAGGAACAGATTTACAAGAGATACTAAGCGGGTGCTGCAGCCGAAAAGGAAAAAACCAAAGGTGAGAGATTTGAAGAAGAGTGTGAAATGAAAATTATTAGCAAGGGTAAAATAAAGGATAAGAAAACAGACAATAGAATGATATGACAACAGAGAGCTGAAGGACAAAATGAAGTAATGCCTTTACACTAGTAACACTGCATGTTAATAGACTGAAGTCCCCAATCAAAAGACAAAGATTGATACAACGGATAAAAAAAATATGAGTTGTCTATATGTTGTCTCCAAGAGACCCACCTCAGATGTAAGGACAAAATTTGGTTAAAAGTTAAAGGCTGGAAAAAGTTATTCAATTAGACTGGTGCAAAATGAACTGCGGTTTCAAACCTTTAATTTTAAATCATTATAACGAGGCTCAAACACATCTTTGTTCATCAGAATAGGAACCATTACAATCAACACATTTTTGCCAATGAGAAATAAATTTGTTTATTCCTGTAGCATAAAAATCCATGCTTCAGGATTTGACGAACTCTTGGAAAGCATTTTCTGCATCCTGCTGGTTGTGGAAGTTTTTTCCCTGCAAAAAGTTGTTGAGATGCTTGAAGAAGTGGTAGTCTGTTGGTGAGAGGTCAGGTGAATACGGCAGATGAAGCAAATATTCGTAGCCCAATTCGTTCAACTTTTGAAGGGTTAGCTGTGCGACATGCAGTTGGGTATTGTCGTGGAAAAGAATTGGGCCCTTTCTATTGACCAATGACGGCGGCAGGCATGGCAGTCTTCGATGCATCTCATCCACATGATGAGCATACTTCTCAGATGTAATGGTTTAGCGAGGATTCAGAAAGCTGTAGTGGATCAGGCCGGCACCAGACCACAAAATAGTAACCATGCCCCTTTTTTGCCATAAGTTTGGCTTTGGAAAGTGCCTTGGAGCTTCTTCTAGTCCATCCACTGAGATGGTGGTTGCCGGTTGTCATATAAAATCCATTTTTCATCACACGTCACAATCCAATTGAGAAATGGTTCATTGTTGTTGCATAGAATAAGAGAACACAATACTTCAAAATGACAATCTTTTAATTTTCGATCAGCTCATAAGGCACCTTATCAAGCTTTTTCACCTTTCCAGTTTGCTTCAAATGCCGAATGACTGCAGAACGGTTGACGTTGAATTCTTCAGCAACTTCTCATGTAGTTGTAAGAGGATCAGCTTTGATGACTGCTCTCAATTGGTCATTGTCAACTTCCGATGGCCAGCCACTACACTCATCTTCAAGGCTCTCATCTCCTTTGTAAAACATCTTGAACCACCACTGCACTGTACATTCATTAGCAGTTCCTAGCCAAATGTGTTGTTGATGTTGCGAGTTGTCTCTGCTGTTTTACAACCCATTTTGAACTCAAATAAGAAAATCGCTTGAATTTGCTTTTTGTCTAACATTATTTCCATTGTCTAAAATAAATATAAAATAAACAGCAAGTAATGTCATTAGCAAAAAAAACATAAAGAAATGCACATTAAAATGATGTATAACATAACCACATTTATTTAAGAATGTATTTCAATATCAAATGGCAAATTCCAACAATGCAAAACTGCAATTACTTTTTTTTTTTAAAGATTTATTTATTTATTTATTTCTCTCCCCTCCCCCACATCCCCACCCCGGTTGTCTGTTCTCTGTGTCTATTTGCTGCGTCTTCTTCTTTGTCCTCTTCTGTTGTTGTCAGCAGCATGGGAATCTATGTCTCTCTTTGTTGTGTCATCTTGCTGCATCAGCTCTCTGTGTGGGCGGCACCATTCCTGGGCAGGCTGCACTTTCTTTTGCGCTGGGCGGCTCTCCTTACAGGGCTCACTCCTTGCATGTGGGGCTCCCCCACACGGGGGCACCCCTGCGTGGCATGGCACTCCTTGTGCGCATCAGCACTGCGCATGAGCCAGTTCCACACGGGTCAAGGAAGCACAGGATTTGAACCGCAGACCTCCCATGTGGTACATGCATGCCCTAACCACTGGGCCAAGTCCGCTTCCCTGCAATTATTTTATACCAACCTAAACAGTAACCAAAAAGAGCAGGAATAGACCAGATACATGTAAAACAACATTATAGTATATGAACAATAATTGCTCAATACAACTGGCAAATTGTTCCTATGATCAAGTATTCCGTAATTTTTTTCATACAAAATAAACACTTGCTTTTAATTAAGGAGGTCTAGAGAAGAGAGATATTTTTGGATACTTCATTTTTCTTTTAGCCCTTTCTTATTCATACTCATTAATTAAAATAATCTACCTGGATCAATAATGACTTAGCATGACTACTGTTGAACAAAATTTTGGGTTTTTCTACCTATAAAATTTTAAGTTGGCAAATTGTTATCTGCTGTCATTCATTCCAATAAAATGCAAAAAATCCTCAAATAGGAATTTGATTATATAGAAAGAAGTATGGCCTAAATGGAAATTAAATAACTAAACCAATAATTTATTTCATTCTTAGAAGAGATTATGCCCAATAGTTAAAGCTGTGATTAAAAAATTAGAATATTATAATTTCTATTATATTACAATTATGATTTACATTTTAAAATATTTGTTGTTATGCTATTTTTTATCATTGATTATTAAATCTAACCTGGCCTTGTACTCTCTTTTAAAATTTTTAATTCCTTTCAATCTATTTTTCTATTTATTTTATAATTTTACAATAAAGGACCTTTTAATAGTTTTTTAAAAAGCCATTGATTATATACTTTGGATAGATCATATGGTATATGAATATATCTCAGTAAAACCACTTAATAAATAATCGTGCAAGAATAGCCAGAGATAGCAGTTATGTACAGCAGGGGAAACAGAGAGATAGAGAGGTGAGGAATTATACTGTTTGTTTTGTGCTTATTATTATTGAAATAATGAAAATGCTTTAATAATGACTGAAGTGTTGAAAGCACAACTATGTGATTGTACCAAATACCACTGATTGTACACGTTGGATAAATTGGTATGCTTTATTAATATGTATCAATAACCTCGATTTGTTTTAAAAGTCATGGTACTGGAACAAAGAAAGACATATAGAATAATAGGGTTCAATTTTTTAAAAGTACATGGTATTATTTATAAGAAATAACTAAAATATACAAATTCATAGAGAAAGAAAGTAGAGTACAAGTTACCAGGGTCAGGAGAGGGGAGAATGGGGAATTAATGCATAATGGAAAAAGGGCTTCTGTTTGGGATAATGAAAATGTTTTGGTAAAAGAAAGTGGTGATGGTAGCACAACATTGTGGATGTAATTAACAAATTGAATTATGTATTTGAATGTAGCTAAAGGGGAAATTTTAGGCATATATGTTACTAGAATAAAGTTCTTTTAAAAGCATAAGAATGTACAACACAGTGAACTCTATTGTAAATGATGGACTATAGCTAATAGTACAATTAAAAAACTGTTCTTTCATGAGTTGTAACAAATGTACCACACTAATGCAAGGTGTCAGTAATAGGGTGGTATATGGGAACTCTATAGTTTATGCATGATTTTTCTATAAACCTACAACTTCTCTAATAAAAAAAACTGACGACCGCTATCATTTACAATTATTATTGTAACATTATGTGCTCGCAATAGAAATATTAAATTATAATGTTCTATTACCCAAAGTCATAATCTTTTAATTACCATGTTAATTCTGAAAGAATGAAACATAGAGAAGAAAAAGGGCAATGACTGCCATCTGGTGGATTTTTATCTAATTACAGGGAAAATATTTAAAGCAAACACTGTTGGAGTTAATTTAGTCCCTACTTAACCCAAGACACCTTGCAGGGATGACGGCAGGGCAGAAATAGCACAGAAACAATCAGCTCTATCTTTTTTTGTGGCTTATAAGGCCCAAAAACACACGTATATATACACACACATGCAAGACACAGCAACTTGAGCATAAAAAAGGAGCTGTTTTGACAGAGAGAAAAACAATTTCTTATGATCTGCATATTAAAATCATGGGTGCACTGACCTATAGCTGAAAATATTAGACTTCTTTTTCCTTCTTCCAACAGAAATGAAATCTACTTCTGTGGGATTCTTAACTTAATATTTTTCCATTTATTTGCTTTAGCCCCAAAATTAAATCAAGGAAAAGGTATTCAGAACAAATAATGTGCAGTATAATATGAGCTAATTACAGAAAACAATTAAAACTTTAAGAATCAAAGAAATTGAAAATAAAACATTGAAATTTCATTTGTTTCTATCCAATTAGAGAATAGTAAAATAAATGCCCAGTAATATAACTACTTTTTGCCAAAGATATAATGATATGGATACTCTTACATACTTCTAGTGTAAGAATAAAGTGATACACTCATTCTAAGGGGCAATTGGGCAATATTTATCAAAGGTCCCAAAAATATTCATATATATTTTTAAGAGAATAATTCCAATTCTAGGTAGTTATCCTAAGAAAACAAACAGGGTGTTATACAAGAATTCATATCCAAATATGAGCATGGAGCATTATTTATCAAAGGAAAATAACCTGTTTAACAATAAAAGGATGGTTAAATCACTCATGGTATCCCCAGGAGATTTCTCAGCTGGACAAGGGACTACAAAAGAAAACCTTCAGATATTAGAGGACTGTCACATGAAAGTGAGGTCTCCAAACTTTTTTGGTATTTTAACAGACCAAATATACATACTTACATGAATTCTATACATTTACTATTACTTCCCTAGATTAGAGCTCTAACTATGAGGCTTTCCACCTCTGAGGGTATTTTTTTCACTGTTTTTTATTTTTTTTATTGTCTTTTTTAAAAAAGATAAATAGATAAGAAAGCACACCCAGTGGTCCCACGGATCTGTCTCTTGCTTCAACAGTGTTTGAACAGAACAGACCCGGGGACCCTTATCCACACTTCCTCAGTGTCGACCACCTTGCAACTGCTTCTCCAGGAATAAACCTCTGGGACCAACTTCTCAGCTATCCCCCGCTTCCAGGACCAGCTAACACCGCTTTTTGTGGTTAGCTCCTCATTGTCGACCAACCATGACCTCCTAGATCCATTACAATTATTCCACCAAAGTGGAGGCCTCTGTTAACTGCCTGGTCAACCTGCAGCTGCAGGCCTCCTACACCTACCTCTCTCTGGGTTACTCTTTTGACCACGATGATGTGGCCCTGAAGGGTGTGGACCACTTCTTCCCATGAGTTGGTGAAGGAGAAGCACAAAGACGCCAAGCATCTCTTGAAGATGCAAAACCAGTGCAGTGGCCGCACTCTCTTCCAAGACTTGCAGAAGCCTTCCAAAGATGAGTGGGGTAATACCCTGGACACCATGGAAGCTGCCCTTGTCCTGGAGAAGAACCCAAACCAGGCCCTTTTGGATCTGCATGCCCTGGGATCTGCCAACACAGACCCCCATCTCTGTGACTTCCTGGAAAACCATTTCCTAGATGAGGAGGTGAAACTGATCAAAAAGATGGGTGACCACCTGACCAAACTCGCAGGCTAGGCTGGGCAAGTATCTCTTTGAAAGGCTCACCCTCAAGCACGACTAGAAGCCTCCGGAGCCCAGAGGCCGTCAGGGATGGGGGGAGGCTCTATTCCCCCAGCATTCAGGATTCTGCGTGAGCCCCTCCAGTCAGGAGGCATCTTTCTAACTGCCATCTTGTAGTCCTATAACAAGGCCTGAACCACGTGTAAACACTAAAGATTTCTGCAGCAGGATAAAAAAAAAAAAGATAGATGGCACAAAATGTTACATTAAAAAACATAAGAGGTTCCCATATACCCCACTCCCCATCCCACCCGGCACCTCCCACATCATCATCCCCTTTCATCAGTACAGCACATTCATTGTTTTTGGTGAATACACCCTGGAGCACTGCCACACTGCATGGACCATAGTTTACATTGTTGTTCACACTCTCCCCTAGTTCATCCAGTGGGTTATGGCAGGATATACAATGTCCTGCTTCTGTCCCTGCAATATCATTCAGGACAACTCCAAGTCCAAACATGCCCCATATCACACCCTTTCCTCCTTCTCCCTGCCCACAGTACTCCCTTGGCCACTATCTCTACATCAATGACACAATTTCTTCCATTACTAGAGTCACAACAGTTCTATAACAGAATACCAGAAAGTCCATTTCAATCCATATTATATTTTTCCATCCTGTGGACCCTGGGATGGCAATTTCCACTCCACCTCTAAATCAAGAGAAGGCTTAGATCTCACATGACTGATGAATGTGATTCTCCTGCTTGCAGCTGTAGACACTCTCTGTTCCCTGGTGTGGTAGTTGACCATTCTCACCTCCCCATCAGCTGATCTGGATAATTCCAATGAACCCAAGTATAGGTGTTGCACCTCTGCTGAGACTCAGGGCCCAGTTGGCACATGGACAGTCCACAGATGCAAGTCTTCTGAACATACACAAACCCCAGCACCAGTCACAGGTTCAGTAAAAGTGACAGAAGAGCATGTGTAGAGAGGTCACATCTGAGTCCAACTCTATCACAATCAGGAGCACAAATTCCAAAGTAGGGCCCACTGGCAAGGTAATGAACTACAGAACCATCTGTCATGACCGTAGAACCTGTGGGTCTCCATAGCCCTCAGGAACACCAGTACCCCTCTGATGACCTCCTGACTCATTTTGAAGTCTCTTAGCCATATAAACTCATTTGTCTTTACCATTTCCCCCTTTTATTTCAAGGTCTTTTTCTAGTTGTATCAGCAGCTGGTGATGGTAGTAATTCCTCAGCACCAGGAGGGCTCATCCCTGGGAGTCACATCCCACACTTGGGGGAAGCAGAAGGTAATGCATTTACATGCTGAGTTTGGCTTAGAGAGTGGCCACAGTTGAGCAACATGGAGGCTCTCAGGAGGTAACTTTTAGGCACCCTGTGGCTCTAGGTCTAGTTAAAATTTCAAGCACACATGCTCATAAGCATAGTCATCAGTACCAAGGGCCCATCATTGGCCATTCTTCCTCACTGGTCTTTGACCTTGCACGTGGGAGACTGCTGCTGTTCCATTTGGGAATGCAAGAGAGCTCCCCAGGATGGGAACTCAGCATTCTCTGAGGGTATTTTAGACACTAACCCACACTCCATGTTAGAAGGCATTTAATAATAGTAATGCTCAGTTTTTGTGCATTCTGATGGTTTTTAGAACAATTAGTTAATGCCTGATGGTATAAATGTCATATGTACAATATAATGAAATAGTGAAGTATAATTTCTCAAATTCCTAAGAAGAGGATGGAGACTCATTTTTTAAAAGCTAATACATAAAACTCCAAATTTACCAAATAAATTAGGAACAAAAGGACTCTTCACAATACTTTGACAATGAATGTTTGCAATGTAAATATGTATGCCAGAAAAAAGTCTGAAAGAGAGTGTAGCAGTTTGATATGGTTATGAATTCCAAAAACAGACATTGGATTATGTTTATAATCTGGTCTGTACCTGGGCATGATTATGATTAGGACTTTGATTGGGCCATGTCATTAGGGCACTGAGTCCCCACCCCTAGGTGGGGGGACTCACAGATAAAAGGCATGGAAAAGGACAGAGTTGAGGGTTCTTAATGTTGGAGTTTTGATGTTGGAATTTGATGCTGAAATCTTAAGATGGATCCCCAGGGAAAGAGACAGAGCCGTTTGCCTGATAGTCTGCAGCTGACCTTGTGTATAGAGGCAAAGCCTAGAGAGCCTCATATTCTACAGCTGACCTTGTGGAAAAAACAGAGGTGCTGAGCCCAGAGGGACCTAGGAAGCCTGTACCCTCTCAGACTTTGGCAGCCATCTTGCTCCAACATGTGGAAAAAGACTTTGGTGAGAAAAGTAACTTACGCTTTATGGCCTGGTATCTGTAAGCTTCCACCCCAAATAAATACCCTTTATAAAAACCAACTGATTTCTGGTATTTTGCATCAGCACCTCTTTGGCTGACTAATACAGATAGACATGACTTTCTGGGTTTACAAGTGATTTTTGTTGTTCTTTATACTTGTCTTCATTTCCAAATATATATGTATAATAAACACATTTTACTTATATAACCAGAAAAAATAACAGTTTGAAAAAGAAAAATTAAACTATAAGGTCAAATAAGAATAAAATTAGGAACTTCCAAATGCAAATTTTATTACTTTAAATAAATTCATTTAAAAAGAGTTCTGGCTGTAGGAAGGATTGAGGTATTGACACATGACAATATGGATGAACCTCAAAGACCTTATGTTGAGTGAAGTAAGCCAGTCACTAAAGGACAAATACTGCATGATCTCACTGATATGACCTAAGCATATTGAGCAGACTCCTCTGTAGAGTCTGAAAGATAGGTTATGAGAAGAAAGAAAAGGAGTGGTGAGCCAATGTTCAAACTGGGCAGAATCTATGATAAAGTGGAAGGTGGATAGTGGTGGTTTGGCAATGAACAGGAAGGATTGATGGTGGTGCAGCAATATAAGTGGAATTGATGCTGGAGAGTGAGCAGAGTTGTGGGGTGGGTGGGGTTATCCACAGAGCTGGAGGGAGGGCTGGAGGAAGGAACAGGTGAACTCTGAGGAGATTGAGGACTGTATTGAGAACACAATTCTGGAAGTGTTCTTTCAGTACCTATGGCAACAGAGTCACTGGAATAGGGTGTCAGTGGGGGGGGGTATATGAGGAAAAGGTGCACCTGTGACAAGCCTCTATGGAATATGAATGTGTCATGTTGTTATAGGGTGTTATCTTATTGGGTGGAGACACACACAATAACCAATAAAACATTAAATTCCCATTCTGGAGAATCCTGCTACATTCTCTCATAGAGTGGCAAGAATCTCTTGCCAAGTATGCAGGCAGAGCTTAATAAAAGAAAACAGACCAATATGCCAAGACTTTGATCATTTTGGGTTTTTCTTGTTTTGTTATTGTTGTTTTGGTGTTTTAGGCAAGGGAGTAAAGTGTTTATTAAGAAACAAGAAAAGAGATAAACACAAACTGCAGGCATGCTACAGAGTGAAACGTGCACATGGGACCCAAGTTAGGCTTTTTCAAAGCCTTTCCTCCTCCCCTTTACTAATGTTGGGGAGGGGCCCCAGACCAAGCCTTCAATATTAATGCTTGCACTTATTCTTGTAATAGAAACTTAGCCTAATAATAACTATTGCCTAAGAATTACTGTCTGAAAACTTACTTGATACTCAAAAGTGGCCTCTCTCTAAGCCAAACTCAGCAAATAAAATCACCATCTACCCCCAGTGTGGGACATGACTCCCAGGGATAAACCTCCCTGGTACCAAGGGATTAACACCAAGCATTAACCAGCAATGCATTTGACAAAAGACCCTGACTAAAAGAGGGTAACAATGAATGAAAAAGAATTTTATGGTTTAAGAGATTTCAAAGTGAGTCAGAAGGTAATTCCAGACATTATAAACATCTCAGGCAGATCTCACTAACTACCACAGTAAACAAAGCATCAAACAGCAGTGTTCCCAAGGGCTCTAAAGACATCCAGACACTACAGGCAAGGTACACAGCCTCATGAAATCAGCACTCCATTGGTGGGCCTTAACTTGGAATATATTTCCCCAGTGTAACAGTTAGACTCATTTATACTTTTCCTTCACATGATTCTGAGTCCTTTAAATGAACCTATAATTAGCACTATATCCATTAAATATATGTCCCAGAGACTTAACTCTCTAGTCTGTTCACATGCCCGATGAGCGGAGGTTCTCAGCAGAGTTAAAGCCAATACCTTCTCTCCAGTTCATCAGACTTGCCCGGGACAACTAACAAAATGATGGTGGGTGTATTAGTCAGCCAAAGGGGTGCTAATGCAAAATACCAGATATTGGTTGGTTTTTATAAAGGGTATTTATTTCGGATAGGAGCTTACAGATACCAGGCCATAAAGCATAAGTTACTTCCCTACCAAAGTCTATTTCCACATGTTGAAGACATCTGTGAGGGTTCAGGTTTCCTGGTTCCTCCCTTCCTCAGGCTTCTTTTTCCTAGGCTCAGGGTTTCTCTCTTCCTGGTGTTTGCTTCTGTTTCTTCTGTGAGCTTACTTCCTGGGGCTTGAGCTTAAGGCTTCAGCATCAAATTCCACCATCAAAATTCCAACATCAAAAACCCTCAGCTCTGTCCTTTACCATGCCTTTTATGTGTGAGTCCCTACCCATCAAGGGGTGGGGACTCAATGCCCTACTGGCACAAGAGATTTACCTGATTACTTAATCAAGTAAATCTCTCAATCCAATACAATCTAATATTCCCAGAGGAAAAGATCAGATTACAAACATAATCCAATATTTGATTTTGGAATTCATCAATAATATCAAATTGCTACAGTGGTGGACAACCCCCATCCCAAAAAATAAAGTATCTGCAATGGCAAACACACAGTTCCTTCCACCTGCTCCATAAGATCTAAGCCCCCTCTTGCTCTGAAACAGAGTGGGCATCACCATCCCAAAATCTTCAAGATTGAGGAATGAACAAACATAAGTGGGTGCAACCACAGACCAAATTAAACTTATTACTATTCTAGCAATGGAAGAACTTGTTACACTGATATAAAGGCAGTGGTCACCAGAAATTTTAAGGGGAGGGAGAGGGAAGAATAGGTGTAGCACAGGGCATTTGGGAGATATTAGAATTGTTCTGAGTAGCACTGCAATGGGGAATACAGGCCATTACACATTTTGTCAAAACCTATAAAATTGTGTGGTAAAAAGTATACACTATAATGTAAATTATTTACCATGGTTAGTAGCTATACTTCAATATTGTTCATTACTAGGCCTAGAGCTGCAGGGTGCCTAAGAGTTACCTCCTGAGGGCCTCCATGTTGCTCAAATGTGCCACTCTCTAAGCCAAACTCAGAATGTAAATGCATTACCTTCCCCCCAGTGTGGGACATAACTCCTGGGGATAAGCCTCCCTGGCACCAAGGGATTACTACCAGGCACGAGCTGATGATGTAACTAGAAAAAGACCTTGAATAAAAGGGCCAACTCAGACCAGCAGAATATCTCAGCCTACATGTAATATCAGGTGTTAAAAATTGCTTTTTGACTTTGAATAAAAGGGGGAAATGGAAAGGACAAATGAGTTTATATGTCTGTGAGTCTCCAAAAAAGAGTCAGGAGGTCATCAGAAGAGTCACACTTATACACACCTCAGCAGGGTCGCAGAGACAGCCAAAGTACATACAACCCTAGGTGCTGGTTCTCCTGAGGGCTACAGAGACCCACAGGTTCTATGGTCATGGCAGATTGCTCTGGAGTTCAGTGACATGTCAGTTGACCTTACTTTGGAGTTTGTGTTCCTGAGTGTGATGGAGTTGGACTCAGACGTGACCTTTCTATACATGCCTCTTCTGTCACTTTTACTGAACCTGTGGTTGGTGCTGGGGTTGGTGTATATTCAGGAGACCTGAATCTCTGGACTGTCCATATCACAGCCAGACCCTGAGCATCAGCAGACTTGCAAATCCTACCCTTTGGCTTATTGGATTAACCCCAGCCAGCTAACAGGGAGGTGAAGATCAACCATTACACCAGGGAGCCAAGAGTGCCTACAACTGTAAGCAGGAGAATTGCATCCATCATCCACGTGGAATCTAAGCCCCCTCTCGATATAGAAGTGAAGTGGACATAACCATCCCAGAGTCCACAGGATGGAGAAAGAGAGTGAACTTACTGATATTCTACTATGGAATTACTGTGATTAATAATGGAAGAAATTGTAGCATTGATGTGGAGAAAGTGGCCATGGTAGCTGCTGAGGGTAAGGAGAGGGAAGAAGACTTATGATATGGGGGCATTTTCAGGACTTGGAGTTGTCCTGGGTGGTACTGCAGGGACAGATGCTGGACACATTGTATGTCCTACCATGGCCCACTGGGTGGACTGGGGGAGAGTGTAAATGACCATGTAAACCATTATCCATATGGTGCAGCAGTGTTCCAAAATGTATTCACCAAACGCAATGAATGTGCCATGATATTGAAAGAAGTTGTTGATGTGGGAGGAGTGGAGTGAGGGGGTGGGGGGTATATGGGAACCTTTTATATTTTTTTAATGTAACATTAAAAAAAAATAAAGAAAAAATAATAATTAAAAATATATATATGTGTATGTTCATTAATTGTATCAAATGAACCACACTAATGAAAGATGTTGTTAATGTGGAAAAAAGCATGAGAGGGGAAGTGAGGGGAAGAGGGAATTCCACTATATTTTCGATTTAACATTTCTGTAATCTAAAAGATCTTTAAATATTAAAAATTTAAAAAGAGTCTATGTTCCAGGTACCGTGTTCCATTTTTAAATGCCTATTTAGAGTCTAGACTTCAAAACAGGAAAGATAACTGATTAAGTCATCAAAAATACAATTTACAAGATAAACTAATACTTCTCTCATAGTCATTGAGCTCATTTAAATTCTCTGCATCTTCATTTATCATTAGGAAAAAAAAAACTCATTTCAGAACAACATGATTGCAATTGTTGTTCTCTTTGATAGATGACAGTGCCAGTTAGAAAGAAGGGAGAAAACTGCTTCTTTTCATGAAAAGGCTGTATCGTTCTTTACTGATACCATAGAAAGTGATGGCACATAAAGGAGCTATCTCAGAGAAATGCTGCAAATTACATACAGAAAGGCACGATGACACTACATTTTTGGACCAAGAACGTCCATTCTGATGAAGCACATTTAGGCACTGGAAAATCAGAGGTAAAAGAGTTTAGAGCCCTCGATTAGAATCAAGGATTTTATTCTTTACCTAAGGAAGTACATTCAGGAAGAGAGAGTCCGAAACTATAAATAAAACCCAGGTTCCAATTTCTTACACTAAAATTAGAAGACTAGCTTTCCTTTTTCAAATACTGTGGTGTATCAGAATATCCAAAAAACCAATTTTTGAGTGGTAGTTTTTGGCAAGTTCTAAATGCAATACATGGAGGAACTTCATAAGTAAATATGAAATGCCCAATGTACATAAGACAGAAGCATTTAATAATCTCCAGCTCTGTCTTATATGGGGCTACCCAGGACTCTTTTCATTATGGGAAAACAAGCTATGACAAACAAAACCCATGGGAAACATAAAATGTATTCCTCCCCCTCAGAGACTGGCAAGTCACCAGGGAAGGCAGACTAAATAAATTCTATATTCGCATATTGCTGTCAGAGACTACACTGAGTAAATAAAACAGACGTGACTTTCTCGAAAAATCCCATACTCTGTACATGAAAATTCACACTGGCACATATTTTAAAGTTGATGTCAGAGGAGACCCAGAGGCTCTCTCAGCATATCCTTTAGGGACTGCTAAAAGTAACCCATAAGTGAGGCAGAATGGGTTTTGCAGAGCTGTGAATGCAAGTCCAGGAGAGCTGGGTTCTTGACCAGCTCTACCATTAACTGCTATGTGACTCTGGACAACTCTCTGGCTCTCTGGGCCTCAATTTGATCATCTGTAAAAATCAGGGACTGGAATAGAAGTTTGTCAAAGTCCCTTCCAACTTTTAGATTCTGAGTTGTGAAAATCCCAGATTTATCACCAGAGAAGTTACAGGACTCATTAGGTAAGAACTCAGAGAAGGCAGAGAGAAAGGCCTATTAGAGGAGCAGTGAATGAACCAAATTGTGTGAAGAAGGATTCAGTATGGGTAATAATAGGAGAAAAGGTCAAAAAGGGAAGTTCGGTCAGCCACTGAAGGGCTTTGAATACCACTGCATCTTTTGAAACACACCTGTATTTATTTAATATCTGGAGTATAGTAAAACCTCCAATGTCCCCAGCTATAGAAAAAAAGAACAAAATAGACTTTGAAATTCAGATGCACACTCTAAAGCTCAATTATCAAATAATTACTTCAACCTCTCTTTAACACTTTTCATCATTTCAGCTAAACAATGACAAATTTCCCTTTCCCTTACCCAGGCTCTGGGGGCAGTGAAATAGCCACGATACAAGGAAAAAAGCAAAGAACCTCTGAACAAAATCAAGAACCATTCCCTTTCATCACTAACACAGTCCTTACTTCCTATGACCCTGTGCTATTAACTGTGGGCATGTCTGTCTCACATTGCAAGCTAGTAGTACAGCTTAGCTGTTAAAATACAAACTCTGAGTTCAAATACAAACTCTTATGCTTAACAGCACTGTGAACTTGAACAAGACACATAAATTCCCTGAGCCTCAGGTACTTCTATCTATTAAAAAGGATTTCATTCATTCATTCAATGAATATTGATTACATGCTTACTATGTGTAAGGTAGAGTTGTAGATGCTGAAGATACAGTGGTGAAATATACAAGGTCCTTGTCCTCATGGAATTTATATTATAATGGGGAAACAAGCAATAAAAAGGTAAAAATATAAATCATTCATTACTACAAAGAAAACAAAACAGGTCAAAGTGAGAGAGTAAGGAGGAGAGGGCAACATTAGATAGCATGGTAAGCAAAGGCACCTATATAGTAGGTGGCATTTGAACCAAGACTTAAATGTCAAGACCTAAATGATTCAAAGACTTGGGAGAAATGCATCTCAGGAAGAAAGCAAGCAAAGTGCAAAAGCCCTGGACAGTTGCAAGCTTGATGTGTTGGGAAGAGCCAAAATAAAGGTCACTGTGCCTGAGGCTTACTGACCAGAGATAAAGTAGTAAGAGATTAGGTTGGAAAGTATTAATGCAAAACACTGCATGCTTCATATTCCATTTGTTACAAGGCTTCTGTCCTTTCTCTGTCATAGTTTTAAGAGTCCCAGGTCTGCCCTTTGCTCTCAATTTTAACTAATAGAATTCCAATGTTTAACCTTGAAGCTGTGGTCCCTCAAAACTACTAGAAAAGGAAGTCTCAGAAAGCGAGTAAAGAAAAATGTTCCTCTTTTACCACATATCTGCAAAAACAGCAGCCTCTATTCTACAACATTATCCTATAGTATACTACATTACAGGAGCAATAGAATGTACTGTTAAAGGTTGTGAACTTTGGAGCTAGAATGCCAATTACTAAAGGCATGATTTGGGGCAGATGGTAAATTGAGGTACAGAAAGATTAAGCTATCAACAACCTTTGGTGGAAGCACTAAGCCAGGAGAAGCTGAAGCTGGAGGCAGAGACTAGCAACATTTAGGGACTGGTGGAGGACTTCAAGAATAAGTATGAGGATGAGATCAACAAGCAAACAGAGACAGAGAATAAATTTGTCCTCATCAAGAAGGATGTGGATGAAGCTTACATGAGCAAAGTAGAGCTGGAGTCCCGCCTGGAAGGGCTAACTGATGAGATTAACTTCCTCAGGCAGCTGTATGAAAAGGAGGTCCACAAGCTGCAGCTCCAGATCTCGGACATGTCTATGATGCTGTACATGGAAAACAGTCACTCCTTGAACGTGGATAGCACCATTGCTGAAGTCAAGACCCAGTACAAGGAGACAGCCAACCTCAGCTGGGTTGAGGCCAAGAGCATGTACCAGATAAAGTACGAGTAGCTGCAGATGCTGGTTGGGAAGCATCTGACCTCTACTACATCAAGACAGAGATCCCTAAGATGAACTGGAGCATTAGCCAGTTCCAGGCTGAAACTGAGGGCCTGAAGGGCCAGATAGCATCCCTGGAAGCTGCCATTGCTAATGCCAAACAGCATGGGGAGCTGGTCATTAAGGATATCAATGCCACGCTGGCCCAACTGGAGACTGCCCTGAACCAGGCCAAGAAAGACATGGGACAGCAGCTGCACAAGTACCAGGAGCTATGAACATCAAGCTGATCCTGGACATCAAGACTGCAACCTACCATAGCTGCTGGAGGGCAAGGAGAGCAGGCTGGAGTCTGGGATGCAGAAAGTGAGTTTTCATACAAACACCACCTCCAGTGGCTACTACTCAGGTCGACTGAGCCTGACCTTCACTGGCATACCAAGCACTGGCCACAGCTACAACTACAGCTCCTTCTAATCCAGCTGCAGCTCTGGTGGGGGCTCTGGCTCCTTCAGGTGTATCAGCTCCACCAAGGCTGTTGTGGCAAAGAAGCTGGTATCTGAGTCGTCTGATGTCCTGCCCAACTGAACTGCCACCGCTGCCCTTCTCAGCTCTGCCCCACCCACCACCATAACTGCCCCCTTTTGCCCATGTTGAAGCCAATTTTGTCTTTTCCAAAATAAAGTCCCAGTTAGTTAGTCCTGCAAAACAAAACAAAGCAAAAGTTAATAAATGTAAAGCATTTAGGTATGTATAAGACATAGTATAAGTTCTGTGTTATTATTACCTTTATTATTATATTTGATGAAGTGTTAGATTGAGAACATTCATAAAAGTATCTAACTTATTCTATCCAGTGTGAAATATCTAAAAAAGTATATTGTTCTGTTTACTCTTATTATAAAAGTGTCATCTGTAAAAACATAAGAAATCAGAAGCAGTTGCTTTGTCATGAAAGTAACTCCAAAAATTCTCCATTTCTGATTAGTTGCTTCACTTAATAATTTATTACCCTGGTAACAATATTTGAATTGTTACCTATTTTCTATAAAGTATAATAATACCAAGGAAGTATCTTTTTTAAGTCAGAAAAAGAGCTTTGGAATTCCTTTTTATTCTTTTTTATCATTAAAGGTATAATAAAACTGTTACTCTGCTGGATTCCTTATTGAAAGAGTTTGTCTCATTTAAATTAAGATTGGAAAGCAAGGAACTGATTGCGTGAGACCCTGCAGATCATGATTAAATGTGTGGATTTTATTCTAAATGTACCAGAAAGTCATTGAAGGGTTTTAAGCAAAAGAATGACATACTCTTATTGACATTTTTTAGAAGTCCATGCTGGCTGCTATAGGGAGAGTGGTTCACAGGAAGAAAAGAATGCAAACAGTGAGATCAGTAGGTCACATGAGAAATTTTTGGGCTTGGATAGGAGTGGTAGCAGTAAAGATGAGAAGAAGGAGACTGAATGGAAGTAGTACTATTTTGGAAGTAGAGCCAAAAAGACTGGTTGAAGGATTAGAGGTGAGGAGTGAGGGAACAAGAGAGTAACAACACTCCCTAACCTTACAGGGTTGTTGTAAGGATTAAATAAACTGGCATTTTTAAAAATCATCTTCTGCTCTCTGTGCCCATTCACTGCACATTCTTCTGTGTCTGCTTGTCTTCTTGTCTTCTCTCCAGGAGGCACTGGGAACTGATCCCGGGACCTTCTGACGTGGGAGAGAGGCCTCAGTCACTTGAGCTACCTTAGCTCCCTAGTTTGTTATGTTTCTCACTGTCTCTCCTGTGTCCCTTTTTTTGTTTTTGTGTCAGCTCTCCACATGGACCAGCTCTCTGTGTAGGCCAGCTCGCTTTCACCAGGAAGCCCCAGGAACAGAACCCACTACTCTCTATATGGTAGATGGGAGCCCAATCGCTTAAGCCACATCTGCTACTCCAATAAACTGGCATTTTAAATAGGTTAATATCATGCTTGACTTCACTCAATAAGTGGCGGCTGTCTTTATTATTCTTTCCTTTTATATTTCTACAGAGCCAAGAAATACAGTGAGTGCCTACTAAATGACTTTAAAAATCAACACTTACATAACTTGATCTTTTTCAAGAATGCTCTACTTCCTTTGAAGACTGTTTAACATTTGGTAATTTATTAATCTCTCATTCAAGTTCTGCATCTTATCGTGTGTATGCATTCAAAAAAAGCATATTAAAAACAAGATTCTTTCATTCCCTCCACAATACTATGCACAGAACTGGATACTGTGGAGAGAATAAAAGAAATGAAGCCTCTGCCTCAAAGATGGCACTATGACTTACTATCACTCATTAACCAGATTAATGACAATCAAAAATAACACCATGAAGTACAAGACTAAAGACACAGACAAACATACTATAGGAATTCCAAGATAAAAAGATCATGCGGACTGTAGTAATCTAAGAAAGTTTTGTGGAGGAGTTGACACTTAAGCTGGACCTTAAAGGTTTGTGTTAGTGGAGGCAGATGGAAGGAAGGCAATATGAGTAAGAGAATAAGCAGGGGAGTACAGTGTGTGTGAGAAAGAGTGAAGAAACCAAATCAACCTGAGAGGAAGACCTGAAATGTGAAAATGTGATTAAAACAGGTAAGATGAAGTAAAATTCTGAAAGCTTCCAAAGTTCATTCTCAAATTAATTCTTAAAAGTCACACAAAATATTTTTATAATTAGAAAAATTAAATAACATAGACTCTTCTTACAATTATAACTTACTATGAAGTTATGATCATTAAATCAATGTTATTTTTGCACAGTGATAACAGATAACAATTCCACTCCTAGGCATATGCCCAAGAGAGTTGAAAACATACAAAACGTATGTACAAAGACATAGGCATGAATGTTCATAGCAGCATTATTAATAATCCAGTGGAATATTATTCAGTCATAAAAAAGGAATGAAGTCCTGATACATGCTACAAGGTAGAGGAACCTTGAAAACATTATGATAGGGAAAGAAAAGCCATATACATATGATTTCATTTATATAAAGAGTTCAGAGTATGTAAATCCACAGACAGAAGTAAATTAGTGGTTGCCAGGCAATAAACAGACAGGGTAATTGAGACTGACTGCTAATAGATATGGAGTTTATTTCTGTGGTGATTGACATGCTCTGGAATTAAATATGTTGTACAATGTGGTGGCTATTCTTAAAACCACTGAACTGCACACTTTAAAATGATGAATATTGTTATGTGGATTATATCTCAATAAACAATAAAAATTAAAAATAGAAGGCTGATAACCCAGAAACTTATTTGAGTTCATGTAAGAATTTAATATATTAAATGAGACCCATCATGAAGCAAAAACTTACTGAACTATAAAAAGAAATGGATGAATCAACAATTAGAGTGGATTTCAACACTCCTCTCAATAATTGACAGAACACAAATGGAGAAATCAGCAAAAATAGAGAAGACCTGAACAACACTATCAACCAACTGGACCTAAAAGACAAAGGCAAAAGACAGTCTTATCAAACATGTAATACTAGATAGCATTTCAGCACTATGCTTGGGAGCCATTTTAAACATTGAAATCACTAATACAAAGCAGAAAAAAATTGGAGAATAAGGCACTAAATACACTTCAAGATGACACTACAGTATGAAAGCTGCATCAAGAAGTCAGGGTGTCTCCTTGTTTGATCACAGCAAGGAACAAACATGTGCATGGGGCAACTCAAATTTTTTGCCACTCTATGCATGTATGCAAATGACTGTGAAAGTACTACAAGTATTGATTTGGGGTTACAAATAAATTTTAGCAAGTATGCAAGTTCACATACACAATCTATGAAAAATGAGGATCAACTGTACATAAAGAACATTTACAATATATACCATATGATAGGTCAAAGACAAAGCTTCAACAAATTTTAAAACTTTTAAATCATACAGGCTATATTCTCTGACCACAATAAAATTAAATTGGAAATTAGTAACAGAAATATATTTAGGAAATTCCCATCTATTTGGAAACTAAACAACTCACTTCTGAGTGACTTATGGGGTCAAAGAAGAAACCAAATCACAAAGGAAACCAGAAAATATTTTTAAGTGAGTGAAAATGAAAAAGAACATATAGAGTTCAAGGGAAGGCAGCTACAGGAGTGCTGACAGGTACATTTATAGTTTTACATGATTACATTAGGAAAGAGGCATATCAGTTTCAATCCTTGATAAGCAGATACCAAGAAGGAATTATACATGCAAGAGACTTATTGGAAGAAATGCCTGTGAAAGATAAATGGAGAGGGAGAAGTAGACAGTGAAAGTATTCTGACTGTGATGCAAGTTTGACACCTGCAACAGGGGAAAAAGGAGGAAGAATTAGATAGGAAGATCTTCAGAGCACAATGAACTTCAGATAATTATCCAGCCAAGCCAACAGGGTATCCCTGAGGCAAAATTGCCTACAGAAAGAATCCCATGTTAGACAAACAGTTCTGCTCTAGTACACCCAGTATGCTCAATCATTAACTGGGAGTAGAGGAAATGCAGCCTGGTATGAAGGCCAAGATGGATTCAAAGGTATGGAGACTGGAGGCTAACAAGCAACAATGTTCCCCACAAGAACTTGAAAGGAGATTGGGAGCAAGAAATCTCCGTAGTAACCACAAAAGGTCTAAAATTATTGATTTAAGTTTCCATCTGGGGCGGCGGACTTGGCCCAGTGGTTAGGGCGTCTGTCTACCAGATGGGAGGTCCGCAGTTCAAACCCCGGGCCTCCTGACCCGTGTGGAGCTGGCCCATGCACAGTGCTAATGCACGCAAGGAGTGCCCTGCCAAGCAGGGGTGTCCCCGCAAAGGGGAGCCCCACACACAAGGAGTGAGCCCTGTAAGGAGAGTCGCTCAGCGCGAAGAAAGTGCAGTCTGCCCAGGAATGGTGCCGCACACACGGAGAGCTGACACAAGATGAAGCAACAAAAAGAAACACAGATTCCCGTGCCGCTGAAAACAACAGAAGTGGACAAAGAAGATGCAGCAAATACACACAGAGAACAGACAACCAGGGCGGGGAAGGGGAGATAAATAAATAAAAATCTTTTTTAAAAAAGTTTCCATCTGAATAAAACAGAAAAAAAATTCAACCAAAGTTAAGTAGAAGTAATGAAATAATAAAGAGTAGAAATCAATGAAGTATAATTGAAAAAATCGCTGAAACATAAAGCTGGTTTTCTAAAAAAATAGTAAGTAGAACCAATAGGCCTCTAACTAGACCAATCAAGATAAAGAGAAAAGTGACAAATTACCAGTATCAGGAAGGAAAGAGAGGACATTACTACAACTCTTACATTAAAAGCATAATAAGGAAATAACTTCATATAATTTTATGCCAATAAAAATGACACTAAGAGGAAATAAGACAAATTCTTTGAAAACACAAAATTACTAATATTGATTCAAGTAATATAAATCTGAAGAACACTTTATTTATTTTTAAATTGCATCCATATGTAAAACTTTCACGAAAAGAAAACTCTAGGTCCAGAAAGTTTCAATGATTATTTCTATTGAAAGAAGAAATAATAACAATCCTTCACAAACTCTTTCAGAAAAAAGGAGGAAATTCTTCCAAACTCATTGCATTAGTCCAGCATTACCATGATGCCAAATGATACCATGTATAATAAAAGCATTCTATTCACATCTTTTTTTTTAAGAGTAAGGGGCAGGGGAAGGGTGTCATATTAAACTCATGGGTATCTTCATTTGTGCTCAGTGCAATTATTATATACAATAGAGAAGTGACCCCAAATCCTAGAGTGAAGAAACTTATAAGCTTCTAAAGGGCAGAGCCCTGAATATCATTCATCCCTGCATCACTAGGGCCCAGCACAATGCCTGGCCCCTTGTAAGAGCACTAAAAGAATTGTTGGATAAGCTTGGATAAGGCCTCCTAATGATGCCATTAGGTATATTTTCCTGCATTCCTTCCAAAAGGGATAAGGGTACTATTGAAGCCCAAATGACAATTCAGCAACTCACTATTGCTAGATCCTTCTCTTCACTGGAGAGTTGATCTTGTGTGATAACCTAAGAAACAGCTGCCAGGAAACAACCGAGCTAAATGAATTTCTTACCTCACACCAGATAATTCACCAGTAGTCCTGATTACTACTCCACTTCTGAGTTTAACACAGAGTTGTAAGGGGAAAAAAAAAACAAAGAACAGCTAGTTTCTAGTTATGTATCTGCCATGAGCTAGCTGTGTAGGGGAAAACAACGTCTCTGAACTCCAGACTGCATAGCTGCCAAAGAAGATGGTTACACCAGATAATCTCAAAGGTCTCATCTGCCTTTAACATTCTATGACCCTGGATGATCCAGACAAGATGGAATGAGAAACACATGCCCTGTTGCTCTACAACTTTCTCAAGCTGCTGGAACTACTCACCTGAAGATTTCTGAGAACAGATGGCAGTTTATTCCGCATTTCTAATCAAGAAGATTAAGTCTTGAGGATACTTATTTTTTGCCATCACCCAAAAAAGTAATCTTTGACCTGATAATAAAAACAAAGACTGAAAGTAACAGTTGAATAATCAGAAGCAATTAGAGTTAAAATGAACCCTGGAAGAGCTTGCTTCTTACAGATATTCTATTCTCAGAAGGAATACTAGTAATGAAAGAATTATAAACAGGATTAAGGGTGACAGTTTACAATATTGACATTAGCATGATATGAATTAGCACCCAGGGTCACAGGGTCATTGGTCACTGGTCAGGCAATAGAGTTCTTCCTGTCCTAATTCCACAATTGTCTATTCTTCATTGTTTCCCATTTCTGCACTCTCTGGTTAGTGGTTAGAAAATCACTGAGTGTAAGCACCAGAAAGGACCCTAGCAATTATCTGCTGTCTTATATCTTTGTTGTTTATTTATTGTTTTTTGTTGTTGTTGTTTTTCTGGTGAAAATCCTGAGACCAGAAGAGAAGAGATTTTCCCCAAAATCACACTCCTGACATGTGAAAGGGCTAGGACCACCACCCAGATCTTCAGACTGTCCATGGGTTTGTTCAGTTTTCTTCCTTGGCTTACACACTAACTCTTTTTCTCTCTTGTTCTCATTTCTATTTAGTTATGAAAGATAATGACGCATAGAAGGTTCCAGTCTGCCTAGAAAATCACTCTGTAGTGAATCCCAATGAGAAAGGCCTGCACAGGTGTCTAGGCAAGAGAAAGGAAAACTAGATTCCTCCTCTCAGCCCTTGGCAAGCACCATTCCCCTCCAGCGAAATTTCACTGAAATTTGTAAGGATGAAAAACACTATAGATACATGAAGGGGCTGACTAAATGGCTTTTGAAGGAATAAAAAATTGTCAGGATCAGCATACCATGCTGGTCTGACAAGTTTAGAAGGAGAAAGAGAAGCAGAAAGGAGAGGAAAACAGATAGGAGAGGAAAAGAAAGGAAAGGGGCAAGTAGCCAGACTTGTCATATTGGAGATGTTTGTAAACCATCTGGGAACTGGCTAATAACAGAGGAGGTGAACAGGTGTGAAGCAGGCTGGAAATTTCCATCAGAAAGCATTCTTCTTTTAGTCATTCATCTAATAAATACGTTCTGAATGCCTATGAGTATATAACACACTACTAAAATGCAGTCCAGAGTTGTAAGATTATAATCTAGTTGGAGAGGAAGACATGATTAAAGAAGCACTCAGGGAGTGCCTACCACATACGTGGCACTTGTGCTAGATGCTACGTATTGCAGAAATGAATGAGACAGCCCTTGTGTTCACATTCTAGAACAGTACTGTCCATTAGAAATATGTGAAACACAAGTGTGGGCACTTATGTCATTTTAAATTCTCTAACAACTGCACTGAAAAAGTAAAAAGAAACACATTGTTTTTCTCATACCAAGTCTTTGAAATATAATACGTATTTTAGACTTGCAGCACATCGCAATTTCAGTTAGCAGACTTCAGGTGCTCAAAACCCACATGTGGCTAGTCAGTTCTAGAGCGATTTTTCTCAAACTTCTTGATAAATCTAAATATCTCACACACCTCTGAAACTTCTGATGTGTATCCTTCCTTCTCCCACCTCCCCTAACCCTTATTCAAGCAAGAAATCCCTCTCAACTCTCACCTCCCTCTTTCCATCCCCAACCAGTTGGTAAGCATTGCTTTGATCAGGCTACAGGTGATCCTTTTCATCTCTACAGTTGGATAAATACACAAACCACCACATGCCCATACAATACCCATTTGAGAATCACTATTAAATCCAAAGGGCACTCGCATATAAAATAAAATAGTAATCAGAAAGTAAATAGCAAAAACAGCCAACTATATAACCTATTTCACAAAGTAGTGCATGATTATATAGCAAATGCTATGGATTGAGATTGAGAAATATTGAATAGGCTAGAGCAGTCGTGCAAGGCTTGAGGGAATGGGACTTGGGCTGTGTATTAAAAGATGAATAATGTACACTGAAATGAAATCTAAAATACTTTGCCTTGGGAAAGGTTTTCTGTTAACTTTGTCATAAAAAACAGGAATTTTTAAACTTGGGCAAGTCTTGACTTAAAATGCATGAAAAAAAGTTCTAACAAAATTGTATGCCCAGAACTAGAATAAGTTTTAGGGAAGGAGATAGGAACCTTTTACTCTTTCCATAAAAACAAGGGGGTAGTCAATTAAGGGCCACGCTCAAGTGAAAACAACTTTTGAATTTCACAACTGCCAATTTTAAAAGAAAACATAGACAATGGAAAAGTGTTTTTTTTTTAATCTTTAAACAATTTAAAACAGTATATAGCCACAGAAAGAACAGGTGAAAAATTTAAAAAGGAAATAAGACATTATTTTTTTAACTTTTTATTTTGAAATAATTTTAAACTTACAGGCTTAAATTTAACATCCTAAATCTGTATCGCTCTCATTTGCTTGAAGTTAGGTACCACAAAAAAACATGTTCTTAAACTTCATCCATTCCTGTGGGTGTGAACCCATTATAAATAGTACCTTTGATGAGGCTACTTCAGTTAATGTGTGGCCCAAATGAATCAGAATGGAACTTAATCCTATTACTGGAGGGCTTATAGAGAAGGCCACAGAAAAAGAAGCCACAGGGAACAGCCAGAAGAGGAAGTCAATGGAACCTGAAGGAGAAAGGAAAAGGCACCACCATATGTATTGACATGTGACAGAAAAGCCAAGGAATCCCAAAGACTGCCAGCCAGCCAGAAGATAAAGGTTTGCTCCTCTAGCCTTTAAAGAAATTCCTGTTGTTAAGCCACCCCATTGTGTGATATTTGTTTTAGCAGTTCAGAAACTAAAACAGTGCTTGGTACCATAAAGTGGGATACAGCTATGACAAATATCTAAAAATGTGGAAGTAGATTTGTAATTGGATAATGGGTAGAGGTTAGAAAAACTATGAGGCATTTGGCAGGAAAAGCCTAGATTGCTTTGAAGAAACTGTTGGTAAAAATGTGGACCTTAAAGGTATTTCCACAATGCCACAGAAGGAAATGATGAATACATTATTGGAAATTGGAAGAAAGGCAATCTTTGTTATAAGGTGCAGAGAACTTGGCAAAATTGTCTTCTGATGTCAGACTGAAAACGAAACTTGTAAATGAAGAATTTGGATATTTAGTTGAAGAGATTTCTAGGTATGTGTGGAAGGTAAAACCTGGCTCCTTGCAGTTTATACTAAAATGTAAAAGGAAAGAGATAAGCTGAGAATTGAATTCTTAAACACAAAAACAAGAAATTGACAATTTGGAAGATTCTCAGCCTATCCAAGTAGTGTGCTCTGAGACTAGAACCAGAAGTGGCTCTATCAGGGACCTCACTGCGCTTCTGGGACGCGAGTCTCCAGAGCACAAGGCTCCATGTGAGGGTTTAAATGAGCAAGACTTGACTCTCTCAGTCCAAACCCTTGATGTCCCTTCAACTCTCCATGTCCACCAGCCAAAATGCTTGTCCAAAGGCTCGTCCAGATCTAGCACTGATGGGCAAGTCTAATATCTTAAACTCCAAACCGGTTCGAGGTTTCCTTCCCTGATTTTACCCCCTAGAAAAACTATTTAGAGCAAGAATAGCCTTTCCTAGGAATATTTATCTCAGGTAAATTCAACAGTACTGTCTGACCAATGGATTATGTTTTCTAAGTCATATCCAGTAAAAGTGAACCTTAACACTTTCCAATGTCAAAACAGAGTAGTGGAAAAGAATACAGAAGTGGGCATTAGACTGTAGGGATTCAAATCCCTACTGTGTGACCTTGCGTAGGTTGCTTAGCCTCAGATACTTTCAGTTCTCCATCTATAAAATGGTGGTAATAATATCACCTCATAGGTGGTTGTAGGCCTTTAATTAGAAAAGCTATGTATATTCTTTAATATAGGGACGGCACCTAATAAATATGTGATTATTATCCTTGTTTTTCTATTGTGATCATTATCATTGTTTTTCTATTGGCAATATCATCTCCATGTTTGAGATACAAATATTAGGCAATCTCATCCTAAAGACACAAAACATTTGTCTGATTTGTCCAACAACTCCTTTTGTTCTGAGTCAACAAAAGAATGGATATTCATTCATTCATATATTACAGCTCCTGTGGTAGCTATATTTCCAGCTGAAACTACATCTCCTAATGTTTTGAAAATATATCAAAGGGAAGCTGTGCCATATTTACATTGTATATGTATTTCCACAAATAAATTTTTAAAAGAGAGAGAGAGACTACAGGGACAATGATAATTAAATGAAATATATGATCCCAGACTGGATCTAATAACAGAGGAGAAAAATACTCAAAGGCCATTATTGGGGCATTTGAAAAAATTGGATGATAGACTGTAAGCTTTATATCAATGTTAAATTTCTAGAACTTGATCACTGTACTTAAGATGGGTTACATAAGTGAATATCCCCATTCTTAGGAAATATACATGGAAATATTAAGTGATCAAGGAGCATGATATCTGCAACCTACTATCAAATGTCTACAAAATAGATATAAAAACATAGAGATAGAATGATACAATAAAAGTAGTATACTGTTAAAGTTGGTAAATCTGGGTATATGGGTAGGAGGTATATTGGAGTTCTCTGTATAGATTTTATATTATTTTTGCAACTGTCCTGTAAGTCTAAAATTATTTCAAAATAAGAAGTTGAAAAAAAGAAGTGAGTAATCTATCACAAATCTTTAGTATGCAACCAATAACATAATTTCAAAATATATTAAGGAAAATATGACAAAAATAAAAAGAGAATATCAATAGTTGATAGAACAAACAAAAATAAGATATAGAAAGTCTGACTACACAATTAACAAGATTAATATTATTGGCATATAAAAAATACTGGACCCAACAAGGACTGATTTCACATTTTTAAGTATATGGAACATTTACCAAAATTTACAAAATGTAATGTTACAAAAATGGGAATTCACATTTGTAAGGGCATGGAACATGTACAAAAATTGACCATGTGATAGACCATAAAGAAAGCCTCAACAAATTTCAAAAGATTGAAATCAGTCAGGGTATATTCTCTGACCCCAATGGAACTCAGTGAGAAACCACTAACAAAAAAAATAATCTGTAAATTCTCAACTGCCAAGCAAGTGAATAATGTACTATGTGTCAAAAAAGAAAATCAAAATGAAAAATAGGAAATATCTTTAACTGAATGATAATGAAAGTACAACATATCAAAACTTGTATGACGCAGATAAAGTAGTGTGCAGGACATATCTACAGGCTTAAATTCATATAATTAAAAGTGAAGAAGGACTTAAAATCAATTATTTGAGCTTTCAGCTCAAGAAACTAAAGAAAGAATGGCAAGCCAAAGTTAAAGAAAATAGGTGGGAATAATAAAGAGCATAAAATAACATATAAAAAGCAATAGAAGAGAATCATGAAATCCAATAATTGGCTATTTACAAATTAGTAAAATTGATAATGAGACTGATTAGCAAGACTGATTGAGAAAATTCAAACTGCCAATATGAAAAATAGAAAAGAAAATATGGATCCTACATACATTACAAAAGAAAATAAAAGGATAGTATAAAGAACTCCATTCCAATGAATTTGAAAAACTGGATTAAGTGGAAAAATCCCTTGCAAAGCACAACTTATCAAAATTGATGAGAGAAATTTAAAACATGAATAATCCCTTATCTGAAAAAATATCAAATTCATTTTTGAAATTCTTCCTACAAAGAGTCCCAGACCTGATAGTTTCACTGGTGAATTCTTTGAATATTTCAAGAAGAAATAAAAACAGTATTATACAAATTTTCAGAGAATAGAAAAAGGGAACACATCTTAACTCTCATTAGAAAAGTCAACAATAACTATGATATCAAAATCTGACAAAACATGACAAAAGAGGAAAATAACAAACTCTTTCATGATGAAAAAAATTCCCCAATTAAATATTACCAAACTGCATCGTGACCAAGTGGAGGTCATCCCAGAACTGAAACAGTGATTTAACATTTTTCACAAAAACAATGAAATTCATCACATTAATACAAAAAAAGAGCATAGTAAAATCACACAATCATCTTTATACCAGGAGTAAAAGCATTTGATAAAATTTAATACACATTTATAAATAAAATCTATTAGATTTTAATAAAAGGTAACTAACTTCATTAAGGAGTTATCGACTGATAAGGAGAATCTACTATACATATACATATATATATATATCACAAACACTATATCTAATAACGAAACATTGAGAAAGTGTCCCTCTGAGATCAGAAATGAATAAAGATGTAAGCTAGAAATAGTCACTAGTGCCAATGCAATAAAGATAAAGTAATTCATTTCTAAAAAGATAAAAGGATTAAAAAGGAAGAAATAAAACTTTCTTATTCATCAGCATGATTGCAATGTAGAAAATTCAAAGGAATCTACAAACTTTTAGAGTTAATAAATTAATTTATCAAGCTGTCCTGATACAAAATCAATAGAAAAATCTATTGTATCCTTATATGCCAACAAGCAAATAGAAAATGAAAATTTTTAAAAAGATACCACTTTCAATAGCATCAAATATGTCAAACACCTAGGAATAAATTCTAGAAAGTCATCCAAGCCTTTTACACTAAAACGAAGGAATATATCACATTCATGAATTGGAATTGTTAAATTTTACATCTCCAGTTGTCCCCAATCTTATACATATATTTAACGCAATCCCAATCAAAATCCTAGTCAGGTTTTTGGGTTTTTTGTTTTTGTTTTTCATAAATAGACAAGCTGATTGTAAATCTTAAAGGAAAATGTAAAGGGCTAATAATAGCCAAGGAAATCTTAGAAAAGAACAAAATTGGAGAACTTAAACTACCAAGTAACAAGGACAATTATAAATCTCCAGGAATATTAGTGCAGATACACAAAAACTAAAGGAACAGAAAAGAGTCCCCAAACACACCCACATATATATGGTCACCTAAGTTAGGAAAAGAAGATGACACTGCTCAGTGGTTAGGAAATGTCAACTGGATATCCATATGGCAAAAAAAAAATTTATCTTGACCTTTCTCTCACACCTTGCCAAAAAAATCAATTCCAGATGGATTCCAGATCTAAATGAGAAAAGTAAAACAATAAAGCTTTTAGAAGAAAACAGGAGAACATCTTCATAATCTTGGAGTAGACAAAGATTTCTTATATAGGACTTGAAAGTATTAACCATATAGAGCAGAATAGGTAAACTGGATTTTATATTAAAATTAAGACCATTTGTTTATTAAAATCAGCATTAAGAGTGAAATGACACCAAGGGAAGATATTAACAACTTATACAAATCAAAAAGAAAAAGACAAGCCCAATTTTTAAATGGGCAAAAGGATATATACAAATATATGACCAACTAGGATTTATTTCAAGAATTCAAAGTCTGATGAACATATGAAAATCAATCAATGTAATATTCCATATAAAAATGAATAAAGGAGTCCCCGGCAGAAGGGCAAGGGGGGCTGACTGAAAATCACAGTGCTAGCAGGGACTGGCTTCTTTCCATCCAGATCAGACTGATACTCTAGCCTAGGTCCCAGGCTCACCTCCGGCAGGGAGGAAGCTGGGGGACCTGCACCAGCCTCTCTGGGAAACTGCAGGCCACTCCATGGAGGCTGGTGCACATACTACTCTGGCGGAGCAAGCCTCCTCAGGAGCTTTTCTGTGGCTAGAGTTGGATGCTCCATTCCCCAAAAACAGGGGAGCAAAGATGGTTGGGCACCAACTTCAGCTACTGATTGGTAAATGTGGCTGGCTAAAATATTAATATAATTCTAAAAACAGCTAAAGATTAAACTGTCCAAGTTGGAAAGAGGCCAGAAGCCACCATTTTAACTCTGCCCCCAACAAGATTTGAAAATCACAGTGATGATAGGGAGCAGCTTTTTTCCACCCAGATCAAACTGCAGCCCTAGCGTAGGCTCCAGTCCCACCTCTAGCAGGGAAGAAGCTGAGAGAACCTGCATAACTACAGGTACATTTGGTCAGTACAGGTTGAGAAGTCGGAAGTCTACTCAGGCAAGTGCAGTCATTTTGAACCTACATGCCATAGACTGCTGCCCACGCCTACAGCTCCATCCCTACCCCAGGCAGGGGAGGAAGGGGGTGAAGTTTCATCAGTCTTTCCAGGCAACTACAGACAGTCTTGGCCTGTGTGACTTAGATTATTACATACAGCTGTGGCTCTGACCCTACCCCTGGCAAAGGAGAAAAGTAGGAGAAGCTTCACGGGTCACTAGGGCAACATGGGCAGCTTGAGTCGCCACAGCTTACAGCACCAACTACATCCTTGGTTCCTACTGCACAACCAGCAAGGGAAAAAGGGCAGGAAGCCCTAAACCTAAGAGAAAAACTGCACCCAGAATAAATACATCTATTAAGCCAGATGCCAAGGTATCAACAAAAAATTACAATCTATACCAAGAAACAGGAAGATGTGGCCCAGTTAAAGGAACAAGATAAGCCTCCAAATGACATAAAGGAAATGAGACAACTAATTATAGATGTTCAAACAAATCTCCTTAATAAACTCAATGGGATGGCTAAAGAGATTAAGGATATTAAGAAGACACTGGATGAGCACAAAGAATTTGAAAGCATACATAGAAAAATAGCAGATCTTACGAGAATGAAAGGCACAATAAATGAAATTTAAAATACACTGGAGGGAAGGACAACAGCAAGATGGCAGCGGACTAAGGAGTTCCTAGAGTCAGCTACTGCTACAGGGCAGTTAGTAAACACCCAGACCTCTCTGGAGCTAGCTGAAGCACCTGTTTGGGGTTTTCAGGGGACCAGAAGGGCATCCTGCAACATTCTTGAAGGAATGGAAGAAGAAAACTGCCCATCTGCAGAGAAAACTCATAAGTTAAGTTCTCCACGCCCCAGAGACCAGTGCCCATCCTTCACTGAAGGCACTAGCCGCCTCGGGAACTGTTCCACAGCTGGAATTGAAAGCTCCACTTTCCAAAAATGTGGGGGAAGAAGAGATGGATGGGCACCAACTTCAACTACTAATGAGTAAAATTCAGTGGGCTAAAGTATAATCCTGAGAACAGCTAAAGTTTGAACCTGTCCAAAGTTAGAAAGAGTCTGAGAGCCACCATCTTAACTCTGCACCTGGCATGAGGGGAAGTGGGACGGACTGAAAATCCCAGTGCTGGTGGGGACTGGCTTCTTTCCCTCCAGGTGAGATGCAGCTCTAGCCTAAGCCCCAGTGCTACCACTGACAGGGAGGAAGCTGCAGGGACCTGCGCCAGCCTCTCTGGGAAACTGCCAGCCAAGCCGCGGAGATTGGTGATCATCCTACTCTTGGGGCACAAGCTGCCCCAGGAGCTGTTCTGTGACTGGAACTGGAAGCTTCAATTCCCAAAAACAGGGGAGGAGAAGACAGTTGACTGCTGATTTCAGCTACTGATTGGTAGACTCGGATGGCTAAGGAATAACCCTAGGAACAGCTGGGGTGTGAATTTGTCCTGGTCAGAAAGAGGCCGGTGACCGCCATTTTTACTCCATCCCCAGCCTGAGGGGAAGCTGGGCTAACCGAAAATCACAGTGACGGTAGGAACCAATTTCTTTCACCCAAATCGGCCTGTAGTCCTAGCCTAGGCTTCAGTCCCACTTCTGGCAGGGAGGCGGCTGGCTAGCTTTGCACCAGTCTACCCAGGTAACTGAGGGTACCTTTGGCTGGCGCAAACTGAATAATCGGAAGTATACCGGGGCAAGTGTGGTCATCTTAGACCTGCACTACATAGATTGCTGCCCACACCTGCAGCTCCATCCATGCCCCAGGCAGGGGAGAAAGGGGCATGAAGCTTCATCAGTCTTTCTGGGCAACTACAGTCTAGGCCTGCACAACTTGGATTATTACACACAACTGTTACTCTGTCCCTACCTCTGGGAAAGGAGAAGGTTGGGAGAAGCTTCATCAGTCCCTGGGGCAATGAAGGCTGCTTGAGCCTCCACAGTTTATAGCAACAATTACATCTTTGGCTCCTACTGCATAACCAGCAAGGGAGAAAGAGCAGGAAGCCCTAAACTAAAGACAAAAACTACACCCAGAATAAATACATCTATTAAGCCAGATGCCAAGATACCAACAAAAAATTACAATCTCTACCAAGAAACAGGAAGATATGGCCCAGTTAAAGGAACAAGATAAGCCTCCAGAGGACATAAAGGAGATGAGACAACTAATTATAGATGTTCACACAAATCTCCTTAATAAACTCAATGAGATGGCTACAGAGATTAAGGATATTAAGACACTGGATGAACACAAAGAAGAATTTGAAAGCATGCATAGAAAAATAGCAGCTCTTATGGGAATGAAAGGCGAAATAATTAAATTTAAAAAACACTGGAATTGTATAATAGCAGATTTGAAGAGGCAGAAGAAAGGATTGGTGAGCTTGAAGAAATGGCCTCTGAAAGTGAACACACAAAATAAAAGATGAAGAAAAGAATGGAAAAAATTGAACAATGTCTCAGGGAACTAAACAACAGCCAGAGATGTGTAAGTACACATGTCATGTGTGGCCCAGAAGGAGGAGAGAAGGGAAAAGGGGCAGAAGGACTATTTAAAGAAATAATGTTAGAAAATTTCCCAACACTATTGAAGGACATAGAAATCCATGTCCAAGAAGCACAACGTACTCTAATCCAAAAAAATCCGAATAGACCAACTTTGAGAAACATACTAATCAGAATGTCAAATGCCAAAGACAAGGAGGGAATTCTGAGAACAGCAAGAGAAAAGCAATGCATAACATATAAGGGATTCCCAATAAGATTAAGTGCTGATTTCTCACCAAAAACCATGGAGGCAAGACGACAGTGGTCTGATATATTTAAGATACTGCAAGAGAAAAACTTCCAGCCAAGAATTTTATATCCAGCAAGACTGTCTTTCAAAAATGAGGGCAAGATTAGAATATTCACAAATGAACAGAAACTGAGAGACTTTCTAAGCAAGAGACCAGATTGTCAAGAAATACTAAAGGGTGTGCTAGAGCCTGAAAAGAAAAGACAAGAGAAAGCGACCTGGAAGAGAGTCTAGAAATGAAGATTATATCAATGAAAGTAACTAAAAGTGTCAAAAGAATGGTGAAAATAAAATATGCCAGATAAAAATCAAATAGGAATAAACTTAACCAACGATGTAAAGCACTTGTCTTCAGAAAACTGCAACCCAATATTAAAAGAAATTTTTAAAAGTCCTAAATAACTAGAAGAATATTCCATGCTCATGGATTGGAAAACTAAATATCATTAAGATGTCAATTCTACTCAAATTGATACACAGATTCAGTGCAACCCTGATTAAAATTCTACCAGCATTTAAAAAGAAAAATTGAAAACACAATGATAAAATTTATTTGGAAGGATAAGGGGTCCTGAATAGCCAGAAACATCATAAAAAGAAAAGTGAACCCTGACTCATCTCCTGACTTTAAATCATACTAGCAAGCTATAGTGGTAAAAATAGTGTGGTACTGGCATAAAGACAGACACATAGACCAATGGAATCAAACTAATGGTTCAGAAGCAGACCCTCACATATATGGTCAAGTGATTTTTTGACTAGCCAGTCAAAATCAATTATCCAAAAATTAACTCAAAAGGACACAAAAACCTAAAAATAAAAGCAAGAACCATAAAACTTCTAGAAGAAATTGTAGGAAAATATCTTCAAGACTTGGTCGTAGGTGTTGGATTCTTTTTTTTTTTTTATTGATTTTGTAGAAATATTACATTAAAAAAATATGAGGTCCCATTCAACCCTACCACCCCCACCCCACCACTCCCCCCCCCCCCAGCAACCCTCACTCCCATCATCATGACATTCTTAACAGAAATAAGAGAAGGACTGAGAGGGATGACTGATGTTTAATGTATGTAGAAATCTTAGTTAACTTTACTGTAAAAGTGTGGATGGTAACAAGTACTGAGTAATAGGTAGTTTAAAGATGGAGATGTGGCTGGAAGTGGTGCTCTGGGGATGTAGAAATCAATTGACAGTGTGCTGGAGAATAATCTAGGACCTGAATGGCACAGTATACCAAGAGGTGGATGAGAACTGTGGTTGACGGTAAAGATGGAAGACTGTCTGTCCTCTGTGAGGTAGAGTAAATGTATATCACTACTGCTGGGTGTTGGGAACAAATGGGAAAAATACAACTGCAATGACCTATGGACTGTGGTTAGCAATAATAATACAATATTCTTGCATCTATGCCAAAGATGTACTGTGTTGATAATGGGGCAGTATAGAAAATGTGAGCCAAATGTATACTATGGACATGGTAACAATCAGATGATATTACCTTATCTGTAACAAATGTTCCATCACAGTGTGGTATGTTGATAGAGGGGTGTTGCTTGGGAATTCTGCACATGTGCATGACTGTTTTAAAGTTTACAACTTCTGTCATAAGAAATATATTTTAAAAATAATAATAGGGTGGGTTGGGGGAAAAACACACCAAATGTAAGATAAGGACTATAATTAGTAGTAAGATTTTGACAGTATTCTTTCAAAATTTGTAACAAACATCTCACAACAATGCAAGGTGTTGGTGGAGGGTTGATGTATGGAACCCCTGCATGATGTTATGCATGTTTGCTTTGTAAGTTTGCAACTTTTACTATACATTTAATTGTTTATGTATGTTCATATATAAATGACATAAAGATAATAATAGGGAGGGTTGGGGAAAACTACTTTGGTTAGCAGTAAATATTTTGACAATTAATTATTAATCATTAGTTAAAATGATTAATCATTAGTTAAAAAGGTTTAACAACAATGTAAGGTGTGGGTGGTAGGGTGAGTTATAAGAGTCCTGTATGATGTTATATATGTTTGTTTTGTAAGTTCACAACTATTACTATACACTTACTTATGTATGTTTGTGTGTGGGTGATATATTTCAATAAATTAATTTTTTTAAAAATAAAAAATATATACTAGAGGCATAAAACAGCAGATTTGAGGAGGCAGAAGAAAAGATTGGTGAGTTTGAAGAAATGGCCTCTGAAAGTGAACATACAAAAGAACAGATGAAGAAAAGAATGGGAAAAAATTGAACAAGGTCTCAGGAATCTAAATGACAGCAAGAGACATGCAAATACACGTGTCATGGGTGTCCCAGAAAGAGCAGAGAAAAGGGGCAGAAGGAATATTTGAAGAAATAATCATAGAAAATGTCCACACCCTAGTGAAGGACATAGATATCTGTGTCTAAGAAGCACAACATACTCCCATCCAAATAAATCAGAATATACCAACTCTGAGACACATATTAATCAGAATGTCAAATGCCAAAGGCAAAGAATTCTGAGAACAGAAACAGAAAAGCAATGGATAACACGTAAGGGATACCCAATAAGATGAAATGTCAATTTCTCATCAGAAACCACGGAGGCAAGAAGGCAGAGGAATGTTATATTTAAGATACTGCAAGAGAAAAAATTTCAACCAAGAATTTTATATCTGGCAAGACTGTCTTTCAAAAATGAGGGCAAGTTTAGAATATGCACAGATAAACCAAAACTGAGAGAGTTTACAATAAAAAATAAACTGAAAGAAAAGACAGGAGGGAGAGGTTTGGAAGAGTGCGGCGGCTTGCTCGGTCGGTAGAGGTGGGGTCTGGCTGCGGACGAGGGGTCGGTCCAGCTCTGGACGAGGGGTCGGTCCGGCAGCAGACGAGGGATCGGTCTCACAAGGGGTTGCGCGGTTCGGCTGATGGGGTCGCCCGGCAAAGCCGGCGACGAGGGGGTCGCCCGGAGAAGCAGGCGACGAACTGGGGACAAGGGAGGCCAGGCCCTTGTCGGGGGCTCTCAGGACTGGAGGGCGCACGGCAGAAGAACTACCGCGGAGACAAGGTAAACACGCAAGTCCACTTTATTGAGGGAGAGGCAACAGTTTTATAGGGGCTGGGGAAGGCTGATTGGTCGAAGCCACGCCCTGTTCTGATTGGTTGCCAGTGAAAGGTCAGTGGGCGGTACTGGACGGGGGAGGGGTGGTGATTAGGGATTGGCTGTCGCTGTTGCTGGGGGAAGGGGCAGGGTTTAGGGATTGGTGGCTGCTGTTGCTGGGGTGGAGGGCAGACTTGAGTTTCCCGCCCACGCCTGGCTGTTGCTGCTGTGGGGGGGGGGGGAGGGAAAAGGGCAGACTGGATTTTTCCGCCCACGCCTGGCTGTTGCTGCTGTCGGGGGAGGGGAAAAGGGCAGACTGGAATTTTCCGCCCTGCGCCTGCGCAGGGAGAAAGAAGAAGAAGGGTGCCGCCCCACAGGCATCGTGTGGCGCCATCCGGGAGGAGGGGCGGCCGCGGAAGCATGGCTGCCAAGAAGGGGAGACCCGAGGGCACTCTGCGCCCATGCTGAGCTTCCTTCAGGGGTGGCGGTGAGTCCGACCAGCCACCCTATTATGGGGGCAGCGGCTTGGCCTACCGCGGCTGCTCCCCTGCCAGGCCAGCAAACCACACTTCAGCCCGAGGGGTGACCGCAGAAGAGTCTAGAAATAAAGATTATATCAGTAAAAGTAACTAAAACTGTCAAAAAGAGTTTTGAGAATAAAATACAAGAGATAAAAACCAAAAGTCAAAAAGGATGAAATAAGAACTACCTTTACAGAAATAACAACTGAATGTTAATGGATTAAACTCCCAATCAAAAGACAAAGACTGGCAGAATAGATAAGAAAATATAAGCCATCTATATGCTGTCTGCAAGAGACTCACCTTAGACCCAAGAATACCAATAGATTGAAAGTGAAAGGCTGGAAAAAGATATCCCATGCATGAATTAAAAAAAACAAAAAAGCCAGAATAGCTGTACTTATATCAAATGAAGCAGACTTTAAAAGACACAAGTAATGTGCAATCTGAGAAGTCAGGAAAAAAATTCCAATTACAATAGCAACTAAAAGAATCAAATATTTAGAAATAAACTTAACCAAGGATGTAAAGCACTTGTATTCAAAAAACTACAATGCATTGTTAAAAGAAATTTGAAAAAAAAAACAACGAAATAACTGGAAGCACATTCCATGTTCATGGATTGGAAAACTAAATATTATTAAGATGTCAATTCTACCAAAATTGATATACAGATTCAATGCAATCCTGAGAAAAATTCCACCAGCATTTTTTAAACACAATTAGCAAATTTATTTGGAAGGGTAAGGGGTCCCAAAGACCCAGATATATCTTAAAAAGAAAAGCAAACTTGGAGGACTCTCACTTCTGGACTTTAAATCATATTACCTAGCTACAGTGGTAAAAAAAAAACAGCATGGTACTGGCATAAAGACAAACACATAGACCAATGGAACCGCAGTGATGGTTCAGAAACAGACCCTTACACCTTGGCCAAGTGATTTTGGACAAGCCTGTCAAATCCACCTAGCTCAGGAATTACAGTCCATTCAGCAAATGGTGCTAGGAGAACTGGATATCCATAGCCGAAAGAAAGAGGACCCCTATTTCACATCTTATACAAAAATTAACTCAAAATGTATCAAAGACCTAAATATAAAAGCAAGAACCATAAAGCTTCTAGAAGAAACTGTAGGAAAACATCTTCAAGACCTGGTGGTAGGTGGCAAATTCTTAAAGGAGATAAAAGGAGGGCTAAGAAGGCCTACTGATGCTTAATGTATGTAGAAGTCTTAATTAACTTTACTGTAAAAGTGTGGAAATGTATAGAGTTGATGATAACGCATTATAGTGAGTAACAGCTGGTTTATAAATGGGAATAAGGCTGGAAAGGGTAGTCCAGGGATGTAAATGTTAATTAAAAGAAACTAGAGAATAATCTAGGTACTGAATAATACAGTGAACCCAGAGCTGGATGAGAATTGTGGTTGCTGGTACAGATGCAAGAGTGTCCTTCTGTGAGCTACAGCAGATGTACTTCACTGTTACACAGTGGTGGGAATTTGGAGAAGTATGGGAAAAATACGACTGGAGTGACCTATGGACTATAGTTAATAGTAAAACTGTAATATTCATGCATCTATGCCAAAGAGGTACTGTGCTGATAATGGAGTGTTATGGAAAAAGTATGCCAAATGTATGCTATGGACCCTGCTAGGTGGCAACAGTCTGATGATATTATTTCATAATCTGTAACAAATGTTCCAGATTATGAAATAATTGATGAAGGGATGTTGTATGGCAATTCTACACATGTGCATGATTGTTTTGTAAGTTCACAACTTCTGTAATAAAAATATATTTAAAATAATAATAATACGGTGGGTTGGGGGAAAAATATACCAAATGTAGGATATGGACTATAGTAGTAAGATTTTCACAATATTCTTTCATAATTCGTAACAAATGTCTCACAACACTGCAAGGTATTACTGGTGGGTTAACATATGGGACCGCTGTATGAGGTTATACATGTTTGTTTTATAAGTTCACAACTTTTACCATACACTTACTGTTTATGTATGTTCATGTATGAATGATATTTTAAAAATTGGGTGGGTTGAGGGGAAAATGCATCAAATGTAAGATACTTTGGTTAGTAGTAATATATTTTTCTAAAGATTTATTTTTATTTATTTCTCTCCCCTTTCCCCCCACCCATTGTTTGCTCTCTTGTGTCCTTTCACTGCGCATTCTCAGCGGCACTGGGAATCTGTGTCTCTTTTTGTTGGGTCATCTTGCTGCATCAGCTCTCAACGTGTGAAGCAGCACTCCTGGGCAGGCTGCACTTTTTTCATGCAGGTCGGCTCTCCTTGCAGGACATACTCCTTGTGCATGGGGCTCCCCTACTCTGGGGGCACCCCTGCGTGGCATGGCTCTCCTTGCACGCAGCAGCTTTTCACATGGGCCAGCTCACCACACATGCCAGGAGGCCCTGGGTTCAAACCCTAGACCGTCTATATGGTAGGTGGATGCTCTATCAGTTGAACCACATCCGCTTCCCAATAGTAATATTTTGAGGATGCTCTTTCATCATTTGTTAAAAATGTTTCACAACAATGCAAGGTATTGTAAGGGGTGAGGTATGAGAGCCCTGTATGGTGTTAAGTATGTTTTGTAAGTTTACAATTATTACTATACACTTATTGTTTATGTATATTTATGTATAAGTGATATACTTTCATAAATTTTTTAAATGAAAAAAAAAACAAAGAACCGTAACCACATATCATCTCAACAGAAGCAGAAAAAACATTGACAGAATCCAACCTCCTTTCATTATAAAGCCCTCAACAAACTAGGAATAAAAGGCAACTTCTTCAACCTGATCAAGGGTATCTACAAAAAACCCACAGCTAACATCACCTAATGGTGAAAGTGTGAAAGAGTCTCCCTAAAAGCATCCCCCAAATTGATCTACAGATTCAAGGATTCAAGGCAATCCCTATCAAAATCCCAGCTGCCTGTTTTGCATAACACTTTTCACCACTGTTTTTTTTTTTAGGGAGTACTGGGGGATTGAACCCAGGACCTCATACATAGGAAGCAGGCACTCCACCACTGAGCTACATCCACTCCCCTCATCTCTGTTATTCAATATCATACTGGAAGTTCATACTGGAAGTACTAGCCAGAGAGTTAGGGGAAAAAAGAAATAAAAGGCACCCAAATTGAAAAGAGAAAGGAAGATTATCTTTATGCACAGATTATATGCTATTAAATAAAGAACATCCTAAGGAATCCACTAAAAAAAAAAACAACACTATTAGAACTAATAAACAAGTCAGCAAGGCTGCAAGGAACAAGATCAATATACAAAAATCAGGTTGTGTTTCTTGTGATTTACTATGTATGATATGAGACCATATCTCAATAAAACTGCTTTAAAATAAATTAATTAATTAGTAAGCAAGAACAGCCAGAAATAGCAGCAATGTACAGCAGAGAAAGCAGAGAAAGAATGAGAGGTGATGAATTTTTTGTCAGTTTGTTTGTCTGCTTTTTGTTTATAATTATTTTTATTGAAATTATGAAAATACACTAATAATGATTGAATTGATGCATGCACAACTATGTGATTATGCCAACTACCTTTGATATACACTTTGGATGGACTGTATGCTTTATTAATATGTATCAATAAAATTGATTTGTTAAAAAAAATTAGTTGTGTTTCTCTATACCAGAAATGAACAATCAAAAGGGAAATAAAACATTCCATTCACATTACCACCAAAAAGAATAAAATACATAGGAATAAATTTTACAAAGGATGTGAAAGACTTGTACACTAAAAACTACAAGTTACTGAAGGAAATTAAAGACCTAAACAAATGGAAAGACATCACATATTTCCTTCCTTCATGGATCAAAACACTTAATATTTTAGATCATTTCTCAAATTAATCTACAGATTCATTGCAATTCATATCAAAATCCCAGCTGCCTGTTTTGCATAAATTGACAAGCTGATTTATGAAAAAAATTCACATGGAGTTGCAAGAGACCCAGAATAGCCAAAACAACCTTGAAAAAGAGGAGCAATGTTGCAGGACTCACACTTCCAGAGTTCAAAACCTACTAAAAAGCTATAGTATTCAAGACAGAGTGGTGCTGGCATAAAGAGAGACATATAGATCAGTGGAACAGAATTCAGAATCCCTTACATTTATGGTTAATTTATTTTCAACAAGATGCCAAGACAATTTACTGGGGAACAATTGAAGTCTTTAAACAAAAGTTGTTAAGACAATGGGGACCCATATGCATTAGAATGAAGTTGGACCCCTACTCACAACAGACACAAAAATTAACTCAAAATGCATAACACACGTAAATGTAAGAGCAAAAATTTAAAAACCCTTACAGAAAATATAGGAGTAAATCTTCATGACCTTGGATTAGGCAATAGTTTCTTAGATATGACACCAAAAGTAAAAGCAATTTAAAAAAAAAATAGATAAATTAGACTTGATCAAAACTAAAAATTTTGTGCTGCAAAGTGTACCACTGAGAAAGTAAAAAGACAACCCAGGGAAATGGATGTGGCTCAACTGATAGAGCATCCACCTACCATATAGGAGGTCCAGGGTTCGATACCTAGGGCCTCCTGACTCATGCGGTAAGCTGGCCCACATGCAGTGCTGCTCTGCTCAAGGAGGGCTGTGCCATGCAGGGGTGGCCCCACAGATGCCCCTCGTGCAAGGAATGCACCCTGTAAGGAGAGCCACCCCATGTGAAAAAAGCGCAGCAAGCCCAGAAGTGGCACTGCACGTATGGAGAGCTGACGCCGATGACACAACAAAAAAGAGACACAGTTTCCTGGAGCTGCCTGATAATGCAAGCAACGCAGAACACGCAGCAAATGGACACAGAGAACAGACAATGGGGGAGGGGGGGAAAGAGGAGAGAAATAAATAAAATAAATCTTTAAAAAAAGGAAAGACAACCCACCAAATGAGAGAAAATATTTGCAAATATTATATCAGATAGGGGATGTGGATCCAGAATATATACAGAAATCTTACAACTTAATAATAAAAACACACACAAAACTCAACTTAAAAATGGCAAAGGAAAATACTTGCTAACTCATTCTATGACAATGTCAAAAGACTCATATCCTATGATGGTTTGAAGCTGTATGTACCCCAGAAAAAGTATATGTTCTTAAAGTTAATCCATTTCTATTGGTGTGGACCCATCGTAAGCAGGATCTTCTGGTGAGTAGGATCTAAGATGTGACCCACCTCATTCACGGTGGGTCTTACTCTTCTTACTGGAGTCCTTTACAAGAGAATAAAATTTAGACAGAGAGAAAATCATGGAAGCAAGAAGCAGGAAGCAAAGAAACCCAGAAGAGAAGGGAGAGGCCACCAGATGCCACCATCTGCATTGCTATGTGACATAGGAGTCCAGGATGGCTGGAGTCGGACTTCAAGAAGATAATGTCTTGATGATGCTTTGATTTGGTCATTTCCGTGGCCTCAGAATTGTAAGCTTGTAAGCTAATAAATTCTCATTGTAAGAGCCAATCCATTTCTGGTATATCACTTTCAGCAGCCCAACAAACCAGAACATGCTCAATTGAAGGAAATTAGCATTTTCAGGACTTGGAGTTGTCCTGGGTGGTACTGCAGGGACAGTCACTGGACATTGTATGTTCTCTCATGGCCCACTGGGTGGACTGGGGGAGAGTGTAAACTATAACGTGGACCATTGACCATGTGGTGCAGCAGTGTGGTGCAGCAGTGCACCACAATGAATGTCCCATGATGTTGGAGGAGGTTGCTGTTATGGGTGGAGTGGGATGAGGGGGGTGGTGGGGTATATGGGAGCCCCATATTTTTTTAATGTAACATTAAAAAATAAATAAAGACAAAGAAATTTAAAAAATAAATAGGTAAGCAGACTTAGCCCAGTGGTTAAGGCATCTGTCTACCACATGGGAGGTCCATGGTTCAAACCCCGGGCCTCCCTCACCCGAGTGGAGCTGGCCCATGTGCAGTGCTGATGCACGCAAGGAGTGCCATGCCACGCAGGGGTGTCCCCGCGTAGGGGAACCCCATGCGCAAGGAGTGCACCCCATAAGGAGAGCCACCCAGCGCGAAAGAAAGTGCAGCCTGCCCAGGAATGGCACTGCACACACGGAGAGCTGACACAACAAGATGACGCAACAAAAAGAAACAGATTCCCATGCTGCTGACAACAACAGAAGCAGACAAAGAAGAACACACAGCAATAAAAAATAAATAAATAAATTTTTAAATTAAAGATGACCTAAATAAGTGCAAAGACATCTCTGTTCATTAGAAAGCTTAATGTTTTTAAGATATCCGTACTACCCAAAACAATCTAAGGATTTAACGCAACTCCAATGAACACGCTAGGCTTTTTTGCAGAAAGAGAAAAGTCTATCCTGAAGTTCATAGAGAATTGCAAGAGGCCACAAATAGCCTAAACAATCTTGAAAAGGAGGAGTAAAGTTGGTGGTTTCAAAACTTAAAGCTACAGTAATAAAGATGGTGTGGCACTGGCACAGGGATAGACATAGAGGCTAACAAGATAGAATTGAGAGTCCAGAGATAAATCTCACATCTATGGCTCAGTGACTTTTGACAAGGTTAACTCCACTCAGTGGGGGAAAAACAAGTCTCTTCAACAAATGGTGTGGAGAAAACCAGATAGCCAGAATTCTTGGATTAAAAACTCCTGGTTTGATGGAAGAAAGGAGGGAGTGACCGGGAAGAGAGGGAAGTGGAAAGGAGTTGCAAAAGGAGAGGAAAGGGAAGAAGTTGGAGGAATGGAATAAGGGCAAACAAAAAAATAAATATATCTAAATAGCTTAGGGAAGCGGACTTGGCCCAGTGGTTAAGGCGTCTGTCTACCACATGGGAGGTCCACGGTTCAAACCCTGGGCCTCCTTGACCCGTGTGGAGCTGGCCCATGTGCAGTGCTGATGTGCGCAAGGAGTGCCCTGCCACGCAGGGGTGTCCCTGCACAGGGGAGCCCCACGCGCAAGGAGTGCACCCCGTAATGAGAGTCACCCAGCGCCAAAGAAAGTGCAGCCTGCTGAAGAATGGCGCGGCACACACAAAGCTGACACAGCAAGATGACACAACAAAAAGAAACACTTATTCCCGTTGCCGCTGATAAGGATAAAAGCAGTCACAGCAGAACACACAGCAAGTGGACACAGAGAGCAGATAACTGGGGGTGGGGGAAGGGGAGAGAAATAAATTTTTAAAATCTTTTAAAAATTAAAATAAATAAATAGCGGAAATGAGGCTAAGCAAATACGTCTCAAGATTCACTGCCAGTGCTGTAATTTCTATGGTAATTTTATATTTTTTTAACAACTAGGTTCTTCAGTTGAGTCCTCCCCCACTCATCTCTTCCTCCGTTCCATAAAGGGTCACCAGTTCACAGAAACTAAAAGTTCAAATATACCAGTATTCTCTGTAGTCTTAACTGAATGGTGAGTATAAATCTGAAACCTTCACAGTCCACTCCCCAAATTATGGGATCTCAGTCGCACACATCTTCTTAGCAGGAAGTCCACAAGTCCTCAAAGGAGGCGGTGCTTACCTTATCTTCTGAGGCGCCATCTGCTGAGCCCACCGCAGGGCTGAGGGGATCCGCACTGCTGTCAGCATCTGGCTATGGATGCCCGGGATCTTCACTACTGCAGACTGGGAGACTAGCTCCATGATTTTCAGGAGGAGAGCTTCCTGGCCCTTCCACGGGTTTTCTTTCATCAATCGCCCTCTGTGCCTCGGAGTGCGCGGCCCAGCCTGGCCTGGAATGGAGACTCCGCAAACAGCCGGCCGGCTCTTCTTCATGCTGGGACTTTCCCTCTTCAGTCGCTGAGGCTGTTCGCTCAGGGACTTCACTGGCTCTTGCTCCTGTCAGGCAACTATTTGTTCCACCGTTCAAGTCCGGTGTTCTGGGCGCCACGCAAAACCAAAACAGAGGTGGAACCCATGTTTGAGGATCCCATGACCTTTAAGAAGTTCCCGAATTTTGAGTGACCGCTGAGAAGCTCCAGAACTCAAACGTCAGGGAGGCGGTGAGGCGGTGTCCAGAATTCTCCGCGGTGATGAGGCTCCTCGACGTTGCGGATGTAGCCGGCCACAGAGAACTGTCGTCCGATGGCCAGAGGAAGCCCTCTGGGGTCCGTGTGGCTCTACAGACAGTCTGTTTCCACCCAGCCAAGATACTGACACACCGGCAAAAAGCCAATTGAGGGAGAAACTTAAGAGCAGAGCAGCATCAGAATCCACCCGTCTCAGCTCAGAACTCTGAGTTTCTCCACTGCCATTAACTTCTTTCTAGACTGCTTTGAATTCCCCCAACAGAAAGAGCCAAACAGTAAAACAATTATAGTATCCCCTTCTCAATCCCAGTGTTAAGTTTCTAAAAAGCTTTCAGAATAGGGAATACCCCCATTAAGAAATTTAAAATCATCTGTTCATTTACACAGCAAATATGGTGAATAACATAAATCAGAGTCCAAGTAATTGTCAAGAAGATAGACAAGTAAACTGACAATTATAATATGATGAATTAGTTGTAAGTTAGGAGAAAGAACAAGGATTTATAAGAACATATGGCAGGCGTTTCAGACCCAAACTTGGAAAAAATTATAAGCTGAGAGCTGAAAGATAAATAGAGATGGGTTTTTCCAAGCTGAGAGAGCGGACAGAGTATATGCCAGGCAGAGGCAACAGCAAGTAGCAAAGCCTTAAGAGAAGAGAAATCATGACTCGGGAGAAATGGAAAGAAGTTCAGAATGGCTAAACACTGAAACAATGCAGTGAGGAAGTTAAGAATACTGACTCTGAAAGTAGGCTACCTGAGTTGAGACCCCAGCTCTGCCACTTACCACCATTGAAAAGCAAAGTGATGAAGAAAAAGGCTGGAGAAGGCAGTACACAAAGGACTTTGATAGCCAGATCAAGAAGTCTGTACTTTATCTTAAGATAAATAAAGAGCCATTGGAAGGATTTAAGAAGACTATTGGTGAAATCAGATTTATATTTTAGAAATAACACTCTCTGCATAATGAAGAATGAAGAAGAGGCACAAAACAAGACCAAAATCAGGGAAGTCAGGACTGAAGAAGCTAAGGTCATCATGAGTGAACCAGTAAAATTCCTTTTAGATATGTTTTCATTCCCACTATTAAAAAAAATAAAGGCAATTAATGTTAGCAGCCACCTAAATTAATAGCAGTGGCGTACCCAGATAATTTCAATTTATCATCAGTTGCTTGCTATAAGCCTTTCAAGCTATTTCCCCTCCCCAGTTTTGAGAAGATGATTGCAAATTTGTTTTGCTTGGTCGCAGATCACCTGCAAATTAAGATGTTTTCCCTATTGGCTCCTCCATCCAAATATGTCTTTCTGATTTTAAAACACAGGGTTTGCATTGACTCCCACATCCTTGGTACCACATGTTCACAAAGACAGAGTCATTTATGCTCAAAAAACAAAGGCTTTGGACACACATTAATCTGTTTGGCCTAGCTAAATAGGTGTTTCTCAATCCAACCTCCAAATACAAAATTAAAGCCCTTTTTTGGCCCATGCCAAGTCCATACTAAGACACATGTTCTCAATTCCTTTTTCACTACCTAATTCCTGCCTCCGAATAGACCAGCAAACAAGTCCTTGCTTTACTTCCTCTTAGCTTCTTTTGCCTCTCCTAAGACTGTATTGCAAAAAATTCAAATCTTGTTCTGTCATATATTTTATCTCCTGTTTTTGTTTCTACCTACCCCTCCCCAAATTGACCATTTCCTCATTATTCTCAAAAGGAATGTCTCAAAATCACACATTCTCAAATATGAAGGCAAATCCTCATATACTAGAATTTCTCATAGGGGGAAAGATGACAGTACATAACTATCCAAGAAATTAATTCATTGCCTTGTTCACCAGGCAGGTGGAACACCAGGCAGCCAGAAGCCCTAGGTAGTAGCTTTGGCTCTTCCATTAACTTCTCAGATCCTGGGTAAGTTACATTGCTGAGATTCGAATCCTGGCTCTACCACTTGTGTGAGCTTGGGCTTATATTTAACCTCTTTGTTCTTTAGTTTCCCCATATGTAAGATGAGGACCATAATATTCCTGTTTCATAGGGTTGTTGTAAAACATTGCACAGAAACATAGTAAGAATGCAATAGGTATTAGCTGTTACTGAGTGCTAGGCACTGGGAATATATAAATGAGTGAGATGGAAAATGCCCTTGCTCTCCTGGACTTTGCATTCTTCTAGGGGAAAAAGATAATAAACAGGTAAGTATGTAAAGATAATTGAGAAAAAGGTTAATGGAGTGGGGATGGAGACTTTAGGTAAGACAAGCATGGAAGGAAGAAAAATGAGAAGGAATCAACAATGCAAAGAGCTGGAGGATAAACAGCAAATGTGAAGACCCTGACACATGGAAAATCTTGGAGAATTCTAGAAAGAGCAAAGAGGCCAGTGTGGCTGAAGCTTGGTAAACTCATGGGGAGAATGTTAGAAATTGAAGCTAAGATTTAGGCAAAAACCAGATTCAGCAGAACCATATGGACCCTGTTAAGAGCCTAGATTTAATCTAAATCCAATGGGAAGCCACTAGAGGGTTTAAGTAGGAGATGACATTATCAGCCTTATTTGGGTCAGGGGGGCACAGTGTACTTTATTGCTGGTGTATGACAAGGGAGGGCCCTCTGATCCCCTCCCCTTCCTCAGGGGGTCTGAGATGGAAGCTGTGGAGGATGGGAGATGCTTAGTGTTGAGGGATGGAGTTGGGCCAAGGATTCTCCAGCAGCTGACTGCCACTCTCTTGCTGTCATGCTGTTGCTGGGGCTGGTGGTCCAGGTGGCTCTTACACCTTGGAGGCCATGTGGACAATTAGGTCCACCACCCTGTTACTGTAGCCAAATTCATTGTCCTAGCAGGACATGAACTTGACAAAGTAGTCTTTGAGAGCAATGCCAGCCCTAGCATTAGAAGTGGAAGAGTGGGAGCCATTGTTAAGGTTGCAGGAGACAACCTGTTCCTAACTACAGCCCAGGATGCCCTACAGGGGGCCATCTGATGCCTGCTTCACCACCTTCTTGATCCATAGTATTTGGCCACTTTCTCCATGTGGCAGGTCAGATGCATAATAGACACATTGGGGGGGCGGGGAACATGGAAGGTCATGCCAGTGAACTTCCCATTCAGCTCCAGGATGACCTTGCCCACATGTTGGTAACAATAGATGCAGGAATGATATTCTGGGCAGCTCCCCAGCTGTCATGCCATATCTTCCTGGAGGCACCATCCACAGTCTCCTGGGTGGCCGTGATGATGACATGGACAGTAGTCATGAGTCCCTCCACAATGCCAAAGTTGTCATGGATGATCTTGGCAAGGGGACCAGGCAGTTGGTGGTGAAGGAAGCATTGTTGATGATCTTCAGGGACATGTCTTACTTCTCATGGTTCACAAACATGGGGGCATCGGCCAAAGGGGCAGAGATGATGACTTCTTGGCACCACCTTCAAGAGAACCCCAGTCTTCTCCAGTGTCATGAAGACACCAGTGGCCTCCACAATATATTCAGCACCAGCATCACCCCATTTGATGGTGGCAGGATCTCGCTTCTGGAAGATTGTGATAGAATGCCCATTGATGACAAGCTTCCTGTTCTCAGCCTTGACAGTGCCTTTGAACTTGCCATGGGTGGAATCATACTGGCACATGTAGACATAGTTGAGGTTAATGAAGGGGTCATTGATGGTAACAACCTGCAGCCCTGGTGACCAAACGCCCAACATGGACAAATCAGTTTGTTCCAACTTTCACCATTGTGTCTCAGGGATGCAGCTGGCACTGCATGAAAAGCTGCAGCTATCTGTCAAATGGAAAGGAGCAGAGAGCAGCCTTATAAGATGACCCTTTCTAAGTCTCCGTGGAATACAGGAGCCCAAGAAAAATCTGCCCAGATAACAATATTTTAGCACCATTCAGAAACTTAAAGATCATCAAAATTCATTCCCAAAGTCCCTCCCAGCTCCAAATTCAGTAGTTCTATGCAGAAATTGAAATGAAGATTTTCACAGATAGGTAAGTACCCCCTTTGATTTCTCAACAACACAGTCTTAATACAGAGCTTTAGTATTCCTCTTTCCCTCTATGTCATTGGCTTGAATGGTTGAGTCATGTTGAAGAAGTACTTTTATTTATTTATTTATTTTTAAAGATTTATTTATTTCTCTCGCCTCCCCCCCCCCCCCCCCCCGTTGTCTGTTCTCTGTGTCTGTTTGCTGCGTCTTCTTTGTCCACTTCTGTTGTTGTCAGCAGCACAGGAATCTGTGTTTCTTTTTGTTGCGTCATCTTGTTGTGTCAGCTCCCCGAGTGTGCGACACCATTCCTGGGCAGGCTGCACTTTCTTTTGCGCTGGGCGGCTCTCCTTTACGGGGCGCACTCCTTGCATGTGGGGCTCCCCTATGCAGGGACACCCCTGCATGGCAGGGCACTCCTTGCAAGCATCAGCGCTGTGCATGGGCCAGCTCCACACTGGTCAAGGAGGCCCGGGGTTTGAACTGCGGACCTCCCATGTGGTAGACGGACGCCCTAACCACTGGGCCAAGTCCGCCGCCAAAGAAGTACTTTTAATTGTTCTTGTTTCTTGCCTCCAAATTCCCAAATGCTTATTAACAAAATTCCACTAATGAAGTGTCCAAAACTAAAAACAGCACCCTAGGTGTTCTCTTACTAGGGCCAAACAGAAAGAACCATTATCTGCCTGCTTTGTGACAAGAGGCCAGTGTCATATTGTTCTCACAATATTATACAGCAGACTTGTAATTAATTTGCCATTTAGCATCACCCTTGGGTCTCTTGCAGAGCCATTACTATTTTCCAGGTGTTGCCCTCCCTGTGAAAATTTTTCTTTCCAATTACTTTTCCCCAGATGACTTTACTTGAAAATTTTCCAACTTAAGCATCATTCTTTTTGTCATATTTCTAATGTTTTATATAATTTCTTTGGGTTTCCTGGCATTTGCAGCATGCCCTCCTTTAGGGTCATATGCAAATTTCATTAACATGCTTGTTGACTGGATGTAGGTGGAAGGGCATTTCTGGGGAACCTTTATTTGTTAGGTACTAGTTCTAGAAATAGAGAAGGGGAACCCTTTGCCAAAGTAGAATTTTCCTCTGCTCTTTTAAACAAATACACACATACAAATTAATTGCTCTCAATTCCCTGAACTTTTCTCACTAAAAAATAAAATCCCATGTGCTGAATAGTCACGAATAAAGCCTCTATATTAGAGGTTCCTAACCTGAAGACCAGGGGTCATGATGTCCTGGAGTTCCATGAATGTTCTGCAATTGTGTCCCCAATATATTCACATTGCTGTGCCCTTGAGTAGATATGCAGTTTTCTAAGGAAAAGGCCCATAGCTTTCATTAGAATTTCATGGGTGGCACATGAACCCCAAACAGGTTAAGAACCACTATTTTACATCATTGTTTCTCAAAGGGTGAGCCAAGAATCAGCTGTATTGGAATTGCATAAAATGCTTATTAAAATGCAGCTTCTTGGGCCCTATTCCTGACCAAAGGAATCAAAATGGAAGTAGAAAGGTACATCTTAAAATTAAATACTAATTCTTTTTAATAGCAAATGTGTGTTAATTGTACAAAAGCTAAAAGGCCAAAAGGATAGTCTCTCTCCTATCTAGTCCATCAGCTATAAAATTTTTATTCAGAAAGGCTATCACTATTACCAGTTTCCTATGTATTCCGCAAAAATCTGTTTTCAACAACAACAAAAAAAATTAGCTACCCAGGTGATTTTAAAAATGTATTGAAGTATATCATTCATACATGAACATACATAAACAATAAAGGTATAGTAATAGTTGTAAACATACAAAACAAACATACATAACACCATACAGTGCTCTCATACCTTACCCTACCACCAATACCTTGCATTTTTATTAAACATTTTTAATTAATGATTAAAAAGCATCCTCAAAATATTACTACTAGACAAAGTATTTTTCCCTCAACCCACCCTATTATTAGTTTTTAATATCATTTGTACGTGAATATACATAAACAATAAGTGTATAGTAAAATTTGTAAACTTACAAAATATGCATAACATCATACAGGGGTCCCATACATAGACCCTCCACCAACACCTTGCATTGTTGTGAAACATTTGTTACAAATTATGAAAGAATATTGCAAAATCTTACTACTAATTATAGTTCTTTTATTACATTTGCTGTATTTTCTGCCAACCCACCTATTATTATTTTAAAATATATTTTTATGACAGAAGTTGTAAACTTACAAAACAATCATGGACGTGTGCACAATTCCCAAACAACAGCCCTCTATCAACACACCACACCATGGTTGAATATTTGTTACAGATTATGAGATAATATCATCCAATTATTACCATGTTCATAGCATACATTTGGCACACATCTTTCATGCTCCCCCATTATCAACACAGTACATCTTTGGCATAGATGCAAGAATATTACCTTATTACTGTTAACCATAGTCCATAGGTCACTCCAGCTGTGTTTGTCCCATGCTTCTCCACGTTCCCACCACCCTGCAATAGTGATGTACATTTCCTCTAGCTCATAAAGGACACTCTTGCACCTGTACCATCAACCACAATTCTCATCCACCTCTGGGTTTACTGTGCTTTTCAGTCCCTACATTATTCTCTAGCATTCTGTCAATTGGCATTTACATGCCTAGACCACCATTCCAGCCACATCCCCATTTATAAACCAGCTGTTAACTCACTATAATGTGTTACCATCAACTCTGTACATTTCCCCACTTTTACAAACTTCTACATACATTAAACATCAGTAGTCCATCTCAGTCCTCCTCTTATCTCCTTTAAGAATCCACCACCCACCACCAGGGCTTGAAGATATTTTCCCACATTTCCTTCTACAAGCTTTATGGTTCTTCCTTTTATATTTAGGGTTTTGATTGATTTGAGTCAACTTTTGTATACGGTGTGAGATAGCGGTCCTCTGTCCTTCTTTTGGCTATGGATATCCAGTTCTCTCAGCACCATTTGTTGAATGGACTGTTCTACCTGAGCTGGTGGGTTTGACAGGATAGTCAAAAATCACTTGACCATACATGTGAGGGTCTGTTTCTGAATCATCAATTTGATTCCATTGGTCTATGTGTCTGTCTTTATGCCAGTACCACACTGTTTTTACTGTAGCTAGGTAATATGATTTAAAATCTGGAAATGAGTCCTCCAACTTAGCTTTTCATTTTTAAGATGCCTCTATCTATTCAGGACCCCTTACCCTTATCCAAATAAATTTGATAATTATGTTTTCCACCTATTTTTAAAATGCTGGTAGAATTTTTATCAGGATTGCCTTCAATCTGTATATTGATTTGAGTAGAATTGACATCTTAATGATATTTAGTCTTCCAATATGTGAGCATGGAATGTTCTTTCAATTATTTAGACCTTTTTTGATTTCTTTTAAAAATGAATATTAGTTTTCTGAATACAAGTGCTTTACATCATTGGTTAAGTTTATTCCTGAATATTTGGGTTTTATCTGTCATATTTTATTTTCAAAACTTTTAGTTACTTTTTAGACTCTCTTCCAGGCCTCTCTTTTCTTTTCAGGCTGTAGCACACCCTTTACTATTTCCTGCAAAGCTGGTCTCTTGGTTACAGACTCTCTCAGTTTCTGTTTATCTGTGAATATTCTAAACTCACTCTCATTTTTTAAAGACAATCTTACCAGATATAAGATTCTTGGCTGGAAGTTTTTCTCTTGTAGTATCTTAAATATAACATACCACTGTCTTCTTGCCTCCATGGTTTCTGATGAGAAGTCAGCACATAATATTATTGGGTATCCCTTATATGTTATGCATTGCTTTTCTCTTGCTGCTCTCAGAATTCTCTTTGTCTTTTGATTTGACATCCTGATTAGTATGTGTCTCAGAGTTGGTCTATTCAGGTTTTTTTGGATGGGAATACATTATGCTTCTTGGACATGGATATGTATATCCTTCAATAGGGTTGGGAAATTTTCTACAATTATTCCTTCAAATATTCCTTCTTCCCCTTTTCCCTTCTCTTCTCCTTAGGGATATCCATGAATGTATGTTTGCATATCTTTTGCTGTCATTACTTCCCTGAGACCTTGTTCAATTTTTTCCATTCTTTTCTTCATCTGTTCTTTTGTATGTTCACTTTTAGAGGTCATTTCTTCAAGCTCACCAGTCCTTTTTTCTGCCTACTCAAATCTGCTATTTTATGATTCCAGTGTATTTTAAATTTCATTTATTGCACCTTTCATTCCTGTAAGATCTGCCATTTTTCTATGTATGCTTTCAAATTCTTCTTCTTCTTTTTTAAAGATTTTATTTATTTATTTATTTCCCCTTCCCCCTCCTGCCCCAGTTGTCTGTTCTCTGTATCCATTTGCTGCATGTTCTTCTTTTTGTCTGCTTCTGTTATTGTCAGCAGCACGGGAATATGTGTTTCTTTTTGTTGTATCATCTTGCTGCATCAGCTCTCTGTGTGTGCAGTGCCATTCCTGAGCAGGATGCACTTTTTTTCACACTGGGCGGCTCTCCTTACAGGGCATACTGCTTGCGTGTGGGGCTCCCCTATGCGGGGGGCACCCTTGTGTGGCATGGCACTCCTTGCCAGCACTGCACATGGGCCAGCTCCACATGGGTCAAGGAGGCCCAGGGTTTGAACTGCAGACCTCCCATGTGGTAGACAGACACCCTATCCATTGGGCCAAGTCCGTTTCCCTCAGATTCTTCTTTATGTTCATCCAGTGTCTTCTTTATATCCTTAATCTCTGTAACCATCCCATTGAAATTATTTTAATTTTTTAAAGATTTATTTTATTTATCTCTCTCTCCTCCCCCCAGTTGTCTGTTCTCTATGTCCATTTGCTGTGTGTTCTTCTGTGTTCACTTGTATTCTCCTTGGCACTGGGAATCTGTGTCTCTTTTTTGTTGTGTCATCTTGCTGCATCAGTTCTCCATGTGTCTGGCACCACTCCTGGGTAGGCTGCATTTTTTTTTCATGCTGGGCGGCTCTCCTTATGGGGTGTACTCCTTATGTGTGGGGCTCCCCTACATTGTGGATGCCCCTGCATGGCATAGCATTCCTTGCATGTACCAGCACTGTGCATGGGCCAGCTCATCACATGGGTCAGGAGGCCCTGCGTTTGAACCTTGGACCTCTCATGTGGTAGGCAGACGCTCTATCCATTGAGCCAAATTCACTTCCCCCCATTGAATTTATTAAGGAGGTTTGTTTGAACATCGATGATTAGTGTTTCAACTCCTTATGTCATCTGGAGGCTTTTCTTCTTCCCTTAACTGGACCATATCTTCCTGTTTCTTGGTGTGGATTGTAATTTTTGTTGGTGTCTTGGCATCTAGCTTACTAGAGTATTTATTCTGGGTGTAGTTTTTCTCTTCAGTTTAGGGCTTCCTGCCCTTTCTTCCTTGCTGATTGTGCAGTAGGAGCCAAGGATGTAGTTGGTGGTGTAAGCTGTGGAGGCTCAAGCTGCCTTCATTTCCCCAGGGACTGATGAAGCTTCTCCCAACCTTCTCCTTTGCCAGGGGTAGGGACAGAGCCACAGCTGTGTGAAATAATCCAAGTCATGCAGGCCTAGACTATAGTTACGCAGAGAGACTGATGAAACTTCATGACCCTTTCTCCCCGCCTGTGACAGGGATGAAACTACAGGTACAGGCAGCGTTCTATGCAGTACGGATCCAAGGTGACCACAGTTGCTCTGGTAGACTTCCGATTATTCAGTCTGTGCCAGCCAATGTACCAGCAGTTACCTGGATAGGCTGGTGCAGGGCCCACCAGCTTCCTCCCTAGGGCTTATACTAGACCTGCAATCTGATCTGGATGAAAAGAAGCCGGTCCCTACCAGCACTGTGGTTTTCAGTCTGCCCTGCTTCCCATTATGCCAGGCATGGAGTTAAGATGGCTGCTACCAGCCTCTTTCTGACTTGGACAAATTCAAACTTTGGTTGTTCTTAGGATTATACTTTAGCCCACCGAATTTACTAATCAGTAGCTGAAGCTGGTGCCCAACCATCTCTTCCTCCCCCATTTTTAGGAATTGGAGCTTCCAATTCCAGTTGAGAAAAAGCTCCCAAGGTGGCTTGTGCCTCCAGTGGAGGATGGGCACTGGCCTCCAGGGTGTGGAGCTCTACTTATGGATCTTCTCTGCAAATGGGCAGTCTCCTGCTTCCATTCTTTTTAAGGATGTTGCAGGATGCTCTTCTGGTCTCCTGGAGCCCCCAAAGAGATGCTTTAGATAACTCTGGGTGACTACTAACTGCTCAGTAGCAGGAGCTGATTTTAGGAGCCCCTTACTTTGCTGCCATCTTGCCGGTTGTCCTCCCCGGTGATTTTTATATACAGCAAAATTTGACACTCACTACTCTGTAAAGAAAAAGAATGAATATTTATCTTCATTAAAGACTACCTCAATCAGGCTGACTTTTAATCATATTATCTTGAAAAACAACATTCAAGCCAGTCATAATCATATATAACTAACTTTCCATTGTTCTATCTCCTCCCAATAAAGAAAACATCTTAACATTTTTTTTCTGTTTGGGTGGAGGTTATCCCCTCTTCTTCCTCTGTGACCCAGTCTGGAACCCACACTGGACTACCTGATTCAGATATTCAGTTAACAGATTTACTAGCAGTCAAAGTGGGATTGATGTTCTGACTGCCTAGACTCTGGGGATTATTCAATCCCTGAAAAGCCTCTTGACCTTTTGGGAATAGAAGAAAAAAAAAAAATAGAAACACCTGAATCTCAGAAATATTGTGCATAAAACTCTTTCGTTGTGGGTATTAGCAAGTTCAGACTGCATTATACTTTGTTCTACTGTGAAGCTCCATCACCATGCTTCTTTCTGAGCAGGGTCCAGGATTCAAGCAGAGTAAAGCATGGGTTTGTGTTTTTTATATAAGACACTGCCAAATGTGAACTGCTCTGTAAGAGAGCAGATATATTTAAAAGCCCATCCAAAACTTTAGTCCCATTCCATCCATTTTCATACTGAAAAGCTAACAAATATATGGAGAGATACTCAAAGGTGCTGGGAACCAGAGACAATCAATTTTTTAAAAAGAATTATTGCAGTAACATATATATACAACACAAAATTTCCCATTATAACCACATTACATTCACAATATTGTGATACCATCACCACTATCCAATACCAAAACTTTTTCATCACCCAAAACAGAAATTCCAAACCCATTAAACAGTAATTCCACTTACCCACCTCCACGCCAACCTGCAATTTACTTTCTGAGAGACATTCAAATTTAATCGAGATAGCACTTTACTCCAATCAGATTGGCCAAACTTTGAAAGTGGATCATACCTAGGCGGTAGGAAATCAGTAACCCTTAGGCATAACTGATGGAGAGTAATATGGCACTACTGAGTGAAATTAAGTAGTTGGGTACAAATAGTTTAAAAACTAGTACATAAAAGGAGTAGACTAGCCACATTTCAAAGACTTAGTATGAAAAAAAGTGTAAAATATCACATAATATTTTTATATTGATATCATAGTGTAATTGATTGATTTCATAGTGTAATCAGTGTATTGGGTTAAATATTGGGTTATATAAAATATATCATTATATATTGGGTTGTAATATGAGGTTAAATAAAATATATTGGGTTAAGTAGAATATATTATAAAAATTTAAAAGCAATAGAAGACATGAAATATAATATTTTTCATGTTCTTCATAATGTATAAATTCTTCTGTTAATTTCCTGTGGGGGGAAGGTCTTTCCAGACTCTGCACTCTAGAGGGGTCCACAAGTTTTACACTCTTGTGGTACTTTGAACCTCTTGTTCATAGGAGTAATTAATTATCTAGCACAAGGTCTACCACTTTATTGTGACTGACAAATACTTATTGAATGAATGAACATGTAGTAAAATAAACAAAAGCATTTTGACTTGTACATCCAGAAATTGCATAGTAATGAGGTTGGAGGCAAATACTGTTCCTTCCATCTCTCTGAGATGGGAAGAGCATTATCTATTTTATAAGGTAGGAAGAAAGTGAACATTCAAATTCTGGGGAGCTGTTTTTGGCAGCTCTTCCATACTGGAATCCCACTACCTAAACCTGTCCCCAGGAATTATTAGAGTTATATCAGAGCTCTGGAAACCCAGTACTTTTCCAGAACTCCTGTCCAGTAAAAGGAAAAGTACTCCAATTTTTAGATTGTCTTCATCTGAGGTATATTACCACTTACGGACTCATGAAAGGCATTAAAACTGTCCTTCATTTCACAAGTGAGGCAATAGACCCAGGAAATAGAATTGACTTTCCTAGGCCAAACACTGGTTAATAATAGAGCTGATACAACTGGGAATAGGATCATTCTACAATTCTCTCTCTCCCTATATTAAGGTATTATATCTATAATTCAAATAATGGAATAGTATTTGTCCTTAAAATTATGTTTATGAAAGAATTTTAATTACTCTGAGAAAATGTTCTTGATAGAATGTTAAGTGACAAGCAGACTAGAATTGTATGTAATATATATTTACTCAACTATATAAATATATAGCTATATGGAGAACATATATGTGTGTATATATGTATATTTTTCTCAATTTTCTATCTGTGTGGAAAAGAAAAAAAGAATGTGCCAAAATTTTAACAGTGTTTATCTCTTTTTGGTGGGCTTATAGGTGATTTTAATTTTATTTTTTTTCTGATTAAAAACACTTTTTCCATGAGCATGTAATATATTATAATCTCTTATAATTTTGGTATTGGTCAACTCTGCAGGGTGAGGGAAGCATCAACCCAGAGTCCAAAGGCATTCTACCAGTCATTTAACCCAATCTGTAAAAGGGATATATCTAATTCACAGGACTATTTTATCTATGAAATAATGAATATGAAATTCCTCTGTAACTCTTACACTTAATAAAACTGTTAGGAGGTATTGTAATGATGATAAAGTCCAGTGGCCTAAAAGAGATGGGAGAGTCCACAGGATAACAGGTACTTCTGTGCCAAAAACTTTGGATTGGGAGAGGAGAGAAATTCGTCAATAGAGAAGTGAGTTTCTTTTACCAAGTCTTAAGAAAGACAATCACAGGCCCTTAAGAAAGAACCTGACTCTCTTTCTCCCCTGCATCCAATAAATGCCTCACTATTTTCTCTTCAGATTAACCACCCTTCTGTCACTTTCTTACATCCAGGTGCGTATGTCTATAAGCCTGTGCAAGAGCACAGCTATAGCTAACAGGATCTAGGTCCCGCCTACTTCCTAAGCCATTGTGTGTATTAGCTGATGAAAGATTTGTTTCACTTTCACTGCAGAGTATAAAAGACAACCTATGTAGAAATGTGACCAGCAGCCTTGTAAGGCCTGTCTAGACCCAAACCAGGAAGGAGCTATTTCCCCTCTGGGTTAGAAGATTGGGGCATGGAAAAGAAGTTAACTTCTAGCTGAGACCATTTGTACTGGGCCTGATTCATTTACAAGCCTTTTTCAGCTGTTATCTTTGGGATCTTACAAACTCCATGGAAAATAAGATTTCACACACAGCAATGATTTTTTTAAAAAATTAGTCATAGGTGCTATAGGCAGTATGTGCAATTATTGTTACTTTTATATTTTTAAAAATAATACAGACCTATGGCAAATTTACCAACGAGAAATGGAAAGTAAGTTCACACAAAAACTTGCACATGAATGTTTATAGTTGCTTTATTCATAACTGCCAAAAACAGAACAACTCAGATGGATGCTTTAACTGGCAAACGGATAAACAAACTATGGTACATCCATATAATGGAATACCACTCAGCCATTAAATGGAATGAACTATACCAAAACACACAGCTGCATGGATGGATCTCACATGCATTCTGCTAAGTTAAAGAAACCAGATCCAAAAGGCTACCTACTGTATTATTCCATTATATGTCATTCTGGAAAAAGCAAAACTATAGAGGGTAACAAACTGGTAATTCCTAGAGGATGAGGTGGTGGTGATGGTGACTACAGGGGAGCAGTAGGTAGGAATTTTGGCAGTTGGAACTATTCTTGATTGCAATGGTTACACAAATATGCAGTCAGAAAAACAGAACAGTACACCAAAATTGAATTTTACTATATTTTACTGTATAAATTTTTAAAATAAGTGCATAAAAATAAATACAAGACCATGATAAATTCAAACTACAAGAAATTCAGTAAATCTTTGTAGTGAGGGAATAAGTCTGTATCTTGATTAAAGTGGCAGTTACTGGGAAGCAGTTTTGGCTCAACCGATAGGGCATCTGCCTACCACATGGGAGGTCCAAGGTTCAAACCCAGGGCCTCCTGACCCGTGTGATAAGCTGGCCCACACGCAGTGCTGATGCACACAGGAAGTACCCTGCCACGCAGGGGTGTCCCCCACATAGGGGAACCCCACATGCAAGCAGTGCACCACATAAGGAGAGCTGCTCAGTGTGAAAATAAAAAGTGCAGCCTGCCCGGGAATGGCGCCGCACACACGGAGAGCTGACGCAGCAAGGAGACACAACAAAAAGAGACACAGCTTCTGGATGTCACTGACAAGAATACAGGTGAACACATAAGAACACGCAGTGAATCGACTCAGAGAGCAGACAACTGGGGGGGGGGGGCGCGGGGAAGGGGAGAGAAATAAATTTAAAAAATAAATCTTTAAAAAAAAGTGGCGGTTACAGAAATCTGCACATAGAACTATGCACACACATTACATGAACGTCAATTTCCTGGGATTGCTATTGTACTGTAGTTAAATAAGATGTAACCCTTGGGGGGAACTGGGTGAAGGGTACAAATGACCTCTCTGTACTATCTTTCTGACTTCTAGGTCTCTAAAATTATTTTTTGAAGTCTCTCTCTTAACCCAAACTTCCAGACTCTAGTCACTATTACAAGTTTCTTGTGGATCCAGTGCATATTAAATCTAGTGTGTGTGTATATGGATGTATATTTGTATATATATAAATTTACACACAAAACTTTTAACACAAAAAGTAGCATATCATACACACTGCTCTGCACCTTGCTATTTTTAAACTAACTACAGTTCTGGAGATTTTTCCATGTCATACCCACATAAATCCACCCCATTTATTTTTCCTGCTATGTAGTATTCCATCACACGGTAGTATCATAAGCCATTTCAACAGTTTCTCATTGATGGACATTGTAATTTTAAGGAAGAATTGAACTTAAATAATTTGGTCTCAGCTGAAGTTGAGACCAAAAGCTAAAAGTTTTCACAGAGTCAAGACTTGGTTCCAGAATCTCTTTTCACTAGAAAGGGGAACCAAAGTGGCAAGAGAAGGTATTCCTACCCGAGGCAAAACGCTGTGAGATTTTCGAGGCCAAGGGGGAAGCAGTGGAGCTGAAAGGGAATTACTGCCGGGTAGGAGTTCGCTGAGGGCACCCTACTGCTGGAGCCTGAGGCCCTGCTTCAAGCCCAGCCCTTCCCAGCCTGCTTCTCAGATATAGCGAAATGTGTCGAGGCTATGCTCTGTGCCGTGATGCGTGGCCATCTCCAGCCTTCCTCGGGGACCTCCTGCCCAGGCTGATTCTGAGCCCACACCGCCTCGAGCTCACCGCGCAGAGGGCGTGCACGTGGTGACCTGCCTGGGGCCGGGTTCCCGGCTCCGGCTCCTCCTCCCTCCAGCTCGCTCTGCTTTCTGCAGTATCACGTGCAGCCGCGCCGGGTGCAGGATGGCGGCGGCGGTAGCCGTGGGTGTCAGGATCCGGGATTGCTGCAGCCGGAGCGCCGTGCTTCTGCTCTTCTTCTCCCTATCCCCTCGACCCCCTGCCGCCGCCGCCTGGCTGCTGGGACTGCGGCCCGAGGACACTGCGGGAGGCCGCGTGTCCCTGGAGGGAGGCACCCTGCGTGCGGCTGAAGGCACCAGCTTCCTCCTGCGCGTCTATTTCCAGCCGGGGCCCGCGGTGGCAGCTGCGCCCGAGGCGCGGGTGCCCGCACCCACGCTTTCCCCGGTGGAGAACAGCACCGAAGACTGGGCTCCACGGCTAGTGTTCATCGAGGAGCCCCCGGGCGGAAGCGGTGTGGCGCCCAGCGCGGTTCCCACGCGCCCCCCGGGGCCGCAGCGCTGCCGCGAGCAGAGCGGCTGGGCGTCGGATGTGGAGGTCCTGGGGCCCCTGCGCCCCGGGGGCGTGGCGGGTTCGGCCCTTGTCCAGGTGCGGGTGCGGGAGCTGCGCAAGGGCGAGGCGGAGCGGGGCGGCGCGGGCGGTGGCGGGAAGCTTTTCTCGCTGTGCGCCTGGGACGGTCGCGCTTGGCATCACCACGGCGCGGCAGGCGGCTTCCTGCTGCGGGTCCGGCCGCGGCTGTACGGCCCGGGTGAGGTCCTGCTGCCGCCCGCCTGGTTGCGGGCGCTCGGGGCGCTCCTGCTGCTCGCCCTGTCCGCCCTGTTCAGCGGCCTGCGCCTGAGCCTCCTTTCGCTGGACCCGGTGGAGTTACGGGTGCTGAGAAACAGCGGCTCGGCCGCGGAGCAGGAGCAGGCGCGCCGCGTGCAGGCTGTGCGCGGCAGGGGGACCCATCTGCTCTGCACCCTGCTCTTGGGCCAAGCCGGAGCCAACGCGGCCCTGGCTGGCTGGCTGTATGCCTCGCTGCCGCCGGGCTTCGAGGGCACCGGGGAAGAATACAGCGAAGCGGGGATTCACTTCCCGTGGCTGCCGGCTCTCGTGTGCACCGGTGCGGTGTTCCTGGGCTCCGAGATCTGCCCCTACTCGGTGTGTTCGCGTCACGGGCTGGCCATCGCCTCGCACAGCGTGTGCCTGACCCGGCTGCTGATGGCGGCCGCTTTCCCTGTGTGCTACCCCCTGAGCCGCCTGCTGGACTGGGCTCTGCACCAGGAGATCAGCACTTTCTACACGCGCGAGAAGCTGCTGGAGACGTTGCGGGCCGCGGACCCCTACAATGACCTGGTGAAGGAGGAACTCAACATCATTCAGGGCGCCCTGGAGCTGCGTACCAAGGTGGTGGAGGAGGTACTGACCCCCCTCGGGGACTGCTTCATGCTGCGCTCCGACGCTGTTCTGGATTTCGCCACCGTCTCTGAGATACTGCGCAGTGGCTACACTCGCATCCCAGTGTACGAGGGCGACCAGCGGCACAACATTGTGGACATTCTGTTCGTGAAGGATTTGGCCTTCGTGGACCCCGATGACTGCACCCCACTCCTCACCGTCACCCGATTCTACAACCGGCCCCTGCACTGCGTCTTCAATGATACCCGGCTGGACACGGTGCTGGAGGAGTTTAAGAAAGGTGAGCAGTGATCCATCTCCCTTCCCCTTTCAAGAGTATTGCCCTTTCATAGCTATGTGAGGCTTCAGGTACTCCAAGAAACTTCTCTTCCGTGGTATCGAAAACTCCAGGAAGGACCCACCTCCTGGCTTCAATGATACCCGACTGGACTCGGTGCAGTTCCTTGAAACTGACTGAGCCGGGACCTCTTCCTCTCTCCTTGGCTTGCAGATGCACCGTTTTCCTCATTCATTCCTTTCTACCAGTATTCTTTCAGGACCTACGAAGTGCCAGGTATTGTGCAGGTCGCGCTAGTCTGGGGATAACCCTTGGAGGTCGTTGCACAGGGGGCCCCTCCATAGGTTCCCATAACAAACAGCCTTTGCTTTAAACTCCTCCCGGGGCAGGAAGCTCACCACTTCCAGAGCAAACTAACAGTATTGCTGGACAGCTCCAGCTGCCCACAGCCTTCCTTGAACTGGAGCAGAGCTCTGTAGCCTCTCTCTGGTCCTAGTTCTGCCCTTTGCATCACTTAGAGTAAATCCCAGGCGGCTTAGGCATTCTTCCTCCAAATTTAACTTCCCACCAGTCATTCGTTCAACACACATCAAGTACCCAGGTTGGGGATGAAAAGCTGACGAAGGCAGTGATGTCCTTGTTCCTTTGGGAAGTGTGTCCTGTGACATAAGGTAGATTTGGACCTGAGGAGATATTCTGGGGAGAGGAGACGACTAGAAAATGTGCAACTCCAAATGAGTGGACTATCCTTCCGTCCCTTTCTCATCCCCTTGTCAGAGGTTTGTCTTTGGAAACTGTTTTCTGGGGTTGAGTGCAATACGCTCAAGCAAAACCCGCTTGGTTACTTCAGAGTCAATCCTTTGTCATTGTAAGGTTTAACTGACCCCTCCCTAGTCAACCAGATTTGGCCCAGAGGCATTCTTGGTTGTTTTTTTAAATCAAACCTACCTTCAAGAGTTACCACTGAGAGCATTCAGAAGACTTTCTAACAGACCCTGAAAGCAATTCCAGAAATTGAGAACAGTGGCATGCATAGAATTACTGTAGAAACTTCCAGAATGATGGCTATTTTGAGGGAGGTATTCATCTGTGCATATGAGTTGGCATGTTTATTTTTTTTAAATCCATTTCCTGACTTCAGAATCAGGCTTCAAATGTAGCCTTCCTGTAACTCTCATTTGAATGTGTGGTTTTGATGACTTTTTTTGTAAAAAATTCAATTCCATTAACTCATCATCACAGATACTCTTTAGGACTTTGTATACACAGAGAAAGAAATCTGGGGTTTTCCTTCTGCTGCAATATTTTTACACAAATGAAATTGTGTTAAATGTCAAAAGGTAGCCTGAGGAAAAATGTCTAAAAGGTTCTTTCAGCCTCATATTTGGGAGAGAAGAGCCCTAGAATTTGATATCATGACAAGGGGAGAGAAATGTGTGTATGGCAGCTATTTTAGCCCAATCTGGGCTGTACTGTCTCACCTTCTTCTGTTTGTCTTTCTCTGTCCTTTCCTGAATCATTTCTACTGCATTCTGAGATTCATCCATCCACTCTCAGAATTAATCTTACACTTTATGTACTCTTGGATCTGGGTATAAAAGTCATGAAATAATATCGTTCATGTGATAGAGTGTGGTTAAGATGTCTCATTTGCATGTGTGCTGGAAAACATTTTTAATGACACTCCTGTGAACTCATTCATTCATTCCTTCAGTAGTTATTGAATTTCTGTAGTGTTGGGCAATAGGAAGACAAGACAAGACTGCCCTTAGGAAGTTATTAGTGCTAGAATAAGGACAGAACTTAGAAGCAGGAATGTGTCCTATTAACCTTTGTATCCCCAGCACCTTGCACAGTGCCTTGTACATAGCAGGCTATGCAAAAAAAAAGTCAATATTCATCTGAAAGGAGTCCCTATTGTAAAATTTCTAAATCTGGACTAAAAAGGGCTTGTTAGTGTTTTATTAACAGTTAGTTTGTAGTTATATAGATCACTCAAGAAAAGCAGGCCAAGTTAAATCCCATTACAGTGAAAGTTCTGGCAAGAAAGGTTTTGGTATAAGAAAGATATTTCCATGTCCCTTCAAAGCCTTGCTACTTATTCAGTGTGTGCCCCATGAATCAGCAGCATTGGCATCATCTGGGAGCTTATTAGATATTTACAATTTCAGGCCCTACTCTAAATCCACTGAATAAAAACCTGCGTTCTAACAAGACCCCTGGTAAGTTGTGTGTGCATTAAAGTTTGAGAAGTGTTACCTTCAGAGAGCCTTACTAAGAGTGCCTGGCAGATCTCCTTAGGATGGAATAATTGTCAAGGTGGGTGTTCTCAAGCTTCAAGCCATATAATAAGGCGGCCGTTTTCTATAAGAGTTTTATTTGCACCATAGGCTAGGAAAGGAAAGCTGAGTTAAACTACTTAAAGAAAAGTAAAATAACTTTTTAAGCAAGTCATAATAGCCCTTCCATTTCCCTCACTTCCTTGCATCTCAAGCAACTTAACCACCTAAATAAATCCCTTAGGAGGTAGGAGAGGAAAAGGATAATATTAATAGGAAAAACAGCTACCATTAATTGAGTGACAACTGTTCCAGGCACCATGCCAAGCCCTTTATATACTCAGAATAACCCTCCTGGGTAGGTATTATTAACTCCATTTTACAGATGTAGAAACTAAAGTTCAAATCGATTACATGACTTGCTCAGTTTTCCATGGCTAATAACTGTCTGAATTGTGATTTGAACTAGGTCTGCAGGCCCCTAAAGCCTATTCTTTTTCTGCTACTCTAGTCTGATTTCATCATTTACTCCCAGACCCCTCTCACCCACAGGGTTCAAAGCTGGCCTTTTCACTTCTGACTGACTGCCCAAGGCCAATTCAACTCTAGTTTCTGCAGGTTAGAAATTTAACTTTTATAATTACAATATTGTCAATATACATATTAACTTGACAAAACATTTCTACCTTACATTCTCATATCCTATCCTTCAAGCATCCATGCAGTGTTGCAGGTGAGGATCCTAAGATCTGAAAGGGTTGTTTGGTCTGCCCAAGATCATCACAGAGCTAGTACATGCCAAGGCCAAGATGCAAACCCAGGTCATGGTTTGAACTTAGTTGAAACAAGGTCACTCTTGTCCCTATGTTTTTTTTTTCCCAATGCTTCTTATGAATTGCTTATCTTTAAAAGTAGGGGGAAGGAAAATGGTCTTTCCAGTTACCGTGCTAGCTTTACAAAAAGAAAGAGTATTTTCTCCCACTGTACTGCGAATTCTTTTAGGGCAGTGAATCGTGTGTACTTTTGTGTTCCCAGGGCTGGCACAGTGACCACCAGCAATAAAAGAATAAACATTTGTTGAATCAGTGGTTTTAAAAGATTTATTTTTTAATTATTTCTCTCCTCACCCCCCCACCCCACCCCTGTTGTCTGTTCTGTGTCCATTCGCTGTGTGTTCTTCTGTGACCGCATCTATCCTTATCAGAGGCACTGGAAACCTGTGTTTCTTTTTCGTGCTTCATCTTGTTGTGTCAGCTCTCCATGTGTGCAGCGCCATTCCTGGGCAGGCTGCATTTACTTTCGCACTGGGCGGCTCTCCTTACGGGGCGCACTCCTTGCACGTGGGGCTTCCCTATGCGGGGGACACCCCTGCATGGCAGAGCACTCCTTGCACTCATCAGCACTGCACATGGGCCAGCTCCACATGGGTCAGGAGGCCCTGGGGTTTGAACCGCAGACCTCCCATGTGGTAAGTTGGATACCCTATCCATTGGGCCAAGTCCGCTTCCTGAATCAATGGTTTTAAATACCTAACTTTTATTCTATTTCTATGCAGTAATGTAGAGGTGAGTACTAAGTACAGGATAATTAGTGTTGCTTCATTGATCTCAACAAATTTCTCTTCTTCCTTCTCCTGGGTTCTCTACCCCAATTAGTGGCATCACTGTCCTGCCAGTCTCCCAAGCTAGAAACCTTGGCCACTCTCTACTCCCCCTATACCCCCCCCCACCCTCATCCAGTTAGTCACCAAGGTCTGCCAAATATTGCATCGAAGTATTTTTAGAATCTATACATAATTTAGGTCACCATTTCTTCTACTTATATTATTCATTGATTTTAATTTAGCAAATAGTTACTGTGTACCTGTAGTGTAGGCACAGTGAAGAAAACACCACCAGTAAGGCCATCTGCCTGGAGAATTCAGTCTAATCCAAGAGACAGAAATTAAGTAAACAGGATAGTGGTAAGACAATAAGGTATTATAATGCTTAGTGCCTGTTATGTAATAAATACTTACTACATTTTAGCTATGAGTATTAAATATACACACAGGCTCTCTCACCTTTGTACCCCTGTTCCTGCCTTCTGGACCCTGCTCTAGCTGTTTTTCCTTAGCCATGCGGCCACGCAAGGTTCTTCTGGATTTGGCACTGCTTTGTAAGTTTCAATCATTTTCCTGGGCCAAGAGGATTTCTGTTGAGAAGATAAAATATGAGGTTTTAGCAATAATGATGTTGCCTTGGCTTATATTTGCTTGGGAAGGAGACCGGATCTATTAAATCTCAATTTCATCAGGCGCCCAGGCAAAATTTTCATTCTGCCACTGCTTTTCCTTAAGCTATGAATTTCTGTGCTGGTGATTTTTTTCCCCCACGAATTATGTTGGAAATCTGTCAAAATGCATTAAATAGTTCTTGGTTGAAAAAATATATATATATATATACACACACAAATCTATTACTTGTTTGTGCAAACACCTCCTCAAGGAGTTTCTCTCCTTCCAAATTTTGTCTCAAATCCATCCTTCCCAATGCTACTAAAATAATCTCTGATAACGTCATCCCTAGCTTAAAACCTTCTGCAGCTCCCTACTGCTTGCAGAGTAAGTCTAAACCCATAGCACGGCTGGCAGTGCCCTCCTGACCTGCTGCTTCCTGCCCTTTCCAGCCTTTCACACCCCATTCCCTGCCATAGCTTCATGTTCCAGCATCACTGAACTCTGTGACAACACTGTACTATTTCTTGCCTTTGTCCTTTTTCTCATGCTGTGCTCTCTTCCAGGAATACTCTTTGCCTGACTAATCCCTACTCTGGCTCCTTCTTTAACACTCAGCTCAAGGGCTACCACCTCTGGGAAGCTTCTCCTATAGGCCCCAACTGACTTGCTTTATGTGCATATCTCTGTTATTGAATCAACACATTGTACTATCAATATTTATTTTTAAGTGCCCCCAATTCATGTAATGAGCATCTGGAGGGCAAGACTGTGTCTTATCCTTTGTAGCCCCAATACTTAACAATAAGTATGACACATAGTCAGTTTTCAGTACATGTTTGTTGAATGACTGAAGAAGTTAACCTTTAAATAATGTAAGGGATCTATGGAGCTCTTATGAATAAATTATCAGTTATCTCCAGCCCAATCATTTTAGACCATACAGCAGAACAAAGTCAAGCCTTAAATGTTAGAAGAAAATTGTTGTGTATATTGTTTCTCTGCTTCTTTGGGTATATCTATGTATTTCAACAATTATTTAGCCCTTCTCATGTTCCAAGCACTGTGCTAAAGATTGGGTGTCTGAAATACAATCCCTGCTCCTCTTTGTAAAGGTAGGAAGTGGGCTGGAATCCCCTTCCCCCACCCCTTTTCCGATGGCATTGCAATCCACAAGTCATCTGTCAATATATAAGTGTATGGATAAGAGAGATCCATACATAAACCATTAAAACAAAAGTGCTATAATAGAAATATAAAAATGCAATTTGGGGAGCAGATGTAGCTCTGTGGTTGAGCACCTGCTTCCCATATATGAGATACTGGGTTCAGTCTCCGGTACCTCCTAAAAAATAAAATGCAATGGAAACATGGAGGAGAGAGTAAGTATAGTTAGATGGCATATTTTACTTTTGTAAAAATTTTACTGACGTTTATAAGTTTTTATACTGCATATTCATTATAGAAAATTTTAAAATACAGAACAGTAAGAAAAGAAGTGGAAAATTACTGGAAGATAATTACCCTGAGATAATAACTCTTAGTATTTTACCGTATTTAAAAACATACTGGGAAATGAGTGTTGCTCAGTGGTTGAGTACCTGCTTCCAATCCATGAGGTTCCAGGTTCAATTCCTGGTACCTCCTGAAAAAATCCTATTAGAAAGAACATATTGCAAAAAATATTGCATGTATACAGTGACTTTAATTTTTGAAAAAGAGAACAAAGGGAAAAACCCATAGTTCTACCATCTTCCACAAATCAAATACCTCATTCTAATTCCAAAAGTGATTTTCTTTTATGATGGTCTTATTTTCACTGTGGTCTCCTCAGGGTTGAGTTCTATGATTTTGGAAGACTAATTTAATGGGTATAAAATGAAGCCTTAGACATTTCTTATATTTCTAAAATGTTCTGCTCTATTTATTTGATTGTTTTTAGGAGAAAAATGACCTGTTCTAAACAACAGGGGTAGGGAAATCAAAGGCCTCTGAACAAAACAGCTATAGAATTTAAACTCCATCACCCTAGCCCTGCTGGATTAGTAATACCATCTTCCTCGACAAAAGATAGCACAAATTACATACTCCCAGGTTACTCTACCTGTGGGCCAGCATGTCTGTAAAATGACTTATTGCCGTTTTTGTTATCAGTCTTTGCTCATTCACTCATTCATTCAGGCAATATTTATTGAACTCCTCCTTTGGACCCCACACTCTGCTGGGCACTAGGAATATAGCAGTGAGCAAGTCAGGCACTTACCAGCCCTTTTGGACCTAGTCCTACCACATGTGGCCTGTTGCCTGAGTATGTCAGACCTGCTAGTAGGTGCTTCTGGCGAGACTCATCTATTCACGGAGGAATCATCTGATAGAAAACGTCAGTGTTTTACTTTATCACTCCAGGTTCTGATATGAGCTATTTTAGCAGGAAGAATAATCATTCCATTGCTTAATTCTATGAAAACATGAGTGCTACATTCTTTGTCTTCCATAAAAGAAAAACGTTATTTTGCTTGGGTGGTATAATTACTTGTAATATGGTTAAAAATGTGTTAAACTTGCTAAATAATAATTAATACATTTTAAAGGGAATGCTTACCTTCTAAACAATAGTTAGTGCTGACAGTAAACAAATCATAGCCCATCATGTTCAGGAAGAAAGAACAAAAGGAAACAAGGAAAAGTGATTATACAAGATGGTAAATTATGGTTTTTAAATTTTTTTCATGATTGTTATTATACGATGAACATATTTTTGGTAAATTTCGTTGTTCATTCCAGGATAGAACAGCCTTCATTGTCAGACTATCTTTTTTTAAATCTCATCTAAATCCTACTGGCTGAACTTAAATTCCATTTTTCTGTCATCCTCTATGGATTCTCTTTTATTTGAAGAACATCAGACCCCACCTCAATTCCATTTTGTAGAACCAAATATGTTTGGTTGTGTTTCTAGCTCCCTTAAATAATTTGAATGTCTCAGGAGGGGTCTGTGGTTTTCCCCGTACTCTCTCAAGCAGATTTACTCCAAGGTCCATACTTTGGAACCCCTGGGCCTTCCGTAATAACTCTCAACCTCTTTTTATTTTCTGTTGTCTGTTCCAAATTGAGATTCATTCTTTCTTTCTTTGATATATTCAGTGAGCATTATTCTATGTCAGGCCTGTGCTAGACACTGAATGTAGAGTGTAGTGGGAGATAGAAACTAACCAACAGATATTGATAAATGGCGATACATGGTTTGAAAAGAAAGCACAGGGGAGCTATGCGAGCATAAAACACAGGCCCTGGGTCTGATCTTGTGGGCAGAATATTGGTGCTGAGCCTGAAATGGTGGTGGGATGGCACTGCCTTACCAGAGGAAGAGAAGGAAAAGCTTTCCAGGAGCAGATGTGCAAAGGCTCTGAGGAAGGAGGATCAGTGTGGGTGCCATGCAGAGGTCCCTGGGTTATATGGCATCCATTCCAGAAAGCCTTGCTCTGGCCAAACCAAACTTCCCTCAACCCCCAAGGACTGTCATTGTTATCTGGACAATCCAGGTCAATAACATCCTCTGACTCCTGCAGCACCTGGGCTGTGACACATAGATATGAATATAAATATGGGAAAGACCCTTACCTCTGGGAGCATGGAGGGAGGAAGGGCTGAATGGAAATGATGATACGAGGCATCCTGGGGTACAGACAAGGGCATCCAGACAACATCAGTAGGCAAAAGGGGAAGGGAGGAATAATTCCCTGGAGGGATCTGGGAAAAGATCTCTAAGAAAGAATTTCAGCTTGGCCTTGAAAGAAGGACTCTGATGAGCAGATATGGAGAGAAAGGGCATCCCAGCTGAGGCAGGGCTTGGGCTACAGAAAAAAGAAAAAAAAAGAACAGATACTACTTGTGAAGGCTGGTAAACCAAGTGTCCTAATGCTCCTTCAAGCAAAATGGCAAACTAGGTAGAAGGAAGTGTTTGTCACAAAATAATTTTTATTCCCTCAAATGCCTCAGCTATATATATATATATATATATATATTTATTTATTTATTTATTTATTTCTCTCCCCTTCTGCCCCCCCCCCCCTTTGTCTGCTCTCTGTGCATTCACTGCGTGTTCTTCTGTGTCTGCTTGTATTCTTGTCAGCAGCACCAGGAATCTCTTTTTGTTGCGTCATCTTGCTGCATCAGCTCTTCACACTGGGCAGCTCTCCTTATGGGGCACACTCCTTGCACGTGGGGCTCCCCTATGCGGGGGACACCCCTGCATGGCACGGCCCTTCTTGCGCACATCAGCACCTCACTGGGCCAGCTCCACACGGGTCAGGAAGCCCTGGGTTTGAACTCTGGACCTTCCATGTGGTAAGCGGATGCTCTATCCATTGAGCCAAATCTGCTTCCCTAAGCTGTATATTTTAACCATGATCGATGGTGATATTTCTAAAAATGTTTTATACCCATTTTTGACTTCCTTATCAGAGTATCTTAAATATAATCTTTTATTGATGACACAGGATCACAGTAATGAGAATATAGATATTTTATGGTGTATTATAAAGCATTTCTCTGTCTACTTGTTTTTTTTCTTTTTCTCTGTCCTCTGGCAGTGAGCTGTTTTCATTGAGTCTGTCCCACCACACTCCTCACAAACCCACTTTCTCTGCATCTACCTCGCTTATAGTTTCTGTTTAACCGAGAGACCAAGTAAATAGACATGTTCAGAATTCTGTGCCTGGTACACAATAAACTTCAATAAATAAATGTTGAATAAATTATTAATTAGGTTTTGACTGAGAGCCTAGGAAATGAGGTAGGTGTAGGGACTGGGACAATTACTTCTGGGACCAGATTCAAAGCTGTGCAAAGTCAGCCCTTCAGATAATGGGTCATTACTCTGCTATTTTTTGCGTGCTGTTAGCAAGCCAAACTGCGAACTGGCTTATATTCTAGTGACTAACAACTATTTTTTCCTGCCCTGGTGATGTCAGTTACCATGGCACTCCTGACGACACACTTGGCTTTTCTCTAGTTGCCTTTTAGCAGCTAAAAATTTTCTTTGTGATAAGTGTGTCGATTACTCATTTCAGATGAAGTGGAGCAGGACAATTACTACGAAGTAATTGTAGCTTTTTTTATGCTAGAGAAAGGGACAGCCTTGTTTTTCTTAATCAAGGAGGGTTGCTGCTGGATTTGTAGGATAACATTTTGTGTTCTCTTCCTGATGACTTGTTAGAGAATGATTTGATTTGATTATATAGATGAAGATCATCTAGCATGTGTCAGTGTAGCTTCCTCTCATCCTATGCCAATGGAGTTCTTCAATATTAGGAGTTCACAACCCTTTGCAAACACAAGAGGCTATAACTACTGGCACTCGTAAAATTCTGGTATATCATATATTATCACAAAGAAGCATTCTGTAAAGCTAGACTGTTTAAACTTCTAAAAACATAGAGTTTTCAAGCCAGAGAAGGAACATTGGAGATCACCTGGGATCATCCTTTCATTTTAAAGTTGAGAAAACTTAGGACTGTGGAGAGTAATAAGAGCAATCATTATCCCTTACAGTTGCAAAGACTTTACATTTGCAAATGTCTTTTCAAAACAATGTGAGGCCAATATTATTTATCCTTGTCACTCTACCACTCTGAGGCTTAGCTTCCTTATTCTTAAAAAGGGGATTATGATCTTATGTTGTAAGTTTACTGCGAAGGCTAAAGGTAATATATATGAAGTACTTAAGACTCTCCACCATTTGCCTCTTAACCTCCCTAATCTAGTTAGATGAATTGTACATGGATAGTCATTTTGTATAAGTCCTTTCTCTGATCCAGCCTATGTAAAAGTCACTGTATATAATAAGAAAACAAAATTGAGAGCTGCTTGCTTAGGATCGGGCCAAGGAGACCCAAGTTGAGCATGGCAGTTTCCTTATATTTATTTTGTCTTGCCATTAGTAGCATGGTTTCCTCACTCTGCCCTTCCTCTGACATCCCAGGCAGAAACAAAAAACAAAACAAAACAAAAAAACATATAAACAGATTTCATAGCCATATAAATGAAACCTCTCAAAGCTCCAGCCAATCCACTGAAATAAAATGTCAGGCTAAAACATTGGAAGGGTTGGACCAGAAGGCAGAAGTATGGCAGGAAGGTGGGATTGTGAGTCCTCCTTTCCCCTTCCCAGCTCAAAGCCCTTCTCCCCGCTGACTCACTATTGAAGGTGCTCGGCCTCAGCTCTGCCTGAAATGTGTTGGAAAGCACACAGGTTCTGCAAGCAGACATACCGTGTTTGATACCTGGCTTGACCACATACTAGCTGTTGGCCTTGAGCAAGTCATTTTTATTTTTCAGTTTCCATATCCACAAATTATTAACGATCCCCATTTTGCAGGGTTATTATGAAGACAAGAGGTACTGCATGCTCCCAAAGAGCAGTAGATACTGCAGTCACCACTGTGGCAAGAAATGGAAAACAGGATGAATGTTGACAGATGTTGTATACTCAGGAGTCAGCTTGGTGTAGATCAGAAACATTGGAGTAGCTGTAGGCTTTCTTCACCCGGCATGAGAACCTTCAAAAGGGTGGGTTTTAAGGTCACCCTCAAGCACCTGACTTACTTCAAATGGAGCCCCTGAGAGCTCTTCTCTCTCTTCTCGTGGGTGATAGCCTAGTTTGACCATAATCCCTGGGCTGGGCTGGAGCTAAGTGATCTGATGGACAGCTAAGACAAGGCTCTATTTGTCTTTCCATTTATCTTCCTCTATCTGAGATTGGTTTGGAACCTGAGGATAGCACCACCTACCAAGACTTAGCCAAATCACTCTGGGCCACCATGGAAATCCAGGATATGTTTAATCTGAGCCTGAAGAGAACCCGATAGCCCAGTGGGCAACCTCTAAGACCAGTTCTGTACATGTGAAGCCTGAGGTTTAAAGTAGCAAGTCTTGTTTAGTTGGGTCTTGATGATTTCCACAAACCTTAATGAGGGAGGATCTTATTCAATTCCCCTCAAATTTTGGCTGTACCATTAATTAGCCATATATTCCTGGACCAGTTATTTTCTGAATGGGAAATAAGCACAATATATTTTGAGAGATTACAGGAAAAGAAGGCAAGATATATATCAAGAAACAAACAAACAAAAACCATGGGGACCTTTAATGCCAGGATGAAGAGTTCAGAGATGATCCTCCCTGCTACATGTTATTGGGACGGTGAGTAACCTGGTAAATGCAGTGTTTAGTCAAGTCAATCTGTTCTCACTCCTTTGGTTATTTCATTCATTCTCCCTAAAATACTATCAATCTGAACTCCAGATTTATATTCCCAACTTCCCCTTGATATCTCCACTTAGAGGTCTAAAAGGCATCTCAAACTTAATCCTGTCCAAATCTACTTGGTAAATGAAAGCTCCATTCTTCTAGTTGTTCAGGCCAAAAAGCCTCTTTCTCTCTCCCCTCACATCTGGTCCCTCCTGTAAACTCTGCTTTCAAAACACTCTAAAGAATCTGACTACATCTTCCCATCTCCACTGTTACCATTGTAGTTCCAGCCACAAGTCAGTTTTCATTCAGATCATTGCCTGAGCTTCCTAACAGGTCTCCCTACTTCCACCTCTGCCCACTTATAGTCTTTCTTAACCCAATAGCTAGCTAGAGAGGGCTTTTTAAAACATAAGTCAGATCACATCACTTTTCTGGAAACAAACAAAACACTTCTATGACTTTTTAAAAAATCTTACTCTATGACTTTTTAAAAATCTTACTCAGAATAAGGGTCAAAGGCCTGTACCATCTGCACCTACCCCACCCATTACCACGCTGACCTTGGCTCCTACTGCTCTTCCTCCCATACTCTATAACTACATTGGCCTCCTTGCCATCCCTCAAGCCTTTCAGTTACTCTCCCAACGCAAGGCCTTTGCACCTTTTCTACTGCAAAGATATTCCTGCCCCCAGATCTCTTCCCCCAGATTTCCATGGGGCTACCTACCTCACTACCTTCAGATCAAGATTCAAACATCACCTTAGGGAGTTTGCCCCTAGCCTCCCCTATCTAAAATTGAAACCAGCTTACTCACACACACTGCCTTATCCTCCTTCCCTGCTTTGCCTTTCCACTTTGCACTGTGTTATATATTTTACATATTTATCTAGTTAATTATTTCTTACCCCCACTTACTAGGATGTAAGCTGCATGAGGAAATTGATTTTTTTCCATTGTGTTCAATGCTACATCTTTAGTGCCTAAACAGTGCTTGGCACATAATAGGCATTCCATAAATATTTGTTGAAAGAATGAAGGAAGGAAAGAAGAATTGAAAGACTGTGAGGGCTTTTTCTAAATAGGAGCAAAAGAAGGAAAGGTACAGAATGACTCCTGGGTTTTGACTCTAAGTAACTAGAAGATTGATGGTGAAGAAGGAAGAAGAGCTGACATAGTGCATCTTGAAAATCGTGAGTTCCAATTTGGATAAGTGATTTTGACCAGATGGCAGCTCAGGTAAAATGTCTAAAACAAATGAGAGTTCAGAACAGACACTCATGTTAAAAGTATGGAAGGGAGCAGTTGTGGCTCAAGCGGCTGAGTGTCTGCTTCCCACATGGGAAGGTCCTGGCTTCGGTTCCCAGTGCCTCCTAAAAAAAAAGCAAGCAAATAAACAAAAAAACCAACTCAGGGAAGCCAATGTGGCTCAGTGATTGAGCGCCGGCTTCCCACATATAAGGTCCTAGGTTCAAATTTTTTTAAGTGTATAGATTTGGGTCTCTGTAGGAAAGGGATGATGGTGATGTTTAAAGTAGGGTCTGCTGGAATCTTAATTTTAGAGATGAAAAGAGAGAGAAGAGCAGAGGATCAAGGGCTGGGGCAGAAGTTCTTAATTGCAACTGCATATTAAAATCACCTCAAGAAGTTTTAAACATCCCATTTCCAGAACTATACACCAGATCAAACATCTGTGGATGAGACAGAGACAGCAAGACTTTTTTCAAATTCCCCAGGTGATTGCAATTTTCAGCCAATGAACTAAAGAATTTAATACATGCTTGTTTTTGAGTGAGGATAATGTAGAGAAATCTACATTAGATGGATAGAATAGAAACAGAAAAATAGAAAGAGAAATATATACAGATAGAAACAGAAAAATATCAGTCATAAGGATGAGAAGAAAACCTAGGTAGTCTTGACCAGTTTTTCATATACTCTAATGTGCTTAAGAGTCACCTGGAGATCTTGGAAATGCAGATTCTGATTCAGGAAACTGGGGTGGTGGCTCTAAGTTCTGCATCTTTCATGAGCTCCCAGGTGGTACCAAGATTTCTTGTCCAAGGACTACAATTGGAGTAGCAAGTATATAAAGCAGTGCTTCTCAAACGTTAGTGTGCATTAGAATCACCTAGAGAGCTTAAAATATGACTTTCTGTGCCCCACGCCATAGATCTTGATTCTGTAGATCAGGTTTGGGGCCCGAGAATTTGCATTTTGAACAAGTTCCCAGGTGATGTTCATGCTGCTGTTCTTAAACACCCTTTGGGTAGTACTGAGATCACCAAGACCAAGGTGAGAATGAGAAGGTACTCAGTACTCTCTACCAAATGAAGAAAAGATGCTGCAGGGGCACCAGGGAGAAGAAGAATGTAGCAAAGGACACCGTACCTTACACGGTGAAGGTCGTAAGTGAGGAAGAAACCATGAAACCATAAAATGATTTCTGCTTTCTTTGGTTCTCAATTTCCAAGAAAGGCTTTCCTCCTTGCATCTGTATTTTATTTTGGGAACAGTTACCTTACCAAAGTGCTGTTGCTATTTTTGAAAGGGAGAGAGAGCTAATCAATTTTTTGCTCTTTATTTCAAAGCATTGAAGTTATGCTAAAAGGGTCCTTTGAGAACGCTTCTCTGTGGATGTGACTAAAACATCTAAAGACCCTTGGAGAGTATTTTGGCTTCTCCAAATACTAGTTACAGTTTGGATGGTGCTGCTACTGCCTAGCTTTCTGTCTCTTTAGGCAGGATTTCCAACCTCAGCACTATTGACCTTTGGGGCTGGATGATCCTTGTTGTGGGGCACTGTCCTGTGCATTGTAGGATTTTAGCAGCATTTCTGGCTTCTACCCACTAGATACCAATAATACACACCCTTCCCTGATTGTTGTGATAACCAAAAATATCTCCAGACATTGTCACATGTCCCCTGTGGGCCAAAATCACCCACGGTTGAGAATGACTGCTTTAAAGGCAATGCTTGAAAACCTAGTCATCCATCTAATAAATCTGATTTACAGCTTGGGTATGTTGATACCAGCTAGTGATGTGGTAATTACTAGATACCTCAGTGCTTGTTTCCTTTCTCCATTAACAGATCATCAGATAACCCCAGAGTGACATGGAGACTGCCTATAAACCAGTGGTTCTCAAACCTGAGCCAGCATCACAACCACCTAAAGGGCTGGATAAAACAGATTGCTGCCCACCCCACCCCGCTCAGGGATTCTGATTTGCTTAGACTGGGGTGGGGCCCGAGACTCTGCATTTCTTACTAGTTCCCAAATGATGCTGATGCTGCTGGTCCAGGGGCCACACTTTGAGAACTATTGCCCATAAATCAAGGTAATAATACTCAGCCTTGGCAGAACATTAGAGTCACCTGAGGGACATATTAAATGCCAAAGCCCCAACCCAAACCAATGAAACCAGAATCTCTGGGTGTAGGATCCAGTCCTTGGGAGTTGTTTAAAGCTTCTCAGGTGACTCTAATGTACCAGGATTGCAAACCACTGGACTAGGTGAAAGGCATTCCAAAACATTGGGAGGTGCTTAAAGTGATTAATGCACAACTATGTAATTATACCAAATATCATTGATTGTACACTTTGGATGGATTTATGCTTTATTAATATGTATCAATAAAATAGATTTTTTAAAAATAAACATTGGGAGGAGGGTTTCTCAGCAAGCAGCCCTGTTTAATAGAGGAAAGATGGGACCTACAGTACAACTTAATCCTGGAGAGGTATGATCCTTCATTGAGGAACCCAGATTATTCACCATTTCCAATCATAAATTGTCCTAATACTATGGCCCAAATGAGGCTCCAGCCACAAGTGCGTATTCTCCACTTCATGTCTCATCAGAGTACAGAGAGCATTGGAGCTAGAGGTTGTAAATCAGAGGCTGTGGGGAAATAGTTAAGGCTGGAGGGAAGCAAACCAAGGCTTGAGGAGCCCATAGCTGCTGGAAGTCAGGAAGGGCAAGTGTTAGCAAGCCAAATCATCAGGCTTGGGTGGGAGCTTCTGCTGAGGCTGGACACCAGCCACACGGCTGGGAGTCAAGTCAGAGGCCAGAGAGTCTATAGTTACCAGTTCAGAAGTAGGGCACCAGTGAATGCAGAGCAAAATAAGCTCTTTACAACTCAGAGATAGATGTAACCTTTATTTTTAGAAAGCACATTGGCCTCAAACCCACTGTTTCTTTACTTTTCGGCTCAGCTCAGAGATTTTCCATCTGTTGATGTTCAGTGTTTCAACAGTAGGCTCAGAGGATGTGTGAAAATATCTCAGAAAGCAGCTGCATTCAAAGGTTTTCTATGTAGAGAATTACCCTTTGCCTCTGCACTATCTTAATGAGATACAGTAGGCCTTTGGAATTATGGGAGGGTGATTTTGCCAGGGCCCAAATTGATTTGGACATGCCCCAGGGCAGAGGGTGTGCTGAGCAAATCCCTTAGCTTAGGCTATTCCTTAGGGTCTGCAGCTCAACATGGCTTTGCTGTTCTCCACCTGTCAACAGCGGTGATGGTCCTGAGAGAATACAGTCTTTTCTTTTTTCCCAGGGAAAATGGCCCCCGAGTGAGAGAAAAGTCTTCAATGGCAGTTGAAAAAGAGGTTGACTTGTTTAAGATTATGCCTAAGAAGCATGTCCCACAATGGATTCTGGAGAAAGCTGGGGACCTGTACAAACATTTCTGATTCATACAATGGGGCATTTGTGAAGTTCTCAAGAACATCTCACAAACTCTGAGTCTCTGTTGTAATCTAGATGAAACCTTTTGATAAATTGTGAAGGTCTATATAAATGTTAATGACTATCATCATTATTAATCTAAATTATTTCACAGGTGTCCTGCTTTTCTAGAAAGTTGGAGGGAAACTGAAATTAATGGACTAATAGGAAGGCATTTGAGAATTTCTCCTAGGCTGTGCAGACAGGATGGCTCAACAGAAAAAGCCCCAGTTCCTATCCACAGATGCAAGAGTAAGTCTTCAGAATCTCATAGGAGGGCAGAGGAGGCAAATAGCCAAAATTTAAGCCACTTCCCCAGGTTATGTTTACTACCAGAAAGGAAACATAACTCCTATCCATGGAAGGAGAAATAATGCATGTTAGAAACCATCATTTGCTCAGAAAAAGATGGTAATTAATACTTGGGGAAATCTGAGCCCTTGTTCCCCCAAATTGAAGTTAGGGTTAGGGTTATGAGTTTATGAGTTTTAAATACTCCTAAGTCATCCCTGAGAGTTGATGAGGTCTTTAATAAAGATGTGAACCTACTATGTCCCAGACACACAGCAATTTGTTCTCAGATTCTCACCCCACCCCCATTCCTGTTCGCTGTTTCCACTGCCCCAGAAAATCAGAAGATGTCGCCCCTGCTCCTCCATTTCTGGTCTCTGGATGGCCTTGCCTTTGTCCACTTTTTGGTCTCCATCACAGACTACACACAAAATGACAATGTATGTTCTAAGCTAACATTTTACCAGCGTTTCCACATCCAACCATTATTGCTCTTTCATTTCAACCTATTTCCTCCTTTATAAAGGAAGCGGTACCAACTTTTTTCATCTGTGTATAGGTTGCAATTTTCAGCCCCATCAGCTTCCTGTTCATTCAGGCAGTTTTAAAATTACAGCTTTACTGAGATATAATTCACATTCCATAATAGTCACCCTTTTAAAATGTACAATTCATTGGTTTTTAGTATATTCATAAATTTTTGCAACAATCAACCACTATATGATTCAAGATTTATTTTCATCACTCCCCCCCAAAAACCCTACCTATTAGTAGTCACATGCCATTTCCCCCTCCACCAGCTCCTGGCAACCACTAATTTACTTTCTGTCTCTATAGATTTGTCTGTTCTCGACATTTCATATTAATGGAATCATACAATATGTGGTCTTTTATGTCTGACTTCTTTTACTTATCATGTTTTCAAGGTTCATCCATGTTGTAGCATTGTCAGTACTTCATTCCTTTTTATGACTGGATAATACTCCATTGTATTAATATACCCGATTTTGTTTATCTGTTCATCAACTGAAGGACATTTAGATTGTTCCCACTTTTTTGCTGCTGAGTAGTGCTACTATGAACATTTCTATAAAGTTTCTATGTGCACATATGTCTTCAGTTCTTTGGGATATATATCTAGGACTGGAATTGCTGGATTAGATGGTAACTCTATATTTAACCCTTTAAGGAACTACCAAACTTTTCCACAGCAGCTGATCCATTTTACATTCCTATCAGCAATGTAGAGGGTTCCAGTTTCTCCACATCCTTGCCAACACTGGTTATTATCTGTCTTTTTTGTTATACACGTCTAGTGGGTATGAAGTGATATCTCTTTGTGGTTTTTATTTGCTTTTCCCTAGTAACTGTTGATGTACATCGTTTCATGTGCTTATTGGCTATTTGTATATTTTCTTTAAAGAAATGCCTTCTCTAGTCCTCTACCCATTTTTAAATTGGGTTGTCTTTTTATTGTTGAATTGTTAGATTTCTTTATATATTCTGGATAACAGTCATATATCGTATCATATTTGTGATTTGCAAATATTTTCTCCCATTTTGAGTATTATATTTGGAGCACAAAAGTTTTTTATTTTGATGAAGTCTAATTTACCTACTTTTTCTTTGGTCTCATTTACTTTTGGTGTCTTGTCTATGAAACCTTGTCTAATCCGGTGTGTCCTTTCCTTCTAAGAGGTTTATGCTCTTAGCTCTGACATTTAGGTCTCTGATGCTTTTTTTTTAGGTATTGGGGCCAGGGATGGAACCCAGGACCTCGTATGTAGGAAGCTGGTGCTCAACCACTGAGCCATATCGGCTCCCCTAAGTTGGTTTTTTCATTTGTTTGCTTGTTGTTTGTTTTTGTTTTTTTTGGGAGGCACCAGAGACCAAACCCAGGACCTCCCATGTGGGAAGCAGGGGCTCAACTGCTTGAGCCACATCTGATCCTCTCTGCTCCATTTTGAGTTATGTTTTGTGTATAGTGTGAGATAGGGATCCAACTTCATTCTTCTGCATATGGATATCTGGGTTTCATCACTTGTTATTAAACTCTAACACTATTCTAGATGCTATTCTAGATCCTGGAGAAATGGAGATAAGTAGGACATAGCTTTTGCCCCTCAGGGAGCTTATCCTCATAGTGGGTAGTGGGGGAATCTCATATAAATAAAGAGCAACAACATGGGGAAATAATATGTTTTTGATGCCTGACACTGTGCCTGGCCCCTAGAGTATACATAGCAAATAACAGCTACAATAATAATAACAATGATGACAACTATAATAGTAATAATTGCTATTAACCTTACAAATGCCAACAGAGAGGTATGTAATAAGTTCTGTGGGAGGAGGGTATGACTGCTTTTTAGGTGGCTCAAATCACCTTCCCTCAGGGACCTTAGAAGAGGAGGTGTGGAGAGAGATAGGGCTCTAAAAGCACTGGCCAACCTTTCTGAGGGAAGGAGGATCTCAGGCAAGCAAGTCATGGGAACATCTTTGCCACTGTGTCAGCTCAGAAAAGGGTTATGAGATTGCTGATCCCTGTCCTGGGCTGTGATGACCTCTTTCATTTGTTTTTAAAAGGTCTTTAAAAGCACTTGAAGGAATCTTAAAGGCTGATTGTAAATTACAAAATATTTCCAAAAGGGTTACCTAAGTACATTGTCTTAAATGTTTTATCAGCTGGACTTAAAATCTCTATTCCCTGGTGATATCATAGAGTGTCCTCAACTTGACCTTATAAAATGTAGACCAATGATGACTTTTTCACCTGAAAGTTATGGTACTCTTTGCAAAACATCATAAAATGTTAACATTTAATATTGGTGGCAGGAAGTATGGCTGCATTATATGTATTCTCATCTTCACATTATGAAAAGAAACCCAATTACAGAAAACCATTTTAAGAAATCACTTTTTAAATTTTCCCATTATACTGGTCATTTGTTTTGTCATCTTGTGTGTAGCACGTTAGCAGGAAAGTAAGAATACGTGCCATATATTTGAGATAAATGAGTTGGGAAAAAAATACCTCTAACTTGAGCACATTCTGTTAATTAACATAATCTAATTGAAGCTGCAAAGTACTTCAGTTCAGTTGGGGTAGGATGCGTTTATTTCAAGGAAGAATGATTTAACCACTGAGACAAGAGTTTAAAACTTGAATTTAAACACAAATTGTGTTTCATTAAAAAATAATAGTTTTAGTGTCTGATTTTAATATCCATCAACTATGGATTTTTATACAGTCTGCAGCTTACTTCATTTCATCAGGCATTTATTGGCTGTTAAATGGAGGGAACCTTGTATGATCCTTTGTCCTGAAAGAGTTTATGATCTATCCAGGAAAGAAATATTGTGTAGTGGAAGACACACACATTGCTAGTTACAAGAGGCAGCAAATTTTGATAAATGCTCTTAATGCAGTTATCAGGAGCTCAGGAGCACAAGGCCAGGAGAGGTTGGTTCCAATTCAGAATGAGGCAGATCCAGGAAGGATTTCTTGAGGAACTGGCACCTGATCTGGAAGTTGAAGGGCCATCAGAAATGACGTGGGAGAAGGGAACAATGTGAACAAAGACCAAAAAAGTGAAAATGGGGGAGGTTGAGGAAATGGAGGTGACCTGGTATATCTGCAGTAGAGGATGATTAAGGGATGTAGCAGGACATACAATTAGAAAGATAGGAAGAGCCACATAGTACAGTCTTGATAATATCAAACTAATGAGTCTGGATTTGATCCTCTGAGCACTAGGGAGCTGTGGAGGGTTTTTGAGCTGGGCAGTGGTATGATCAGATTGGTGTGGGAGCAAGTTGAAGAATACATTGAAGGTGGAGAAGAAATTAGAGACCAATTAGGAGGCCATATTTGTTGATACAAATGCCAACTTTGTAATTTCAGTTAAAAATATTCAGGAGGGAAGTGGAATTGGCCCAATGGATAGGGTGTCTGCCTACCACATGGGAGGTCATGGTTCAAACCCCAGGCCTCCTTGACCCGTGTGGAGCTGGCCCATGTGCAGTACTGATGCGCGCAAGGAGTGCCTTACCACGCAGGGGTGTCCCTCATGTAGGGAAGCCCCACGCGCAAGGAGTGTGCCCCGTGAGGAGAGCCACACAGTGTGAAAGCAAGAGCAGCCTGCCCAGTAATGGCACTGCACACACAGAGAGCTGACACAACAAGATGATGCAACAAAAAGAAACACAGATGCCAGTGCCACTGATAAGGATAGAAGCAGTCACAGAAGAACATGCAGTGAATGGACACAGAGAGCAGACAACGGGGGGGGGGGGGGGGAGTGAGAGAAATAAATAAAAAATAAATCTTTAAAAAAAAAAGAAAACCAATGAAAACAGAAAAAGTAAAATGTAGCATGATTGTAAAATAAAGGAAAGAAGGAGTCTCACATGGACTTGTAGTTTAAAAAAATTTTTAGGAGTAGCTATCTTGTGCTTTGTTACAGAAGCTTGTATGTTTAATTATGCCTCCAGCAAACAGGCTGCTCCTCTTGTCTGACATTTTTAGCAATGGCCAAGCAAGAGCTTACAAAGGGTAGCACACTACCTTTTTTTTTTCTTTTTTAATGAATAACATCTGAATCAGTACCCCAAATTTTCTCCTTAGTGTTTCTTAGCCAAGGAAAGGAACCACCTAAATTTGCAATTCAGAACAGAACCAGTGAGAACACCATTGTTGGAGTGTTCCTTTGGCAGCTATGGCAGGGGAGGCTCACTGGTACAGGGTGTCGATGGTGGGGAAGAATGTGTGGGGAAGGGTGCACCTGGTACATGCCTCTGGAATATGAATGTTATCATAGGGTGTTATCTCAGTGGGTAAAGAACCACATAATAACCAAAACAACATTAAATCCCCATCCTAGGGAGATTGCTACATCCTCTAATAGAATGGCAAGAATATCTAGAGTACTTAGGCAGTGCCTAAAAATATACTTGTACTCATGAACCAGGTTCTTATAAAATTGAAACTTAGCCTAATAATATATATTGCCCAAGAGTTATCTCCTGAAAGCCTCCTTGTTTCTCAAATGTGGCCCCTCTCAAAGCCAGACTTAGAAAATAAACTCACTACCTTCCTTCCAGCATGGGTCATGACTCCCAGGGATGAGCCTCCCTGGCACCAAGGGATTATTACCAAGGGCCAACCAACGATGCATTTGGAAAAAGACCATAACCAAAAAGGTGAAACATTAAATACAAAGGACTTTTTAATGTCAAAGAGATTTCAAAGTGAGTTGGGAGGTCATTACAGAGGTTATACTTAGCATATCTCAGGAGTATCTCACTGACTGCCACAATAAGCAAACCCTCAAAAGCGTGCTCCTGAGGGCTCTATAGACATCTGGACACTATAAGGAAGGCACACAACCCCTTGAAATCAGTACCCCATTGGTGGGCCTTACCTGGAATATATGATAATATATTTACCCAATGTAACAGCGTTATTTTCATTTGTAACTTCCCTTCACATGATTCTTCTACCTATATTTGAACTTATAATTAGCACTATACCTGTTAAATATATGTCCCAGAGACTTAGATCTTCTGTCTGTTCATATGCCAGTTGAGCACTGAATTTCAGCAGAGTTGCAGCAAACACCTCTCCAGTTCATCAGACTAACCCAGGACAACTAACAAAATGATGATGATGGACAACCCCCATCCCCAAAAGCTAAAAGTATCTACAACTGCAAGCAAAGCAGTTCCTTCCATATGCCCCATAAGTCCTAAGCTCCCTCTCAATCTGAAGTAGGGTGGGCATCATCATCCCAAAATCCTCAAGATTGAGGAATGAAAAACATGAGGGAGGAGTACAACCATAGACCAAAGTAGACTTATTGTTGTAATAACAGAAGAACTTGTAACATCGATATAACGATAGTGGTTACTGGAAGTTCTGAGGGGAGGGGGAGGGAAGAATAGATGGAACACAGGGCATTGGAATTGTTCTGTATGATATCGCAATGACCACAGGCCATTATATATTTTGTCAAAACCTATAGAATTGTACGGCACAGAGTGTATAATGTAAACTATAGATCATCGTTAGTAGCAATGCTTCAATATTTGTTCATCAATCATAACAAATGTACCACACTAATGTAAGATGTTATTAATAGGGGATAATATGAGAGGGAGAGGGGGTATGGTATCTGGGAATCCCCTATATTTTTTATATAACTTTTCTGTAATCTAAGACTTCTTTTAAAATAAAGTTTTTTAAAAAAGAAAAGAAAACAGAACCAGGAAATGTATCTATACAACAAAAGGAAATAAACCTAGGTGAAGCCAGGCTGTTAGGTAAGAGTTCATTCCCTGCGTTAGGACACAGGCCTGAACCCAGCTACCTGGGGTTGCACTTCAGCAAGGGCACTTACAGGCTGTGTAACTTTATTCAAGTTATTTAACTAATCTTCCCCTCAGTTCTTTTATCTATAAAATGGGAATAATAATGGTACTCACTTATGGGGTTGTTATGAGAATTAAATGAATTAATAACATTAGTACTCAGAATGTTATCTGGCACATGGTAATAGCTCAATAAATTCTAACTGTTATTATTATGATTGAGGGTAACAGAATTGGTGTTTCACAATCACCTTATGGGTACTGGTTGTTCTAGTTACCATTGCTGCTAACAAACCACCCCAAAACTTAGAGGTATATATAAAACAACAGCCATTCTATTATGTTTATAGAGTCTGTGAGTCAGGAATTTGCACAGGCCAAGGTAAGGCTGGTTTATCTCTACTTTACGGTGCCTGGGGCTTCAACCGGAGATGACTTGAATGTCTGGAGAGGACTTGAAAGGCTGGGGCTGGATCCACTGACATTGGTGGAGCCAATTCCAAGATGGCATCTTCACTAATCTGTCTGGCACTTTCGTGGGATGGCTGGAAGGCTGGGCTCAGCTGGGACTGTCACCCAAGCACCTACATGTGGCCTTTCATGCTGGCTTCAGGGAGTAGCCAGACTTATTACAGTGTTTCCGCAGCAGAAGCTGCATGCCTCTTATGACCCAGCCTCAGAAGTCACAGAGATATTTCTCCATTCCCTGTCTGCCCAGATTCAGAGCAGTAGATAAAGACCATGCCTCTCAATGGGAGGCGTGTCAGAGAACCTTGGGGCCATGTTTTAAGATCACCTCACTGGTAGTATTGCCTAATTCTACATGAAAAAGCTGAGACTCAATAGAGGTTAAATGATTTCCCCAGGGTCAGTTGCACAGATAGTAACTGTGGTGGTGGGTGTAGGGGTCTGGGAGAGGAGAATGGCCTTTAATCTCAATTTTCTGACACCAAGTCCTTGTCTTTTCAGTGAGATTATTCAGCCTCCTTCACCTAAGATATATTTGCTTAGGTGAGCATTCAAAGAAAAACAAATTAACTGGTTTTTCATATATTAGAAAAGTTTCCTAAAAAGAAAGAGAGCTATAGAAGTGTGTTTCACATTCACATTTAAAAGAGCTTACACACAAACTTTATATTTTAAAGAGGTCCGAGATGAGTTCAGTTAAAAAAAAAAGCCAGGGTGATGACTGATCAGACAGCAGCTTTGTATAACTGTGAAAATGTCCCAGATGCTTAAGTGATTTCATTTGTTCTTTAGGAAAATCTCATCTGGCCATTGTCCAGCGAGTGAATAACGAGGGGGAAGGGGACCCGTTCTATGAGGTGATGGGCATCGTCACGCTGGAGGACATCATAGAGGAAATCATCAAGTCGGAGATCCTGGATGAAACCGATCTGTACAGTAAGTGCACGGCCTTTGCTAGTGTCTAACAGTCATCTTATTTCTCTGCCATCATCGGGCACTGGCACATCAAGATACCCTGGCTTTTGCCACCCCTGAGCCACTGAGAACATGCTAGCTAAATGTTCATCAGAAGGACACCTTCAGGAACTGAACCAGGGAAGGGAAATCTCTGACCTTTGGGTGGAAAAGAAACTAAAGGAAACAAACTGGCCTTGTGTCTGTCCCCTCATGCTGTTCCTCTTCTGTCTTTGTCCATCTCGACACAGACCTCAGCACCACCTGGGGTCCCACTTGTAATCCTTTTACACCCACCAGCCGTTGGCGCTGCAGTCAGGAAGACTGCCCGTCCTGCAGCCTAAGCCAAGCGCTTCCAAGCCCCTGCTTAGACGTTGCTTTTCTCCTAGGTCTTTCCAGCCCTGCCACCCTGGGTTTCTCCTCCCGTCCCCCCACCCCCACCCCACCAAGCACCTGCCTGGCCCCTGGCCTTGCTAACCCTGCTCCCTACTTGCTGGTCTCCTCATCCTACCTACCCACTCTCAGGAGCAATCTGAGCTTCCCTGGGTAGGTAGCAACTACTTTGGGCTTCTGAGTCTTATCACAGCTTTTCTTGCCAACATTACAAAGGCATTCTTTGTCTCTGGGATGGGAGTGTTACATAATCTGTGGGAGTCACTAGGCCAGGAAGTGTTTCTGCCTCAGAATCGCTTCTAATGGGGCAGCAACCTTTTTTCTCCCCTCAGATAACTCATTTCAGACCCCTGTCCTGACTTTGCTAGAAGTAGCCTTTCAGAAACTGGTTCATGGTAGAAAAAGCTTTGATATGTAAGGCTGTGCAGCTGGCGTAATGTCCGGTTGCATTTAGAGATCAAAGCTATAGGGTGGGCCAGGCCTTGATAAAAAATAACCGAGTGACACAGAGCCGCCTCCAGGCACCTGTTGTTGCTTCACTGCCCTCACCTCCCCCCCCAGGCCTGTCCTCTTCAAATGAGAATTGAGCTCAGAAACTTCCTCTCTACCCATTCCATTTTCCCTTCTCCACCTCTGCCCACCATTCTTGATTTAGAATTCCCCTCTCAGCCCTCTGTCTCAGTAGCTTTGTTGAAGAAATTCACACTAAGGTGTTAGTGGCTGATATACACTTAAATAAGTTGCTCCTGGTGTTTGTTTTAACAACTGTCAGTGCCCACTACTGACATCAAAGGAATGAAGAAGAAGGATCGGAGGGAATGATTCTTCGATGAGGAATGTTATGTGGCACTCTGATGGAGAAGGCAGAGGGGATATTTAGGCAAACAGGTCATCTGGATCAGAAGGTTGCTCGCTATGAAAGCAAACAAACTAGAAGTATAGAGCCTATACTTCTTTGGGCCACTCTCTTGCTCCGTGATCTTTTTTACAAAGGAGAAGGTTGGCTGCTGCCGCCCTTATAAGTAAGCGCCTGGCGTGAGTGCTTCAGACTGAGGAGCTGGGAACGCTGTGCTACCCCCAGACATGCCTGACCCTCAGGACGCCTGGTCTGGATCGCGCCACTGTTGCCCTGTGCCCAGTGGAGCAGGAAGGGCCCTGAGGCCTTCAAGCAAAAGGGGTGTTAAATCACGGACCATATGACTGAGAGGGCCCCAATGAAGGACAGGCCCACAACTGAGCAGAGCAGATGGAAGGCGAAGGAGTCCCATAGTAGAGGGCAAAAGTGAGCCCTGGAAGGGAAGGGGTAAAAGGAATCAGATTCTGGGGCCTGGTTCCCTGTCCCTGGAGTTCCCTGCCTTTTAATATCCATTGTGTCCCCTCAGCCTGCACTAGAAGTCCCAGCCCCACCCCTGCAGCCTTACTTTTCTCCACGCCAAGTATGGAGAAAACCTATATCCCTTTCCCTGTTCCCCCTTAATAAAGCCTGGAAGTTTCAAAATTTTACTCAAAATTAAGGGGAAGCAAATGAGAAATGACCAAAGACACCCCTCCCCCAAAATTTAAGGCAAGCTTTAAAAAGTAAGTGTGAAAAAATTAAATTGGAAAAAGCACATTTTCTCAACCAATAATTATATGCCCCATAGGAAGGCTTTCTGGGATTCCAAACCCCATCTATGGCCCCCACTCTGGGAACCCCATTTTATGGATTGTAGGCTGTTCCTGTTGCTTCTCCTCCCTTCCCCCTTTTATTTTTCCCAATCCTCTCCCGGTGGACGGCTGGGATTGAAGCAGGAGAATTGTAGGTGATAAGAGGAGGTGGCCAGCTACCTGCCTTGGGGAGCATGACTGAAGGTTCTCAAGGGGAACCCCGTGGGTTCTCTGGGTCCTTGCCCGAGTCTTGATCGCACAAGGGAAAAAGTTTATTAAGAAGCCAGCAGAGGTCAGGAGATCATGTCTCAAATCTGCACCCCCCTCCCCAAATAAAGGAGACAAAGGATTTCATTAGAATTAGATAATGAGAGGTAGGGACAGGGATGCCACTGGCTGGTTCCAACTGCAAACTGGGGTCTGCAAAGTGGGCATCAGAGAAGGGGGAAAAAGGGTGAGCTGGTAGCCACTGTTTTGGCCCCTTTGCTCTCCTTCAAGTGTCCTTGGTCTCAGGCTTTTTCATCTAGTGCATCTTTTATTAGGTTCTAGATAAGGGGGAGAAGAAAACAGGAGCTTGTTAGGAAGCGAGAAACAGGAACTTGATAGGGAGTGAAAAACAGGAACTTACTTTGTGACTAAAGGCAGTTTTCATTAATAAATAATGATGCACAGCTACATGCTGCGAATTACAGGAGTGAGATTATATAGTTAAAACTAAAATATCATTTGTTAGCTTGATCTAAAAATTAAAGCTGTGGTGTAATATGTATCATATACTGCTTTTGGTCTCTTTCAGCACCACTTAGAGCATGGTTTAAATCAGCAGGAGGTGACCAGGCGTTCTGAGCTCTGGCAAAAGGAGAGAGGTAGAAACCCCTAGGTCCTGCCTACCTCCTTGATGCTAAGAATGCAAGTCCTCATGTTAGTATGACTTTTGTAAGCACTTTCACAGTAGTTTCTGGTTGGAATCTCATAAGTGTATGAGATGAGTAAAAGAACTATTATTAAATATTATTAGCCTAGATTTTAAAAAAAAAAACACTTATCCTTAGAGAGGCTGCACAGTAGTAAGTAGAGGAGTAGCCCTAGAACCTGAACTTGGAGCCCTTTTTCTATCCTGTGCCTCCTAAGTGTAAGTCACACTGAGACCATTATTGCCATCTCCCACCTTCTATTCCTTATTAGCATCATTCCACTCCCTGGGATCAGATGTTGTGCTGTCACCTATAGTTGACGCTTTACAGAAGTCTGTGTGGTCCCAAAGGATCTTCCTGTCCCATTTGACTGTGGGAAACCTCCAAAGACCAATAGTGATTCTGAAATAGCTACAATCTCTCCCTTGCGATCCTGCAGCCGATAATCGGAAAAAGCAGAGGGTCCCGCACCGGGAGAGGAAGCGGCATGACTTCTCCTTGTTTAAGCTTTCCGACTCGGAGATGAGGGTGAAGATCTCTCCACAGCTTCTGCTGGCCACACACCGCTTTATGGCCACAGGTATGGCTCTGCCCCTCCACCCCTACCCACTCCATGGGTCTGCCAGCAGGGCAGATTTTGATTTGATTTCCAGTTCTTCCAGGGCAGTTTTTCCACGCTGGGTACCCATTAGCATCAAGCAGGAGGCTTTTAAAAAGCACTGATGCCCAGGCACCAACCCAGATCAGTTAAATCAGAATCCTTAGATATAATTTTTAACACCTCCACACCTAATTCCACTGTGTAGCTGGGACTAAGAAGCACTGTCCTAGGAAAGGAGATTGCCTCAGATAGGCAACAGGATGCACACACTGTCACAATGAGTCCCAGGCCTGATCTGGGTGAGGAAGGAGGACATCTCAGCCCCGATTTTCTCTCTTCTGCATGAGGAAATAGGTAGAGAACCTACTGCTGTACTTTTGCCTTCCTGCACTTGCTTCCTGAAGAGGGTCCCTTGAGCTAGCCTCCTGCCCCTTTAGAGTTGGGGTGCACTGGAGAATTTGTGGAGCAGGGAAAAGCATTGACCTTCCTGGAAGCAAGATCCTGGGATCCAGAACCCACAAAGGCCAGGTATGACTTTGAGCTCCAAGCTCTTAAAATATGGAAATGGACTGTGAATCTTGGAATCTTTAGAAAGATGAAAAGATGGAAGGATCCAAAGATAAACTTCTCCTTCATGAAGAAGGTAAAGTTTGTCTTTGAACCCTTTCACCTTCTCATCCATGACCTAGATATTTAATTAATGCAACATGTATTTACTGAGTTATAAGTGCTAGCACTGTTCTATGTCTTGAAAAGCAAAAAAAAAAAAAAAAATTATACTGGAGCTTCTGTAAAATAGGATTTTCAATCTGTTATCCAGATCTGAACACAGGTTTGTTTGTTTTTTTAACTACTGGTTCATTTCCCATAGGAAAACAACTGAATTTGTTATAATATATCATATAGTAGTATAATATGGTATAATATGCTATAATGTGATGCAATACATGATCTGACATGATATCATTATATATCTATTCATACATGATAATATCTGTAATAGGTCAATATGGTACAATGATGCTTCACATTGACAACTTATCGGTAAAATAATTAACTGTCTCTATTAACTTGGGATTTCATTTCATTCAACAGACATATATCCTACAAATAAGTCAGATTAAATTCGTTTGTAAATTTAATTGGATTACAACATTAAAGTCTTTGTCATCCACATGATTAGTTATGGTGCCCAACTTTAAATGAAATCAAAGAAAAAAATTAATGATGAAATTGGCATTTCCTGCATGATGACCTATAGCTTCTGAGGTTCTAGTGCAGGGACACACATCCCCAGAGGGCCCGGGGGTGCCCTCAGAAGCACCCTTGGTTTAGGATCACCCACTCCAAGGGACTTCAGAAGCTCTGCCAGTTTGGTGCCCAGCAGCATGAACGGGGCTGGTGCTGGGCTTGTGCCCATTCCCACTCCTCCAAGCCACCACTGCTGCAGTGTGGGGGGAGACGTAGGAGATGCTGAGTCCTCCCCACCTCCCACTCTCCCCTAGAAGTGGAGCCCTTTAAGTCTCTCTACCTTTCGGAGAAGATCCTGCTCAGGCTCCTGAAACATCCCAACGTGATCCAGGAGTTGAAGTTTGATGAGAAAAACAAGAAGGCCCCGGAACACTACCTCTACCAGCGCAACCGCCCTGTGGACTACTTTGTGCTGCTTCTGCAGGTGAGTGGGAAAGTCAAGGAACCTCTGGAAGCAAGACAAGGGTGTCTCCTGGCTGAGGAGAAATGGTTGTGCCAGGGTCCAGTACTTGGCTGGCTGTCTTAGGAATGAGGTCTGTTGGGGTGGACGTTTCTGCATGACCTACGCAGATGGCTGGGGACCTTGGAGTGGTGGGAACTTTGATGGCATTTAGTCAGACTGTTCAGCAATGTTTGGGGTGGGATGGGGTGGGAACTCTCCAGCAGAGGGGCTCTGCTGCTGAACTTCCAAAACTGCTGCTCTACAGAATCCTTAAAACCTCCTTGTCTCTGCTTGAACATTGCCGGAAATGGAACTGCCCCCCGCCACCCGCGTTGTGGACTGCTCTTGTTCAAAGCCCTTCCCTCAGTCAAGCTGAAATCGCACATCTCCGACTTCCACGCGCTGGTCCTTGCTCTGCTGACTGGAGGCACACGGAACTCCTCTGTTCTCTCTGCCCGGTTTCAGCCCTTGCAGTCCCCAGAGTCTTCTCCCCCTTACAAGGATCAGAAAGGGAAAAAAGAACTGAGTGAAGGAGGTGCAACTTCTTCCCAGTATTCACACAAGTACGCGCGCCCTCTTCCGCAGGTGCCTGGACGGGTGTGTCCTAAATGAGGTCAGGCAGGGCTCTGGCTGTGACGCTGCTAGTGCCCGTCCTGGCTCCACCATTAGCTCCTTCACTCATTCCCTGTCTTGTCCTAACTGAATCTTAGGAACTCTAGACACACTGATGGCTTTAAAATCTTAATTAAGTTCACAGTGACTTAGAAATGGCCTCTCTTTGTTACAGTCTACCTTCAGCCTGTCTGCTCTCTGACCCTGTGATATACAGCCTTCCAAATAGCCTCAATAAAATGGCCTCTATTCTCCAAAACTGCAGATGCACTGGATCCTGTTACATTGTTTACATTGTAGAACAAACATGTGCACTCTGCTGTCTTATGCTTAATATAAACTGAACAGTTTTCAAATGAAACTTGGAAGGAGTCAAATGTAGTGGTAAGTGTGCAGGTTCAGAAATTGGAAAAAACTGGCTTTAAGGTTCCAATGTTACCATTTCCTAATTAACCTTGGCCAGGTTATTCAACCTCTCTGAACCTCAAAATGGGTTCATCCTTCAACTGGGGCTAAAAACTGTATGGACCTCAAGGGGTGTGGGTCCAATTGAATGAGAATCCTCTCGTGCCTTTGCACAGGATCAGGCCCATAGGCACACCCTGTTCACACTAGCTATCATTATTATTGTGATGAATTAAACAAGCTTCACCCAGAATTAACTTTTGTCTCAACCAAACGTAGACATCAGGTAAAGAGTCTGTTAGAGCCTACTCTTAGATTAAACCAGTCTTAACGAGGGTTAGCTGGTGGCTGGGCCTGCATCATGGAAGGGCCATTATGGTATTACAAGGAATACTTGATTATTCGTGACTGGATGCTGCTTTATAAACTAAGCAATTTAATTTACTGCAAAGAGCTACTGAAGTCGGTCGGAGGGGCTACTTCTGTGAGTCAATCTGGACAGAATTAACATTCTGCTGAGATAAGAACATAAATCCACTTGTTTTCTAGGCTGAAGGGCTTAGGGTTCTCATCAACAGTAGACCTGGAAGTGCTCGTCCACACCTTTAGTACACGTCCTTCTTTCTCCAGGGTAAAGTAGAGGTGGAGGTTGGTAAGGAGGGCCTTCGCTTCGAGAATGGAGCCTTCACCTACTACGGGGTCCCAGCCATCATGACCACTGCTTGCTCAGGTATTCTTACTACCAAGCCATCGCTGATTGGGGAAGCAATGGGGTATTGGAAAAAAAGCTGGGTCCAAGTCTCGGCTTTTCTTTTAACTTGTTTTAGACCCTGAACAAGCTGATGAGCTTCCTGGGCTTTAGTTTCCTCTGCTGCAAAATGAGTGTAGAAGCACTTGTTAGTCACAGAGTTTGTTTGTGGAAGTACCTGGTAGACTGTAATATTATCAAGTGTTAGGAAGGCACAGTGGTATTTTTCAGTATGAAGGGAAAAGTTTGTTTTCCCTCCTCTTCCATTTGGTTGCCCAGTTTTTACCGGGTGCCTGGGGTGGGGTGAACAAGGGGGATTCCTATAAGAAGGTGTGTTTTCTGAGTTCCCTCTGAAGCACGCTGCATCCTTCTGTCCTTAGATAACGACGTGCGGAAGGTCGGAAGTCTGGCTGGATCCTCTGTCTTTCGTATGTATTTTCTCAAACCCCTTCCTCGTCCTCCCGGTTGTAGTCCTGCCTTAGCCCACTCTGGGGACCTGGACCCAGCACCTTGAGCCGGGGCTGGGGCCAACAAACACTGGCAGCCTCTTGGTAATGCTCTGCCAGGAACACTCCTTCCTGCCAGGTATTCACAGACCATGCGGGCTTAGTTCTATGTGTCTGGAATGTCTTCTGCTGCTTCTCTGCTCAAATGCAAGTGGTGAACAGTGGGAAGAGAGGGGGCAGCATCTACTGCCACCTGTCAGAAGGTGATTTGTGTGCAGCGATCAAGGTTCAGCCGTTCCTTCTCTGCTATGATCATTCACCACTGGCCTTTACTTGAAAACCACCATATGCTTTTCTTGTGTCTGTGGAGTTTGTCCTTAGTAAGAAATGACTGCAGGATCATGGGATGTAAATCCCAAGCTGGTGCAGTATGTTGCTTATCTGCTTCTTCCTTGATCACCCTCTCAGCTGGTGGAGAGGTGTCTGCCAGCTGGCTGTGCATGCTGATGATGGGGGCTGGCACAGGGCTGCTGGCTGGTTTGCTTTGCCCCTTCTGTGCTGCACCTCCTCACTGCTTCCCGTGCTGAGTCCTTGCAACTTATGTTCGGGGCATGACATTTAATGTGATAATAAGTGTGATTCAGAAATAATTATTTCTCTAGATTTCTTTCTCATTCACTGATCTGAATTTTGCACTGCTTTCAGCTGTTAGTGTTTATGCTGGTATTTTAATACCAAATGGGGTGTTTTCTTTCATTATAAAATCTCATTTCTTTTGGTCTCAGAGCTTGTTATCATAGTCCCTGGCACATGGTAAGGTAGATACCCTCTGAACACAAAGAAGCTAAAGCTGGTGACTTACCTAGATGCACTTCAGTGTCCTCACTAGCTCATAACTTCCAATGAAATACAGACTTTAGACCCATCATATCTGGAAATACAATTTCTATGTAGCAATATTGGAACAATTTTCAGTGTAATTACACACTCTAGCCCAGCAGAGGGCCAAAATGAAGTCCAAGCATGAGCTCACATTGAAGGTGAGACAGAACTTGAGTTGAAGGATATCTGCAAAATAAAACACCCCAATGCATTACTATACTTATGTAAGCCAACAAATCTCAGTCAGGATTGATGAGGGCTTTAGTTTAGATGAAGGCAGTGTTAGTATTCAGTTTAAGAATTCTGCATGAGTGAGTACTGGACTACAGGACTGGGTAGCCTCTTCCCCTAAAGGAAATTACCACCCATCATATTCAGTATTTCTTAAGAATTTTCAGGGATTTTTTTTTTTAAAGAAACTCAGGGACCCCTCACGGTAGAGTAACTTCTGAGATACCAATATGTTGCCTAGAAAAGTTAGCTCTATAGTGGTTCTCTCAGAAGATTAGAAGAGGTAGGAACTCTAAGAAACAAGAGCTCTGTCAGGTACCCAGCTGATCCCAATTTAGATGATGTTCATTCTTGAGGGGGAAAAAAAAGGAGGAAGATGGTGTCTGATTTCTGTTTTCCTCCTTTATTCCCTTACTGTTTCTATATATTTTTTATCAAAATCTTTCCATTTCATCAATGAGATAGGAATAAACTTGAAACACCCACCTCTCTTTCAAAACTGGTTAACTAGAAGAAAGCTTTAAACTCACTTTTGCTCCCCATTCTTCTGAGCATCCTTAAAAATCTTTAGCAAGAAAAAGAAATCTAGATAGCCAAAAGAGGTAAAGAGAGCTTTTCCATCTCACTCCAAGCGCTTCCTTTATAATGGAGGGAAGTATGAAATAACTGCAAAGGTTGGCCACACCACAGTTGTCCCAAGGGGACACTCAGCCCAGGTCTAGCTATCCAGAGACTTTTGCTGTCTAGAACCTGGGGTTGTAGGTCAAGGGAGTGCATAAGGCTGAGCCATGAGGCAGTGAACTCTTGTGGTGTTTTGGTCTAGCAAGCCACTCCTGTCCTTGAAGCCAGGCTGCAACTTTATCAGGCTTTGAAGGTGAGAAATGAGATGACAAGTTTGCCAGAACACTTGCCCTGTGACCTATGCCTCAGAGTTGGACTTGAGGTTACAAGTAAGTGGCTCTGGTTTTCCTGTGCAGGGTGAAGGGAACAGAGTCAGTACTGCCTCCTTCATCCTGGATTTGGTTGCCAGGGAACCCAGGAGGACCAGGGTGGCCTAACACCCTGGAGGAACAGATGCACACAAGGGTGTGTGGTGTCAGGCAGGGAGAGAACAGGTCTCCTCTCCATTTGGCAGTGTATTCTGCAGCCCAGGAACAACTGTGATTCATCTTGAGACTATGGGGTTTCTTACTCCAGTGTATTCTGCAATGTTAGGGGTTCATTCCAATATCTTTAACGACTCAAGTCAGAGTAAATTCTTTTCAGGTAAGTATAAACCTTTCCCTTTCCATCTCCTGCTTTTGTGGGTAACTTCAAGATAAAACCATTTGGTGCAACAAAGAAGACTACAGGAGCTGCCACCACCTATAAGCTTAACCTCATTTAGCTTCTCGAAAAAGCTCTGGGAATGATCAGAGAGGAGGAAAGAGGATAAATTCTTGTCCAGAAAAACCACTTGATCAGGGTCAAGATGGGGGAAAGACTGGGGTGTTTCTACACACTTCACTCCACCCAGGTCCCACCTGAGAGGCAGGCAGAGAGGTGCTTTGGAACACTTGACCTTGCTAAGAAGCGACGATGATTTAATTAATCAAGTTGAGTCACACGAAAATTGCTAGACATGCTGATCTTCCCTTGTCCAAAGCCCCTAGCAATGCCCAGTTGCTCACCAGCACTGTGACCACCAGGGAGCTCCTGGGAGTTGGAGGTGGGAGCATGCACTTTGCATTAGGATTCTGAGTGCCTCTAGAGGTGTCTTCCCATGGGTGAGCAGGAGACGTGTGGCAGCTGGGAGAACCTGGCAGGAATGCAGTGCTGGGCTGCCAGCGTGTGTGCTGGCTCAGATGAGGCACCTCAGAGGGGATCCTGCCCACTCACTCCCCAGTGGGGCATACCTGTTCTCTCTGGTGTCTTGGATTCCCTCTTAGATTATTGTGCATCTTTTCAGAAGATCTTTAGAAAAGTTCATTTTATTTCCCTGTGTCTCTGGAGAGTAACTTTGCAAGACGATGTGATTTGCATGTTTTCAGAGGCAAGATTCCTTTTTACATAGAAATGTGATGTTGTGAAGATTCAGGAACAGACTGTCTCACCTACTTTGCTCTTTGTCTTTCTCCTTTTCTGTTTATCTTTCCCTTCGCATCTCACAAACGCTTGGCCCCTGACTCTTTAGTGCCTGTCTCTGTATCTCGTACCTTCGCCTTCAGCAGAGGGGACTCTCTGGCAGGCTCCCCAGGTAATCATGCATGGGTATTTCGGGTCTCTGTAGAGCCAGTGGGGTTTGCACTCTGTAGAGCCAATGGTTTTTGTCACTGTCCTGCAGGAGGACCAGTCTCTCCCAACAGGCTCTCCCACAACTAAGGAACAGCAATCTGCACAAATAACATTCATTTGCACACACAGCCCAGGTATTGCTGGTTCAGTGACATCATTTGTGAAATTAGCTCCCAGGGATATATCTGTGTATATGTGGAGAAATGGCGGGGTTTAGGGATGGCTGTGAGTTCTTCCTTATCATATATCTGGCTGCAGAGTGGAGGGATACTAGGTGCAGCAGGAGACAAATAGGAAGAAACAGTCAATGCCAGAGTTTATTCCTACCGATTTCATCCACTTTTCCTCCTATCTGGTCTCTGCCTTTAGCTAGCTATTAATCCATCCTCACCTTCCTAGTCATGTTCTATATGATTATTTTATTCTCTCTGGTCCTGCTCATACAAAAGGATATAAAAATTTCCAAGCAGCTTTTCATTAGATTTCATTTCGCTTGTTAACTAAATTAAAGTTATTGGGTTTCTTTTTAATCAGGTAAAGCAGTTACTGATAGAGCTACACAGAAACTCAATGGCCAAATAGTATGTAATAAATCTGAGCAATCAATTGACTGTTTATATAGTTTTCATCTATAGAGGTAGATCCTTCAGGCTCATGAGGCAAGTAATGAACAAACAGGTCCCGGAGATTTAGTTTTGATATTGCCCTGCAGTTAGAACACAGTCTGATTTCTTATACCCTCCATATCTGAATCCCTTATCCCAAAGCTAGGGTAATGCTTGTTGGCTCTGCCATATTCTTGGTCATCAAGAATCCAGTTAATGTTTCCCTGTCTGTACAGTGGACTCTCAACTTTCAATAGGGCTATACCCTGAGACCTCAAACCCTCATATTTGCAAATTCAGAAATACTTATATGCTGGCTTCTATTTTTTCCCAAATCACAAGATAAGTTCACCACCTTCTTACCTTTCACCAAAGTTTGCTCTCTTGCTTGATGGTGATTTTCACCAAGAAAAAAAGGTTTTCTCACTACGTGAGCACCCATGCCTTCATCAGGACTACAGAACAGTACAGGAAATGAGAGACGCCAATCTGGTGCTCACACTGCCTAAATTGTCTGCTTTTATGTGCCAAAAGAATTAGTAATTTCCACATCATGGGCCTTCAAAGTCTTCACATGTGAGTCTTAGTAAATGCCAAGAATGTACTAGAAAGCTTGGGCAGAAAGGGAAAGTACACATTTTAAAAAGATTTCCAACCAAAAGGATCAAGGAGAGATTTTAATCCAGACAACCTAGTTAATTATACTATCCCAGGTAAAGGAAGGCTGATTCTGGCTCTTCCGGATTGATTATGAGGAACTTCATGGTAGCTCAGTGTTAAACAGGGACCTGCTATGCCATCTCTCCTGCTGGGACTTCAGATCCAACTCTGTTGGGCCCGGATGACCCTGCATGCTTTTTAAAAATTTTTATTTCTAAATAAGTTTTCAGTTACATAAAAGGTACATCAAAAATATAAGGGATTCCCAAAAACCCCATCCCCTCCCCCTCTCACATTTTCCCCCATTAACATCTTTCATTAGTGTGGTTCATATGTTACAGTTGATCAACACATACTGAAGCATTGCTACTAACCATAGTCTATAGTTTACATTATGGTTTACACTTAACACCACACAATTTTATAAGTTTTGACAAATGGAGCATAATGGCCTGTATCCATCAACGCAATGTCATGCAGAACAATTCCAATGCCCTATGCTCTACCTATTCTTCTCTCCCCCTCCCCTCAGAACTTCTGATAACCACTGTCTTTATATCAATGTTACATCTTCTTCTACTACTAGAATAATAAATCTTTGGTCCATAGTTGCATTCCCCTCCTATGTTTGTTCATTCCTCAGTCTTGGGGATTTGGGAATGGTGCACCATGCCTCCTCTGCTTCAGATTGAGAGGGGCTTAGATCACACGGAGCAGATGGATGGAACTTTCTTGCTTGTAGTTGTAGATACTCTCTGCTTTTGGGGATGGACGTTGTCCATCATCATTTTGTTAGTTGTTCTGAGGGAGTCCGATGAACTGGAGATTAGATGTGGGATGCAACTCTGCTGAGATTCAAGCCTTAACCAGCATATGAACAGACCAAAGATTTAAGTCTCTGGTATAGTGCTAATTATGTTTCAAATAAAAGGGGGAGAAGAACCATGTTTAGGAAAATTATAAATAAGTCTAACTCTGTTACATTGGGGAAATAGGTTATCAGATATTCCAAGGTAAAACCCCCTGATGGGGTGCTAATTTCCTGGGCTTTTCTGCCCTGCCTTAATATTGAGGGCTTGACATACTGGTCTGTTTTCTTTCATTAGGCACTGCCTTTGTAACCCTCTATTTGAGAACATAGGAGGACTCCCCAGGATGGAAATTTATATTTTCTTGTTTACTGTGTGGGTCTCTGCCCACTGAGATAACACCCTATGATGAGATGAACACATTCATATTCCGTAGGCGCGCCCGCATGCTCTTTTTTCTTATTTTTTTTTTAAATTTATTACGGTAAAATATATATAAAACATAAAATTTTGTCATTTTAACCATTTTTAAGGGCACAATTCAGTGGCGTTGATTACATTCACAAGGTTGTACAGCCATCACCAATACCATTTCCAAAACTTTTTTATCACCCCAAATAGAAAATCTCTCTCATTAAGCAAATAACTCCTATTCCCTCCCACCTCCTCCCCCAACCCTTCTAATTAATTTTGTCTCTACGAATTTACCTAGACTATGTAATCCCCCAAGTGAACTCATACACTCTCTGTCCTTTTGTGTCTGTCTCATTTCGTTTCTCATAATGTCCCTGAGTGCTCTTTCAACCATCCCTACTTTTTTTTTTTCAGCCATAGGTACTCAACCCAACAGGAAACAGGTGAGAGCAAGGCTGCCTTTTTCTCACCCTTGGTTTAACTCTCAGGGTGGAGAAATGGTGGGCGTAGTAGGAGAAAACAAGAGGTGGAGAGGCGAAGAGGTCGGGGGGTGGCGCAGGTTCCTTCTGCTCGTTCCTCCTCTCCTTCTTTCACTGGGTCTCTATCTGTAGCCAGCCACCAAGCCTTCCCAGCCACAGTGCTACCACTGGCACGCTTGCTTCTATTCCAAATCACTGTAAGAAGCAGGCTCAGAGTCAGGGGGGCTTGGAAAGAAATTCTAGGCACCCTCTGGACCCATTCTTGATTCATGATTGAGATATATTAATTTACATTTTACGTTACAGGAATTTAAGTGTACAAAGAACGCTGTCATTGTTTTACTTGATCCCCACAATCATCTTATGAAATAGGCAGGGAGTTGTTGTTAGCAAACAAAAGATAAGGAAACAGGCTCTGAGAAATGAAGCCATGGAGTCAATGTCACAGTGTAGTAAGCAGGTAAAGGGATGAGGCTCTTAGATCCCCCTTAAGAGCCCCTTCTGGAAGGCTGTGGTTTATTTGCATTTAATGAATAATGAATATGATGCTCATACTGGATTGAGGCCAGCAATCCCTGCCCCAAATATTGCCATCATTATCCATAGGGACTTTCTTTCTATTTCAGTCTTAGTTTGAAATAGGAGGGCAGAGTGGTTTGTGGATTCTCTCCAGGGTGTGGCGTCATTAGACAACATCGTGGGAGCTTCCATTTAAAGGAAAGGCTGTCCAGCCCACTGGAAGTACATAGGCCCACTATGGTTATCATAGCCCCTCTCCCCATCCAGTCCTTCATTCTTCTCCTGACAGCAGATATAATTTTGGGTGACCCATGGACAACCTTTATAAATCCACAAAAACACAGATAGAGAAGCTACAGAACCAAAAGTTCTTTTTCAATGCAGATTGTCCATCTGTAATGTGCTTTGAGATCAGTGATGATAGAGTTTTCTTCCAGAATATACAGGGACTCCCTAAACTAATCTTTTTAAAACTTTGCGAAATGTGGTAAGTAGAAATATTCCTATGAGTTGGCTCTTATGTAGTAAACATTTGGGAACTGTTAAAGCTGCGTGTAACATGAGCAAGCTCATCTGGAATCCTAACTTGGGCTGACTTGCAGAGTTCACACTGCAGCTTCCAGAACTTTGACAGAGAGCTTTTGGCATTTGATTGTCTGATGTTGAATATTACCCCAGAATAGTGAATTTTAATAATCCCAATTTGTAGTCTTACAAGCCAATGTAACTAAACTTCCCCATCCAATTTGAAGAACACAGTTGGCTCATGGCAAATGACCATGCCCAAAGTGGGATGTTCCCCCTCAACCCTCATGATGCTCCTAAAGATGTAGGCAAGTAGCCACTGAACTCCACTTTAGCCCCATACTGAGAAAGGGGGTGCAGCAACCTACTTCTGTGCCTTGGCTTCTGTTCCCAGGATAGAGTTGTGAAGGGTACCTGGATCCAGGGGTGACGAGTTGTCACCCCATAGTTGTGTGTAGGTTTTAGGGGCCCTGCCTATTAATGCTGAGTGAGAGAAGATGCCATCCATCCCCAAATGCAGTATAAAATCCCCTTCTACACCCTTCCCTGCACCCCAGTTCAACCCCAGTGTCTCCTCCACTTTAACCTTAGTAATTCCAAGTTGCCAACTAGGACACATATCTCTTGCACACTGACCATGCAGTGGCTGCAGGAATGATGTCTACCACACTTCCCCATAGCCCTTGGGGATCCATAGGCAAAGAGCCCTGCTCCTGCTTACCCAGTCTTACCAGTGTAGGAGGGCATGATGGAAGGGCAGGAGGGGCTGAGGGATATGTTGGCCGCTTGGCCTAGCTCTCATTGGCAGGTACTGTGGCCATTCTCCCACATCGCTGATTTATTCATGTCCTGCTCAGACCTTCTTCCACTAACTATCCTTATGATTTTCCTCCTCACTCTGCTTCCCCAAGCTATGCCTCTGTGCTCTTAGGAAATGCCAAGGGGAATTATACAACTTGAACTAGTTTGCCATGCTGCTGTGACACTCATCTGTTACTGATTTCTTCTCTTTTTAAATTAAAAGCGTTTCCATTTCCCTTGCTTATAAACCTCTGAGTGAATGTGCACAATTACCAAAATGCCAAGTCATCGCATCCTACCTATTGAGGAATGTCAGGCAGGCTCTGGGAAGTTGAAAATATTGATCTTGCAGAACCCTCAGATGAACTGGGACTTTCTGTCACAAAATGAGGGTTTCTTTTCTTTTAAAAATGGCTTTTATAGACCTGACCTTTGTAAAACAGTTGTATCTTTTGGTCTTGGGAATCCTTTGGGATATTTAAAATAAACCTTAAATGGAGTTGTTTTTACTTAAAAAAATTTTTTCTCCTCCCTGCACAACAATAGTATAGCTGGGTCTGACATGAGTCCCTGTGAGTAACAGCAGTGTACCATTCCTGCCCGCATACCAATGAGAAGATGAAAGCTTGGGGGAGTGAGGGGGCTCAGAAATGTAGTCATCGCCTCTGTTTCCAATATGGAGTGGAAGTGATCTGGTAGAAGCCTCAGTGGATGGACAGGATTTTGTAGATAACACTGGACTCTGTTTCCCTGTCATCCTCCCTGAATGTGTCTTGAATTGTGACATAAAGGGACCAGGATGTGGAATATCAGGTGTGTCCTGTGAAGCACAAAGTGGAGGATTAACATGGAGCAGGGGTTATTTCTCAGGGAAACTGAACCCACAGGCCCTGCCCATGCTCTCCTTGGTTATGCTCCCCCAGCTGAACTGAGGTCAAGGCCACAAAGATTCTACTCACAGGCCAAAGAAGCGGCTCTCCTGCATGAGTAACTGCCCCTGCCCATCTTTCCACAACAGCCAGCCCCCAGGACCACCAACTAGCCACCACCACCCTAGTATGGCCAAAACTCGTCTAGTCAAGCTCATTTTACCTGTCAGTTTGTTTTCAAGGACATAAAGATAATACTTGACATGCACATTTTCCTCCCCAACACTACTACTGTTTGCAATCACCCTGCTGTTTGGCTCTCTTGTCCCTAACTCTGTCACTGCCCCTCTCAGTCCTTGGTCACCCTGCAGGTGGGCCCTGTGCTAGGAACAGGGGGCTGTGGGTGGGGGCAGGTGGGCATCTCCTGACGTGGAAGAAGCTTGCATGATTGAGGATCCCCAGGTAGACCAGTGGGCTAGAGCAAAGCGGGTGAGGGGAATGTGGGGCCCAAGATGAAGCCAGAGAGGAAGGCAGGGCCCAGGTGACATGGGGCTTTAGAGGCCACAACAAGGAGTTTGGATTTTATTAAAATACAATAGGAAGCTGATTTGTCTTTTTAAAATGTGATTCTGAGAGCTGGGGTGAAAACAAATCATAAAGGCCAAGAGTGGGAGTGGAAAGACTGGATTATTTCTGTTGTCCAGGTGGAGTGATGGTAGCTCAGGCTGGATGGAGACAGAAGCAGGCAGGTTTACTCTGTTGGAGGTGGTGACAGCAGAACTTGACGTGGGGCAGGAGTCAAGAGCAAACTCCCAGGCCTGTGGTTTAGGCAATGGTGTATGAAAAGGAGACTAGAAGTGGAATCCCTGGTTCTTTAATCATATCAAGGCAGTGATTATTATGGTCCTAGTGAGAAATAATTGATTTCACCTATTGTCATTTTAATCTTTCTGCTGCATAGTGTGCTAAACTACAATAACAGCTTGTCAGCTAAACAGATCCTCAGCCCTCAGAGCCTCCTTGCTCTAAATAGATGCTAATCAAATATTCTGATGGATGGCAGCATTACATCAAGACAGAAATCCCAAAGGTTCTACCTGGAAGGAACAAGGCTCGGGATCTATGAAGAATCTCATCCTTTATTTGAATTACCTGCACTAAATCTGTGTTCTGACAGGCTGACAGCATCCTGTTGCCCTTTTTGGGACAAAATGCAGGGTGGGATTAGTTGGAAAGCAGAGGGATAGGGAGGCTTTGCAGTCCCACTTTGGGTTAGCCCGCAGTTGAGATAATGCTGGAATCACCTGCAGAACTCTCTCTTCCATGGTCCTTGGAAGAGTACTTCATATAGTCCGTTTGAATGGTCTTGATTGAACTTTCCTAACAAGTGTTATTTACATTAAGTGGAAATGTAAAAAGAACCTGGCACCAAACACGTAGGAGGCCTTGGGCAGAAGGCCTGTGGGTTATTCCCATCCCCGACTTAGGCCTAAGCTAGGGGGAGCCCTACCCTGGGCCCGCACTTCAGCCGTCCCCACGTTGGCCCTCCTCAGTCATGCTCTCTTCATGGGTCACGGGGAGTCAGCAGGGCCAAGGGATGTACTCATCCAGAGCCTGTGTACCACATTTCACACACCTGGAACCCCAGAATTCCCACCCAGATGCTGGTGGGGCCAGGGGACCAGCAGGGCCCTGGGACCAGCGACTGGCTCTTCCCACACGGCCACATTTTCTGGCTCAGAACTCAAAGGAGTCTGAGTCAAGCCTGGCCTTCCAGGTTATTATGGATGTACATCTGTTAAAATATGTTCTATCGTCATTCTTGACAGACTTATAACTTTAAAGTATTTATCCGTGTGGTTTGTGAGCCCCCGTTTGCACCCTTGCCCTGGCATCCACAAACAGCAGGGCAGGCCCAGGTTATCCTGCGTGGAAACGTGTGGCCACGGTGAGAACTGGTTATCCTTGCTGTGACTGGTGGTTCTGAGGGGCGCCTGAGGGCTTGGCCTTCCTAAAATAAGGTTCGTGAGCAGAGTTTTTATAGATTGCTCACCGTGGTCAAGGGCCTCGTGGTCTGGGGTAGCAACCACACTAACAGACCATCTTCATCTCGTGCGGGTGCCCTCCTGCCCCTAAACTGAAGACAAGAGCCAAGAAAAGCGGAGGGCCACCCCTGCACCCCATCTCGGGGAAAGGCAGGCCCAGCTCCTCAGGAGGAACGAGTGGGAATGGAAGGAGCCTGAGAAAAGGCAGTGGCGAGTTTCTTAGGGGTTCACTCCTCTTAGGAATAAAGCGCCACAAAGCCAGCTCCTCTCCTTCCGGGGATCCGGCGGCACGGTGGACCTGCCTCCACCGCCCAGCGCTAACGTGGCCCGGAAGGCCAGCAGGACCGCAGTAAACAGCGCCTTTCTCTCCCTCTCTCCCTTGCTCCATTCCTGTCACCTTCCTCCTGCCCACTCCTCCTTGCCCTTTCCCCCCTCTCCTCTCCTGCTCCTCCCTCACCATCTGCAGTGAACAGGTCTCCCTCTCGCTGCAGTGGGTTGAATCGCTCAGAGTCTCCAAACCGAGAGCGCAGCGACTTTGGGGGCAGCAACACCCAGCTGTGCAGCGGCAGCAACAACCTCTACACCCCCGACTACTCGGTCCACATCCTCAGCGACGTGCAGTTTGTGAAGGTAACTCCCTGGAGGGTGGCTCCTCCTCCCCAGCGGGTGCAATGGCAGGGGGCCAGGGGAAAAGACCCCCACCCCTAGGCAGCATGTGCTTCTCCTCCTCCGTGTTCCATGATAATACCCGGTGATACTCATCCTCTGGCTTGGCCCCGTAAGCTTTCCTACTGTTCATCACCATTCTTTTGAGGGTCGCCTGATCCCCATTTTTTGGTGCAGGGAAACTGGGGCACAAAACAACGGGAAACTAGCTTGCCAGAGACTAGTAGCTGGTAGGCCTGTTTCCTTGGATCCCTCACCATTAGCACTGGGGTTGATTCTGTTGAATCCTTTCAAGATAAATTTTCAGCTGATTTATAAACCAAATATAGAGAAGAAACCATGCTATGATTTTATGTATGATGGTTTACTCTTACACCCTAAAAGTGAAAGTTTAAAATGCACTTTGGGGGAACCGGCTGTGGCTCAAGCAGTTGAGCTCCTGTTTACCATATGGAGGACCCGCGTTTGATCCCTGGGACCACCTGGCAAAAAAAGAAAAGAAAAAGAAAAAGGCATCCCAGACCTGCACAGTGAGGCGCAAGGCCCCCCACTGCGTGGTGCAGTGAAGCCACGCACCGAAAAGACAATGGCGCAACCAGATAGGAAAAAAAAGAACAAACGCAATTTGGCCTGTATGTTAACTGGAAATCCTTTGTAATAACCATCAACACCCTGTTAAGGTAACTGAGCTATTTGAACAGAACCACTTTGCCAGTTACGTTCACTGCCTTTGAAATGATCAGGAGGGGAGCTGTTTCTTCGCTGGGGTTAGTGTTGCACAGAGACCATTTACATTTTTCCCTTTCTCTTGCCTTGATAGGTTTTACTTTATTTATTTCCTGTCATTCCATAAACCACTAACACTCTGGCCTGAGCTCTGCACCCGCCCCCGCGCCCCCTTATTCCAGTCTAACGGTGAAGTCCTGGGGTAACTGCTGTGCCAGTTGCAGGCTGGGTCATGAGAAGTGTGCTGAAATCACCAGGGTGGGAAAAGGCCTATTGCCGGTCCAGAACACACACTTTATTATTGCTGGCTGGCTTTCTGTGTTCCAGAACTCCGAGGACACCCTGAGCTAAAACTGACATCACTTGATAAAAGTAACCACGGGGGAAAAATTTTTTAGTAAAAAAAAAAAACATTACCAGTGAGAGGGGCAGAACCTTGGGGGGGGTGGGATGGATAAGTACAGTTTGTGGTTTCGCTCTTCACGAGGCACATGTGCCTACGAGGTAGTTACGACTGTCATTCACAGCTCATAGATGAAGAAGCTGACGCTTGAGGGGTGTAAGGAGCATACACCAGGACACAGGGCTAGCAAGTGGCCAAGCCAAGATTCAAAGCTGGGTCTTTCTGTCTCTAGACTCCATACCCTAAAATCACTGCGCATTCAAGAGACTTGTAGGAAATCAGAGCTTAAGAAGCCAGGAAAAAGATTTTAGAAACCAACCACACAGTACTCAAAGGGGTGTATGGGGCTGCAGGCATTTAACAAGATCATGTGACAATGAGTTAAATTTGAGAAAACTGCTGCCCATGACTCTCCTCCCTGCTGCTTCCAGCCTCAAAGCCCTTTCATTTTTAATGCAAACCTTCCTCGGGGGTGGAGGTAGGAAAAATTGGGAGGCAAGATACTCCAATATGGTTTGGAGTACTGGTTACATGGTTTTTGGGAAAAGAAATTGAAAGTTGTCATATAAGTCATTCAACAAATATTTACAGAATGTCTCTCTCTGCTTGGCACCATCTATTCTGCCTTTCTCCTAACTTATAGGCTAGTAGGGGAGAAAAATAATAAACAAGTAATCCCATAAATAAACAGGTAATTTCAGCTAATGATAAGTCTATGAGGGAAATCAGCAGGTGGTGGAACGATCAGTGACTGGGCAGGGGATGCAAGGAGCTGCTTTAGCAGGGGTAATCCGAGCAGGCTGAAAGGGGAGGTGGGAGAGTTCAAGACAGAGACCACAGAGGCAGTAAAGGGCTTGGTGGTGCGAGGATCTGAGTGCTAGCTGTGATATGCAAAGCCAGGGCTGGTGTCAGATGAGGATGGAGTGTCAGCAGAGACTACTTCAAAGTGCCTGTGGCTGGCTACCTGAAGAATTTGCAAAAACTTGTCATGTCCAACAGACAGAAGCTTGAGAATTAAGTCCAGGGGTAATTTGACTTCAAGGTAAGCCACAAAATGGGATAGAAAGGTGCACCTAAAGTGATTATCTGGGAAGTAAATGAAACTATGATTAATAATAGTTAAAAATAAATTATGAAAGTACCAAAGAATCCTTATGAATTTTTTTTGAACATGCCCTGTGACATCCTTACAATCCAGATTAAATAACCTTGACCAAATGCTCCATCCCATCTGGTGGCAGAATCCCTAAATTGCATGATTGTGTTTTGTATAAACTGCATGAAAGTTAAAACTGTAAGCAGTTCCTCAAAAAAAGACATCACATTGGCCCAAAGGTTAACTTCTGGACACCTTGGCTGCTAAGTCAAACATCCAAAAGGATACCCTTTCTTTTTGTTGATTTCAAGATAAACAGATCTCTATTTCCTTTGTAATTTAGAGGATGCTTGAGTTTCGAACTGGCCAAAACATGAGAAAATTATTTGAAGTCAAGTTATTGCTAAGAAATAGTTGTATCTTATGACAAGAGAATAAAAATATGTATTTTGAACAGTAGTTTGGTCCCCTTGATTAGCCAATCAATATGAATTCATTGAGCATTAACAGTGGTTCTGGGAACCAGCAAGTATACTAAAGAAATATAAAAGATATTCTCTGCCTTATAAGTAGATTAAAACCTAGTGAGGGGGAAACAGATATGGCTCAACCAATTGGGCTCCCATCTACCATATAGGAGCTCCAGGGTTTGATGCCCAGGGCCTCCTGGTGAGGGCAAGCTGGCCACGTGGCGAGCTGGCCCACACGGAGCACCAGCCCATGAGGAAATGTGGTCCTGCGCAGGAGTGCCAGCCCATGCAGGGATGCCACCCCGCGCAGGAGTGCCGCCCTGTGTGGGAATGCCATCCAGGAACCAGGAGTGCTGGCCAACACAGAAAGCTGGTGTGGCAAGATGACGCAACAAGGGACACAGAGGAGAGAAAATAAGAAGACGTAGCAGACCAGGAAGGTGAGGGGGCGCAAGAGAGTAATCACCTCTCTCCCACTCAGAAGGTCCCAGGATCAGTTCCCAGAACCGCCGAATGAGAATACAAGCAGACACAGAAGAACACACAGCAAATGGACACAGAGAGCAGGGAAGCGGGGGGAGGGGAGAATAAATAAAATAAATCTTTAAGAAAAAAAAAACCTAGTGAGGGGGAGCATATGTGGCTCAAGCAGTTGAGTGCCTGCCTCCCACATGGGGGGTCCTGGGTTCAGTTTTAGGTGCCTCCTGAAAAAATAAAAACAACAAGCAAAACAAATGAAAAAAAAAAACAACTCAGGGAAGCTCATGGGACTCAGTGGTTGAGCACCAGCTTCCCACATAACGAGGTTCTGAGTTCAGTCCTTAGTTCCTAAAAAAAAAAACCTAGTGAGGGAGAGGAAACATGAGATAAATAACAGAGACGCATGCAGGATAGTATATAATTGATTTAATAATTTTGTAGTACTTATTTCAAGCACCATACTGCTGGAGAATGTACTGGACCTTTAAGAACTGGGGAAGAGTAAGACTAGGGAATTCTGTGCTGGGAAAACCCATTAACACCCAGAACAGTGCATTCAGGGAACTGTGGCTAGAGGAGCTGGGCTGGAACAGTGGTTCTATGCTGGCAAATAATGTGAACACTGTTGACCAGCAGAGGCCAAATTATGAAAACTGGGCAGAGCAGTTTACATTAATCTGCTAAACCTGCACTGCCCAGTACATTAGCCACTATCTACCTGAGGCTGGTGAGCACATGGAAAGTGGCTAGTCCAAGCAGATGTGCTAGGAATGTAAAATACACTTTAGGTTTCAAAGACTTAGTAAAAAAAAATGAAGAATGTAAAATGCCTCATTAATAATTTTATATTGGTTCCATGTTAAAAATGAAAGTCATCTGGATATGTTGGGTAAAATTATATATATTACTAAAATTAATTTCACTTGTTTCTTTTCACATATTTTAATGCGACTCCTAAAAACTTTTATATTGCCTCTGTGACTCAATTCTGTTTCTGTAGGATAGTACCATATGAGGTAGAAAGAAATTGTCATAAGTTGTTGAGCAAGGGGAGGGAACTGGCAAGAAATGATGCTTGAATCTATAAGTGCAACTAGGGGAAAGCAGGACAGAGGTTGATTTCCTGAAAACATTTTCCGGTTCCCTAGTCAACAGTTTCTTTTAAGGTAATATGGTGACACAGCATTAGTTTATGATTTAAAAAAATATTTTTAAAGAGGAAGCAGAGTGAAAGCAAGCTGTGAGATACATAAAGAAGGTCATCATTGGGTGGTACTGTTCCTTATATACACCTACCCACCCACCAGTAGTGCAGAACCCCCCCAACTCTGTCCCTACCCCTGGATTTGGGCAACCACTCTCCACCACACACATGTGCATGCATGCATACACACACACACATACACAGAGTCGTGCTTCTGTCCACTGATACTACATCCTGGATGTATCTGTCTGAATCCTCTCTCTCTTTTTTTTTTAATCAAAGCAAATATACTTTTTTTTTTACATTTTTATTGTCTTTTTTTTTTAAAGATACATAGATCACAAAAAATGTTACCTTAAAAAATATGAGTTTCCCATATACCCCACACCCACCCCAACCCACTCGTCCCACATCAACAACCTATTTCATCATTGTGACACATTCATTGCATTTGGTGAAAAATTTTGGAGCACTGCTGCACTGCATGGATTATAGTTTACATTGTAGTTTACACTCTCCCCCAGTCCATTCAGTGGGTTATGGCAGAATATATAATGCCCACCATCTGTCCCTGCGATATCATTTAGGACAACTCCAAGTCCCGGAAATGCCCCATATCTCTTTAGTGTCATAGACAAGTGGTTGTTTAACTTCTTTGTGAATGTCTCCCATGATAGGGAATGAAGTACTCTTGAGGGAGCCTATTTGTTTTACTTGATTTCATTTCCAGAAGAAATGGTTTGTTCCCAGCTCATCTTTTCCTCTATAACAGTGGTTAAGGAGAGGGTTAGAGTTCCTAGATCCTTGATTCCAGATAACTGGAGGGGCACAGCACTGTTTCTTGAGAACAAGGAGGAGAGATTACAGCAAACAATTGAAAGCCACTCCAGAAACTAACTAACTACAAAATTTTTCAACAGTAGTTATCCCCTAAGAGGTTTCTAGCTTGGGGCACACAGCCAATCTACCAACTAACAGGAATCCTAAGCCAGCCAGTCCATCCAAAGTCAAACCAGAATCACACCCCCTTCTCTCTTCTTTCCCTCTTCCTCCACTCTTCACTCACTGTCTCTTTTCTTCTCCATCATCCCTACAGGGAATCTCCTCCCTTCCCCTGCTTTCTCTTTTGCTTTATTTTCAAGATCCAGTTTTACCTTCAGAGCATCTTTGGCCACATTTGTTCTGGGGGCAGAGGGTACATTGCACCTCCCCCAACCCCCGCCTCATAGTGTGCCAAGGGCAATTTAGTCAAAATCAGACGGCAAGTTTGACTCCTCTCTTTGAAAGGTATGCCCACTGTTAAACTAAATTGTGAGAAATGGATGTGGACATGTTTTCAACAATATTCCTAACAGCTGTAGAGCAAATTTACTCACATTCTCTCACTATTTCTGAGTTTTTTTCACAGGCTAAGAGAAGTTAATGATTTGACCAAGGTCACCCAGCTTGAAAATGGCAACATTGGGATTTTAACCATCATCTCGAATCAGCCAGTGTGTTTTCCACCATAATTACTAAGATGTTTCTAGGGCGTTTGGCCTTATTTGACTAGGCCATAAGCCAAACCTAGACTAATGAGTTAAAAGATCCCAGACAGAATAACACCAATTGTTGTGTTGGGCTTCTCAAGTGTCATTTAGCTGAGAGAAACTACAAGACCCAAGGAAAGCTTCACCTTCAGAAAACCTGTGGGTACATTAGAAAATTGGGTTTTCGATAATGACCTAGGTTCAGCCCATGTGACAGCTTCTTTTTAACCTTGAAGTTGCCTGGACTACCCAACACTACAAGAAGTTATTAGGGCACTGAGACTTCTGATGTCTCAACCCCATCTTAAGATTCAGGTGTAATTGCGCAAAGGTGGGACCTGGGCATTGGGATTGCTTCAAGTTCCCCAGATGGTTCAAATGTGCTACCAGGGTTGAGAACTACTGTCCCTGGAGGAATGAGTAATTAGCATGCCACTTTGACTTTTTATCTTACATTAAATGTCCGTGGTCCATCAGCATAGGTGATGTCACAGTCCATTGGTGGTTGAAATCCCAATACGTGCTTGAGATTCTGTGTGATTGGCCAAAGATAAGGTTTCAGAGTTGACATCTCTTAGAGAAATTTTGGAACCTCATATTTCTCCTCATTCGGATGTAAAGTCAGCTCACTTCCTAATAGGCAGCTGCCAAAATTAGGTTTTCTCAGCAAGAACATTGAACCTATTGAAGGCCTTGGACAAATGCTGAGCTGAACCCCTGAGGTTCTGTGCCACAAAGCATAGAACAGATACAGTTTTGACCTGAAATATATCAAAGCAAGTTATTACTGGTCTGCTTTAAAGTCCTTAAAAGGGAAAAAGCAAAAACAAGAACCTGAATAAGATCTGTGTCTGATTTTAATTGGGTTGAAGTCAATGGCTCTTAAAGTGTGGTCTCCAAACCAGCAGCATCAGCATGACATGGGAGCTTTTTAGAAATACAAACTCCCAGACCTAGAGAATCAGAAAGTCTGGGAGTGGAGCCAGCAGTATGTATTTTTAAAAGCCTTCCAAGGGATTCTGATGCACTGCAAGGTTTGAGAACCACTGACTTAAACTATCAAGAGAGCTATACTTGTCCACTGAAATTCGGGCAGTGATATGATGATTAGAAACCTAGTATCTCTGCATGGGTATGACTTATAAGTGTTGTAAAAAACACACATTTTTTTAAAATTTATTTTTTATAACAGAATTTGTAGTTTGCAGAAAATTCATGAAGAAAATAGAATTCTCATGTACACCCCCACATATATAGTTTTCGCTATTAGTAACACTTTGCATAAGTGTGGTGTGTTTGTTACAATTGATGAAACATTATAGTTATAATTATACTAATAACTGTAGTCCATAGTTGACATTAGGGTTCACTGTGTTGTACAGTCCTATGGTTTTTAAAAAATTATTACTCTGGCAACATATAAAACCAAAAATTGTCCCCTCTAAACCACATCCAGACATATAATTCAGTGATATTAATTACATTCACAATGTTGTGCTACTGTCACCACCATCCATTAATAAAACTTTTCTGTCACCCCCAACTCTGCACCAAAAAAGAATTAACTCCCCATTCTCTGCTACCCACCCTATCCCCTGGTAACCAGTATTCTAATTTCTGACTCTGAATTTACTTATTCTAATTCTTTCATATCAATGAGCTCATACAGTATTTGTACTTTCATGTCTAGTTTATTTCATTCAAAATAATGTCTTCAGGGTTCATCCATGTTGTAGCATGTGTCAGATCTACATCCTTTTTACGTAACACATTTTGTTTATCCATTCATCTATTGATGGACAGTTGGGTAGCTTCCATCTTTTATCAATTGTGAATAATGCTGCTGTGAATATCAGTGTACAAATATCTGTTCAAGTTGCTGCCATCAATTCTTTTGGGTTTATAACTTGAAATAGAATTCCTGGGTTATATGGTAGATTCATACTTGATTTTCTGAGGAACCACCAAACTGGGTTCCACAGTGACTACACCATTTTATATTCCCACCATGGATGGATAAGTGTTCTTATTTCTCCACATCCTCTCCAACTCTCGTAGTTTTTTGCTTTTTAAAAAAATAGTAGTTGTGCTGGTGGGTGTGAAATGGTATCTTTTTGTGGTTTTGATCTGCATTTCTTTAACAGCTAATGATGTTGAACATATTTTCATGTGCTTATTGGTCATTTGTGTATCTTCTTTGGAGAAATATCTATTCAACTCCTTTGTCAGTTTTTAGTGAGGGTTTTTGTCTTTTTGTTGTCAAGTTGTGGGATTTCTTTATATATTCTGGATATTAAATACCTATCAGATATGTGGTTTCCAAACATTTTCTTCCATTCTTTTTATTTTACTTTACAAGGTTGTCTTTTTACTTTCTTAAAAATGTCCTTTGATGCACAAAAGTTTTTAATTTTCATGAGGTCCCATTTATCTATTTTTTTTTTTCCTTTTCTTACTGAGGGTTTCCTTTTATGGAAACATTGTCTGAGTGGTTATTGTGGTTAAATATTTGGATTGTGACCTAATGTTCAGGATGAATCCTGAAATAATTCTTAAGGCAAGTGATTGTGTCAAGAAACTCTTGTCAGCTTTGGTGATCTTAAGACATTTTTATGTAATTGGGGACTGAAGGCTCTAGAACATGTAGAGGGAATATCATAGTATAATAAAACAGAAAAATAAAATAAAAAAACTATACTTATCAAGAAAAGAGACTAAAAGGAAAGGGAGGACAGCCTGGTGAATGGGGAGGCAGAGGTGGGATGAGCCAGAGTTGATGGAGAGTCACCATCAGAGAGTGTGATATAATGTGCAGCCTAGGACTGACTCAAGGCCTTGAGTGTCAGCATTGCCCACAGGTCCCCAGGAAGGCCAGGGGTGGAACATACTCAAGACAGAGGTGAAAGGGAGGCTCAGAAAGCAGGGGCTGAGGATTGAGAAGTAGCCACTTTTGAAAGCCCTGACTAGATACCAAGCCAACTTCAAGTGCATTCTCTGTTTCAAAGTGTAAATCTTAACCATCTCTTCTCTTATTTCCAGCCATACATCTTTACTGTCCCAACATGTAAAACCAATCCTGCCCCTGAAGGAAAGAGAAAGGAGAATGAGCAAAATTTGTAGTCTTGCCAGATCTCTAGCCTAATACACATGAAGAAGAGGTGAAAATACTTTAGGAGTTCATAAAACTTGGGAAGCACATGTGCCACTTTTCATCTTTTACCCAATGACATTCATTCATTAGCAGTATCAGTTCCAAGCATGGATGATATAAAAACTAGCCTGTTTTCACTGCAAACAAGAATTCATGGCACCAGTCTGCAACATACACCCAAAAAACAGGGATGACAGATACTCCCCCCCCCCCCCCCCCCGCCCTTTTCCCAGTAGAGACATTGATCCATATTTTTCCTGTCTGCAATTGTGGAAGTCCCCTTCTGGTCTGGCTGAGGCCCAGCTCTCCTCTGGAGAAGCTGTCCCAGGTGCCTTCCCTTGGGGGTGAGTTTTGACACATCAGGAAAGTCACTGGTGAGAGTCTGATGATCCGAGGAAACATCTGGAAGACATTTCTGTTGTGGACCTTTCCAACATGGGAAGATGATCCCACATCCAGTAATGGGCAGGTCCAAATCAAAAATGCCTATGTTCTCTCAAGCCTCAGCCTCCAACTTCCTGACAGTAAGACCTGTGACAGAGAGTTTCTAATAAGTCCTGCATTATTCTTGGCAAGTCCCCACTGACTGACTTTCAGGAAGAGGGTCCTTAGCAATAGTGTAAACCCATATATTTAACTTCTCCATGGGCAACCACCCTGCTGACCGAAGATGCCCTCCATCCTCTCCGCAGTTTCAGGAGAAGGTTCGATGGCTCTTCCAGGGCAGAGTAAGTGTCCAGAGCCAATAAAAACCAACAACGGGAATTGGCAACAAACAAGCAAAGGGTCCCCGCAAAGATTCTCACTCTCTGGGCCGGTGCAGCTTATGTACAGTCCTTGGTTCAAGGGTCTCTGGCCACAGAGGACAGAGGTTCCAAAGCACCCCAGGGGGCTGTTTCTGGGTGCAGGAAAACTGGCCACATTCAGGAAGGACTGTGCCTGGCACTCCTGAGCTTCCATGCCCTCCCTGCCTGCTCCCTTCCAGATCACACGGCAGCAGTACCAGAACGCGCTCACAGCCTGCCACATGGACAGCTCACCCCAGTCCCCCGACATGGAGGCCTTCGCTGATGGAGACTCCACCAAGGCACCGACAACTCGGGCCACTCCCCAGACACCCAAGGATGACACTGCCATCGCCCTCCTGAATGACAGGAACAGCCTGCCCTGTAAGTCAGCTGGGGGACGCAGGGTGGAGAGGGACAGCCCCGCCTTCCTCTCTCAGCCCTGCCCATGGTGCCATCTTGTTCCTCGCTTAGCCCCAGGTCGTCTCCAAAGCAGAGAGGTGATGGCCTCGCTGTCCTCCCCTGGCAGCCGCTCAGATGTGCTGAGAAGCCCTGGCGAGGTGGTGTACCTGAGGATGGAGGAGATAGCCTTCACCCAGGAGGAAATGGCCGACTTCGAGGCGCACGGCGCACGGCAGCTCTCGCTGTCTCCTGCAGCTGTTCCCACGAGAGCAGGTCAGCAAGGGCCAACGGGGCCCAGAGGAGCAACGGGGATCAGCACCCTTGGGTGATGGGGTGGCTCCCATGTAAAACTTCCCACCTCCTTATGCAGCCGGGGAGGGGAAATTGACGTTTACTGTGCACCTATCTAATTCACTCTCCCAGGAAAGCAGGGAAGAGCGGTGCTGGGTCTCTGTCTGGATTCAGATCCTGGCTTTTTCATTTAGGAGCTCTACAGATTTAGATCTCCTCATCTTAATCTATAAGTTTCCTTGGGTGAGTAATACAGTCATGGTGCCTATCTCATCAGGTGGTTTTGAGTATAAAGGAGATTGCATTTTTATTTAAAGGGCACCTCTCGGCCCTTGGCAACACAAGTAGTTGGTTTTAGACCTGTTGTATAGATAGGGAAACTAAGGTCAGGCTTCACTCTTATCATTGGGGTTCTGTCCTTCCTTTGGGTCCCGGAGACCAAGATAATCTGTGAGACTTGCCTTGAGGTCTCTGTCTGAGACACTGAAGGCTTCTGTCTTGACAGTGGTGTTGTTTCAGGGTCCCAGTGTCCCACCAGTCCCGAAACCCGCCAGGCCTTGTCTCACTACAATATGCTTTACCAAACTTTCAGCAGCCCCTAAGATCAGCCCCAAGTTACCCTACCTGACCTTCCAGAATTTCCCCAATCCATAGGATGACACCCCAGTCCTGCGCAGTGACCTGACAAGTGCTTGTGCATTTTGGGTTCAGTGAGACAATGTGTTTGGATTTGTGACTGACCCACAAAATCTGGACATACATAGTCATTGTTTGAGGACCTGAACCTGGAACTGATGATCTTTTTCCCTCCCACATGCTGAACAGTAGTTAAGGTAAGGAGCAAGAAAATGTATCAAAGGCATAAGAATGGAGGAGATGGGGTGATCTTTAGAAATCATCTAGTGCTAGTCCATGCTTCTCATATGACACAAGGACCCTGAGGCCTGGGGAAGGGAAGTGACTTGCCCACAACTACCTACTCCGTTAGAAACAGAGTTGGGGATCACACTCAGACCTCATGACTTTTGGTGCAGTGCAATTTCCATTGCATCACTTTGACTCTCTGATTAGGTGCTCATTGCATTGGCAGTATAGGTTTGGACCCCTTTTCCAGCTTTCTGAGTCCCCACTGGGTCCTGTGAGAGAAGACAGGAGCATGTGCTTAACCGTTATTGAGCCTTCTGGTTTCCCAGAGTCTGGCAAGTAGTGGAAGAACCCCCACCTGTCTGCAAGTGTGCTTTTTGTCTGCCAGGGATACTGGCTAGAGAACATCTTGTTCCCTTCCTTTCTCTCTTACCAGTGTTGGAAGAGAAGGAGTTGTTCCTGACTTTGCTTAGATAGTTGGATTCTCCCTCCTGTTCTCCACCTGTTCTTTTTGTGATACAAAAAATGTCTCTTGCTAATTAATTAGAGCCAAGCCTCCCTGGGCACCCCTCCCCGCTACAGCCACGTCACCTCAGCTCTTGTCTTGAACTTCTACCTGCCAAGGAGCATCAACCAGGATCACAAGTCTTGATACCTGCACATGTGCATTGAAAAGACTTAAGTTACCACTTCTTTCTTTTGTCTCCTCATCAGATAGTCAGTGTTGTAATATCAACGTAGACACAGAGACCAGTCCCTGCTGTGGTGACTTGGAGGAAACAGTGGGCAAGAAGTTGCTGAGAACCTTAAGTGAGTAGCTCTTCATCCAGATGAAATCTGCCCACCAGCTGGTTAGTAGGAAGAGCACATTAGGCTCTTCCCCTGGAGGAGGAACCAGTGGCTCCTAAGGTGCAGTCGTGGAAATGGGTCTTGGACTGGTGCATCTCAGTGTTTGGGGATCTGTACCATTCTGTTGGTGGTTGTCTAGGGCAAGGGTTGACAAACTACAGCTCAAGGGCCAAATCCCACCCTGTTTTTATAAATAAATATTTATTGGATTACAGGCATGCCCACTTGTTTACATGTTTCTTATCTGTGGTGCTTTTACACCATAAAGGCAGAACTGAGTAGTTGTGACAGAGACTGTATGGCCCATAAAGACTATATTACTATCTGGCCCTTTCAAGAGTTTGCTGATTCCTGGCTAGGAGAACTCAAAAGAAAGGAAAGCAGTCATTGGCAAAAGAGCACAGTGAAAAATGCCTCTTCCTAAAAGCAAGGATGGATTGCTCTTCCATCCTTGGGACAGTTATTTAATTGCCCCACCTTCCACAATGCAGTGGGAGATTGCCCTCCAGGCTAGAGAATGTGGGTCCCTGCGAATGTCTCCCGGCTACACCCACCAGCCCAGGACCATGGGATATCAAAACCTAGGAGACCAGTCCTCTCCCAGAGAGTGTCTGCCCATCTCCTTATGGCTAGAGCCTTCAGGGGATAGGAAAGGCAGGATCCTGAGGCATTACATGGGATTTACCCAGTCCCCTCTAGGAAATCTCAATTCCATTCACACTAGCATGAGATTATGACTTTTCAAAGAAGTCATCTCAGGTGAAGGGTGTGTCCTATTAATTAAAAATGTACTTCATAAGTACATTAATGAAGATTAGCCCCATCCACTTTCAAGGGCTTTGCCTCCATTTCTGCTTCTATTTTGGGAAGAGCTTAGACCATTGAGATGTCCTCCCAGTCCTACAAATTGTCCTCCCAGTCCTACAAATTGATACTTACAAACTGTGTTTTTTAGGTGGTCGAAAAAGGAAGAGGTCAGATGGAGAGAGAACCTCTGAGGAGAACTCCAACTTAATGCCTCTGATCACATGATGGGACAAAGAGCAATCCTGGGTGTGTGAGATCCCAGAGCTTTGGAGGAGAACCCACCCTCCCATCATCTGAGGCCTCCCACAGTGACCTGGCATTCCGCTTTCCTTTCCACCTCTTCAACCCTAGCTGTCAGTGTTGCAGATTTTCCTTCTTTGCCTCCAGTTTGACTCAGGGCCTTGCTGTGGCCATAACAGAAGGAGGTGCCTGCCATGGAATGTACTAGAAATGGTCTTGTCCACAGCACAGCCTGGGACTGGAGAAGAAATAACCCTAAGCTGACAGTGCCACCCCGGGACCCCTGCTACCCCTGTTTGTTCTTTGGGCACCCCCTGATGCCATAGGAGACCTGTGTCCTAGAACTCACCATTTTCTTCCTCCAGCACAAAATGATAACTTTCGACCACATTCCTTGCTTAGGTCAGCTCAGAAGGTGCCACTTGCAGACAGGCAGGCACACAGGAGGCTGGAGTAACAGATGTTAGGATAGGTTTAGGAAATGGACTGCGAACTCCTCCAGAACTTCAGAGCAATGGGACATAGCCATGTTGGCATGTTATGCTACAGCACAGAAAACCGTCAGGGACTGGTTTCCTGTTAAATAAAGATTCCAGCAGCCTAGGGAAGTGCGTCTCAGCTGGAATAGAAACAATGCGACACGGAGCTTCAAGCCACTTTTTCCCAGGGACACATCTGTTTTGGCTCCCAATCAATGTCATTAAATCTGCTCTGGAAAAGGAGAAGCATGGAGTTGAGAGACCCAATTGGGAGCCAGAGATGGAACTTCAGGTTTTAAGTGCAAATCAAAGCAAAAACACACAAAAACTTATGTGAAAAATTTCTAAACTGTTAAAGCAAGTTTAGCCATGAGAAACCAAAGAGTGCCCAGGTCAGCCAAGAAGGATGCACACTTTCATGGACTGCGGTGTGAATTACACAAGAATGTTGAAGAGTCACTCTTCTTTTGCATCCATTCTCCCTCCCACCCCACCCTCCTCCATGCCCTTACTCTGCTCTACCAGGTTAGCTAAGTGTACTTTGTTCCAAGAATTTATTAGATCTCTGGTTTTTCACCTGGATGTTGGGGAAGACGCAACTCCAAGAATAACCACAAGATGGCAGACTGACCACACATAACTACTTCCAAGAAGCTAATTAGTTCTCATCAGGAACCACAGCCTTATGGAAAATTTGGAAGTGAAGTTTGGGATACCAGTCTCCCTTTCAGTTTCCCACCCCTAGGCGCTGACGGTCAGGTATCCAGTGATCCAATACTGCTTGCTGAATCTTCAAACCATTCCCAAACTTTTCCCTGTGGTATTCCATTCCAGGGTTCCCTTCCCCCAACAAAACCATGCGTCCCCTCCCCACCCCCACATCCATTCAGTCAGTAATCACCCGGGGCTGGGAGTAGACTGATAACTCCTCTGGGTTATTTGCATCTCAAAAGAAAATGTTTAGTAACTCAAAGGAACTTTTAACTCAGGGGTCCTTAACTAGGGGTCTATCACCCCAAGGGGTCATAGTTGGACTTTAGAGGGTCCTTGAAACCCCTGAAATTGAGTTCAGAATTTAGCATCTGTGTTCTGTGTGTTTTCCAGAGGGCAAAACTTTTATAAGATTCTCAAAGGTCTGAGATTCACAAGGGTTAAAAACGACTATTTTAACTAGTGGAAAGTTCAGGCCGAGCTTCCGCAATGGAGAAGGAAGTGACTCCTAGGCAGTGGGTGACTGATTTTTAGTTATAGGTGGTCTTCGCAAGTGTCCATTAAATCAGCAGGGAAGGCTGGCACCCTCCAAGAAGTGGAAGTCCTGAGAAAGTCTTGGCACACCCTACACCCCACAGAACTTCGGTCCCCTACCCCCACCAAACCAGAGCAGAAGATCCAGGCAGGAGGGCCACAGCATGTGGAAGCGAAAGACTTTCCAGCTGGGGATGTCTTTTCTAGTAACGTATTATCCACTTCAATACACCCCTTGCCTGGCCTAAGGCCCAGCAGTGCATGACTTCTCATAGCTAACACCACAGTCACCCACTCCTGCCATCTGCCCTGGCCTGGTAGGAATAAGCAAAGTGTCAGCTCTGCATACTGGGTGCCTCAAGCCCAAACTAGTCAACAGTGAGTTTCAAGCAAGAAGTGCCATCATGCAAGCTTCTTGCCCAGGTGGCCGCTGGCCCACAGGGCCTGCCTGGGATCTTCCTTTCTCATCCCTTAGCCTCTGGGCTCAGGCCACCACGCTGTTGCAGTACATCTATCCCTTTGCAGAATCCCTAAGGGAGAGCCTGTCACCACACCTTCTCAATCCCCACCCCCAAAGTTTTTCTTCAGGTTAAAAAAAAAGTTTAAAAAAGAGAGAGGATTTTGAAATAAAGCATTTGTGAAAGCTCAATATATTGTAAATAGTTTTTAAATAAAATGAAAATGCCTTTCCTGGAATGTCGCTGTTTTCCCTGCTCTGGAATCTCAGAATTCTGGGGTGGTTTCATTTGAGAGGCAGGTTGGTGGGAGTGTACAGGTAATTGTGCCACCTGTGGCTCACCTGTCTGAAGACACACCTCCCAGGCCAGGTGTGAGGCTGGCACTCTGCTTTGGGAGGTCAGTGGGTAAGATTCTTTGCAGGTGCTGAGAGCCAGAAGTGGGAAGTAAAACCCAAAAGAGAAGATGGCATGTAAATGGAAGAGCACTAAGGTGATAATAAGAGGGGCCAGCATTTGTTGAACCCATGTGATGTGCCAGGCTCTGTGATGGGTGCCTTTCAAGTTCACTGGCTCACTTTTGCAGACCCTTCTGAAAGGAATCAAAACGGCGTAGCTCCAGAGATTCCAAACAAAGGCTGGGGAAAAGGATTAGGGGAGAGGGCCAACTTACTTATGGTTTTAAAGCAATGTAGGAGCCAGACAGGTGGCAAGGTTTGTTTGGATATTTAGTATCTTTGTGGGAGGTTGGAATCTGACACTTGCTACTTATGCTAATTTTTCATACCCACAAACAGGTTTAGCAGACTAAGCTAGAATGGCAAGATCCTTCCCAGTAGCCCCTTGAGGGGCTATTCACTTCCCTTACAGTAATAATAAGTGACAGTATGATACAGAGCATAAACGGGTTCTTATCCCTGACACACTCTATCAGTTCATGAGATACTGGGGTTTCAAAAAGAGAAAAAGTTTGTTTGTGCAAGCAAAGGAGGTCAGTGGCCTTTCAGCCCAGCAACTGACTCCTAGATCCACAGAAATTCTAATACTTTATAACATCAGGGAGCTAATAAGTAATTGGGATGGAGCTGGGCACAAGTTCCTTCATTAATAAACATTAAGATGGAGGAATAGGCAGGTAAGGCTCAACTCCCTCACAAAAACAATGGAGAAAGGGAAAAAGCTTTCCAAGGGACCTGCTTTGGAGGTCAACAGACCAGGACAGTGCTGCACAACCACCAGGAGGATGAGGGACAGAAAGACAAAGAAGCCTAGACCACAACAATGTGTTACTAAACCTCTGTGGCAGCCAGAAAGGGTACCCAGCCCCCATCCTCCAGGCACACAGCCTGGATAAAACCCATGGCCCACTGCAGCTGAGAGGGGAACAGACATCTTCCTCCCTGGGAAGATGGAGGGTGTGGCAGAGGGTGCAGAGTGGATTCTCTTCAGTGAATTTGGCCAGCAGACCCCATTTTGAATCTCAGCTTTGGCCAGACCAGAAACACAGATAAGTGGAGGCTGAAAGAAACACCTCTGTGAAAAGTTTCATCTATGAGAACCATCTGCTGGCTGGACGGGAAACCGTAAGGAGAAAAATTGCTTTTAGGTCTCTCTTAGCTGAAACTCCTGGGAGAAAATCTGGGCGCCATTAGTGAGTCCCTGGCCCAATTTTGATAACTTAAGATGGGCAATTTTTTTTTGGAGGTACCAGGGGCCAGGGATTGAACCAGGGACCTCATATGTGGAAAGCCAGTGCTCAACCACTGAGCCACACTGGCTTCCCTAAGTTAGTTTTATCATTGTTTTGCTTGTTGTTTGTTTTTGTTTTTCTCAAGAGGCACCAAGAACCAAACCCGGGACCTCCCAAATGGGAGGTGGGCGCTCAATGTCTTGAACCACATTCGCTCCCATGCTGGGCAAGTTTAAAGACTCTGAAAAAGTTGAACCAAAAATCAAAGAAGAGTACTAAAAAAAACAAAACAAAACAAAACAAAAACTAGGCAAGAGAGAAAAATGGACTGACAGAGTAAATTCACGAACATATTCAGATGCCTACACATAAGCAAAAAGTTACAAACATACTAGGAAACAGGAAGATATGGGATAGTCAAAGGACCAAACCAAATATCCTGATGAAATACAAGATTTAAGACAACTAATAAATTATAATCACACAAATCTCCTAAATTAATTCAAAGAGTTGAAGGAAAATATGATTAAAGAGATAAAGGACTCATAGTGGCAACAATTAAAAACCACAGCAGGGGGGGTACTGGGTTCCTGGCCAGTGGTGCTCTGTCGTGGTCCCTAGGGGAGCAGCGACAGTCTCCCAGGTACAGCGGCGGGGACCGGGAGGGAGTGAGGGTTCAACAGTGAGCCCCTGATGCTAATGACTATGCTTGTGAGCTGATAAGCCTAAAATAAGAACAAGGCCTAGAGCAACATTGTGCTTGGGAATTTCCTCCTGTCAGCCTTCATGTTACTCAAATGTGACCAGTCTCGAAGCCAAACTCAGCATGTAAATGCAATGCCTTCCCCCCAGCGTGGGACATGACACCCGGGGATGAGCCTCCCTGGCACCGAGGGACCACTATCAACTACCAACTGATGATGCAACTGGAAAATGACCTTATACGGAAGGTTCAATGCGGATCAGCAGAATATCCCTGTCTACATAAAATAACATGACTTTAAAATGCTGTTTGACCTAAAGTAAGGGGGAAATGGAAAGGAGAAATGAGTTTATATGGCTACGAGTTTCTAAAAAAGAGTCTGGAGGCTGGCAGAAGGATTGCCCTCATGCACAACTGAGCAGAGTCAGAGAGACAGATAAAGCAGATACAACCCCCAGATATTGGTTCCTTTGAGGGCTAAAGAGACCCATGGGAGTTATGGTCATGGCCGATGGGGTTAACTACCAGGTCAGATGGCCCCTCTTTGGAAATGGTGTTTATGTGTGATGAATCTGGACTCAGATGGGATCTTCCTTCATAAGACTTTCATGCTAATGTGCTGGAGGTGCAGTTAATGTTGGGGTTTAAGATATATTTAGGGGATTTGAATCTCTGGACTGGCAAGGTGATAGCCAGGTCCTGAGCCTCAACAGACTCCAGCACCTACAATCTGATTTATTGGACTTACCACACTCAGCTAAGATGGAGTTGAAGAAGGACAACCACCACACCATGGAGCCTAGAGTGATTACAACTGAAAGTGGGAGGATTGCATCCAGCATCCAGGTGGAATCTGAGCCTCCTCTTGACATAGAGGTGCAATGGACACAACCAATCCAATGTCCACATAGAAGAGGTGGCATTGGATTGGGAAAAGTGGACATGGTGGCTGATGGGTATGGGGAAAGGCAGGAAGAGATGAGAGGTGGAGGCGTCTTTGGGACATGGAGCTGCCCTGGATGGTGCTTCAGAGGCAATCACCGGACATTGTAAATCCTCACAGGGCCCACTGGATGGAATGGAGTAGAGTATGGGCCATGATGTGGACGATTGATTATGAGGTGCAGAGGTGCCCAAAGATGTACTTACCAAATCCAATGGATGTGTCATGATGATGGGAACGAGTGTTGCTGGGGGGGGGGGAGAGGTGGGGTGGGGGGTGGGGTTAAATGGGACCTCACATATATATTTTTAATGTAATATTATTACAAAGTCAATAAAAATAAAAATAAAAAAAATTAAAAAAAAAGAGATAAAGGATACTAAGAAGACATTGGGGGAAGCGGACTTGGCCCAATGGATAGGGCATCTGCCTACTACATGGTAGGTCCACAGTTCAAACCCCAGGCCTCCTTGACCCATGTGGAGCTGGCCCATGCACAGTGCTGATGCATGCAAGGAGTACCCTGCCATGCAGGAGTGTCCCCCGTGTAGGGGACCCCCACACACAAGAAGTACACCCAATAAGGAGAGCTGCCCAGCACAAAAGAAAGTGTAGCCTGCCCAAGAATGGCACCACACACGCAGAGAGCTGATGCAGCAAGATAATGCAACAAAAAAACACAGATTCCTGGTGCTGCTGATAAGGATAGAAGCAGTCACAGAAGAATGCACAGTGAATGGAAACAGAGAGCAGAAAACTCGGGGGGGGGGGGCAAATAAAAAAATAAATCTTTAAAACAAAAAAAAAAGAAGACTTTGGGTGAGCATAAAGCACAATTTGAAGGCCTGAAAGAAAAGTCACAGACCTTATGGGAATGAAAGACATGATGGATGAGATTAAAAATACATTAGAGGCACCTAACAGCAGGTTTTAATTGATTGAAGACAGAATTAGTGATATTGAGGACAGAGCATTTGAAGTTGAAAAGACAGAACAGAAAGAGAAAAGAATGGAAAAAATGGAACAAGTTCTCAGATAATTGAATGACAAGGTGAAATGCACATGCGTATGCATTATTGGTGTCCCAGAAGAAGAGAATGAAAAGGGGCTTATATTAGCCAAAGGGGAGCTGATGCAAAGTACCAGAAATCTGTTGGCTATTATAAAGGGTATTTATTTGGGGTAGAAACTTACAGTTACAAGGTCCTAAAGAGTCAAACTCAAGCTACAATAAGAGGTACTTTCTCACCCAATGGCTGTTGCAACAAATTGACACAACATGATATGGGTGATGCCTGTGAGGGTTCAGCCTTCCTCTTCCCTCTTAAGGCTCTGTGGGTTCAGCTTCTTCTGATCTCAGCTGTAGGCTGACATAAGGCTCATCTCTCTTCCTGGGGCTCATTTCTTTCTGGGTTCAGATGCTCTTGTCTCTTCACAAAGTCAGCTCTAAACTATCAGACAAATGACTCAACTCTCCCAGGTGCTCCAGTGCCAAAACCAAGTTCCTTTTCTCTGCCATGTATGTCTTTTTCTGTGTATCATTTTCCCATGCCTTCTGATTGATTGTTCATTTCTGTAGCCCAAAAAGGGGGATGGGGACTCAAACTAAGTCACCCTAATGATGTGGTGGAATAAAAGCCCTAATCTTAACATAATCTAATCAAAGTCATCTCAACTGAATCTAATATAATCAAAGGGTATCATGCCCAGAAGGACAGACCAGTTTACAGATATACTCTTTATCTCTTTTTGGAACTCATAAATAATATCAAACTGCTACAGGGCAGAAAGAATATCTGAGGAAACAATGACTAAAAAATTCCCCACCTTTATGAAAGACATAAATATCAATATCCAAGAAGCACAACACACTCCAAACAGAATAAATCTGAACAGACCTACTCCAAGAAACCTACTATTCAGAATGAGAAATATCAGAGACAAAGAGAGGATTCTGAAAGCAGCAAAAGAAAAGAAAAGCATCACATACAAGGGAAACTCAATAAGATTAAGTGCAGACCTCTCATCAGAAACCATGGAGGTGAGAATAAAATGGTATGAATGTATTTAACATATTGAAAGAGAAAAACTGCCAGCTAAGGATTCTTTTCCTGCAAAACTGTCCTTCAAAAATGAGGGTGATGGGGAGCAGATGTAGCTCACTGGTTGAGTGCCTCCTACCCATGTATGAGGTCCCTGGTTTAATCCCCAGTATCTCCTTTAAAAAAAGAAGGTGACTTTAAAATCTTCACAAACAAAAACTGAGAGTATGTTACCAAAAGACCAGGATACAAGAGATACTGAAGGGAATGTTACACCCCGAAAGGAAAAAACAAGGGCGAGAGACCTGGAGAAGAAGGTAGAAATGAAGATTTTTAGGAAGGGTAAATTAAAGGGTAAAAAGACAGTCAATAGTAAGACATTACAACAGAAATCCAAAGGATAAAGTGGACAAAGTAAGTAATGCCTTTACAGTAATAACACTGAATGTTAATGGCTTAAGCTCCCCAATCAAAAGACAGACTGATAGAATGGATAAGAAATCATGAGCCATTCATATATTGTCTGAGAAGACTCACCTTAACTGAAGGTTGCAAATAGATTAAAAATGAAAGGTTGGAAAAAGAATTCTTCATGCAAACAGTAACCAAAATAGAGCAGGTGTAGCTATACTGGAGTCAGGCAAAACAGTCATTTGTATGCTCCCTATAAGATACTCACTTCAGATGTAAGAACAAAACCAGGTTGAAAGTAAAAGATTGGGGTACTGCATATAGCTCAAGCAACTGAGCCCCTGCTTTCCATATGAGAGGTCCAGGAGTCTTTTCCCAGTGCCTCCTGAAAAAAGAAAAGAAAAAGAAAAACAAACAAACAAACAACAAGCAAAACAAACCAAAAAAAACAACTCAAAATGTGGCTCAGTGTTGAACATCAGCTTCCTATATACAAGGTCCTGGGTTCAATCCCTGGACCCTGGTACCTCAAAAAAAAAAAAAAAAAAAAAAAGAAAGAAAGTAAAATGTTGCAAAAAGATACTCCATACAATAATAAACAAAAAGATCTGGAGTACCAATACTAATATCAGACAAAATAGATTTTAAATGCAAAACTATTATATGGGATGAAGAAGCTCATTATGTATTAATTATATTAATAAAAGGGGCAATTCTATAATAAACATTTATGCACCTAACCTGAGTGCCCCAAGATATATGAGGCACTCTGGCAAAACTGAAGGCAGAAATAGATGTCTCTACAATAATAGTTGGAGATTTCAATATGCCACTCAGCATTGGATAGAGCAACTGGGCAGAAGATAAATAAAGAAACAGAGAGTTTGAATAAAGTGATAAACCTACTAGATGTAACAGACATTTATAGAGCATTACAACCCCAAACAGCAGGATATGCATTCTTTTAAAGTGGTCATGGATCCTTCTCCAGGACAGACAATATATATGTTGAGTCACAAGACAGGTCTCAATAAATTTTAAAAGATGGAAATGGTATAAAACAAATTTTCTTATCAAAACAGAATGAAGCTGAAAATCAATAACAGATGGAAAATCAATAACAGATGGATAAACATATGGAGATTTAGCAGCACACTCTTAAATGTCGTCAGTGGGTCAAAGAAGGAATTGCAAGAGAATTTAGTAAATATCTTGAGATGAATGAAAGCAAGAGCACAACAGATCAAAACCTATAGGACACTGCAATGACAGTGCTAAGAGGGAAATTTATAGCCCTTAATGGTTACATAATAAAGAGGAAAGACTAAAATCAAAGACCTAAATGTACACTAGAAGAACAAAAAAAAGATCAAACTATTCCCAAACCAAGCTGAAGGAAAGAAATAATAAAGATATGAGTTGAAATAAATAAAATTGAGAGGCAAAAAAATAGAGTCAACAAAACCAAAAATTGGTTCTTTGAGAAGATCAACAAAATTGACAAATGCTTAGCTTAGCTAGACTGACAAAGAAAAAAAAGGGATAAGGTGCAAATAAATAAAATCAGAAATGAGAGGGGGAATATTACCGCTGACCCCATAGAAATAAGAGCTATCATAAGAGTATACTATAGACAACTGTATGACAAAAAACTAGACAACATAGGCAAAAAGGACAAATTCCTAGAAACACATCAACAACCCATACTGACACTAGAAGATATAGAAGACCTTAACAAACCAATCAAAAGTAAAGAGATTGAAACAGTCATCAAAAACTTCCCAAAGGGCAACCAGCAAGATGGCAGCAGAGTAAGGAACTTCTAAAGTCAGTTCCTGCTACAGGGCAGTTAATAATCACCCAGGGCTATCTAAAGTACCTGTTTGAGAGCTCTAGGAGACCATAAGAGCATCCCACAACATCCTTGAAGGAATGGAAGGAGGAGACTGCCCATCTGTAGAGAAGATTCATAAGTAGAGCATTCCACACCCCAGAGGTCAGTGCCCATCCTCCACTGGAAGCACAAGCTGCCTTGGGAGTTATTCTGCAGCTGGAATTGAAATCTGCACTTCCAAAAATAGGGGAGGAAGAGATGGTTGGACACTGTATTAGTCAGCCAAAGAGGTGCTGATGCAAAATACCAGAAGTTGGTTGGTTTTTATAAAGGGTATTTATCTGGGGTAGGTGCTTACAGATATCTGGCCATAAAGCATAAGTTACTTCCCTCACCAAAGTCAATTTTCACATGTTGGAGCAAGATGGCTGCCAATGTCTGTGAGGGTTCAGGCTTCCTGGGTTCCTCCCTTCCTGGGGCTTGCTTCTCTTTCCTCTGTGTGCTTACTTCCTAGGGCTCCAGCTTAAGGCTTCAGCATCAAACTCCAACATCAAAACTCCAACATCAAAAACCCTCCAACTCTGTCCTGTGCCATGCCTTTTAATCTGTCCCCACCAAGGGGTGGGGACTCAATGCCTTACTGGCACAAGAGGTTTACCCAATTACTTAATCAAGTAAACCTCTGAATCCAGTATAATCTAATATGCCCTGAGGAAAAGATCAGTTTATAAAACATAATCCAATATTTCTTTTTGGAATTCATCAATAATATCAAACTGCTACAGGCACCAACTTCAGCTACTGATTACTAAGTTCAGTAGGCTAAAGTATAATCCTAAGAACAGCTAAAGTTTGAAACTGTCCAATCAGAAAGAGGCCAGTAGCTGCCATTTTAACCTGTACCTGGCACAAGGATAAGTGGGGCGGACAGAAAATCACAGTGCTGGTTGGGACAGGCTTCTTTCCATTCAGATCAGATTGAAGCTGTAGCATAAGCCCCAACCCCATCTCTGGCAGTGAGGAAGCTGTGGGAACCTGCACCAGCCTTTCTGGAAAAATACAGGCAATGCCACAGAGGCTGGTGCTCATCCTACACTGGTAGCACAAGCTACCCCCGGAGCTATTCTGAGGCTAGAGCTAGAAACTCCATTTCCCAAAAATAGGGGAGAAAGAGACAGTTGGCCACTGACTTCAGCTACTGATAATTAAACTCAGTTAGATAAAGTATAACCCTAAGAACAGCTAAAGTTTGAACCTGCCCAAGTCAGAAAGAGGCTGGTAGCAGCCATTTTGACTCTGCCCCCAGCATGAGGGTAACCTGGGCTGACTGAAAATCACAGTGACAGTAGAGACCAGTTTCTTTTACCTAGGCTGGCCTGCAACCCTAGTCTAGGCTTCAGCCCCACCTCTAGCAGGGAGGAAGCTGGCAGGCCCTGCACCAGCCTATCAAGGTAACTGCAGGTACATTTAGCTGGCACAGACTGAATAATTGGAAGTCTACCAGGGCAAGTGCAATCATCTTGGGCCCACTCTGCAGAGATTGCTGCCCACACCTGCAGCCCATCCTGTCTCCAGGCAGGGAAGAAAGGAGCATGAAGCTTCATCAGTCTCTCTGGGCAACTACAGTCTAGGCCTGCATGACTTGGATTATTCCACACAGCTGTGGCTTTGTGTCTACCTCTGGCAAAGGAGAAACTTGGGATGAGCTTCATAAGTCCCTGAGGCAATGAGGGCAACTTGAGCCTCCATAGCTTACAGCACCAATTACATCCTTGGCTCCTATTAAACAACCAGCAATGGAGAAAGGACAGGAAACCCTAAACTAAAGAGAAAAACTGTACCCAGAATAAATACTCTAATAAACAAGATGCCAAGACACCAACAAAAAATTACAATCCACACCAAGAAGCAGGAAGGTATGGCCCAGTTAAAGGAATAAGATAAGCCTCCAGATGACATAAAAGAGTTGAAACAACTAATTATGGATGTTCAAACAAATCTCCTTACTAATTTCAATGAGATAACTAAAGAGATTAAAGATATTAAGAAGACATTCTTTTAAAGAAGAATTTGAAAACATACATAGAAACATAGCAGAACTTAAGGGAATGAAAGGCACAATAAATGAAATAAAAATACACTGGAATCATATAATAGCAAATTTGAGAAGACAGAAGAAAGGATTGGTGAGCTAGAAGAAATGGTCTCTGAAAGTGAACATACAAAAGAACAGATGAAGAAAAGAATGGAAAAAATTGAACAAGGCTCAGGGAACTAAATGACAGCAAGAGATGTGCAAACATATGTATCATGGGTGTCCCAGAAGGAGAAGAGAAGGGTAAATGGGCAGAAGAAATATTTGAAGAAATAGTGGTAGAAAATTTCCCAACCCTATTGAAGGACAGAGATATCCATGTACAAGAAGCACAACGTACTCCCATCCAAAAAAATCCAAAAAGACCAACTCAGAGACACATATTAATCAGAATGTCAAATGACAAAGACAAAGAGAGAATTCTGGGAGCAGTAAGTGAAAAGCAATGCATAACATGTAAGAGATACCCAATAAGATTAAATGCTGATTTCTCACCAGATAACATGGAGGGAAGAAGACAGTGGTGTGATATATTGAAGGTACTGTAAGAGAAAAACTTCCAACCATGAATCTTATATCCAGCAAGATTGTCTTTCAAAAACAAGGGTGAATTTAGAATATTCACAGATAAGCAGAAAATGAGAGAGTTTGTAACCAAGAGACTGCCTTTGCAGAAAATACTAATGGGTGCGCTACAGCTTGAAAAGAAAAGAGAGGAGAAAGAGACCTAGAAGAGAGACTAGAAATGAAGATTGTATCAACAAAAGTGTCAAAAGAGTGGTGAATATAAAATATGACAGATAAAACCCAGATATTCAGGGATAAACTTAACCAATGATGTAAAGCACTTGTATTCAGAAAACTAATACTCATTGTTATAAGAAATTTAAAAAGGCCTATATAATTGGAAGAAAATTCTATGCTCATGGTTGGAAGACTAAATAGCATTAAGATGTCAAATCTACTCAAATTGATATACAAATTCAAGGCAATCCTGATAAAAATTTCATCAACATATTATAAATAAATGGAAAACACAATTATCAAACTGTAGGGTCCTAAATAGCCAGAAACATCTTAAAAAGGAAAAGCAAAATTGGAGGACTGTGATTTCCAGACTTTAAATCATATTATCTAGCTACACTGGTAAAAACAGCATGGTATTGGCATAAAGACAGACGTATAGACCAATAGAGCTGAATTGCTGGTTCAGAAACAGACCCTCACATGTATGATGAAGGGATTTTTGACTACCCTGTCACACCCACACACCTTGGGCGGAACAGTCCATTCAACAAATGGTGCTGAGAGAACTGGATATCCATAACCAAAAGAAGGAAAGAGGACCCCTGTCTCATACCATATACAAAAGTTAACTCAAGAAGAATAAAAAACCTAAATATAAAAGCAAGAACCATAAAACTTTTGGAAGGAAATGTAGGAAAATATCCTCAAGCCCTGGTGGTAGGTGGTGGATTCTTAAAGGAGATAAGAGGAGGACTGAGATGGACTACTGATGTTTAATATATGTAGAAGTTTTAGTTACCTTTAATGTAAAAGTTGGGAAATGTACAGAGTTGATGGTAACACATTATAGTGAGTGACTGCTGGTTTATAAATGGGGATGTGGCTGGAAATGGTAGTCGGGGGATGTAAATGCCAATTAACAGAATGCTAGAGAATAATGTAGGGACTGAAAAACACAGTAAACCCAGAGGTGGATGAGAATTGTGGTTGATGGTACAGATGCAAGAATGTCCTTCGTGAGCTAGAGGAAATGTACATCACTATTGCAGGGTGGTAGGAATGTGGAGAAGCATGGGAAAAATACAACTGGAGTGACCTATGGACTGTGGTTAACAGTAATAATGTAATATTCTTTTATCTATGCCAAAGATGTACTGTGTTGATAATGGGAGAGCATGGAAAATGTGTGCCAAATGTACACTATGGACCTGGTAATAATCGGATGACATTATTTTATAATCTGTAACAAATGTTCCACTGCAGTGTTTTGTGTTGATGGAGGGGTGTTGTTTGGGAATTCAGCACATATGCATGATTGTTTTGTAAGTTTACAACTTCTGTCATAAAAATATATTTTAAAAATAAGAATAGGGTGGACTGGGGGGGGGGGGGAGAGAATACACCAAATGTCATATTAGGAATATAATTAGTAAGATTTTGACAATGTTCTTTCAAATTTGTTACAGATGTCTCACGACAATGCACAGTGTTGGTGGAGGATGATGTATGGGTTGTTTATGTATGTTCACATATAAATTATATAAAAATAATAATAGGGTGGGTTGGGGGAAAATACTTTGATTAGTAGTAATATTTTGAGGATGCTTTTTAATCATTAGTTTGAAATGTTTAACAACAGTGCAAGGTATTGGTAGTAGGGTGAGGTATGAGAGCCCTGTATGATGTTATGTATTTCGTTTTGAACATTCACAACTATTATGATACACTTATTGTTTATGTGTGTTCATGTATGAGTGATAAACTTCATAAAATTTAAGAAAAAACTCCTCCTAAGGATGAAAAGCCCAGAACTAGATGACTTCACAGGTGAATTCTACCAAGCATTCAAAGATGATCTAATACCAATCTTGCTCAAGTTCTTCCAAAAATTTGAACAGGAAAGAATGCTTCCAAACTCATTCTATAAAACCAACATCATCCTAATACCAAAGCCAGATAAAGATACTATGAAAAAAGAAAATTACAGACCAATTTCTTTAATGAATATGATGCAAAAATCCTCAACAAAATACTTTCAAACTGAAACCAAAAGCACATTAAAAGAATTATACCCCACGATTTAGGGATTTTTATCCCATGTATGCTAGGGTTTTTCAACACAAGAAAATCAATTAGTGCAATAAGCCATATTAATAAATTGAAGAAGAAAAATCCCATGATCCTCTTGATTGGTGCAGAAAAGGCATTTGATAGAACCTAGTGTCTTTCTTGATAAAATCCCTCCAAAAGGAGGAGCATGTGTAATGCCTGCTTCCCATGTACAAGGCTCCAGTTTCAATCCCTGGTACCTCCTTAAAAAAAACCCAACACTCCACAAAATAGGAATAGAAGGAAGCTTTCTCAACATGGTCAAGTGCATTTTTGAAAAACTAGAGCTTAGCATTGTACTCAATGGTGAAAGACTGAAAGCTTTCTCACTGAGATCAGGAACAAGACAAGGATGTCCACTATCACCACTGTTATTAAATATTATGCTACTGTATTCCTTCTTACAGCCGAGTAGTATTCCATTGTATGTATATACCACATTTTGTTTATCCATTCATCTGTTGATGGGCATTTGGGTTGATTTCAACTTCTGGCAATAGTGAGTAATGCCGCTATGAACATTGGAGTGCATACATTGGTTCATGTCCTTGTTTTCAGTTCTTCTGAGTATATACACAGCAGAGCAAGTAGGCTGGATAAAGAAATAAAAGGCACCCAAATAGAAAAAGAAGAAGTAAAACTTCCACTATTTGCTGATGATATGATCCTATAGCTAGAAAAATCCACAATAAAGCTGCTAGAACTAATAGACAAGTTCAGCAAAGTGGCAGAATACAAGAGTAATACATGAAAATCAGTAGCATTTTCTGTACACTACTGATGAGCAATCTAAAGAGGAAATGAGAAAAAAATCCATTTATAATAGCAACTATAGAACCAAATATTTCAGAATAAACCTAACCAAGGACATAAAGGAACTGTATTCAGAAAACTACCAAACATTGCTGAAAGAAACCAAAGAAGACTTAAATAAATGGAAGGATCTTCCATGTTAATGAACTGGAAGATTAAATAGTAAGATGTCAGTTCTACCTAAGGAGAAAGTTCTATACAAACTGAACTACAGATTCAATGCAATCCCAATAAAAACCCAACAGCCTTTGTTGCAGAAATGGAAAAGCCAATTATCAAATTTATTTGGAAGGGTAAGGGGCCCTGAAAAGTAAAAAATGTCTTTAAAAAAAACAAAGTTGGAGGACTCTCACTTCCTGACTTTAAAGTATATTACTTAACTACAATGGTAAAAATAGCATGGAACTACATACAGACAGATTGACCAATGGAACCAAATCAAGGACTCAGAAATAGACCCTCATGTCTACAGTCAAGTGATTTTTGACAAGGCTGTCAAGTCCACCCAGCTGGGCCAGAATAGTTTAACAAATGGTGCTGGGACAACTGGATATTCATACCCAAAAGAAAGATGACCCTTATCTCACACCTTACACAAAAATTAACTCAAATTGGATCAAGGACCTAAATATAAAAGTGACAACCATAAAACTCCTAGAAGAAAATGTAGGAAAACATCTTCAAGATATTATGGTAGGCAGTAGTTTCTTAAATCTTACACCCAAAGCATGAGCAATGAAAGAAAAATTAGATAAATGGGATTGCCTCAAAAGTAAAAGTAAATAGGAATGGATGTGGCTCAAGCAATTGAGCACCTGCCTCCCACATGGGAGGCCCAGGTGTGGTTCATGGTGCCTCCTAAAACAAATAAACAAGCAAACAACAAAAAAGCCAACTCAAGGGAGCCAATGTGGCTCAGTGGTTGAGTACCAGCCTTCCACATATGAGGTCATGGGTTCAATCCCCAGTCTCAGTACTTTAAAAAAAAAAAAAGTAAACACTTTCATTCTTCAAAAGTTTCTCCAGGATGTGGTGGAAATGTAGAATGGTGCAGCCTTTGTGGAGACAGTTTGCCAGCACCTCAAGGAGCTGAATATAGAACTGTTGTATGATCCAGCAATCCCGTTACTAGGAATATATTCAGAAAAACTGAAAACAAGGACACAAACTGACTTTTGCACACCAATGTTCATAGCACCATTATTCACAATTGCTAAAATATGGAACAAGCCCATGTCCATCAACCAATGAATGGATTAACAAAATGTGGTATACACACAGTGGAATACTACTCAGCTGTAAGAATAAATGAAATCAAGATGCATATGAGGGAAGTGGACTTGGCCCAGTGGATAGGGCGTCCGCCTACCACATGGGAGGTCTGCAGTTCAAACCCCGGGCCTCCTTGACCCGTGTGGAGCTGGCGCATGTGCAGTGCTGATGCGCGCAAGGAGTGCCTTGCCACGCAGGGGTGTCCCCCGTGTAGGGGAGCCCCATGCACAAGGAGTGCGCCCCGTAAGGAGAGCCGCCCAGCGTGAAAGAAAGTGCAGCCTGCCCAGGAATGGCGCCACACACACAGAGAGCTGACACAACAAGATGATGCAACAAAAAGACACAGATTCCCGTTGCCACTGACAAGGATAGAAGCAGTCACAGAAGAACACACAGCGAATGGACACAGAAAGCAGGTGGGGGGGGAGAGAAATTTTTTTAAAAAAGATGCATATGACAACATGGACGAACCTAAAGGATATTATGTTGAATGAAATAAGCAGAAACAAAAGGACAGATATTATGTGGTCTCAGTAATATGAACTAAATATAAGTAAAGTCATGGAGGTAAACTCTAGAGTATAGGTTACTAGGAAAGAATCTGGGTTGAGGGTGGGAACTGCTGTTTAATGTATGTAGCATTATCAATAAGGTTAAATATGAAAGTGTGGGAATGAATAGAGTTGAGAGTAATACATCATAAAGAAAATGACTAAGGCTGATTTATAAATGTGATTGTGGCTGAAAGGGGTATTCTGTATGTATAATATCAATTGAAGGGAAAATAGAGAATAATCTAGGGAATGTAAAACAGTGATTTTGGTGGTGGATGAAGACTGTAGTTTATAGTATAAATATAAGAATACTCTTATTTTAAAAAGAGCTAAGAATATGATGACACATGGGAAAGTTACAACTAATTTAACTTATGGATGATAGAAATATTCTAATATTTTACAGCAATGGAAAGAAGATATTATTTCAATACTAAGGAACAACAATGGTGGGGTGTAGCAGTTTGATATTATTGATGAATTCCAAAAAGAAATGTTGGATTATGTTTGTAAACTGGTCTTGGAGTGTATTGGATTCAAAGGTTTCATTTTTACTTGATTAAATAATGATTAAGGCTTTAATTGGGTCACATCAGTAGGATGTTGAATCCCCACCAACTTGGGGGGAGGGACTCACAGAGAAGGGAGGTTGGAGTTTAAAGCAGGAGCCCCGGGAGGTAAACACACAGGAAAAGAACACAGGAATAGAGACTGCTCCATTAGACACGTCAGAGGCCCTGGGAAGAGAGACACGTAGTTCACCTGATAGTTTACAGCTGACCTTATGGAGATAACAGAGCGGCTGAGCACAGAGAAAAATGAGCCCCGAGAGAGAGAGATGAGACTTGTCCCAACCTGCAGCTGAGATTGGAAGAAGTTGGGACCACGGAGCCCTAGGAGGATGAGGAAGGCTGAACCCTCACAGACATTGCCCAACTTCTCCCGCCAACATGTGGCAAGACTTTGGTGAGAGAAGTAGTTTATGCTTTATGGCCTTGTGACTGTTAGCTTCTACCCCAAATAAATATCCTTTATAAAAACCAACGATTTCTGGTATTTTGCATCAGCACCCCTTTGGCTGACTAATATGGGGGTATAGGATTTTTCCTTTTGGAGTAATTAAAACATTCAAAAATTGATTGAGGTGATGACAGCACAACTCTATGATGAAAATGAGAGCCACTGATTATACACTTTAAATGGATTGTACAAAGCATGGGACTGTATAATACAATGAATCCTGTGGTTGAAGATGGACTGTGGTTAACAGGACAAATATGAGAACATTCTCTCATGAACTATAACAAATGTATAATACTAAAAATCGGATGGGTTGGGGGGAAAAGTTAACAAATGTAAGATATGGGCTATAGCTAGTAGTGATATTTTAATGATTCTTTTTCATAGTTTGTACAAATGTTTCACAGCAATGAAATGGTGGTGGGGAGATGTATGGGAGCCCTGTTGTGATGATACGCATGTTTGTTTGGTAAATTCATGAATTTTACTATACACTTATTCTTTATGTATGTTCATGTATGAATGATATACGTCAATAAAATTTTATTTTAAAAAAATATATTCTACTGTCCCACGAAGAAGTGGACAATTCTGGCATGTTGGTGCATGGCATGGTCAGCTGGTGGATGGGAATGAGAGGCTGCAGGCTGTTTTCTTTCTTGTGGACAACACACTCATCGACAGGGCTGGAGCAAGTCAGATGGGCATGCTGGAGGTGATAAAGCTCTCACGATCAAATACAAAGAAGAGGCTGAAATCATCTACGATAAAGTTCAACTTAAACTCAGCAGTGAATGCTTTGATCACTCCAAGACATGCACTACTGACCTAAGGACTTCACATTGCAAAGACGCAATCCAGGTGACAAAGGGTGGTGCAGCCAATAGGAAATTGGCTGAGGAATATTTCCTGTGGAAATCTACACACTTACAGCATATGATACTAGCAGAAGATATTGAAGCCATGCTCACTGACCTTCAAAAGGAGGTCCATCTACTTCTGTTAAGGAATAGAGACACACCCAGAGTGAAAGGATTGAGGCTTGTGCCTGTTAGTCATATTTTGAAGCTATTGTTGTAGGTGGAGAGCAGAAAGAGGAGAAACCAGCGCCTTCCATATTTTATTATTGCTGTGATCTTCTCAGAGTTCAGCCTGGTGACTATGTAATGGTTGGTGTCACTCTAGAAACTGATATGCAAAGAGGCCTCAACGCAGGGCTGAGTGCAATAGTCTGAATAAACAAAAATGGAATAGCACCACAAAAGTCACCCCCGTGCCACATTATATAGTTCCTTCTGTGTTACAGTTACCTGCTGTTTTATAAAGTGTAGTCAATATGTCAAAAGTACCTAAAAGAATTTTCAAGTAAAATTATAGGATTTGAACTAAGAAAAATTAAGTTATTCCATATACTATGTCCCAGTTCAGAGAATAACTTTACTTTTTAAAATTATTAGTATGATTTGATGGCCATTACTGGCCATCCACACCCTATTGCTTTTAAGTTCTGACAGCAAACATTAAATGGTATTTATATCAGAAAACCCAGACTGCATTAATATATTACTTTTATTAATGTAGTTCAGGAAACTTGAAATATTCTTTCTCTGTGACTTGAGCTTTGTAAAATTATTTCATTAAAAGGTTTAGCATCCTAGTTCCATGAAGATACCAAGCAGGATAACTTGCAGGTAGATGCACTAATGTAGGCTTTAGAGTTCCCGCTTAAAAACAGGTTTTTGTTTTTGTTTTTATTTTTTAAAATACGTACTCTAAAACCCATTTAATATAGAGTTATCAAAGCAAATAGACCAGTTAATATGAAGTAAGTCCTAAACTACATGCAAGTCATTTCATCATTAAATTATGTTGCATATTTTTCTTTAACATATAAACCCTATTTTTACCTATTTTGAATATATTCTTCCCTATTATGGCTCTGATTTTTTTGCATGACCTATTTTGTATGTATTCCATTTTTTATGTGTGATGTATACATATACATAACAAATAGATTCTTCCAATAAAATAAGCTGTTAAAATGAACAGCTTATTAATTTTCAAAAGATTAACAGCTTTTCCATGACATTTTTACATCTTTCCAGAGTAAACCTCCTGATAGTCTTGACCTGCTATGAAAGTATTTTTACTTTCTTTTCCCAGGTACACAAAGGAGTTGAAGGAGATGAGACTGTCTTGCCAACGTAAGTACAAGCCACGTGACGCCAGAAGTCATTTTCCTTCTGTGGATCCCTAAGAGAGGACTTGCCTCAGTGCAGCCTAAATGTGCAGTCTCCCAGCATGTCTCTGATGACTAAATATTTTCACACATATGATGAAAACTAATAGAAAATTATGAACCATTTCCTAGGTGTCATTTTAATACTTGAGTCTTAAGAATTACCATTTTAATTAAATTTCCTGTTTTTCACATTTTCAGAAATACATCAGTGTTTCACAAATTTGCTGTATCCAATTCATGCTTCACTTTGAGCTTAGTAAGTAATGGCTCCATAGCAGTGCATCTTGCCACCAAAAAATGTTCCTTCCTCTCCAGACCATTAGGGTAGACAGTCTCCTGATTTCATCAACCATACTTGGAGTAAAATGGTTAATCAAGGGAAAAAAAAGAATACTGTATGATTTGGGTGGAATATTTTGGTAGATTGGTTTAAAAAAAAAAACTCTTTGTATAAGAAACTACTTGTGTAAAATATTTTAACTCTATGTTGAGATATGTAATAGTTATGACTCATTCAAGATAGGTACTCAGAGAATGAATTTTTAGATTATTCCAATCTGTGAGCCTATTTCTTTAGCCAGTCATTTTCTGTCTACCACCCAGAATGGGATTCTCTACCACTGTGTGAATGCCCTGTTAAGTTTACTTCTCACTCTTGAATTTTTAAAATGTGATTATGCGTTTTCTCATCTTAGGATACTCTTGCTGTGAAGCTGAACATTTGCAGTCAGGTGTGCCCACATTGATGTCAGAGAGGACTTGGGAGGTCTTGGAGAAAGACCTAACCTAGGTAGGAGGCTTCTTGACACAGTCACAGGAAAGAATGTAAGTCATATAGTAACAGGAGAATTTAATGTAAAGCAAAAGTATACACTCAAGATGGGTGACAGGACTAGGTCCCATCCCTAGCCCCCAAACAGCCACAACCTGCAGAAGCCACAAGTTTATTATTAAACCTACCCCATTGTTAAGGGGTGACCAACCATTTACTCAGAAGAAACCATGTCCTGTGACATAGAACAGCCCCCATCCTGAGCCTACATGTCCAGATACAGTTCATTTCCTCACAAGAATAGACAAAGAAGCCATACCTCCAACCCCTCCCGTATCCCTAGAATTCACTGCCCCTAGCCCACCACCCACTAGCCATCCCTATAGGCCCTCGGGTCTTACCTAAGCCCCAACCCACTCCCACTAACTAAGCATGTTCTCGCCTATAGAAGTACTGTATAAATTCACAATCGCCTCTGCTGGGGGTGGGCTGAAGTTTCTATCTCTGTTCCCCTTCCTGTTGGATTTTCTCAATAAATTCTTGCCTGCAATGGCTGGTTTCCGCATCCCAATTGTCTCACCTGGCTACTGAACAGCGGGAGTGCAGGCGAGCTCGTACAAGTTGTGCCTGCTGGGGCTAGGGCTACTGTTTCATTAAGTCTAGGCTGGTCCCCTTCTTCCCCCTCCATGTAAAAGTACTCGTAACTTCTAACGCCCTCATTGGTTCTGCCCTATGCAAAAGAGGGACTGAAAACTACAGCTTTTTACCGGCTGAGTATTCCTGCCAGAGTGGGAACTGTCCAGAAGAGGGGTCAGTGAAGCATGTGCTGGTCAGGTGACGGGTGGGCCGTTTGTCATCTGGCATCTCCTGGCATAGTAGAATATCAGTAAGTCTAGGACTTGGGCCCTAGACCTTGGGCGGGTGATTTTCCATTGCAGTCAGGGATTATCTGATGATAATTTTTCTTTTTGTCCTCATCCACTGCCAAATTATCTCCCTTCTCCTCCCTTTCCCTTCCTCAACATGACTTTGATTATATTTTAGCTATTTAAATTGTCCAGTTGGAGTGTTTGTGTGGGTTTTTAAAAATTTATTTTTATTTTTATTAAAGTTAATAGATCACATAGAATGTTACATTTTAAAAAAACATAAGTGGTTCCCATATAACCCATACCCCAACCCACACCCCCATCATTTTTGTAAATTGTATTTTTTTGAAGACACTTACATCACCAAAAAGGTTACATTATAAAAAGCATAAGAAGTTCCCGTATACCATCCATCACCCCACCCCACTCCTCCCACACCAACAACCTCCCCCATCATAGTGGCACACATATCACAATCGGCAAACACAATTTGGAGCACTGCTGCACCACGTGGATAATAGTTTACTCTGTAGTTCACACTTTGCCACAGTACATTCAGTGGGTTATGGCAGGACATACAATGTCCAGCATCTGACCCTGCAATATCATTTAGGACTACTCCAAAGTCCCAAAAATGCCCCCTCATCACATTTCTTCTTTCCACTCCCTATCCTCAGCAACTACTGTGGCCACTTTCTCCCCATCAATGATACAATTTCTTCTACTAGTAGTCAAAAAAGTTTTATAGTAGAATATAAGTAAGTCCACTCTAATCCATATTTTATTCCTCCATTCTGTGGGCCCTGGGATGGTGATGTCCACTCCACCTCTATATCAAGAGGGGGCTTAGATTCCACATGGATAATGGGTGCAATTCTCCTGCTTGCAGTTGTAGGCACTCTCTGTTCCCTGGTGTGGTGATTGACCATCTTCACCTCCCTGTTAGCTGACCTGCGTAAGTACAACGAACCAGAGAGTAAGAGTTGCAACTCTGCTGAGGCTCAGGGCCTAGCTGGCACATGGACAGTCCAGAGGTTCAAGTATCCTGAGTATAAAACAATGCTAGCACCAACCACAGGTTCAGTAAAAGTGACAGAAGAGGCATGTGTAGAAAGGTCACATCTGAGTCCAACTCCATCACAGTCAGGGACACAAATTCCAAAGTAGGGCCCACTGACATGGTACTGAGCTCCAGAGCTATCTGCCATGACCATATCCCTGTGGGCCTCTGTAGCCCACAGGAGAACCAGTACCTAGGGTTGTATCCACTTTGACTGTTTCTGGGGTCCTCCTGAGGAGTGCGTAAGCATGACCCTTCTGATGACCTCCTGACTCTTTTTGAAGACTCTTATCCATATAAACTCATTTGTCTTTGCCATTTCCCCCTTTTATTCAAGGTCAAAAAGCAGTTTTTAACACATGATCCTACATGTGGGCTGAGATATTCTGCTGGTCTAGTTGACCCTTTTATTCAAGGTCTTCTTCTATTTACATCACCGCTGGTGCTTGGTAGCAATCCTTCGGCACCAGGGAGGCTCATCCCCAGGAGTCATGCCCCACGCTGGGGGGGAAGGTAATGCATTTACATGCTGAGTTTGGCTTAGAGAGTGGTCACATTTGAGCAACATGGAGGCTCTCAGGAGGTAACTCTTAGGCACCCTGAAGTTCTAGGCCTAGTTCATATTTCAGGCACACAGGCTCATAAGCATAGTCATCAGTATCGAGGGATCATTATTGGAAAACCCTTCTTTGTTGTTCTTTGCTGTTGCACTCGGGGAATTGTTGTTGTTCCATTGGGGAATGTGATAGAGCTCCCTTGGCTAGGAACTCAGCACTCCCTCAGTTGTTGTTTGTAACTGTTATCCAAACATTTTTATGTCCCCTGTATATATGGAGAACTCCCTCCCAAGCATGTGCCCCCCCCCATCAATAACACCCCACACCAGTGTTCCTCCCCTGCCATAGTTGAACCTCTCTGTGGCCCAAAACCTCTTCAACAATGAAGCCTAATATATTGCCAAATTCAATTAATAGGAAAATGAAATATAGTGACGGGTTTAAAGATTAGAAGTATACATACTAATTTAGAAATACTAAGATAAAATAAAAATAAATTGGTGTATTAATAAAAATGAACAATATTATAAAGATTTGTTTTTAATGTTTTGCCTTTCCTCACTGTAGTAGGTGTTGCCCTGTATGTACAGTGTCAAGGCACTTTCTTTCATTTCTTCCTAAGTGTCTACATCCATTCCTTAAAAAAAAATTTTTTTTTCTAATTTTTAATTTTGTTCTCAAAGACATTTTATATCACAGTAATTCACATATACAATATAGGGGACTCTCATATATCCAATATCAAACCCTTTCCCCCTTCCCCAGCAATGATCTTTTTACATGTCCATGTTACATTTGCTGTAGCTGATGTACAGATTTTGAAAAATAGCTTTCAAACATGTTTCCATTTTGGTTTACATTATGGTTTCTATTTTAGACTGTACAATTTACTAAATTTTTAGATTCTTGATGTTTTACATTATGACTTATATTTTAGCTTATAGACTTGTATACATTTTTGGTGTACATTAACATGTCCTATATCCTTCATTAGATGATCTTGTGGAGCACTTCCATTGCCCACCCAGTTGCCCTGCTTCCATCTATGCTTTACCTCTCTCCCCCTCCCCTCAGGGCCCACAGTGACAATCAGTCTTTGCTATTTGAGGGACCAGATTTACAGATACTTGCAACAATGCTAAGGGCTTGACACACTAGACTGCCCTAACCCATTGGGAGCCACCAATTCTCTCGAGGGACACAATTCTCTCCATTTGAGAACATCAGGTCTCATCAGCGTGAGTACACTTTCACGCTCATTGTATGGTCTCCACCCAATGATTTAACACACTATGACAAACTGAGCACTCACACACTCCCTAGCAGCCTGCCCCTGTGCCAGATGCTCCCCTTAAGCACTTTAAACATGTAATCCTTCCTTATTATATTTTCTAAAGAGTTTTCTCAACCTTACTTTCAACCATATACCTGAGATTCTTCCATATTCAACTGTTCTCCCTGGCCCTCCCCCCAATTCCTTGGGCCATCTGACCCATCCTCCCAACCCTAGACCCCTCAAGTCCACAAAGCTCCATCCAATGGTATCCCTATGGCCCCATCTTTTCTCTTCCCTTTACAAATACTTACCTCCAGCTTAGCATAGACTTCACCCATGCAGGTGTCAGCTAGCAACCTTCCTCTCCCCCTCTCCCCCAAAGTTCCTGTAAGCCTGTCTTCCAGTTTCCAGCTCTCTGAGACAGCTTGGTTTGCTTGTTTCATATCAGAGAGGTCATGTAGAATTTGTCCTTCAATGCCTGGCTTGCATCACTCAACATAAGGTCCTCAAGATTCATCCATGTTATCACGTGTGTTTGTACTGTATTCCTTCTTATAGGTGAGTAGTATTCCATTGTATGTATATACCACATTTTATTTATCCATTCATCTGTTGATGGGCATTTGGGTTGATTCCAACTTTTGCAATAGTGGATAATGCTGCTGTGAACATTGGTGTACATATATTGGTTTGTGTCCTTATTTTCAGTTCCTCTGGATATATATCCAGCAGTGGAATTGCTAGGTCATATGGCAAATCTATAGCTAACTTTTTGAGAAATCGCCAAACTGTCCTCTAGAATGACTGGATCCTTCTGCATTCCCACGAGCAGTGGACAAGTGTTCCCATACCTCCACATCCTCTCCAGCACATATAGCCTTCTGGTTTTTTGATAGCTGCCAGTCTTATGGGAATAAGATGGTATCTCATTGTAGTTTTGATTTGATTCCCTTAATAGCTAGTGATTTTGAGTATTTTTTCAGGTGCTTTTTTAGCCATTTGTATTTCTTCTTTGGAGAAGTGTTCTGTTCAGGGCTTTTCCTCATTTTTCAAATGGGTTTTTTGTCTTTTTATTTTCGAGATATAGGGGTTCTTTATATATGCAGGATATAAGTCTCCTATCAGATATATGGTTACCAAATATTTTCTCCCGTTTGGTAGGCTCTCTTTTCACTTTCTTGACAAATTCCTTTGAGGTGCAAAAGGACTGAGGAAGTCCCATTTATCTATTTGTCCTTTTGCTGCTCATGCTTTGGGTGTGAAGTTCATGAAGCCATTTCCTATTACAAGGTCCTGTAGATGCTTCTAAGGTCTTTATGGTCTTGGCTCTTATATTTAGGTCTTTCAGCCATCTTGAGTTGATTTTTATATAATGTATGATATAGTAATCCTCTTTCCTTCTTTTGCATATTGATATCCAATTCTCCAGGCACCAGTTGTTGAAGAGGCCATTCTCTCCCAGTTGAGAGTGTTTGATGACCTTGTCAAATATCAGATGAATGTATATATGAGGATTTATATCGGAACTCTCAATTCAGTTATATTGGTCAGTGTGTCTAGTCTTGTGCCAATACCATACCATTTTTCACTATTGTAGCTTTGTAATATGTTTTGAAGTCAGGTAATATGATTCCTCCAATTTCATTTCTCTTTTTCAACATGTCTGTGGCTATTCGGGGCCTCTTTCCTTTCCAAATAAATTTCATAGTTAGTTTTTCTAGTTCATTAAAAAATGTTGTGTTGATTTTTATTGGAATTGCATTGAATCTGTAGATCAATTTTGGTAGGATAGCCATCTTGATAATATTTAGTCTTCCTATCTGTAAATAGGGAATATTCTTCCATTTATTTAGGTCTTCTTTGGTTTCCTTGAACAGTGTTGTGTAGTTTTCTGGGTATAAGTCTTTTACATCTTTAAATTTATTCCTAGGTATTTGATTTTTTAATTTACTATTGTAAATGGTATTTGTTTCTTGATTTCCTTCTCAGATTGCTTATCATCTGTATACAGAAATGCTACTGATTTATGTGGATTGATCTTATAATGTGCAACTTTACTGAACTCACTTAAAACTTCTAGAAGCTTTTTTGTAGATTTCTCAGGGCTTTCTAAGCATAGGATCATGTCATCTGCAAATAGTGAAATTTTGACTTCTTCCTTTCCTATTTGGATCCCTTTTATATCTGGTTCTTGCCTCAGTGCTTGAGCAAGTACTTCTAACACAATATTAAATAGAAGGGGTGGTCGTGGGCATCCTTGCCTTTTTCCTGATCTTAGAGGGAAAGATTTTAGGATTTCACCATTGTAAATGATATTAGCTGTGGGTTTTTCATATATACCCTTTATCATGTTCAGAAAGTTTCCTTCTATTTCTTTCTTTTGCAATGTTTTTTTTATCAAGAAAGGATACTGTATTTTATCGAATGCATTTTCTGCATCTATAGATATGATCATGTGTTTTCTTTCCTTCAATCTGTTTATGTGCTGTATTACATTAATTGATTTTCTTATGTTGAACCATCCTTGCATATACCAGGAATGAAACTCGCTTGCTTATGGTGTGTAATTCATTTAATGTGTTATTGAATGCAATTAGCAAGAATTTTGTTGAGGATTTTCATGTCTTGGTTCATTAGAGAGATTGGTCTGTAATTTTCCTTTCTTGTGGTGTCTGTGTTTGGCTTTGGTATTAGGATAATGTTGGCATCATAAAATGTGTTAGGCAATGTTCCTTCTATTTCGATTTTTTGGAAAAGTTTAAGCAAGATTGGTGTTAGTTCTTTCTGGAATGTTTGGTAGAATTCACCTCTGAAACCATCTGGCCCAGGGCTCTTCTTCATTGGGAGGTTTTTAATGACTGATTCTCTCTCTTTACTTGTGATTGGTTTGTTGAGATCATTGATTTCTTCTTTCATCAATGTAGGCTGCTTATGTGTTTCTAGAAATTTGTCCATTTCCTCTAAATTGTCTTTCTTGTTGGCATACAGTTTTTCAAAGTATCCTCTTATGATAGTCTTTATTTCAGTGGGGTCAGTGGTGATATCCCCTTTCTCAGTTCTTATTTTGTGTATTTGCATTTTCTCTCTTTTTTTCTTTGTTAGTCTAGCTAAGGGTTTGTCAATTTTTTTGATCTTCTCAAAGAACCAGCTCTTTGTTTTGTTTATTTTTTCAAGCACTTTCTTATTTTCTATTTCATTTAGTTCTGTTCTGATCTTTGTTATTTCTTTCTTTCTTCTTTCTTTGGGGTTAGTTTGTTGGGTTTTGTTTTGTTTTGTTTTGTTTTTACTAATTCCTCCAATTGTGCAGTCAGTTCTTCAATTTTAGCTGTTTCTTCTTTTTTGGGGGTATGTATTTATGGCTATGCATTTCCCTTGCAGTACAGCTTTTGCTGCATGCCATAAGTTTTAATATGTTGTGTTATCATTTTCATTAGTTTCAAGGTAGTTATTGATTACGGTTGAGATTTCTTCATTGACCTACTGTTTTTCTAAAGAGTGTGTTGTTTAACTTTCATAGCTTGGTGCCAAATCTGGTTCTCTGGTGCTTACAGATTTCCAGCTTCATTCCACTGTGATCAGAGAAATTGTTTTGTATAATTTTAATCTTTCTGAATTCATTGAGACTTTCTCTGTGGCCTAGCATGTGGTCTATCTTGGAGAATGACCCATGTGCACTTTAGAAGAATGTATATCCTGCTGTATTTGGGTGTAATGTTCTATATATGTCTATGATATCCAGATCCTCTAACATATTGTTCAAAGTCTTTGTTTCTTTATTGATTTCTCTTTTGAGATGTTCTGTCCAAAAGTGACAGTGGCATGTTAAAGTTCCCCACTGTAATTGTAGAGGCATCTATTCCTTCACTTAGTTTTTGCAGTGTTTGCCTCACATATGTGGAGGTGCCCTTGTTAGGGGCATAAATATTTATGATTGTTCTTTCTTCTTGAAAGATTATCCCTTTCGCTAATATGTAGTGTCCATCTTTGTCTTTCACAATAGTTTTGCACTTAAAGTCTATTTTGTCCGATATTAATATAGCTACTCCTGCCCTTTTTTGGTTATTATTTGCCTATAAGATTGTTTTCCAGCCATTCACTTTCAATCTCCTTGAATTCCTGGGTCTAAGATGTGTTTCTTGTAGACAGCATATAGATGGGTCATATTCCTTATCCAGTCTTCCAATCTGTGTCTATTAACAAGTGAGTTTAATCTATTGACATTCAGTGTTATTACTTTCAAGGAATTACTTATATCAGCCATATTTTCTTTGGATTTGTGTTTGTCATATGTTGTTTGATTTTTTTTAAATTTATCTCTTTTGGTTGCTTTAGTTGTTCTTACACTCTCCTCCAACTCTGTCTCTCCTGTTTTTTTCTTTCCTCCTGCAGAACTCCCTTTAGTATTTCTTGAAGGGCACATTTCTTGTTGGCATACTCTCTCAGTTTCTGTTTATCTATGAATATTTTGAACTCTCCATTACTTTTGAATGCTAGCTTTGTTGGATAGAGTATTCTTGGTTGGAAATTCTTTTCTTTTATTACCTTGACTATGTCATACCACTACCTTATTGCCTCCATGGTTTCAGATGACAAATCAGCACTTAATTTTATGGAGCTTCCTTTGTAAGTGATGGTTCTCTTTTCTCTTGCTGCTTTTAGTATTTTTTCTTTGTCTTGTGCATTGGATAATTTGACAAGTATATGTCTTGGGGTAGGCCTGTTGGGATTTTGCTATTTGGGGTGCATTGTGCTTCCTGGACATGTACATGCATCTCCCTCAATAGGTTTGGGAAGTTTTCAGCCATTATTTCCTTATGTCCCCTTTCCCTTCTCTTCTCCTTCTGGGATGCCTATAATGTATATATTTGCATGTTTTGCATTGTCATACAGGTCCCTAAGTCCCTGCTGTATTTTTTCTATCTTTTCATCAATCAATTCTACTATCTGTTTGATTTCAGATATACTGTCTTCCAAATCACTAATTCTTTCCTCTGTCTCTTCAAATTTGCTGTTATTGGCTGAGAGTGTATTTTTGATTTCTTGGCTTGTGCTGTTAATCCCCATTATATCTGTTATCTTTTTGTGCACAACTACAATTTCTTCTGTATGCTCCCCAAGTGTTTTCTTAATATCCTTAATCTCTTCCTTCATTTCACTAAATTGGTCCATGATACATGTTTTAAGAGCTTTCATTAGTTGTTCAGTGTTCCACTCCTCTTCCTGATTTTTAGTTTGTTCATTAGATTGGGTCATGTTTTCCTGATTTTCAGTATGGTTTGTAGTTTTTTTGTTGTTGCCTAGTCATCATTGTATCTTGATGAGTTTATTCAGTTGATTAGTTTTTTCTTGTCAGGGTTCAATTAGCTGTTGTTTTTGTGTGCATTGTAAGTTTTCCCTTTTTCACTTTGTTCTTCTTATTCTATTTCCTTGTTGTTGGTTAAGTTCCCTTGAAGGAAAATATTAGGGCCAGAGACAGCAAAAGGGGTAAGAAAAGAAAAATAAAATAGTAGTATTGATAGTGGATGTTAGCAGAAGAACAATGTGAGATCTAGGAGAATGGATATTGAACTCATGTAAGCTGTGTGGGGTTAAACACAGTGGAGTACCTACAGTGGGATAGTAAACTGAATATGGGGATGAATATAGTATGAATTAAAAGGCCAGTGTGGGCAGAAGAGAGGGAAAGAGAAAAGAAAGGATATCAATATAAAGAGTGAATAAAAGATTGAAAACCAATTAGAGATATTAGAGATAAAAAGTCAGAAATATTGGGGGCTAAACAAAGAGAGGTGGAACGTAAGAGAAATAATAAATGGTGGAGGATAGAAAGGTGTAAAGGAAAGGGGATAGAGTTTGTAGCCAAAATCAGTACACACAGGAAGTAGGAAATGGAGGGCAAGGAACCCCAGCAATTAATAATTGTTGCCTTCTGCACCTAATATTTAAAAAAAAGAGAAAAGAAGGGCAAAAGAGGGGGGGAGGAAAAGAAAAAAAAAAGCGAGAAAGAGAAAGGAAAAAAAGAAATAAAAAGGCCGTGGGGGGATAAAAAGAAAGGAGAAACAAGAAAACAAGCCAACAAGAAAGACCAGACAAGTTCTCCAGGAAGGAATCTTCTTTGCAGTTGAATAAACTGCTTAGGAGTCTGACCTTTCCCCTTTCTCCCTTCCTCACTTCCCCTCTCCCAGGGCAGTCGGAAGACTGTGTGAGGGCTCATGGAGCAGATCCAAATGGGTCCCTGGTGAACCATCTCACCTCAGAAAATAATGTTTCTTAATTTCTTGAGAGAGAGCACCCACCCCTTGCCAGGAACCCTAAATATGCTTTTGTAAGCTTGCAAAGCAGAAACTCCTGTTCCTCTCCCTTCAGTGTGCTACAGAGGGGCTAGTTAGTTTTCTGGCTCCACCTTCTCCCCGACCAAGTTTCCTATCCCAGAGTGTTCAGGTAAATCAGGCTCTCTCAGCAGATTCACCTTTCCTCTCTTCCAAGGCTCTCCCCCAAGTCAGCTGGTATGCCCCTCCAAACTCAGTAAAAGGAGGGGAGCAGAAAATTGAACCAGCACTCCTTGGGCCCCTCTGTACATCCCACCTAAACCCTCCCACTCCCGAAGTTAGCCCTGCGGGCTAGGGCAATTTGGATTTCCGCGAGTACTGGGTTTGGGAAACAGAGGCCTGGAAGAATGTGGACTCGGGGTACGTGGGTCTGTGAGATGTGGGTTGCTGGGGTTTCGGGAACATGGACTTAGGGCTCACACGTTTAGGGGAACACAGGGCGTGGGAACTCTGCCTTGTGGCCAGTACTTCTCGGGGAAAACTGCAGCCCTTTGCCCTGGGGGGAAAGGTTTACCTTCCCCCAGTTTCCGAGTTCAGTGTTAGAAACCGGCAGTTTCACCTTGAGGAAGCACTAATTTTGTCACAGTCTCTCCAGCTCGACATCCAGACACCTCCTTCAGGATGGAGCCACCACTCAGTGGGTCCCGGGGTCCATGTGGGTCTTTCGTGGAGAGCTGCGCGGATACTTTTTAGTCAGCTGGCAGGACCTTGGTGGGTCCTGCGTCCAGTTCACACATGTACTCCTGGGACTGCAGGGGGCCTGCAGGGTGGGGGTCCCTGCTCCTAGTGGCCTGGCTCACTGTAAACAGTAAAGGCCCCTTGCTGGCCCTGAGGACAGGCACTAACTGCCTGCCAGTGGCTCGCACTCTCCCCACTCCCTCCGCCCCCTCCTGCTCCCTCTGCTCCCTCCTGCTCTCGCAGTCCCTCCTGCTCTCCATCCAGTTGGAGGGTTTTGACCAAAAAACATCATGTACATGGTTCCTCTAATAGATTTGATGCTGAAGGGTTGTGTTTTTAGCAATCCCACAGGATGGGTGTGAGAGGCCTCATATTCATTACCCTAAGTGGTAACATTTCGGCACTCCTAGATCATGATGGCAAATCTCAACAAGGTAGCTCCAGGATGTCATGTGAGCTGTTTTTTAACAAATGTGATCTAGGGATAAACAGAGACACAGAGAGAGACAGGCACACACAGAGGAAGAAGAGGCCGCCATATTGATCCCGCCCTGTGAGAGAGGTCCTGGAGTCTAGAACCAGCAGAGTCCAGAGGCACAGAAAGAGACCCCCGAGGGGCTGGGCCCAGACAGAGAGGAGCCTGGGAAGAGACAAGCCCTATGCCTGGTTGCCCACAGCTAGGCACCAGGAGGTGGTAGATTCTGGGGGGGAAGACGGAGGCCTTGGCAGAGATCGGCGGCCATCTCCCCTATGTGGCAGGACCCCAAAACCACTAGTACCTGACGTTGGTGAGTAAGCACCTCTGATGGTGCCTTGATTTGGACATTTCATAGCCTCAGAACGATAAGCTTTTACACCTGATAAATTTCCCAATATAAAGGGAAAAATAAGTGGTCTAGGGCAGAAAATGAAATAATTGAATTCCTTGTCTTCTCAGCTTTATGCTGTACAGTGCCATAATGCAATTATTACATTCCATTTGCGTCCTTCCTTATAAGGAAAATTTTTATGGCTTTTTGACTTCTGAGTGTGATGTTATAGAAGATAATGTTTTTATTAATATGTTCATTTTAGAATAATCTTTAAAATTAAAAAATGTACAGCAATTTAGAACAGAATAAAGTTGTTTATTTCTTTTCCCCCTTTTGGTCTAATCACACATTGTCAAAGAGGCCCATTCCTGGGAGTTGCCAAATCCTACCTTGCCAGGAAAAAATGCTCTGGAAGTCAAGTCCCACATTGCCAGGGAAAACTTTATCCGTAGGAGGCCTGTCCCACTTGTGGGGAAGGCAGTGGGAGTTTTTCTTTACAGATGATTCTTAGGAATTAATTATAGTTAGGTTTAGCTTCGTCATTACAGAGATAAGTTTCATGAGAGCAAGCCTTGAGACGGAGGGCTCAGCTTATTAACATGTTTCCTTTTCATAGGTTTACCTTGCAGAATCCTACAGTTTCAGTAAATTAGAAGCTCCTATTGTTTGAGAGAGTAACAGGAATTTCCCAGGTGAAGAATTTTATCTCTACATTTTCCCAGTCCCGTAAGGGACTTTGCAAATAACTTTCTATATTATGCCCAAAATATTTTTAGGGAAGGGGGAGGGGAGGGGAGGGGAGAAAATACAATAAAGCTGGGGAGGGGAGGGAGAGGAGAGGGAGGGAAGGGGAGGGGAGAAAAAATACAATAAAGCTGTAATCTAATCTTTAAAAAAACACTATAACCAAAAATATTGTTATGCAGATTAGTATTAGGATGGATTCCCTAAATATATAAACAGATTTAACCAATAGAGGATTAGAAAATGTGTTTAATTTTATGAAACTTCCCAAAAAAAGATTTTTAAAAGCTTTTGAAGTTATTTTACTTCAGATTGAAAAATGAACAGCTTTTGCACTGTTCATTGTAAGATATACAGTGTTCACAAATACGATGCTGGTCATTTAATTTTTCCTTCATATTTTCTCTCTTAGAAAGATGTTACTTACCAAAAAGAAACTTTAGCAGATCCAGAAAAAAAACTATTTTCCTAATACATTTATCAAAACCTAAAATTTCTCATGGAATTAAGACTATCATTCCATTACCATCATTACTATCACCTTATTATAATTACATGCTTATTGGAACATTAATATTCCCACCCTAAGAATATATTTACTTTAAAAAACTTCAGTGTGGTAAATGCAACATGGATCTCTACAAGTATTAAGTGTCTGAAATAGGCAGCTAAATACTGGATTTAATAATATTTTTATAAACAACTCTTCCTTTAGTAGTAAACATAAATTTACACATTCATAATGATCCTAGGAAATAAATACTGTGATTATGCACAGTATTTTATGATAAACTAATTTTAAAAAACAACAGAAGTTTAACGCCTTGATAAAAATTCTGATCAGAATAAAATGTGACTTAAAATTTAAAATATTGTCAAAATAACATTCCATTTAAAATTTTTCAGTTTACACAAGTATCATGTTTCCAGCTTCAGAATATATTTTTCCATTGTCAATTAAAATACAAATACATTGAAAACATTAATTTTCATAAATGCATATATTTTAGCACCCACTTTTTTTTTAATCCCCCCTTGTGGCTTTTTGCATGCTGTCTGCTCTCTGTGTCCATTCGCTGTGCATTCTTCTGTGTCTGAATTTACTTTATTTTCCCTCCCCCTTGGCAGCTTGCTTGCTGTCTGCTCTCTGTGCCCATTCGCTGCGTGCTCTTCTGTATTTTCTGCTTGTCTCCCTTTTTTGTTGCATCACCTTGCTGAGTTGGCGCCCCGCGGCACTTGTGGGCTGGGTGGCGCTTGGTGGTGTCTGCAGGCCAGGCAGCGCTCCACAGCGTGTGGGTGAGCCTGCCTTCACAAAGAGGCCAGGGACATGAACCCAGGGCCTCCCATATGGTAAACGGGAACCAACTGATTGAGCCAAAGACACTTCCCTTAGCACCTTACTTTTTACAAGATGAAAGAACAAATTCTTTGTAACAGTTTGAAATTGAAGATATTCTTAAGGCTTTTATTAGAATGTTAAAAGTTGTCAGGTTTGAACTTTATATTTAAACAGGCCTCGGAGAGGGGGCAAGATGGCGGCTGAGTGAACATCCCTGTTAGAGTCTTCTGCAGGGAATCGGCTGGGCGGCGTTGGAGACTCTTTGGGACCGGATAGTTTCGGGATTTTTGCTGGTCCGGAGGTGTCTGGACATCGATTTGGAGGGAAGGTAACAGAGAGGATTCGTCTGTGAAATATACACGGAGATCCCAGCTACCTGTAGAGGATTCCCTTCTTGGGTAGGCGGAGACGAGGCATCTAGCCCCGCTCGGTGGGGCTGAGCCAGGCCGGGCCGGGCCGCGGTAGCGTTTGGAGCCGGGCGGGGCCGGTGCAGGCCCCGGCTGCGGGCCGCGGTAGCGCTTGGAGCCGGGCGGGGCCGGTGCAGGCCCCGGCTGCGGGCCGCGGTAGCGCTTGGAGCCGGGCGGGGCCGGTGCAGGCCCCGGCTGCGGGCCGCGGTAGCGCTTGGAGCCGGGCGGGGCCGGTGCAGGCCCCGGCTGCGGGCCGCGGTAGCGCTTGGAGCCGGGCGGGGCCGGTGCAGGCCCCGGCTGCGGGCCGCGGTAGCGTTTGGAGCCGGGCGGGCCCGGGTCAGGCCGCGGCGGGTACGGAGCCGGGCAGGGCCGGTCCAGGCCGCGGTGGCGGGAGGTGGATGCCGGAGCCGGCTGGGCCGCTGTAGCGAGCGGAGCTGGGCGGAGCCAGGCCAGGCCAAGGCGGCGTGAGGAGCCGGGCAGAGCCGGTCCAAGCCTCCGCGGCGGGCGGAGCCGGGCCTGCGGAGGGGTTTCTGTTTTTTTTTTTTTTTTTTGAGTATCTGCAGTACTGGGGAGTTCGTGGGCCCTGGGCGGCCTATTGGGGGTTTGTGGGAAGGGAGGTGCTTGCAGACCCATTTGGGCAGACAGACGGGGGGGTTTTAGGGCAAAGCGGGGGGAAGTTGTTGTTTTAGATAGTGTTGCAATTGTGACACGTGTGTACCTGTATCTCTCTTCTCCCTATCCGTTCCCCACCGTTTCCCCATCCTCTTTTTCTTTCTTCCTTTCTTCTTGCCTTTCTTTTTTCTTTATTATAATTAGTTTGTTTTTTTTTTTTTTTTCGGTTTTCTCTTTCCCTCTTGTCCCTCATCTTCCACTTATTTTTACTTTAATTCAAGTATACAATAGGTGCTACAGGGAACACCTCACATTTGCTGGGTTTTCCCATCCTCCACTGCCTCATTTCTGTGTGAACTGATTTAGGCTACCTACACTATCCCCCTTCCCCTGCATCTTGATATCCACTATCATCTACTGTCTCTCCTATATTCCACCCCCCACCTCCCGTTCTTTGATCCACAAAGTGTCTAACTCTTAATTTCTAATACCTTTGTTCTGTTTTCTGTCTATTATCCACTCTTGAAACTATTACCTTTCTTTTCTTTTTCCCTCTCTCATGAAAACAACAGCTGTGTAGTTCATACCATATTCCTCCCAAATTCAGTCATCAACTTCATAAAAGGTACTCTACCTACAGCTATAACTCTATACAATCTACATGAATCTAACCTCCATCCTTCCAGATCTCATATTCCTGCTTTATTAACATACATCACCAATACAACTTTACACTTTTCCCTTGCTTACACAATTGCCTTTCCCCAACACTAATACTTTCCTCTAAAGTGAACTTAACCAACAACAAGTAACTAGAATAAGAAGAAAAAAGTGACAAAGAGAAGATATAACACCTGTGCAAAAATAACAACTAATTAACCTCCAAGAGCAGACAAAGAAGCTAAGGAACTGATTAAATTCGTCAAAATAAAGAGATGACCAGGAAGCAACAAAAATCTACGAACCAAACCAATAATCAGGAAAACATGGCTGAATCCAATCAACAAACCAATAATCACGAAGGGGAGCAAAACTTGGCACAAGCAATGAAAGATCTCAGAACATTTATCACCGACAAATTTGATGCAGTAATGAAAGAGGTTAACAACATGAAGACATCACTTGGAGGGGAAATTGCAGACATACGCAAAAACATAACAGATATGATGGGAATGAACACCACAGTTCAAGAAATCAAAAATACACTTGCAGCAAATATCAGCAGACTAGAAGAGACAGAGCAGAGAATTAGTGATGTGGAAGACAGTACATCAGAAATCAAACAGATAGTAGAAGGGGTCAATAAGAAGATAGAAAAAATCCAATTAGGATTTAGGGACCTGAATGACAATGCAAAACGCTCAAACATACGTATTATAGGCATTCCAGAAGGTGAAGAGAAGGGAAAGGGGTCAGAAAGAGTGTTGCAGGAAATAATGGCTGAAAACTTCCCAAATCTACTGAAAGAGACAGATGTACATATCCAAGAAGCACAGCGCACTCCACAAGTCATAAACCCCAACAGGCCCACCCCAAGACATATACTTGTCAAATTATCCAATGCTCAAGACAAAGAGAAAATCCTAAAAGCAGCAAGAGAAAAGAAAACCATCACATACAAGGGAAGCTCAATTAGATTAAGTGCTGATTTCTCTTCTGAAACCATGGAGGCAAGAAGACAGTGGTATGATATAGTCAAGGTACTAAAGGAAAAAAATTTCCAACCAAGAATACTCTATCCAGCTAAACTAGCATTCAAACATGATGGAGAGTTCAAAATATTCGCAGACAAACAGAAACTGAAAGAGTATACCAACAAGAAACCTCCCCTTCAAGAAATTCTAAAGGGAGTTCTGCAGGAAGAAAGGAAAAAACAGGAAAGGCAAAGTTGGAGGAGAGTATAAGACCAACAACAACAACAAAAAAGACAAAAAAAAATATACAAACAAAATATGACAAACACAAATCCAATCAAAATATGGCTAACACAAATAATTCCTTGATAGTAATAACACTGAATGTCAATGGATTAAACTCACCTATCAAAAGATTCAGACTGGGACACTGGATAAGGAAATATGACCCATCCATATGCTGTCTACAAGAGACACATCTTAGACCCAGAGACGCATGGAGATTGAAAGTGAAAGGCTGGAAAACAATCATACAAGCTAACAATAACCAAAAAAAGGCAGGAGTAGCTATATTAATATCAGACAAAATAGACTTTAAATGTGAAACAATTGTGAGAGACAAAGAAGGATACTACATTTTAGTCAAAGGGAAAATCTGTCAAGAAGATCGAACAATCATAAATATCTATGCCCCTAACAAGGGTGCCTCTAAATACGTCAGGCAAACGCTGGAAAAACTAAGTGAAAGAATAGATACATCTACAATTATAGTGGGGGATTTTAATACACCACTATCAACTCTGGACAGAACATCTCAAAAGAGAATCACCAAAGAAACAAAACATCTGAATAGTATATTAGAGGAGCTCGATCTAATAGACATATATAGATCGCTACACCCAAACACAGCAGGATATACATTTTTCTCAAGCGCACATGGATCATTCTCCAAGATAGATCATATGCTAGGCCACAAAGAAAGGCTGAACGAATTCAGAAAGATTGAAATCATACAAAACATTATCTCTGACCACAGTGGAGTCAAGCTGGAGATTTGCAAGGGAAAGAAGCCCAGATTTCACACCACGATTTGGAAATTAAACAACACACTCTTAGAAAAACAGTGGGTCAAAGAGGAAATCTCAAAAGAAATCAATGACTACCTTGAAACAAATGATAATGATAACACAACATACCAAAATTTATGGGATGCAGCAAAAGCAGTACTGAGAGGGAAGTTTATAGCCATAAATTCATATATCAAAAAAGAAGAAAGAGCAAAAATTGAAGAACTAACTGCACATTTGAAGGAATTAGAAAAACAACAACAAAGTAACCCAACAGGAAGAAGAAGGAAGGAAATAACAAAGATAAGAGCAGAACTAAATGAAATAGAAAATAAGAAAGCACTTGAACAGATAAACAAGACCAAGAGCTGGTTTTTTGAGAAGATTAACAAAATTGACAAACCTTTAGCAACACTAACAAAGAAAAAAAGAGAGAAGATGCAAATACACAAAATAAGAAATGAGAAAGGCGATATCACCACTGACCCCACAGAAATAAAGACTATCATAAGAGGATATTTTGAAAAACTATATTCCAACAAAAACGACAATCTAGAGGAAATGGACAAATTCCTAGAAACACATAAACAGCCCATATTGACAAAAGAAGAAATTGATGATCTTAACAAACCAATCACAAGCAGAGAGATAGAATCAGTTATTAAAAATCTCCCAACTAAGAAGAGCCCAGGGCCAGATGGCTTCACAGGTGAATTCTATAAAACATTCCGGAAAGAACTGACACCAATCCTGCTGAAACTATTCCAAACCATCGAAACAGAAAGAACATTACCCAACTCCTTCTATGATGCCAACATTACCCTAGTACCAAAGCCAAACAAAGACATCACAAGAAAGGAAAATTACAGACCAATTTCTCTAATGAACCTAGACGCAAAAATACTTAACAAAATACTTGCTAATCGTATTCAACAACACATTAAACGAATTATACACCACGACCAAGTGGGATTCATCCCAGGTATGCAAGGATGGTTCAACATAAGAAAATCAATCAACGTAATACACCATATAAACAGATTGAAGGAAAAAAATCACATGATTATATCTATTGATGCAGAAAAAGCATTTGACAAAATACAGCACCCTTTCTTGATAAAAACACTCCAAATGATTGGAATACAAGGAAATTTTTTGAACATGATAAAGAGTATATATGAAAAACCTAAAGCCAATATTGTTTACAATGGAGAAATCCTAGACTCCTTCCCTCTAAACTCAGGAACAAGACAAGGATGCCCACTGTCGCCGCTCCTATTTAACATTGTCTTAGAAGTACTTGCTCGAGCACTGAGGCAAGAACCAGAAATAAAAGGCATTCAAATTGGAAAGGAAGAAGTCAAAATTTCATTATTTGCAGATGACATGATCCTATACATAGAAAACCCTGAGAGATCTACAACGAAGATTCTAGAACTCATAAATGAGTTTAGTAAAGTCGCAGGTTATAAGATCAATGCGCAAAAATCAGTAGCATTTCTGTACACCAATAATGAGCAAGATCAGGAGGAAATCAAGAAACAAATACCATTCACAATAGTAAATAAAAAAATCAAATACTTAGGAATAAATTTAACTAAAGAGGTAAAGAACTTATACACTGAGAACTATACAAGATTGTTCAAGGAAATCAAAGAAGACCTAAATAAATGGAAGACTATTCCTTGTTCATGGATAGGAAGACTGAACATTATTAAGATGTCTATCCTACCAAAATTGATCTACACATTCAATGCAATCCCAATAAAAATCAATGCAGCCTTCTTTAAGGAACTAGAAAAACTAACTATGAAATTTATTTGGAAAGGAAAGAGACCCCGAAGAGCCAAAGACATACTGAAAAAGAAAAACGAAATTGGAGGAATCACACTACCTGACTTCAAAACATACTATAAAGCTACGGTGGTGAAAACAGCATGGTATTGGCATAAGGAGAGACATATAGACCAATGGAATCGAATTGAAAGCTCTGATATAGAACCTCACATATACAACCACATAATATTCGATAAAGCCACCAAACCCTCTCAACTGGGAGAGAGTGGCCTATTCAACAAATGGTGTCTGGAGAACTGGATAGCCATATGTAGAAGAATGAAAGAGGATTACCATCTCACACCTTATACAAAGATCAACTCAAGATGGATCAAAGACCTAAATATAAAAGCCAAGACCATAAAAACCTTAGAAAGCAGTGTAGGGAAACATCTACAGGACCTTGTAATAGGTAATGGATTTATGAATATCTCACCAAAAGCACAAGCAGCAAAAGAACTAATAGATAAATGGGACTTCCTCAAAATTAAAGCCTTCTGCACCTCAAAGGAGTTTGTCAAGAAAGTAAAAAGGGAGCCCACACAGTGGGAGAAAATATTTGGCAATCATATATCTGATAAGAAACTTATAGCTTGCATATATAAAGAACTCCTACATCTTGAAAATAAAAAGATAAACAATCCATTTAAAAAATGGGAAAAAGACTTAAACAGACACTTCTCCGAAGAAGAAATACAAATGGCAAGAAAGCACATGAAAAAATGTTCCAAATCTCTAGCTATCAGGGAAATGCAAATCAAAACCACAATGAGATACCATCTTACACCCATAAGATTGGCAGCTATGAAAAAAACAGAAGAATACAAGTGCTGGAGAGGATGTGAAGGAAGGGGAACACTCATCCACTGCTGGTGGGAATGCAGAAGGATCCAACCATTCTGGAGAACAGTATGGCGGTTTCTCAAAAAACTAGCCATAGATTTGCCATATGACCCAGCAATACCACTGCTGGGAATATACCCAGCAGAACTGAAAACAAGAACACAAACCAATATATGTACACCAATGTTCATAGCAGCATTGTTCACTATTGCCAAAAGTTGGAATCAACCCAAATGCCCATCAACAGACGAGTGGATCAATAAAATGTGGTATATACACACAATGGAATACTACTCGGCTGTAAGAACAAACACACTACAAACACATGTGATAACATGGATGAATCTTGAGAACCTTATGTTGAGTGAAGCAACCCAGACATTGAAGGACAAATACTACATGACCTCAATGATATGAAATAAACAAGCTGCCCTAGATAGCAAGAGACTGAACGATAGGCTTGCAGGAAATCGGAGGGTGGAGGAAGGATATGAGCCGATGTCTGCAGGGGTGGAATTTAAGACGAGATGGTGGTAAGTATGAACACAAAGAAGAGATAAAAGGGGGGCAAGGGGTTGCCTTTGCTTGGGGCTTTGCGGGTTTGAGGGTGGCTGGGGAGGGACGGGTGGGTAACGTTGCCCAAAAGTGGGGGGAGGGAGGGGTAGCATACGAACCAGGAGAGGGTCAGGTGTTGGTGGAGAGTAAAATGCCGAGAAAATCATATCAAAATATAATAAAGAGGGTTACCTGTTTAGAATGCTCGGAGGGGAGGGTCTGATGCAGGACGGGCTCCTGGGGAATGTCTAAATGCTCATTCTGCCAGAGTGGGTGACACCATGGGGTAGAAACCCAAGTAGTGAGAGTGGGGGTGGACCCACATCCTGGGGAGGACTAATGCCATCCAATAGAGGGAACTGTATCCCTCGAGAGAAAGGGTGGCTCCCAGGGCATTGGGGCAGTTGAGCAAGTTAGGCCCTGAACACTATTCCATCTATCTCTGGAAGTGGCTCCTCAGGAAACGGAGGTTGGCTATCACTGAGGGCACCAAGGTGGAAGGGAAAATGGACGTTAAATGTGTGGAACCAAAGTAAATGGGGGGTAAGAGAGGAGTTTCTTGAGAGTACACAAGGATGGATATAAAACATGTAATATTACACCATAACATATAGGAGATGACAGACAGATAATGTAAACCATAATGTAAAACATAGGATAACTAAAAATGTAAAGAACTGTGTATCCTAAAGTATGCACCATAATGTAAACACAGATGTCACCTTGTTAGAAAGCTAATGTCTCAGACTCTGTACATCACTTTAAGTAAATATGATATGAATAGGGCGTAAGAGTATCACTGTGGAAGGGAAAAGGTTTTCTGGTGGATGTGTGGGAGTGCTGTATATTATATATATACATTGCTGTGGTCTAGGACTCCTGTGAAGAAAAGCTGAATAATTAGGGGGGGGGGGGGGGGAAAAAAGAAAAAAATAGGATGTGGAATTTTTTCAAGTCAACATTCTTTATCTAAGTTCTTTATCTAACTTTATCCAAGTTCTTTATCTATCCTTTAAACTCATCGCTATATGCCATTCCCTAGTAAGGGACCATGACATTATATTGGGCTTCAAATTTCGGGGAGTTCTGGATCACAGAGTGTTTCAACAATGGCAATGGAGGGATACTGGTATGGGATACCAATGACAGATGATATATGACTGACAGGGAGCTGTACAGAACATATGTCCAGGGTGCATGGTAATGTTTGGATATACTCATAGTGGCAACAATTAAAAACCACAGTAGGGGGGGTACTGGGTTCCTGGCCAGTGGTGCTCTGTCGTGGTCCCTAGGGGAGCAGCGACAGTCTCCCAGGTACAGTGGTGGGGACCGGGAGGGAGTGAGGGTTCAACAGTGAGCCCCTGATACTAATGACTATGCTTGTGAGCTGATAAACCCAAAATAATAACAAGGCCTAGAGCAACTTTGTGCCTGGGAATTTCCTTCTGTCAGCCTTCATGTTACTCAAATGTGGCCAGTCTCGAAGCCAAACTCAGCATGTAAATGCAATGCCTTCCCCCCAGCGTGGGACATGACACCCGGGGATGAGCCTCCCTGGCAACGAGGGACCACTATCAACTACCAACTGATGATGCAACTGGAAAATGACCTTATACGGAAGGTTCAATGCGGATCAGCAGAATATCCATGTCTACATAAAATACCATGACTTTAAAATGCTGTTTGACCTAAAGTAAGGGGGAAATGGAAAGGAGAAATGAGTTTATATGGCTATGAGTTTCTAAAAAAGAGTCTGGAGGCTGGCAGAAGGTTTGCCCTCATGCACAACTGAGCAGAGTCAGAGAGACAGATAAAGCAGATACAACCCCCAGATATTGGTTCCTTTGAGGGCTAAAGAGACCCATGGGAGTTATGGTCATGGCCGATGGGGTTAACTACCAGGGCAGATGGCCCCTCTTTGGAAATGGTGTTTATGTGTGATGAATCTGGACTCAGATGGGATCTCCCTTCATAAGACTTTCATGCTAATGTGCTGGAGGTGCAGTTAATGTTGGGGTTTAAGATATATTTAGGGGATTTGAATCTCTGGACTGACAATGTGATAGCCAGATCCTGAGCCTCAACAGACTCCAGCACCAACAATCTGATTTATTGGACTTACCACACTCAGCTAAGATGGAGGTGAAGAAGGACAACCACCACACCATGGAGCCTAGAGTGATTACAACTGAAAATGGGAGGATTGCATCCAGCATCCAGGTGGAATCTGAGCCTCCTCTTGACATAAAGGTGCAATGGACACAACCAATCCAGTGTCCACATAGAAGAGGTGGCATTGGATTGGGAAAAGTGGACATAATGGACAAAGGGTATGGGGAAAGGCAGGAAGAGATGAGAGGTGGAGGCGTCTTCGGGACATGGAGCTGCCCTGGATGGTGCTTCAGAGGCAATCACCGGACATTGTAAATCCTCACAGGGCCTACATGATGGAATAGAGGAGAGTATGGGCCATGATGTGAACCAATGTATATGAGGTGCAGAGGTGCCCAAAGATGTACTTACCAAATCCAATGGATGTGTCATGATGATGGGAACGAGTGTTGTTGGGGGGGGGGAGAGGGGGGGTGGGGGGGTGGGGTTGAATGGGACCTCACATATATATTTTTAATGTAATATTATTACAAAGTCAATAAAAAATAAAAAAATTAAAAAAATAAAAATAAAAAAATAAACAGGCCTCTATCACGGTGACAAAAAAATTAGTAGAATAGCTAGGAAAAGACTTAACTTTCAAAAAGCAGTGGCTTTGTGTTTTCTTAAGCCACTAAGGATATGGTAAGGCCAATATGAAGTACATGATACCGTTCTGATAAGGCACAGACTCTGTTCTTTACATATTATTTTACAAGGACTTTTATATCCTTCCACTCAAACAGACCAGCAATTTAAGAAGACCGTGCTACTTTAATAGAGAGAAAATAAACTCTAGTTTTGAATCAGTACACTATTCAGCAAACAAATCCTAGTTAGCACAGATGATAACAGATTAAGGCGGTGTTCAACAGGTTTTTCTGCTATGAAGTTACTTTTCATTTTCAGTACTATATTGGTCAGCCAAAGAGGTGCTGATGCAAAGTACCAGGAATCTGTTGGCTTTTATAAAGGGTATTTATTTGGAGTAAAAGCTTACAGTTACAAGGCCCTAGAGAGTTCAACTCAGTCTGCTTTCGCATCACAGCAGTGTTGAGGCAGACGGTGGGCAACCTCTGCCTGATGTCTCTGGCTTTATCAGCTGCTCTGTTCTCTTTGGCTGCAAACTATCAGGCAGATAGCTCTCTTCCTGGGACTTTAGCTATTTGAGCCTTCTCCTTTCTATCACATGACAGGACCAAAATGACCAAGTTATCTCTCTTCCGTATGTCCTCTTGAGTGAGTGTCCGTTTGTATCAGCCCACCAAGGGAGTGGGGACTCAACCCCGAGTCACACCCTACTGGCATGGTCGAATCAAAGCCCCAATCCCAACAGATAATTTAATCAAGACTTGTCAGCTGAATCTAATGCGTTCAAAGAGTATCACACCCAGAGGAACAGATTAGTTTACAAACATAATCCTTTTTAAGGGATTCATTAATAATCTCAAACTGCCACAAGTACCAACTCAGAGATTTCTACTTAATAATGACTTCCCGGAATCAGCCATTTACACTGAAATCTCTGTGTAGAAAGTGCTTCTACAAACTTCCCACAACTTAGAATTTCCTATAAACTTTTATAACCGTTTATAACCATATAGACTAGTTACTTTGCCTTAAGACAAATTTCACCTTTAAATGAGTTTATTGGATTACAGTCAGCATCAAGCAAAATTTACTTCCAGAACTTCTACAACTTTTCATATCCATTCAGGTCTCATCATACATATTTCCACCCTGATTTTATGAAAACCAACCATCTTATCTTAGGATAAAACATACTCCCTTAAACAAGCTTTTACAAACCTGCTTCTTTCCATATCCATTTAAGCCTCATCTTATATTCCTTATTCTGTTCTGCAAAAAACTAGTCATTTTATTTTAGGACAAAACTACATTCCCTTCTTTATCAAAGCATATTGTTTACATTTTATACAACTGCAGCATACTTCATTCTTTAAGTCAGCAATAAGATCTTTGAACTATTTTCATATATCTCCTATGAAACAATTATTTTCAAAAAAAGTTTGTAAAGAAAATTTCATTAACCAAAAACTTATAATTTTCATCACCTTAAAGATTTAACAGACTTAATGCTACCTTATTTTATTAGTATTCATATAAACCTAGGGAGATTATACCTGAATAGAATAAAATTAGAATATTAGCTTATGTAAGAAATGTTTTTTTTTCTTTTCCTCTGTAGGAGGTTGTATTGGTTAGCCAAAGAGGTACTAATGCAAAATATCAGAAATCTGTTGGCTTTCATAAAAGGTATTTACTTGGTGTAGAAGCTTACAGTTACCAGGTCATAAAGCATAAATTACCTCCCTATTTATGGCTTTGTCTCTCTCCCTGGTACTTCTGCCATGTGTAAGGAGCCATCTCTATTCCTCTGTGTTCTTCTCCTGTGTGTTCACTTCCTGGACTCCAGCTCAAAACTCTGGCATCAAAAACTCCAACGGCAAAATTCCCAACTCTGTCCTTTGCCAGGTCTTTTATCTGTGAGTCTCCACCCACCAAGGGGTGGAAACCAAACACCCTACTGACATGGTCCAATCAAAGCCCTAATCATAATTTAATTAAGTAAATGTGAAACTTCAGACAGACCAGTTTACAAACATAATCCAGTATTTTTGGATTTCATAACTATATCAAACTGCTACAGAGGTTAAAATCTATTTGTTTTCATAATATCTTTTCTTTTAGGAGGTACCGGGGAATGAACCCAGGCCCTCGTACATGGGAAGCAGGTGCTCAACTACTGGAGCTACATCCACTCCCCAAAACTCACTAATTTGACTCATAATTCTCACTCTTTTGTTATGTTTGTCTCCAAGTTTTCCATCATTCCATGTCTCTGATTATTACAGATTTTAAGATCTCCTCTGGGATCAGCATTGCCTATAATGTGCAAGTTTGTCCTTGGAAACACTTTTATACAAATAAAAATTAGAGAAAAAGTTATCTGGGTAATATCTGGTTAACAGGTTTTTTTTTAACCAAGGAAGGTATACTTAGGGAGCTATGTTTTAAATATTTTGGTTTTAATTCCTTGGTAAGTTTCCTCTCCTCTCCAGGCTTTTCATTCCAGGTTTCTGTGGGTTTCAGCCCAGCTGTCCTTAGGGCTTTCTAATTTCTTAAGGACATCTCCAGTCCTATGAGGGGTGGGCAAAAAGGTCTTACCTTTTGTTCCAACCCTTATCTAATTGGCCTTTGTGCACTTGTTTCCCGAGTAGCACCAGGTTTTTCTCAACTTGGACTTTAGAGAAAGATGAGGGACTTTTCCTCAGTTTCTGTACTATTTCACTTATTCCTTGTAATGTCATTTACAGGCTAGAGCAATTGAGCTTTTTATCCTGGGGGTGTTTCCTGGAGGAGTAGAAATTTTGCCAGCCCAGATGCTGATTTTAGAGAGCTGTCCTGGACGAATTGAGATACAGGAATTTTCTCTAAAGAATCATACTCCAGTCATTTTCTTCCTGATTCTAAGTTATAGTGAAGCCAACCTTTGCTACAGGAAAAACTACTTCCTGCTTTTTCATAGGCTCATGACTAAAGTTTTCCAGTCTTCCAGATTACAGCCTGAAGGGTTATACTTAGAAATGCTAGCAGAATTAGAATTTTCCATTTTAAAGAATTTTGGTAACCAGTAACCAACTCGGAATACTTAAGCAATATAAATGCAGTTAAACACTGATTTAGTCATTTAAACAGACAATGAACATTTACTATACCTAAATATATACCATTTAACAAACAGACACTTAACACCATATTCTGGATTACTTTTTAGGAATACACTTAACAGGCAGACTCAGGGTTCAGTAGTAAATAACACTTAACAGACTTAAGGTGGGGACTTGAACCCCAAACAGAATGGTACCCCTTCCCGGCCCCCCCCCCCCCCCCCCCCCCGCCTCCCAAAAATGAAAAAACAACAGGAAAAGGTAGAGAGGTCAGAGCAAGGGGAATTGTTCTGGAATCAATTTAAGGGGACTCAAACCTCCAAACTAACATCCCAACCAGTTGTACCTTGGTGGCCCACTCACCCGGTTGGATGTGTTTCTCCCTTTGAAGCTTTAAAGTGCCTTTAGGACCTGGAGAGCCAGCAAGGTAAGAAAAACCTGTTTGTCAAGCTTTTAGTACCAAGAGGATCTAGCAGTTGCAGAAAGCTCGGTTATCGTGTTTACCCCTTGCTACGATCCCAGAACCTCAGGCAGACGGACTCCTTCAGGGACCCCTTTGTCCTTAGTCCCATCTGGGTCATCAAATTGATACCTAGCATGTATGGGTTCTTTCTCCCCAGCACGTTCTAAAGGCCCATTCTTGAGGCCCTGGGTTTCAAAGAGAGAAAGAATTGGTTTGTGCAAGCAAAGAGGTCAGTGGCCTTGTAGCCAGAAACTGCCTCCTGGATCTGCAGAAATTCTAATATTTTATAACATCAGACGCTAATGAATAATTGAGGAGGAGCTGGGCACAGGCTTCTTCATCAGTAAACAAGGGGCTGAATAGGATGGGGTGGGTACCAAACCAGGGTAGCCACAAAGTTACAATCATTATCAGAGATTAAGGAGGCATCTAGGGGAGGGGGATACTGAAGACAAAGGTCAGTGAAAGTTTTTTCATATGGATATTAACCAGAGGAAGGTGGAGTGCTTTTCCATGTGAATAAAAATATAGAAATATTCATATACAAATATAAGATCCATCTGGAATAATTATCATAATAGCGGGTAGAAACAACCATATGCCAGGGTAAGAGCTAGCTGTCTGGAATAATAATCACAATAGCAGGTCTGTAGCTGGAAATGGCCATATACAAAGGTGAAATCTGTCTAGCCAGTTTCAGTAATTTTAGATACCAACCTTTGGCTATTTTATAGTTTACTAGAAGTAAAATGTCATCTATATAATAACCATAATTATTTGCTAATTCTTTACCCCTGGTTATTAATAGTAACAACTGTTTTGCTGAGGGTTTTATATGCCAAGTACTATACTAATATTCACTCATGCATTAATTTTTATAGCCTATGACACAGGCTCTGAAAAGTTAGATGATTTGCTCAAGGTTACCTAGCCAGGAAGTGGTGGAGCCTTTTGGTCTGAGTGCACTCCTCCTGAACAGGCAAAATCTGTGGAACTGTCCTACTCTGATATTCAGTGTGCTTCTGCATATTAGAGGCCCCGAAAAGTCCTGCAGTAAAGAAACCTTTCCAAACTCTTAAACTTACACAGGCCCCTTTTTTCACATTAGTAGTCATGGGAAACTTTTTAACATTTTGGGAAATATTGACCAAAAGATATGTAAGAATAGAATTAAGAAGGCCAAGTTCCCCATTGAGAAGATGGGCTTATTTTTAAATGCTAAAAACATCCTAACACTTTGGTATAAAACAGTGTTTCTTAACCTTTTTTTCATTAACATTCTCTAAGAAGAAAAATTAAATTTAAATTCTTCCTAACAAGAGAAGTTAAATACTATAGGATTAAGATTTTGCCAGGTAGGGTTGCGCTTTGGAAGACCCAAACCTTCTGAAAGTCTAAGGCTTTCTTTTTCTAAGAACCAATTTTTACCCTCTCAGAGGTAATATCATCCTTGTTGAGAATGCATGGCATAAAGCTATGTTTAGGGAGAATATCAGAAGATTAACAGGAGGTAGAATTATGTGATTCCTATATTGCTTTTGTCTTCCCTTACAAAGGACAAGAATATTTCAATTGGAAGCAGAACAAATATTGATGAAAAGGAAATTAGGGGAAAGGGACTTGGCCCAGTGGTTAGGGCGTCCGTCTACCACAAGGGAGGTCCGCGGTTCAAACCCCAGGCCTCCTTGACCCATGTGGAGCTGGCCCGTGTGCAGTGCTGATATGCGCAAGGAGTGCCATGCCACGCAGGGGTGTCCCCTGTGTAGGGGAGTCCCATGTGCAAGAGGTGTGCCCGTAAGGAGAGCCGCCCAGCTAGAAAGAAAGTGCGGCCTGCCTAAGAGATGGTGCCACCCACACGATGAGCTGACACAACAAGATGACGCAACAAAAAGAGACACAGATTCCCGCGCCGCCGACAACAACCGAAGCAGACAAAGAAACAAGATGCAGCAAATAGACACAGAGAACAGACAACGGGGGCGGGGGGAGGGGGGGCAGAAGGGGAGAGAAATAAATAAATAAATCTTTAAAAAAAAAAAAAAGGAAATTAGAATGGAAAGCAAGGAAGAGATTAGCACGAGGTCATCTAATCACTTTAAGTCTGCTCACATCCTGCAGGCCCTAACACACATCAGGGTACAAGGCACACTGTAGGAGTGTGCTCAGAAGGAAAGCCAGGGATCCAACCAGAATGGGGAAGGATCTGTGTGGATATCCTGTGTAGAAACACTGTATCAAGGGATTGGGGGAGGGAGGGGACAGGAGTTAATATGGAAAAGCAAAAAGTCCCTTAGAGTTTCTGAAAAAAGTGATCTATATTTAAGTGGCTATTGTTGCTTCAATAGACTAGGAAGTACCTCAGCTGCAGCGGAAAGTCAGGTATTCTAAAATCACCCTGAGTGATATTGAGGCAGGTCATTATAGGGAAAGGGAACACAGTTGAAGACCTGGCAGAAGACATGCCCGGCAGACCACGTGGCCATGATACCCTGCCCGGAAACCTCCTAAGGGGAAGGCTGCCAGGAGATCCCTCTGGAACTCTTTGCAGGGTCAAAAAGAAGCCCTGGATAACCCCAAACAGGCCTCCTCATTAGGCCCCTGAGAGCTAACAGGAGGGGATCAGAAGGCAACCAATCAGAACAGCAAACAGCTGGGCCCCCTTCCCAATATTAAGAAGGGAGAGGAGTGAAGGTTTAAAAAGGCCTGAACTTGGGAAGCAGATGTGGCTCAACTAATAGAGCGTCCATAAATGGGTCCAGGGTTCAAACGCAGGGCCTCCTGGCCCATGTGGTAAGCTGGCCCATGTGCAGTGCTGCCATGTGCAAGGAGTGCCATGCCATGCAGGGGTGTCCCCCGTGCAGAGGAGCCCCACACGCAAGGAGTGTGCCCCGCAAGGAGAGATGCCCAGTGCAGGGAAAATAAGCACAACCTACCCAGGAATGGTGCTGCATACACGGAGAGCTCGTGCAGCAAGATGATGCGACAAAAAGAGACACAGATTCCCGGTGCAGCTGAGAATGCAAGCAGACACAGAAGAACACACAGCAAATGGACTCAAGAGAGCAGACAACGGGGTGGGGGGGGGGAATAAAAAAATAAAAAGGCCTAAACTGGGGCCCCCACACATGTGACCCATACTGCAGCATGCCCATAGTCCATGCCTACGACTATGCACTCATTTCCTGTTTCTTAATGAACTCTTTACTCTCTTGCCTACCCTATGGTGTGTCCTTAAATTCTTTTATGTAACATAAGCCAAGAACCTAAAAGCCCAGAACCCAGAGCCTTCTGCTAACATATTTGGTGAGCTAGCCAGGAGATAAAAGAGGTAAATAATGCTCCCCTACCCCCACCAAAGATCGATGAACCTAGGCTTTCTAACTAAAGCCTGGCTCTGCCCTCTTTTGTTATATTAGTGATGCCCCCACTTGAGAATCTCACCCTGAGCCATGCCCGGAGGTTTGTTTCTTATTCAGCCCCCAAGAGACCCTGAAGTTCCTCTTAATCCATTATGTCCGGGGCCCTGGAGGCTTTTTGCCTGTAAGTTGCAGATCAGTTTCTGCTTTGAGTGGGCCTCTTAATGTCCAGTTTAACTGCAAATTTGGTCCATGGTTGTGGTCTCTCTCATAGCCAATGTTTCTAATGCCTCTGCAAGGGTAGTCCAAAAGAAAGGTTGCAAGCCAACTCCTTTTCTAGGAAGAATAATGTAGTTTGGTAGCTTTGGTCCAAAACCTAGGTCGAGACTTCTCCCAAGACCTAGTTTGCCCTGGGGACACCCAGGCGCCTGATCTCTGCAATTTCCGGCATGCCAGGAACCAGAGAAGCAACTCCAAACATCCCCCAAAACTTAAGTGTCTTGAGTGCTTCAGTTTGGAGGCTAAAAGTTCAGTTAGGCTTGGATCTGGGACACCAGATCAGCTGATAGACTTTTTTCCTTTTCTGCCTAGAACAATGGGCACGGCTTCTCTAGCATTCCAGAAGACTCCCATTGGGGCATTTTCTCAGGAATTAGGATAACCTGCCTTCTGAGTCAAAAAAGGAAGAGGCTAATCTTTTCCTGCCACACCACATGACTACAGTACAGCCGGCAGTGGGCTCCGTATGGGAACAGAACCTGTGTAAGAGAGAGAGAGGACAGACAGACCTAAGGTTCAGAAACCACATGGTCATTTCTCCTTAAAGAAATGAGAAAATGTGCTATCAAACTGCTCAATTGTCGGCTCAGGGAAATTACTCAGAGGCAGAACCTAGAAACCCAGTGCTATTTCAAGGAAAGCTGGCAGAAGCCAGCCTGCCTCAGATAAAACTTTCCCTGGGCCCCCAAACTTCCATTAACTCCCTTTTAGAAACCACCTTCTCAGTTTTCAACAATCGAGACCACTCTGCCAAGATGGAGAAGGCAAGGAGGGGCAGGCTCAGCATCTGGAAGAGGTCCACTTTTAACTGCTGCCATTAAAGTCACTGTCATCTCAGGGTTACCCAAATCCAGGCTCCAGGTCAGCAGGAACCTGGCCCCAAACTACCTCACCACCCCTACCCATGGGGTCTTGCCCCAAGGGAGGAGGGAAGGAACCTAAAGCCACATGTGAAGCATCAACCAGGGGGAGCCACTTTACTTGGACCTAAAAATAAGGGAAGTGACTGGGGGAATCAAGATCTAGGCCATTTGTTTATTTATTTATTTATTTATTTATTTATTTATTTAAAGATTTTAATTTATTTCTCTCCCGTCCCAATCCCTCCTCCCCTTGTCTGCTCTCTCTGTCCATTTGCTGTGTGTTCTTCCGTGTCTTCTTGTATTCTTGTCTGCGGCACCGGGAATCTGTGTCTCTTTTTGTTGTGTCATCTTGCTGCGTCAGCTCTCCGTGTGTGCGACGCCACTCCTGGGCAGGCTGCACTTTTTTTGTGTAGGGTGGCTCTCCTTACAGGGTGCACTCCTTGCACGTGGGGCTCCCCTATGCAGGGGACACCCCTGCATGGCAGGGCACTCCTTGCACACATCAGCACTGCACGTGGGCCAGCTCATCACACAAGTTGGGAGGCCCTGGGTTTGAACCCTGGACTCCCATGTGGTAGGTGGACGCTCTATCCATTGAGCCAAATCCACTTCCCTAGGTCATTTATTAAACCTCTCCCCTGTACAATAAGGAACCCTTCTCATATGCCATCAATTAAGATTTAAAAAGTTCCTGGAAAATGGCTTCTGTCAAGTCTTTCCCTATGCTAAATGTGTAAAATTCTTTCTTCTGTTTAATCTGTGCTTAACTTTGTGTTTAACTTTTTAAACCTGTTTAACTTTTTAAATCTGTGTTTAACTTTGTCAGTCTGCTTGTTCCTAGAAAATCAGATTCTTGGTTCACCTGTTACAAATTGTATAGTGGTGAAAGATAACTGAAAATTGAGTCTTTAAATGTCAATACTGGGAAGCGGATGTGGCTCAGGCTCCTGCCTACCACATGGGAGGTCTGAGTTTGGTTCCCAGCGCCTCTTAGAGAAGATGTGCAAGACAGCAAGCGACATGATGGGCTGACAAGGGGAGGGGGAGGGGGAAGGGAAAAAAACTTTTTTAAAAAAAGCCTGCCAGGGAGCTGAGGTGGTACAAGAGAATAACTGCCTCTCCCACTCTGGAAGGTCCCTGGATCAGTTCCTGGGGCCACCTAATGAGAATACAAGGAGACCCAGAAGGACACACAGTGAATGGACACAGAAAACAGACAATGGGGGAAATGGGGGGTAGAAATAAATAAATAAATAAATCTTTAAAAAAATAAAAGCCTTAAAATAAGAGTGGTTAATAATCCATTTGTCAAATTTCAGTGAGTAAAGCAATGGAAGATCTCTTCTAAATTACAATTAAATTCAGTACTTAAAGTTATTCATGAAAAGGGGGAGGATGTTGGGTATATGGGAGTTCCCTATATTCTGTATGTAACTTTACTGTGACCTAAAACTTCTTTGAAGACAAAGTGAAAAAAAGTAAGATGCTGGGGAAGAAATGGAAGAAAATGCCACTGTACATACAGGAAAACAATTACAATATTACAATATTACAATATTGTAAAATATTACAATAATGAAAGGCAAAATGTCAAAAAAATTTTTTAATATTTTTCATTTTTTAGTACCTCAATTGTTTTTTACTTTATTTTAGTTTTTCTACATTATTATGTATTTCATTTATCTTTAAACTTATCATTACTATTTTACTTTGTATTAATTGAATTTGGCAATATTCTTGGCTTAATTTTTTATGAAGTTTTGGATCACAGAAGGGTTGCAACTATGGCAGGGGAGGATCATTGGTGTGGGGTATCAGCGATGGGGGATACATGGGAGGAAGTTCACCTGGGCATACATACAAGGTATATAAATACATTCAGATGTTCATGGGGCATTACCACAATGGGTAGAGATTCACACAACAACCAAAAGAATACTGAATTCCTATCCTGGGGAACTCTGCCACACTTTTTTTAATGGATCAGCAACAATTCCCCAAGTACAGGGGCAATGACTAGTGAAGAAGGATGTCCATTGATGGGCCCTTGATATTCACTATGTTTATGAGACTTTTGCTCTTGAAATTGCAACTTAGTGTTGTAGAGCGCCTAAGAGTTACCTCCTGAAAGCCTCCATGTTGCTCAAATGTGGCCACTCTCTAAGCCAGATTCAGCATATAAATGCATTACCTTCCCCCCAACATGGGACATGACTCCTGGGGATGAACCTCCCTGGCACTGAGGGATTACTACCAAGAACTGGCTGGTAATGCAACTAGAAAAAGACCTTGAATAAAAGGGGGGAAAGGTAAAGATAAGTGAGTTTATATGGCTGAAAGACTTCAAAGTGAGTCAGGAGGGCTTATGCACATCTCAATAGGATCTTATAGACAGCCAAAGTAGATACTACCCCAAATAGTGGGACTCCTGAGGGCTCCGCGGACACCTAGGTCCTATGGTCGTGGCAGATAACTCCAGAGTTTGGCGCCTTGCCAGTGGGCCCTACTTTGGAGTTTGTGCTCCCAAGTGTGACAGAGTTGGACTACTCAGATGTGATATCTCTACACATGCATTTGTCTGGCTCTTCTATTTGAACTAACAGTTGGTGCTGGAGTTGGTAGTTATATGTCCAAGAGATTGAATCTCAGAGCCGTCCATGTGCCTATTAGGCCCTGAGTCTCAATGGAGTTGCAATACCTACTTTCCAGTTCAATGGACTCACCCAGACAACTAACAAGAAGGTGAAGATTGACAACCACTACACCAAGGAACCAAAAGAGTCCACAACTGCAAGTAGGTGAGTCCCATCCATCAGTCATATGGGATCGAAGCCCCCAATCCAATGGAGGTGGAGTGGGCATCATCATCCCAGAATCCTCAGGATTGGGGAATAAAATATGGACTAGAGTGGATTTACTGGTATTCTACTATAGACTTATTGGTATTCTAGCAATGGAAGAAAATTACATCATTGATATGGAGACAGTGGCCACTAGAGTTGCCAAAAGCAGGGAGATGGAAAAAGAGGTGTAATATGGTGGCATTTTCAGGACTTGTAATTGTCCTGAATGACATTCCAAAGACAGATACAGGCCATTATATATCCTGCCATAACCTACAGAATGGAGTGGGAGAGATTGTAAACTACAATGTAGACTATAATCCATGCTGTGTGGCAATGCTCCAAAATGTGTTCATCAATTGCAGTCAATGTACCATATTAATGAAAGAAGTTGTTAATGGGGAAAAGTGGGAGGCGTGGGGGGTGGGGCATATGGGAATTCCTTATATTTTTTATGTAATATTTTATATAATCTAAGTATCTTTTAAAAATAAATTAAAAAGATATTTTAAAAAGTTATTCACAATTTTAGAATTCTATTAAAGAAAAGGTTTTAGTCTCCTGTGAAGGAAAAAAAGAATATTCCTTGCATAAACAATAACAGTTTCAATTTTATTTAGTTTGGGTGTAATCTCCCTAGGTTTATAGGATACCAATTAGATAAATTAGCATTATACATATTAAATCTTTAAGATGATGAAAGTTGTAATTTCATGTTTAATGAAATATAGATCTGTCATAAAGTAAAATGACTGGTTTTCACAGAACATAATGAGGAACATAAGACTTAAAGGGATAAAGGTAAATTTCATTGCTTGCTAATTATAATTTAGTAAGCTTATTTAAAGGTAAAGTAACTAGTCTATGTGGTTATGGCTAATTATAGGGAGCTTGTAAAAGCATCTTCTAAGCAGAAGCATTTGAATGGCTAATTCCAGGAAGTCATTAATTGGAAACCTAAATTAATAACAAAAAGTACTTCATCACAGGGAAGCCTGTCAGAGGCCACCTCAATCTGCATATTAAAGTGGTGGTAAGGAAAAGATAATCTTGATTCTACTGGGAATCTTAGATTTTCATAAAATAATGGAGAAATTAGTTTTTCCTGTACAGCTAAAGTAAAATACCTGTTAATTAATGTTATTGTGCCAAAGGTGCAAAAGTAAAAAGCAAGGTAGTAAAATAAATAGTTATGTTCATTTGGTATGTTATATATTGCATTGGAAGTATTTAGAAAGTGTATAAAAATTAAGAGATTTCAATATTGTGAAATTCTCTTGTGCATTAAAACCATTTATTACACTGTATGGTGCCTCTCCTTTTGAGTTGTTGGCTAGGCTGGTCACTAAGACCCCAAAAACAATTATCTACATCTCTGGTTATGTTCCTGAAGTGGATGGAGAGTACGTTGCTGTTTCAGACTCCTGCAGCAGCTGGCAATGGCTCAACATGGCCAGATTTACAACAGACGTTGCCTTCAGACTGGTTCTGTTTTATAATGACAAAGGGTGCTATGCACCAGGCTGGTGAGGCACTGGAGCTTCTCTCCAAGGGCCAACAGTGCTGCAGCATGCTGACTGTGTAAAGGATATACCAAGTGGAGCAATAATTACCAGAGTAATGTGATAGAACTTAAACACAATTGGCATTATGGCCTGCTCCCATGGAGAGAGAACATGTACGGTATTACAAACCTGGAGCTTGGATCTATTAACTGCAATTCAAAGAGGTACTTGTGCTTTGATCTGAGCATTGGTTAGTATTAAGTACTGTACCTATATTTCTGATGAATGTAATCTCTTCTGTTCTAGAAAATATACAGGATATTGAACATGTTAAAAGTGTTAGTAAACTTAATTCATTTCCTAAGTAGCTAATGAACATGCTCTCTTAAGCACTTTCTTTTGCTTGCCATATACTTGTCTTGTTGCCTACATGGTCTTTATGAGTTTATGTCTAGGGCAGTGCCTCTCTTCATACCTCTCCGACCTGTCCTAGGCATAAAACACCACCATGGGAAAATTGGGGTTGGCAGTTTATGCCAAACCCAGCAGGTCTACCACAATCTCTCCCAGAGTTAACCAGCAGCATAAAAGAACTCAAGGAATGCTGATTCCCATCAACTTTGGGAGGATATAGCCCCTGAAGATAACTTGCCTTTCTCACACTCATGGTCCAGTATGTCATGGCTGGCCTCCTTTTTGGGCCTGCTTACCACTATCTTCTTTATCCTTTTAGTAGGACAATGTATCTTAAATTCTAACTAAGTTTATTTCTTCCAGAATCAACACCTTCCATAAGGTATTAGTCATGCAGGGATTTCATCCAGTTCCAACTATGGTGCTGGACTTGCCTTTCTTCATCATCAATAGAATAGCCAGAGAGTTTACACTCTATCAGGTAGGGCCTAATGCCCCCTAACCAACAGGAAGCAGCTATGGAAGAATGACCATTGGCCTTCAGCTCCCCAGTAAGAATAAGGGTGTAAACTTTCTGAGGGGGGAGTTGAGGCAGTTTAGAATAGGGAAAGGGAAGACTTGGGTCACGGCTGAATACCCGGCAGAAAACATGCCTGGCAGACACCGTGGCCATGAGACCCTGCCTGGAAACTCCGAGGGGAAGGCTGGCAGAAAGATTCCGTGAGGTCCTGACTGTGAGCTCCCATGTGGAACTCTTTCTGGGGTCAAGGAGAAGCCCTGGATAACCCCAAACAGGCTTCCTGTTTGGGTCTCTTAGAGCTAAAATGCGGGGATCGTAAGGCAACCAATCAGCACAGCAAACAGCTGGGGCCCCTCCCCACATTAAGAAGGGGGAGAGGAGTGAAGGTTTTAAAAAGGCTTAACCTGGGGCCCCCATGCATGCAACCCAACCTGTAGCATGTCTAGGACTGTGTACTCTTTTCCTAGTTCATAATAAACTCTTTACTCCCTTGTCTACCCTATGGTGTGTACGTAATTCTTTTAAGTGACATAAGCCAAGAACCTTGGAGCCCAGAACCCAAAGCCTTCCACCAACAATATCAACCCTCCTATGATTCTATGAATCAGTTTCTTAAGTAATACAAGAAGACAGTTGGCCTCTAAACCATAAGCCCAGAAAACTGGCCTAGAGTCACAGCCTGGTGAGCTGGTTAAAGAGAGGTACACTGTGAGAGTATATTTTAGTTTTTGCTTTAGCCACTAGTAAATCTCCCTAAAGCACTCATGTTAAACATGGGTTACAGACTCAATGGATCACAAAATCAATTCCATAGGTCTTGATCAGCATTGTCATTTATTTTTTCCTTTTTCTGTGTGAAATAGAACAATAGAATAGAATGGACTAGAAAATAACATAATGCACCACACATAGCAAAGGTAAAAACTATTTTGGGAAACTTGTTTCCATTAAATATGTGTGTGTGTGTATGCATGTCATGATATAAATATATTACCATGGTTGCCCTAAAGAACAAAAGCGAAGGGACACAACCATGCAGAGACAGCAGGGAGACTGACACTCTGGGTTGAGGTGACAAGTTTTAATGACACAGCCAATAGCCACACACTCATACTTGGTTCCTTGAGACACCTTGATCTTTGGGGCTATACCTTACACAGAATCAACACGGAAAAGCAGATGAGCACCGCGGGCAACTCTCCTGCTTCTAGCGAGAGGGGCAATATCTCTTGACATATCATGCTCAAAGTACCTTTTTATTCTTCTTAAATAAAAACCTTAATTTGCTCTGACCTCCACAAAAGCTCTAATCACAAGGGATGCTCTCTTCACTGAAACAGGCAGCCTCACCAGCTCAGGCATTTCAGTCCTTTAGTAGTCTCTACGACATGATATAGACAGCTAGGCTTGTGCAGGCAGGGAACACACGGGACACAGAACCACTTTGGTGGTGCTGGTTTGGAGGGTGTTTCTTCACTGGATTTTGGTGACTGCTTCATGGATGGAGTTGGCCACATAATCTAGATTTTTAGTGGTTAGGCCACTCATGTTGATTCGACCACTTGGCAGCAGATAGATGTGTTTTTCATTGACCAGATATTCAGCCTGCTTAGCTGTTGAAAACAGAAAGAAGACAGAATCAGAGTAGTCAGAATCATTTAAATAGTGGAGGTTCAATAGATATGATAATTACAATTCCCTTTCTATCCCCCTAACAGACAGAAACAAAACAAAAGGAACCATTTCATCCAACTGACATATAGGAATATAAACTAACTGGATTCCAGAAAGTATCTCTTGTTAGTTAACTGTCTAATCCCCAGAGAGCTCAATATGGCTATAGTTACCTGCTCCTGATAGGAACTGTAATCCAGGACTACCTCCCAACCAAATCTCATCCATTACATTCATCTGGATGCTCCTGTCAACTAACAGTGACCATCAGACTTAAGAATATTCCACTGTTATGACAAACTGGTTAGAAAATGCTTCCTTTATCTCCTCTCTATTCTGTTTGCTTTATTCTACCTTTCAGAAATCCACTAAGATGCCTGGGTCCAACAGTTGTACATGATGGTTGCAGGAAAAAAAAGCATGATCCAGCATCTTCCCTACTGCTTTTCCCTCTCCATGCTATAGAAATGAATCCATGCCACCCCTGCCCACAACACACACCCCCCTCTATTTTCCCACCACTAATAATTCAGGTAGAATTAACCTCTAATAACATCTCTTTCACCAACACACACAATCCTCTTTTTAAGCTTACTTTCCTTTCTTCCACTTACTTCTAGCTCTGACACAATCACCTCTACCACGTCATTCCATTTGGTAATTACCAACAAATAACTTTGTCTGAGAAGTCTAGGAATAATGCTAGTGATGCTTCTGTAGGTTAAAAAAAAAAAAAAAAAAAAGCTCTAATATGAAATCTCTAAAAGTGCCAGAAGTCCCTTCAGCACGACCTAAGGTGGACTTCAACCTGTACATTCTCCTTAATTTAAAGATATGTTTTTAAATGATTAAATTTCATTGTTTCTTATCTGTTTTATTACTAGAATTACAACTTTGTTTTCTACTAGTTTTTTTCTGTCAATATACAGGTTTTGTATATTTATGTAATTTATAATGTGACCACATTATAAGTCAAAGAAATTTTGTAGGATAGCCTGGGAAGCCAAGCACCATTTGTAACAGTGGGTCTATGCAAAAGTGTATTTCTATTTTCAAATGACTGAGGTACAGAAGAGTTTGGGGGTGTAACCCATTGTAAAACAGGAAAAGATTCCTCTCTGCTTGGACCGGAATAGAGAATGGCTAGCTCTGTCTATCCTGGGCTCTGCTCTGTGGCACAGAGAAGGCAACATGAAACACACTTGAGGATTCTACTGAGGACCTAGAAGCAACACCCTTTGACATTTTACTTTTACAGTACACTATTCAGTGCCCCATGCAGGATGGGTACTTAATAGATGCCATGTGAATAAAACAACAGGCTAAAAAAAAAACAAAGATGTCTCTGACCTGGCATCATCAGACTTTCATTCATTTCTCAATACACTCTTTCAAAGAGATGCAGGAATGCTTTCTCTTGCATCACATATGAAATAGGAAAGGATTGCCTGTACTTCCACTATGCTACAATCCCTATAGCATTCTTACAAAATTTTTACTGATTTTCACCTAAGACTTTCATCTTCACGATACCTCCAATTTGACAGAATGGAGTAATAATAATAAAATCAAAATAATCAGAGGAGCAAACATGTTGTGACAGGCATTGTTCTAAGCACTTTATATTAACTCAGTTAATCTTGATAATAACCTTATCATCCCCATGTTACAGAAAGGGCATAGAGAAGTTAAATAACTTTCCCAAGGTTACACGGCTGTAAGTGGTGGCTCTGGGATTTTAACGCAGGCAATGTGGCTCCTGAGTCTGGGCTCTTAACCATGACACTGTGCTGTCCCTCTGTGGAAGTGGGAAACCTGGATTCTCCACCAGGCTCCCTGTGTGCCCCTCCAAAGAAACAAAGCAAGCAAGCTTCCCGAGCAGCCTTGACTGGATTTCAATGTGTAAATTAAGAGTCATCAAAGGAAATAAAGCTTAACCTCACACACCAGGAGCACTCCACTGTTCAGTAAAGTCAATACAGAATGGACTGGATCTAGTACTGGAGGAAAAAAGGCCCAAAAGGATATTATTGGGACATACAAAAAAATTGGAATATAGACTGTAAGCTTTATATCAATGTTAAAGTTCTTGAACTTGATAATTATACTTAAGATAGTTATATAAATTAATATCCTATTCTTAAGAAATGTACATGAAAGTTATTACGTGTTCAAGGAGCATGGTGTATAGAATATACTCTCAAGTGTTTAGTAAACTGATGGATGGATGGATATAGCAAATGTGGTAAAATGTTAAAATTGGTGGATATGGGTATTCGGGAGGGGTGGTAATGCTGGAGTTCTCTGTATGGGTTTGTATTATTTTTATTTGAAATAAAAAGTTTAAGGGGGAAAAAAACAGGCCTATGCCCAGGAGGCAGCAGTTGTGGTAACAGGGATGCACTACCTTTTTTTTTCATAAAAATGAAACTTCTCTACTTTTTGGGGCAAGGAAAGCATCACAGTTTAAGAACTAGTAAAAGGTAGGGAATTTTATTACAAAAAAAGGCCAATATACACTTACACAATTTTTAAAATATAATTTCAGGGTTTCACAGATCTCCTAAAGTGCATCCAGATTTCTAGTTAAAAGCCTCTGTAGTGATAGATGGATAAAATGTGATAAAAGGAAGTACGGTAAAATGATAACTGTAGAAACTAGGTAGTGAGTTTACAGGTGTTTCCTGATAAATTACAGTAAAAAACTGTAAATTGCTCTCTCCACAAGGTGGCTACCAGCGATCATGCCCCACTCTCACTGCAGGTTGCCACTGACTGAAAGGAACATAAAAATCCTTTGCATCAAGTACAGTGGTGTGACAGCCTATCACTGATCATGGCTTTTGACTAGCAAATTCAGATTCCTGGGTTACAGCTCTGAGTGTAGCCACTGTTTCAACCCTGCCCTGGACAAAGGTGGTGGCAGCCATTATTTCAACTCTCCCCAGACAGGGGTGGAGGCAGTGGAGATTTGCAGGCACAGGGTTTCCTCAGGGCTGAGGGGGAAAGTTAGCAGTTGCATGTGCTGGACAGGCCAAGGAAGCTCAGCTTTGGGGAGTCTTAGAGTAGTTTTGGCCACCCTTCCTAACCCCCTCCATATGGTTCTCTGGAGACAGTCTGCACCCCGTTTGTGGGTCCCTGGCCCTGTTCTGGCTGGGAAAGACTGAATTAGGAAAAGTCCTCTCTGGGATGACCCTCCTCCCATAATTTGTCCTCCAGGCAAAAGCTGCCTAAGACAATGAAAGGAATGTAAAAGAAACTATAGAGGCAGACAGTCTGGGAGAAAGACCTCCTGGCTTCAGATACCTGGGAGAGGGAAGTTTATCTCCTAGGAAACAGAGAGAACAACCAAACAAATGGAGGAACTTTACTAACAAGCAAAGGCCCAGGGTAATACAGAGGCCAAGTAAGACAGGAAAGACCCTGCACAGTGCATCTGCCTTGGGCAGACCTTCCTGATAGGAGGGCTGAAGTTCAAGAAAATGTCTTATCACTGGCTGGTTACAAAACCAAGCTGGGAGTAAATCCCAGAGTTAACACTTCAAAATAGTAAAATGTAGAGTGTGCAATAAAAGAGTACAAAACAAAGAGGAAATGAGGGCCCATCAAAAAGAAATAGAGAAAACACCAATGAAGAAGACGAGAATGTGGCTATATCAAGCAAATCCTTTAAAAAATGATCTTAAAATGCTTAAGGAGATGAAAGTACAGAGAAAGAACTATAGGACATCATGGAAAACAATGAATGAACAATATGAGAGCTTTAGTAAAGAGACAGAAATTTTAAACCAAACCAAACAGAACTACTGGAGTTAAAGACCCCAATAACTGAAATGAAAAATACTCATGAGGGGAGGTGGACATGGCTCTCAACTGAATGAAGCATCCACCTACCATATGGAGGATCCAGGGTTTGACACCCAGGGCCTCTTGACCCATGTGGTGGGCTGGCCTGGGAGCAGTGCTGCCACATACAAGGGGTGCCATGCTACGTGGGGGTGCCCCTGCATAGGGGAGCCCCACATGCAGGGAGTGCGCCCTGTAGGGAGAGCTACCCTGTGTGAAAAGGGTGCAGCCTGCCCAGGAGTGGTGCAGCACACATGGAGAGCTGACGCAGCAAGATGATGCAACAAAAAAGAGATGCAGTTTCCCTGTGCCACCTGACAATGCAAGTGGATGCAGAAGAACGCACAGTGAATGGGCACACAGAGCAGACAGTGGATGGGCGGGGAAGGGGAGAGAAATGGATAGGAGTAAATCTTTAAAAAAAAAAGTGCTCATGAGGATTTCAAGAGCAGATTAGAGCAAGCAAAAAAAAAATCAGTGAACTTGAAGATAAGACATTTAAAATGAGTCAGGCTGAGGAATAGAAAGAAAAAAGAAATAATAAAAGTGAAAATAGCCTAAGACAGCTATGGGACTCCATCAAACACACCAATATATATGTTATGGGAGTCCTAGAAGAAGAAGAGAGAAAGGGCAGAAGGAAGAGTCAAAGAAATAATGACAGAAGACTTCCCAAACTGAGCAAAAGATGTGACTATGCACATTCAATAAGTTCAGAGAACACCAAATAGGATAAACGTGAAGCAAAATACACCTCGTCATATACTGATTATAATATCAAATGCAAAGGTCAAGGAGAGACTTCTGAAAGCTGCAAGAGAAAATCAACATGTTACATACAAAGGAATACCAATTAGATTAAGTGCCGATTTCTAATCAGAAACCACGGAGGCAAGAAGGCAATGGATTGGAATACTTAAAAAGTGTTGAAGGAAAAGAACTGCCAGCCAAGAATTTTATATCTGGCAAGAGTCTCTTTCAAAAATGAGGGAGAGATTAAGACATTCTCACATAAACAAAAGCTGAGGGAGCTCATCACCACTAGACCTGTCCTATAAGCAATGCTAACAGGAGATCTTCAGACTGAAACAAAAGGTCACTAGACAGTGGTTCAAAGCAGCATGAAGAAATAAAGACATGCGGTAAATGTAATAACATGTGTAATAATAAATGCCAGTATGATTATATTGTACTGTTTTGTATGCAGCCGTGTAGTGGAAGCAGAGAGGATTCAGTGACTGCGTATTGAAGGCTAAGACATAGGAATTCTCTGAGAAGAAAGGTTTATTTTGACTGGCTGGGCCCAGAGGACTCCTGTCCAAAAAACGGAGCCCAGAGTAGGGCCTTTAGGTTATTTCTATACAAGAGACACATGTGGTGGGGCCAGAGAGGTTTAGAGGTCAAAAAGACTTTCTTTGTTAGTTTTTTAGGGTTTAGGGGTTTGTTTGAATACCAGCTAAGCTTGAATGAACATATTGCCCACATTCTGTCTGGATATAACTTAGAAAACATATTCAGTCTACATCTTTTCTGAAGATTCAAAGCCTATAGGGCCTCTATCACTTAATTGGCTTTCTAGAAACTAGGCACACTTGGATATAGAATTAGATAAGTTTGAATTCACGCACAAGGTATATTAACTCCAGTTCTTAATTCCTACAGGCACTAATTGCAAATGCATAAAAAGTAATGATAAATCTGTATTTGTGGACACATAATGTACAAAGATATAAGTGGTGACAAGTACAAAAAAATGACAGGGGAATAGAGGAGTATAGGAAAAGTATACATGCATGCTATTGAGGTTAAGTTAGTATCAAAGAACATATAATTGTTATATATCTAGGACATTAAATTTTAGCCCTATGGGAACACAAGAAAACAGATGAAAAATATATCCAGATAAAATGAGAAAGCACGCAATATGGTACAACACAAAGAAAGCAAACAAATACGAAAGTAGGCTTTAAAGAAGTGAAGGACAAAAGAGGCTTACAAAGGCTAAGTAGCAAAATGGCAAAAGAAAGACCTGTATTATCAGTAGTGACTTTAAATGTGAAAGGATTCCACTCTCCAGTCAAAAGGCAGAGACTGGCAGAGTGGAAAAAAGCCATATGCTTGTTGCAAGAGACTTACCTTATTAGGCTGACAGTGAAAGGAAAAAAATATATATATACCATGCAAGTAGTAATCAAAAAAGAGCTGGGGTAACTAATATCAGATAAAATAGACTTTAAGACAAAAACATTTATGAGAATCAAACATAGTCATGACATACTGATAAAGGGGACAAGGCAACAGGAAGTTTTAACAATCATAAATATATATGCACTTAACAGCAGAAGCCCAAAATATATGAAGTAAATACTGACAGATTTGAAGGGGAAAATTGGCAGTTCTGCATTAATAGTAGGAGATTTTAACACACCACTTTCAGTAATGGATAGAATATCTAGTCAGAAGATCATTAAGGAATGGATTACAGTGTACTGATATGCTATTCATGAACTATTGCAATTAGTAATCGAAGAAAATGTGGCATTGGTGTGGAGAAAGTGGCCATGGTGGCAGCTGGGGGTAGGGAGTGGGAGGAAGAGATGTGATGTGGGGGCATTTTCGGGGGTTGGAGTTGTCCTGGGTGGTGCTGCAGGGACAGTTACCAGACATTGTATGTCCTCCCATGGCCCACTGGGTGGACTGTGGGAGAGTGTGGGCTATGGTGTGGACCATTGACCAAGAGGTGGAACAGTGCTCAGAGATGTATTCACCAAGTGCAATGAATGTCTCACGATGATGGAGGAGGTTGTTGTTATGGGCGGAGGAGTGGAGTGAGGGGAGTGGGGGGTATTTGGGGACCTCATATTTTTTTAATGTAACATTAAAAAAATAAAGAAAGAAAGAAAAAAAAAGGAAGTATAGGACCTGAATGATAAAAAACCAACTAGACCTAACAGACATATGAGGAATAATGCACCCAACAAAAATAAGATATATATTCTTCTTGAGTGCACATGGATAATTCTTCAGGACAGAACCTATGTTGGGTTACAAACATATCTCAATAAATTTAAAAATATTGAAATCAGTTCTTTCAGCCAGCTTTCTGTGCCATCACAATGGTGCACATAAGAGCATCAACAATGCCAAGAAGAGAGGCAAATGCCAGGTTCTTATCTGGCCGTGCTCCAAAGTCATCATAAGGTTTCTAACTGTGATGATGAAGCATAGTTACATTGGAGGATTTGAAATCACTGATGATCACAGAGCTGGGAAAATTGTTGTGAACCTTACAGGGAGGCTAAACAAGTGTGGAGAGATTAGTCGCAGATTTGATTTAGAAAAATGGCAGTAATAATCTGTTCCTATTCCATCAGTTTGGTTTCATTGTACTGACAAGTTCAGTAGTCATGATGGACCACAAGGAAGCACGGCAAAAAAACACAGGAGAAAAAATCCTGGGATTCTTTTTCTAGGAATGTAAAACATACATGCAAATAAAATGCCTCCATGGGGAAAAAAAATTGAAATTATATAATGTATAATCTCTGATCATAATGGAATGAAGCTAGAAATCAGTAAGAGAGGGAGAAAGGAAAATACAATATACCAAAACTTATAGGATGCAGCAAAGGCAGTGCTGACAGGGAAATTTATAGCTCTAAATGCTTACATTAAAAAAATATTAAAGACTTCAAATCAGAGACATAACCTCAAAACTGGAAGAATTAGAAAAAGAGAGCAAATTAAAACCTCAAACAAGCAGAAGGAAGGAAATAACAAAGATCAGATATTTGCACACTAATGTTCAAAGTAGCATTATTCACAAATTGTCAAAAGGTGGAAGCAAGTCAAGAGTCCATCAACCAATGAATGGATAAATAAAATGTGGTATATACACACAATGGAATATTATTTAGCTGTAAAAATGAAGTCCTGATACATACGACAACATGACTGAACCTTGAAGACATCATGTTGAGTGAAATAAGCCAGACAAAAAAGAACAAATAGTACTTGACCTCACTGATTTGAAACAACTAGAATAAGCAAAATCATAGAGTTAAAATCTAGAATATAGGTTACCTGGGGATGGGGGTGGGAATAGGGAATGGGAAGTTAAGGCTTAAAATGTACCGGGTTCCTATTTGGAATGATGGAAATGTTTTAGTAATAGATGGTGGTGATGGTAGCACAACATTGTGAATGCAATTAATAACACTGAAATATATATCTAAACATGATTAAAAGGGGAAATGTTCGATTATATATATGGTAATAGAAGAAAAAATTTAAAACAAATCCATGGAACTACACTATACAGTGAACCCTAAATTAAACCATGGACTTCAATTAATAGTACAATTATAAAAATGTGCTTTCATCAACTATAACAATTGTTCCATACCAATGCTGGATGTTGATGGTGGGGTGGCATATGGGAATCCTGTATTTTATGCATGAGTTTTCTGTGAACTCACAACTTATCTAATGAAGAAAAAAAAATTTTTTTTAAATTTTTCTCACAAAATGTTGGAATTTTTTAAAAAAACATGTTTTTTTTAAAAAGTAAATGGTGCTAAGTGCTAAAAATATAACCTTTCTATCAGTCTATTCTTGTCATTTTTCAATTCATAATAAAACTAATGTTGCAACAGGGGGAGGATATGGATATTTATGGGGAGACATCACCATCTTGGAAGCTTTTAGAATATTACTACTAAAGACCATTTTCATTACACACAAAATTTTTACAATTTCAAAATTTTACTTATTCAAGTGAACTAATACCCCCCTTCCATAGTCATGAGGACATCTATAGCTAACTGAGATATCTCTTTACTTTCTTGGGTACCCTTATTTTACCCCAAAGTATTTCAAAGGGTCTACAATAAAATTCCTACCACTTTTCTTATTTATATTTAATTCATTGACTTTTTCTGAACCCATTTCAAACCAGTACTCTGGCAGTCCTGGCTTTAATACCTCCTGGTGCCTCTGATGTCCCACCATTACTCAAATTAGTCACACATCCCCTCCTAAAGCCACTCAGACCAGAAGCTTTACATGCAGGTAAGTGGCCATATCTATACTATGTGACCAGAGGTGTAGCCAGTAGGTGGTCATTATTAAATGAATGACTCCTCTGTCATCAGTAGGAACTGCCGATTGCTGATATGCTCTACTGATAGCTGACCAAGATTATGCATGGCTACCTACTGGATTTTTAATCAGCACTTAATTTCAATTACCAATCTAAGTTTGTATTTACTGTGAAGTGAAGAGATAACTTCGTAAGTTCTTTGAGGTTCACTCTTTGAGACTAGGAAAGACATGCTAAGAAATTAGGTCATTCAATAATGATATATAGTATTTATACTTAAGATTAAGGTAAAGTGGGAAGCAGATTTGGCTCAACAAATAGAGTCTGCCTACCACTTAGGAGCTCCAGGGTTCAAACCCAGGGTCTCCTGACCTGTGTGGTGAGCTGGCCCATGCGCAGTGCTAATGCGCGCAAGGAGTGCCAGGCCATGCAGGGGTGTCCCCCGCATAGGGGAGCCCCATGCACAAGGAGTGCACCCCTCAAAAAGAGCTATCCTGCACGAAAAAAGCACAGCCCGCCAAGGAGTGGCGCTGCACACACAGAGAGCTGACGCAGCAAGATGAAGCAACAAAAAGAGACAGATTCCCAGTGCTGCTGACGAGAATGCAAGCAGACAAAGAACACACAGCGAATGGACACAGAGAGCAGACAATGGAGGAGTGGAGAGAAATTTTTAAATGAATGAATAAATAAATAAATAAAAAAGAGTAAGGTAAAGCCAAATGGCACCTGAGTACCTATGAGAGACTTATCATAAATCAAGGCTCCAAGCTCTAAATTCTGTTGTTTTCCAGCACTGGCTCTGAGCCACTTCTCAGCCCATGCATATGAAATGTCTTGGTTATGGATCAGCAGGACAATGATATTCTAAGACCAATGAGTTCAAGAGATGGGTAGGACACAATGAGAAAACCTAACTTGTTCTGGTCCAAAGCAATAGATGACTAATTAGCTGATAGCTAATGGAGGTGAGATCAAAAACATTGGCCAAGAGAGTACTCAATGTCTACCTTGTACATGGGTACTTGACATGGCAGGGGCCACTTACGGTTTAACCCAGTGAAACTGAACATTCCAATTTGTTCAGTGATATGATTCCAGGTTCCAGGGGTCTTGAGGGCTTCTAATCGTGCTCTGAGTTCAGACCTCATGGTCAGAATCCGGTCAGCCATGGTCTTCACATTTTCTGTCCTGAAGAGAAGACAGTGATATAAATTCCAATCTAGACAGGCAGGATTGTACACAGAGATTTAAAAACAGAAATTTAATCTATAATCCATATGCCAGTGGTGCCCTGAATCTCAGCAGAGCTGCAACACCTACTTTCCAGTTTGTTGGACTCACTCAGGACAACTAACAAGGAGATGATGATGGACAATGACCTTCTAAAGGAACAGAGAGTCTGCAACTGCAAGCAAGATAGTCCCATCCATCTGCCCTATGGGATCTAAGCTCCGTCTCAATTAGAAGCAGAGTGGGCATCACCATCCCCAAATCCTCAAGACTGAGGAATGAACAATGGACTGAAATAGACATTATTATTCTAGTATAGACTTATTATCGTTTGTTTTTTTAGTACTGCACTTTATTTTTTTTAGATTTATTTATTTTTATTTATTTCTCTCCCCTTCCCCCCCAAGTTGTCTGCTCTCTGTGTCCATTTGCTGTGTATTTTTCTGTGACCACTTCTATCCTTATCAGCGGCACCGGGAATCTGTGTTTCTTTTTGTTGCATCATCTTGTGTCAGGTCTCCGTGTGTGCAGCGCCATTCTTGGGCAGGCTGCACTTTCTTTTGCGCTGGGCGGCTCTCCTTACGGGTGCACTCCTTGCGCGTGCAACTCCCCTATGTGGGGGACACCCCTGCGTAGCACAGCACTCCTTGCACGCATCAGCACTGCGCATGGGCCAGCTCCACATGGGTCAAGGAGGACCAGGGTTTGAACCGCGGACCTCCCATGTAGTAGGCAGAGGCCCTATCCATTGGCCAAGTCCGCTTCCCTTTATTATTATTCTAGCAATGGAAGAACTCTTATCATTGATATAAAGGCAGTGACCATCAGAGGTTCTGAGGGATGGGACAGGGAAGAATAAGTGTAATATGGGGCATTTTTGGGATATTGGAATTGTCCTGAATGACACTGCAGTGACAGATACAGGCCACTGTATATTTTATCACAACAATGAGGGATGTTGTTGATGCGGGAAAGTGTGGGAGAGGGAGGGAGCAGAGCATATGGGAATTCCTTTATTTTTTATGTAATGTTTATTTACTCTAAGCAACTTAAAAAATTTTTTTTAAATTTGGTTTAATGAAATTATTCTAAAATTTTTTAGATGATGAATGTACAACATTGTGACTATACTAAAAGCCATTGATTATACACTTTGGATAGAATAGCTAGAAACAGCAGCTATGCTGAGTGGGGGGAACAGAGAGAGATTGAGAAGTGGGGAATTTTCTTGTTTGTCTGTTTTTTGTTTATTATTATTATAATAGAAATAATGAAAATGCTCTAATAATGATTGAAGTGATGAATGCATAACTAAGTGATTAAAGCAAATACCATTGATTGTAAAAAAAAAATTGTGATTAATTAAAAAAAAAAAAAGGAATCATGACCTGCCAATTACGGTATATGGGTACATGGATGGACAGATGAGCAGAAGAGAGAACTACATCTACCAGGCAGGAGAGAACTGTATTTACTAATGGAGTCCAGTGCTAGACATGGGTATACTGACTGTAATACCAGTAATGCTTTACTTCACACTTCACTGAGGTGCTGATATAGACAGGAAAATATATTTTACCAGGCCTAATTAAAAAGAAATTGCAGATTTAGTTACTAGATAAAAACTAGTTTCAACATAAGAAAAAATATATGTAAATTAGAGAATGAGAAAAAGAAATCCAAAAGCTGTCATTATAATTTAAAGTTGGATATTCTTATTCCATCAGGAATTCCTTCCTATGTTTCCCAAATTTAAGGGGAGGAGGACTGGGTGGCAGAAGAATAGTGGAAACTCCCATTCATTGAGTACCTTTACCTATGTTCTAGGAGTACTAAGCACAGATACCATCCCATTTTACAGAAATAGCTGAGATTCAGAGGTTAAAGTAATTTTGTCCTGCCTCTGCTAAAATAAAAGGAAAATACGTAGTGTCATTTAATGGGACAGCTATGTTTAACAACCCCACCCTTTGCTCATCAGGCTTTGAACCCCTTACCATTCCTTAAAGAGCTCAGGGTCAGAAAGTGTACATGCCACAATTCGAGCTCCCTGAGCGGGAGGATTGGACCAAGTAATTCGCACAATCTTCTCCAACTGGGAAAGGACACGCAGGATGCTATCAGGTTCTTTTCCAACCACAGTTAGATTCCCCACTCGCTCATCTAGAGAAAGGGACGAGAATCAGCCTTGGCTGCAGTGACTGATGGGAGAGGTGGGGGAGGGGGCAGCAGGCGGGGCTGTAACTCAGGAGAACACTCACTGTAGAGCCCGAAGTTCTTAGAGAAGGACTGTGCACAGAAGAGCTCAAAGCCTTCAGACACAAAATAGCGAACGGCCCAGGCATCTTTGTCCAGGCTTCCAGATGCAAAGCCCTGATAGGCTAAGTCAAAGAAGGGGAACAGAAACCGGCGCTGCAGGGAAGGAAAATGAGTTAGTGCAGGAAATCCTTTTGGAACCGACCTCAGACACCAGCCTTCCTTCCCTAACTGGTACATGGAAAGAATTTCTAACACCATCCATTTCTCTTCTTTCTACACCCAACCACCAGTCTACATCTGTTTGTTCAGCTAAACACCAACCAAGAAATGTAACAACTTCAGTAAATCTTACTTCCTAGAGAGTCATGATGCAGCTTTGCCAAATGAGCTTAGTTTTGAGGCTTGAAGGTAATGTCCTACATTGGTGGATTCTTCCCCAAGAATTTCTGATGCGACAAGCTCAGTCAAGTGCAGGCTCAGTATCCCCAGGGCCTCCTCACAACCTTAAGGTTGTTCTAGAATCACTCTATTCTTATCACTCTTCTTTTTTCAAAGAGCTCCCCATGCTGAATCTGCTTCTCCCACTGGTCTCCCTCTTAAGTGACAACACTTCCTTGCCTCCAACTGTCCAAACCAGAAACCTGGGTATATCCTCCACAGCTTATCTCCCATATCCATCAGACAAGTCTCCTGAAAACTCTAGACTCCACTACCCCAAAGCCACCTACTTCAGGCCACCATCAACTTCTGCCTGAATTATGGCAACAGCTTCCTAACTGTGCTCCCAGTCTACCTCATCTTGCCCCTTCTGATCCTTTCTCCACTCTGTAGTCAGGGACCTGAAGTCAGTGCACACCCGATCATCCATTCCCTGACTTCAAAGATTTCAAGGACTCTCAATGCCCGCAGGATGAAGTCCAACTCCTCAGCAGGGGGTCTGGCCCTATTACCCCCCCAACTCCCTCTGAACTCTAGGCCATACCCACAACAAGAATTACTTTCACTTCCTTAAAGGGGCCATAATCTCTCTGTCTTGGGCTTTTGGCCACCCTCTTCCCTCTGCAAGAAACACTCCTTCTCTGAGCACACACATACACCCCCTGCCCGCTGCCAATGCCTTCTGAAATCTTCCTCCTCCTCCAAGTGTCAAATGGAAACCACTTCTTCCAGGAAGGTTTCCTCTGCCACCACCCTGCACACATACAAACACACTCTCCCCCAAAGTCTGGGTCGTATCCCACCATAGTAATCCCAACACAACTGTCTCACAGTATGGTAGGTGCCTTAGCACTTGGCTGTCTTCCTAAGCAGGCTGTACACCCTCTGAGGACAGGGACCATATCTGCTTGATTCACTGATACATCTCCATAGTATCTAACACCTAATACTTTCTTGATAAATATTCTTTGAACACATTAATGACGAATATACACACTTTGAGCTACAAAGTCCAATTTAGAAAGTTATCCCACAGGGATTATAAAAGTAAGTTTTATTATATAATCTTTCATAAGAGCAAAAATCTGGAATAAACTTAAATGTCCCTCAATCAATTTAACTGATGCCTATTATGACATGTCCATGCAAGGACTACAATATGGCTATGAAAAATGATGCTGTATTCAACGACATATAAAGGAGTTTAAGTAAAAAACAAAGCATGTCACAACATATTATCAACAAAATGATCCCATTTTTGTAAAATATATAGATATATGTATACCTACACACATATGCATATACACACAAAGCTTGACATTCTATATACCAAAACATTAATAGTGGCCTTCTTTGGGTAATAGGATTTACAGTTGATATTTATTTTCTTCTTTGGATTTATCTCCATTTTTCAAATTCTTCAATAAACAGGAAGAACTTTTGAATCTATCACTTGTTTGTACATACAGTTTTTTAAAAGTTGCTCTGAAGGGCAGCTACCTTCATGACGGAGGCGATCTGCTTCCACTGCTCTGGAGTCGGGTCGGTCCCAGTTGGATTGTGTGCACAGCCGTGGAGGACGAAGATGGAGAACTCAGGAGCATTCTGAGGAAAAGTAAGCTGTGTCAGCTCTCACAGCAGCAAACTGGTCAGCAATGAAGGGCAAATAGGTTGCCGCAGGCTCTCATTTCGTGCTTTTTCAGAAACCACATCTGATTTGGGAAAGATGTCTCATACTCTCTCATTTAACAACTGCTTCTGACTCTTTCTCTAAACCACTCACCTCCAGATCATTCAGGAGACCCTCGAGGTCAAGCCCTCTCTTTGCGGCATCCCAGTAATGATAGGTACGAATGTCTTTAAAACCAGCGGCAGAAAATACACCATTATGATTCTCTGCAAACAAAGGAGTAAAACGTTAAGTGCTTTTACAAAACACCAAGAGGCACTGTTGGAAGGGATACAACCCAGCTTCCAGACACCAAATGGGCTCAACTTCCACCAGGTAACATCAAGACTGGGGGTTAAGATTTAGAAGGACTGCAACCAAGAACAAGTTCAGTCAGTCATGTTAATATCAAACTTATACCCTACTATAGTGGTACTTCCTGCATTTACAGTTAATGCCTTCTCTGGGGAGTGTCAACATATAGTAAAATATAAATTGACCATATGTCTTGGGAAAGAGTATTCCAATCTGAATTTGAGTATTGTGTTTCTTATGTACTGTCACAATTCACTGCTCAAACCATTCACAAATATCAGTGCACCCAGGGCTGGGTCACATTTTCTTTGTAACCAATGGGAATCATAAGGATAATTCTCCCTGGCTCTTTTTTTTTTTTTTTTGAGGTTCTGAGGGCTGGGAATTGAACCTGGGAACTTGTACGTGGGAAGCCGGTGCTCAACTACTGACCCACATCAGCTTCCCTGAGTTGGTTTTTTCATTTATTTTGCTAGTTGTTTGTTTTTGTTTTTTCAGGAGGCACTGAGAACTGAACCTGGGACCTCCGGTGTGGGAGGTGGACAATCAACCACTTAAGCCACATCTGCTCCCCTCCCTGGCTTCTTTTTTTCTCCCCTTGCTACAGCTAAAAGACTCACCCCAGGTTGGAGAGGATACATAGACGGGTGTGTCCTTGTTGTTTGTACCATTGTACCATCGAGCTAAGAACTCAGCTCCAATTCGAAGAGCACCGGTTCCCCCCAAAGACTGCACAGCCCCTACCTGAAAGAGAAGAGGCAGGGTCACTAGTTGATAATTGTGAAGTCAGGTAATATTAGGGAGGAAAAGGCAATAATGATGCTAATTTATTTTGCCCTTAAAATGCATTATCTCATCAAAGCCTCATAACAACTACATGAAGAAGATACTATTATTTGCCCACATTTACAAATGAGCAAACTGGGGCTAAAAGACATGAAGCACCTTGCCCAGAGTAACCCGAGGGGAAGAGCCAGGTCTTCAACCCAGCAAGCCTGACTCAATCGTCATGCAATCCTGTAAAGCAAGTTCTCAGCTCCCAACTGGCACCCGAGGAAATGGATTCAGAGGAGTGGTTTGCCATAAGACAAAGAGTTGGTAAGTGGCAAAGCTGGGCATAAAACCAGGTCTTCTCACTATAAATCTAATCACTATGCCCTTCTTTTGTTGTTCTGCCTATAGTTCCGATTTTGCCATTTTGCCATTCTGATTACAGAATGGTAGAAAAATGCCAGAAATTACGTGTTCCCTTTTATGTTTAAAAAAAGGATTAAGGAGAAAGAAGAAAAAGATCACATTATAAAGCCTATCCAAATAAAAGTAAGGAGGGGCATACACCAATCTGACAATAGTGTCAATCTCTGGAGAGGGCTCTAGGATAGGAAGCAATGGTCAAAGGGACTTGGATATAATCTGTAAGTTTGTTTAAAAAATAAGGAGAATGTATCCATGTATTACTTGTAAAACTTTAAAATAATTTGTTATCTAGACGCCTAGGATTTGCTATAAACTAATGCAGCTGGAGGAGAGGAGGAGTAGGCAGAGCAGTGTGTAAGACTGACCATATACAGATAATTGCTGTAGTAAGTTTGATCATTATGCTCTTTTCTTTACTTTTATATGTTTGAAATTTTCCACATTAAAAAGAAAAACTTCCTAAATTGTTTTAAACACCAGCATAACACTGATGCTAAAATATGGAGAGAAAAAAAGCAAAAGAGAACCTGTCTCATGAATATCAATACTTACTTCTTAAATAAACATTAATGAATCCAACAGAAGACTAAAAAAATCCCTTTATCAAGTGAGAGTCATTCCATGAATGCACGATTAGTAAAAAATGTAAGATTTGTTGTGAACAGTGAAAGGAGAAAACTCAAATGATCATCATTAAAAAAAAAAAAGCTTAGCTATTCCTGATATAAATGCTCAGCAAAATAGGAAATGATGGATACTTTCTAAAAATAACTGAAAAAAAACTTGTTCAACTTGTAAGTTTGCTTCATGATGAATAATGAATGATCAGCAGGAATCCCATGTGAGCCAGGAACAAGGCAACAATACCAGTTTGTTCTCAAAGATCTGAGAATTTGCGAGATAATACTACGTGAAATGTGAAACATAAGCAAAATTAACATTCAAGGGAATAAGGAAATGAACACAGCTTCACATCACAGAGAGAAGCAGAGGGAAGGGACTGGGTTGAAAATAGTCAGTGTCTGTCAGATTTGGGGCCCCAACCTCTCTGTTCTTTACAGAGATCCCTATTCAACATTGACTCCTTCCCATTACTTTGAAGGTTTTGCACAGTATTGTGACCTACCTAAATTCCTCATGCAAATTGCTACCAAGGAGATGTCACCCAAATGTGCGTTTATTTATTTTTTAATGGATTTGCCATCTAGCTAGATTGAATGTCAATGTCACACATTATTTCAGATACCTAAGCAGTTCTGGAATCCTAATACATGAGCAAGGTTTCCCTGGAATATGGTTTTAAGTTATCTTGGAAACATGATGGGTACAAATGGATATCAGTGAAGACATTCCCAGGCATGGAAACAGTCCAAGTATATCCATCAACAGATGAATGGATAAATAAAATGTGGTATATGTATACAATGGAATATACTCAACAATAAAAAGGACTGAAATTCTGATACATGTTACAGCATGGATGAACCCGAACACATTATGCTAAGTAAAATAAGCTAAACACAAAAGACAAATATTTTATGATACTACATGAAGTATCCAGAATTGGCAAATTCATAGATACAGAAAGTAAATTTGAGGTTACCAGGGGCTGGAGGGAGGGGAGCATAAGGAGTTACTGCTTTATGAGTACAGAGTTTCTATTTGTGTGATGAAAAAATCTGAAATAGTGATTGTGGTAATGGTTGCACAACTTGAGAATGTAATTAATGTCACTAGATTGTACACTTAAATAGTTAAAATGGCAAATTTTATGTTATATTATGTTACCAAAAATTTAAAAATAATTAAAATTTCTCCGGTGTATTTTGCCTGTGCTCAACTTTTAATTCTACCCCTGTAAATTCATTAATTCATTAAAGGAAGTTAGAATGTCAACAGACTAGATTGAAAATGTGTTTGGAAGAGATAAACGCACCTCACAAACATAAAATAATCCTCATTATGGATACACATGACACTTGAAATATCAAATTCTCAAGAAATTACTATTCCTTAAAAATATATCGAAGGAAGCGGACTTGGCCCAGTGGTTAGGGCGTCCGTCTACCACATGGGAGGTCCGCGGTTCAAACCCTGGGCCTCCTTGACCCGTGTGGAGCTAGCCCATGTGCAGTGCTGATATGCACAAGGAGTGCCGTGCCACGCAGGGGTGTCCCCCGCGTAGGGGAGCCCCATGCACAAGGAGTGTGCCCGGTAAGGAGAGCCACCCAGTACGAAAAAAAAGTTCAGTCTGCCCAGGAATGGCCCCGCACACACGGAGAGCTGACACAACAAGATGACGCAACAAAAAGAAATACAGATTCCCGTGCCACTGACAACAACAGAAGCAGACAAAGAAGACGACGTAGCAGACAGACAACTGGGGCGGGGGGGAGGGGAGAGAAATAAATAAATAAATAAATAAATCTTTAAAAATATATATATATAGAATGCTGGATAGCTTCAGCGTAACACAAATTACTCTAAATCATATCTCCAATGAGAAGAAACAAGTCTTTGGTGATGCAATAGTCAACTTGGTCATTCTGTGAATCAATCTTTGGCAAATTCATCTAGAAATTGAAAAAGTCCTGCATTTGGTGTAGAGGGAAATCATAACACCAAAGAAAATAAGTACAGACTTCTCAAGAAGCCAGGCAGTTGGACTTGGAAGGTTTCCAGAAAAAGGGAAATTCAGGGAGTTTTGGTGTGACTCCAGACAAAGCAGGTCTCTGGATCTATTACATATGTCAGTATATAATTGGTACTATCAACTGAGCCACACTACCTGAAGAAATTCCAGCTAGATTCTACAAGACTTGTCTTGGCACACAATTTGCTGATGTTATGATGACTCCACTGTGAGAAGTAGGAGAGCTGAGTAAGAGCTTCTTGCAGGGAGGGCCGGGTCACATTCAGCTGGGTGCCCCAAGAAGATCACACAGTATTTGGCATGCTGTACTAAACAAACACGTATTAAACTAAATGAAGAAAGATGATGTTCAAAAGACCAGGACCACAGCAAAAGTCCAAGTCTCCTAGAGGCAAAGATCATAGTGAGAGACTGGGATGGCAGGGAGGTAAGGCCCCTAAGCCCTCCAGCACCCAGCAATGCAGAAATTTCAGAAGCTGAAACATTACCACTCAGGGGATGCGAAATGGACATCTGGTCTAGATCCTAGGGTCTGGAAATGGAAATGTTTTAAGAGGCAGTGAGGAATCTACGAAACAGGTCTCCTCGAAATGGTGGAAGGGAGCTGGTAATGTCATATCTTAAGAAGAAAAATCTGAGTGAAGACATGACTACAGTTTGTTTTCTGGTTCCTTCCTTCTTTCATTCATGCCTCATTTCCTTCAAGTTTTGGCTGAAATATCATGTTCATTTTCTACCATCTCAGTCAAAACTATATCCATCCCCTCCTTTCACTCCCAAAATTCCTGACCTGCCTTGCACGTTGTCTATTTCTAGCATTTACCAGCATCTAGAATGGTGTCTAGCACTAGTGGTGAGTACTTATTTGTCAACTGAATGGACTAAAACATTTAAGAATCTTTGTGGTACCAGGCTAAGAGCTAAATGCTTAAGATCTGCAAATAAGTTGGAATTCCTGCCCTGGAGGAAGATTTATGGTGTTGTGGGAGGGAAAGACTTATAAAATTGTACATTAAAGTAAGCACAACAAGTATGGTTATTCCAAAGCTGTGGTCAGAATCCTCTGATAACTCAGCCTGACAGAGCTAAGATTTGGTACAGAAGTGGCCCTTGATCAGGGTCTTGAAGGACTTTGAAGGTGGGGCCTGATGAGTTAAGAGAAGTGAGGAAGGCATCCAAGGAGAGGGAACACAGCCCAGCAAAGGCTCCAAGTCATGCAGGACCCAAAGGGTCTAGAAAGCAGCAAAGCTTTTAGAATGGCAGCACCACAAAGGGCATGAGGGGGAGTAAGCACCTGGAAGAACAGGGTGAAGCAGGCTATAAAAGGTGCTATATGCCGAGCTCAAAGTCTGGATTTCACCTTGTAGGTAATGGGGGAGCTCCTGGAGGTGGCAGGGCAGGTGACATGATTAGCTTTATTTACTAAGGAAATCATTCTAGTTGCAATGTGCAGAAGCTGCAATGTACTAGAAGGCAAGAAGGTCTATTAGGAGGCTGTTTTAGTTTGCCAAAGGGCTGCCAATGCAAAGTACCAGAAAAGGGTTGGCTTTTATAAAGGGGATTTATTTGGGGCAGAAGCTTACAGTTCCAAGGCCATGAAAAGTCCAAACCGAGGCACCATCAGATATGCTTTCTCATCAAAGTCAGCTGCTGTTGATCCTGGCATGTTGCCACATGGTGAAGCAAGATGGCCGCTGATCTCTGCTGAGGTTTCAGCTTCCCTTCTGGGATTAGTCTTTCCTTTTGAGCTACTCCGTGGGCCCAGCCTTTTGGGGCCTCATGCTTTAGCGATCCTCTTTCTTACATGGCAGGATCAAACATGGCAGCTTCCTTTTCCTGTGTCTGTCTCCATTTTTTTGTCTCCCGCAAGAGGGTGGAGACTTAACCTGAGCAGTGCCTCATTCAGGTAGTCCAGTTGAAAAAGGTTGCACCCAAACATAATCTTTCTCTTGTTTTTTGGCATGGGGGTTGAGGAATTCATAAAATAATCTCAAATTGCTACAGAGGCTATTGAAAGAATCCAAATGAGAATAGAGGGCTGAACTTCAACAGTAGCACAGAGATGGTGAGAACCACCAGGGAACGAGAAGACTCACAGCTCAGTAGAAACTGGCACTTAGGGTGATGTAGATGCCAAGAGAGTACCCTAAAGCAGTGAAAAAAAGGCCTTCTTCTTAGACTGCTATGAAGACTGCCATCCAGATTTCTTCTATGATCAAAAACACAGAACGAACTAGACTAAGAGGAAGAGCTCTGTTCCCAGGTCACGGCCACAAGTAACAGCCTCAAGTCTTACAGTGTAAGTGATCGAAACAGGGATCAAAGGGCAGAGGAGCAAGTATCTGCTCAACATGGTTAACAAACATATAAGGAATAAATGGAGGAAGAAGTTCCCTAACACATAATCTGTTTTCATTTCAAACTCCCCCCCACCCCATGTCAAAATTCCCCGCTTTCAAACTTCATTGGGATTCTCCCCTCCCTCTGTAGAAACACTGATTTGCATCAGCAACTTCTTGAATGTCACAGTAATCTCTGTAGTGAACATTTCTACCAGTATTCCTTCAGTTCCTCGAGGCAAGTAAGTCATGGTCTCATACCAACTCAAACAAAACTAATTGAATTGTTTACTTGCCTAATTATTGACCTGAGTTCCAAGAACCTCCACCCAGAACCTCCAGGCTTCCTGGTAGATATAAGAATGTGCACATGTACAAATTAATTTTCTCTGCCATTCTCCTTATCAGGGCATCTGGGTAACACATTTTAAAGAAGAAAGAAATTGTTGGAAACAGCATGTGGTGAATAAATCAGATGACTCCAATCTATGGTCCCTTCAATTCATGAACCAGCTGCACTACTCAAGCCCAGGGCAGCAATAAGGACAGCTACTTTAAATCACACAGTCCCTAATGAGACTACTGCAAGAACTACCGTTCTTCCCCTGCCACCCAGGTAGCCAGGTTTACCTTCTTCAATCATTTTTATTGGGTAACTCCCTGCTCAGACCTTCAGGTGGCTTCCTCTGCCCTGGCAGCCAAGATCCCAGCCTGCCTGATCTATCCAACATGTTCTGCAGTTCTAATCAGGAAACCCTCATTACAACCTAAGCAGCCCGTCCCTGGACTCCTGCTACTCAAAACAAATACCTCTCCTTTTGCCCTCCTCCACACCTTGTGAATCTCCAACGTGGCTGTACTTTAGAATCACCTGGGAAATTTTAAAGCCCTGCCCACGGTGGGGGAGGGGCTCCAAGATTCTGATTTAACTGGCCTGGCCTGGGTCCAGGCAATAGCACTGGTTTAAATTAAGCTCTCCAAATGAGTCTAATGTGCAGTCAAGTTGAGAACCAGTGCCCCGGTCTCCTTCACACTTTTCCCAAGGTTCAGCTCAAGTCCCATATCTGGCCCTTACTGGTCTCAGTCTCTCATAAATTTCTGCAACACTGAGAATCTGTCCCATATGACATCCAGCCACCCACAGCCTACCTTGCTGTGTTTTGCTTCCAAACGTGTCCTTCTTCCTCACATCTCTAGTTATAAACAGCATACTAAGTAGCACTTAAATAAGAGGTGGTAAGAACAAGGCTTGAAGAATTAAAGATGATTAGAACTGGCAGGGACTTCTGAGAGCCATTAGGCTAGTGACTCCTGAACTTTTGGGAGCCATAGACTCCTTCTGAAAATCTATCTGATAGAAGCTATGAACCTTCTCCCCAGAAATAAGCACATATACACAAAAGCCTACATGTCATTCTGGGGCTTTCTGAGGCTCCTTAAATGATCTCCTATGCAAGTGCTCCTTATGGGACAATGATCTCCAAACTAGTCTTTTTCTAACATGTAGATGTAGGGGTGAGGAGGATAAATGAATTCACTAGCCACGAGTAATGGCAGAGCTGGGTCCAGAACCCAGGTCTCTCAATCATTCCATTACATTCCCTTTGGTTGGCATTTCCACTGACTGCTGAAACCTGATGATCTACTGAGCAAAACTGGAAGATGGAAGCCATGCTTTGTATATTATCACATTATTTCCTCAACCAAATTCCGGAAATCCTATTACTTAAACCCTTATCCATTGGCAGTTATACAGACATAAAACCTAACACTTTAAAACAAATTGAATTGTCAACTTCTTTTTACCCTCACAGTTTCTAAAAAGAAAATATATCTTCACCCAGAACTTACCCGCTTCTCCTTGAGAGCTGGGCTGCCATCCCCAAGGGCCAGGCGAGAAGCACAGGTCCGGAACTCGGGGAGACCCAGAATTGGCAGATACTCATGGTTTAGGCTACTGTCATTAGCAATCTTCTGCTCCACCTTCCTCACGACCGGCAAAACCCAGGGTTGGCAATCATTTGTGCGATAAGCTGGTGTGAAAAAGAATTAGATCATGGAGGAGTCTTAGGTTTCGTCCAAGTAAGAGTTTGGGACTGCGAAAAGGGAGAAGTCCATCACCTTTCAATCAAAACAGAACAGTGAAGAAAATTAAAATGAAATTCACTTACTTCTGAATACCTACTTTGGACCAGACATTGGGTAAACAGGCAACTTTTTAAAAAAAAAAAAAGCCTCCAAAAAAATAGAGTAAAATGCTTAAATAAAACCAGGACATCAGAGAGTCAGCTCAAGACAGAGAATGCGTGGGAAAGCACTCAGAACTAAAAAATATCTTAGAAATACTCTATCAGTATTATTAGAGCAGGGGCGTCTCTAGGGTTATTGGCCCAGCAATCTTCTTCCTTTTGCACCTCTAGCCAGCATATTCTGCAATATCCCAGGCCACTCTGCCACCTTGCAATCTCTCAAAGAAATCAGTGCTCACACACTCACACCAAAGAATTCATTCTTATAGAGAAAAGTTCAGTAAGCAAACATTTGTAAAAATCCATGGCCACCTTCAGTTTCTCCTTCTAGCAGGTTGCAGTATAAAAGCTCTTTTTGCTTTCCTACAACTGTGCAGCTCTGATTCCATTTAATATCAGTCACTCAAAGCTCAGCCAACATGAAAATCTGTGCAAACTGCCTCCTTCCACCCTTCATTCAAATTATTAAATCTAGTCAGTTTAGGCTGCAAATATTTCTTAGTGCAGAGGCTTCTGGTTTGAATTCGGGATCCAGGCACAGCACAGAGGTTATAAAATATCCCATCCTGGATTAAATCGAAGTTGCGTACCCCCACCCCACCAGGAAGTGAAACCGCCATAGTATCAAGATTTTAGAATTTATCCTCCCAGGAACAATCCTATTGCCATTTACCTCCCCAGGGGATTTCCAGAAAAGGGCCAGGTGCTATTTCAGATGGACTCCATCCCTTCAAACTTTAGCCAAAGGCACAGAGCGGTGAAAGGAGGCCCACCTCCGCCTCTAGTCCTCTAAGATCAATGGTAGGACTAATAGTGAGCAAATGCCCTGGGAGTGAAGATTCCAACAGCTGGTTACACAACGACCGAAGGACTCCCGTGAACACATCCTTGCCTCTCTGTATTTTACCATAAGCCAGTGTTTACTGTTTTGACTGTCCCCCTTTATCTGCATCACATTTTTATTGATAAAGTTCATCTATTTCATAATATTTAATTTTGATACTGCAAGTTCCATGCATTTCTACTACACTAAAGGTATTTTTAGTCTTTTTTTTTTCACGTCAGACGAGTAATGTGCCGATATCGTAACAAGGTTGGAGGGAGGCACACCTCATATAAGTGCATGACTACCCATTCATCATGCCTGTGAATCACAAAAGGATCATAGTCTACTTTTTATTATTTATATATATATATATTATCCTCCCCCCTCTTGTGGCTTTTTGTGCGTGTTGTCTGCTCTGTGTCCATTCGCTATACGTTCTTCTGTCCGTATTTATTTATTTCCCCTCCCCGCTTGCGGCTTGCTTGCTGTCTGCTCACAGTCCATTCGCTGTGGGCCCTTCTGTGTTCTCGCTTGTCTCCCTTCTTTTTGTTGCATCACCTATTAGTCAGCTCTCCGCGGTGCCTGTGCCTGCAGCGCGCAGGCGGGCGTGCCTTCACAAGGAGGCCCTGGGACGCAAACTGAGGGCCTCCCATGTGGTAGACGGGAGCTCAGCTGATTGAGCCACAGCTGCTTCCCAGTCTACTTGAGTTATCCTATCATTGTTTTTTCCTCTACTACTTCATGACTAGGTTGGGATACAGATTTAGAGGGTAGCTGCTTTAGTCCTGTACCTAAGTCAATACCGCTCTGTATAAGATTCCCGACAGGAGGTCATTTGCCTCTGCTTGAATGTTTATGTCTCTAGCAATCACATACTTATATAAGTGATTTTGAAACTGAAACAAAACTTCATAGCAATTCTGATTAAGTTTTATCTTGTTGATTTCTACCCAACATTAATCCCTGAATTTTTAAAAAATCACCTTTAGGGTATTATTTTCTGAACACATTTTGATTGCAGAAAACTTAGAAGAGTCCAGAAAGTAAATAATAAAGAATATAATTAACATGTAATCCCAACACTCAGAGACAATGAGTATGAAAATTTTGGTGTACAGCCTTCCAAGCTTTCTTTTACATGGACATATTCTTTTATAAAATATGAGCTCATACTGTACATAGAATCTTCAACATGCCTTTTTCCACTTAATTATATATTATGAATATCCTTCACTGCCTATTCTTCTAATTCATCCATATCCCCCATCTATTTAGATCCCAAATCCTTTCCTTCCATAAATAACTCTACTGAATTTAGTATCATTCTTCCAAAATTCCTTTATGCATACACAAGGAAATGCAGTACCTTATTTCCCCCCTTTTACACTAAAGGTAACATACAGCACACTATACAGGGTTTTGCTTCTTTTCCCACTTCACTTGGAGATCTTTTTATATCTGTGTGTAGACAGTATCCTTGTTCTCTTTTACAGCTGCATAACTGATGAATGTACCGTAACTTATTTTGCCAGTCTCTTGCTGGTAGACTTCTGAGTTGTTTCCAATTGTTGACTATTACAAAACGATACTTCAGAGAACAACTTGGTACGTACGTCATCTCATATGATACAAACAGATCTGTAAGATTCAGGGTGGAAAATGGAATGAATGGGCTAAGAGGTATGTGTATTTCTGTTTTTCACAGATATTTCCAAATTGCTCTCCATGGAGACTATACCAATTTACATTCCCACCAGCAATGTATGAGAGTGCCTGTTTCCCCCCAGCTTTACTCACTGAGTGAATTTTTTTTTAAAGATGTATTTTTTATTTATTGGTTCCCCCACACCCCACTTTCTTGCTGTCTGCTTTTTGTGTCCATTCGCTGCACGTTCTTCTTTGCTGCTTGTCTCACTTGGTTATGTCATCTTGCTGTGCCAGCTCTCTGTGGGCGTGGGCCGTCAGCTCTCCATGGGCGCGGCCAGCTCGCCTTCACAAGGAGGCCCCGAGAAGTGAACCTAGGACCTCCCACATGGTAGACAGGAGCCCAAGCAGTTGAGCCACATCCACCTTCCACTGAGTGAACTTTTGCCAACATGATTATCAAATGGTATCTCAGGGTAATTTTAATTTGCATTTCTCTAATTATCAATGCAACTGGACATTTTTCATATACATGTGTCATTTACAATACTATTTTATCAGCTAGGTAATATTCCTTTCTATGCCTGAGTTATTAACTATCTATTTTGCTTTCAATTATTTGCTATTATAAACAACATTGTGATGAACATTCTTATATCTTTATACATATTCCTGATTGTTTTCTTAGGAAAAATCTCTAGATTTAAAAATTACTAGATCAATGGGTATAAAACAAGTAAGACCATATTGAATTTTCCATCTATCTTCTATTATTATCAGCCAACTCTATACCCCCCAGAAATGTGTCATCTGCAAATGTAATGAGCATTTCAAGCTAGTGATAGAAATGTGGACAGAGAGCCAAACAAACAAATAAAGCAAATAAAACAGGAAAGAGAAAGAAAAAACCATAATATCACTGTTCTTATTAGCACTGTATACTCTTTGCAATGCTCAGCAATCCTATATTAACATGGGAGGGGGGAGATTGTGACTACATTGTCTATTTTATGACAAAAGAGAAATTGGCCAATTTATACCCCCCTTCCTTCTTCACTGCCCAGTTTCTCCCAAGTTCAGTTCTAAATTTATTTCTAACGCCTTGCCTAACTACCCCAATGAAGCAGAACTGCAGACTATTCTTGAAGAAGTGAGGTCAAGAATTATCAACAACCACTCTTCCTGCTCTCCCAGGGAATTTTTATTGCAGTTTCTTTTTCACTTTTCATTCACTCACTCAATCATTTAACAAGGATTCACTGAATCTACCATGAGCCAGGCCCTGGGTTGAAGTAGATACATGGAGATGATATGATACCCTAAGATACTGCTGCCCTCCAGGAAACACAGAGCCCCTAATTCTTTGACAGGTCAGACAAGATTTTACAGAGAATGAAATGTGAAAGATAAGTAAGGGTTTCAAAGGCAGACAAGGGAGAAAGGCATTCCAGACAGAGGGAACACGTTGTGCAAGGTCCCAGAGGCTTGGAGAACATGAGGTTTTTGAGGATCCACTCAGAGCATGGCTCAGATGTAGGATCTGTGGGGAAAGAATAGGGAATGACTCCAAGAGTTTCAAGGGAGAGCCATGAAGGTAAGTGACACAGAGAGGTGTACATTTTACCAGGATTATTTGGGTGACATCCTGGGAAATAACCTGGAAAGCAGGACAGATGCAGACAGTTAAGTCAGGGGGTTAAGTTCAATAATGCAGAAGGGAAATGATGAGGATTTGAATTAAGGTAGCAGTAGCAGGGATACAGAAAGGGGGAGAGATTAAAAAATAGATTTATGAGGAAAAAAAGTCAGAACTTAATGACCAAGTAAATAGACATGGGATCAGGGAAATGTCTGCCAGTGACTCCAATGTCTCTCTCTAGTCTGGATGATGAGAAGACAGTGGTGATGCTGTCAACCAAGATATAGAACACAAGGGGAAGAAAAAGAAGACCAAGGGGAAGTGGAAATGATGAGCTGTACTTTAAGCAGATTGAATTTAAGGCAGGTGTAGGATATGTCCAGGAAACTGTAGCAAGAGTGGTCTGGCACTCAGGGCAGAGAGAGATTTCCTAATATAGACACCAGTGACATCCGGGGCCATAGCAATAACAAGAACTTAACTCAATACTTGGTACATCTTGTACAAGGCACTGTGCTAAGCCCTTTACACTTTTTCATTATCATTTAATTTTCCCAGCAACCCCACAAAGTAGATATTATAATCTCTATTTTAGGGATCTGGAAACTAAGGCCAGAAAAGTTAAATAAACTGCCCTAGATCATAACGATGATAAGAGTTAGGCTGCCATAACTACTTAAGTACTTTTTAAAGTGCAAGAGCTGTCGAGGGAAAGCTGAAGCCAGCAAGCCCCAGAAAGCTGTCTCAGGAGCCCTTTCCTCAAACTCAGCCTTCATGCCAGCTCCATTGACTTCCTTCTCCTGGCTACACGCCCTTCTAAGAGAGTCACACACAGGTTGGGGAGGGGCAGGGCGGGGAGTTTGCCATCTTGCTTTGCAGAAGAGGGAAGAACATAGAGAATTACATGAACAAGCCGTCACGCTCTTCCTCCCAAGATCTCTACTCCCATGACCGACTCCACCTCCTGAGCCCACACAGGATCCTGGGGAGAGGGCCAGAGGTTATTCAGAAGACCTGACACAGCCTATCTTCCCAACAATTTTATTTGAAGATGTTGGGATACCACATTAAAAACAGCAAATATTAAAGCAAACATAGTTTACTCAGAACAAAAGAAAGCTAAGTTTACATGATAAAATGGACTGGAATCTTGGAAGAAATTTCTTGCTTCAGGCGGGACCCCAACTAAAAAGCCACTTTAGTCTAAAACCTTGAGAAGCACTAAAATATTCAACTCAGAAAGTGTAGTGCTTAACAGCGTAACGTGATACTCTGCTGTTTAACTAAAAGGAAATTGAAATAGCAACAGCAAGAAGAAAATCTCTGGGAAGGCTATCTGCAGGTAGGAACTGGCTAACGAGTTATAAGTCACACTAAACATGTCCAGCATCACTAGAACATGAGCTGGATAACCTTTTGGTTTTACTTTAACTTGAAAAAAAGAAGAGTGTTTTTCCCAAACTTAGTGATTAATTACATTTCCGACATAAAGGATACACTTTGGGATATGTATACATTTCCCCCAAAAGCTGGAAACAGACCTTTCACTCTACTCTGCTTTAACTGCACCCTTATCCCAGCACCTGCCACCTAGAAAAAGGGCTGGGTCACAGTGATAGTTAAAAATACACTTATATAACACCTTTCATCTACATATCACTTTCACACACAATTATTCATTTAATTCATAGTCAATGGTGAGGCCAGTAACATTATTATCCCACATAACAGTAATGAATATGCTGATAAGGGGTCGAGGCAACCACATGCTTCAAAAACATGGTTTAACTTCATTGTTTAGAGAAATCCTGGAGTAACCTTTTAGTAGAATGGAATCCTGGACTAGAATTTGAGAGATGTTATTCAGCTCTGGCTCTTCACTTAACAGACTGAGTCTGGAAAATGTTAGCCCTCCCAAGGTCACATCACTGGATAGCAGGGCTGAGGCTGAACCCAGATCTCGATTCTTTCCATTCCAGTGCACTGGCTACCCTGGACCACCTGAAGGCATGGAAGAAGGGGCAGGGACTAGAGACAGCTGGCCTGGAATCCCAGTCCCACCTCTACCTATTGGTCATACAATCTGGGGCTCATGCTTCATTTCTCTGGGCTTCAGCTACCTTACCTCTAAAACTGTTTATAGTACAAAGAACACTCCAGAGTTGTTACGGGGCTTAAATAAGATTACACGTATAAATCATCTGCTCATAGTAAGGACTTGGGATTCCCAGGTTCCTGGAAAACATCATAAAGCATCCTCACACTTGAGGTGACCATCTGAGCTGAGGACTATGTTTCTGAGTCAGTCACCTCTTACTTGGGCTGTCAAGGTGCTTTCCCTTTGCATGAGCAGTTCATTTCTGAAACAGTCTCAGGAATTATTTCACTCTGTAGTTCTCCAGCTGAACATTTTTTTTAACATCCTTTGTAAGACCCCACCCAAAGAAATGCCAAAACAGTAAGAGTAACAGCTAGTGCTTATATAACTCCAATTTATGACCAGACACTGTGCTAAGCACTTTAAATGCATTTTATCTTCACAAAATCTCTATAAGATAGTCCACAGGAAATGGAGCCAGCAAAATCTAAAGTTTTTAGAAGTTATCTTTAGAGTAGTATCAGTAGTAGCTTTTCAGTGTGTATCTGGTCTTCAAGAAACACCTGGAGGCTTTGGATTGGATTTTTGTTGTTGCTGTTCTCAACCACTGAATTTATTGAGATGCTGCTGTGGTTCTTGATTTAGCAGCAACTATACTTTGTGTTTTGTTTTTTATTTATTTATTTATTTATTTTTAATTTTGTATTCATTTTTAAAAAAATATTACATTCAAAAAATATGAGGTCCCATTCAACCCCACCTCCCCCACCCCCCACTCCCCCCACAGCAACACTCTCTCCCATCATCATGACACATCCATTGCACCTGGTAAGTACATCTCTGGGCATCGCTGCACCCCATAGTCAATGGTCCACATCATAGCCCACACTCTTCCACGTTCCATCCAGTGGGCCCTGGGGGGATCTACAATGTCCCGTAGTTGTCCGTGAAGCACCACCCAGGACAACTCCAAGTCCCAAAAACGCCTCCCCATCTCATCTCTTCCTCCCCTTCCCCGCACCCAGCAGCCACCATGGCCACCCTTCCCACACCAATGCCACATTTTCTCTGTGGACATTGGATTGATTGTGTCCATTGCACATCTATGTCAAGTGGGGGCTTAGATTCCACATGGATACTAGATGCAATCCTCCTGCTTTCAGTTGTAGGCACTCTAGGCTCCATGGTGTGGTGGTTGACATTCTTCAACTCCATGTTAGCTGAGTGGGGTAAGTCCAATAAATCAGAGTGTAGGAGCTGAAGTCTGTTGAGGCTCTGGGCCTGGCTATCACATTGTCAGTCCAGAGATTCAAATCCCCTAGCAACTATACTTTGTTTCCATAGAGTTATGGTTTTATTTGTTGTTTTGCTCTGTATTGGTAACAAAGTTTTCTATAGTATTTTCAGTCAGGATTGCAGTTTAGTTTCTTTGCATTTGTAGCAATATGGACATTGTCCTTGTAGGATTTGTTTCCTCATCATGGAGAAAAGAGAACTTTTGCTTATTTTCAACATGAGAATAATTTGTAAGGGTGCATATGCTCAGGAGCCATTGGGTCTAAAGAAGTATGTAAATGAGATCCAAATATATAAGGTGCTAGGTGCTTCTTTCTCAGATTCACAGAAGCAATCCCCTACCCCTGAACTCCATTCTCAGGGAGGCTTGATGAAGGCTAACCACTCTGATGTACGTGTAGGCAGTAGTCCCACGTAGTCCCACAGCCAATGCCAAACCCGTGAGGTTCCCCATGAGATAGACCAAACTCTGCAGAAACTACTGGCCTGAACTTTCTAGCATCTTGAAAGTGGCTGAAATGGCTGTAAGTGCATGAATCGTTCACCAGGCAATCAAACACACCATCATAGTAGGAAAGATGGAGATAGAAGTAGTATTGCCAGTCATATACATGACGAAGAGGTTCATGGGAATCTGTATGAGGGGACCCAAGGCAATGGTCTGAGGCACTTGCTTGTCCAAGTAACTGACTGGGTACAAGGAGTCTCCCTGGTCACTGCCTTGGTCACTTTGGACTCTGCTACCTCCTCCAGGACTGCTCAGCTCAATGGTCCACTTGAAGCACAGGCCAAGGTTGGCCACCAGGCCCCCTTGGGCCATCACAGCAACAGTCACCTCCAAAAGCTGTGAAACCTCTCACTCCAAAACAACTCCCAAACCACAGTGCTGCTGGCATGCCCTTCTTCATCTTGCTCTTGCATTGGATTTAAAGAGCTTAAATGGTACCCATTCCAACTCAATTCAAGGCAGTCTTTTCAATATTTCTCCCATTCTGATGACTGCTAAATACATTAATGTCTGGCCATGGGGAAACTATGTAGTACTGACTCTTTTTTAAAAAAATGCTTTATTACAGAGAATTTCAAACATATACAAGTGTTGAGAGAATAATATAATGGAGGCCTGTCATCCAGCTTCAATAAATCATCATTTTTTAATAACCATTTTCTAAAATTCCCATCCCCTCTTTGGTGAAGATAACATTTTTTTTTTAAGAAATCAATCTTATTGATACACATTAATAAAGCATAAATTCATCCAAAGTGTACAATCAATGATATTTGGTATAATAACATATTTGTGCATTCATCATTAAAGCACTTTCATTATTCTAATCATAACAAACAAAAGCCATTCACCTCTCAATTTCTCTATGCTTCTCTGCCATACGTAACTGCTATTGTTTCCTTCTCCCTAGTATACTGGTATTTATATTTTGTAAAAACAGTCACATATGCAATATCACCCATATTTGTGTTTTGCATGAGGTTTTACCAACTTTCACAGTACCATGTTATAGTCATTAGCTTTCTTTCTAGTAATATACATGAACTTAGACTTCCTCTTTCAACCACTGTCATATCCATGTAACAGCTCTACCAGTTACAAATACCATGATATGCATTTACTATTTCTATTCCTTTCCAAAGATTTACAAACAACTTTTTCACCAATTCTGCACAGATTAACCGTCAGCTTTCCATTTTCTACCCTCCTTCTATTTTCTGGTGATCTATATTCTAATCATTAACTCCATGAGATTATACAATATATTTAGTTCATAACAGCGCAATCATAAAATATTTGTTCTTTTGTGTCTGGCTTGCTTCACTAAACCTATTGTCTTCCTGGTTCATCCATGTTGTCATATGCTTCACAACTTCATTTCTTCTTACCACTGCATAATATTCCAATGTGTGTATATACCAGAATTTGTTTGTCCATTCATCAGTTAATGGACAGCTCAGTTGTTTCCATCTTTGGCAACTGTGAATAATGTCACTATGAAAATTGGTATGCAGACGTCTGTTCATGTCACTGCTCTCAGTATTTTTGGGTATTTTTACCTAGTAATGGTATTGCAGGATCCCATGGTAGATCTATATTTAACTTCCTTAGGAACCACCAAACAGACTTCCACAGTGGCTGTACCATTCTACATTCCCAACAACAGTGAATAAGCATTTCTATCTCTCCACATCCTCTCCAACATTTACAGTTTTTTGACTTTTTAATAGTAGCCAGTCTAATAGGTGTGAAATGATATCTCTTTGTAGTTTTGATTTGTATTTCCCTAATCACTAGTGATGGTCATTATTTTTTTCATGTGTTTCTTTGCCATTTGTATTTCTTCTTTGGACAATTGCCTTTTCAAGTCTTTTGCCCATTTTTTAATTGAGTAGTTTTTCTTTTTATTGTTGAGTTGTATTATCTCTTTGTATGTCATGGATAGTAAACCTTTAATGGATATTATTTTTATTTTTTAACTTTACTTTTAAAGAAGTTTTAGATTACAGAAAAGTTACCTCAAAAATATAGGGGATTCCCATATACCCCACCCTTCCCCCCCACAGTTTCCCCTATTAATAACATCTTACATTAGTGTGGTACATTTGTTACGACTGATGAACAAATATTGAAGCATTGTTCCTAACCAAGGTCTATAGTTTACATTATGGTTTACACTTTGCACCATACGTTTTTATAGATTTTGACAAAATATGTAATTGACTGTATCCGTCACTGCAATATCATGCAGAACAATTCCAATGCCCTAAAAATGCCCTGTGTTCCACCTATTCTTCCCTCTGTCCCCTCAGAACCTCTGGTAACCACTATCATTATATCAATTATAGTTCTTTCATTACTACAATAAGTCCAATTAGGTCCATGGCTGCATTCCCTCTTATGTTTGTTCATTCCTCAATCTTGAGGATTTGGGGATGGTGATGCCCGCTGTGCTTCAGATTGAGAAGGCTTGGAACGTATGGGGAAGATGGAAGGAACTGTTTTGCTTGCAGTTGTAGATATTCTTTTTGGGGGTGGGTGGGGGGGTGGGGGTAGGGTGGAGAAGACTTTTTAATACTTTCTATGTACGGATAACAGTAACTGTGGAAAACTTGATTCTGAACCTCCTTCACATCACCCTCTGCTAAAAAATAGTTCAATTTTCCTTCTCCAAAGTCTCTAGTCCTTTTATTCTAAGTCTGTTCTCTCAACTAGGTTATCCTACTCATTTTCTTTACTCTGGTTAGTCTTTGTATGTGGCAAGGCCCAAAGAAAGTGTCTGTGTGGCTTCAATCATCCAAATGATGGTGGTTGAAATAACAAATTCACCAGAGAAAGTTAGTGTTAAAGGAATTTCAAAGGCAATCCAGTCCAAACCCTTCTCTTGGCAGATTGGGAAACTGAGGTCCAGTCTCTGAGCGCTCCAAGGTCCAAAAAGTACAAGAGAGAATCGAGGACAAGGATTGTGGCAACTGAGCTTCTACTGACCACACTCTTTCTACTCCATTTTGAGCACAACCTTTTCACCATCTCTACTGAGTCCTACCCTATCTGTGAGGGCCTCAAGCCTCTTTCCAGATCCCCCCCCACCCCCACCCGCAGGCAGCAATAATCTGTATGAGAAGCATTTAGAAACCTTTTATAGCATTTAGCAACTGCTGGTTAATCTCCTTGAGTGCAAACAACCAAGGGTCAGTCTTCTCTGCTCCTCCACCCTCCCATCCACCCCGCCCGGCAATGCTTAGTAAGATACCTGACCCGATGGTCAGCCAAATATTTACCGATCCATACCAGGGATCCCTAAGGCTAGGAGTTCTCCTTGATCCATTTCCCAGCAATCTGGACCCCAAGCTTATCAGGTTTCCTATTTTGCTCCCTGCCTTTACAATCCTGGCCGCCCCATACCTTAGGAGATAAAAGGATGTAGTATCAGGAATACAGGATCTGAAAACCTGAGTTTGTGTCCTGGCTGCTACACCTGCTCTGTGTTACCCTGGGCACATCGTCCTTTTCAAGGCCTCCATATTCTCATCTGTAAAACGGGCAGGTGGAATTAAGCTCTCACGGATCCTCTGCTTCCCACTTCTCCAGGCAGCCCCAAACTAGGTCTCGGCTTCTCCCACAGTCCCCATAGCCCGGATTGGGTCCGCTCCACTCCTCAAGCTGCTCACACTCCTGGGCACTGCATCCTTACCTCCCACTCCCAGGTTGACCTTGCGGGGATCCGGATCCTCCCGGAAATCGGCGGTGAGCTTAAACACAAGGACAGGCTGGGCCTGCGGAACCTCGGCAAAGAATGATGGAGGCGTCATAGCGAGAGCGCCGGAATCCGCCGACAGCCTTCTCCCGGCTTCTGGGGCTGCTCGGTCCTGCTAGCCGCGGCGCCTGGAGGAGACGCTCACCTTCACCTCGCCGAAGGGGGCGGGCCCGCGCCCTCCAATGGGCGAGCCGCGTCCGGAGCTTGGCAACGCGTTCGGCCAGTAGCGAGCTTCTGACGCAAAAAGGACCGGAGGGAGGGGATGGTATCAGCCAATCCGAGAAGAGAATCTTATCGAAGGCCGGCAATGATGCAACCAATGCAATTTATGCCGGCAAATTGAGGGCGGAGGCTAGGGGTGATTGGCAGACGCGGGCTCCTATCGCCGAGAAGGTTATTTCCTGGGTCGCCCGGGGCTCGGCGCGGTGGTTGGACCAGCAGAGCGGCTGGGGTCCCGCGGGGGCCGCCTCCTCGACCTTCGCGGGCCAGGAGACCAGGGGCAAGCGGCCGGCGGGAATTCCGGGGCACTGGCCGTACCGTCCCCGCCGAGCGGGCGCCCTCTGCCAGGCCCGGCAGTGCGCACCTTCCTGACCCGACCCGGCCCGGGCCGGCGGCCAGAGCCCCGGCGTTCTCGCAGCCTCGCTGGACTGGCAGCTCCGGAGCCCGCGCGGACGACCTTGACTGTTTGGACCCGCCGTTGCCCCTGAGGAAATTAGGGGTGGGCTGCCGCCTTGGTCTCCGACCAGGTTGGCCCTCTAAAAGCGAGAGAGTGGCCATGAGGTCCTTTCTGCTGCCCTTCAGATTGCAATTTGTTTTGCTCCCCATGCCTTATAGAGTAAGGGCCTGGTCTCGAAGGACCTTGAGGACTAGGGCGCGCCCCCCCTTCCAGACTTCTTCCCACTCTCGTTCCCAGCCAGATCTTGCCCGCGTCAACTGGCTAGAACCCAGACTGCCTCTACTTTTAGTCAGGCCCTTCTTCCCCGCCTGATAGTCCTTCCTTCCCAGCCTCTCTCCCCGCCAGCTGACCTTCAAGACCGGGGCAAATGCCTGTTTCCCCTATAAAGACTCCCCTTAGGCCTTCGTCTCCCTTTCCTGTGCTTCTTGCCTTATTGGCAGTATTACAATTTTAGAAAACGATACTGTGGTTGAGAACCTATCTCTGACCTCAAGATGGGGAGAACGAAGGAATTATTCACCTTTTCCTTATATGTCTATATTGTTTCACTTTCACGGTGAGCATGTATTGCTTTAGTACCTTAAACATTTAATGAAGTTTTTAAAGCTAAAAAAAAAAAGCCTGTATGAGTTTATCATTTTATTTAAATTCTGAATTCTAGCTCTTCCACTCATTAGCTTGGGCAAGTTTAGGCAAATTAAGTAACCTGATTTGTTCTTGATTTGTAAAGTGGAGATAGCAGTATTTACATCAGGGTTGTTGTGGGGATTATATAAATTAATATATAAAGGATTTAATAGCAAATAGAAAGCACCCTCTAAATGTTAGCTGTTGCTATAATTTCACATTTGCTGCAACGCTGCTAGATGGTAAGCTTCTGTTAGGGATCATATCCTGTCTGAGTCTCCTTCATTTCTTGTGCATAGTAAGTAGTCAATAACTGGTGGAAGGAGTTTTGGAAGAAAACAATACCTTAGCCTTTATTTACTGGATAATAGGACAAATCTTTTTTAAAAAAATGGGATTTTTCCTTCAAAGTCATCAAAACAAGCCAAAGGAACTTTAACACTCTTTGTATCATCAGCTGTTCAGAAAATTTGCCTCTGGTTTTAAAAGCAATTTTGTCTGCGCATTTCATTACCAACACTTTCCTCTAAAGATTGCAAGTTCAACACCAAAGGTCAAATGACAGTGAACTTCTAGTGCTCCGGAAAGAAGAGGCAAAGGGCAACTGCTTAGATGGGTGTTCTACAGCTCAACCTTCCCAGAGTTTGGTTTAAGATTTTCACAGTGTTGGCCAACCAATATCACGGTCACTATTTACGTCACTCCCAGGGGGGAAAACAGCCCTAGATTACCTAAACGCTATCAACTTGGTTAAGACCGAATAAATATTTATTGACAACCTAAGCAGCTCTACAAACAAGCCAATGCTGATGGGGCAGAGAAAGCACCATAATGCAGTGTTTTCTACATGTCCCCATATTATCTGATGTAAATTTTAGAAAAGGTCAGTTACTGGGTAGGGAGTGGTGGAGAGGGAAACCTACATAATATGTAGGCTCAAAGTCTCCAACTTTTCCCCTCAGGAATGTGAGCTTCTTGAGATTAAGTTTAGTATCCTTCTGGCTTGAACCTTGGAAGCTGCCCTCTAAGTAAGGAGCCTATCTTAAAATAAACAAAATGCTTTCCAGGCCATCGCTAATTTTAACACCGATTTAGAATGGACCCAATACTGCCTCCCTGCTGCATGGCTATTTCAAGCAAAAGACATTTGAGGGGTGAATGCTGCCTCGATGAGCAGGCAGCCAGGTAAGGTGAGTATCCAGGCAAAGGGCAGGAAGGGTCAGAAGAAAGGGGCTGGTGTTCTTGCTCGCTGCCTTGGTTGTGACTATCTATTCAAGCATCTTCATCTCATCTTCTCCTTCTGCCTTTTCCTTCCTTTTCTTGAAAAGAATTAGGAAAAAGAGAAGAAGAAAAAAAGACCTGGGAACCCACACAAAAAAACATCTTCATCTGGAACGAATTCCTTTAGAATATACTCTCTTGGGAATTTGAAGCCTTCAGGGCTGAGTGGCACTGCCCCATACCATAAGAGGCAGGACAGGCAAGGGCGGCAGTGGGCACTGCAAGGACCCCTATGCAAATACGCACCTTCTTGTTTTACTCAGTCATGCCCCTGAATACCCTAAGGGTCTAAATTTAGGGATAAGTCAGGGGAGGGAGGGGTTTATCACACTTTGCCCTCAAGTACTGTGGAATGATTATAGTTGAGCTTATGTAGCTAAGTATGGGATACTATTTAGAAACTGACCTGTGTGCTGAACAAATGTTTCATTAAAAATCAAAGTTGTAAGAGGAAATCTGCTCAAGAGTCACAGTGTGGCAAATAGTGCATAGTTGGATAAGCATAGAGCCTTTGAGGTGGTGCAGTTCTCTCACTGAAGTGAATTTGCTCTTAGGAGGAAAAGTGATTGCTTATGCATCCTCGCTCCTCTGGAATTAACTGGCTTGTGTCTAGGGTTTGCCTTGATGGGACCATCTCTCCCTTTGCTTCTCTTCCTGTTATTGTCATGGATGTTCTATTTTAGTCCCTAAACACCTCCAAGGTGTTTGGCTAATTCTCTTTGAAGTCCATCTCCTCCGGTCTCCTGAGGGCATTTTGACATAGACTGGTGAATGCTGTCCATGCAATTCCCCAGCACTTTCTCTGAGCAACCAACCTGTATTTCTGTTCAATGATTTGTGCACTGATACGGCTGGGTTGTATCAGAATTGTGATTCCATGTGTCCTCACACACCCTGTTTCTCTTTAATCATGAGTCTTTGTTATCTAGTCTTTGTTATCTAATTGTTTTTAGAAAATGGAAAAGAAAGCAGAGAACACAAATTTTCAAAGATCTAGAGCCCTTCAAGAAATCTTTGTACAAAGTGTGCAACTGCATAACACAGTGAATCCTGTGGTGGAAGATGGACTGTGGTTAACTGTACAAATATGAGGACATTCTCTCTTGAACTATAGCAAATTTATAATAGTATTATAAAGGGTGTTAATAATTGGGTGGGTTTGGGGGAAAATACCCCAAATATAAGATATGGGCTATAGTCAGTAGTAATATTTTGACAATACTCTTCCATAGTTTGCAATAAATGTTTCATAATACAAGAGGTTGATAGTGGGGTGATATGTGGGAGCCCTGTATAATGATATGCATGTTTGTTTTGTAAGTTCACAGCTCTTACTGTACACTTATTGTTTATATATGCCCATGTATGAATAATATACTTCAATAAAAATTTTTTAATTAAAAGAAATCTTTATGGAGATCTGCAAATTCTCAAGGCAATTTGAAAGGAACGTCATTAATCATTAAAATGTAAATATGTTAATAATAGCCGTTTGGAGTTCTATATTTTTCTCAAGAGTAGAAAGTTTTTGCAGACACTCCCACATTCTCTCAACATTCCCCGATGACTGTGATCATCTCCTGTCAAAGAAACATAAAGAAGGACATGGATTGCCCTAGCAAAAAAGCAAAGGAAGACACTCCAAATGTCAGAAAAGTAGAATGACTACAGACTGTAAAGTAAGAAGAAAGTTTCCTTTCCATGCCCTCTTTCTCTGAAGGTGGATCACAAATATAGCCTCTAAAGCACTGTCTTAAGCTTTTTTCCCCCAAGTTATGATGTCCTTTCTTTATTGGGTCAAATCCTAAAATCTTACCTTTTGGTACAAGATTAAGTTAGAGGAGGAGATAATTAAACAAACTCAATGTGTTTGCTAAGATAAACTTTCTTTTAAAACAATTCATAAAGGGATAGTTTAAAACAAGGTAACATTTTAAATCTCAGGATAGATGGCAGGGATGTGAAAGTGTATTTCTAACATTTCAACATCAGGCAGTAGAGGGCAGGACTGCTCTTATTTTGAAATATGTGGCGCTGTCTTGAGAAAGTGGGGGCGGGGGGAAAGCAAAGGGAAGAAAAGCTCCTGGCCACTGTGAGCTGGGATGTGGGGGTGGGGGCGAGGGCGGGGGGTTAGTAAATTCCTGTTTTCTATTATCTAATATTTTAAAAAGAAATAAGAGGTTTTTTTCTTATTTAAGTGATTACGTAAAAAGAACACCAGAGCCGGTGCTGCCTTGGAAGTAGTAGGCCAGGTGATTGGCGAAAAACACAGGTTTTAGGTCTCCTGCTCAGGATATGGATTCTGTCTGGCAAAGATAAACAGTAGCTTGACCCTGGGTAATCAGATAGGGCTATTGTATGAACAGACCTAATGCTCCTGCTCTTGCTGGGTAGAAGTCAATTTACTGAGCTGGCAGGATGTGGTTTTTTAAAAAATGTGTGTAACTCATATGGTCTTAGCCCTGATAACTGCTTTTTCTCTCTGTTAGTTTACCTGGGTCAGATCAGAACTATCTACAAATTTACTACATCTCTTATGACTTTAAAGAATGATGGCAGGCATGGTGGGTAAGGAATGTCTCCTATGGGGCTACCAGCTGGCTAAACGGGAGCGCATAAATAGCAGTAAAAGTGAAGCCTTCTATGCTGGCCCTCGTTCTGCGCAGTATGATTTGAGAGTCTGTGTCTAAGTAAGTAGCAAGAAAACATAAAATTATTTTGTATCAACAGTTATGTGATGCTCTTTGACCAGCTGTACAAAGGAAAAAGTAATCCTGATTTTAGCAAGTTCATGCCACATGAAATTGCATAGTGGGATTCTGCTATAACCTTCAAAACATTTTTGGCAGCAAATTTCAGTGCTGATTTAAATAAATCCCACTAGGAATAGGAGCTGGAAGACTTTGCGTCTAGTTCCCAGCTCTGCCACAAGAATTTGGGCAACCTCTGAGCCTTTGTTTCCTCATCTGTTAAACAGAGATAATACTTCCTCGATTTTATGACAAGGTCAATTTAGAAAATATAGGTTAAAGTGCTTTGAAAGCCCTTAAATACCTAACAAATATTTTTATCATTGTAACCCAAAGAGGTTCCTTCAATTTCTAAACTCCTTTGAGACGTTAGACTTTGTCTCTTTTCCTCCTTTGTAATCATTAAAGTGCCTGACATAGTTAATTTTAATGTGTGTTTAACTTTTTTCCCCGGACTTGATTGTTGGTTTCCTGCGAAATGAAACCATCAATTGAGCTTCTTTGTATCCTTCACAGCAAGAAAATATTTGACACCTAATAGGCTCTCAAATAGGTGTTAACTGATTAAAAAACATAAACTACAATATTAGAATTAATGCTTAATAACTATTTTCTACATTGCTAATACCCTATTTCCAAAGTGTTCCTTTATTGCTTGGACAAAAATGGGCAAAAAATATGACCTTTCACTGTGTGGCCAGAGATGTGTGGAGTAAGATAAAGAATGTTTTAAATTCATCTTCCCCTCTTAGAGGTTCTGCTCTATTCTCTCCCTAACCTATAAATTAGCCATTTCCTAGAAACCTGGGAATATGGGCCAGAAAAGGGAGGCACCTCCATAAAGGATTTCACGAGTCATTTATGTCTAACATATAGTTCAATATTTTTGAGATGGAAATGATCATGTTTAGAATATAAATTCATTTGCCAATTATTTGGTTTTCAGGGTATCTGGTTTTTATTAATTACTGAAAATAAAGTATTATTTTTCATCCTTATTTCTCTCACAGTAGCACTTTTATTTAGCTAGCGCATATGAGGACTGCAGTATGAGGAGAAACTGTCCCAGACAAGGACACTGCTTTGGCTATAGATATATGTGCATCTAAAAGCCTCTCAAAATGGCATGACTGTATTTAACTCTCAACATGTACTTTTAGAACAATGCAGGGAGTGGATGTGGCTCAAGCAGTGAAGCTCCCGCCTCCCAAGTGGGAGTTCCCGGATCTGGTTCTGATGCCTCCTGAAAAAACAAAAACAAAGAACAAACAAACAAAAAAAGCAACTCATGGGAGCCTATGTGGCTCAGTGGTTGAACACCAGCTTCCCACATATGAAATCCTGGGTTCAATCCTCAGCCCCCCAGTACCTAAAAAAAAAAGAAAAGAAGAAACAATGCATTTTTTTCAACCACAGATCTTCATCTAATGTTGTGACTATCAATTACCATGTCATATTCATTTGATTTTCTCAAATCAAATCAAGTGCCAAAACAAATTCTAGATGTATTTAAGATTTAAATATTTTTAAATATAAGCAAAATAGGGAAAATAATGAAGCATTTGAAACAGTATTTGATAGAATAGATTTTCCTAATCATAACACAATCTCAGAAGCCACAAAACATATGAGTTTTTATGGTGGAAGACTACGTAAATTAAAATATAGTACTCACTTTGGCATCACATTTACTGGAATTGGAACGATATGGAGAGGATTAGCATGGCCCCTGCACAAGGATGACACACAAATTTGTGAAGGAGTCCATAATTAAAAAATATATATATATAATAACTTAGAAAAATATTTGCACCATGCTTGTCAGGCATATCTATTATATACTCAGAGCTTCGTTGTCTTGATAGAAAAATGACTTAAGGATATAAAGAAGTCAAAAAGGAAAGAATCAATAAAATGGCCCTTCTCATTATTAGATTGAAACCACACTAATTTATCCATTATACCCATAAGATTAACAAAATTTTTAAAAATTGGTAAAACAGCATTGGTGAGAGAAGAGAAAAGGACAGAGAATGTAAATTTAGAGTGTGTATTGGCAATATCAGTCAGAATTAAAATGCACATATCGTTTGACCAAGCAACTTCTCCTCTAGAACGCTATCCTACAGAAATGTATACAAGTTTGCAAAAATAGATATGTATAGAAATATACAAATATTCATTGCAGCATTGCTTAAATAGAAAAACAGTAAACAACAACATACTTTCCAACAGAAGTATTATTTTTATAAGCTAAAAATCAGGCTTTTATTGAAAAAATAACAGGCTTGAAAAAGACTACATAAGAATACAAAATTAGGATAGTTCCTAACAGTGATAAAGGAATAGACAGAGGGAAACTAAAATCATTCTCCAAAGCACTACACATGTAGTATTTTAAAACATCAGAAATTAGGAGAAGCTTTTTTTTTTTAAGGAGGTACCGGGGATTGACCTTGGGTCCTTGTACATGTGGAGTAGTTACTCAGCCGTTGAACTACATCCACTCCCCTGAGAAATATTTTTTTTTTTTAATTTCTCTCCCCTTTCCACCCCCCTGCTCCAGTTGTCTGTTCTCTGTGTCTATTTGCTGCGTGTTCTTCTTTGTCCGCTTCTATTGTTGTCAGCGGCACGGGAATCTGTGTTTCTTTTTGTTGTGTCATCTTGTTGTATCAGCTCTCCAATTGTGGTGCCATTCCTGGGCAGGCTGCACTTTCACACTGGGCAGCTCTCCTTACAGGGCGCACTCCTTGCGCGTGGGGCTCCCCTACACAGGACACCCCTGTGTGGCAGGGCACTCCTTGCGCGCATCAGCGCTGCGCATGGCCAGCTCCACACGGGTCAAGGAGGCCCGGGGTTTGAACTGCGGACGTCCCGTATGGTAGATGGACACCCTAACCACTGGGCCAAGCCCGCTTCCCAGAAACTACTTTTTAATAAAGAAAAATATGGTGGACCATAGTCTAGAGCTGATCTGGAAATCTAGAGAGGATCGAAAATCTCTTGGTAATAAAATAGTGATTTTTAAAAACACATATGAATTCCAAGACACTGTATCCCCAGCCCCTAGAACAGCACCTGGCATTTAGTAGAAAATAAATATTGGCTGAAGGAATGAATGAGAATGATACCTCCATGAGGGCTGTTATAAGAATTTATGCCAAAATGCCTCACGATTAGGTTTTTTGTTTATTTCCAGGGACCTCTTATGTGGGAAGCCGGCACTCAACCCCTGAGCCACATCAGCTCCTGCAGTTAGTTCTTACATAGCAGGTGTTCAGTAGATACTACTTTCCTGGCTCCTGATATTAGTTTCCTGGGGTCCTATTGGTGCTTAATACTTGCCTCATACATTACAAGAGTTTATTTATATAGTGCTTACTATATAGCCAGAAACCATTTTAAGTGCTTTACAAATATCAACTCATTCAAGTTGCATAAAAACTGAAGGAGGTGGTCTTATTATCCCATTAACAGCTAAGGAAATTGAAGCTAGAAGCAGTTGAGCAATTTGCCCAAGGTGTCACAGCTGGACAACGGTTAAGATATGAACCCTGGGTCCCTGCTCCTAACCACTGTGCTGTGGCTTCTCTCACTGGATAAAACGTTGGTTGAATAAAAGAATATATGAGGTGTTAACTGTTTTTGAAATTATATTGTGCCTTAATTCCAGGGAGCTCAGAACATTTTATATTAAATCATATCTGAAAATAATTTCCACAACTTCCCTTTAAAGTAGAGCACATTTAAATTTTTAAAAATGTATTACTAGTTCACTAATTGTGTTTAAAAAGAATGTGGAAGTTCTTGTTCCTGTGAATAGGTTGCTGTATTTCCTTTCTGACATCATTTTAATTTCCATGATAACTGTTCCAAGTTCTGAGCAGAGAAACATCCTGCTCTAGAAATGGAAGAGGCATAAGGGCTTACAGAGAAGAATTACATAACAATAATGTCAAAATTATTTAAAAGGCTAAAGTGCTGTGTGTGTGTCTTTAATCTTCCACACAGCTAAACCAATGGATCTCCAACGTTCATAATCAGGAATATTTCCTCTATACCTAAACTTCGTAGAATTCTTGAGAGCTTTATTTATTTATTTATTTATTTATTCATTCATTCATTCATTCATTAGGTTTTTTTTTTTTTTTAGTTTTAACCTTGATTTAACTTCATCTCATGGCTTACTCCCAGTGTTTCTTTTTCTGCATGATCTCTTCATTCACTTACTCATTCATTCCATAAATATTTAGTGACCATCTACTATGTGCCAGGCATTGCATCATGTGCTACGGATATGGTGGTGAACATATTCCCCAGGAATTCTATAACCTAATGGAAAAGACAGTTCATATAAGCATTGCACAAATAAAATTACTACAATTACAGCATGGACAGTGCTATGTATGTTCTTGGAAAAGGTACATGAAAGCTTATAATAGGAGGAATCAATCTAGTTGAGGCCAGTATTGGTGTCATTCCACTTTTACTTCCCACCCCCAGCAGTAGCTGTTAGACCCTAGAGCCTGGACACAATAATCTTAAATTTTAGCGCATTCCAGCAGCCAATGTTTTCTTCAGAAAATGGCTCATTAAAAATAATAGCTTTGGGAAACGGACTTTGGCCCAGTGGTTAGGGCGTCCGTCTACCATATGGGAGGTCCGCGGTTCAAACCCCGGGCCTCCTTGACCCGTGTGGAGCTGGCCATGCGCAGTGCTGATGCGCGCAAGGAGTGCCGTGCCACGCAAGGGTGTCCCCCGCGTGGGGGAGCCCCACGCGCAAGGAGTGCGCCCGTGAGGAAAGCCGCCCAGCGTGAAAAGAAAAGTGCAGCCTGCCCAGGAATGGTGCCGCCCACACTTCCCGTGCCGCTGACGACAACAGAAGCGGACAAAGAAACAAGACGCAGCAAATAGACACCAAGAACAGACAACCAGGGGAGGGGGGGAAATTAAATAAATAAATAAATCTTTAAAAAATAATAATAATAAAATAATAGCTTTGAATTATTATCTTGTCATGTTCTCAATGCTTCTAGCTTCTTTATTCCAAAAAGATAAAAACACTAAAGCATCATTTAAGGAAAAAAAAACAACTGATTTTCATTAGTGAGATACAGGCATTTTTATTTTTGTGATTCAGTTGAGAAATATGAAGCAAATAAGAAATTTACCCAAGAGTAACATAGATCTTTTTAAAATAAAGAAACAAATATCACAAGAAGGGAGAGCCAGAAACATTTATTTATATATTCATTATTCATCTCCTACAGAAGACTAAATTCCCTAAAAGGTGAGCAGAGAACTGATCGCAGGCACTGCCCACAGAGGACAGCCCTGCCATTGGTGACAGTGAGTGAACATCATCAAGAGGCTTGCAATGTCTCCTTCAGGTGTGACGAGCATGGGGGCTGCAGCTGGGCTGCAAAGTCTTCTCTGGACAGAGCCATTCAATCAAGATGGGTAGACACAGACCAAGTTCAGAGTTGGGGCTTCTGGTTCCCGGGAGAGGATTGGGCTGTAACTGAAGTGTGGATGGCAGTGGGGTGAACACTAAAGGCCTCAGGGGCTCCCATTAGGATCCCCCAGAAAGGGAAGTTATAGAATCAGAGAGAAGCAACTCCAGGATTACAGATGACATGATGGCCACCGGCCCTGGAGTGTTTAATCCCGTGTTCAGGATGAGCATGGGATTCCTGGATGAAGGACACCTTGCTTGGCTGACACAGAGGAAAGTCCTCTTTGCCTTCCAGCCTCCCCACCCTGTAATCCTTCTCCTTATACTCCTTCCTTTGTTATACAAAGTGTTTGTCATTTCAGTGAAACCCAGTTTCTTCCACTGAATTGGATTCTCCATTGTATTTTGGCTCGATACCATTTATCTAGGTGCTTACTACTCAAAGTGTGGCCCACCAAGTAACAGTACTGGCATCACCTCGGTGCTTGTTAGAAATGTAAGAGCTCAGACCTGCCAAATCGGAATCTACATTTTAGGAAGATTCCCCAGATTTTTCGTAGCACATTAAAATACAGGAGCATCATTTTACCCAAGCCACTTCCTGGACTGTAAAATGGATGAGACCATTTCTGGCCCACCTTGATCACGGCTCTGAACCTAAGGTGCTCTGAAATTAAAAGGGAAAGTGGTTTTTAAAAGTGCCATGCAAGTATTAATCATCAAAATTATTTTCATCTGGACAACATGATTTACTTAAGCTGTTTTCAGAGTAAATGAATAAAGATGAATCAGTGACTATGTGACTGACTCTGATTATTCCCATAAAAATTTGACTGTACTATCTTAAACTGCTTGAGAGTTCTGTTTTACTTTGTTTAATGTACAGATCAGTGATTCTCAATTCTTGCTTCACATTAGAATTTTCAGAATTTTTCTGAGAATCCAAAGGCTGAGACCTATTTCCAAAGACTGATTTGATTGGTCTGAGTGCAGTCTGGGCATACTTGATTTCATTATCTATTATTGCCATGGAAATATCTCCAAGATAAATATTCTTCAATAAAATAAGCAAGTTACATAATGATATGTGATAAATGAACTCATTTATGTAAAAAAGATAAGTTTGCATAGATACATGCATGTGTATGTAAATGTTTAGAAGATCACCAAAGGTACTCACCAAGTTGTTGAAAGTGGTTACCGCTAGGAAAGGAGATGGGAGGGCAAATGCCATTTTGCTGGGTAAACTTCTGAATATTTTACAACAAAAAATGTGTTCATGTACTACTTAGGTAACTTTTTGAAATGCCCTATATCAAAATAATAGACTGTTTAAACTAATTCTTATTTTAATGTTATAATCTTGAATGTGAAATTTTATAATAGTATAAGTAGCTGGCAAACATAAACCAAATCCATAATCTCTACCCAAACCAAAAACCACTAGGGACTTCTATCAACATGGCGTCCAGGGCTTTTTAAAATTAAACCTGTCACTTTTCTTTTTCTTTCTTTCTTTTTTTTTAATTTCTCTCCCCTTCGCCCCCCCTTCCCCCACCCCAGTTGTCTGTTCTCTGTGTCCATTTTGCTGCGTTTTCTTCTTCGTCCACTTTTGTTGTTGTCAGCAGCATGGGAATCTGTGTCTCTTTGTTGTTGCATCATCTTGCTGCATCAGCTCTCCGTGTGTGCAGCACCAGTTCCTGGGCAGGCTGCACTTTCTTTCGTGCTGGGTGGCTCTCCTTACAGGGTGCACCCCTTGCGCGTGGGGCTCCCCTATGCGGGGGACACCCCTGCGTGGCAGGGCACTCCTTGCACGCATCAGCACTGCACGTGGGCCAGCTCCACACGGGTCAAGGAGGCCCCGGGGTTCGAACCACGGACCTCCCATGTGGTAGACGGATGCCCTAACCACTGGGCCAAGTCCGTTTCCCCCTGTCACTTTTCAACTCCTGGATTACTGGAATGGTGTTGCTCTGACTTCTCTGAAAATCCTCCCTATACAACATTATACTTGGTGTTAACTCTAACACCTCTTTGGCTCCTCTAACAATTCATCCATCTGAGCAGAGCCCCACTTCTGAAAGGAGCTCTACATTAGTACTCTAAATTCTCTCTCACCCGGGCTCTAAAAATCCCTGGAGACAGAAGGCCACCTACAGCCTTGCTGAGAAAGGGTGTCCCCCTTCCAGGCAATTGAGAACACTGTGCGATTAGGCTGCATTTGAGGGACCTGCCTACTTTCTAGGGCAAAATCCTCAAAGTCGGCTGTAACAGCTCTTCCTCTTGGAAATGATGATTAAGCATGGGAAATGTATAATGAGAGAAATTACTTATGAATCTCTGTGTCTCAGCCCCAGGCCATGTCTCCTTCTCTGCTATGGGACCCTGCTGACAGCTCCTTAGAAACTGTCCCTCTCCAGCTCCCCCTTTCATTTCTTCAAGTTACAAAGCCTGACAGAGCCTGATGGGAAAACCAAGGTGGTAATGTCCCCCGAGGCAGCCAAGTTCCTGCTCATCCATCTTTGTCACAGATAAGGAGAGTAAATGTCATCTACAAAATGCTTCACTCACCTGAATCAAGTGTGGCCCGACAGCACTGTCACCCTCACAGGACCGTACAGGGGAAATCCAGACCAAGGCCAAGCGATCCAATTGAGATTTCTCTCAAAGGAAAATCACTTAAAAATTTTTTTTCATGTGTGCCTGCTCGACTTATTTTTAGGAGGCATCAGGAACCAAACCCAGGACCTTCCCTGTGGGAGGAAGGCACCCAATCACTTGAGCCACCTCCATTCCCTGCCTGTTGTGTCTCTCATTGTGTTTCCCCATTGTGTCTTCTAGTTGTGTCACCTTGTTGCATCTGCTCACTGCACCAGCCTGTCGCGTCAGCTCGCTGTCTTGCTAGTCTTTAGGAGGCACCGGGAACCAAACCCGGAACCTCCCATGTAGTAGGTGGGCGCCTAACTGCTTGAGCCACGTTCACTTCCTAGGAAAATCAGTTTGTTTTTAAAAGATTTATTATTTATTTATTTATTCTCCCCCCCGCCCCTGCAGCTTGTTTGCTCTCAGTGTCCATTTTCTGTGCATTTTTCTGTGTCTGCTTGTCTCCTTTTGTTGCCTCATCTTGCTACACCAGCTCTCTGCAGGCAAGGGCCGTTGGCTCTCCGCAGGCATGGGCCGTCAGCTCTCTGGGTGCAGGCAGTTTGCCTTCACTCCCATATGGTAGATGGGAGCCCAATCGATTGAGTCACAGCTGCTTCCTGGAAAATCACTTTTAACAAAAAAGTTCGTGAGGTCCAGATGCCCATTCTCTCTAGCTTCTGAGATGTACATAACATCTAATAACTCCAAGACATGTGGTATTTGAGGACTAGGTGACCATGGATGCTCTGAGAAGTCAATCTGAGATTCCATGTGCAGTGTCAGAACCTCCAGCTTTGCCAGGGTACCAGGAAGGGGAGTATAACAAAGACAAAAACACCGTCCTACTCCAGATAGCAGAGACTGGGACACAGGTCTCTCCAGGTCTCCTCAACTCGACCTTCTGTCAGCAGCTTTCAGACTTTGACATACATCAGAAAAATTGTTTAAAATGCAAATCCTGATTCAATAGGTTTGGAGTAGGGCCAAGGAATTTGTAGACAATTCTCCAGGTAATACTGGAGCAATAGATTCTGGGGCCCTGCTTTGAGAAGCTCTGCTGCTGGCTGGTACAAGGGCTGCTAATGGACCCAGCAGCACCACTTAAGAGAGTGCTCCCCTGCCCCTTGGCCACCAAGCCCAGAGCAGCTTCTCTGCAGCAATCCACATTGGAAGTGGAGTTAATCTCTAGGATTCTCCTGGAGACAACAGTCCCCAGAGGCCACTCCCAGCAGCGGAAGGCACCTCACAGGGACCACACAGGGCCAGCCCCTCAGAGCCTGTCCAGAAGTTCCTGCTTGAACCCATTGCTGCCAAATGCTTATGATTAGATCAGGTTCTCAGACTGTGGTATGCTTCAGAATCACCAAAAGAATTTAGTTAAAACCCATGGACCCAGGCTTCATCCCCAAGAACCGCCTCTGGGATAGGTGCTGGTGCTTTAATAAGCTGCTGGATGAAGCTGATGCACATCAATGTTTGAGAACTACCTTTTAGGAAAAAAAGTCATAATCATAGAACAATATTATCTTTTAAAGTCCAACCATTATATTGCAAAAACAGAAATTTAAACAGAGATAGAGGGGTGCAGAAGTTTCTTGTTTGGTTGGTTTTTGTTGATTAGTAGTAGTAGCATTGAAATAATGAAAACGCACTACTAATAATTGAAGTGATGAATGCACAACTATGGGATTAAACCAAATAACATTGATTGTACACTTTGGATGAATTGTATGATTTATTAATATTTATCAGTAAAATCGATTTGGGTAAAAAACTGAAATCTAAAATAGTATTAAATCTTGAATTCAATTGTTTCTCCTCCCTGGCTCTCTTAATGTTCCTCATAATTTTCCACCCAAGTATTCAAATATTTAACTAGAGGGAAAGCTATGAGACTACTTGACTTACCAGGTACAAATATGCTATGGTTTAAGAAAATCCAAACACAAAAACCTAAACTTTTAAAACTAATTAAAGATTAGTTTTATCCTTACCAAAACATATAATGATAATTTATAGTAATAGTAACTAATATTTATTAGGTTTTTATTGTGTGCCAAGTGCTGTTCTAAGTACTTTATTTCTTTATTTTCAAGATTTATTTTATTTATTTCTCTCCCCGCCCCACACACACACCTGGTTGTCTGCTCTCTTGTGTCCATTCACTGTATGTTCTTCTGCGTCCACTTGCATTCTCTGCGGCACCGGGAATCTGTGTCTCTTTCGCTGTGGCATACTGCTGTGTCAGCTCTCTGTGTGTGTGATGCCACTCCTGAGCAGGCTGCTTTTTCAATGCAGGGCAGCTCTCTTGCAAGACACACTCCTTGCACGTGGGGGACACCGTGCATGGATGGCACTCCTTGCGCACAGCAGCACTGCATATGGGCCAGCTCACCACATGGGCCAGGAGGCCCTGGGTTCGAACTCTGACCTCCTTTTTGGTAGGCAGATGCTCTATCAGTTGAGCCACATCCACTTTCCCAAAGTACTTTAGAAGGATTAACAGCTGAGGAAACTGAGGCACAGCCAAGTTGATTTACTTGCCAGAGGTTGCACAGCTGGTAAGGAGTCCAGCCAAAAATTGAACCCAAAGTCCAAATTATTATATTTCCTTGCTCGTATTAATAACAATAGTAATTTATTCAACAAATATCTATAATAAGACCCTTAAGGTCCAGGTATTGGGGAGTAGGTCTAGGTATACATTGGTGAGCAGGACAAACACAGCCCCTGCCTTCAGAGAGCTCACAATGTAGCGAGCAAACCAAATGTGGAAACGAGCCCCTGACGCATCACAAGGATGCTGTAATAGGAAATTGCTGGATTAGGTGCCGCTAGTTCACCTAGCCTACACCTAGAGGATCAAAGAAGTTTCCCAGAAAAGCTGAGGTGTAAGCTGAGATCTAATGGGTGAGTACGAATTAGCCAAGAGGAGAGAGGGAGAAAGGGGGCTCGAGCCAGCAAATACAGTAGGTGAAAAGGCCCAGAGTGAAGAGAGCACGTAACCTGGTTAGCCAAAGAGCTAAAAACCAGTTCAGTATGACTGGAGCAGAGAGAGAAGAGAGGAAAGAGCAGTGAGCCAGGAAAAATAAATAGGAGCTAGATTTTGAGGGACGTAGTAAACTATTTTCAAGGGTTTTAGTGTGTGGGTGACAGAGATCCATGAAAATATATCAGGCAGAGAGAAGGAAGAGACCAGCAGAGGCCCCTGTGTGCCTTGCCATGTGACAGAGGAGTCCAGGATGGCCCGCAGCCCGGCTTGAGGGAGAAAAGCATCGCCTGATGGTGCCTTGATTTGGGAATTTTTCTGTTTACTCATGTACCTAGCTTATGCTAAGTGATGGAACTATAATGGTGTGCGTAGTCCCTGATCTTATGTATCTAACATAACAGCCCAGGATGACATATGTTTAAACAGAAGACTCTTCACCCTTAATTAGGGAAACATTAGGAATATAATAAAGCACTGCAGGTGTGTGTGTGTCTGTGTGCACATGCATGTGTTTTTTATTTTTAATGGAGGCCTTCCTGGCTCACACACACAATGACCTCGCTGTCATTCTAGGCTTTATTCACACAAAGTCATCATATCAGTAGACCTGGATTTTGACTTTGTTCTATTTTCAGAATATTGCTTCCAAAATGTTTTAATATAAAATTAACTTTCTCAAAATTAAAGCTCATTATTTTTGAGCTGTTCCCTCTTTTCAAGTCATAGATTAACATCTGCAGTATACATTTTCCATGATAGTAATTTTTTTCTAATCTTAAAAATGCATGCTCAAAGAAGAAAAAGTAGAAAATACCCACAAAGAATAAAAATAATCAAGCACAACCACTAATATTTCATGCCTTCATTATTCTTTGTCCTAATAAATGTGAGAAGTCTGAATGAAATTTTCCTATTTCTTTCTTCACAACTTTACCTAAAAAAAAAAAAAGTACCAGGCAGAGCATGTAGCTGAAGAGAGAGGTTTGGCCTGATGAACTGACAGACAACTGAATGTCACACAGATAACTGAAGCCATGGAAGCATCACAGAACCCTCTAGAAAAAAGAAAAGGGACTCCGACAGCAGCCTGGGAATCACTAGCATTTCAGGGATGGAAAGAGAAGGAGGCAGCCCCCCACGGAGACTCAGAAGAGGTAGGAGGAAAACAATGAGAGGTAAATTTGCCCAAGTTCACAAAGCTAGTAAGTGGCAAAGCTAGAATTCAGATGTCTCTATCTTTCCAAAGCCATGCTCTTGACCACATACCTCTTAAACATTGTTTCCCCTTAGTGCTGAAACCTAAACATACAGTTGATGTAAAAATTGTATTTATGCATATTTTTCCAGGAGTCCATTTATATAACAAAGACTTTTGTCAAGGAATTTGTTCAGTGCATCTCTGAGTTGCATTATGGAAGCAAATTAGTGAACCATGCCCCTAGCTGCCTCCTCACATCTCTGTCTCCCTATGCCCTGCCATATCTTTGATTTGGGCATTCCACCTAAGAGTGCCCCCTAGGGGATAGCCGAGGATAATAACTGGATTAGGACTTCTCTTCAGAAGTCCTCCCATAGGGCACAGGGCACCTAGGCAAACCCAGGAACTTGAATATTTAAAATTCTCCAAGGAGCAAACCAAATAGTAGTAGAAATCTTGTTCCCCACAACATGTGTGTCTTCTCCAAAAGACAGATTAATGAAAGCTCCAGCACTTTAACTGTTCATTGTTTTATTAAAGTAATAAATGCTCATTGTAAAAAATTAACCCAAGTGCATTATCTATAACACTTCAGAAGTGTCTAAAGTAAAAAAAAAGTTATTTAGTTCCCATGCCCATCTGTCTCCCCCGTTCTACTGCCTTTAACCCCATTCCCAGAGGTATTCATTGTTAACAGTTTGATATATCCCCTGAAAGGCTTTTTCCACACACATGTAAATATAGGTTTTTTTTCATTTTTTTTTTGTTTTTTGTTTTTAGGAGGTACCAGGGATTGAACGTGGGACCTTGAGGCCTCATACATTCAAGGCACGCACTCAACCATGGAGCTACACCCACTCTGCTAAATACAGTTTTTAAATGAAAGATATTCTATTATTTATAGTTTGGAGCCTTGCTTCTTTTGCTTAAACTATGTAGCAGCCATTTTTTTATGTCAGTGTACATAGATCTACTCACCTTGCTCTTTTTTAATACCACATGCCAGTCCATCATATGAAGGTGCCATTGTTCATTTAACCAGCCCTCTACTTGTGGCTGTTTGGAGTTGTTTTGGTTTTTCTTGGCCCACTTTTATTCTACAGGATATAAGAGGCCCAAAAGAATATTGGTTGGACTAAATTTTGGACTGAGAATTTTTCTGAATGGGCCATTCTTTGTCCCTGCTCTTCCTCCCATTTTGAGCTTGTTGAATGTTCTTCCCCTGCTGTTCCCTCTAATCTTACTATACTCAACTTAAGGTAAGTTTGTTGTTTTAAGGATCTCCTGACACAGTCTAGGCCTCTTTGGAGCATGTACATTCAGCAAATAAACAAACTGTCACCCTCATTTCCAGTTCTTGGGCTAGAAGATTTTGGAGGCCCTAGAAGTTCTCTTATTATCTGGGAATCAGCTTAAAAACTTCACGTCATCTTTAAACTGTGCTTTCATTTTCCTTTAAAGAGCATCTAAGATAAAGATTGATTAAATATATTTAAAATGAAAGCATATCCAATGACCTCAAAGAGCTTACAGTCTCCTACAGTCTGTTGGGGAGGCAAAATTAACATTGGGGAAACAATTAGAGAGGAGTTGAGTGCCAGGTGGAAACAATTAGAGAGGAGTTGAGTGCCAGGTGGTGCAGGCTCCCTGACAACAGGAGCTCAGGGAAGAGAGAGCTCAGAGGAGTTCTCTGCCTCCAAGAGGAAAGTAGAACTTTTGAGCTGGGCTGGGCAGCATGCTGCTAACACTCTGAGAAGTCTAGGCAGAAGGTGGGAGGCTTTTCAATTACCTGGTGATTTTTCAAAACTTCTTATCATTATCTGACATTCCTTAATTTTTTTGTTGAGGGTCTGCCTACTTCTATGAGAATGTGAGCTTGATGAGGACAAGGACCCTGTCTTGTTCACTACTGAATCCTCAGTGCCCAGCACATAGTGGACATTCAATGGATATAAGAATGAGTGAACAGGGGAATGAATGGCCATGCGATGTATGAGGAACATCAGGAAAACTGGCTTATGTGGAAAGGATTGCCTCTCTTTGGAGGGTGGGTGGCTCTCCAACAAACCAGCAGAGGAGCAGGAAAGTGGGCCTGTGAGAGATTCAAAACACAGGGGCCAGAAGAACCAGCTGAACAGGGTAGGGGAGCCACATGCGATTGCCAAGGTAGACCCTGTATAGATTTCAATAAGGGCCTGAAACCTGTAATTAAATGAAAACACAGGCAAACAAATCATTCTGCATAGTCTACTGGTCTCTGTGTGATCGATCAGTCAATGTATACAGTTATTTATTATTTTTTTAAGATTATTTATTTATCCCACCCTGCCACCCCCTGTTGTTTTGTTCTCACTGTCGGCTCTCTATGTCCATTTTGTGTGTTTGTGTGTTCTTCTGTGTCTGCTTGTCTTCTCTTTAGATGGCACACAGAACCAATCCTGGAACCTTCCCAAGTAGGAAAGATCTGCTCAATCTCCTACACCACCTCAGCAGCCTGGTCTTCTATGTCTCTTATTGTCTTTCCTCTTTGTCTCTCTTTTTGTTGTTGCATCATCTTGCTGCACCAGCACTCTGTGTGGACCAGCTTGCCCTATGGGCCAGGTTGCCTTCACCGGGAGGCCCTGGGAATCGAAACTTGGGGCTCCTATATGGTACAGGGGAGCCCAATCACTTGAGCCATATCTGCTTCCCTACCAATGTATATATTTGCACATTAATAAATATATGTATATATTTAATTATACGTCTGTTCAGTCTTCCCCTTCCCTTGTAAGGACTTAGTAAAAGAGTTATACTGCCTGGGAAGCAGATATGGTTCAACGGATAGAGCTTCTGCCTATCATATAGGAGGTCCAGGGTTCAAACCCAGGGCCTCCTGGCCCGTGTGGCGAGCTGGCCCACATGAAGTGCTGCCATGCGCAAAGAGTGTAGCCCTGCACAGGGGTGCCCCCATGCAAGGAGTGGTCCCCACACGAGGAGTGCAGCCCTGTGCAGGAGGACAAACCGCCCAGGAGTGGAGTCATCCACACAGAGAGCTGATGCAGCAAGATGAGGCAACAAAAAAGAGACACAGGGAAGAGACAATATGAGATGTAGCAAACTAGGGAGCTAAGGTGGGGCAAAAGAATGATCACCTCTCTCCCACTCCGTAAGGTACCAGGATGGGTTCCCGGAGCCACCTAATGAGAATATAACAGACACAGAACACAGAAGAACACACAATGAATGGACACAGAGAGCAGACAACAGGGGGAGGACAGGGGGATGAGGATAAATAAATTAAATAAATAAAAGAGTTATACTGACTAATGTGATCATAATAGTTTTATTAATGCCTCCTATGAATGCATTCACTATTAAAGTAGGTTCATTATTGTCTCATATTGAAACTACAGTCAACAAATGCTATTTTTACATAAACTGATGTTTTATAGGAGCACTATACTTCTGCAATTGATTATAATAGGACCTAAATGCAGCACTTCGCCTTTGCTCCTGGAGCATCCTATCTTATTGATTTTAGACTATCTCTCAGCTTATGGAATTCAGTTTAAACCTTCATCCTATCATCAATCACAGTAGTTATTCCTCTTAGCTTGGTGTCATCCATATATATGATCTGCAAATCCCCAGGGATTTGGATGTCCAGAGATAATTTGGAGGGCTCTATGGTGCAAGGTGTGTTTCCCAGCTGATAGGACACCTGCCAAGGGTAAAAAAGAAATGACGTTTGGCACTAAGGCATAGACACGTGGGGCAGAACTTCAGGGAGGAGTGGGGAAAGGAGTAACTGTTGGAATTCCAAGTTCAGGCAGGCCAATGTCAGAATCGCTGATTTAAACAAAACAGAAAGGTTTCTTCTAGGAAACAGCATTTTAGAAATAAATGGGGGATGGGGGGCAGGGGGAGACTTGATGAGTTTTGAGGCAGGCAGGGCAGGGAAGAGGGCGAGTTGTTCAGCTTAGAAGTAAAGCTGGGAGTGGAAGATGACTTGCCGACTGAACTGTAAAACTCTCCTCCCTGGCAGCAGACACTAAGAATCATAGACTGCTTTGAATATCCTTTCCCTCAAGCGCTCAAGGAATAAATCCCACTTTGGCGTTTTAAGATGTTTCTCCCCCTTTAGCCACTCCCCGAGTTTTTCACTCCACTTCAGCATCTTTGAGTCTCCTTTGTACTCTCCCCGTGTTTCTGTTGTAAAATCAATTGCAATTCACTTACATCTCTAGTTATGAGTACATTTTCCATCTGCTCCAAACACAGACCCCCCCCAAGCCCCCGCACCATTCCCCACTCCTCCCGCCTCCCGCTCCACCCCTTCTCCCCATTAACTTTATCTTCCTAAGCGGCTCAGGAACACAGATGTTTTCACCCTGTCGCTCCAGCACAAGGGTATTTTCCCAGTGCTTCTCTGCGTGTACGCTCCAGGCACCGTCTCTCAGAGGAGGGAGAGAGTAAATGTTTTCATTCCAAACCCTCAGGGTCAGGTCTTGTTTGTCTAAACTGTGTTTGTTGCCGTAATTATCAGATTAGCTGATCTCTGGCAGCAAGTTGGGGGGTAGAGGTGTGGGGGGAGTATTAACCCTTTGTAGCCACTCCTCACCCCTGCGACAACTAGAAGGGTTACTGTGCTTTGTCAAGGGGAGAGCTTTGGGAGGAGCTGTCACTTCTCTGCTAACCTGGAGGATTTGACTAGAATTCTTTTCCCCAGTCCTAACAGGCTTTAGAAAGAGTCTACTCTGAGTAAATCCAACCTTCAAATGCACTCCACTGCTGGTATCCAAAAGGCATTCAGCAGAGACCTAGGGTTGAAAGAGCATCTCTCCAGGGATCTGCTGGGAAAAAAAGAAGTGGAGCTTAAGGAGGATCTGGATAAGTAACTTGACAAAGGGTATCGGTGTCTCCGAGTACGGAAACTGGGAATATGCACTGGCTATCTTCAGCTTGTCCACACCTCCCCCTTCCTCCCCCCTCTGCTCAGCCCACCACTTTGGCAGAAGCCCAGTGAGTCTACCAGGCCCCATTAAGTTTGTTTTGGGATTTTCTGTTGTTCCTGAGAATATTAAGATCATTTTTCACCACTGCTGTTTTCACAACACCAATGCTCTCCCCTTGTGAGGGCATTTCTAAGTCTTTGTCATCAGACTGAAAAATGACTGCCCGTTCCTCCTACCCACAGCATCTCTGAGTTTCTGTCTGGTCTCCAAAACTACAATACAGGGATTGCTGTCCCCTCTCCATGCCAAGAGTAACAATTGTATAACTGGTGTTTTAATGATCTCTTTTACAAATGAGTAAGTCTTGTCTCCTCAAATGAATTATAGGCTCTTTGAAGACAAGAACCATCCTTGAGTGCCACACATTGGTAACTTGGCAGAGGACCCTAAGCCCGTGTATAGGAGGTGCTTAACAGAGATTTGCTGGTGGTAATATCTTTTCCAAACTTCTTTTTCTGTTTCTCAACTCTATTCCTTCTTTATTTTGTGTTTGGTTTTTAGTTAGCTGGATTGTTTACATATCCTCAATTTCCAGAATGATTCTACAATTCAACTCAATCCCTCATCTTCACTCCAAATACACAAACGCGTGCACACACACGTGCACAGGGACAGGAGGACACTAACACTTACTGTCCATGAACCTATCGCTGTGCACACTTATGCCACATGCAATAGCTTATTGGAAACCTACCATGCGTGTGGGATAAGTGCTATCTCATGCAAGGGAGCCCAGACTAAGAGAATTAAGTCACATACACAAACTCCCACAACTGGTAAGTGGTAGAATAAAGACTGAGCCTGAGGTGTGTGTGACTCTAAAGGTGACAAATCCTACCTTTCTAGTTATAAAAGTGGAGAAAAGTTCAGACAATTCAAGAAAACACACTTCTGTCATAAAACCTAACTAAAAACCAACCAATCTCTCTCTAACACTTTTCCCCCAACAAATACAGCTATAATATTTTCTATATTCCAAAAAAGAAGCTCAAATCCAGTAAACAAATCCCAAACAATATTTTATACAATAAAATAATTTTTATATCACCCTAGTGTTTGCTATAAATTGAATTTGACCATTTATCTCTGCCCAGGCTGTTTATAAAGCTACCACTGCTTAAAGACATATATGATTTTTAAAATATTCTATTGTAGCCCACATACCAAATCACCAAACCCAGACTGAAAAGCAGCTACTGACATAAAATATTCCTGTGTTCTCAGAAGACAAATATTTCTTCTCTACATTACAGATGTTGCCAAACTCAATTCCAAATGCGGATAGGGCACAGATAGGGGTTCTTGGGAAGAAATATTCAGAACCAGAATTGTCCATATAGTGCTCCTGAGCTATCCCAGAAGCAGAATTCAGGTGGATTTCCATGGAAGCAAACAGACAGGGAGCCAACTCCCTTCTATCCTACCCATCAAAATGCTACCAGGGAGGGGGTTTAGCTCAGTGGTTGAGTGTCTGCTTCCCATGTATGATGTCCTGGGGTTCAATTTCCAGTACCACCTTTTAAAAAGAGGAAAAAGTATATGTTGTTTTGGGGAGCAGATGTAGCTCAAGTGGTTGAGCGCCTGCTTCCCACATATGAGTTTCTGGGTTTGATCCCTGGTACCTCCTAAAAACAAAGAAAGAAAGAAACAAAGAAACAAACAAAAAGACCAACTCTCATTGGGGACCAGGTGTAGTTCAGCAGCTGAGCACCTGCTTCCCATGTATGAAGTGTCCTGGGTTAAATTCCCAGTATCTCCTAAAAAACCCCCAAACAAACAAACAAACAAAAACACTACTCAGGTTTCTGTTCTACCCAGAGTTCCTCTTCCTGTCTACTGCCCTCTCACTGCCTATACAAGTCACACAGGAGAAAGACACAGCAGATCTTGAATGGGTCCGCTGACCTGTGTTTGTCAGCCGTAAGAATGTCAGCGGTAGAGAAGTTCAAATGACTGTCTTTTTTCTGATCCAGAAATCCTGCTCTCACTTGAAGGGAACATCACATGGCTACATTAGGAAGGATGTAAAAAAAACTGGGAAACAGAAGGAGAGAAAAATGGAAAGGTGATTTGGGAACCTTGTGGCAGAGGATTGCCCACATGTGGAGCACAGTGAGGCAGATTCTTACAAAAAAGAATCTCAGATTCCTAAAATATCTTGCTTTATCCCAGCTATGAGTGGTGAGCTTGTTCTTGTTAAGATGGTTGAAGTGCTCAGGATGTTAGAATAATGCCTGAAGTGCTATAAAAATGTTAGCTGTTATTATCATTGCCGCTGTAATGATGATGATGGATCCATGCACTGCAACCATATCTTTATCTCCACATCTGTAAATTCATAAAATGCAAATAATCCAGTATTGTGTTAACTTTAAAGCCCTTTCAGTTGAACAAGGCTCAACGGGAGAGGGATGACCAGTGGCTACCAAGAATCAAGAATAACTGAATGTCTCGTGATGATGGAGGAGGTTGTTGTTATGGGGGTAGGAGTGGGGTGAGGGGAATGGGAGGTATATGGGGACCTCATATTTTTTTAATGTAACATTAAAAAATAAATAAAGACAAAAAATAAAAAGAATAACTGTCATAAGGGAAGAGTGAGGGCCCTGAGCTCTGGTTTCCAAACCAGTGTTCAATCTCTAGACTTTCCTCCCTATGAAGAGATTGAGTTATCATGGGCTGAAGACATCAGCCTGAATAGGAGTGGAATACTCTGAATGCAAGAGAAATGTACAGACACTTAACATTTAAAAAGGAAAGGAAGGAAGTGGATGTGGCTCAACCAGTTGGGCATCCACTTACCACATGGGAGGTCCTGGCTTTGGGTCCCAGGTCCTCCTAAAAAAAAAAAAGACAAGCAGACGCCCGCACCTGCTACAGTGAGAGCTAGATGCCCCCATGCCGCAGAGAGCAGATGCCTAAATGAACAGATGCCACCGGCTGGCAGATGCTGCAGCCTGCAGGGAGTGATTGCGGCTCAGGCCGTTGGGCACTCACCTCCCATGTGAGGTCCTAGGTTTGGTTCCCGGTGCCTCCAGGAGAAGGTGAGCAGAAGACAGAGAACCGTCTGGGCTGGGCGGGGGGGTGGAGGGAGGCGAGGATAAATTGAAAAAAAAAAAAGAAATGAAAGGATTGTGAAGAAAGAAAATGGCCAGGTGTTAAGTACTAAGAAAGCTAAATGGAAGAGATTAGGTTAAAAAAAAAGAAGTCTGTCATCATGTAACCAAATTTATCTGATGAAACTATCCATAAGCAATGATAACTGTCTCTTTGCCAAACAAGATTCTCAACTAAAGACCTCAATGTATGAAGAAGAGGCATCTTTACTCCCCATGATTCTCAGCCCATCCAATGTTAAAGAACAGTTGGCAACATTGCAATGAGAGGCAAACTTCTGTTGCACCACCTTCTAGCCTTTCCTTGTAGGGCTCACCCTCCTTCCTTCACTTTTCTTCATTCCCTTATTGATATCCTCATTATGACTCTTAATGCTGCTGTGGGAAGGTTGGTCTAGATGACCTTCCAGGTCCCTTCTAGTCCTCTGAGTCAACAATGCACTTCTTCTGCTTCCATGTATTTTTTTCCTTTCTTTCTTTTTATTCTCTCCCTTTTATTGGGATCTGAGGTTCAGGGAATAATGTAAGGATAAGCAATGGGAGCAGGGACAATGCACCTGACAGCTTAACAGTATTCCAATGGCTCAGCTATTTACCGAGTACTTAAAGATAAAACCATAGAATCTGCCTTTGCAGAGCTCACAGATCAAAAGTGGCAGCTCTGTGTCTTTACATGCTCAATAGTAATTGCTGCCTGGTATCAATACCTTTAGGTGCTGGATATAACTCTAAACATGTGACATTCATTAAGTTATTAAATCCTCATAACATTCTAACGAGGCTGTTTTCATCCCCATTTCACAGGTGAGGAAGTGGAAGCCAAGGGATTAAATAATTTATCAAAGTCACTCAGCTTGTAAGTGATACACTGAGATTCAAAAGTGTTACTTGGGCTATGTATGGCAGGGGAAGCATAGAGAGATTGAGAAATGAGGGGTTTTGGTTGTTTTTATTATTATTATTATTATTATTGGAATAATGAAAGTGCTCTAAGAATGACTGAAGTGATGAATCACAAATATATGATTACACAGAATACCATAAAGCATAAAACCATTGGATGGATTTTTGCTTTATTAATACTTATTAATCAAATTGATATGTTAAGAAAAAAAAAAGTGCTGCTTGGAAGCACCTGACACACTATCTCCAGGAGTCCCCTTTCTGCATCATCCAACATCCAACATGTACTGCCTCAAGACTGACCATAAGAGGAGGTCCCCAGATTCATCTCACGCCTATTTCAATGCTAATCTAGAGGGTTCATGCTTGGGAACCTCTACTATGAGCCCATTCTCACCATGTCAGCTGTGACCCAGCCTGCTTTAACATGTCTATTGTCTTACCTGCCTGAACCTGCAGGTGACCTGGGATCCTCCTTCTCTTCCCCATTCCCACCAATCTATCCACAGTTCTAACTGCATTATACCTTCCCAGCAATGAGGTATTACCCTCAACTGACTGCACATGTCCCTAACCCCTGGGATTCTTACCTGTGTGGCTTGTCCTCTTTTTAAACCAAACAAAAAGGAGCATGAATCTCCTTCCAGGCAAAAGTCCTGCTCTGTGGAATCTGTCCCCCAGTCCTAGGCATGGTGTCTTCCTTTCCACTTATAGTCCAATATAATCCCACTAGTATTCTACACTAATTTGGATTTTTTTTTAAAGATTTACTTATTTATTTTTCCCCTTCTCCTTCCCCTTTCCCTGCCCTGATGTTTTTGCTGTCTGTGTCCATTCACTGTGTGATCTTCTGTATCTATTTCTCTTTTTGTCTTTTCTTCTCATCTTTCTCCTCTAGGATTTCCCAGTATTCGATCCTGGGGACCTCTGATGTAGAGAGAGGTTCCCTGTCAACCACACCACCTCAGTTCCTGGTCTCTGCTGCACTTCACCTTGACTCTCCCCTTTGTCTATCTTTTGTGCATCATCATCTTGCTGGGTGACTCACTTGCACGGACACTGGCTCACCGCCCAGGCACTCAGCTTGCTGCACAGCCACGTGGCTCACTGTGCAGGCATGCTTTCTCTTCTTCTTTTTCACCAGGAGGCCCCAGGGATTGAACCCGGGTCCTCCCATATGCATATGGTGGGCAGAGGCCTTATCACTTGAGCCACATCCGCTTTTCTAATTTGGAATTTAAAATCACTGGTTTTTAGCCCTAAAGTAAAACTATGGGCTATAGTTAATAGTATAATTGTAATAATTTTATTTCATCAGTTGTAATAAAATTATCCTTTAAATGCAAAATGTTGATAATAAGGAATACTGTGTGAGAGGAGGGTATATGGAAATTCTCTACTTCCTGCATGATTTTTCTATAAGCCTACAACTGCGCAAATGAAAAAAAAATCACAAGCTTTGGACTCATCTGATGTCTAGCTTAAATTTTTTTAAAAGCAGAGATTATACAAAGTATTCATGTAATCAGGATTTTGGGATAGAAGAGGGCAGAAATGTTTTCACATAAGTATTATGGGCATTACAAATCCTATTATAATATTAAGTTTTACTTTCTCTAACAATACATTTTTTTTCCAGTTTGGAGATTACAATTATTTGAAAATAATAAAATAATATTAAAAATTACAATTCAGACCTTTTTTTAAAAAGATTAATTCCCCTATTCATGCAGTCCCCCAAGCCTGTTTTCCCCACTCCATCCAGGTACCCAACATTGTGGAATTTGTATGTGTGGGACCAGGTACCCTGTGAATACTCAGTAAATATTAATTGACTATCTGAATGGATTAATTTATCAGCTTCTGGTATAAGTGCTTTTGCTGTTTCTCAAATTCAGACCATCTCCTCTCTTTTTACTAAACTGGGCATTCATGCATTCAATTCAAACAGTTGTGTACTTAGGACTGCTTTGGCCTCCATAAATGCCCAGTGTGGTAAGGGTGCAAGACAGGACGAGAACAAGTGCTAAGACGAGGACCACCGCAATGCAGAAATGGAAAGAATGTGGGCCCTGACCTCAGCAGACCTGGGTTCAAAGCCTGCCTACTCTGTAAAATTGGGTAAAATTGGGTATGGGCATTATTTTAGTTTGCCAGAAATGGGTTGGCTTTTAAAAGGAATATATTAGGTTAAAAGCTTATAGTACTGAGGCTGCAAAAATGTCCGAATCAGGGCATCAGAGATGCTGTCTCACCAAAGGTTGGTTGCAAGGGATCTTGGGCTCTTTCCACGCAGCAAGACACAATGGTGGCTCTCAGGTCTGAGTCTCCACTCCAGGCTCACTTTCTCCCTGAGCTCAGCTCCGGAGAATCAGGCACATGACTCCTGTCTCCCCTCTTCTCCAGGCCCCGTCTCTTTCAGCCTCTGGGGGCCTCTTTCCATGCCTCTGTGCTCCACCAATTCCAGCCTCTGGGACCTCTCTCTCTGTCTCTCTGGGTTTCTGTGTCTCCACCACTATTTTCTGTGCCTCTGTTTTCTGTCCTCTGTTTATAAAAGACTCCAGCCAGAGGACCAAGACCCCCCCGCCCCCCGTCATGCCACACTGAAGCAATCCAACCAAAGGGTCCCACACCGACAGGAATGGATCAGCAACAAGAACACAATCTTTCCTGGAGTCCACAAAAAGCTTCAAACTGCCACAGACACCCAGGTCACAGGTTTGTTAATAACAGTGAACGTTTTGGGGTGCTGCTATGTGCTGAGGGCTCTGACCTGTTCAAGCCTGCCCATTGCCCTAAGTAGAAGGGAAGAGTGGCTTGGAGGGGCCGAACAAGTTGCCCCGCCTGAGTTCTCAGCTAGTGGGGGTCGGAGCTGGAATTTGAACACACTCCCTTACAATATCTGGTTTGTGATTGTGTCCATGAGAATTAAAATCTAGTCAGTTCCTTTCCCATTAAGTGTTTAATATGTTAGTTTCCCTCCACCTGTGTCAGGGAGAAGGTTCCAGGTGTGGAAATTGGTCCCATTACTGAAGGCTGCTTTCTCAGGGCAATGGCCATGCAGAACCTCAGAGATATCACTGGCCCAGGAAGGATGAGGATTCTGCTTCCCCATGAGGGGACCTGGGAGTGCGGAAGGGAAAGGAAGTGCAGCCAGATCAGCCCTTAGCCTCTCTGCAAGGACAGCAGGTAAATTGTGAAAAGGATTCTCTCCATGTCGGTACAGCTCTTCTGATGTTTTTTTCTTCTCTGGCTGCAGTTTGGATTGGTTTCATCTTACTTTCACAGCAAGTGCTCTTTTTTAAAAGTGCCATCCTTATTTCTGCTGAACTAAGCAGGAGAACAGAGTTTGTCCCACCCAGGCTGTTTCCAGGAAAGGACTGAAGTGTCCTTTAAGTTGGATGTGGTAATGGCAGCTGGAGAATTGGGGTAACCCAGAGAAACTGGGCAAATGGGGGGAGAACATGGAAGGCGAGTCAGAGAAGCCGTGATGGCTCATCTCTTACTGTGGGGAGTCCATCATCATCTCTTCCCAGAAGCTTCTTTCAGTTCTCCACAAAAGGCAGTCAGTGCCCCAGGAGTTTAGGCATGGAGCTATCCCAGTGCCTTTGAGTAGAAGGAAAGCACTAAATGGAAGCAGAGTGGTACAGAAAGACACGTTACAAAGCTTCAGTGTCAAGGAGACCTGGCCTCATATCCTGACTCTAGAACTTACCACCTGTGAGATTTGACCATGTTCCTTACCCTCTCTGTGTGTTCTCAGGTTTAATGGTGATGATAGACAGACCTCACAGGGGAGCTGAACAACCAATGAAATCATGCCCAAAAAAGGGCCTGCTGCAGAGTAGGTGACTGTCAAGGGCCTGGAGAAAGATGCAAGACTCAGGTGGCAACCCCAACAAGTGGCAGAATTTGGCTTTACTGCATCCTATTCAAAATTTGGCTGAGACTTTCTGACCCTCCTAAGGAAATGTGTGTATTAGTCAGCCCACGGGGTGCTGATGCAAAATATGAGAAATCTGCTGGCTTTTATAAAAGGTATTTATTTGGGTTAGAAGCTTACAGTTACTAGACCATAAAGCATACATTACTTCCTTCATCAAAGTCTATTGCCATGTTTTGGGACAAGATGGTTACAGAATCTGCTAAGAGTTCAGGCTTCCTGGGTTCCTCTCTTCCTGGGTCTTGCTTCTCTCCAGGCTCAGGGTTCCTCTCTTCCCAGGACTTGCTTCTCTGTGAGCCCAGGGTTCCTCTCTTCCCAGGGCTGGCTTCTCTTTCCTCTGTGTGCTTACTTCCCAGGGCTCCAGCTCAAAACTCCAGCATCAAAACTTCAACAGCAAACTCCAACTCTGTCCTTTGCCATGTCTTTTATCTGTGAGTCCCCACCCACCAAGGGACAGGGACTCAATACCTCCCTGACATGGCCCAGTCAAAGCCCTAATCATAATTTAATCATGCCTAGATACACACCCAGTTTATAAACATAATCCAATATCTATTTTTGGAATTCATAACCATATCAAACTGCTACAATGTGTGATAATGATAACTCTAATGACCACTAAAGTTAGTCCCTTTGGGGAAAAGAAAAAGAAGCCACAAAAGAATCTATTATCAGGAAGGGTAAAAATGGAAAGGAAGATTTTAGAAGATTAAACCCATGGCAAATCTAGAAAATATTCTTGAGTACTCAACCTAAGATCTATATTTACTCTTTAAAAAAAAAGTCCGGATGTCTGGGATAGGAAAAAATTCATCTTGTCTGTTGACTAAGTAAGATGTTTATAATAAGAATAAGAAGAACATTTTTAAAGAAATGTGATAAAAGTAAGATAAAAAAGGAAATCCTACACATGACTCCCAACTTTTAAACTAGATATATTCCAAAAAGTCATCTGCAAAGTGATTTATAAGTCTATAGATATAAATCACAATAAATGTTTTAAATAAAATGAAAATTCAGATCCTAACAGACGGACATGACCCAATGCCAATTCCACATGCAAGAAGAATGAAGATGGCTCTTCCCAGGCCTAGAGAAGGGAGTGGCTGCAGATGAAATGTGGTCCTAGTGAACCCCAAGCCCAAGCTTTTGAGGCCAGAGACTTCTGTTTCTTTCTTGGATCCTTTGTGCTGTCATAGCATTAAAGTTCAAAGGGGTGTTGACCTTAGGAGTCCCAGCATTTCCCATTATGCTTTCTGTAGGGTTCATCCCATTGTTTCCCTTTCCTGGGGTGTTCCCTACGCAGCTCATCTAGCATAGCAGGTAGCCAGTTAGACAATTCATATTTATTGAGAACCTAGCTTTAACCAACTGGTTAAAGTGCCAGCCTTAACCAATACTTTAAAGTTGGACCGTCTTAAAAAGAAAATTGTAGATGGTAATATGGTCATCTCCCAATCATCTCTAGTCTTTTCTTTCTTCAATTATGAGGCAGTTACGGGACTTGGATTGGTCAACCCTTCCTTCAGCTCTCAAAATGGACTTTGGTTGGTTTAAGTGAATTAGTAAAGCCCATCACCCTGGCCATGGTGATTGGTTTGGGATTGAGTCCACGCATAATTCTGCGTGAAACATGTTCATGGGAGGTGAACTAGGAAGCACAGCCTCAGACATCTTACACTGGAAGAAATCTTGTCTAAGGTTAACACTGTGGACATCAGATTCCTTGATGACATGGTCCAAGCTCTGGGTCAGCTGTCTGAGGCCAACCCTAATGGCTTGAGTTACCAGCAAATGCTCTTTATTGTTTGAACCCCTTTGAATTGGGTCTTCTGCTTTCATCCCAATTGCCATAGGCATCTCAGGATGCATATTCCCAGCAGAGCAGTTCAACTACAGGTCCACCCTTACCCGTGAGCATGACTCAGCCTAAAGCATGACTCAGTCTCTTCTCCACCCCGCCTGGATCAACCCCCAGGAAATCCACTCCTCCCATAACTGCAGTCTTGACAGCTGCCACGTGCCACCAAAATGATCTTGCCAGCTGCCTTTGGGGCTCTCTCAGACTGGCAACATCACCTAAATAAATGAGGAAGAAGAAAAGAAGGAAAGGAAAGGTGAGAGGCAGCGTGTGACGAGCAGTAGTCCTCATCCATTTCCACCAGAACAGTGAAGAGTGGAAACAAACCCACCAAAAGTTCTGGGGGCATGGCCAGAAAGGTCCACGTGTCAAAAGATTTGAAATCTTGTACTTTATCACAAAAGTCATGCAAATTCTTCATTCTCCTTGTGCCTTTACATGTTTTTATATAAGAATGTTTCTCCAAAAATCTTTGAGAAGGGCCATTTTTATCCCAAATCTTTGAAATAACCTCTTTTTCCCACCCTTACTACCCTGAGTATGAGAAAGAGCTCTGGACTTGGAGTTTTTAAATCTGGGTTCTCTTTCTGATTCCATCCCTTCCTAGTCATATGACCTTGGAAAAACACTAACCTTCTTTAAGATGCTCTTTCCTCATGAGTAGAAAGGGGATGACACTTGTTTGACTTTATCACAGGGTTGTCAAGGTCCAAGGAGTTAACGTAAGATCAAGTTCTTGGGGAAACAGGAAACCCCAAACCTGTGGCCTTGTAGTGTAGAGTCAGTATTACCCAAAGCCCACTTTGGAAGTCTCCCCAGCTCAGACTAATCCATCCTTTGACTGACTTTTCCTGTTCATTTTGATACTGTTTTGTCCAGTGTGCACCTGTGGTAGGAAGATAAATATAGGAAGCAAAGAATAAGGAAGGGCTCTACATTATAGTTCCTCTCATTTCTGCATCTCCCACATTTATTTTGGGATCTCAACCTTCCCCACTCAGGGGAATTCTGAGCCTGTATCCCTCTCACGCGTTTTCTGAACAAATCACCTAAGCCATAGGTTATCACAGGAAAGGCATTTTGGCTCCATTTGCAGTGCTAGCTCTGACTTGTTGGTAGTGGTTGCCCTGAACACTGTATCAAGAGGTTAAAAAAGAAAAAAAAGACTCAATGGGAAAGATTATGGAAATCCATAGAAATGTCTGCCACAGGCATGGGAATTGAGAATGGCAGCACATGTACCATCACTGGCCTTCCTGGTTTGGAGGCTCAAGATGACCTGACTCTGAAAAATGAAGCAAATATTGAAAGCTGAAAGGTTTTCAGAAAAATCTCAAATGAGAGGATTTCCATTCTGGAGTCTGGGACTCCTGGGACATTTACAAAGCCGATAATAATGGCTTATGGCTTATGTTATTTTATTGTTTGTTGAGATAAATAATTGGCATAACATAAACTTCACTATTACAGTGCATAATGCATTGGGTCTTAATATATTCACTATGCTGTCTAACTATCACTACTATTATGTCTTATTTTTAATAATAACAAAGGTTTTACTCTTTATCTGTGATAGGGTTGACTAAGCTAACTAAATGTCAACTCCATTCACTAACTCACAAACCTGGGTATATCATGCTGTTCACTGTGATTGACATTTGTTGAAATCACAGAAATTTCTGGAATGTTTTTGGTCAGACTGACCATCTAGTCTGCCAACTGAACCCGTGAGCAATTGTGGACATGAATACAAAATAAGGATCCAAGATCAGTGACTGATAGCAAGGAATAACATTTTAAAAAAAGAGAGAGAGAGAGACAGTGATAAAGAGGTTGGGAATCACTATTTTAATGAAATCTGAAGTCACTTTTCATGTTCCTGCTTCAAATTCTATAGTTCTAAGAGCTCTAAGAGTTCCAAATTTGGATGAACTCTCCATGAGTTTATTTCAAAATGCCCATTTCTATGTCAGCATGCATTACTTGAGGTTTTTAAAAAAAATAGCAAATAGCTTCCATTAAATAATTAGATACCTTAATTTTGAAATACAGGGTTTTTTTGTGGAATTCTGAAGGGTTTTTGCACTGTCAGTGCACTGCATTTAAGCTTTTAGGAATTTATTTTACCACTTTGGTGCCTTCAATGTGCTTGAAAGCAGGCTTTCTTGGGTGAAAGGTCCAGCTGGCGTTTAAAAGCTGTCAATTTACCTTCATCTGCTCTTTTGGTAACCGGGCTTCCTAGATGAGTCTAGAGTATTTGTTTGGTTTAGTCATGTCTTATTGTGCTTCAACAAAAAGCCACACAACAACAATAAAAGATGTAGTGATGAAATACTTTTGGAAGTGTCTTACTCTATGTTTTCTTTTTTTCTAGGTTTCTTTAGGGCCTATCATTTATCGCTATGTTCTGAGCTTCCCTTGCAAAAGAATTCTTGCATTTTAAGTAATAGCTACAGAGGAAGGGGCTGTGACAGTAAAGTTCCAAAGAAAAACACCTTGCAGAATGAGTGCTGGGTAGTGGGGGTTGGCCTATAGGTGGGAGATGAGTATAGAGGAGAAAACAGGTTTCCAAGTGATCCCTAAAACTGCGGGGAAATGGTTTTAGTAGTCAATACTTTTCCTGCCCTACTTTCTTTTCCTCATTCTCTTCCATTTTTCCTCCCCCTCTTTATATTTCTTTCTTCTTTCCTTTTCCCTTTGTGTTCTCTCCTGTCCCTTTTTTCCTCCCTAATTTTTCAGCTTTTCCTCTCATTTTTTCTCTCTCCCCATCCTTTCTTTTCTGCCCTCTCTTTCATTCTCTACCCTTTCTGTGAATACAGTTTTCCCGTTATGGCTTAGACAGTGTTTTCCAAAGTTTTGCCAAGTGTCCCACCATGACTTAGGTGGAAAATTAAAAAGATGGAGAGGAGGGATCTACAGTTAAATAAGCTCGGGAAACATTGTCTACCATGTGCCCCTCTTGGAGGCTCACCATGCACATCAGCAAGTGCAGGTTCTCAGAAATCCTGCTGTGAAGCTGGCTTAACTTGGCAGTTGAGTCAAGTTAGCTGTGTTCCCCAAACTTCCATGACCTCAGCATCTTTTCCCTCCAAAAAAGTTCATCTCACTCAGAACACATTTGAGGGAACTCCAAATGAGGCTGAACTTCTTGCCTGCCATCAAAATACCTCTCACTTGCCTGAGGCTTTCTGGAGGCCATTGTGTCCACTGTCTCTTTTTCCATCTGTCCACTTCACTGCCCAACATTGCAGCCACTGACTGCTCAGATTTGCAAAAGTCCACCTCTCACACTCGGTGTTTAGTACCAGCAACTAAAGGTTAGTTGCAGATTTTTTTTTCTTAACAAATTTTCAAAGATTATTTCTGGCAGAGGCACAAGCAGGGGAATGTTTTGATCCCCTGCTGGCGGTAATGTAAATTGACATAATCATTAGAGAGGGCAATTTGGCAATATGTAGCAAAAGCCTTAAAATTCTACTTTTGAGACTTTATCCTAAGAAAATAATTAAGTATGTAAGCAAAGATTTAGGTACAAGAATTTTTTTACTGGAGTGTTGTTTATAATAGCAACCACTTGGAAACAACCTTAATATCTGATAGTGCCAAGCCGGTTGGGAACACCATGGCAGATTCATCTGATAGAGCAATATGTAGCCCTTAAAAGCGAAGTTTTAGGAGAGCATTTATAGACTGAAAATAGATGGGAAAAATTAATTTTGTTGTAAGAAAATGTGCATATATATAGTGTGAGCCCATTTTTATAAAATCGGTATACCCTGAGTATGATGTATATACATATAAATATGTGAAAGTTGGAAAGACTATGCAAAAATTTAGTAGTAGTTATCTAATGAAATTCCAGCTTCTTGTTTATCTGTGCTTTCTGACTTTTATGTAAAGAGCATGTGATTTTTGTGCATTAAGAAGAAACATTAAGTTAGAAAAATTAACATAAATGGTTGGTGATTCTATACAAGTTTTGTTACCATCTGAAGTCCCAGCTTACTCCAAATAGGGTCCTGTCAACACCAACTGGGACTTTTCTGTCTCCCGGGGGGTAAGTGCTCCATGAGGAAGGTCAAAGAGAATGTCAACCTTCTTTCTGCTATCTGAGGAAATCTGGATATAAGAGTTGGTTTCTAGGTCATGATGCTGCAATTTACTGAGAAAAAAAAAATCAACACACCCCACCATCTATTTATTTAATATTAAAAATAATATTTCACTGAGTTTGGTTGGCGTCAGCTTGAGCAGTTACTCACACAGGAATTCAAACAAAAGCAGCACTGGCCTCGAGCCAGTGGGCTGGGTGCTGGGTGGTCCATGTCCGTCCTTAGCTCCTAGGCTGTTTTCAGACCTGCTTTGGGTTGGGAAGATGATGTATTCATTTATTTATCAGAAATGTTTTAACAGGAAATGCTAATAGTTTGCATTTAGGGAGAACTGCACTGGAGACAGCTGGAGGAACCCAGCAGACGTTTTTGGGGAAGAATTTGCCTCTTCTAGCCCAGGGACAGGATCAAAGTCTGTTGGAAGAGTATACCCTGGAGCCCAGATCACCCAGTTAGCCCAAAAGATCCTGGTCACTTTGCTTCAGGCCAGAAGAGGAAGGAGCAGGTCTATTTTTATTGGTTTGTTTTCATTTCCCCTGATTCTCATCTCTGTTGCCTACTGTTTCTTAGAAACATAAGGTGTGTTTTTGATGTGACTGTGAACGCATAGGTTGCCTCTGCTGGAAGTGAACAGGCCCTGAGTGTACAAACCTCCAGATGGGGGTGTGTGAGCCAAAGTGTAAGCAAGCATGTGTGTAACTCGAACCCATTTTCCATGTGACTGTGGGCTGGTGGAGTCATGTGCAAGTTCAGAGGTTATGTGTGCATATCCTTCACGTGTATGAGGATAAGTGAAAGACAAGTGCTTGCAGGTGATTTCAGGCATGGCCTCAAGCTCCAGGGTGCATTCCGATGGTGGATTACACTCATGGGTCATGAAATCCAGTACAGATGTATATGTGTAAGAGGAGCCTGAGCAGGTCTGTGTATTTTTTAAAATACTTTTCCAGCTATTTGGGAAGAGTGTGGAACTTGACTCATGGGGGAAGGGCATGATTACAGAGCTCTGAGGAATGGGATCCAATGTCCAACCCAGTCTGGCATGACAAAAGGACTTTTCCTGTGATTCCAGATAACAATGGAGGTGAAGCCAGACCTTGGAAACCAGTCAAGATGCCCAGAGATAAACCCTGAGGCAGCAAGAACACTATCAATGAAAAGAAGCTGACCCTTTGCCTTTTGGAGTCACAGAATTCCCACAAGTTCTTCCTGCTCATCAGCTCTGGCAGGCCTTGCCAACACAGCCCGTCTTTAATACTACTCCATAAACAGCCTTGAGGGTGCTGGGAGCAGCACGAGGGGCCGGCTGTGCTGGAAGTCAGGGCATCTCCACAACAGCACTTCAAAATACGGTATGCCCTCTGCCATTTTCTTCCAGAGGTTAACCTTCCCTTCACGTTCACAAAGTTTTGTCAGTTTTCCTCTGACTGTGATCTGCAGCTGCTTAAGCCCCTAAATGGGTTCCTCTAACAGTGCACTCAACCTATTACTTACCAGAAATACGGTGTTCTAAAGTCTGAACCAGGGACCTTTGCAAAAAGCCTTGGGGTTGAGAGGCAAGTAGTATCAAGACAGGGGTAGTAGAGGGCTAGGGGCGAGGGGAAGGGAAGTCGAGTGACAGAAGAAGAGGGACAGAGATTTTGTCTATGACAGTAAATTAGAGGGAAGTAGGAGGTTAGGGATTCATTACATGCCTTGTTTAAGGTCACAAAATGAATTAATCTTTTTGAGCCTCGGTTTTCTCAGAAAAATTAGAACAATGGAGTTTCTGGCTTTCAAGTCCAATGAACTAGGACTTAACAACTGCTTTTCCATACAACCTAAAAACTACTACCCTAGCATCACATAGGCCACTAAAACAATAGCTCTCAAACTTGTTCTCTGTTAAATCATTTGGAAGCTTTAAATAATAATAGTGTATGAACCCTACCTCCAGAGATTCTGATGGAATTGTTCTGGATGAAGCCTGGATGCCAGGATTTCTGTCTCTTTTCTGCGATCCTTTTATTTCTACCCTGAAATGTAGAAATTTTCTAAGAGTCTGTTCTTAACCCTTTTCTTTATTTTTTCTCTTCTTGTTCATTCCCACTCCTTCAGCTATCACTTCTTTGGGGATAATGCCCAAATCCATCTAAATCCCTGGCTTATTCAGTGTTCTTTTATCTATCTTTATCTGGCATGATGCTCCAATTCTATACATGTTTACTCCCAAATTCAACAATTTGCCCTCAAAACTCTTCCACTTCCTGGCTTCTCTATTTCTGCGAGGTAACCTCCATTATCCTATCGCCTAGGCTCAAAGCTGTAGTGTTACCTTTGTGTGATGACTAAAAAAACTTATTAATATGTGAGAGTTCCCAACTTCCTACCACCTACCCATAAGAAAGTATTGTCTTTGACAGCTTGGCTATGCCTTCCCTCTAAGGAGGGTTCTGTCTTTTTCAGGGTGGTTCCTAGGATTTGTGATTCAATGGGTAAACCTGAAGAGGGAGGAGGAAAGGAGGAAGGGACCAAGATGCAAGGACGTCATGGGCTGGGGCTTTGAAAAAGCTTCAGGATAGGAGACATGGAAAGTGAGTGGTTAAGAGAGTGAGAAGCTCCAGAGATGTTGACATGTGAGAGAACTGCTGAGGAGAGGAAACAGAAGTTTAGGAATTGTTCCCCAAGGCTTGAATTGTATACTTATTAACGTTCTGAGAACACAGCAGGTAACATTTTGAATTGATTTTAAAACACTTTTTGTTGCTAGACTGGGTTTTTCAGTTCATCATTGCTCTAAGACTGGGCCATATGGATGTTCTGTTTACATTTTGGTTATAAATGACACTTTCTCCCTCAAATGCCATATGTAAATAGTTGCCAAACCCTGTAAAAATATTCCCTTCCAGCCTTATCCTTCTCTACTGCCTAGAAAGCACCAGATACTCCAGTGAAACCACCTACTCTTCTCTAAGCATATCTCAAACATCTTTTCTTTGTACTTCTGCTCATTCTGTTTCCTACAACCAGAATCACTGTTTATTTCCATTGTGTGAAATTCTTTCTATGCTTCAAATCCAGGTCAGATTCCACCTTCTCAAGGTGGCCTTCCCTGTTGGTGCTCTATACGTTCTATGCCCCTTCCTGCCCTGGCTCATGCAATTCTCCATAGCAATAATAATACTAATAATGATATCAACACCTGACATTTATATTGAGCTCACTATGTCCAGACATTGTATTATGTGTTTTGCACATATTATTTCATTTAATTCTTGCAACAACCCTACAAGGTGGTGCTGTGGAGTCTGAGACAGGGAGGTTAAGTGACTTCCCCAAGATTACACAGTTAATACTTATCACAGGTAGGATTTAAATCCAGGCTCCACAGCCTGCACTTTTTTCTATAGGGCACTTACACTCTTATACCTCAGTTCATGCCTGAAATATTCTTATCATTCCTCTTTGTCTATAGGCAGTTTTCATTAGTTACTGTTTCACAGTTTGTACATCCCTCCTTCCACACTGTGAATAAATTATTCTGCTTCACCATTATTAAATCCACATATTGCTTAATAGTTTCCACAGGACTAAAGAGACCCACAGGTTCTATGGTCATGGCAGATGGAGTTCACTGCCATGTCAGTTGGCCCTTCTCTGGAGTTGGTGTTTCTGCATGATAGAGCTGGACTCAGATGGGATCTCTTTTCACAAGCCTTTCCTGCTACTTTACTGGAATTGTAGTTGGTGCTGGGGTTTAAGATATATCTAGGAGATCTGAATCTCTGGACTGACAATATGATAGCCAGGCCCTGAGCCTCAACAGACTTCAGCTCCTACAGTCTGGTTTATTGGACTTACTCCACTCAGCTAACATGGAGTTGAAGAATGTCAACCACCACACCATGATGCCTAGAGTGCCTACAACTGAAAGCAGGAGGATTGCATCCAGTATCCATGTGGAATCTAAGCCCCCTCTTGACATAGATGAGGAATGGACACAACCAAGCCAAGGTCCAAAGGAAGGAGGAATACAGTAAGGATTAGAGTGGACTTAATGATATTCTATTCATGAACTATTGTGGTTAGTAATCGAGAAAATGTGGCATTGGTGTGGAAAAAGTGGCCATGGTGGCTGCTGGGTGTGGAGAATGGGAGGAAGAGATGAGATGTGGAGGCATTTTCGGGACTTGGAGTTGTCCTGGGTGGTGCTGCAGGGACAATTACCAGACATTGTATGTCCTCCCATGGCCCACTGGATGGAACGTGGGAGAGTGTGGGCTATGGTGTGGAACACAGGACATGGGGTGCAGCGATGCCCAGAGATGTACTCACCAGATGCAATGGATGTGTCATGATGAAGGAGGAGAGTGTTGCTGTGGGGGGAGTGGTGGGGTGGGGGAGGTGGGGGTAAATGGGGACCTCATATTTTTTTAATGTAATATTTTTTTAAAAATGAATTTTTAAAAAAAGAAAAAAAATAGTTTCCACAGTTACCCAAATACATAGAAGACATCAGCATGTGCATGATCAGGATTTTGGCTTAGAGACCCTCTTTAAGTTGAAGTCTTCAGAGACACTTCATCTAAGAGCAAAGGAGCATTTGTTTGTAAATCTTACCTTTGAGTTTCATCATCTTCCTTATAATGTCTTTGACGTATCAGTGGTAAAGCAAACCATAGAATGGTCATACTTGAGTGAGACCAAGATTTAATGCTGCTGCTCTCGTTCAAGTGGTTATACCTAAGACTAGAGTTGTGTTTTGCCACAGTGATATCATGCAGCTTGGTTCATATTCAGAAGCAGTTCTGTTCTGACATCTTGAAGTGAGCAATGGGATGTGCTTTTTAAATAAAGGGCAATTCACTTGGTCAGAAATAGTTTCAGAAGTTCATGGTTTTGTTTTTGAGAAATTCATAAATCAATTATTTTGATTCCATAAAATACAAAAATAATTTTTAGGGTAAAAGCATGCTTCAAAATTTAAATACAGAATTCTACTTTAGCCAAGATGGAGTATCAGGAACTTGATTTACTCTACCCTCTGAAATTACCAAAAAATAGACAAAATTTATGAAACAACAATTTGAAAGACACTGGCTGTCAGGCAAAGAAGGACAATGATCCCTGAGAGATGGGAAACAAATTAATCAGCTCCTACAATTGCCCCAGCTTATTGCCTTGAGAGGATTTCTAGGCCATTCAGGGAGGGGGAGCCCAGTTTCCAGAAAACTCTGTGAGATGAGAATACTGAGATGACAGACCAGCACTGCTAAAGTTTTTAGGACAAAGGACAAGAGAAGAGAGAACTGCACAGGCACACAGAGATCTAAAGATCTGCAAAGGGTTCCCACTTGAGTTTCAGCTAGAGACTGATGTAAGGAAACTACCTGAGGCTGTGGAAAGAACCATTCAGAAGGATTAGAGGTTACAGTACCTGGAGCTCACACAGGACTGAGAATAGTGTCTCTTCTCACCAGCCAGACTTGAAAACCTCACTTTCACAAGAGTAGAGAACTCAGAAGGTATTGCCCCAGCAGTTTAGAATAATTAGTCCTAGACTTACTAACAAATCTTAAAAACAAGACCTAAAAGGATCAAACTGTTCCAAGTAACTTAACTAAATCCTAGAACTAAGCTCAAGAGTATTTACAGGAATACAGAACTATCCAGCATCCACAAAATAAAATTCAAATATCCATAATCTAATTTTAAAAACTACCTGGATTAAAGCAGGAATGTATAATCCATAGTGAAGAGATAAAATAATCAATTTCAACTAACACAGAATACACACAGATGTTAAATTTAGCAGAGAAGGCATTAAAATAGTTAATATAACCATACTCCATATGTTCCAAAAGTTAAGTAGATACATGAAAGATATATTTTAAGTGACCCAAATCACATTTGTAAACATTAAAACAACAATGGAGGGAAGTGGATGTGGCTCAAGTGATTGGGCTTCCGCCTACCACATGGGAGGTCCTGGGTTCAGTTTCCGGGACCTCCTGGAGAAGGTGAGCTGGTGCAACGAGCAGGCATGGCAAACTGATGCAACATGATGATGCAACAAAGATACGCAAAGAGGAGAGACAATGAGAGACACACAACAAACCAGGAAGTTGTGGTGGTTCAAGTGATCTAGTGCCTGTCTTCAACATGGGAGGTCCCGGGTTCAGTTCCCAGTGCCTCTTAAAGAGAACATGAGCAGACACAGAGAACACACAGCAAATGGACACAGAAAGCAGACAGCAACAACAAACAATGAGGGGTGGGTGGGAATAAATAAATAAAATAAATCTTAAAAAAAACAACAACAGTGGATGAAATGAATAATACACTTGGGGGGATTAACGGCAAATCAGACATAACCCAAGAAAAGATTAGTGACCTTGAAGATATAGCAAATAACTATTCCAATGAAAAAGACAGAAAAGGTAGTAATTAAAACAAAAACAGCACCTGTAGCAGTTTGATGTCATTATGAATTCCAAAAATAGATATTGGATTATGTTTGTAAACTGATCTGTACCTGGGTGTGATTAAACTATGATTAGGGCTTTGACTGGTCCACATTAGTAGGGTGTTGAGTCCCTGCCCCTCAGACAAAGTTGGAGTTTTTGATGCTGGATTTCTGATCCTGGAGGCCAGGAAGTAAACACACAGGAGAAGAACACAGAGGAATAGAAACTGCTCGATAGACACAGCAGAAACCCTGGGGCGAGAGACAGAGTCTGCAGCTGGCCTTGAGGAGAGAGGCAAATCCTAGAGAGCCTATAATCTACAGCTGACCTTATGAAGAAAATAGAGGAACTGAGCCCAAAAAGAAATGAACCCTGGAAAGAGAGGAACCCAGGAAGCCTGAACCCTAGCAGACGTTGGCAGCCATCTTGCTCGAACATGTGAAAATAGACTTTGGTGGGGGAAGTAACTTACTTTATGGCCTGGTATCTGTAAACTCCTACCCCAAATAAATACCCTTTATAAAAACCAACAGATTTCTGGCATTTTGCATCAACACCCCTTTGGCTGACTAATACAACATCCATGAGCTCTGGGACAATATCAAGCAGCCTAATATATTTATAATTGGAGAACCATAAGGAAAGGAGAAGGGGAGAGCCTAAAATACATTAAATAAATAATGGCCAAATCTTTTTAAATATTATGAAAACCCACAGATCCCAGAAACTCAATGAATCCCAAGCACAAGGCACATAAAAGCACACCAAGGTATATCATAAACAAATTGTCCAAAAACAGTGATAAAGTATTAAAAGCAGTCAGGGAAAATAGATGCATTATACACAGAGGAACAAGGTAAAGTTGACAGCAGTTTTCTTGTTGGAAAAAATGCAAATGAGAAGACAGTGGAGCAAGCAACATTTTTAAAAATATTTAAAGAAAAACAGTCAATTAAAAATTATTTGTTTTTGTTTTTGTTTTTGTTTTTGTTTTGAGGGCAGAGGGCGCCAAAGGCCGACAGGTTCATTAGGCCACGGCAAGGCCTTCGGCGGTTGGACTTGGCCACACGGTCCAGCTCGTCCTTCTTGATGGCGTAGGAGTTGGAGGAGCCCTTGGCTGCGTTGATGAGCTCGTCTGCCAGGCACTCAGCAATGGTCTTGATGTTCCGGAAGGCAGCCTCACCGGCGCCTGTGCACAGCAGCCTGATGGCCTGGGTCATGCGACGCAGCGGGGACACGTCCACGGCCTGCCGCCGGACTGTGCCAGCTCGCCCAATGCTGTTGAGTCCTCCCGGGGGCACTGTTGAGAATGGCATTCACGAGGACCTGCAGGGGGTTCTCGCCCGTGAGCAGGTGGATGATCTCGAAGGCGTGCGTGACGATGCGCACCGTCAGGAGCTTGCCGTTGCCGCGGCCGCGCATCGTCATGGAGTTGGCGAGGCGGCCCACGATGGCGCATTGCGGCCCACGATGGCGCATTGCGCCTGCCGAAGCGCTTGGCCGCATAGCGCCCTGCGCTGTGGGGCAGGTACTTGGCATACTTCTCCTTCACCGCAATGTAGTCCTGCAGGGAAATGTCATTGATCTGCACGTCATTTGTGCTCCACTTCCCCAAGAGCTTAATGTCAGGGGTCTCCGCCACGGCAGGCGCAGCCGTCTCCCGCTCAGTCATCCTACAGCCATAGCCGGAAGCTTCAGACGCTGGGCGAACACCACGCGCTACCCTAGCAGAGACAGGAAGAGCAATTAAAAATTCTATGTCCAGCAAAAATATTTTTCTAAATAAAAAACTGAAAGAATTCATCACCAGAAGACCTATACTACAAGAATTATTAAAGGATTTCCTTCAGGCAGAGGAAACATGGTAATGGATGGAAATATAGATTTATACAAAGGAATAAAGAAAGCTGGTAAAAGTAAGTACATAGGTAAATACATGATTTCTTCTTATTTAAACTTTAGTGGAAGATATTTGACTGTTTAAACAAAAATAATAACAATGTAGGAGGGGTTGTAACATATGTAAATGTAAATGAATAACAATAAAGCGTTCAAAGGTCAGTAGGAGATATGGAAGTATGCTATAGTATGGTTCTTCTACCATACATGGAGTAGTATAATATCACTCAAATGTAGACTGCATTATATTAGAAATGCATACTATAAACACTTAAGCAACCACTGAAGTAAAACAAAGAGTTATAGGTAGTAAACTAACAATGGAGACAAACTGCAATCACAAAATTTTACTTAAGGCAAAACAAGGCAGAAAAAAGAGGAAAGAGAGTATAAAGAACAGATGTGACAAATAGAAAGCAAATAGCAAGATAATAAAGTTAAACTTAACTACATAAAAAACAACAATAAATATAAAGGCCTAAATGCCTCAACTAAAAACCAGAGATTGTCAGGTTGGCTTTTTAAAAAATCAAGATCCAAATATATGCTATCTATTAGAAATGTACTTCCAATATAAAGTACAAAGGGGTAAAAGTAAAAGGATAGAAAAAGATATCTCATGCATTATCAAAAGAAATCTTTAGCAAAAGAAACCTGGAATAACTATATTAATTTAAACCAGATAGTTTTCAGAGCAAAGAATATTAATGGGGATAATAGTGTCAAGTCATCAAAAGGACATAATAATCCTAAATATTTATGCATCTAATAACAGAACTTCAAAATACAATACATTAAGCAAAAAGTGATAGAACTGCAAAGGAATTGGACAAATTCATGATTATAGTTGGCTGTTTCAATACCCCTCTTTCAACATTCATAGAATAAGTAGACAGATAATCAGTAAGGATACCAAAGATTTAAACAACGTTATCAACTAAATTGACCTAATTGACATTTTTTAGACCACCCCACCCACACAGCAGAATACACATTATTTTTCAGTGCACATGGAAGATTTAACAAGATATACTGTTCTTGGTCACAAACCAGTCTAACTAAATTTACAAGGATTCAAATCATACAAAGTATGTTCTCTGAACACAATGAAATTAAAGTAAAAATTTTAAAAAGATCTCTGGAAAATCTTCAAATGTTTGGAAATTTATGGCAACCTCTAAATAACTCATGGGTCAAGAGGAAATCAAAAGGACTACTAGAAAATATTTTTAACTGAAGGAAAGTGAAAATACAACATTATCAAAATTTGTGAGAGACTCCCTGTTAGGAAAGAAGAAAAGTCCCAAGTCAATGAGTTCAATCACCTTAAGAAACTAGAAAAAGCAGAACAAATTAAATCTAAATTAAATTAAAGAAATGGAATTAAATTAAAGATCAGAGATGAAATAGGATACAGAAAAGTAGAGAACATGAATGAACCAAAAACTGGCTTTAAAAAAATCAATTAATGGGAAGCGGACTTGGCCCAGTGGATAGGGCGTCCCTCTACCACATGGGAGGTCCGTGGTTCAAACCCCGGGCCTCCTTGACTGGTGTGGAACTGGCCCACGCGCAAGTGCTAATGCGCACAAGGAGTGCTGTGCCATGGAGGGGTGCCCCCACGTAGGACAGCCCCACACGCAAGGAGTGTGCCCCGTAAGGAGAGCCACCCAGTGCATAAAAAGTGCAGCCTGCCAGGAGTGACGCCGCACACATGGAGAGCTGATGCAACAAAAAGAGACACAGATTCCCATGCCGCTGACAACAACGGAAGTGGACAAAAGAAGAACACGCAGCAAAATGGACACAGAGAACAGACAACTGGGGCAGGGGGGAGATAGAGAAATTTTTTTAAAATTAATAAATAAAAAGATCAATTAAAATTAATAACATTTTAACCAGACTAATCAGGAAAAAATGAAGATAAAAATTACCAGTAGATTGGGAGCAGATGTAGCTCAGTGGTTGAGCACCTGCTTCCCATGTACAAGATCCCAGGTTCAATCCCTGGTACCTCCTTAAAAATAATTATCAATAGACAGTATAAGAGAGGTGACATCACTGAAAGTTCTACACATAGTGAAAGGATAATGAAGGAATATTTTTTAAAATTTATTTTTATTCTTTTTTTTTAAAGATACATAGATCATACAAAATGCTACCTTAAAAAATATAAGGGGTTCCCATATACCCCACCCCATCCCCAATCCTCCCACATCAACAACCTCTTTCATCAGGGTGGCACATTCATTGCATTTGTGAATACATTTTGGAGCACTGATGCACTGCATAGATTATAGTTTACATTTTAGTTTACACTCTCCCCCAGCCCATTCAGTGGGTTATGGCAGGAAATATAATGTCCTGCATCTGTCTCTGCAATATCATTCAGGACAACTCCAAGTCCCAAAAATGCCCCCATATCACACTTCTTTGTCCTTCTCCCTGCCCTCAGCAACTCCTGTGGCCACTATCTCCACATCAATGATACAATTTTTTCCATTGCTAGAATCACAATAATTCTATAGTAATACAGTAAGTCCACTCTAATCCATATTTTATTCCTCCATCCTGCGGACCCTGAGATGGCGATGTCCACATCACCTCTATATCTGAAGGAATATTCTGAAAAACTGTGTGCTAATAAATTTTATAACTTATATGAAACAGACATACTCCTTGAAGTCACAAACTACCAAAGTTCACTCAAGAAGATATACATGATCTGAATAGTCCTATATCTACTAAAGAAATTTAATATGTAGTAAAAAACTTTCCCATAAACTCTAAGCCCACATGGCCTCTCTAGTGAATTCTACTGAACATTTAAGAAAGAAATAATACCAATTCTATACAAGTCTTCTAGAAAATAGGGGAAAAAAAGGAAAAGGAATATGTCTCATCTCATTCTATGAGGTCAGCAATATGCTAATAACAAATAATGACATTACAAGAAAATTACAAAGATCCCTTATGAATATAGATGTAAAAATTCTAAATGGAACTACGTGAAATTGAATCCAACAATATATAAAAAGGCTAATACATAACGACCAAGTGGGATTTATACCAGGATTCAAGGTTGGTTTAACATTCAAAAATCAGTCAATGTGGGAAGCAGATGTGCCTCAAGCAATTGGGCCTCCATCTACCATACAGGAAATCCCAGTTTTGATTCCCAGTGCTTCATGGTGAAGGTAAACTGACCCACACTGCAGAGAGTTGGCGGCCCACACTACAGAAAGCAGGCGCACCAAGATGATACAACAAAGGGAAACTCAGAGGAGAGACAGTGAGAGACGCAGCAGACCAGGGAAATGAGGTGGCTCAAGCAATTGAGTGCCTCTCTCCCACATCAGAGGTCGTGGGATTGGTTCCTGGTCCCTCCTAAAGAGAAAGACTAGAAGAAAAGACAAGCAGACATGGAAGAACACACAGTGAATGAACACAGAAAGCAGATAGTGAGTGCAAACATCAAGGGGGGAGGTGAGTAAAGGTAAAAAAAATCAATGTAATTTACCATATTAATGAAGTAAAATGGAAAAACTAATCATCTCAATAGATGCAGATAAATCATTTGACAAAATGATCTATGCCTGATTTAAAAAATTTTCAACAACCTAGGAATAGACAGGAATGTCTTCAATCATATTTTAAAAAATCAGCTCTAAAAAATCTACAGCTAACATATTTAATGATGAAAGTCTGAGTGCTTTCTCTCTAAGTTCAGGAACATGACATAAATACTCTCACCACTTCCATTCATTCGTATTAGAAAGGGAGAAGTAAAACTGTTTTTATTCATAGGTGATGTGAATGTCTATGTTGAAAATCCTACAGAATCTACAAAAGTAATAGTATTCCTAATAAACAAGTTGGCACAATACAAAAGCAATATAGAAAAATCAATGGTATTTCTATATACTGACAATGAACAATCAGAAATTGAGATTAAATAAACAAGGTAATTACAATGCAATGGGGAAACGTGGCTCAATCAATTGGGCTCCCATCTACCTGGGTTCACATCCCAGGGCCTTCTTGTGAAAGCAAGCAAGCTGGCCCGCGCCTGCGGAGAACTGATGGCCCATGCCTGTGGAGAGCTGGTGCAGCAAGATGATGCAACAAAGGGAAATAAGCAGACACAGAAGAACACACAGTGAATGGACACAGAGCAGACAGCAACCGAGCCGCAAGGGGGCAGGGGCAAAATAAATAAAAAATAAATCTTGAAAAAAAAAACAGAGAGATGCAATGCTTAGGGATAGACCGGACAAAAGGTGTGAAAGAACTCTACACTGAAAACTACAAAACAGCACTGAGGGAAATTAAAGAAGACCTAAATAGAGAGATGTACCATGTTCATGCCCTGGAAGATTTGGCATTGTTAAGATGTCACTTCTCCCCAAATTGAGCTATAGATTCAATGCAATCCCAATCAAAATCCCAGCAGGCTTTTTTTGTAGAATTTGAAAATCTGTTTCTAAAATTCTTATGGAAATGGAAAGAACCTGACATAGTCAAAACAACTTGGAAAAAAGAACAAAATAGGAGGACTAATATTACCTGATTATAAAGCTACAGTAATCAAGACAGTTTATTAGAGTAAAAGGCTGACAATTAGATCAATGGAACAGAACAGAGAGTTCAGAAATAGACTTACACATGTATGGACAACTGCCTTTTGACAAAGGTATAAAGCAATACAAAAAATTAAGGATAGTTTATGCAACAAATGGTGCTGAAAAATTGGATATCTATATTTCAAAAAAATGAATCATAGATTTAAATATAAGACCTAAAACCATAAAAATTTCTAGAAGAAAATCTTTGTGACCTTGGTTTAGGCAGATTTCTTAGATGCAATCCCAAAAGGGATTCCTTTTGGTAGAGAATTTAAGCCCTTCCCTCTTGCTGGGGATTGAATCATGTTCTCCACAATAGGCAGGTTCAGGTCCCAAACCCTGGCCTTGCAGGTATGTACCCATTTATAAGTAGGTTCTCTTGAAAATATTACTGCAGTTAAGGTGTGTCCTAACCGAATCAGGTTGGACTTTAATCCAGATTACTGGATTCCTTTGTAAGTAGAATGAAATTTAGACAGAGAGAGAGAGAGAGAAGCCACAGGGAACATCCAGAAACTGAAAGTCAATGGAACCTGGTAGAGAAAGGTAAAGATGCCACCATGTGCATTGCCAAGTGAGGGAAAAGCCAAGGAACCCAAAAGATACCAACCCTGGGAAGAAGCAAGCATTCTAGCCTCTGAAACCATGGGCCAATAAATACCTGTTGTCAAGCCAATCCATTGTATGGTATTTGTTTTAGCAGCTAGGAAATTAAAACACATCTCCAGCAGATAGGCAGGTGCTCTGCTCTAATGTTCTTTAGGCTGCCCTAGATTCTGATGTTCCTTTAGAGACTAAGCCAGTGGTTCTCAACATAAAAATCATTTATGGGACTTTAAAACATATCAATGCCTGGGCCTCACCCTCAGAGACTCTGTTTTAATTAGTCTTACATGGGACCTGGGCATCAGTATTTTTAAGCTCCCCTGGTGATCCTTCTATAAACCAAGACTTAGAATCATTGGCTAACCCTGCAGGATCCCTAAATTTCTCCCTTTCTAATATTCACTCAACACATATTTGTAAATTATACTCTATTTCCCAGACTCTGAGCTAATGTGCTAGAGGTACCAAGATGAATAAGCCAAGGTCCCTGCCCTCAGTGTTGTAGCTCAAAAGTGAGTCCTGGGAAGCGGACTTGGCCCAATGGATAGGGCATCTCTCTACCACATCGGAGGTCCAAGGGTCAAACCCAGGACCTCCTGACCTGTGTGGAACTGGCCCATGCACAGTGCTGATGTGTGCAAGGAGTGCCGTGCCATGCAGGGGTGTCCCCCACATAGGGGAGCCCCATGTGCAAGGAGCGCACCCAGTAAGGAGAGCCACCCAGTCCAAAAGAAAGTGCAGCCTGCCCAGGAATGGCGCCACACACACGGAGAGCTGATGCAACAAGATGATGCAACAAAAAGAAAGAAAGATTCCCGGTGCCACTGATAAGGACAGAAGCGGTCACAGAAGAACACACAGCTAATGGACACAGAGAGCAGACAACTGAGGGGGGGAGAAGGGAGGGAGGAAAAAAAAAAGTGAGTCCTTACCTGAGGCAAACCAGAGAGTCAATTAGGTGACATCAGGATCTTCAGAAGAGAGTTTATTCGTCAAAGGCTGGCCTTGGAAGACAGGAGGGCTCTCACTCAAATCTATCTTCCTGGGTTGGAAGTGCCTAGGGTTTTTATGGGATTGAACAAAAAGGGAGGCAGGTTGTGAAGGCTGAGGGGAAGATAGTGCAATAGTGGGGAACAGGCAGATGGGCACCATGCTGACTTATATGTTGCATGACTAGAAAATGACATTTTGAGTATGATGAGTGGGTGGTTTGAGATGACAGTATTAGAGATAGTTTAATGTCTGAGTATGTACAGATTGATTATATGCTTAGTTCATTTTTTTCTTTTTTTTAATATATACTTTTTATTTATTTTTAAAAGATACTTAGAGTACATAAAATGTTACGTTAAAAAATGTAGGGATTTCCACATGTCCCACCCTCCACACCTCCCACCCATCCCCACATCAACAACTTCCTTCACTGGTGGGGCAAGTTCATTGCAATTGATGAACACATTTTGGAGCATTGCCACTAAGCATGAATTATAGTTTACGTTATAATTTACACTCTTTCCCATTCTGCTTAGTTCATCTGAAGTTTGAGGTTTAGGCTCTTGGGCATGTCAGGTGGGCTAACTCTGATTAGAACTGACTTGGTTAGTGCTGGGCTGGTTCATGTTATTTCATTAATAAACATTGAGGGCTATATACAGGAATGTCAGACTTCAGTGTTGCAAAACAGTATAAGATGATATATAGTGCTGGCCAGTTATGAGTTGTTTCTTTACTGTTCAGTTAAAAGGTAAAGATTATGCAGTTTACAAAACATAGCATCAGCATCAAAGAAACAAAACATCTGGGTTACAGTTCAGTGAGTAACAACAGTTACAGATATTCGCTTCTGACTATTTTTAAAGTTTAACATACATCAAGGCTATATTGCAATATGTCAGATATTAGGTGCCTAAAATACAATTTAATGGGCTAAAACATAGTTGTTAACTTATGGTCGGTTTAATCAGGAAACATATGGTCTAATGGGAGAGACAGACAAGTCTAGACACAACTTCAATATCTCTGATAACTGCTACAACAGAGGCAGTTCATTCACTAAATAAATACTTGAGAATTTACAGGTTCTAGGTACTGGAAATATAACAATGAGCAAGATAAGCACAATCCCTATATTAATTGAGCTCATGTCCAATGGGAACACTGAGTCCTAATAGGACTTGGAAGACAGCCAACTAATCAAAATTGAAAAAGGCCTCCCTAGGTCCTGAAACTTCAGCTGAATCTTGTAGCATCATATGATCCATGCGCAAGAAGATAGGGGAGTACTCTAGGGAGAAAGAACAGCATGATCAAAGGCATGGAGGTACGAAAGAACATGGCAAGTTCAGAGAATTGGCAAGAACATAGCTGAGGGGGCTTCTCATAGCCCAACCCTTGGCATTTATCTATCAGCTTCTCACACCGTCATGCTTTTCCCTTTCCACTTAGTAACACTCTCCAGGGGTCAGTTCTCTTTCAGCCCATTCTATCACCCCAGAGCTCCACAATTTTGAAGCCATTTATGTGGCAGTCTCAGGTCAAGGATCCTTCTCCTCTCTTTTTCAGACTAAGACTGACACAGACACATAGTCTCACTTTTCCACCACCATCACCAGAAAAGGCCTCCAGCTGGAGTCCTTTCATTCAGTTCTTCTATCTTCATTCCCATTTTCAGTTTCTCACCTAATTTCCTTTCCACTGAATTCCTTTCCCCACAGACCTTAGGACTGGAACTATAATCATCTTTAATTGAAGGAAGAGACCCTTAGGAAGTGAGTTCAATACATAAACCAGCTGAGTTGTTCCATTTGAGCCTTTCTCTTAATTCAAGCAGCATCTCATCAGCTTCCATCGAAGCTCACTGTGTTTCTACCTAAAACACTTCCCCTACCTAAAACACTGCACCCATCAAGAGCTGGATGTTCCCTACCCCTCAGTGAATATTTCTTTCCACCTGACAATGTGTGCTCAAAGAATTGCTCCCTGTATAATTTGATATTGGGGCATGGAAGAAGGTAATTTTTAAAGAAAAAAATTAAGATCCAACATGCCCATAGCTATTTCCTGCTTTCTGCCTTAAAGAAAACCCAAAAGGATATTACCCTGCCGAAGGCTCACATAGAGGTTGCTACTGAAAAGCAAGCAGCTGATTCCTTCATGGAATAACCACATAAACCAGTTGTAACCATCACAACAATCGTGGCAATTGCTTCCCCTAGCCATTTCCTCTCACCACCCAGAGCCTCCCCATTAAGCCAATCATTCTTAAGGCCGAGGCTTGAAAATAAGACCCCAGCAGAAAGGTAGGGAGGAATTTTTATCAACGTTCCTGAAAGCAGGGAGCTATATTTACATCATCTTGGTATCCCACATAGTACTTAACACAGTGCCTTATCTATTCCAGGAAGATTACTGTGTAACAGACATAAATATAACAAAAAAAATTGATGCATTCCACCCTTTTGTACAGATAGGCAGGCCCAATTCCAAGGTTTACCCCGAAGTCCACAGAAATATTCACTGCTTTCCTATCTCCGATACTTACTACATGGGGGTTGTGAAGGTGATTCAATTGCTCTTTCAGGCAACATTTAATGAACATTTACTGCCTACTGGTGCTCTTTCACTCTGACTGGATGAAAATTTTCATTGGATGAAAATTCTCATAGGGCCAATCAGGCATAAGGGCTTATCCAAATAATGACCTCAATAATGTCTCTAATGATCTCTTTCTTAGCATGCTTGTCCACTAGCTTGGAGACCACCAAACCGCAGGGCAGTTGTGATAGATTAAAAATTGCCACTAATTTCTTACTTTTTATCCTGTTGCAATGTGGAGTCTGATTCCTCTTTTCTTGATTCTGGTTGGCCTTAGTGACTTGCTTGACCAATAGGGTATGACAGAGGTGATGTTCTGGGACTTTCAAGACTAGATCATAAGAAACCTTGCAGCTTCCACCCAGGCATCTTAGAATAATCACTCTAGAGGAAGCCGGCCACCATAAAAAAAGTCTGAGGCCACCCTGCTGTTAGGATGCCCAAACTACCCACTTGGAAAGGCCACCTGGAGAAAGAGATGCACAAGCAACCCAGCTTCACTTGAATAAAGAAACTGTCAGATAACTCTAGCTCCAGCCAACACTGAAAGTAACTGAATGACAGGCCCCAAGTGAGAACCACGCAGCTGATCTCATCAACCCCCAGAACCATAAGATAGTAAGTTGTTCTTCGATATAACATTAAAAACAAACAAAAAACTATGGTTAGATAAGGTATCATCACTGGAGAAGCTGAGTAAAGAATACCCAGGAATTCTGTGTACTAGTTTACAATTTTTTGTGAATATTAAATTATATATTAAAAAGTTATTAAAATAAAAAACTATTCCATCCAATCTGGAGAGATCCCTTTTGGAAGAACTAAAGACAGCTGGGGATCCTCCCTGAGCCATGTCCCAGATGCTAACAATATCAGCACTAGCTACAGCCAACAGGTGTGTGTAACTATGGGCCCTAAGCAGATCTGCTGGCTTTGAAAGCTCAGGTGAAAGCTCTGACCCCCCCCCAATGTCAGTGACTCAGCCTCAATGTGATGCTTCACTCATCACTTTCCAGTCTCCTACCAGGGAAACACCCAGTTCTTCCTTTTGTCTAATGAAAAAAGCTCTTCATTTTTCAAAGACTGACTTAATGATGTGAACAGGCATGAAATGCCACTCAGTCAAAAGAGAGAGATTTTCTCTGCTTAGTGTTTTTTTAAATACCCTTTTTCTTGGGTTCTAAAAAAAAAATCCTCATAACAAACAAGTGAAATCATGTCCTCATTCTGCCTTGCTTTAGGGATATCCCCCCTCTCGAGCACTTCAGGGAAACCATTCCTCTCACAGACAGCATCCCCAGATAATAGAGCCCAACTACAGTTTCCACTACAGGTAATATCTAGAAAGAGAAGACCTTCTACCTCCGGTACTTTCAGACTCTTTCACCCATGTTTGCTTACAGTTCATGACAAGTAGAAGCAACCACTTTGACTTGAGAGTAGATGAAATATAGGAAGAAAGATGAAAATCTAACTAGGTCAATAGAGCAATCTACAAATAGTTATGTAACCTCTACTTTTTTCCCAACATTGTACTAGGTTCTGATGGAGTATAGAAGTTTAAGTTTGAGACAAAGGACTATAACTTTGGACTCCAAGAACCTGGACTGATGTCCCAGTTTTGCCGTTTCCTTATGACATGGCCTTGGGCTGGTTTTTCATTCCAATGGGACAAGAAAATTCTCCCTCCCAACCTCAGGGACTTATGCAAATGGGCAGGGTTTTGTCAACCCCTAAACCAATGAAGGCTATTATTATCACATGCCATTGTGTACTAAGTCAGAGAAGGAAGAAGGAACTGGGCAGGAGCTGTCAGGGAAGACTTGATGGAGGACATTGGTCTAAAGTAGACCTTGGAGGAAGGAAAGGATTGGGAAAGGCAGAAAAGGCATTCTACCCCAGGGGAACTGAGGGAGGGATTTGTATCCTGTGGGGGAGGGACAAAAGTAAGGAAACCTGACCTAACTTGTGAGAGGGGTTTTGACTGAGGAACCATATGGAAAATAAGTTTAGAGAGATAAGGGAGCCCCTGATTATGAAAGATCTAGAAAAATAAAGAAAGATGTATGAAAGCATAAAGATACTGGCTGAAAGATGCTCACCAACTTCTTACCAGCCCTGTACCACAGAGCATATCCAATGCCCCCATTCTTCTGAAATATTTTCTCTTCTAGTCTATACTGCAAAACCAACATAATGAAGTACAGAGTCCTTCACCAAGATTCACTTGGGCTGGAATTCCACAGTCCGGGTCTGTCATATATCTGACCATGGGCATCTTATTGGTGGGTGGGGATTTTCCAAGGTAGTAAATAAAGCCCCTTACAGAGAAAAACCATGAAAGGATCTCCTTTTTTTTTTTCTTTTTGTGCAGTTGTTTCTAATCTTTCTTTGGCATCTTACCAATTTTTATTTTTGGTGTGGAAACTTTCATTTAACCTAAGCTGTCTCCTTATGAAAAGGAAATAACCAGGGAAGAATGGGTGAGTATTATGGAAATACAAGCATGAATTCAGCCACATTGTATTCAAGGACCATTTGAAAAGAATCGTGTAGAAACTCAAAAGCTGCTGTCTCCTCTGGTCCTTGCAAAAAGAATCCAACGCTTTTTCACAAAATCATAACTGTTCTTTCAAATCGAACTACTGGTTGCAAAACAACTGGAAAGCCAAAATAAATTAAGATGCATTCAAAATTAAACAGATGAAAAAAGACGCATTCAAAATGAGAGAAATTTAATTGATGCCACTAGACTTAAAGTCTGAGATTTTGTCTCATTCTTTTTGTATTCCTGTCACCTCACACAATAAATGTTTGTTGAATGAATGAATGAATGAAGTAAAATCTAGTAGTAATATTGAATAATGTATCATGAAAACAAGAAAAAGTGAACACATGTCTAGATCCAACACAAAAGCAAAATGAAAATAATCTATTAAGAAATTCTATGTACCCAATGTTAGTGTCATCATGTTATCATTAAGAACAAACATATATTAACTTCCCACAAAGCAAAAATAACTATACTAGCTTCTTAGTCTAGAGATAAAAGTATGGCCATAATTCCTATCCTGAGGGAGCTTGAAAATTAATGGAGAAAACAACACACAATGATATTCAACATAAATGTTTTAAAACAATTATCCACAGACTGGCGTGAGAAAGATGGTGCCTCAGAAATTGTGCTGGCAAGTTGACAGTAGGTGGGGTTTCTCAGGAAATATGAAATTCCTTATCATCAAATACTATTTATTGAGATTGGCTGTCCATGATTGTGAAAAGAAGGATATGAAGCTATGACTCAGAACAGGTTGAGATTGATGATAAAGTTGAAGATGAAGTGCAAATGAAGACCGCTGATGAGGGTGGAGGCTAGGAGAAAGAAATAGAGGCTGAAGCTCAGGTTATGGAATGACAGGGTTTGACCATCTCTGCATTCTGGAATTTTCTCTCTCTCTCTCTCTCTCTCTCTCTCTCTCTCTCTCTCTCTCTCTCTCTCTCTCTCTCTCTCTCTCTCTCTCTTTTCTTTCTTTCTTTCATGTTACATTAAAAAAATATGAGGTCCCCATATACCCCCCACCCCCCTCACCCCACTCCTCCCCCCATAAGAACAACCTCCTCCATCATCATGAGACATTCATTGCACTTGGTGAATACATCTCTGAGCACTGCTGCACCTAATGGTGAATGGTCCACACCATAGCCCACACTCTCCCATAGTCCACCCAGTGGGCCTTAGGAGGACATACAATGTCCGGTAACTGTCCCCGCAGCACCATCCAGGACAACTCCAAGTACCGAAAACGCCCCCACATCACATCTCTTCCTCCCACTCCTTACCCCCAGCAGCCACCATGGCCACTGTCTCCACACCAATGCCACATTTTCTCTGATTACTAATCACAATAGTTCATGAATAGAATATCAGTAAGTCCACTCTAATCCATACTCTATTCCTCCATCCTGTGGACCTTAGAATGGTTGTGTCCACTCCACATCTATATCAAGAGGGGGCTTAGATTCTACATGGATGCTGGATACAATTCTCCTGCTTTCAGTTGTGGGCACTCTTGGCTCCCTGGTGTGGTGGTTGACCTTCTTCAACTCCATGTTAGCTAAGTGGGTAAGTCCAATAAACCAGAGTGTAGGAGTTGCAAGTCTTTTGAGGCTCAGGGCCTGGCTATCACATGGTCAGTCCAGAGATTCAGGTCCCCTGGGTATACACTAAACCCCAGCACCAACTATGATCCAGTAAAAATAACAGGAGAGACTTGTGAACAAAGATCACATCTGAGTCCAGCTCCATCATATAGAAACACAAACTCCAAAGTAGGGCCAACTGACATGGCACTGAACTCCATCTGCCATGACCATAGAACCTGTGGGTCTCTGTAGCCTTCAGAAGAACCAATACCTGAGGTTGTATCTACTTTATCTGTCCCTGGGACTTTGCTGAGGTGTGCATAAGGGCGGCCCCTCTGATAACCTCCTGGCTCTTTTTGGAGACTCATAGCCATATAAACTCATTTGTCCTTTCCATTTCCCCCTTTTATTCAGGTCAAAAAGCATTTTTATCTCCTGGTATTATATGTAGACTGAGATATTCTGCTGGTCTGAGTTGACCCTTTTATTCAAGGTCATTTTCTAGTTACATCATCAGCTGTACTTGGTAGTAATCCCTCAGTGCCAGAGAGGCTCATCCCCAGGAGTCATGTCCCATGCGGGGGGGAAGGCAACGCATTTACATGCTGAGTTTGGCTTTGAGACTGGTCACATTTGAACAACATGGAGGCTCTCAGGAGGTTACTCTTAGGCACCCTGCAGCTCTAGGCCTTGTTCTTTTTTCAGGTGCACAGGCTAACAAGGATAGTCATTAGTATCAAGGGCTCATTGTTGGACCTTCCTTCTTTTTTGGTCTTTGCTGTTGCACTTGGGGAATTGTTGCTGTTCCTTTTGGGAATGTGATAGAGCTCCTCTGACTAGGAACTCAGCACTCCCTCAGTTGTTGTTTTTAATTGTAACCACTATAAAAATATCCAAGCATTTTTATGTACCCTGGATATATGGCCTGTAGAACTCCCTGCCAACCATGTGTCCCCTGTCAATAACAACCCACACTAGTATTCCTCCCCTGGTATTGTTGAACCTCTCTGTGATTCAAAACTTCTTCAAAAATGAAGCCCAATATATTGCCAGGTTCCATTAATAGTAAAATGGAATATAGTGATGAGTTTAAAGGTCAGATGTAGAATACATATTAATTTAGAAAAATTAAGATAAAATAAGTTGAGGTATCAAAAAATTTAAAAATGCAAAAGCTTTGTTTTTGATGTTTTGTCTTCCATCACTGCAATAAGTGTTGCCCTGTATGGAAATTGGCAAGGCAACTTCTTCCATCTTTTCCTCAGTGTCTATGTCCTTTCTTTTTCTTTTTTCTTTTTCCTAATTATTAAGCTTGTCTTCACAAAAGTTTTAGATCACAGTAATTCATATATACAATACACAGTACTCCCACATATCCAGCATAAAACCCTTTTCCCTTCCACAGCAATAATCTTTTTACATATTAATACTATATTTACTGAAAGTGATGTACAGATATTGAGACAATACTTTCAAACAAGGTAACATTTGGGTTTACATTGTGGTGGACTATTCTTATTAAAGGGATGGGGAAAGGATTTCCTCTCAGTATTCATCCTTTCAGACCCCTAATTGCCTGTAAAATGCGATAATAAAAAACCATTCCCCACATAATCACAGTCCTACACAGTTCCTATGACCTGGCATCTGGTAATATATATAAAGCACTTCTCACAATGCCTGGCACATAGTAGGTCCTCAAAAAATTGTGGCTACCTTCCTCCCATATTGTTTGGATGAATTCTTTACGAGCACTCTAAAAGTGTTTTATTCTGTACTTGTCTAGTAAATTGCCCATGGCTTTTGGTCCTTGTTCCAGCTCTCCTGCTGATTCACCATGTGATAGGGGACAAATCTTGCATCCTTTCTGAACCTGGGTTTTTCATCAATAAAATGGGAAAGTGCAGCCTGCCCAGGAATGGTGTCTCACACACAGAGAACTGACACAACAAGATGATGCAACAAAAAGAAACACAGATTCCCATGCTGCTGACAACAACAGAAGCAGATAAAGAAGATGCAGCAAATAGACACAGAGAACAGACAACCGGGGTTGGGGTGGTGGTGGGGAATAGATAAATAAATAAATCTTTAAAAATAAAATAGAATAAAATAAAGACCATGTTGTACACCTCTCCCAGAAAAATAGTATCTGTAAACATCTGAATCACGTTTAATGCAGCAAAATGCTTCTATCATGACAAGTACATGCCAAATGAGAACAAGTGAGGGAAGAACACATTCATCTCCCTCGTCTCACTTTTTGGGTGGAATCACCCACACTAGTTGGTCATTGCATTTTATTTTATTTTATTTTTCAAAGATTTAGTTTTTATTTATTTCTCTCCCCTTCCTCCCCCCCCCCCCCCCCTGGGTGGCACAGTACTCCTTGCGCGCATCAGCACTGCACATGGGCCAGCTCCACACGGGTCAAGGAGGCCCGGGGCCCAAACCGTGGACCTCCCATGTGGTAGACGGATGCCCTAACCACTGGGCCAAGTCCGTTTCCCCGTTGTGTGTTCTTCTGTGACAGCTTGTATCCTTATCAGCGGCACCAGGCATCTGTGTTTCTTTTTGTTGTGTCATCTTGTTGTGTCCGCTCTCTGTGTGTGTGGCACCATTCCTGGGCAGGCTGCACTTTTTTCCCACTGGGCAGCTCTCCTTACGGGGCGCACTCCTTGCACATGGGGCTCCCCTACGCGGGGGACACCCCTGCGTGGCAGGACACTCCTTGCGCACATTATCACTATGCATGGGCCAGCTCCACACGGGTCAAGGAGGCCCCAGGTTTGAATCGTGGACCTCCCATGTGGTAGGCGGACGCCCTATCCATTGGGCCCAATCCACTTCCCTAGTCATTGCATTTTAAGTCCCAACTCTATATTCTGGTAGGTCTTATCTGCCTCTTTGCAGAGGGTCAAGCTTGTTACAAAAAGTCCCTTTTTTAAAAAAAGTCAATTTTGTTGATGTAAAATCTACAAACAATAAAACACATATAATTTCTAAATAAAATTGTATTGAAGTATATCATTCATACATGAACATAAACAACAAGTGTGCAGTAAAAGTCTAGAACTTACAAACATCCATGCATATCATCATACAGAACTCCCACACATCACCTTACTACCAACACCTGCGTTGTTGTGAGACATGTTATAAACTGTGAAAGAGCATCATCAAAATATTACTACTAACAGTAGCCCATATCTTACATTTGGTGTATTTTTCCCCAACCCTTAAGATTATTAACACTTTCTATTAATATATTTGTTACAGTTCATGGGAGAATGTTCTCATGTTTGTACTCAATCCATCTTCCACTGTATTCCCTGGAAACACACCCAATTTTAAGCTACACTGTTGCTGTTTTCAGTAAATTCCCATCCCTGGCACTAGGTAACTATTGATAGATAACATTTCCTTTTTCTAGAATTTCATATAAGTGGGTATTTGACAGGGCTTCTTCTTGGAGTGTTGAATCAGTTTATAGTTGATAGATTATTTTTCTTTTTCCTATAATTTGATGTAATTGGGAATCATGCAATATATATATTTGTGAAAATGGCCCATTTAAACTAGGGTTTATCCCATTTATAGAAATATAATGATAGAAGGTGATGTCTTTGAATGTAATTTAGAGGGAAGAAGGGACATGATGTGACAATAAAGGAGGAAAGTTGTTCTATAAATATGGGACAAATTGCTCAATCCTTGAAAATTGGAGAATTGATTGATGATCAAACTCTTGGGACTCAATAAGGCCAACTTCAATAAAATGGATGGTTTGGGATGGGTTATTGTTGAAGATAAAGCAGATAAAAAGCATTAAGAAGGAGGGGTGATTTTTTAAAAAAGGCTGGAATCAGTATCAAGCCTTCTTATCTTCAGCCCTGATTCTGTCACTGAAAAACTGCATAACCTTAGACAATCCATATGCCCTCTCTGATAGTGGTTTCCTTGTCTATATAATAAGGCATTGCACTACATACTTGATTTCCAATTAGCTGTATTATTAGACTGTAGGCTTCATGAGGGCAGGGACTTTGTCTTTTACTACTGTGACACCAGCACCTAGCAAAATGCTAGCACGCAATAAATATCTGTTGATTCAATGAATGCATCTAAGTTCCCTTCTGGCTCTGACTGCTGATCACTTTTTTATTCTAGTTCCTAAAAGGCAGAATCATCCCATATAATATTGGTTCCTCTGTCCATGCCAGCCCCCAATTAGTCTTGGTCCAAACTTTGCCACACAATCCATGTACATGTGGAGACTAAAGGTTAATCTTGTCAGTCATTAAAAGATATTAAGGATAGGGAAGCAGCTGTGGCTCAATCGATTGGATTCCCATCTACCATATGGGAGGTCCTGGGTTCGTGTCCTGGAGCCTCCTTGTGAAGGCAGGCTGGTCCGCACCCGCAGAGAGCTGATGGCCCATGCCCACGGAGAGCTGGTGCAGCAAGATGATGCAACAAAGGGAGACAAGCAGACACAGAAGAACACACAGCGAATGGACACAGAGAGCAGACAGCAAGCAAGCAGCAAGCGGGGGGGAGGATAAATAAATAATAAAATAAATACATCTTTTAAAAAAAGATACTGAGGATAAGTTCACACCTATTATTTATACTTATTGTTTAGGTATGTTTATCTGTGAGTGATTACTTCAATAAATTTTTTTTAAAAGATATTGATGGGAGCAGATGTACCTCAAGTGGCTGAGCACTTGCTTCCCAAGTATGAGTTCCTGGGTGTGATCCCCAGTACCTCCTAAAAACAAAACAAACAAACTGGAGCTGGTGTAGCTTAGTGGTTGAATGCTGGCTTGCCACATACGCAGTCCCGGGTTCAATCCCTGGCCCTAGTACCTCAAAAAACAACAACAACAACAAACAATTCCCTTTTACACACAGGGAGAAACAGTCTCCAGTTTCCCAGGAGAGCAAAGGGTAGACAAAGTGGGAAGTGAATGGACCCTATAAGTTGTGGCTATAAAATCCATGACATATGGGTCTTCTTAGGAGTACACTTAGTGGACAAATGAGGTAGAAAGGTCAGGTGTGTGACCTTCTAAAGTCACTAAGATGGTTATAAGCATAGTTTTCCTCCACTTAACAGCTTTCATTTTGATAGTTTGGCAGTCTCTCTCACATGGCAAAAGGCCTTACCCCAAAAGATCACAAACTCAAATGCCTTCAGGAGCTGGATAAGTAAATGAATGGAAAGGTTGGGAATATGCCAATATAGAAGGTGGAAAGTGTGGTGAACTAGAGTGCATACCTAAATTTAAATATATATATATATATAATTCAGTTTTTAAAATGCTTTGCTGGCAAAAGTAGTGCTTCTAGAATTAGGCCCCTGTGTTGCCAGTTTGCAACCCAAGCATTACACAAATGGGATTGTACTTGTGATGGTGGGAACCTCTTCACTGGCAGCTCCTTGGAAAGTCCTGAGCATATAGTTGGAGGGTAATGAATACTTCTTCAATTTATAGATTGCAGTAATGGCCTGGGGTTTTACTGGGCTGAAAGACTGATTGGGGGAGTGCCTTTAATCATTTCTTCTCTCCACCTTGTTCCATTGCCTGGTTGTTCATTCATTTCCACCCTTTCAACTTGGGCACTCGGCAGCAAACTTTAGTGAGTGCAAAACACTCCAGTTCTCACTTACCAAGCCCCCTTCTAATGACCTTGTTCTTGGCATATTCTCTTCTTCTCCCTTTCCCTCTCTCTCCTCCCAAACCCTCACCATTAGCTCTTTTTGCCAGTGTAGAAACTGGGTAATTTCATTCCCCATCCCTCACCCCCTTTTCACTCCTGTACCAAGTACATTTCCTGGCGTTTGGTAGGGGCTCAAAAACTGCTTATTGAATAAATAAATTAATGAGTAAGCAAAACTCTAAATGATTTTTCACCCTGTCTTCCCAGTTTTCTCTTTCTTAACCCTCCAGGTCCATGTTTCTCATTTCTGTTATAAAGAACCACCCAGTAAATCTATTCATACAAAGTACTAATGACATTTACTCTTCCAAGGAGTTTGGTTTCAAAGAGGGTATAAGAGCAATGCTGAATACTAAGGAACACACCCAGGCAATGAAAAACTGATATTTGACCAATTGACTTCTAGGTGATCCTCAGATCACAATATCACTTTCACCTTGTCAGTAGAGTAAGGACAATCAAGAGCTAGATGGGAAGTGGACTTGGCCCAGTGGTTAGGGCGTCTGTCTACCCCATGGGAGATTTGTGGTTCAAACCCCGGGCCTCCATCACCTGTGTGGAGCTGGCCCACACACAGTGCTGATGCACACAGTGCTGATGTGCTCAGTGCTGTGTCCCCCGCTTAGGGGAGCCCCACACGCAGGGAGAGCCACCCAGCCGCCCAGCGCGAAAGAAACGTGCAGCCTGCCCAGGAATGGCACCACACACACGGAGAGCTGACACAGCAAGATGATGCAACAAAAAGAAACACAGATTCCTGTGCTGCTGACAACAACAGAAGCGGACAAAGAACACGCAGCAAATAGACACAGAGAACAGACAACTGAGGCATGGGGGGAGAAGGGGAGAGAAATAAATAAATAAATAAATCTTACCAAAAAAAGAGCTAGATAAACCCTCTGATATGAAGTAGGAAGAATGAAGCCTGACTGGAAGCACAGTTTAGTAATTATATGCGTGGGTTCATGATACAATTTGCTTCTCACTAGAAGACCTTGGGCAAGTTACTTAACCTGTCTATGCCTCAGTTTCCCTAACTCTAACATGGGGATAATAGTACCTACCTTATAGTTTGCTGTGAGGTTTAAAAGAGTTAATATATCAAAAGTATAAGAAGAGAGCCTGATGTATACTAAGAACTCAGTGAGTTTGGCTATTATTATCCATGTAACTGTATCTACTTCCTAGGGTTGGAGAAATAAAGGGTACCTGCATTAAGGCACTTAGCATAGTACTTAGTACACCATACGTGCTCAATAAATTCCTGTGGTTTTGGAAGGTGTGGTGTGGCAGGCTGAATAATGGCCCCCAGAGATATCCAAGTCCTAATCCCTGGAACTATGAATGTTCTCTTACAAGGCAAAAAGGATTTTGCAGGATCTTAAGATGGGAAAATTAGCCGGGGTTAGTCAGGTAGGCCTTAAACATAATCACAAGTGTCCTCATAAGAGAGAGGCAGAAGATTAGTCTACTGGCAGATGGAGAAGCCTGCAAGACTGAGGAGAGGGAAGCAGAGTCCAAGAAAGAAGATGCTGTGCTTCTAGCTCTGAAAATGAAAAAAGGCAGGCACAAGCCAAGGAATGCGAACGGCCACCAGAAACTGGAAGAAGCAAGGAAGTTCACTCCTGGAGCTTCCTGAAGACTCAGTTGGACTTCTGGCTTCCAGAACTATAGGCAAATAAACTTCTATTTTTTTCCCCCAAATTTTCTATTGTTTAGGCTACTAAGTTTGCAATGATTTGTTACAGCAGCATAGGAAACTAATACACAGGGCTCATTTTATCCTGGGTCTCCTTTATAGCATGGCAGGATCTCCCTCTTCAGAGAAGTTAGAGGATTAGAAATAAACAGATATTAACACTCTTTAGAGAAAATCCATTTTCTTGCTTCTCTTTACCATTGGGAAGATGCAGTTAAACTTTATTTTGCCCTGGACTTAGAGGGCAGAGAAGGAGCTGAAGCCCCCAGTCGGTTTGCAGCAATGCAGAAGTCAACAGCTAAACTGGTCATTTTGGCAGTAAAAAAACCAAAAAAACAATAGAGTTTGTTATTTCTTTTCTAAATGCATCAGTAGGGCCAGTGGAGAAGGTCTGAAAGGCAACAGCTAAGATTAGCTTCCAAGTTCCCCACTGAGACCTTGAGTGGCTGTCAGCTCTGCAGAGAACAGCAGCAAACCCTCACGCAAATGGCCTATAAAAAAGGCCTTGTCAGAGGCACCTTGACCTGCCAGGGCTCCTCTGGTACTCAGATTCCCAGCGGCCCTCCCAGGGTTATGCTCTTTTGCATGATGTATTTCCCCTGCCTTTTTTAGAGCTGCACTATGCTTGCTCCAGGAAACAGCCTCTTCCTTCTCATAAACACAGCCTTGGGTTCCTGACCAAGCACCCTGCCACTCCACGGCTCCTTGTCCATCCATCACACCTTGCTGTCACCCTGGCCATGATTGTGGAGAACCGGTCCAACTCCAGAGGTGAACCAGCATAGGGAAAAGGAAAGGGCAAGCCCTGGGAGCAGCTGAGGGTCACACACCCTCCAGTCCCAGCCTGCTGATGGATTCCCTGGAAGCTGGCTGGCCTGCGCGGTGAGCAATCCTTTCCAATGACACAGTGCATGTTGTGCAAAACTCTTGATAAGTTCACCACCAGAACTGGGCTTGGCGTTTCCCTCCGTTGGTTGAGTGTGCCGGGACCAGGGATGGGAGAGATCAGAGACCCCAGAAAGACACTGAATGCAGAAAGGGGTATGTGTCTGTGTGAGAGAAGGGGAGATGTGGTGAACGGTCCTGGCTCCTTGGAAGCAAAGTGGATACAGCCGAACGACGGGATTTGAAGGCTGAAACTGCCCCCCCCCAAAAAATGTGTTCTCCACTGGCTCTGACCATGCACCTGGAATGAAAAGAGTTAACATTTACTGAGTGCTTAATATGTCTCAGGCACTATTCGCAGTGCCTTATGTAATCTTCTCCATAATCCTAACAAGTAGAGATCATTATGGCCCCCAGTTTATAGATGAAGAAATTGAGGTACAGAATGTTAAGTCGCTAAATGTCACAGAGCTAGTAAGTGGTGGAACCAAGATTAGAACCCAAGGAGTCAGGCCCGGTGAACACACTTCTCACCATTCTGCTAACCTGCTTCTCAGAGGCAGCTAAAACATCTAAGTCAGAACTGTCCATGGAAGTATTAACCAGAAGTTTACCCAAAACTTATTTCCTCAGCTGTTTCCAAGGTTTGCCCTTCCTTCTTCCTACCCTGGGTTCACCTCTGGAGTCTTTTTTTTAAAAAGGTAAGTTGTGGAATTACAGAAGAATCATGCATAAAATACAGGATTCCCATGTATACCCTGTTATTAACATATCTTGCATTGGTGTGATATATACGTTACAAATGATGAAAGCACATTTTAATAATTGTACTTTTAACTATAGTCCAAGGTTTAATTTAGTGTTCACTGTTTGTGTTGTGTGGTTCCATGGATTTTTTTTTAAATTTTTATTCCAGTACTATATATATATATATATAACCTAACATTTCCTCCTTTACCCACATTCAGATATATGTTTCAGTGCAGTTCATTAAGTTTTACAACATTGTGCTAGTTTTTGGAAAGGTATAATAGTTCGCTCCCAAAATATCTTCTTCTGAAGCCCCAACCCCCCACGACCAATACATCACTTTGTATAAAGCATCGCCCTCTCCTATAGTCCTCTTTAAAGATGCAAAACTCCTGGGAGGAAAAACACCTGGTTTTGAAGTAAGAAAACAAGTTTGAATCCCATCTCTGTTAATTAGTATGTGGCCTATACAACAAGTCACTTGACTTTATAGAGCCTTGATTTTCTGGCTGTGAAATAAGGATATTAACTTCTCCAGCTACCGCACAGCTAATGTGTCTCTAAAGAGAAATTTACAAAGACTTATGTGCTATTCAATAGTCACTGATTTTTTAAGTTCCCAATAACTTTGTGGGAACAATTTTGTTCGGTCCCTAGAGAAATGACAAAGGTGCTGGGTACCTCAGGATAAGGAACTTGCTTTGTGCCACCATTTTGCCCTCAGGGCAACCTTATAGTTTCTCTCTGTCTCTCTGTCTCTGTCTCTGTCTCTCTCTCTATATATATATATAAAACCACATAGCTATATATATGTAGCATATAAATTATCACTTATAGTATGAAATGATACACAATACTATATATTACATATTATAATATATAACTATAATGTATTTTAATATGATATATAATATTATACATATAATCACTTGTAATAATATCAGGTGAAGGAGAGAACTGAAAATGAGTGATTTTACTAAAATCTAGAAAAAGGACCAAAGGTAGAAATTTGTATTTTCCCAGCCCTGTTTAGGAAAATGCCTCCCAAAGTGACCCTTAGACAAGGACAATTTGCTTGGTAGGTACAGTCTAAAGGATCAGAGAGCATTTGTTTGGTTTAGCTATAGCCTGGATGAATATATCCCTAGACCCTCCTGGCCTTTACTGGGATACAGTATTTTTTCCGTCAGTTTCCGCAGAGTGAGAATGAGGGGGCAGCTGTGGGTAAAGGAGTTCTGGGACTTGAACTTAGGAGATTTAAGTATAGAAGTCTGGTTTTTGTTACTTAAAAAAACCTTGTGACCTTGAAAACATTACTCAGCCTCTTTAATATTGTCATCTGAAATATGGGGTTAACAATGTGGTCTACTTTACAGGGGTTTTGTGACCATCAAATGCAGCCATATATGAAGTAAACTGTAAAGTCATGTGAAAGCACTGGTTGTCTGAGGTCTTACCTTGCTCTAAAATTCATTTCACTTCTATTTTATTCTTAACTTAATTTCCTATTTAGAATTTCCTGCTGGGATGAGGATGGCCTGACAGTAGCACCACCATTACCACATAAATATCTGACACTCTTAACTGTTGTGTTTTAAATTGTAAATGAATTCATTAATTCACCGGCAATCAGCTTTATTCCAGTGTAGGAAGCAGAAACATGTTTTTCCAACGCCTGATCTGTCCTGACGAGCTGATCTCTAAAGTAAGATGAGATAGAGGCTAAATGTTGACTCTCACAAAGACACAACCCATTTTTTGCAACATATATAAACACATTAAATGTTGCAAAGGTGATGTAAATTTGGAGAGAATGCCATCTAATTGGAGCTATGTGAGAGTCCTAAGGGAGTAACAGAAATTAGATTAAATTATTTTAGAACATAGTTGGGAAGAGTTGGGATGAGTGCTGGTTCATGGAGCAAGGGGACAAGATGACAGAGTTATAAGACAGAAAACAGTTACCTAGAATTCTAAACTCAAGGGAACAGCCCATTGGTGGGGCTTGAAAGGTTCATGGGTCCTCAAAAATTGTTTGTAAAATTATGATGTGAATGTGCATTATATGGGGAGAGAAGTCGTCCCTTTGATCTGATTCTCCAAGAAGTGAAGCAGAGACAAGAACAAGCAAATTGTGACTAGAAGAGCAGAGGAATTGGGACAGTAATCAGAAAGTATACCAGGCAACCAGACATTGTATGTCTCTGTATGTAATACCATATGAAGTAGACAGCATCATCTATGAAATACTCTTGCCAGAAATATTGAACCTGAATTCACTCAAGTCTTTAGATATAACTAACATTCAGTGCCAGGAAATGTGAGAGGGTGATTATATGGACAAGAGAAAAACTCCAGGTAAGCAGTGAAAAGAAATTTAAAAGTTGGACATTCTCCAGGAAACTGATTCAGTATCTTTAACAAGTGAATGACTTAAGGAGAAAGAAAGAAGGAACTGCTCTCAGTTAAAAGAGACAACAGATAAATACAAACCCAGTAAGTGATTTGTTTCGATCCTCATTTGAACAAACCAATTGTAAAATGACATTAGGTAGACAATTGGGGAATTCTGAGTATGGACTGAATACTAAATAATATTAGGAAAATATTTTTCATTTAAAAAAATTTTTATAATCTGCCCCCAGATGGCTCCCTTGTCTGTTTGCTCATTATTTTTGCTCATTATCTTCTCATTGTTGTTGGGTTTTTTTGCTCGTTGTCTGCTCATTTCTTCTTTAGGAGGCACTGGAAACTGAACCTGGGACCTCCCATGTGGGAGGTAGGTACCCAACTGCTTGAGCTACATCAGCTCCCTGCTCATTTGTTTTTAGTCGCTGTCAGATCATTGTTTGCTTGTTGTCTTGCTCCTTGTTTTTGCTCATTGTTTGTTGTTTTTGCTCATTATCTGCTTGTTGTTGTTTATGTTATGTTACGTTACGTTATGTTACGTTATGTTACATTACCTTACGTTACGTTATGTTATTTATCCCCCTCCTCGTTGTTTGAGATCACTGTGTTCTCTTTAGGAGGCACTGGGAACTGAACCCAGGATCTTCCATGTGGTAGGCAGAAGCCCAATCACTTGAGCCACATCTGCTTCCCTGCTTGTTGTTTTTACTCAATGTCTGCTCGTTGTCTGCTCACTGTTATTTTTCATTTTTAAAAGTATGTGCAAGGATGGATATTGGACATGTTAAATTACACCAAAAATGTATGGGGGTCTATAGACTAAAACGTAAATCATAATGGAAATCATAAGATAACTAAAAATTTAGAAAATTATATAGTCTAAAATATAAACCACAATGTAAACCCAAGTGTAACCTTGTTTGAAAACTATTGTTTCAATATCTTTACATCAGTTGCAGTAAATACAGCATGAACATGTAAAAAGATTATTGCTGGGGAAGGGACAAAATGTCTGATGTTGAATATGTGGGAGTACTGTATATTATATATATGAATTACTGTGGTCTAAAACTTTTGTGAAGACAAGCTTAATAATTAGAGGGAAAAAAAAGTAAAAGAAAGAACATAGACACTGAGGAAGAGATGGAAGAAGTTGCCTTGCCAATGTGCATACAATGCAACACTTATTGTAGTGATGGAAGGCAAAACGTCAAAAACAAAGCTTTTTCATTTTTTAATCTTTGATACCCCAATTTATTTTTACTTTAATTTTTCTAAATTAGTATGTATTCTATATCTAACCTTTAAACCCATCACTATATTACATTTTACTATTAATGGAACCTGGCAAATATATTGGGCTTCATTTTCAGGGAGGTTTTGGACCACAGAGGGGTTCGATGGTGGCAGGGGAGGAATACTGGTGTGGGTGTTATTGGTGGGGGGCACATGGTTGTGAGGGAATTCTCCAGGGCATATGTGCGGGGTGCATAAAAAATAAAAATAAAAATAAAAATAAAAATAAATAAATAAATAAATAAATAAAAGTGTAGTGATGATGTTACGATCATGCAAGAAAATGTTTTTGCCTTTCAAAAATGCAAACCAAGGGAGCTGATGTGGCTCAAGTGATGAGGCCTCCACTTACCATATGGGAGGGCCCAGTTTCGATCCTTGGGGCCTCCTGGTGAAAAAGAAGAAGAGAAAGTGTGCCTGCACAGCGAGCCGAGTGCCCACACAGTGAGCCAAGTGCCCATGTGGCAAGCGAGCTGAGCACCCATGTGATGAGCCATGTGCCCACGTGGTGAACCAAGTGCTCACATGAGTGCCAACGTGGTAAGGCAAGTGCCCACGTGGCAAACTAAGAGCCCACATGGTGAGCCGAGTGCCCATGTGGCAGCTGAGTGCCCGTGTGATAAGCCAAGTGCCCACTTGAGTGCCTGTATGGTGAGTCAGTGCCCATGTGGTGAACCAGTGCCCATGTGGCAAGCTGAGTGCCCACACAGCAAGCTGAGTGCCCATGCAGTGAGCCAGTGCCTATACAAGTGAGTCATGCAGCAAGATGATGATGCAAGAGAGATGAAGGGGAGAGTCAAGGGGAAATGCAGCAGAGATCAGGAAATGAGGTGGAACAAGTGACAGGGAACCTCTCTCCACATCAGAGGTCCCCAGGATCAAATCCTTCTGAATCCCAGAGGAGAAAGATGAGAAGACAAAAGAAAAAAAAGAGAAAAAGATACAGAAGATAACACAGTGAATGGACACAGACAGCAAAAACAGAAGGGTGGGGGCAGGGCAGGAAGAGGGAGGGGAAAGAAAAGAATCAATCATTTTTTAAAAAATGCACACCAAAGTATTTAGGGTAAAATATCATGATGATGGCTGGGAAGTATGTTAAAATATTCATCAAAGAAAATGAAAAGATGAAGCAAAATTGGAAAATGTTAATACTTTTTCAATGTAGCTTGTGGTTATATGAATCTTCATTAAAATATTTTATCTATATGCTTCAAATTTTCATTATAAAAGGTTTAAATGTATTATAGTCATAGAATTAGTCAATAACATAAAAATAGTCACCATATGTTATTAATTTTAAAAAGTGAGCTGTGAAACAATATTTATGGTATGATATCATATTTGCACAGAAAAAGGAAGAAAAGGATATAAATAATATCACTGGCATTTAATGTCCCCCAAAATTTAACCTTGTTATTTCTGGGTGGGATTATGGTAATTTAAAAATTTTTCCACTGCTTTTCTGTATTTTGTATATTTTCTCTCACAATCATTTAGCCTTTGTATAATTAGATTTTGGAAAATGCCATTTTTAAAATAAACATATAAAATAAATTATAAAAGGAAAAGTGTAGGGAAAAGACTAGGGAATAAAATCCTCAAAAGATGAAGTAGAGGGAAGTGGAGTTGGCTCAATGGATAGAGCATCCACCTACCACATGGGAGGACTAGGGTTCAAACCCAGGGTCTCCTGACCCATGTGATGAGCTGGCCCATGCGCAATGCTGATGCATGCAAGGAGTGCCATGCCATGCAGGGATGTCCCCCACATAGGGGAGCCCCACATGCAAGGAGTGCACCCCATAAGGAGAGCTGCCTAGTGTGAAAAAAAAGATAAAGTAGAAGAAGACAACTTAGGCTCTAAATCCCAGAGTTTGCATATTTAAAATATGAAAATGTACAGTTTTCAACAAAAGATTACAAGATAAACTAAGAAATAAGAAGAGATGTCTCAACCAAAGGAACAATTAAAGATTCAGGAACCATCAACAAAGAATGCCAGACTTTGGCCATATCAGACAAAGACTTTAAAAAGTTATCTTCAGGAAGCGGACTTGGCCCAGTGGATAGGGCATCTGCCTACCACATGGGAGGTCCATGGTTCAAACCCCGGGCCTCCTTGACCCATGTGGAGCTGACCCATACACAGTGCTGATGTGCGCAAGGAGTGCCATGCCATGCAGGGGTGCCCCCCACATAGGGGAGTCCCATGCGCAAGGAGTGTGCCCCGTAAGGAGAACCACCCAGCGTGAAAGAAAGTGCAGCCTGCCCAGGAATGGCACCGCACACAAGGAGAGCTGACACAGCAAGATGACGCAACAAAAAGAAACACATATTCCTGGTGTCACTGATAAGGATAGAAGTAGTCACAGAGAGCAGACAATGGGGGGGGGGGAGGGAGAGAGACAAATAAAATCTTTTAAAAAATAATAAAAAGTTATCTTTATTATGCTCAAAGAAATAAAAGAAAACGCAGAGAGAAGAACTAAAGGTATCGGGAAAATATTGAATGAACAGTATGAGACTCTCAATAAAGAGACGGAAACTTATAAATGTACCCATACAGAAATACTGGAATTGAAGACCACTATAACTGAAATTTTAAAATTCCCTGGAGGATTTCATTAGCAGATTAAAGTTGGCAGAGGAAAGAACCAGTGAACTTGAAGACAAAATGATTGACATGATTTAGAAACTGAGATGCAGAATGAAAAAAGTTGAGCAGAGTCTAAGAAATCTGTGGGATGCCATCAAGCATACTAATATATGCATTATGGGAATCCCATCCAGAAGGAGAAGAAAAATTGAAAGGGGGCAGAAGGAATATTCAAAGAAATAAGGCCAGAAAACTTTCCAAATTTTGTGAAAGACATTAATACACATATTCAAGAATCCCAACAAACCCTGAACAGGATGAACTTGAAGTTCTCTAATCATACTCAGACACATTGTAGTAAAACTATTGAATGTCAAGGACAAGGAGAGAGTTCTGAAAGCTGCAAGAGAAAAACAGCATGTTATGTACAAGGGAGCCCCAGTAAGAATAAGTGCTGATTTCTTATCAGAACCATGGAAGAAAGAAGGTAGTGAGACAAAATATTTAAAGTGTTGAGAGAAAATAATTACCAACCAAGAGTTTTATATCCACTAAGAGTATCTTTCAAAAAACAAGGGAGAGACTAAGATATTCATAGGTAAATAAAGTCTGAGGGAGTGTGTCACCACTAGAACTACCCTAAAATAATACTAAAGGGAGTTCTTCAGATTGAAAGGAAAGGACGGTAAACAGTGGATCACAGCACTGTAAATAAATAAAGACCTCCAGTAGAGGTAACTGTATCAGTAATTATAAGTGTTAGTACTATTTTATTGTAATTTTTGGTAACTCCTCTTTTTATTTCCTACAGATTCTAAAATGCAAATGCAAAAACGTCATGCTAAATCTATGGTTTTAGATATACAATGTGTAAAGATACAATTGATAACAAGTACAAGAAAAAGGTGGGGGGACTGAGAGATATAGAAACAGTGTTTCTGTATGGTATTGAAGTTAAGTTAGTATCAAATAAAACATGATTGTTGTGGATTTAGGATGTTAAATTTAAGCCCCATGATAACCAAAAAGAAAATACGTGAAAAATATGTACAGAAAGAAATGAGGAGGGACTAAAAATGGTACATTACAAAAAAATTAAATGAATATGAAATCAGGAATTAATGGAGGAATTGAGGGGGGAAATGGTATCATACAAAGACCAAGCAGTAAAATAACAGAAGAAAGTCCTACACTATCAGTAGTTACTTTAAATGTAAATGGGTTAAACTCTCCATTCAAAAGGCAGAGATTGGCAGAATGGATGAAAAAGCATGACCCAACAATTTGCTGTTTACAAGAGACCCACCTTATATTCAAAGAGATGAGTAGGTTGAAAATGAAAGGATGAAAAAATATTCCATGCAAATAGCAATCAAAAGACAGCTGTGGTAACTATCTTACTATCAGATAAAATAGACTTTATGTCAATAACTTCTATGAGGAGCAAAAAAAAAAAAAAAAAGGTCACTATATACTGAAAAAGGGATCAATTCAACAAGAAGACCTAAAATTATAAATATGCATACACCTAACAGCAGTACCCCCAAAATACATGAAGCAAATATTGACAGTTTTGAAGAGAGAAATAGATGTGTTAATAGTAGTAGCCTTCAATACACCACTTTTAATAATGGATAGAACATCTAGATAGAAGGACAATAAGGAAATAGAAAACTTGAATGATACTCTAAACCAAATTAAACCTAACAGACATACATAGGACAATTCACCCAACAATAGCAGAATACACATTCTTCTCTAGTGCCCATGGGTTAGATAGACTATATGTAGGTAAAATTTTTAAAAAGTCTCAGTAAATTTATAAAATCTTGAAATAATGCAATGTATCTTCTCCAATCACAATTGAATGAAGCTAGAAATAAATAACAGAGGGAGAAATAGAAGATTAACAAATATGTGGAAATTAAACAGCATACTCTTAAACAAGCAATGGTCAAAGAAGAAATTACAAGGGAAATTAGAAAATAAATTGAGGTGAATGAAAATAAAACACAACATACCAAAACTTAACAGGATGCAGCAAAGGCAGTGCCAAGAGGGAAATTTTTAATTGTAAATACTTACACTAGAAAAGAAGAAGGAAGCAGACGTGGCTCAAAAGGTTGAGCTCCCACCTCCCAAATGGGAGATACCAAGTTCCGTTACTGGTGTCTCCTAAAAAGGAAAAAAAAAAGGAAAAAACCAACTCAGGGAAGCCAGTGACTCAGTGGTGGAGTGCCGGCTTCCCACATACGAGGTCCCGGGTTCCATCTCTGGCCCTGGTAGAGCTTCCACCTACCATATGGGAGGACCAATTTTCAAACCCATCATTAAAACCTGTGCCATGGGAGAAATAAATAAAAAATAAATCTTTAAAAAACTAAAACAAAAAACTAAAAACCTGTGCCATGTAGTAAATCAGTAAACATTGTTATTCCCAGTAGCCTTAATTTTTAGAATCAGAAAAACATAGTCGAATGGGAGAGAGTGTAAACTACAATGAAAACTATAATCCATTCTTAGTGGCAATGCTCCGAAATGTGTTTATCAGTTGCAATGAATGTACCACACTAATGAAAGATGTTGCTAATGTGGGAAAATGTGGGAGGTGTGGGGAGCGGGGCATATGGGAATGCCCTGTATATTCTCTGTAACATTAAAAAAAAAAAGAAAAAAAATAGGCATCAGAGTTATTAAAATGACCTTAGTTGTTATTCTAGTTGATTTATCTTTAGTAGTTTCTCTTACTTGGAAATGTACTGACTTGACCCTATATCCTCCTTCTTTGTTTTATTATAATTTGTATTTCATTCTAACTATGTGATAAATCTTCAAATTTAAAAAGATGCATGTCTCTTCCCTGTGACCCAGACCATAGTGTCCTTCCCCAGAGAAACCAATGCTATCAGTTTTCTAAAACGTATACTTCAAGACACTTTATGCACATACAAGTACATAAGTATATATTTTTTCCTGCCCTTTTGCTTTTTTTTGAACAAATGATAGCATTCTGTACACAGTTTTCCATGCTTTTCTCCACACCAAATAGATATCTTTTGTTATTGCTGTTGAATATATCTCTACATAGTATTCCATTGCTGAACCCATAGGTTATTTAATCTCTACTTTTTCTTTGTTGCCTCCATGTTGCTCGAATGTGGCCACTCTCTAAGCCAAACTCAGCATGTAAATGCATTACTTTCCCCCCCAATGTGGGGCATGACTCCCAGGGATGAGCCTCCCTGGTGCTGAGGGATTACTACCATAACCAGCTGGTGATGCAACTAGAAAAAGACCTTAAATAAAAGGGGGAAATGGTAAAGATAAATGAGTTTATATGGCTGAGAGACTTCAAAATGTGTTGGGAGGTCATCAGAGGGGTCATGCTTATGCACATCTCAGCAGGATCCCAGAGATAGCCAAAGTAAATACAATCCCAGGTACTGGTGCTCCTGAGGGCTATGGAGACACACAGGTTCTAAGGCCATGAAAGATGGCTCTGGAGTTCATTGCCTTGCCAGTGGGCCCTACTTTGGAATTTGTGCTCCTGAATGTGATGGAGTTGGACTCAGATGTCACCTCTCAACTCTACACATGCCTCTTCTGTCACTTTTACTGAACGTGTGATTGATGCTGGGGTTTGTGTATGCTCAGGAGACTTGGATCTCTGGACTGTTCATGTGCCAGCTGGGATCTGAGCCTCAGCAGAGTTCTAACACCTACTCTCCAGTTTGTTGGACATAGCCAGGTCAGCTCACAGGGAGGTGAGAATGGTCAACCACCACACCAGGGAACCAAGAGTGTCTACAACTGCAAGCAGGAGAATCACATCCATCAGCCATGTGGGATCTAAGCCCCCTCTTGATTTAGAGGTGGAGTGGACATCACCATCCCAGGGTCCACAGGATGGAGGAATATATGATGGATTGGAGTGGACTTGTTGGTATTCTACTATAAAACGGATATGACTCTAGTAGTGGAAGAAATTGTATCACTGATGTGGAGACAGTGGCTGTGGGAGTTGCTGAGGGCAGGGAGAGGGAGGAAGAGGTGTGATATGGGGCATTTTGGGGACTTGGAGTTGTCCTGAATGATATTGCAGGGACAGATTCAGGACATTGTATATCCTGCCATAACCCACTGGATGGACTGGGGGAGAGTGTGAACGACAATGTAAACCATGGTCCAAGTGGTGTGGCAGTGCTCCAGGGTGTAGTCACCAAATGCAGTGTTGTGCCTTACTGATGAAAGGGGATGTTGATGTGGGAGGAGTGGGGGGGGGAGGGGGGAAGGCAGTGGGATATATGGGAACCTCTTATGTTTTTTTAACATACGTTTTATGTGATCTATTTTTTAAAACCACAAAAAAAGTTTTAAGTTTTGATAAAATCCAATTTATATATATTTTTCTTTTGTTGCTCATGTTTTTGGTATAAAGTTTAAGAAAACAATGCCTAATATGATGTCCTAAAGATTTTCTTCTAAGAATTTTATAGTTTTAGCTCATATTAAGTTGTTGATCACAAGTTTTATACGTGGTGTGAGGTAGGGGCTCACTTTCATTCTCTTGCATTTGTATATCCAGTTTTCCCAGCACCATTTGTTGAAGAGCTTATTCTTTCCCTGTTGAGTGTACTTGACACCCTTGTTGAAAATAAATTGGCCAATGGAGTAGGTGTAACTCAGTGGTTGAGCACCTGTTTTGCACATATGAAGTCCTGGGTTCAATCCCCAATACCTCCAAAAAAAAAAAAACAAAAACCAATTGGCCATAGATTTGTGGGTTTATTTTGAACTATCAATTCTATTCCACTGGTCTATTTATCCTTATGCCAGGACCACATGGTTTTGAACACTGTCATTTAATAGTCAGTTGTGAAATTGTGGAGTGAGTCCTCCAACTTTGTTCTTCTTTTTAAAGATGGTTTTCGCTATTTGGGACTCCTTGCCATTCCATATGAATTTGATTTTTGGCCTTTTTGTTTTTGCAAAAAAGACTGCTGGAATTTTTATCAGGATTGTGTTGATTTTGGTTAGTACTGACATCTTAACAATATTAAATCTTCCAATCTATGACACAATGTGTCTTTCCATTATTTAGATCTTCTTTAATTTTTTTCAGTAATGTTTTGTGATTTTCAGGATACAAGTCTTTTAAATCCTTGGTTAAATTTTATGTGCACACATTTTTGACATATACCTTTCTTGAGAGACCATTTAACATAAGCATCTTGCATTAATAAATTCTTTGCATCTTTATCATTTTAGAGACCATGTAATATTCCACTAAAATGTACTTACCAATTATCCTCAAAGTAATTTTTTTTAAAATTTGGGATATAGCAATACATAATAGTCATTTATATAGAAACTTTTTACGTTAATTTTTATTTTTGAACATTTATTATTTTCATAGTGTATGCTGAATACTGTTGAAAATTCAAAGATGAATCAGACATGGGTCCTGCTCTCAAGAAATAAAACACAGGGAAGTGGACTTGGCCCAGTGGCTAGGGCATCCGCCTACCACATGGGAGGTCCGTGGTTCAAACCCTGGGCCTCCTTGACCCGTGTGGAGCTGGCCCATGCACAGTGCTGATGCCTACAAGGAGTGCCCTGCCACGCAGGGGTGTCCCCTGCATAGGGGAGCCCCACGCGCAAGGAGTACGCCCCGTAAGGAGAGCCGCCCAGCGCAAAAGAAAGTGCAGCCTGCACAAGAATGTCACCACACACACGGAGAGCTGACACAGCAAGACGACACAACAAAAAAAAAAGAAACACAGATTCCTAGTGCCACTGATAAGGATAGAAGTGGTCACAGAAGAGCACACAGCAGGTAGACACAGAGCAAGACAACTGAGGGGAGGGGGAGAAGGGGAGAGAAATAAATAAAAAAAGAAAAAGAAATAAAGCACATCATACATTATACACACACACATACTTTTTTGGGTTTTTTTTTTCTCTCCCCTTCCCCCCTAGTTGTTTGCTCTCTGTGTCCATTTGCTGTGTATTCTTCTGTGACCATTTCTATCCTTATCAGTGGCACCAGGAATCTGGGTTTCTTTTTGTTGCGTCATCTTGTTGTGTCAGCTCTCCGTGTGTGCGGCACCATTCTTGGGCAGGTTGCACTTTTTTCACACTGGACAGCTCTCCTTACGGGGCGCACTCCTTGCGCGTGGGGCTCCCCTACATGGGGGGGTGGCCACCCCTGCATGGCAAGGCCCTCCTTGCGCACATCAGCACTGCGCATGGGTCAGCTGCACACGGGTCAAGGAGGCCCAGGGTTTGAACCACGGACCTCCCATGTGGTAGGCGGATGCCCTATCCATTGGGCCAAGTTTGCTTCCCTGTATATTTTTATAAGGTACCTGGGCTAAGACCTTATATATGGGAAGTTGCTGCTCAACCACTGAGCCACATCATCTCCCCTGAGTTGTTTTTTTGTTTATTTACTTGTTTGTTTTGTTTTTAGGAAGCACCAGGGACCAAACCTGGGACCTTCCATGTGAGAAGCAGGTGCTCAACTACTTGAGCCACATCCACATCCAATATATATTTTAAATAAGAAACTAGGGCACAAGCTAGAACATATGAAATATCATAAGAGAAGTACAGTTTTAAGTGCCATGGAAATTCAGAAAAAGAACAATTGATTACCTTTCGTTTTGTTCATGTTATTTGGAGGACATGGGGAAACCAATGGATTCCACCACTGACACAAATCTGAATGCGCTGTGCTGAGAAAAAAAGGAATGTGCAGCCTTAAATACCCCTGGAGGACGCATTCCCAAATGAACCACTCCATTATGCAGTAGAAAGTGGAAGGAACACTGGACAAGAGGAAATCTAGGAGATTTACATTCTCACATCGCTCCAGTCATGTGATTTTGAGTAAAGTACATCACCTTTCCGCTTATTTTTGAGTACTGGAGGCCAGGAATTGAACCCACGACCTCATAGGCAGGAAGCTAGTGCTGAACCACTGAACCACATCGACTTCCCTGAGTTAGTTTTTTGTCTGTCTAACTTGCTGTTTGTCATTTTCAGGAAGCACCAGGAACAAATTCCAGGACCTCCCATGTGGGAGGCAGGCACTCAATCAGTTGAGCCACATCCACTCCCCTTTCTGGGTTTTTGTTTGTTCTTCTTTAAAATGAGGAAGAATTGGACTGGGAGGTATGCAAGATTCTTTCAGAATTAAAGTTGTGTGATTCTAAATCTGTATACATGGAAGCCAGCTTCCTGACTATTTCATTGTAAATGGCCCAACATTTGAAATATCTACAAGCACAGACGGCCTGTCCTGGCCAATAATAACAACTGTCTTGGTTTCTTGGATTCTAAAACAAATACCACACAATCGGTGGGCTTAACAACAGGAATTTCTTGGCTCACGGTTCCAGAGACTAGAATGCTCTCTTTCTCCTGGGGTCGGTATCTTCTGGCTGGCCAGCAATCTTCAGGATTCCTTGGCATTTCCATCACTTGGCAGGGCACATGAGGGCGTCTTCTCCTTACTCTTCCGTGCTGCATTGACTTCCAACTTCTGGCTACTCTCTATGGCTTCTTTTTCTGTGTTCAATTTCCTCTGCTTCTAAAGACTTCATCCATACTGGATAAGGCCCACCCTCATTCAGTTCGGGCACCTTAACTAATAATATCTTCAAAGGTTCTATTTACAAATGAGTTCACACCCACAAGACCAGGGGTTGGGACCTGGACGTACCTCTTTTGGGAACATGATTCAATCCCCACCACCAGCTTTCTATCTAACCCTCTGAACGAAGCTGCCTTGTATATTAAATTCAATCTTCCCCTGTTTCAAAGAGCATATCTCTCTTGGAATAACATGAACTGAATCTTGTGTTGGTGGAAGATATCTGAAAATGCTTGTGAGCTGATTCTTAATTCTTCACTTCACCATACTGTAAAACCCCACCCTTCTTCCAGGTCCAGCTCAAATCCTACCTCTTTGAGGAATCCTTCCCTGACTACCCTCCAAAAAACCTCCCTCTCTAACCTTCCAGGGTACTTTGTACTACTATTATTCTTTCTCTTTTTAGAGCTATTTATGTTCATTTATTTTCTCCCCTGAACACAATAAGTTCTTGGGGACAGAGACTTGTCTCTGGAGGGCCTGTAAAATTCGAGGTGCCCCATAATAATAAATAAATAAATTTGGAAGCCTGCTTTTTAAAAATTCTTTGCTTTAATAGTCTGCATCAAAAATACTGTTTGTCTCTATAATTAAGTTATTTGTGTGGATTTTCACCCAAATCGAAGGTTCTCAAATGGTAACACATCTGTTTGTCCATAATTGCCATAGTTGGGAAATGAGAACATGACTGCCTCTGTTGTAAGCAAGATGCCTGATGACTCCAATCATAGATTTGATATTTGCTTTGAGGTCTGGATTAAGGTATGTTTGAGCTCTAAAAATAACAACATATGTTTATTGATGATATATTATTTGTCAGACACTAGCCTAAGCAGTTTATATGCATCTCTGATTTAATTATCACGCTAACACTATGGGGTAAAAGCTACTTCGTTTCCTCATTTTACAGTTGAAGGAACTGTGTCACTTGCCCAGGTCATCCAGGCTGACTATATGGAGGAATGAGGACTGCAGCCCAGATCTGCCTAGTTCCAAAGCTCATTTTCTTTGTCTCTGGCAATGCTGCCTCCTAAGAAATAAAACTACAGAATATAAATCTTGATCTCCAACTCTCAGTTTCATATTGCAAACCTAATTTCTGCATCAAACAGCTGACTATTGTGAATATACATTATTGTTGTTGATAAATATAAAAGAACATTAGATAATATTTAGAAGAACAGGGAAAAATCTATAATTTCACTATGTAACAAATACTATCAGTCTTTTTCCATATGTATACTTTAAAAAGAGTATATATATATGTTTTGAGACAGCTGTATATGTGCTTTTTTTACAAATCAATTTTATTGATACGTATTAAGAAGCATACAGTTCATCCAAAGTGTACAATCAATGGTATATCACATAGTTGTACATTCATCACTTCAATCATGTTTAAAGCATTTTCATTATCTCAATCATAGTAATAATAATAATATGTTTCCCCTGCTGTACATAGCTGCTATTTCTGGCTATTCTTACACAATTATTTATTTAGTTTTATTCACATACCATACAATCTATCTAAAAGTGTATAATCAATGGCTTTTAGTATAATCATAAGGTTGTGCCTTCATCATCATAAAAAACTTTAGAATTATTTCATTACTCCAAAAAGAAAAACTCCACACCCCTCAGCATGTCTTCCCTTGCATATGTGCTTTTAATCAGAGAAGTCTGTTTAGTGGTAGGGGAAAGACAAGGGAGGCATTGAAGACAAACTTCCACTATTCCACAGCTTTGCCTGGGTCTGATCTGGCATCAGTTGGAAACCTGAAAATATGACAAAGATAAAGTGTAATTAACAAGGAATTGACTTCTTGCAGACTCACAGACAGCTTGCATGAGGCAGGGGCTCCTGGACGAAAAGAGGGGGCAGAAGTTAACAGCACTGGTTTTGCCTTGAGTGTCATATGTTATGTCTACGGCTGCTGAATGTATAGCAAGGAGTAAAACACAATTTACTAGAAATTGTAGACTTTTAGCTGCATTCTTAATTGTTCAATTATTGGAAATATATTTTTCCAACAAAGACCTGAAGTAAATGTTTCTCTCCTCTCTCTCTCTACTAAGCAGACCGATTAATGGTTCCCAAAGGTGTCCATGCCCTAATTCCTGGAACCGATGAATATCTTACCTTACATGGTAAAAAGTAACATTGCAGGTGATTAAAGGTAAGGACTTTGAGATGGGGAGATTATGCTGGATAATACAAATGGATCCAATCTAATCACATAATGCTTAAAAGTGGAGAATTTTTACTAGCTGTGGTTATAGAGAGAATGGTCAGAGAGATGGCAGCATGAGAAGGATTTGATCCTCCTTTGAAGATGGAGAAAAGGAGTGCAGGTAGGCTCTATAAGCTGGAAAAAGTAAGAAAGTGACTTCTCCCCTGGAGCCTCCAGAAAACAACACATTCCTGCTAACATCTCAATTTTAGCCCGTTGAGAGCCATGTCAGACCCTAGGCCTAGAGAAGTGTAAAATATAGCAATGCAACTGGGAAAAGACCTTGAACAAAATATGGTAAAGGTAAAGACAAATGAATTTATATGGCTAAGATACTTCAAAGGGAGTCGGAAGGTCATTCCCAAGGTTATGTTTATGCACATCTCAGCAGGATCTCATTGACTGCCAAACTAGATACTACCCCAAATAGCAGGTTCCTGAGGGCTCTGGAGACATCCAGACCCTATAGTCAGGGCAGATAACTCAGGAGTTTGGTGCCTTGCCAGTGGGCTCTACTTTGGAATTTATGCTCCCCAGTGTGACAGTTGAACTCATTTGTGGTTTCCCTACACATGGCTCTACTGTCCCTTCTATTTGAACCTATAATTAGTACTAGAGTTGGTAAGTATACGTCCAAGAGACTTAAATCTTTATCTGTCCGTGTGCCAGCTGGGCCCTGAATCTCAATGGAGTTGCAACACCTACTCTTCAGTTCATTGGATCCACCCAGGACAACTAACAAGGAGGAGATGATGGATAACCACCATATCAAGCAATCGAGAGAGTCTACAACTGCAAGCAAGAGAGTCCCATCCATCAGTGGTATGGTATCAAAACCCCCTCTAAATTAGAGGTGGAGTGGGCATCACCATCCCAGAATCCTCAGGATTGGGGTATAAACTATGGACTAAAGTAGACCTACTGGTATTATACTATAGACTTATTGTGACTCAGGCAATGAAAGAAATTGTATCATTGATGTGGAGGCAGTGGCTACTGGAGGTTCTGAGGGCAGAGAAATAGAAAGACAGGTGTAAAATGGGGGCATTTTTGGGACTTGGGAGTTTTCCTGAATGACACTGCAATGACAGACACAGGTCATTATATATCTTGCCATAACCTACAGAATTGTGTGGGAGAGAGTGTAAACTACAGTGTAAACTATAACCCATGCTTAGTGGCAATGCTCCAAAACGTGCTCATCAATTGCAATGAATGTATCACACTAATGAAGGATGTTGTTTATGTGGGAAAAAGTGGGCAATGTGGGGGGGCATATAGGAGTCCCCCTATTTTTTTTAATGTAACATTTATGTGATTTAACTATCTTTTTTTAAAAATAAAAACTATATAAGAAAAAAGAGATTAATAGGTGTCTTGGACATAGAAAAAAAAATCCAGTACAGATATTCTCAGGGATAATTTTAAAGTTAAATATGACTTTCGTCTAGTAAGTTAATACAATTAATATGGAACTGTTCATTTTATGAAAATATATTGTTTATAATAACAGTATGTAACAAACAAATTAATCACTTATCTTTGATGATGTTAATAGTTTAAAAAGTGTAAAATAATAAATTCATATTGTTTTAAGTCACTAACTTTGTGGTAATTTATTAAGGGAGCAATAGAAAACTAACTTGTTCTCATTCTCTCTCTCTCTCAGTTAATGTGCCTTTATTGACTAGTATCTGTGACTACTCTATGCTTGATTCTCCAGTCCTTTATGTATCTTTGAATTCCTCAAACTGAGACCACCTTTCCAGGCTCAGTCACTGCAGCAAGTTCCTTGGACTTCAACCTCAGATCCTTAAACTCAATCATCTTTTGAGAACAAGATAAAGAAACAGAAACCCTAGGAGTCCCCCTTTGCACTGACAAAAGGGACTGATGACAGAAATCTTGTCTGTCTTGTTTAATGCTGAATCCCCAACACCTGGAACAGTGCCTGGCACATAGTAATAGCTCAATAAACATATAGTGATTGATTTGCTTGACTGATGAACATTGATTTAGAAACTTTTATCTTCTTCCCAGGCCATGTACTGGGAGCTCTTTGCTGCTCCTAACTCTTTGAGTCTCACCATGACCCATCTTCCTCCAAGGATAGTATGAATGCAATGAGCCCACTGGGGTAAATTTGAAGTTGAAATGGAGCCAGGAGCAGCTCTGCTTGGCCAATGAGGACTTTGCCTAAGCATAGCTTACTCTGTGCATGGTAATGCATGTATGAAACTTGTTTAATCATTGATTCAACCAAAGATTAAGAGCATACTATGTGCACTACTCTGCCACGTTCCAAAGACACAAAGATAAATAGGACCTGTTCCCTTGTCATCCCAAAGTTGACAATCTATGAATGACTCCTAACTGTCTTATGATAGGATAGACACTCTTATATATAATGATTTTATTTAAATTTTAAACAATGATCCACAGCAATAGGTGTTATTAGTCCCATTTTATGAATGAGGAAACTGAAAATCAGCAAGTTAAAAATTTATACAAATGGCAAGTAAATGGTTCACATCGGCTTAGATTCCAGATCTAATTTGACTCCAAAAACCAATAATAACTATTAAATAGTTGAGTGACTTAGAGTTCAAAAATCCTTTTTATCACAGATTATCTTATTCCTCCAACAAGTTTATGAAATAGGCATTACTATACCCATTTTACCAAAGAGAGAACTCACACTCAATCTATTTGCCTGTCACCAAGTTCTTAAGTGACAAACAGAATCGGAATCTAGATCTTTTTACTCCAGGCCTTATTCCCTTTGACTCTTCCACATTTCTATGAAACTCTGAATTCTGCACACTTGCTGGGCCTGTGAGAGCATGACCCAATACCCTGACAAAGACACATATGAGAATACAAAGTATATTAGTCAGCCAAGGGGTGCTGATGCAAAATACCAGAAACTGGTTGATTTTTATAAAGGGTATTTATTCGGGGTAGGAGCTTACAGATACCAGGCAATAAAGCATAAGTTACTTCCCTCACCAAAATCATTTTTCATGTGTTGAAGCAAGACGACTGCAAACATCTGTGAGGATTCAGGCTTCCTGGGTTCCTCCCTTCCTGGGGCTGGCTTCTCTTTCCTCTGTGTGCTTATTTCCTGGGGCTCCAGCTTAAGGCTTCATATCCAACTCCAACATCAAAACTCCAACATCAAAAACCCCCCAACACTGTCCTTTGCCATGCCTTTTATCTGTGAGACCCCACCTACCAAAGGGTGGTGACTCAATGCCCTACTGGCACAAGAGGTTTACATAATTACTTAATCAAGTAAACCTCTGAATCCAATATAATCTAATATGCCCAGAGGAAAAGACCAGTTTACAAACATAATCCAATATTTCTTTTTGGAATTCATCAATAATATCAAACTGCTACGCAAAGTAAGGCAAGCAGTACTCCTAGAGCTGAAGCTCATGCCCAGGTAAAAATGTGTTAGAGCTGTGTTTACTACTGTCAATTATCTCTCACTTGATCTGGGGCCAGCAATTTTATACTTCTCCTTAAACGTGTTTAGTGTATCTTGCACACTTCTTTTTTATGATATTTTATTTAAATTGCATACAAAAAGCATATGTTCATTGTGGAAAAACTAAAAAAGGAAAGGAAAGCCTAGAAAATGCAAATATTCAAAAAGATAAAAATAATTTGGGGGGGTTACTGGGGATCGAACTCAGGATCTTGTATATGGGAAGCAGGCACTCAATCACTTGAGCTATATCCACTCCCCAATAAGAGTTGTTTTTTTCCATTTATTCATTTGTGTGTGTGTTTGTGTGTTTGTTTTTAGGAAGTACCAGGGACTGAACTCAGGACATTGTACGTGGGAAGCAGGTGCTCAACAGCTTGAGCTACATCTGCTCCCCCAAAATAATTTTTAAAGTCTCTGTGTAACTCTACTACCCAGAGATAATTACTATAAACTTCTTAGTGTACATATGATCTACCATACTTTTTCTATTCACATATGATTTTTTATTTGAAATGATGGCTATGTTTTGGGATGTGAAATGCCTCTGAAGTAAAGTGCCTACAAAGTGTACCTCTAAAGATTAATGGATCCCAAACCCCTTAGGTCAAGGAGTACAGAGTCCGACAGTCCCAAGAAGGAGAACTGGTACTTCTGATTCCCAGCTTGGGGACCCCCCTCCCCACCAGATCCTACTTCCTCTCAGTAACCCTAATGCATCTTCTCCCTGACATGCTGTCCTTTATCCAGTAATTCAAGGATTAAGGAATCCTAACAAAGCTCCAAGGACAAGGATGGGCATTAAAGAATTGTCCCCTCGTCTCCTTTGTTGAAAACCAAAGTAATTTTACTACAACAGGTATCTATGTACTCATTAGATTCAGAAGTTTGAGAAAAAAATACTTTCAAGGACTATTCCTAACAAAACAGGTATATAATTAAAAGGAACAACATTATTTACTGCCTCAATCATTTGGCAGTTTGGAGAGGGGATAAGGATGGACCTTCAAGTGGACAAGAAAGCATTTTTTATGTATGTATGTTTATATGTATGTATGTTTGTACTATTATTATTATTAAAGTCTATGGTTTAATTTAAGGTTCACTGTTTGTATAGTGTAGCTCCATGGATTTTCAAAAAAATTTACCGTTATCAAAAATACAATCTATTATTTCCCCTTTTAATCATATTCAGATATGTATTTCAGTATTGTTAACGGCATATGTATTTTTGTTGTTCTTTCTCAGGAAGGGTGGGTTCAGCAGCACACTAAACACTAGGGAACGTTCTGAATAATTTGGTAAGGTTTTCTTAGGCTGTGTGGTGGGGTAGAACAGCAGCGGACCCAGCTCCTTGTTTTTTTAAAATGCCCACCTCCTGGATGTTGCTAGACATTTCAAAAGTATATTCAATTGTAGCTCAAATAAACAGTGGCCCCGAGTAGAGTTGCAATTTTAATGGCTCTTCAATTAAACTAACATGGGGGAAGCAGATGTGGCTCAAGCGATTGGGCTTCTGTCTATGATATGGGTTCCATCCCCAGGACCTCCTGGTAAAGGCGTACCCTGGTGGGGAGCCCGGTTCCCCCAGGCGAGATGATGGTGCAACGAAAGAGAGACAGGAGAGAGCCAAGGCGAGACATAGCAGAAATCAGGAACCGAGGTGACACAAGTGACAGGGAACCTCTCTCCCACATCGGAGGACCCTGGGAATCCTGGTTAAACCTAGAGGAGAAAATGAAAAGAAAAGACAAAAAGAAAACAGACGCAAAAGATCACACAGCTAATGGACACAGACAGCAAAACAGTAGGGTGGGGGGGGAGGGGGAAAATAAAATAAATTCACATGGTATCTTGAACATTTTCTACATTTGGAGAAGCCCAACTTTGTTCAGTGCTTTAATGTAATAATGGTGCTCAACAAAGCTCTGTCTGACTAGTTACCTTTTACAATACAAATGACAGGTCCATAATTAGTCTTTATGCTAAAAGTTCTTCTTCCCTTCCAATAAAATCTCTTTGGCCTTTGGTGAGTGCTTTAACATTAGATCTGTCCTGGGCCAAAAAAGGTTTGATGGTTATCAGGGTTACTTAAGATGGCAAGTGATGAGAGAAGGAATATGTGAATATTCTTTAAGGGTAATGATCATGTCTTTACTCTTTTCTATGAGTAAAGCATCTAGGACAAGGTCTGGCCCATGGCAGGTCACTGAATGAATGTATGAATGAATGAATGAATGAATGAATGAATGAATGAATGAATGAATGAATTAACAGGTAGATGAAAGCTCCACACTTGCCAATGTGAGAAGACTTTGTAAAGAAGTTTGGAACTCAGGAGTCCCTGAAAGCAAATAGGGAGTCAGTGCACAGCACCGACGGAGAAGGTATGTAAGCAGGCTTGCTACTTGACCATGTGGTTGTGCCCTGAACTCACCCATCCAGCAAGTTTGAGAATTGAACTTGCATTTCAGTTTAGTGGTCTGTAGACCCATCTCTGCCACAAACAATGTGGCCTTCAGCAAGTGGGCTACTTATGTCTAAAACATGGGATCGACATGGGGATGGGGACCAGGTAATTTCTGAAGCTTTTTTCAGAGCCTCTGCCAGCACTTTGGGGTCCTTCACAAAGACGCCTTCCCTGACATTCTCCAGTGCCCACCAAGTTCATGTACACCCCCTGAAAGTAGCCTCCACTGAAGATCTGCCCAGGATCCCTGCTTTCCCACCCCACCTCACAGTTCTCCAATGGGATCTTCCTTTCACCAGCCAACCAGCCAACCAAAGTGCTGAAGCAAATCAGTAAATCTAGAGGTAACAATTCTTAGACTTGTGTGAAAATAATTCTCTGAGGATAGGGTTTAAATGCAGTTTCCTGGATCCACCCACAGAGAGTCTACTCAGTAGGTCTTAGAAAGGGCTCCAGGATCTAACAAAAAAAACCCTAGAAGATTCTGATGCAGGTGATTCAAAGGGATCCAAGGATGGAATTCAGTGGGTCCATGAACTTGAAGGGAAAAAATACAATTTCTAATTGATTCAAACTGGAATTTAACTTTCCCTTCACTTTTGGATGTAGGCAACAACCTGGTGGTGGTATTACCTATGACTTTGTTACCAACAGAAATCACAGATACTGTTACGGCACATCGCTGTTGCTGCAGATACCTTGAAATATCATTTACACTCATCACTACTTTGAATTGTGGTTGTTAGATCTGCCACTTCACCTTGCTATTTAATAGGTTAATAGAGACGCACACATATTACTATATCACTATTTTAGAAAAGATTTTAATAATTTTTTTGCATTATCGGTTTCCTTTGTAACCCTATGTATTTTATTTTATGCATCTAAAAATATTGAGAGAGGGTCTATAGGCTTCACCAGACTGCCAAAGTGGTCTTGGCACAAGAGCAGTTAAAGGACTCTGCTCCAAATAAATGAAGTTACCAAAGAACAAAAAAAAGTTTCTGCCATCCTTCTGTTCCCTGTTTTTCTCTCTCTTCCTTCTCCCAAAAAGCCAACCCTTCAGCCGAGTGGTGTTCCCCACAAGGACTACAGGAGCCTTCCCAGGGCTAAAGAAGGCCAGCCTCTGGGTATGCCCTGAGCCAAGAAAGTGACCTTGGCAAAGTGTTAGGAGAGACAGGATTCTGCTGAACCTTCCCTTAGCCTGGAAAACTTATCCTTTTGTTTTCCCAATAAAACTGAGCCACCCTTCCTGGTTAAAAAGCCACTGTTTGATATAAATATTGACTTGAGGGGTTTAGAAAACCATACTCTAGAGGAACAGAAGCTTCTGGAGTGGGTCACTAAACACCCATCAGAAATAGAAGCTCAGAAAAAGAGGTGGAGAGCTGGGACTGTCCGCTGTGCTATGGGCTGGCACCATCATCCTTATTTATAGGTTGGCTCAAGAATAAATCGGGTGGGCATATCCTTTTGGAAAGAGAAGCAAAAGTTACAAGGCCATAGGAGCTGGCCACCTGCCCAAGGTCACAGGGTATCTGAGCAGTGCCCACCAGTCGCAAGTCCCCTGCAGTTTATATACTCTAAGTAGCTGCTGAAAGGACTATCCAGTTTACAAAAGAGGAAGGAGGCTGGAACATTGGCATCCTGGCCCCTGGGGAATTGCCACGACCGAAATGGGGGGGCACCATCCGCACTGGTCCTCTCCCTGTTAAGAGCTCCTGGGGAGCTGCAGAGTTTATCTACGTATCCGCAGCCGGAAAGGAATCAGCATTCCTGGGCATGTGACTTAAAGAAAATTAATGACCAAGCCAGAGGCGTCCTGGGGACTCGCTACTGCAGTCCTAACACCCACCGTGGGATTTCCAGGCTGGGGAAATGCCCCACCTTCTGGCTTTGGCTAAGACTGGGATTCCTTGGAAAGTTGGGGGTCCAACCAGCGGCCATAAATCTCGGAGAACCTTCGCGGTTTTACAAGGGAGTTCTCGGGGGCTACTCCTCTCCTCTCGCAGTCTATTTACAACGCCGAAATCTCCGTGTTAATGGACCTGGGATAATGGTGTTTACTTTACCGCGATAAAGCGCTCAGCTTCCTGGGGGAGCGGCTGTGAAATGTCCCGGGGGTGGGAACAGGGCCTGCCGTAAAGCCGGTGCTGGAAGGGTGGGGGAGCCAGGTTCCTTCCAGGCCGCCCTCCCCCTTCACCCCCTCGGCCTGGTTGTGCAGCCCAGGCCTCGCGGGCGAGCACGGTTCCCACATAAATCACCCGCGCCAGAGTCTCGGGAAAAGGCGCATTTTTCATTGCCGGCTGCAGGGCAACTCCCGACAGCCAACGAGAAACAGAAGTTGTCTTTAGATAAACCGTTTACCCAGCGCGCGTCCTGGCAGCGCGGCCCGCAGGGCACAGGGCTGCGCCCCCGCCACTCCAACACCTCGAGGGGCCTCCAAGAAACACCCAGATCCTGCGAAGGCCCGGCCCCACGTCCTCCCACCCGAGGGGAGAAAGGGAGCCAAGATGGAAGCAAAGGGGCACTTCGTGGTCTGGGGAGATGGGAGCAGCGGCGCGTGAGGAGACTGCGGTCCAAGGCCGGGAGTGCGACTCCGCATTTACCAGCTGTGACCTGCGGCAAGTGTCTTTACCCCTCTGAGCTTCAAAAATCTCCAATTGCAAAACGAGTGTGTGTGTGCATCCACTACCTTCCTAATCTGTGTTCAGATTAGGGAGGTATCCTAATTTGAGTTAAATCGAGTGCGGTTTGCATCATCTCTAATGCCAACGTTATCAACCCCTGGTCCGTGGATGGGCCTAAGGGGTTCCGCGAAGCTCCTGGCATTATAGGCAAAAGGGTTGCGTATGCCCGTGCACATTCTTTCGAGGAGAGCTTACATCGGCCGTCGACTCGCAAAGCCTGGAGAATCATCGTCCTCGGACTTCAGAGTTCGGGTCCCGGCTCTCCCACTAAGTAGCTGTTGGACCTGGCCCAGGTTACTCAAGCCTCCTGCTGCCTCCTCGGTAAAGTGGGATGGCAGTATCTAGGCCCGCGGTGGGGAGGAAACACGCTGGGCACGGTGTCCGGCACGCCGTCAAGGCTAAGGACTGGTGCCTGGGTTTACGCCTCAGCCCTAGCCCTGTAGTTAGGCTTGTAGACGCTTCACTCCACCACCAGGACGTCCACGCCTGGACGCCTCAAGCCAAAGGCCGCCGAGATCCCCGCAGCCCCCCGCGGCCCCCGGCCCCAGCGCGAGCCCCGCCAGCGTTGCAGCCGCAGGCCTTTCCGCCGCGCCCGGGGCCGCCGCGGGCCAGCGAGGGCGCCCCGAGGGCCGGGGCCGCGGCCCCTCCCCAGTTTGAGACCCTGCGCGCTCGCCCCGCGGCCCCCCTTTGAAGGCGGCTCTCGCCCGGCCGGCCGCCAGGCGCCCGGGGCTCAGCCCTAATCCGGATTTGGAGGCTGAAGCTCAAAATCGGCCGCCACCGACTTGGGAAATCAAAGCGGCCGCTACCTGGCAGCTCCGGGTCTTGTTTGCTTGTTGACGTGAGCGCACCCAAGCAGAAAGGCCTCGGTTTTGGAATCGGCCCTGCGGCCAGGAGGCTAGAGGCCGCCGCGAGCAGCCACGTCCAGCCCCCACCCCGCCCGAGGGCTAGGCTTCCTATCGCGGTCGGACACGTTTCCTTCCCTCCCGGGGTCAGAGGTCGGGCCGGGAGAGGCCTGCTCCCCATTCCCTCCAGACCCCCCACCCCTCCCCGCGCGGCGTCCTGGAGCCCCAGGTCTAGCCTCGCTACCTCCCCTCCCCTGCCAGCTCGCCATCCATTAGTGTAATCCCCTGTCCAAACACTGCGGCCGGGACGGCCAGACGTTGATGTAAACAGACCAGCGGGGACAATTCTAACGATATAAATAAAATAACCATTAATAGCGCAAATTGTTCGATGAGCCAAAGGCCGAGCAGCCGACACCCTGGTCTCGCCCGGGTTTGTGTACACAGCGTGGACGCCACGCATCCATCAGGTAAGCCAGAGGTTCCTGTCCCGGCCGAAAGCTAAATCCAGCGAAGGTGAGGTCGTCGCAGGCGGTTCAACGAAGACCCGGCTCCTGACACGCAGCGGCCGCGAGAGACACCCGACTGGAGACCCACGTACACGCCTCGTGGCCGCTCGAGCCCTCCCCAAACCAGCGACACCCGAGGCTAATCCGGCTCCCTTCGAAAAACTCCTGCACCTGTGCGTCCAGTCCCAGCCTCCCCGTGACACCCGTGCCATCCTGGGTGCTCACGGGGATCCGGAGCTCACGCCCAAACCCGGGAAAAATCAGCCCCCGCTTGTCCCGGGGTTATTAATAATAAACCAACTTATACTGAGCGTCTGTTGTGCCAGGCACCGCGCTGAAGTGCTTCACAGAGGTAATCTCCTTCAATCCTCAATGCAACCTTTTGTGTGACACGTCTACTATTCCCAGAGCTACGCATCAAAAACGCAGGCCTCAGAGATGTGAGGAATTCTCGAGGACCTGAAGAATGGAGACAGGATTGGAACCCACACCTCTGCTCCAGGAAGCGCAGGCACATACCATGGTAGAGGCACTTGCACAAATTCCTAGGGCCGGGTTTCCAGCGACTGAAGCCAGACTCCAGGGCGTCCTGGCCTCGCCGGGCTGTAGTGGTTTTACTTCCAGTGGGAAGTTCCTACTTCTCCAGAGGGCGTGGGCAGAGTGTTTGGAGGGGTCGGGCAGGGATAGGAGGGGAGCGCACCCAAGCAGAAAGACCTCCAGAGGTCTTCCGGGAACCCTGTGGCCTTTCCCAAGCGCCCGCGATGCTTCCAGCAGCCTCAGACGGCCCTGCTTTGAGTCTGAGGCTGTTCCTAGAAGAAGGACCCCAAGTCCCCAGGAGGAGAGAAACAAGACTTCCAGATAGAGGCTCTGCTGGGGGTGGGAGTGAGGAAAGGAGGTACACTCGGGGAAGGGGGTCACTGGGTGCGGGTGGCCATGGAGTCCTGGTCCCTGGACTCTGACTGAGGCAAGATGTCCTCTCCAGGCCACCCAGGCTGTTCAGATTAGGAGCCTGGGAGTCTTGCTGTGTAACCTTGGAGAAGTCATTTCATTTCAGCAGGTCTCAACTGCCCTGGCTCTAAAATGGAAGGAAGGTTTCCACTACAGATGCAAGAAAAAGAAGGTCCTCATGCTTTCTGTCTGGTTGTGGCAACCAAGATTGAATGCGGGAATACAAGAAATTCTAAAAACATGGGGAAGGGGAAATGATCTCTGCAATTCAGAAATAAACCTAAAAAAAACAGCAACAAGAAGGGGGGTGAGGACGGACACTAATACCTGTCTCCTAGTTCAGGGTTGTAATAATATTCAGAAGAGATCACAGGTGTGGAAAAGCTTTGTTCACCGGTGTGAAGTTTCATGATTAATATTAACTCCACGGCAGCACTTCAGAAGTCAGAGTCAAGGACTGGCAGCCCCCAACTGAAGAGAAAGGGAAGGAGGTACTGGGGATGGGGGGCGGCACAGCTTAGAGGGGGTGCTCTTAGGTGAGGGAGCCCCAGGGGAATCCGCCCCACCGCCCTGCCACGCTTATCTTAAATGTAGCTTCCGGTCAATCCTGTCACCTGAGCAAATTCTTCTCAGAGGCTGTTAACCTGGGCCCTGAAGGAACATTTGGGGAGGGAGGAGGGCTGTCAAGTACCTAGCAGGAATTCGCAGAAGCAGAAAGAAGGATGCTTGAACAGGCTGCCCCTGCATGGCAGCAGCTCCTGGTAACTGGCTGGGACTGCCAAGGGGAGGGAGAGGAGTGAGGAGGGGAGGCTGAATGTGGAAGGCAAGGGACTTTAACAGCCTTGGGCAAGTTACCTGGCCTCTAGGAGCCTCGGTTTCCTCCTCTGCAATATGGTTATAATAATAGAGCCGAACTCAAGCGCTGTTGCAAGAAGCCCAAACGATGACAATGGTAGGCCCTGATGGAGCGTTTCCAACACGCCGGGCTAGGGATTCACTCCCACGGATCAGTTAATTCTCCCAGCTCTACGGAGGGCGAGCTTATGTGGGGGATGGGGGCGAGGGCTCTTTACTGGGCTGCGCGGTGCTTGTAGAGAAGAAGGTCATTGGAATGTATAGTATTGTTGTCACCGTCACTACTGTTATTTCTACTATCTCGCTCCCCACCCTGAGAGGTAGTCATCATTAAGCCTTCTTTACAAAAAAGGAAGCAGGCTCAGAGAGACTATGACTTGCTGGAAGTCACACAGCCGGTCAGGGGCCAAGTGGAGAAAAGAGAAAGCAGACGAATCGGAAGACTAGACGTTCTCGCCCACGCCAGGGCGCGCAGGGATCCAAGACGGGATCCAAGACGGAATCCAGCGCGCAATAGGTGCCGAGGCTGGGGAGGCAGAGGGACTCCCGCCGTCGGGGTGGAGTAGGTCCAGGACAGCTGATTTATTTGCATTCCATTGCGGACACTAATTGGCCAGATCTTTATCTAAACACGATAATAATGACATGAGACTTCGGGGATTTGTTTACAGCAGCTAAGAATGATGCATTTGTGGGAGCGGGAAGCTCGGTCGGGGTGCGGGATTTGTTTGCAGCGGCTACCAAGGACCAAGGGAGGGGGGAGACCAAGAGGGGCTGCTGGTGGCTCCGCGATGATTACCTAAAACTCCAAGGATAAAGACAACAAGTCTCGTTTGGAGACCAAAAAAAAGCACAAGATTTGATTGATAACTAAATATGTTTTCCAATTGGGACAAAGGAGCGCCTGGGAATTCGGCTCCCTGACCTCTGGGCTCCGAGGAAGAGGGATTCCGTGTCTCCCTCCTTAGCCCAGCAACCACCCTCCGCCCAACCCCATTGCCGAGAACATGAACTCCGGGTTTCTCTGTGCCCAGAGCTCTGTGGGCTCTTTCCTTATGCCATTTCTTTAATCCTTGCTGCAGGCCTGTAGAATCTGCACCATTATCATCTCATTTTATAGGTGAGAAATCTGCTACTTAGCAAGGTTGAAGGGCTGGCTCAAGGTCACAAGACTTGGAAGGTGGCAGGACCAGGCTACCAATCAAGATCTGGAGGAGTCCAGGGCCAGTGCTCCTGCCCAAGACCCAAGCAGGAGGTGTAATTATGACTTAGAGCAAACCACATCTTCCCTGGACCCCACCCGGAAACCAGCTCCTTACACTGGGTTCTCCCTGCAGAGAAGGGTACCGAATATGCTCACCCTTACACGCATGCTCACAAGGTTGGTGTACATCCGTTCACATACACTCCAGTCAAAGGAGGTGTACACATAGCACCCACTCAGTGTGGGGGGCACAATAAGTACACAGGCCATCCTCTCTACTGTGCTAAGGGGAGGAGGGGGAGCTTTTAAAAGCCTAAACTGCAGAACAACTTAATGTGGTTTTATTGCTCTTCCTTTCAAGAACACACAATCATTACAACCCTGTTAATAAAATGCACTCTGTCTTCTCTGCAATTTGGTCAGGTCCTTATGGAAGTATTTGTGTAAGACTAATTGTAAAGATCTGATAAATTGCCTTATGGAAATAGTACTTCTGATCGTCATGGAAGCTAGTTTCCTTGGATCATATAAACATTTCTCCCCAAATCTCACTTCACTACCAGTAATTCAAATTATTGTGGGTGGGGATTCAGAATGAGTGTTAACCCAGTCCTCCTGTTCTGACCACAAATTCTGAAACAGCAGAGTGGAGTCTGAAATTATGAATCCTGAGTGCCATTTCCACATGCCCACCCATATATGCACACACAATGGGTTCACATTCATGAACATTCAATCAAAGAGAAAGATAAACCCACAGAAACACGTATGTCCGGTCCACATTCATCTGGTGGAGTCCCATGTTTCTCACCCATATTTCTCCTGGTGATGCAACTGCCCTCAGCCTCAGGTTGCAGATGATCCATGGGGTAAAGACTCCAGATTGTCCCTTCTCAGGAAGCCAATGACTCATTGGCCCCACTGACCCCTCACCCAGGAGCAAGTGAGAGGGTGAGAGACTGGTGGGCCCAGAATAGCTAGAGTGCTCAGTCCTTGTCCTGTGCCTGGCTACGTGAGAAGCTGGGAACACCCTTTCCTTTTCCAGATTTGGCCCCTGCATATTAGGGGCAGCCTCAGAAACACTCCCCAGCTGGAGTGATCTCAAAGCTGAAGACTCCCCCAATCTAAAGGTTGCTGGTGGGAAAGAAATGAAAGGGGAGATCATGATCTGCCTGCCCTGACCTGTGTGTGGTGGTGGTTTGGAATCAGCTCTGCTCAGGAATCCCCCCATCCATTCTCAGTGGATGCCTGGAGCCCAGTCCTCGTGGTCACTCTCTCGCCCTGCTCCTCTTTAGAACACCACAATAGAAGGAAACAGAGGCTCCTCAGGATCTGCCTGGTGCGGGAATTTCCACGGGGAAGGCAGCCAAGCCTGCTGCCTGGGGTTCCAAGATGGCCAGGACCCATGGCAGAGGCTGCTGGAGGTGGGAAGCAGGAGAGGCCTTGGGGCTGGAGCAGGACAGGGAGGAGAGCTCCTTTCACCTGCCCAAAGGTGCAGCCCCTGAAAAGCACAGGGGTGGAGTGGGGAGAGGGGAAGTCGGACCCCACACTGTGCAACCCCCTGTGCTCCCAAGAGTGCTCCCCCATTGAAAACATTGTGAGGGCCTGGGAGTGAAGGGATGAGGAAAAGGGGGGGGGGTGGTGGCGGGAATGAAATAAGATAGAGAGAGGGCGTTTGTGAGGGAACAGCAAGGCACGATCCAGTGCGCTGGAGTGGAGAGGCAAGGAGAAAAGAAGCTGAGGGAGACCAGGGGGAGGTGAAGGAGAAAAGGTGGGGGAGGGGTGTGAGGAAAAGGGGAGAAGGAGGAAGGAAAGGGATGGGGGACTAAGCGAGGGGCCCAGTGAAAAGGGAAGGGGCCGAAGGAGGGAAGAGGAGGGATGCTAGGAGGAAGGCTGGGGAGGTTTTGGGTCCCGGAGTCCTACTGGGTCTCCTGAGCGCCAGAGGTAAGAAAGGCCTCTCCCCCGACAGCCTCCACCGGCCGGATGGCGTGAGTGTGGGTGGCTGAGGGAGGACGGGAACCCATGGGCAGCTTCAAGGACTGAGGCCCCGCTCGCGTGGTCTGGGGCTCTGGGGCTCTTGGCTTACAGCTGGGGAGAGACGCGCCAGGGAGAACACCCCGCGCTCCCGGCCCCAAACAGCGCAGACAAACTGCACAGGCTTGGAGACTCGCTGCAGCTGGCAGGCGAGCGAGGCCTGGGGTCCTCACAATCCTCGTAGTCTCTCGGCGGTCGAACCCCCGGCCCCCAACCTCGACACACGGATGTCCTCGCAGAGCGAGGCTGCGAGATCCCGCGGCTCTGCCTCGGCGGCGCCGGGACCCGGCTCCTCCCGCGCGTCACGCCTTCAGTCCGCGCCCACCTGGGGCCTCCGTCCTCTCCACGCCGGGCCCGGCCGGCTCCGAGCGAAGCTAGCAGCCCACAGCCCCATCCCTCCACGACCCCGCGGGATTAGGCGAGCAGGGACTCGGCAGTGGTCACTCCCTGGTTAGGGGGCGCTTCAGGGAGCCAAGTGCAAGTGGGCGACTAGGCCCTCCGATCTGGCCGCCCGCGAAGGAGCAAAGGGCCCGCACCGTGGCGACAGCTCTCGGGTGCCGACCAAAGCCCGGGCCCTTTAGGCAGCACGCAGTGGAAGGCGGAGGTGTTCAAGCATAGGGCTGCGACAAACGTTTCTTTCCAAGTGAGAAATATCGTTTTCGTTCTTAAACGGTTGGAAGTAATTCGCTCCAACGAAAGCCAGGAAGATGTGGGGAACGATTTCCACCTCCGTGGAGGCCGAGATCCCACTGAGCCGACTCACGGTTGAGAACAGGCAGGGCCGAGCAGCTCTGCTATGAAGAGACACCAAGAATCTGCGCTTCTTGAAATCTGATCATCGTATTTCTCCCCTCCCTCTTCCCTCGACACTGATCAGCGATCCGCGAAGAGCAGGCAGGCGCTCGATAAACACGAGTGTAATCGAATTAATTCGCCAAAGGCTGCAGCCGCTCTTGGGAAGCCAGTTTATATTTTTAAAGGTCTATAGACATTGAAATTTCGCTACAGGAAGTTAAACTCATATTGAAAAAAGACTTAAGGAATGTATTCAGAATTCCAGCTTAATCCTCAAGTTAACACTGCGCTTTGCACTCCCGAACAGCACACACAAGTAGGACAAATAGATGTTTCTATACAGGCGTCCTGTATTTAGGTGTTTTTGTTTGAAAGAATATTTAATTGATTTTCATTCGACAAAGATACAGCTACTCTTTCTGGCTTGTGTGTTTCGATGGCAGAACACAAGTGTTCTGGTTAGGAAAACTTTTTTTGATCTTTAAAATTTTTTGGAGAGAGGTAGATACAAATAGACAGGCATGGAAGGTTCTCTCCCTGAGAAATCGAAACTCACTTTCTCAGCAAGAACTTGTAATTTACAAAGAACTATAAGAATTACTGGACTTAGACCTATTTTCTCCCAGGGAAAAGTGGTAGGCTATTTAAACAATTCAATTCCAGACAAAATGTAGAGATATGGTATTTATATAAACACATGCAATACAAGTCAAAGTTTTCAAAATGCCATTAAAAACTGTGTCTTATAAAATTACCGTAATTATCAAGAAATTAGAATAGGTTTGATGCTTTCTGGAATTGATCTGCCTGGTTAGGATTTTTATAATAGAAAATGTACTCACTTTCTCACAATTAAAACACTATTGCCTACAGATTAATCGAAATTTGGGGATAGCCTTCTAACATCCCTAAACTAAAAATGAAACGTACACACTATCAACAACAAAAACTATTTAGAGCTGCAGCTAAAGAAGAAACCTTTCCTTCTTTTCATTTTTCTTTTTTTCTTCTGGTAAGATATGATTGAAAATAAAATTTATAGGAGGGCTGTGAAAATGATTTTAAAACTCACCTGAAATGTTATATAGTTTTGGTTAGATGAGTTCATCACAGTGTGGTTTTTGACGCTTTTACAGAAAATCACCTCTCTGATTGTGGCGCTAAATTTACATTAGAAAGCCACAATAACGTCCAACTTTTTAACAGCTTTGGTTACATAATTAACTATTTAAAAATTGGGAGGTAACGACACAACCAGTGGCGTCTATAACTCAAATATGGAGTATGCCTACATTTTTTGTTTTGTTTTGTTTTTGTAGAATAATAACATGCGCTTTACAGTTTTCAGAGAATTATCAAATTTGAGAACGTATTTGTTGTAATGCTTAGCAGGTGGTTTTTCCCCAAGAAAGGTATAATAATCTTATGTATCGTTTATGCATCTGTAAAGTATTTACCCCTCACGGAACTGGCCATGATTTTACTACGATCTTTAATCATATAAGCGATGGGGAGGAGGCTTGCATAAGTGTGCAATGTGGCAAAAGCGTACCTATGCAGATACATGCAGTTAAAATAAAACCAAACGCTGCCATGGATGCAACAATATTTCCTTCAACTGGCTGTAATTAGCTAAACTGTCTGGAACGAAAAGCTATTATTAGTTGAGCACAGCTCGAGGATTTCAGAGATTCCCTTTTCAGACAAGAGAATGTAAATGCCCCAGAACGCGGTCGTAACTGGATACGCCTTGGAACCAGATTCCAAACTCTGATTAGTGACTCGGGCAAACTAACCTCCGCGGTGGTGTAACTACCGCTCCTGCGTTTTCTTCCGCGACAGCGGCGTGCTGCTGGCAGCGCCAAGCCCACCGGCGTCGGGGTTGTAAGCTGCCGAAAGGCGGCCGCTGGGACGGGATTGGACTGGTTGTGATACCGGCCGGGAAGGCCCGCTGCCGGTGATACCGCACCCACCAAAGGGAGCCTGAACGCCTCAGAAAGGGCACCCGGAGACGACTCGAACGAATCCTTTTTCGAGGCGATAAGACGAAAATCAATCCTAGGACCGCGTTCGCAGGTGGAAGTCAGCCGTGCCCAGGGCGGGGTACTGGGAAGAGTAAAGGGGGGCAAATTGCAGAACCTCTCCTGGGCTCCGCACGCTCTGGATCCTCGCAGGCTTCCAGCCCACCAGGCTAGAATTGCCTGTGAATAAGGAGGGGTGTGGGCGGCCCCTGAGGAGTAACTCGGCCAGGGTCCACAAGAGAGAACCACTCAGGCGGGCCCAAGGGTACCTGGCGGATTGTGGTGAAGGAGGGATTTGGGGAGAGGGGGCCACGTGGGCCCGCAGTAGGGAGGAGGCAGCCTTCAGTGTGCACCAGCAGGGCCCTACCTGGGGGGCTCCCGACCGCTGCGCCGATGTATGAGAGTGCCCCGTTGTCCCCTGAGTTTGAGGGGCGCTCTGTCCCGCAAGACGCTGGTTTAGGGAAGGCCTAGGAGCAAAGCGCCGCTGAGAAGAAAGAGAAAGCAGCAAAGAGTTTCCTTTGGAGACTAGAGAAAGTCTCGGTAGCTTGTGACTTTTCCTTTTTCCGAATCTTGGGTAAATCAATACAAAGGAGATTATCCAAAGAGGCGAAGGAAAATGAGGGACCAGAGGGAGCAGAAGCATTTCCGCGCGGCTGTCTTGCCCTCGGGAAGGGGGAGCGGGGCTGGAGCGGAGCCTCCGTGACGCACACACACTCCGGGTCTCCCCACCCCGCAGTGCCGCGCACTCACCCCCACCTCTCTCTGGCTCTTGCTCCCGCGCGCTCGGGATCCGCGGCAAAGTCAGGCGCATTCTTCCCTGTGCAGACCCACGGCCTGGTTTGGAAGGGCCCGCCTCCGCCTGAGATGTCATTAGTCTCAAGATTTAAAGGAGAGAGGCAAGGGACGCCCTTGCGGGTGCAGGGTGGTCGCCCCAGCGCCAGGCCCTGCCTGTGGAGGGTCTCTGCCCACCGTCCTGCGGCCACCACCACCCTAAGTACTCCAAAGCGCACGTGGCCCGCGCCGCATCCCAGCTCCCCGGCAGCTCCAGCGACAGATTCCCCGAACCATTTCCGCTCCCTGCCTGGACAGCCCCGCCTCTCCCCACCCAGACCACGGTTCTTTCTCTCCTCGGCCTTCAGCACCCCACACTTCCAGGCGTTGCGGGTCCCCGTATGGAAGCCTCCCACCCGGTGTCTACCAACACTGGTCGTTGTCCACAGTCGCTGCATCATCTTCCACTAGAACTTCAGTTGAGGCCAGTGTCCACCAGCTCCGCCGTCCTGGCAGCCAAAAAATGCTGGGGCCGGCTGGGGCCGGCTGAGGGGTGCCTCGGCTGGGTCCGATTTGGTCCCTATTCTTTCAAAGCCAGCGCCCATATCTGCGCTGTGCACGGGTCTTTCTGCTGGCCGCACTACAGTGCTCGCTGTCCCTCGCTAGGCTAGACGTGGTGGCGCGCAGAGGCTTATAGCACGGGAAGATGGGCTCTACCAGCAGGGAGTTTCCACGATCTCTGGGGAACCCCATGGAATCGCTCAGAAAACAACCAGGGCCGCACGAGGGCGCCAAAAGGCGTGTGGGTTGGAGATGTGAGAAACTGTCTCTGAGAGTCCAGGCCTAGACCCAGGCGCCGGATTTGAATAGGCGGAAAAGACCGCCGCCACGGCTGGGTCCCCTCCCTGGTGCGGATGGGTTCTGCTCTCAAGACCTTTTGAAGCCACCCAGTGTGGGGAGCACACAGCCGCGTCACCACCGATGCAGTCAACAAACGTCTTAGGCAGAACAGCGGTGGCTAACACACCCTGAGAACTGAATGTGCTTGAGTTAAGTTTCTGTTATATTGGACGTTATTAAACCTGGCAATAACCCTGAAGATGGAATTACAGCCTCATTTTTATGGACGAGGAAACTGAGGCTTCGATACGTCCAAGGTCACTGACTAGGCTGGGATTCCTGTGGGACGCTGATGATCAGTAAGAACTCCATCGTCCTCTCTCTCCCATGCCTGCTCAGGGTGGCAGCTGCCAGAGCCACAGGAGCAGATGCAACTGGGAATCTGTCCTCCAGGGGCTCCCAGTCCTCTCGGAGCGACCAGTCAGGCACAAACAGCTATCGGATTGGGTGGGAAGTGATAGGTGACAGGAATGTCCTTTGCTAACACGAGTTGCAAGTTCAGCGGCGGGAGGGAGGACTTCCGGCCGGGCGATCAGGGGGTACTTCCCTAGAGGAGGTAGTATTTGAGCAGAACCTCGGAGAACAGTTTTGGATTCCGGGTGACAAGGGCGGGAAAGACATTCCAAGTGGAGGAAACAGCTTGAACGAAGGCAATAAGGCGGGAACGGACACTTCGCCCATCCATGGCTACCTACACTCCATCTCCTTGTGGATCCAGCGCCCAGTGTTTACAGGCCAGGAGTTTTCCTGCCCTCGCAGCAGCAGGAAAAACCACTCTCCTTGCAGCATCCTTCCCCGCGGTTGGTTCGCCAGTGAGACTCAGAACCGGCGCAGGCCAGGAAGGTGCGGCCAGGCGGAGGGGGAGTCGGTGGTGCGGAGACCCGGATCTGCGCAGCCTTGTTCGCAGCACTTTGGGCTTCGTGACTCTGTCCTAGTCCCTGCCTATTACCGGTAGCGCCGCAACATCCCACCGGGTGCAAACGGGGGCGTGGCTCGCATGAGCTGGAACCAATGGAGAGGGAGGCCAGGGCCACGGGCCCGCCCCCCGACGTGACGCACGGCCCCCGGACAGAGGCTTCGCAGCCCCGGCCCCAGTCCCTGCAGTGGCTGTAACAAAACCCAGACCCCCAGGTCCCGGCCAATGGAGGCGATTTAGACTGGAGCGGGACCGCGTCTGTCAAAGCCCTACTCGGCAAGCAGCGGCGAAGTCCAGGGGCAGAGCTGGAGCCGCCGCGCTGCCTCCCCGCCCCCGCCGGGATTTATTGAGTATCTGGGCTGGACAATTAAGTGGCCCTGATGATGTTACCAAGCCCGGTCACCTCCACCCCTTTCTCAGTCAAAGACATTTTGAATCTGGAGCAGCAGCAGCAGCACTTCCACGGCGCGCACTTGCAGGCAGACTTGGAGCACCACTTCCACTCGGCGCCCTGCATGCTGGCCGCTGCCGAAGGGGCACAGTTTTCTGACGGAGGGGAGGAGGACGAGGAAGAAGTGGGCGAGAAACTGTCTTACTTGAACTCATTAGCCGCAGCCGACGGCCAGGGGGATCCGGGGCTCTGTCCCCAGAGCTATGTCCACACGGTCCTGCGAGACTCGTGCAGCGGGCCCAAGGAACATGAAGAGGAGCCCGAGATCGTGAGGGACCGGAGCCAAAGTGAGTAGAGGGGGAAAGGAAACGCACCCGCACATCTGGAGCAATGGCGGAGCGCCAGCAAACTGCCCACAAACCTTGCCAGCACGGCTGCCCGCCTCTCTAGCCTACGGCTGGGGGCATGCCTCCGCCCTGGTCAGCAACAGCTCCGCAAAGCGCAGGTACCTGCAAGAAAGCCGGGGCAGAGGGGGAAGGACGAGGTGACCCCAACAACTTCTTTCCTCAGAGGGGGGGAGGCAAGGCAGCCCCCAAGGGAAGGCAAAGTGGTTATTGCTGCCCTAATGCTGGCAAACCACAGGGGCTCAGCTGCTGGGTCCTGACAACCCGCATTGTTTTTGCTTTTCCCAAGAGCTAGTGGGAAGGAACCCGAACCCTCCCCACTTTCCTTCCAGCGTGAGTTCAGCCGCGCGTGTTCTCCGAGAAGACCGTTCAAGCAGTTTGTTTCCCCAGCGACCGCAGGGTGCAGGGACTTTGGTCGAGACCACCCGGCTGGTCTCCTCCCTTTCTGGGCTTGGACCTGAGCGCCCTCGCGCCCACTGCACCCGGCAGAGAGGGAGGGGATGGTCCGAGAGGGTGTGGGAACACAGTCCACTTCGTGCGACCGTAGCATTCGCACCCCTGAAGCGCCAGCCTTTTTTGAAAATTTGAACGTTTTGCTTTGTATCCGCGGTTGCGGGCAGAGTAGAAAAGGCGCCTAACTTAGGCCGAGATACCGGCGGCTCACAGCATACGGGAGGTGAATTGGGAGGTGGAGCGGATAACTCAGTAAAGTCCGCGGAAGATGTGTTTCTGAGGGGACAGAGCCCAAGAATCGCCTTCTCCAGGAGGAGATTTGGTGCGGCAGAAGCCAAGGCCTATGCGACAGTTCCCCTCAGCCTATTTTCGGCATGCAAATGTCTAAATCAGTCCATTAAACGCCTTTTCCCCCTTGAGTATCAGAGACATCACCATGCACACATTTCATGGGGGTATGAGGTCTTTTAAAATCAGAAAACAATCCCTGGGCAATGCAGAAGCGTTCACACTCAGACATTTCCGAACAGCAAGATTTTCACACAACCCAGGCACACGGGTCCCAAATACCAACACGCCTCACACGTTCAACCATCCATGGCGGAGTGGAAGGCAAACAAGTTTACAAATACTGTAGTTATTAAATAGTTACAGACGTTCATCCTTCAAATAGCACGCTGAGCTGCACACTTAATACACGGTAACCTCTGTGTTCGCAGATGCTCAAGTTCTAAACAAACGCGTACTAACCACCCCACCCCACCGAAAGCACCTCCGTCCGCCGAGGGCTTTCTGAGAGAGGGTGGGACGGTCGCAGGGGCCCACACACTTTAAAAAAACCAAAAAAACAAAAACAGGTATTTACTACAGCGCGCTCTGCGCTGCAGCCAAAAAAGGGCCACGGCGCCGGAGCCACGGTAAGGTTGGAAGAGCTAAGGGACGCTGTTGTTTTGCTTCCTTTGCAGAAAACTGCCTGCTGAAGAAGCCCTTGGAGGCGGCGGGAGACTGCAAATCGGCAGAGGAGAGCGAGAGGCCGAAACCGCGCAGCCGCCGGAAGCCCCGAGTCCTCTTCTCTCAAGCCCAGGTCTTCGAGCTGGAGCGCAGGTTCAAGCAGCAGCGGTACCTGTCGGCGCCCGAGCGCGAGCATCTCGCCAGCAGCCTGAAGCTCACGTCCACGCAAGTCAAGATCTGGTTCCAGAACCGCAGGTACAAGTGCAAGAGACAGCGGCAGGACAAGTCTCTGGAGCTGAGCACGCACGCGCCCCCGCCGCCCCCGCCGCGCCGGGTGGCCGTGCCGGTGCTGGTGCGGGACGGCAAACCGTGCGTCACGCCCGGCGCGCAGGCCTATGGCGCGCCCTACAGCGTGGGCGCCGGCGCCTACTCGTACAACAGCTTCCCGGCCTATGGCTACGGGAACTCGGCCGCCGCTGCCGCCGCCGCCGCTGCCGCCGCCGCCGCCGCCGCCGCGGCCTACAGCGGGAGCTACGGCTGTGCGTACCCGGCCGGTGGCGGCGGCGGCGGCGGCGGCGGCGGGGGCGGCGGGGCCTCGGCGGCGGCCATGCAGCCCGCCTGCAGCGCGGCGGGAGGCGGCCCCTTTGTGAACATGAGCAACCTGGGCGGCTTCGGCGGCGGCGGCGGCGCTCAGCCCCTGCACCAGGGCCCTGCGGCAGGGGCCGCGTGCGCGCAAGGCACCTTGCAGGGCATCCGGGCCTGGTAGGGTCGCGGCGGGCCAAGCGGCAGGCGTCCCCCACCGCACCCTGGCGCTCGGGACTGAAGCGCGGTAAAGGCCGGACCCGAGGGCCAGGTCCCCTCGTTAAAAAAAAAGAAAAAAAGAAAAAAAAAAGTCTCGCTTCCCGGGGCTCGGGAGTGCAGTTCACCCCAGGCCTGGGTAAGGGGGGTTCGGGGGCTGGAAGGATGCCCCAGTCCGACCCCTGGAACTGTTTCTAAGGCAGAAACGCCTGCTAGATGCGGGAGAGGACGGTGGCCTCGACCCTAACGCCATAGGGAATGCGGAGGCCGGGGCTCTCACTGCCCTTGGTTCTCCCGGAGCGAGAAGGGCTGGTCTCCTCGGCTTTCCCGCGGCCTCCGCGAAGCCTTGGCGGGGAAGCCAAGGACAAAAAAAAAAACATGAAGGAGTGAAAAACGGAGGTCGTAGCCTGAGAGAGCCCCAGGCCCCAACGACCCTCTGCTCCCGTTGCTGGTCGGGAGCGCCAAACTACAGTCGATTTTTGGTTTCTCAACGCTTCCCCTCCGAAGCAGATACATCGGTCCAGATCCTGGACAGTCGCGGGGCGCAGAACTCCGGAGCCGAGTCTCACAGAGTTCCCAACCCTCTACGAGGAAGAGCAGCGGAGCGAGGTTAAAAGTTGGGAGCGCTGTACAAATCCCGGATCTGGTGGCCCGCCGGAGGCGCTGCCGGGTTTCCTTTCTGTTTCATATTCTGTATTCAGCACATATTTTATATATATAACTATATACACACGCCGTGTACACACCCGCTGCCATACACTACAGGACTCAATAAACAAGGTGCAATATTTCCAAACCCTTGGTCGGCTACAGACTGTTCAGCAAAAAAAACAAAAAACAAAAAACCGGGGGGGGGGGGGGCGGGGGAATCATTTAAACAGCGGGAATGGAAGGAAAAGGTGTACAGAGAAAGCCGTCCTTTGTGGGCAATTCTAGTCCTGGTATCCCCCTGGCCAGGTCCCGGGCTGCTAGGCTGGTCTCCCCAAGGCCTTGTTCATTAATTTCTCTACTTTTTATGGCGAGGACTTTTTGAGGCCACGGGCTTTGTAATCACCCCCGATTCCACCCCCCCATCTCCCAGATGCTTGGGCCAGCGTCTGGGCCTGCGTTAGATCAAGGCTCAGACTCTGCCCTACCTCGAGGGGCTCCAGGAAAGAGGAAACCTCGCTCCCAGGCCAAGCCGCGGGCGGCGCGCAGGCGGCTTCTTCCTCAGCGGCCACCGGGGCTCCCCGCGCGCCCCGGGGCGCTGCGCTGGGCCCCGCCGCGGCCTCGCTCTCCCCCTGGGCCGCCCTCCCTTCTCCCCCGGCGGCCGCGGCTTTATGCGACTCCTTGTCACTTGCGGAGAATGCCTGTGCGAGGCCTGTGCTGCCACACGGCCGATTGTGAGCGTGCCAAGGCGGGTGAATGGGGAGGCCTCAGAGCGCCGCGCCATTGTGGGGCCGGGCCGCGCTGAAAGGCGGCTCCGGGCCGGGAAGGTGCGGAAAGAATGGCTTTTTATTGGAGTCCCGAACAAAAGGTGTGGTAGGAAGGCGAGGTCCCCTGCGCGAACAAAAACCCCAGCGCGTCGGGATTGACGTCCCCCCCGAGCTCCCCATTGCTTCTCAGAGCGGGGGCTTTGTGCAGCAGTCTGCTCAACAGAGGGACGGAGAAATGCGCGGGGTTTTGTTCCCCACTTTTTGTGAGCCGGAGGAGGGGGCGGTGTGCGGGGAGAGACGGGGGCTGGGCGGGCAGCAGGGAGGGGCGCGCTGATTAGGCCGGGCGGGCCGGGGCGCGGAGACATTCAGCGGGAGTCGGCAGCCTGAATGCAGGGTCATTATTGCTACAAGTTTAGCAATTTCGCCCTTACAGAAGGGGGCGGGGGCTGGGGGCCTGGAGCGAAGAGGAGGAGGAGGAAGAAAGAAGGGGAGGGGAGGCAGAGATCCAGGAAGGCGAGGGAGCCCTCCGGAGCCCGCTGACCGCCCAGGATGCGGCTTGGATGCATCCAAATGGGCCTTGCGGGAGCTGGAGAGGCGGCGCCTGGGAGGCGAAGACCCTCCCTCCTCTCGCCTCTGCGGCGGTAGAAAGACCCGGGAGCCGAACACGAGTTCGTGCACCAGGCTGCGGATCGCTCGGCTCCTTGCCGCTGGTTCTCACTCCTCTTTTCTCTCATATTGCCCTGTTGCTGGGACATCGGCTCTCACCACCGCTGCCACCCCCGTGGCGTCGCAAGCCCCCTTCTTAGCGCGCCCTTTCCTCTAGAGCCACCATCTTCCAATGGGTTGATTAGTCTAAAGACTGGGGAGGAAACTCCCACTTCTTTACAGGTTCCCCACTCACCTGCAGCCGCGAAGGACTCCGTTCATTCAATGAAATTTACTGAGCACCTACCTACTATATATTTTCTTGCACTGGTCTGGATGCTGGGGATGGTGAAAAAGTGCATCCGTAGGCTCATGGGGCGCCCCCCCCCTCCCGTGTGTGTGTTTGTACAAAAAATAAATGTTTTTTTTAAAATCAGATACATGCTACAAAGGAAATGGGACCCAGTGATGGTGCTGAGGCTTCCTTTGAAGTGGGTGGTCAGAGATGGCCACCCTGAAGAGACCACATCTAAGCAGGTGCCTGAATGACAAAAATGGGAGTCAATTCCAACAGTGCTTTGTTGTGTCAAGTCTCCAGGCCCTTGCCCATGCCATCTCTCCGCCTGGAATGCCCGTCCACCCTGCTCTCTGATGAACTCTTACTCCTTTTTCAAGGTCAAGCTTCTTTCCAGAACCAACACAGTGAAGGAAATCACTCCCTCATTCGTGCCACCCGAGTCTTCGGTACTTTCCAATATCACAACATGGTGTCTTGCAAAGATTTATGTGTCTTTTTCCCTCCACATGAGTGAGGACCAGGTTGGCATCTTTTTCCTCTGGGACAGATATCACAGTAGGAGCTAGCGGGGCAAGGAGGAGAGGAGGATGCTCTCCAAGCCGCTTCAGCGCTGCCTTCACGCTCCAGGGACATGCCGCGAGCGCGCGGGGCAATGAGGGAGGCCCAGGGCGCCGGCCCCTAGGAGATGGCCTGGCCAGACTGGGCGGCTCCAGGACTCTTGGAATGGCTGGCGGAAGACTTCCAACCCACCCTGATCCCAACTGAAGGTCCCGCCTTCCCTACCGTCTCTGCGGCCTGGGAACACGGCCTTCCCCAGGGGACGTTGCCCTTGCCCTTCAGCTCAAAACCTAGGAAAGGAGGCAGAAAACTTGGTGAAGACCTTGATTCCAGGACACAAAGTTTGGGAGTGGTGATAGAAAGCTGGGGTGGGGGTGGAAAGCTGGAGTGTAGGAGATAAGTCCAAGACGTGCCTCTGGGGCCCATTTCGACCTCTCCTACGTTCACTTTGTGGAGGGAATGGTAGGTGAAAAAGACTCAGCCCCGCGCTTAGGGGCGCGCACGGCCAAAGCGGTATTTCAGCGCCTAACCCTGGGAGCCCAGGTCTCCGGGAGCAGCCACCCACGCTTCTCTGGGGGTTTCCTAATTAAGCAACTCCTTTTTTCCCAGCCCAGTCGGTATCCTGCTGGTGCTGCCTGCAAGGGCTCCCAGCGCCCATCCCCCGCCTTCCTCGGCGGGCTTCCTCCGCGCCCGGCCGACGTGAGCCTGCCTTCACTTTGCAATCCCTCCCGTTCAGGAAAAGGGATATTGGGACCATTGTAGAGGAAATGGAGCCGGTTCTGTGGATTGACTTCCTTATCGTTAGCGTGTCTTGAGATCCTTAAAGCCAGCCTGGACCAGGCCCCCCCCCCCCCCCCCGGGGCTCCTCCCTGGAGCCTGCCGCTCTGAGTATAAATAGCTCCCACCACTTGCTGAAGGATTTCCGTCAGGCTCATTGCTCCAGTTCCGCAGCCGCAGCCGTCGGAAGACCAACACCTTTGACCAACAGGGCAACCTCTTCCTTGAGCTCCTTCCCCAGGAGAAAAGACATCCCTCCCCCACCTCCCACCCCCCAGCTGCTCTCCCCCCAGGCCCAAAGTGCAACCCCACTAGTTCCTTCTGTGAACCGAGAGGATCCAGGCAGGACCACTAAGGAGTGGCCCATGAGACTGAGCTGGTGGAGTAAGTCACCCGCTGGGCTCTGACTTCAGAGCTTGAAGGCACAGAGGAGGTAAAGGCGATGGTTTTGAGGTCGCTGCGGCCTCACACCCTCCTTACTTCCCTGAGCCTGAATGGATACCCCCCTCCCTACCCCCACCTGTTGCACATCGGGTTCAAGAGAAGGGTGGGCACCACCAATGTGGGGGGGGGGGGGAAGGGACGTCAGCTTTTTATTTTATTTCACCCACACACACCTTGAGTGTTAAGAGATTGGGCTCTGGAGTCAAGCTGCTTCCGTTCTAAGCTCAGAGCCACACCACCAGCGGCAGAGACCTTGAGTAGGCTCGGGGACCCTGAACTTCGTTTCCCTCCTCTATAAAATTGGTATACCTATAGGTCCTCTGTCAGAGTTGGTGGTTTTTGTTTTTGTTTTTTTTGCATACAGTGAAACACACAAATATTAAGTGTGCATGCAGCTCGGTGGATTTTCATATATGTAAACATTCATGTACTAGCCATTGTGGTTTTGAGAATTAATTGAGATGATCCATGTAAAAGCAGCCTAGCGCAGCGTTTGACACGCCTCAGGTACTGCGCTATAGGGCAGGTCGGAGCTAGACGCTGTTTGTACTAAAATGTCCGGGACTCGATCCTGCCCTTGAAGCACTCCAGGTCTGCGTGGGAGCCGGGCAGACCCGAAGATTTGGAATCCCACCACCGCAGGGCATGAGTCACAGACGAGTGGCAGAAATCATTGCCTGAGAGCTCCGGGCCGGCGACACCCGGCGGGGCCGCAGGGTTCGGAACGCTTCGCAGAGGCGTCAGTCCTTGGTTGGGTGATGGGCGTTCAACTGAAGAGAACGGTAAAAGGATTTTCCGGGCGCAGCCACAGGCCCAGTCTAGCCCCTCGTTGCAGGGAAGAGGATCAGGAGGGGAAACGCAGCTACTCGCTGCAGAGCGGCTCAGTGGCGAGGGCCCGCGCTCGGTGGCTCAGGGCGCGGGGCCGGAGGCACGTGGGGCTTGGGGCCGAGCATCCGCCGCAGAAGCGGGGCCGGGTGGGCGGCCGCTTTCCTGCTGAACTGCCCCGGCAGGAGGCTGGTGGGCTCAAGTCCTCAATCGCAGTCCCCTTGGACCGTTTCTGGTTTAGGGCCCCAGAGGGAATTTCCCGCGCGCCTTCCTCCAGCTCGAGGGGTCCCCGGCGGATGGTCCGGTGAATGGATAGGGTAGAGTACTGGGCCGCAGCCTGGCTCCGCGCGAAGGGAGAGGATCCTCAGGGTCGCGGGAGGGAGAGCAGGTGCCTCCGGCGGGGTGCCAACTCCCCAGCTGACCCCGGAGCGGTCAGAGCCCGCTGGGCGGGGAGCGCCCGGCGAGCCCCGGGGGAGCCGCGGTCCTGACTATGGCCACCACCCAGGGCCATCACGCGGCGCCAGGTAGGACGCGCCGTGCGGGGTCTGGAGGCAGAAGGCCAGTGGAGCATCTGGAGCAGCGTCCGCGCGAGGGGGCCCTTATCTCAAAACCGCAAACGCGTTGAAAAGACGCTGTTTTTGCTGTTGTTACCTACAGATTAATAACCCCAAAGTTTTCTAAAGGGGAGTTTAAAAAACTTTTTATTGAAGTATGAGATACATACAGAAAAGGTATTTATAATTGTGCAGCTCACTGAATCTTCATAAACTGAACACACCCCTGCAATCAGCACCCAGATGAAGAAACAGGACATTCCAGCCCATCCCCCAAAAAGTCCGCTCTTGCTCTTTTTTTTTTTTTTTTTTTTTTTGCCACTCTCATCATCCCCAAGGGTAACCACTGTCCTGACTTCCAACATCAGAGATTAGCTTTGCCTATTTTGGGAATTCACGTAAATGGACTCACACACCATGTACTCTTACGGGCCTGAATTCTGACATTCATGAGATTTATCCATAGTGTGTGTGTAGTTACTTGCAGATGGTTCGTTTTCATTACTGTGGAGTAATTTGGGTCTTTGGGTAGTTTCTAGTTTGGGGCTGTTGTGAATAGTGTTGCTGTGAACATTCTAGAACAGTGTCGCCCAGTAGAATTTTCTGTGATGGAAATGTTCTCTATCTGTGCTGCCCAGTATGGTAGCCACTAGCCACACGTGGCTATTTGGCTATTGAGCACTTGAAATGTGACTGATGTGACTAAGGAACTAAAATTTAATTTAATTTAATTGTAATCAGCTTAAATAGTCTCATGTGTCTGGGGCTTCTGCATTGGACAGAGCAGTTCTAGCATATGTGTTTGGTGGCCATAAGACACATCTCTGTTGGATATATACTTAGGGGTGCAACCACTGGGTATAGGGTATGAATATCAGCTTTAGCAGATGCTGCCAGTTTTTAAAATTGGTTGTACCAATTTACACTTCCACCAGCAGTAGTACCACATGCTCCCCAGTGTTTAGTATTTTCATTTCTTTTTCATTTTAGCAATTCCAGTGGGCATGTGGTTAAAACAGACTTTCTTTTTCACTTTTATGTGAGATTGTGAAATTGCTGCTTAACTGTATTAAAGATGAAGATGATGGTGATGATGATGGTTGGGGGCTTTTTTTTTTTCTTTCTCTCCCCTGCCCTGCTGTTTTTGTTGTCTGTGTCCATTCACTGTGTGATCTTCTGTATTTATTTCTCTTTTTGTCTTCTCATCTTTCTTCTCTAGGATTCACAGGGACCTCTGATGCAGAGAAAGGCTCCTGTCAATTGCTCCACCTCAGTTCCTGGTCTCTGCTGGGCTTCCCCTTGACTCTCCCCTTTGTCTCTCTTTTATTGCGTCATGATCTTGCTGCATGACTCACTTGGGTGGGCACTGGCTCACCACGCGGGCACTTGGCTTGCAGCTCGGGCACTCAGCTCACCATGTAGGCACTGGCTCACCATGCAGGCATGCTTTCTCTTCTTTTTTCACCAGGAGGCCTCAGGGATCCAACCCAGGTCCTCCCATATGGGAGGTGGAGGCCTTATCACTGGAGCCACATCCACTTCCCGTCGAGAGCTAGTATTACACAATAATATATATTATTATATTATGAGAATCTAAGTCCACCCTTTACACCACCCTATCCCTGCCTCTAGTCCAGGGATACTTAACCTTTTTTGTTCCACAGACCCCTTTGCCAGTCAGGTGAAAACCATGGACCCCTTACTAAGTCCACACTACACTGTGTGTTATTTAATAAATGTATCACACACGCACCAACACATCCCCACAAGAATAATGCTTTTTTGAACTTCAATTCAAGCTCACAGACCCCTTGTTAAGAACCCCTACTCTAGACTATCCCTCACAGCTCACATTACTTTATACCTTCCTGACACCAGTGTCCCGTGTTCCTTTACGGTTACTTATCGGAGTATACCACCAGAGGAGATGGTGTGATTGCCGTGCAGAGTGCAACCACAATGATGAAGCCAGGGTTTGTGCTGGCTGCAGTTCTGGTTTGCAGCTACAACTTGGCTCTACCTTGTGTAAAATGGCATTAGCAGTCTTCGGGTTGCTACCTCACTGGCTTGCTTGGAAACAAGGCAGCCCTGGGGAGACAGCAGAAGGACTTTCCACCCATGTATCAGGCCCCAGGAGTGGTGGTGGTGGGGAGGGGGCGGTGCTTTGTACACATCCTCTCTAATCCTTGGAATAACCATGGGAGGTTAAGTATTATTATCCCTTGTTAACTCATGTGGAAACTGAGGCTCAGAGAGGTTAAGTCACTCCCCCAAGACCACACGCTAATAAACAGTGGCAGTAACCCTGATTGGACCGAGAATATTTCTGATATCGTTTACATGGGTAAACAGAGTCCAGTCTTGAAATTCTGTATCAAATTATATGCCCTCTGCTAAGCCTCCCCTTTGGATTGACCCAGACTGATCAATAGCTACTTATATGTGGCTAATTTAGCAAAGGAAACATTTATTATATTGTAATACCAATGGAATTCACTTTGTGTGACACAGGAGTTCATAGAAAATTGTATGCAAATAGCTCTCTGGGGTGGGAGTGAGGGATGGGAGAAAAACTGAATACATTTCAAGTTTACTGGAATTTGTTGCTTAGAAGTATTGCAAAGTAAATTATTTTGTGAAGAGAAGAATCTCTTCAAACTATGAACAAAACTCCAGCATTTTTTTCAAAAGGAGGTACCGGGGATTGAGCCTGGGACCTCCTACATGGGAAGCAGGCACTCAACCACTTGAGCTACACCCGCCCCCAACCCCAACCCCAACGCCAACCCCAACCCCAAACCCAACCCCAACCCCAACGCCAACCCCAACCCCAACCCCAACCCCAAACCCAACCCCAACCCCAACGCCAACCCCAACCCCAAACCCAACCCCAACCCCAAACCCAACCCCAACCCCAACGCCAACCCCAACCCCAACGCCAACGCCAACCCCAACGCCAACCCCAACCCCAACGCCAACCCCAACCCCAAACCCAACCCCAACCCCAACGCCAATCCAAACCCCAGCATTTTGCTTTGTAAGTTTACATTTTCTAGTAATAAACAAGAGTTAGGAACTAAAAATAATACAAGATTTATGACTAGTTCATAATTTGCTTATTTCTATGTTGAGAAGAGTTATCAGGAAAGTTTCACCTGGACAACTTTGAGAGTGAGCTCTCTGGAAGGTATGCAGATTAGTTCTCAATCCAGATGATAAGCAATTAGAAACTCATTGCCACCAGTAGCTACTTTCAGACTTTGTTCTAGAGCTTTTTTCAGCCCCTGATACCTTTGTGAGCCTCTCAGAGAGGTGGCTCAAGAGTCAAATGAGTTATTAGATTAGATGACCTTTAAGGTCCCTTCCAGCCCTGAGATGTTTTAAATTAAATTTGTTTCATGCCAATCGATTCAGTGATAGATTTCAGCGCTGGTGGTGGAAGAGGTCTTAAGAATCTTTCGATGCTGACTCCTGCCTGCAGCATCTCTGGCAAGTAACTGCCCTGCACCCTCTGAACACCACCTGTGGGAGAAATACTTACCTCACCATTCCATAAGCGTGAGAAGGTTCTGCCTTGTGTTTACCTGGAAGACGCTCCTGCACTTCCACCAGCAGGTCCTCCTGTTCCCACAGATGGCTTCTCCTGCATGTTGGCTCTTAGAAAAGTTGAGGCTAATGATTGAAGCCCATGTAGACTTTCTCTTCTCCAGGTGAAAAAGCCTCAATTTCTTTGACTGTCCTCAGCCTTCTGTTTACTCTTCAGTGCTTCTCTAGCCCATCCATTTCTACTCTGTCTGGGATCTTCTGGTATATTCCCCAGAGAAGGTGCTTAGCACCCCATCTCCCTAAACCTTTGAACACGTCTGTCCTTCCACTCTCTTCTGAGATGGCTTAAGCTGAGGGGAGACTCTCCCTCATGGGCCTCACTCTTTTCAATTTATGTTTTTATTCTGTCGTCTATAGAAGAATAAGTTCCCATTCTCTTCTCTAAAAGTAATCCTTCCCATTAAAATCTAGATATAATTTCTTCCCTTCTTCAAGAAACACTTCTTCTACTTTTGAGTTCTGAGGTTCCCCTACCCCACAATATAATATCCCCTACCTTCTTTCCTTTTATCCTCAAACATGAAATTATCTCTTCATAGTATTTTCTATTAATGCTGGGACCCCTTCTTCAATATCTTTCTTCCCCTTTTCTGTCTGATGTCTGAATATTTGTCTTTGCCAGCGTCTTCCCTTTCCCCTCAGCCTGACTGAGGCTTGGACCTCCCAAGTAGTAAATACTGAGGTCCAGTTGGAAGTTACCATGGAGTTCATCTGGCTTGAATCTTTCCCAATGCCTCAATCCTCTGCCTAAGACCCCTGAGGAGTTACTGTTCTGATTCACCCGTAATTATCTGAGACTTTTTCTTAGAGGTCAGCAGCAGTCAAATGGCCTCTCCTCAGGCTTGTCCTTGATTACATCTCCTTAATGTTTGTTGTAATGACCCTTTCTTGTAAACCTTATGGTAGTTTTGATACCCTGTACTTTTCTAATCACCTACTTTCTCAAAGAGTAGGCACTCTTCTTCCTTCTCTAGTCCCAGGTCTCAGTGACTTTTCTACACTTTTACTCTCCTAAAGCTCACCATTGTAGAGTGTCAACCATCCCTTTTACACTAAAGGTGCCTGAATCTACAGTTTCAGTCTTGGGCTCCCTCTAAATTCATATTGCCAAATGCCTAGGGGATAATTCTACTTGTACATACCATTGTCATCTCAAGTTCATCCTCACTCTCCCAAACTACTCGCATCTTAATTTCTGCCAATGACATTTCCTTTTTCTCTTTCCTTTGTTTGGAACCAATCAGCCAAAAAATGATTTCCCTGAAAGGAAAAGAGAGGAAAGAATGGGAGAACTAACATTGACTGAGCACCCAATACATTCCAGGCACTGGGCTCTGCATACCTGGACCCATTTAATACTAGAACCATCCTGGAAAGTAAGTGCCATTATCCCCATTTTATGGATTAAGAAGTCACATTTTGAGAATATAAACTCCTTTCTCAAGGACAGCCAGCCCTTACATGACAGAATCCAGGGTTCACATCCAGGCCTGCTTGATTCTAAAATCAAAGCACTTCACTGTGATGGGTCCCCTAACTTGTCATCTTGGCTTGGGTGCATTGCTGATAAGCCCCATCTGCATACCAACAGCAGACTCATTGTCCCCAAATGCCTCTGACTCAGAGGCACCTACTTTTTCTCCACCGTATCATGGTTCCTCACTGTGTGCAGGGTCAAATATACACTCATGACCACTAATAACTCCCACTCCCTTGCCTCATCAAGCACATTTCTCATTAATTTGTAATGACCTACACAATCTCCTGACCGTCTCTTTCTCCTCATCCCTTTCTCTGCCATGCTTATTCCTGGAGGAACGTCCTAGCTCTACCCAATGAAACCCATCCTAATTTCAAGACAAGTCCCTTCTACTCTATGAAGTCTTACCCAGATACCCAGCCCACTGAGATTGTACTTTCTCTGAATATAGATGAAATAGCCTCACCTGCAAGACTTAGCCATTAGTCCAAGTAGTTTTTGTTGTCTTATTTATTTCCACCCTCAATAAGAAAATGAGTTCCTTGAGTATAAGGATCATGTTTCATACTTCTTTTGTATTATCCATAGAGATGAATATAAATGAAATAATTTATTAGAAAATGCTCTTAAAATTACAGTATATACTTTTAACAAAATTATTTTCTGATTCTGGGCATAAGATTCAGCAGGCAGACAGTAGAAACTTGAGGGACTTGATAAATAAGTCAGCCGAGGGCTCCTCCTCCTCCTCTTTCAGCCTCAACAACGCCTTCCTCCCTCTCAGTCTGACTGTGTGGAAGGGGAGATGCCTACATTGCCCACTGGATGATTGGCTCCTTAAGGACCCGGAGCACCTGGCCTTGTTCGTCCAGGTTTCTTTCAGCACTGTGCCCAGTGCTGAGCACATGGCGGGTGTATGGTAAGTGTTTGACGAAAGAGTGAACAACTGGAAATATGATTTGGAGCAGATGCTGGTGGTAGCCTGGATTTCTGCTTCCTTTAGGATTCTCTTTCCTGCTCCCCCACGTGGAATGATAGAATGCCAGGGCTAGAAGGGGCAACCCAACCTTCCCATTTAAAAATTATAATGAATTTTATTGAACTATATCCATAAAACAGGCAACCCATCTAAAGTGTTCAATCAGTGGCATTTGGTATTATCACAGAGTTGTGCATTCCTCACTTCAATCAATATTAGAGCATTTTCATTACTCAAAAAAAAAAAAAGAAAAACAACAAAAAACAAAAACAAAAACCTCTACCCCTTAATAATCACCTCTCAATCTCTCTATCCTTTTCCTGCTATACATAACTGCTAATCTATTTCCATCTATACATAACGCTAATCTATTTCCATCTCTACAATTTATTTTTATATACATGTTATAATATTAATGTGCATTTGTTCTATTTCAGGGAAAAACATTCTTATGTTTGCACTATTAACCATAGTTATTTTTCATGAGAGTTCGCTATGCTATACAGTACCATGTTTCATATTTTAACTTTCCTTTTAGTGATATACACATTAGACTTTCCCTTTCAACCACTATCATACCCATATTTGCACTGCTAATTACAAACGCTATGATGTGCTTTCAACATTTCTATTCATTTCCAAACATTTACAAGCAATCTTTTTTTTAAAACCAATTCTGCACAGACGAAACCTTTAGCTCTCCATTCTCTAACCTCGTTCTATTTTCTCCAGCCTCCCCCAATGGATAAGAAAATGATCCCAGAGAGGAGAATGCCTGTCTCCAGGTCACCTGCCTCTTGCTGGCCCCTGTCATCTGATGTCTAACCCACTGTTTCCCCATGATCGTTCACTAATTCCCTTTTCAAAATGATCTGCCCTGCACCTATCCCCAGTCCTCCTTCCTCTCCGGGAAGCTGCCTTTCCCACGTCCCTCTCCCAGCACTGCACTCTGCATGCCCCCAATTTGCGTTTAATCTTGTACACAGTGCTCTTGGAAATGTAAACAAAAAAATACCTCTGAAATTGTGAACATACACACTTTAAAAATGTTTGACTATTTGAGGAGAAACACAACCTCCACCAGGGAGTTACAATTCAGAATCTCTTCAGCGTCTCTCTTCAGGGCTCAAATATCCTCTTAGAATTTTCCCTATCCAGAAACATCATAGGATTTTGATCATAATAAACCATTATCCTACTGCCTAATGTGCCATGCAGTATACGAGACATTCTAGAAGACTCACAACAACTCTCTGACCCCAAGTCATAGTATCTATTTTATGTATGAGGAAACAGCCAGGGAGGTTAAGTGACTTGCTCAAGATCACACAGCTAGTATCAGAGCGGGTGATTGAACTGAACTATTTGCCTTCTCCAGAAAACTTTCTTTACATTAAGATACACACTGACCGACTGCCAACTGCTTCCTTTGGATGTCCACTTCCTCCTCAAAGGCTGGTCTTGGTGATGTCTCTTACCTAAGAGCAGCCTGGCGTCTTGGCTCTCTCAGTTATCCTATCTGCTTAGTATTTCTGGAGCCCAGAGCAGCAGTGCCCTGCCTCTGCCCTCTAGTGGTCAGAAGGGGGTGGCACAACTCCTTCTGGCACCGTCCCGGAGGATCTCCGTCAGCTCCCTCTGGAGGCGGCCAGGGACTCAAGGCCCCATAGCCCTGCTTGGCGTCAGGCTTCCGAGGTGCACATGTCTCCCAGGCTTCCCTGGGCTGTACCCCGAGGAAGGGCTTGAGTTCTCTGGGTCCTGCTAGTCTTTTAAGGAAGACCAGGCCTGGCAGTGACCAAAATCAGAGAAGAAAGGTACTTGGCAACAGCCCTCACTTCCTCTTCAGAGAGTCAGTGAGACTATCTGACTCCAAGTCTATCTAACCGGTGCCCATTCTTAGCAACCAGAGTCCTTTGTTCATTGACACCTATGCCTGGTATTGTGCTAAGTTCCAAAACTTACTTAGCTGACATGACCTTGAGTAGGTCCCTTCCTCTCTCTGAGCAACAGTGCCTGTACTCGTCTGAACACTGGAGATACCCTGCCTTGCCTACCCCATAAGGTCGTGGTAAGGATCAAGCCAGAACGCAAATGTGAAACGGGTGTAAGAGTGCAGCTAGTTCACCCTCTTTTCCCACTGCCATCAAGAGGCATGAGGGCTCGCGCACAGATCAAGCCTCCTGAGCTGCCCACACTAGCCCCAGAGTTCCTCTAGTTAGATGGAAGCAAACCTGCTCTGATTGGACTGGGAGTCATGTAAGACCACTGGTGCCTTTGAGCAAATTAGAAAAAGGCATCACTTCTCCCAAGCAGACATGGCTTTTCCTAGGGTGCTTGATTTGATGGGTGGGTGCAAGTATCTCTTGGGCCAGGTACCCTTGCTCAGTGAACAACCTGTACAACCAACCTTGGTGCCAGATGCATAGATTAATCCCTTTTTCCTACTCCTCGAATAATATGGCACTAATGGCTATACTGAGTGCATTTACGGGACACCAAAATAATCACTGAAAAGGAGAAATTCAGCAATAAACAGGTGACTTAGCCTCTATGTGAGTGGAGAGGAAGCCCAGCCTCCCATTAGGTTCGCCTCGTTTCCTCAGGCACCGGGGCAAATACTGCTCTTGTCATTGCCCTGCAGCCTAAAGAAGAATCCCCCCTCCTCAGCTGACTGCACCTCCTACAGTGGGACTCGCTCCTTAAAACGCTAAAAGCTACACATGAAAATTTGGGTTCTGGACAGTGATGAATTCAAGACTTGCACTTTGAGGACAAGTGAGAACAAATAACCCTATGGTGATGTGACAGATGACAGCCCTGGTAAGTAGCAGGGCCTATCAAGGGCATTTAGACTCAGTTTTCTTCACTGCCCTCCCCCCCACTTCTCCCCCCTCTCCTCTCCATCTCTCCTTCTTCTCCCCAGGCTCCTCCTCCTGCCCCTTCTTCTCTTTCTTCTCTTCTTCCTTCTTTTTCTCCTCCTCTTTCCTCTCCCCGACTCCCTCTCCCCTGCCTCTGCCTCTTTCTTTGAAGAGTCCTCATTCTATCTTCCTCTCTCTCCTCTTCCCTTTCTTCTCTCACTTCTCCTTTTACCCATTAACTGACAATATGGAATTAAAGAATATTTGATAGCTCTATCCATTCTATTATTTATTTTTAAATCAGACAACTTGAGACAGTCATAACTCTCTCATAGAAACAGCAATATTAAATTGCTTTTTTATTTGTATATATACCGTTATTACTTTTTTCTGTACATCAGTGATCTTTGATAGAGGGAAGTTTACCGCCATTATTCATACAATTTAGGGGCAAAGAGGCATTCAGCCATCTGATTAGCATAAAGGAGAAATCCTCAGGCTCCCTGAATCCTCTAATTCAGGCTCCTTGCTTTGTTTCCCAGCCCTACCCCTGCCTGCAGACAGAAAGTAGAGTTCCAGAGAGGGAACATGATTTCTCCAGAGTCACACAGCCAGTTGATGGCAGAACCTTGAATGGCAACTATTTGTTGAGCAACAAATATCTAATACAAGCTCTACACCGTCCTCCCTTGCATGAGCTACAAGAGCGGAGTGGGTGTAGCTCAGTGGAAGAATTCGAACAGCTTAATAAGACCTGGTCACCCCAAATAGAATTTATGACCTCCAGGGAAGAGATAGATCATTGAACCAGCTTTCGTTTACAGGTGGACAAAATGGGATTCAACCCCAAAGTCGATAGATTGCATGTCAAATTCACGTTCTCACACAATACGTCACTCTAATGGAGGGGCCAGGGATGCGGGTCATCTACACAGAAGCTCATCTGTTTTCCTTTCAGCACTCAGCGCACACCGCGCCTCAGTTGCTGACATGTTAGACAACAGCTCGCCGCAAGCAGCTGCTCCTGTTACTGTACACCTTTCCGCATCCTCTAAGTACCTTCTCCTGCAATTAGCCATGTGATTCCTCTTCCCCAGTAGGCTGCGATCGACAATTAGCAGGCAGCCTTGCCAACTGGCTTGGAGTTTATTAAGTCCTGAATTCCCAGAGCACTTACTTGTGTTCCTCTTTTTCTTAATGACACCAATCACTTTCTGTTCAGTTGAGAACACATTCACGGAGACTTTACTGTATGTCATGCCCTAGGCTGGGTACTAGGAATACAGACACAATAAGCCAGCGTCTTCGCCTTCTGGTTGGTGGTGGTGTCATTAGAGGAGGGGGAATAGATTCATAAAGAATATTTCCTTCTGTGCTGGGCTGCACACGGTGCCTAGTCAGCAAGGGTCAGGAAAAGGCTTCTGGGAGGAGATGATGCTACCTCCTACCCCTCCAGTTCTCAGAGAAGCCCTCCCAGAACGGCTGGTTTCGAGTGGGCTGCCACTGCTATTCTCTAGCCAACCTCCGGTTCCTTTACTTGGCAGCTCCAGTCACAACTTGATATGATGATTTTTTATTTTTGTCTCTCTCACTGGACTGTAAATTTCCTGAGGGCAAAGACCTTGTCCATTTTATTCCCTCTCATGTACCTGCTCCTAGCACTTGCTGAGTGACAGGAGGAATGGGGAGTTGGGGCTTTACTCTGTAGGCGATGGGAGGCTGCTGGCAGATCCTGGAGTCAGGGGAGCCTGTTTCAGTAGTCCAAGGGAGCGATGATGAAATATTGAATTAGGATAGTGGAAATGGAGATGAAAGGGAGGTAACATTTGAAGGATGTGGTATTCGATTAGATAGAAGAGGTAAAGGAAAGGGGAGACCCCAGGGTGACTCTGAGCCTTGGACTGGATGAGAAGGTGAATAGGAGTAGCTGTCACGGAGACTGGACATGCGAGAAGAAGAAGAGCTGGAGAAGAGGCGGGGAGGAGGAACAAGTTGCTTGCGTGTGTCAGGGGTTAAATTAGGAGGACACCTACCTTCTTCCCCACCTACAAGGCTCCCCTCAAAGATAGGGACCTTGCTGAGTTTCCCGTAGTACCTGAAACATGCCTTGCCTGTACTGAGTGAAGTCATCAGGAATCCCTGCCGGGGGCTCTGCCCGCAGGCCCTCACTTGCAGGCACGCTGTCGGTCCTGCCGCTGCTGGCACCTGACACCCTGACCCGAATCTCCCTGCCACTCGTGTCTTCCAGCCCTGCTCAGCATGTTCCATTCCCAGTGGCCCCTCACCCTTTGCTTGTTTTCAGCCCTGGCAGAAACAAAGCGAGCCCAAAATACACCAGCCAGCCGGCAAGTGATGAGTGATGAGCCGCCCGACTCTAAGAGGCTGGGATGAGGCGGCCTTTCAGTGCTAAGTGCACTAACCCTTAGACAGAGGTGGCCTGGGACCGGGTGTGGACAGGGCGGCATGAGCAGGTGCTCGGCTGACGTCAGGATGAGAGTGTCTCTCTCGGCAATCAATTAAAAGTGAGAAATTAACACTCGAGTGGAGGTAAATTAGATGGACTGGTGATTCTAAATAAGAGAAGGCTCTCTGAAGGAGACGGCAGGCTTGCTGGCTACACTTAGTCTCTTTTTTGCTTCTCGCCTAAGCTGAGGTAAACATTTACAGGGAGAACCTCGTTTCTTAGTTCTTCGCTTTCTTTCTGACAAATATTCTGGACAGGTAAAGGAAAGAATGCAGGACTTGGAACCAGGAGACCAGGGCTTGAGTTCCAGCACTGCCTCCTACCACTATGTGTCCTTGGACAAGTAACTTACCCTCTCTGAGCCTCGATTTTCTCATCAATGAAGTGGGAGTCATAGCTCATACCTCAAAAGTTTGTTGGGAGAATTTAATTTAGCTAAAGGACTTAAAGGGAGGCATTCTTTAATGTTACTGCACTCTCAATCTAGGTATAAGCTCCTACTAAAGCAAGTCTCTCTTTCGAGAAGTATCAGGCAGTAGAGATATGAAGTTAGCTATCAGATGTCTGTGATTTGCAGTGTGATATGAAGTATGTGTTAGTTTAAGTCATACTTTAGGGTAGGTCACCTTAATAAAAAATGCAGAGGGGGCAGATGTAGCTCAGTGGTTGAGCACCTGCTTCCCATGTACTAGGTCCTGGGTTCAATCCCCAGTACCTCCTAAAAAAGAATACATACCATAGGAGGGAGCAGCAAGCATTTAACAAAACATTAACTGCTACTGTCTGGGCTTCAGCCATTCTTATCTCCCATCAGCACCAGAGGCATTGTAATTAGCATAATAAATGGATACCATAGTTTTCCTGGGGTAAAGATGTAGCTTGTTAATAAGCCTAGTTAGAAATGAGTTCGGTAAAATCAGAATTCAACGCACATTGGCTCAAATAGTTTAGAGTCGCTCCCCACCCTTTCACGAAGAGAAAAAATGATTCTACTGGGCTCTATACATTTTAACCCTGGATGGTATCAGAGCTTAGATTCGGAAAGTGTGCTGTGTGGCCATAACGTCACAGGATTATAGTTGCCTGAAGCATTAAGGTTAACTGAATCCTGGCTCTAGATTGTGAAGCGCTTTTCTGCGAAGTGTGGTTAGAGCACCTGAAAGGACAGAGTCACGGTCAGCTTGCGGAAGTTGATTTTTGTCCCGACTTGCTGATAAGAGTGAGTCTAATAAATGTCTCTACATGTGGCAGAATTTTATCTGAAACTTCTTTCATCACAATCTGATAATGAAGTTGTTGGGGAGTAGCTAGGCCTCAACAATCCATAATGTTTGGGAGCTACCTGTATCTGCCAAAAATAACCTAATAGTTTTGTGCATAAGTAAATGTGTTTAGGTCAGTTTGCAGCAGCTACCATTTATTAAGAGCTTAAAATATGCTAAAGCTAAGCATTTTATTGACATTATTTCATTTAATCCCCAGAACAAAACTGTGAGATAGTTTCTATTACTATTTCAATTTTTTTTTAACCAGGGAAGAGGAGGGTCAGAAATCTTAATGTTATTGCTGGAGCTCATACAATGTTTTAAATTTTCTTTTCTTTTTTTTAGTTTTTTTCCATTTTATTTTTATTTTTTAATTAATTTTTTTATTTTTAAAGAAGCTTTAGATTACATAAATGTTACATAAAAATATAAGGAATTTTCATATTCCCTACTCCCTCCTCCTCCCATACTTTCCCACATTAACAACTTCCTTCATTAGTGTGGTACATTTGTTACAATTGATGAACCTATGTTGAAGCACTGCTACTAACCATGAACTACAGTTTACATTATAGTTTACACTTTGCCCAACACAATTTTGTAAGTTATGACAAAATACACAATTACCTGTATCTATCACTGCAATGTCATGCAGGACAACTCCCATGTCCTCAAAATGCCCCCATATTACACCTATTCTTCCCTCTCCCATCCCTTAGAATCTCTGGTGGCCACTGCCTTTATATCATTAAGAGTTCTTCCATTCATAGAATAATAATTGTCTATAGTAGAATAATAATAATTATACTTTAGTCCATTGTTCATTCTCCAATATTGAGGATTTTAGGATGGAGATGCCCACTCTGCTTCTATTTGAGAGGGGGCTTAGATCCCATGGGGCAGGTGGATTTTGCTGTCTTGCTTGCGGTTGCAGATACTCTCTGTTCCTTGGGATGGGCGTTGTCCATCATCATCTCCTTGTTAGTTGTCCTGGGTGAGTCCAATGAACTGGAGAGTAGGTGTTGCAACTGCTGAGATTTGGGGCTTAAATGGCATATGGACGGACAAAGATTTAAGTCTCCAGGACACACATTTTTCAAGTATAGTGCTAATTATGGATGCAAGTAAAAGGAGCAGAAGAACCATGTGTAGAGAACCTACAAATGAGTCTAACTCTGTTACACTAGGGAGCATAAATTCCAGAGTAAGGCCCACTGACAGGGTGCTGAATTCCTGAGCTGTCTGCCCTGCTTATAGTTTCTGGATATCTCTAGAGCCCTCAGGAGCCCCACTATTCGAAGCACTGTTTACTGTGGCAGTCAATGAGGTCCTGCTGAGACTTGCATAAGCGTAACCTTTGGAATGACCTCCCGACTCACTTTGAAATCTCTTGCCCATAAAATCTCATTTGCAGTTTCCATTTCTCCCTTTTGGTCAAGGTCTTTTTCCAGGAGGATGCTAGTTGGTGCTTGGTAATAATCCCTCAGTGCCAGGGAGTCTCATCCCTGGAAGTCATGTCCCATTCAAGGGGGAAGGTAATGCATTTTTATGCTGAGTTTGGCTCAGAGAGAAGTCATATTTGAGCAACAAGGAGGCTTTCAGGAGGTAACTCTTAGGCAGTATATAAAACTAAGCTAAGTTTCAATTTCATAAGAAAAGGTTCATAAGTACAATCATCAATGTCAAGGGCCTGGCATAATGGTCTCTTCTTTCAGTAGACATTGCCCTTGCAATTTAGGGGATTCTTGCTGTCCTATTAGAGAATGTAACAGAACTCCCCAGAATGGGAATTCAATATTCTTTCTGTTATTGTGTGGATCTCCACCCACTGAGACAATGTCCCATGAACACTTGAACTTATTCATATACCTTAGAGGGATGCTCCAGGTGAACCTCTTCCCATGTGTGCACGCATCACTGACACCCCACACCAATGATCCTCCCCTGCCACTGCTGTGACCCTTTTGTGATCCAAAACCTCTCCGAAAATGAAGCCAACAAAAACAACCAAGTAAAATTAATAAGAAAATGAAATAATAATTTTAAAAATAACCAATAAAATACCAAAAAATTTTGAAATAAAAAATTAAAAAATTTTTTAGACATTGTGGCTTTCATCACTATAAGATCTCTTGTCTTGTATGAACAGTGACGTTTTCTTCCATATAGTCTCCCAGTGTCTTATTTTTTCATTTTATCTTCAAAGAAGCTTTAGGATACAGAAAAGTTGGATTGCTGGATCATATGGCAGTTCTATAGTTAGCTTCCTGAGGAACCACCAAAATATCCTCCACAATTGCCGCACCGTTCTACATTCCCACCAGCAATGAATGTGTTCCCTTTCCTCCAATCCTCTCCAACAGTTGTAGTCCTCTAGTTTTTTACTAGCCACCAGTCCAATGAGTGTAAGATATCTCACTGTAGTTTTGATTTGCATTTTCCTAATAGGTTGTGATGTTGAGCATCTTTTCATGTGCTTTTTTAGCCATTTGTATTTCTTCTTTGAAGAAGTGTCTATTCAAATCACTTGCCCATTTTTTAAATGAGTTGTCTTTTCTTTTCTAGATGTAAGATTTCTTTATACATGCTGGATATTAGGCCCCTATCAGATAGTTGGTTACCAAATATATTCTGCCATTGAGTAAGCTGCCTTTTCCTTTCTTGACAAACTCCTTTGAAGTTAAAAAGTTTTTAATTTTGAGGAGGTCCCAGTTATCTATTTTTTTTTTTTATTGCTTGTACTTTGGGTGTAAAGTTTATGAAACCATTTGCTACTACAAAATCTCATAGATGCTTCCATACGTTATCTTCCAGGAGCTTTATGGACTTGGCTCTTATATTCAGATCTTTGATCCATCTTAAGTTACTTTTTGTGTAGGATGTGAGATGGTGGACCTTTCTCATCCTTTTGGATATGGATATCCAATTCTCCAATTACTATTTGTTGAAGAAGCCATTATTTCCCAGTTGAGTGGGCTTGGTGGCATTGTCAAATATCAATTGACTGTATATGCATGAATCTATATCAGAACTCTCAATTTTGTTCCATTGGTCAGTGTGTCTATTGTTGTGCCAATACCATGCAGTTTTGACCACTGTAGCTTTGCAGTATGTTTTAAAGTCAGGTAGTGTGATTCCTCCAATTACATTTTTCTTTTTCAATATGTCTTTGGGTATTTGGGGCTCCTTGCCCTTCCAAATAAATTTCATAGTTAGCTTTTCCAATTCAGTAAAAAAAAAAAAATGCTGTTGCAATTTTTGTTGGGATTATGTTAAATCTGTAAATCAATTTGGAGAGGTCAGACATGTTAATGATGTTTAGTCTTCCAATCCATGAACAGGAAATATTCTTCCACTTATTTAGGTCTTCTCTGATTTCCTTTAACAATGTTGTGTAGGTTTCTGCATACAAGTTGTTTACATCTTTAGCTAAGTTTATTCCTATGTATTTGTTTCTTTTGGTTGCTATTGTAAATGGAACTTTTTACTTGATTTCCTCCTCAGATTCCTCTTTATTGGTGGACAGAAATGCTACTGATTTTTGCACATTGATCTTATATCCTGCCACTTTACTGAACTCATTTATAAGCTCTAAAAACTTTGTTGTAGATTTCTCAGGGCTTTCTATGTGGAGGATCATTGTCATCTACAAATAGTGAAATTTTTACTTCTTCCTTTCCAATGTCGATGCCTTTTACAACTTTTTCTTGCCTAATGCTCAAGCAAATACTTCTAACACAATGTTAAATAAGAGCGGTGACCGTGCGCATCCTGTTCCAGAATCTTAGAGGGAAAGCTTTCAGCATTTCACCATTGAATACGATGTTAGCTGTGGATTTTTCATATATACCCTTTATCACGTTGAGGAAATTTCCTTATATTCCTACATTTTGAAGTATTTTTATAAGGAAGGGATGCTGTATTTTGGCAAATGCTTCTTCTACATTGATAGAGATGATCATGTGATTTTTTTCTTTCAATCTGTTAATGTGATATATTACATTGATTTTCTTATGTTGAGCCATTCTTGTATAGCAGGGATGAAACCCACTTGGTCATGTTGTAGAATTCATTTGATGTGTTGTTGAATACAATTAGCAAGTTTTTGTTAAGGATTTAGAATCCAGGTTTATCAGAGAGCTTGGTCTATAGTTTTCCTTTCTTCTGGTGTCTTTATTTGGCTTTGGTATTAGGGTGATGTTGGCATCATAGAATGAGTTAGGCAATATTTCCTCCACTTCTATGTTTTGGGAAGCATTTAAGCAGGATTAGGGTTAGTTCTTTCTGGAATGTTGGTAGAATTCACCTGTGAAGCCATCTGGTCCTGGGTTCTTCTTAGTTGGGAGGTTTTTGATGACTAATTCAATCTTGTTACTTGTGATTGGCCTATTGAGTTTATCAATTTCTTCTTTCATCAGTGCAGGCTGCTTGTGTATTTCTAGAAATTTATCCATTTCATCTAAGTTATCCGTCTTGTTGGCATACAATTTTTCAAAGTATCCTCTTATGATATTCTTTATTGTAAGTGGGATCAGTGGTGACATCCCATTCCTCATTTTTTATTTTATGTATTCGCATCTTCTCTCTTTTATTCCTTATTGGTCTAGCTAAGGGTTTGCCAATTTTATTAATCTTTTCAAATAACTAACTTTTGGTTTTGTTAATTTTTTCTAGTGCTTCTTTATTTTCAATTTCATTTAGGTCTGCTCTAATCTTTTTTATTTCCTTCTTTCTACTTGCTTTGGGATTAGTTTGTTGTTCTTTTTCTAATTCCTCCAGGTGTGCAGTTAGGTCTTTAGTTTTAGCTATTTCTTCTTTTTTTGTTTTACCTCTCCTTTTTTAATATAGGCATTAAGGGCTACAAATTTCCCTCTCAGCACTACTTTTGCAGCATCCCATAGGTTCTAATATGCTGTGTTGTCATTTTCATTCATTTCAAGGTAGTTACTGATTTCTTTTTCAATTTCCTCCTTGACCCACTGATAGTCTAAAAGTATGTTGTTTAACTTCCATATCTTTGTGCCTAATCTGATTCTCTGCCCCTTACTGATTTCAAGCCTCCCTCCATTGTGGTCAGAGAAATTACTTTGTATAATTTCAATCTTCCTCAATTCATTGAGAACTGCCCTGTGGACTAGTATGTGGTCTATCCTGGAGGATGGTCCTTGTGCCCTTGGGAAGAATGTATATCCTGCTGTATTAGTGTAATGTTCTGTGTATGTCTATTAGATCTAGATCCTCTAACATATTTTTCAAGGTCTCCATTTCTTTATTGATCCTCTGCGGAGATGTTCTGTCTAATGGTGATAATGATGTATTAAAGTCCCCTAATATACTTGTAGAGGCATCTATTTCTCCACTTAGTTTTTCCAATGCTTGCCTCATATATTTTGAGGCACCTTGGTTAGGTGCATAAATGTTTATGATTGTTCTTTCTTCTTGATAGATTACTGCTTTCTTAATATATATTATTTAGTGTCCTTCTTTGTCTCTTACAATAGTTTTGCATTTAAAGTTTATTTTGTGTGATATTATTATAGCTACTCCCATCCTTTTTTGGTTATTGTTTGCATGTAAAATTGTTTTCCAACCATTCACTTTCAACCTCCTTGTGTCCCTGGGTCTAAGGTGAGTTACTTGTAGACAGCATATGGATGGGTCATATTTCCTTATCCATTCTGCCAATCTGTGTCTCTTGATTGGAGAGTTTAATCCATTAACATTCAATGTTATTATTGTCAAGTAATTACATTGGCCATATTTTCTTTAGGTTTATATATGTCATATATTCTTTTTATTTCTCTTTTTATATTTTTAGTTATTTTTTACCAATAATCCTCCTTCCTATCTCCTTCAACCCTGTCTCTCCTGTTTTTTCCTTTCAACCTGCAGAACTCACTTTAGTATTTCTTGAAGGGCAGATTTCCTGTTGACAAACTTTCTTAATTTCTGTTTATCTGTGAATATTTTCAACTGTCCCTAGGTTTGAGTGCCAGTTTTGCTGCATACAGAATTCTTGGCTGACATTTTTTTTTTCCTTTTAGCTCCTTAACTATCTCATACCACTGTCTTCTTACTTCCATGGTCTCAGATGAGAAATCAGCACTTAATCTTATCAAGCTTCCCTTGAATGTGATGGATCTTTTTTCTCTTGCTGCTTTTGGTATTCTCTCTTTGTCTTGAGCATTGGGCAATTTGATAAGTATATGTCTTGGAGTAGGCCTGTTAGGATTTATACTCTTTGGGGTGTGCTGCACTTCCTGGACATATATGTACATGTCCCTCAAAAGAGTTGGGAAATATTCAGTCATCATTCCTTCTAAAAATCTTTCTGCCCTGTTTCCCATCTCTTCTCCCTCTGGGATGCCTATAATATGTATGTTTGTGCATTTTGTGTTGTCATTCAAATCCTTAAGTCCCTGCTGATTTTTTTCTATCTTTTTATCTATCTGTTCTACTATCTGCCTGATTTCAGATGCACTGTCTTCAACATCACTAATTCTTTCCTCTGCCTGTTCAAATCTGGTGTTATGTGCTTCCAGTGTATTTTTTATTTCTTGCATTTTGCCATTCATCACCATCAGATCTATTATCTTTTTATGTATATTTAGTTTCTTCAGTGTGTTCTCCCAGTGTCTTCTTAATACCCTTTATCTCTTCCTTCATTAAGTTGATTCATGATATTTCTTTGGACATCCTTGATAAATTGTTCCATGTTCTGCATCTCCTTCTGTTTTTCATTTTGTTAGACTGGGCCATGTCTTCCTGTTTCTTATGTGGCTTGTAATTTTTTGTTTGTTTCTAGGCATCTGTTTGTCTTGATGGGTTTATTCAGTTAGTTAGCTTCTCTTTCTACTCTAGGGTTTTGTTTTACTGTTTCTTTGTATGTGGTAAGGTTCATTTTTGATACATGGTTCTTCTTATTCTATATCCTTGCACTTGTCTGTGTTCCCTTGGGGAAAAAATTAGGACCAGAGAAAAGGAAATAGATGAGGAGGAAAAGAAATTATAAATATTATAAAAAGGTAGAAGAGGAACTGTACAAGTGCTAGGAAACTAAATAAGTTATACAAGTGAAAAAATCATTAAAAGTACAAAGGAATAAGAATTTAAAAAGTTGGAATAGAAAAAAAATGAAACAAGAAACAAAATAGAGAGAAAAAAAGTAAAATGAATTAAAGGACCAGATATAAGAAAGAAAAGGAAAGGAAAACAAAAACAAGCAAAGAAACAAACCAAAAAAACAATAATAGGCCAGACAGATGAGATGAGAATAAAAGGAAAGAAAAAAAAGGGAGAGAGAGAAAAAGAAAAAATGAAGGCCAAACAAGAAGAGTTGGAATGAAAGGAAAGCAACAGAAATCAGAAGGTAGGAATATGACAGAAAGAAAAGAAATAAAGTAGGTTGAAAAAAATAAGTAAAAGAAAAAAAGGAAGCAAAAGAAAGAAAAAGACAACAAATAAGAAACAAAACAGTAACAACAAAAAAAAAAATAACAAAAAACAACCCAGGAAAAGCAGCCTTCCCTCTTAGGCCCCTAAGGACCTTCTAAGTTTGCTGGTGCTCATCAGTTAATCACCCTTCAGCCTGCCCTTCTCAGGTGATATATTCAGTTTGGACAAATAAAGGGGAAAAAAAAAAAGAACTGATAAAAAAAAAACAACCTTATAAAACAGAAGCTCAGTCTATATATCCCTATCAGGGACTCAAACAGGGACCTTCTACATGCAAGGCAGAGATTCGGCCACTGAGCTATACCAGCTCCACAGACTACATAGGCTTTTGAAATCTTATCTGGCTCTTCCTGTCCCTGTTCCCTCAGGCGAGCTGGACCTCTAACAGTTTTCAGAGGCTGGGTTAGTTTAGTGCCTGCCTCTGTCCCCTTCCTGACCAAGTTCCTCTTTCCCAGGATGGCTGGGTGTGGCAACCTGCCTGAGCAGATCCCCCTCCCCTCTTCCAGGAACCACCTCAGTGCTGGCTAGGGCCCTCCCCAAGATTTAAAAGGGGCTCAGGTGGCTAAACCCACTGAAAAGAAACCACTCTCCACCCTCCTCCAGACCCCTCTTCCTCCCAGGGAATGCTTCCTCCCACTCAGCTGACGGGAGAGAGCCAGCGGTTCCATGGAGGTTATTTGCCTTGAGAGTGGGGCTTATGCACCTGCTGCTTCTGGCCACAGGGGTAGCAAGTCACGGTTTTCCCTTGGCCTCTTAGTCTCTTTGTCCCGCTCCCTCCTGGACAATGCTCAGCAGCCTCCTGTTCTGTAGACCCCCAAAGCAGCTCCCTCCAGTAGGTTTTTGCCCTTTCTCCTCCATTTTTTGTGACAGAGCTGGGCAATGCCTACCTACATCTACACAATTTTCCCAGAAGTCTCTCACACAGTGTTTTAGTTTCTCAGCTGTTAAAACAAATACAACACAAGAGCTTGGCTTAAACAATGGGAATTTATTGGCTCATTACTTCGAGATAGGAGAAGACCAAAATCAAGGCATTATCAAGGTGATGCTTTCTCTTTGACGACTGTGGTTTCTGGAGCCGGTGCTGGTAATCCTTGGTCCTTGGTTTTTCTGTGCCCCATGGCAATGCACATGACCGGGTCCTCTCCTTTCTTCTGTGGTTCCATCGACTGCTGGCTTCTGGCTGTTCTCTGTGGCTTTTCTTTCCATCTGACTTTCACTCTGCTTTAAAGGACTCCAGTAATCCAGATTAAAGCCCAGCCTGACTCAGTTGGGCCACACCTTCACAGCAGATACATCCTGAAGAGACCTTATTTATTTACAATGGGTCTATACCCAACAGAATGGGGGCCAAGACCAAAATCATGTCTAAACTAGGCTATACAACTCAGTCCACATCACACAGCTATTAAGTACTGTACTGGATCTGGGTTTTGAGCCAAGGACCAGCTGAACCCAGAGCCCTTGTGCTTAGCTGCTTCACCATACTTCATGATAGCCCTTGAGAGTTAGAGTTTGCATAACGGAGGAGTTCTGCAAACAGGGTGAGACTATAGTCTGTCTCTGCTGGCAGCTATGCCTTCTTATCTCACTGCTCACCTGTTAAGAAACAGCCACCTTCAGACTGAGCGGGAGCTGCCTCACAGCAATGCCTGTCACAGATTCTGGCAATTTCCCCCTCTTGACCTTTCCATTTCCACCAACCTTTTTTTTTTCTTGTTTTCCTCCCTCATCCTTCACATAGAGTCTTAGGACTCAGAACTGGAATATACATAAATAAACAAGGTCCCAGAGACTTTGTGTCCTTTCTATTTGTGCATGGAAGCTTATCAAGATTCCTTAGCTAATAATTACACTCTACTTAGGAGACTGTCAGTTCTCATAGGCCTCTTCATAAGGCTACTTTTACTTCAAATTACCTTAAACTTCATGGACCCAAGATGAATTTTAGTTTTAAGCACCAAATGCCCGGTACATTCTAAGGCGAATTTCCCTGAGTATATAACATCATTCTTCTAGTGTTCCATAAAGATTTAAGAACTTGAGGTAGTTTCTTTAAAGTATTCACTTAATGTTGAATCTTTCCACCCTCATGTGCCATATTCACAAATGAGGCACTTATCACTGCATACAAAAACACACACATACACACACACACACAGGAAAAAATCTCAGATAATGCTCACCAAATCCAAATAGTGATTAGCTCTGGGTAATGGGGTTGTGAATGACCTTGTTTTCCTTCTTTTTTGTTATTTGTATCTTCTAATTTTTTACTAATTTTTTTTACAAAGAATTTTATTATTTTGTGCAATACAGAAAAATACATCAAGTTATTTTGTAATTTATATCTCTGCTTCCCCCTTGCTCTGGTGGAAAACTCAAGGAGTCATGGATTGAATTTTTCTTCTAATAATCTTACTGTTTCTTTTCCATTGTATTATTTATTATGTGCTTGCATGTTGAGAGGATCTGGAGTTCAAGAGTGGAGCCCATGGCTTTGGAAAAGTCACTTAATCTTTCAGAGGCTCGACCTTCATCCATTAAATGGGAACAATAATAATAATAACCATAATAAGAAACTTACTTTTCAGTGTTGGGCAGAGGAGCATGATATGTGTGGAGTATTGGACACATAAGCAATAAAAAAAAAAAAAAACGACTGATATTGTAACTCTTCATTACAGAACGTACTGCAAGAATTCAGGTTACAATAGAAAATAGGGTTGAGGGGAATAAGTTCAAAATCCACCCGCATACCTGATGGAGTCACTCAACCCTTTCTCGCCTTTACCTAGAACTCTGTAACGACTTGAATGTTCTAGAGAAGAACCACTAGGGGGCAGGATTTCATCATATGAAAGCCTAGGCCACCTCCCCCCCTCTCCCCCCCAATTTCTTGTCAGTGCCTTTTCCCCATCCAAAAAGTTTAGTCATGACAAAATAAGTATCAAAGGAAGTCTCAGTCTGACAACTTCTTAGCAGGTGATTTAAGGCCATTTCATTTTTAGAAACTTTCTTTTTGGGAAGAGTTTTCACTTTCCCCATCAATCCGCTATTGATGATGGCACTTACAGTCAAATCTTGCCTTGCTTCGGGTCTAAGAAGGCTTCCCTTTCTCTAAGTGCCGCTAAGATTTCTGAAGAGTAGCAATTCTCAGACTTTTAAGTATGACTAAGAACCAAGTGGAGGATTGTGTTAAAAGTGAAGATTCCCAGGCCCCACACTACTGATTCGGGGGGTCTGAGGTGAAGCCCAGGAATCTGTATTTTTAGAGCCTTGAGGGTTGGTGCAGGGGTTCTTTGAGAAACACTGCTTTCTGTGATGGCAGCTGTGTTCTGGCTTTCCCAAATGCCTGTGGGAGGATCATCCAAAACCAGAGGGCTCTAAAGGGAAGCTCTGCCTCGTACTAGCAGGTGGCTCCTGCCTCTCTGTGTCTCAGATTCTTCATCTCTAATGGGGAACTAATAATCCTGCCTACCTTTGTGCAAATGAAGAGATGGCACACTGCAAGTTGCTCTTTGAAAATTATTATTATTACAGGAAACTCGGGATTGCTACTTTCCTTAGTGATTAGGGTCACCCCCAGGTCTGCTCCCCTGAGAAGGCCTTATGCCCTAAGAATGTGTGCGGCAGGGCCTCCTTTGCAAATGACTGCTTGTGAATGTTCTCAACGACCCGCAAGCAGCGGCGCTGGGCAATGATTTAATGAAGCAGGATTAGGAGTTAGAGACATCTCTGCTTCTGCAAAGGGTTTAGTGGCGGGGATCTTATCCCATGCGAAGCAATGACCTTCCCCAAAGCTGGGGAGGGGTCGGGTGCATCTCGTAAAGTTCTAATGGTTTTATTTTAAATCGTTCATATGCATACAAAACCTCCTAGAAGAATTCACACCATACTAACAGAGGAGTAGGATTTGTGGTAGAAGGTGGAGGGGAACTTTCACTTTTCACTCCATTTCAGGGGTTCTTAACCTTTTTTGTTCCATGGACCCCTTTGCCATTCAGATTAAAACCACAGACCCCTAAGTCCGTACTAAACTGTGTTTTATTTAATATATATGTCATAAAATACCTGCACCAATATGCTCCCACTAGAATAATGTTTTTTGATTTTCAATTCTAGCTCACAGATCCCTGGTTAAGAACCCCTGCTCTATTTACATTTGGGTTGCTTGTTTGTTTATCTTACAATGTGAGGTCTTGTATTACTCTCGTAACTTAGAAAAAAGATTTTTTTCATTAGCATAGCAGGTATTAAGTGCAGCTGCCTCCTCCCATTCAAAACATTACTGGCAGTAAAAACACAAATACATGAAATAATATCCTCACGAAATGATGTGTGTGATGATAACCTTAGTAAGTAGCAATTTACAAAGCATGTTCATATCCATTATCTTATTTAATCCATGCAATGGTCTTGTGAGGTAAGTAGTATTTTATCCATTTTACAGCGGAGAAATCCAGTACACCTTAAAATATAAGTATGTTAAGTTGTGTAAGTTATGGCTTTCTTACTTCCTTATCCTTCGAGCATTGTTTTTGGCTCACTTTTCTGTGGTGTTTCTGGCACTTATTCCAGTCCTCTCATAAAAGGTATTTATAATCCATCTGTTTATGGATAAGCATTTTTAGCTGAAACTGGCCAAATCGAAAGAACTATTTAGATTTCAGATAGGCAGACTAATGCAGTTCTGGCCGTAAGAGTTAGTGCTGCTGTATTTGTTTGCCTCCCAAAGTTATCAAAACAAAATTACTAAAAGCAGAATATCTCATGCCTATATTTTAACAGAACCACAATTTAGTTTAGTCTATTTGGCAGGCAGAAACCACGTGAGGCTTTTATTGTACAGAGCTTCCTTTCACAGAAAACTGAAATGTCAGATAGTTCTTGAAGAGTTGTAAATGGTTTTTCCAGTTTGGGCAGAGTACACCTCGTCATTTGAGGTAGGTATCTTACCTGCATATGTACAGCTTTTACTGATCAGGTAAATACTGATGGTTTTGGTTGTTTGCACTGCATTTGGAAAGGTTTATTTGGATATTTATTTTTATTGTAGTCTTTAGTGACCACAAGTAAATGAAAATGTATTTGAATTTTACAAGTATCTCCTTTTAAATCAGAGACTTTGTTTCAGACAGCACTTGTTAACCAAGAGTCTTTCTATGACTGGCTAAATAATTTACAGGGCCTATTACAAAATTAAATGTAGAGCCCTTTGTTGATTTTCTCTTTTGTTTATTTGCTCTCAATTTCATTTATTTCTGCTTTAATCTTTATTATTTCTTTCCTTCTGCTTGCTTTGGGGTTGGTTTGCTGTTCTTTTTCTAGTTTCTCCAGTTCAGTTAGATCTTTGATTTTAGCTCTTTCTTCTCCTTGCCACCCTGAGATAGTTCCCTCATCTGTCTGCTCATTGTCTTTACTTGTTGTCTCTGCTGTTGTGTCTACTCGTTGTCTGTTCATCTTCTTTAGGATGCACTGGGAACCGAATCCTGGACCTCCCATGTGGTAGGCAGGTGCCCAACTGCTTGAGCCACACCCACCCCCTCTTCTTTTTTCATATGGGTGTTTAGGGCTGTAAATTTTCTTCTCAAGACTGCCTTTGCTGTATCCCTTAAGTTTTGATAAGCTTTGCTCTCATTTTCCTTTGTCTCAATATATTTACTGATTTCACTTGCAATTTCTTCTTTGACACATTTAATATTTAGGAGTGTGTTATTTAGCCTCCACAAATTTGCAAATTTACTTCTTTCCTGTCTATTATTAGTTTCCAGTTTCATTCTATCATGATCTGAGAAAGTGCTTTGTATAATTTCAATCTTTTTATATTTACTGAGAGTTGCATTGTGATCTAACATGTGGTCTATCCTGGAGAAAGATCCATGAGCAGTTGAGAAGAATGTTTATTGGGATGCAATATTCTGTATATGTCTGTTAGGTCTACCTCATTTTTTTTTTTTCAAACTTTTAAAAATTTATTGAGACTTGTCTTGTGACACAACATATAGTCTGTTAGGGAGAAGGATCCATAAACACTTGAACAGAATGTATAGCCTGCTGTTTTGGAGTGCAATTCTCTATAGATATCTGCTTGGTCTACTTCATTTATCATATTATTATAGTTTTCTGTTTATTTATCCTCTTTTTTTTCACTTTTATTTTATTTTTTTAATTTTATTCATTTTGTAAAAATATTACAAAAATATGGAATGCTTCACGAATTTGCGTGTCATCCTTGCGCAGGGGCCATGCTAATCTTCTCTGTATCGTTCCAATTTTAGTATATGTGCTGCCGAAGCAAGCACAGGTCTACCTCATTTATCATATTGTCCAAGGCCTCTGTTTCCTTCTTGATCTTCTGTCTAGTTGTTCTATCTAATGATATGAATGATATGTTGAAGTCTCCAGCAACTATGGTAGAGGTGTCTATTTCTCCCTTCAGTCTTGCCAGAATTTGTCTCATGTTTTTTGGGGCCCCCTGATTAGATGCATAGATATTTATGACTGTTACATCTTCCTGGTGGATCCTTCCTTTTATTAATATATAATGGCCTTCTATATCTCTTACAACTTTTTTGCATTTAAAGTCTCTTTTGTCTGATATTACTATAGCTACCCCTGCTCTTACTGTGTGGAGTATCTTTTTCCAACCTTTCACTCTCAGCCAGTTTGTATCCATGGGTCTAAGGTGAGTCTCTTAGGAGCCCCTTGTTAAAAATTTAAGAATTTCAAGACAACAGCATCAGAATATTAAATCAAGTGCTGGACCCTTTGAAAGTGCACTGGTTATACACACCCATGAATTCAGCCCTGGGCCTATCTTATCTTTTAAATTTGTGTTTATTTATTTTTAGAAGGTGGGACATTGTGGTTTTTGGTGCTGTATGTACCCCAGAAAAAACATGCTCTTAAACTTAACCCATTCCTGTGGGTGTGAACCCAATATAAGAAGGACTTTTTGATGAGGTTACTTTAGTTAACATGTGGCCCACTTCAATAAGGATGGGTCTTAATCTTATTATTGGAGCAGTTTATTAGCAGAATGAAATCCAGACAGAGAGAAAGACACAGGGAGCAGCCACAGAAGCTGAAATTCAGTGGAACCCAAGAGAGAATGGAGAGGCCAGGAGAGGCCGCCATGTGCATTGCCGTGTAATAGAGGAGCCAAAGACTAAGGATGGCTGGCAACCAGCCCCACAACATCAGTCTTCAGTAAGAAGGCATCACCTTGATGACGCCTTGATTTGGACTTACTTTTAGCCTCAAAACTGTGAGCTAGGGAAGCAGATGTGGCTGAACTGATAGAGCATTCGCTTACCATACAGGAGGTCCAGGGTTCTAACCCAGGGCTTCCTGGACCGTGTAGTGAGCTGGCCCATGCATAGTGCTGCCCATGCGCAAGGAGTGCTGTGCCACACAGGGGTATCCCCCACGTAGGGGAGCCCCACACACAAGGAGTGCACCCACAAGGAGAGCTGCCCTGCGCAAAAAGCACAGCCCGCCCAGGAGTGGCGCCGTACTTACTGAGAGCTGACGCAACAAGATGATGCAACAAAAAAGAGACATAGGTTCCTATGCCGCCTGATGAGAATGCAAGCGGTCACAGAGGAACACATAGCAAATGGACATGAGAGAGCAGACAATGGGGAGCAGGGGACGGGGAGAGAAATAAATAAAAATAAATCTTAAAAAAAACAACCATGAGCTAATAAGTTCCCATTGTTTAAGCTGAACAATTGCATGGTATTTCTTGCACAGCCAAGGAAACCAAACCAGACATTAACAGAATACAAAGTTTAAAAGATACAAAAGTAAGTCTCTGGTTCCCTTCCACTGTCCACAGTTTCTTATATATCTTTCCAGAGATTTTCATTCATTTACAAACATACATATTCACAATTTATTATCTACTCTCCTTCATGACATACACATGCAAATGGTAACATATTCTATATACTATTCTGCATTTTTGCCTTCTAACTTAAAATATCTTGGAGCTCATTTCTTATCACTACAGATTTAGTCTTCATTCTTTTCCATGCCTGCATAATATTCTACTCTATATAGACATAATTTATTTAACCAGTCCCCTTTGATGAATATTTAGATTGTTTCCAATTCCCAATAATGCTGCAATAAAAATCTTTGAATGTCATTTTTCCACATATGTGTTTCTATGGAATTGTCAAATCAAAGATTATGGTTTGTTTTAAATTGTGATAGGCATTGCCAGTTGTCTCTAAAGAGGTTATACTAAATTACAGTTCCACCAATACAGAGTATCAAACTTTTTGATCTTTGCCAATCCAATGGGTGAACACAGAACTTAATTGTAGCCTTAATTTTCATTTATCTTATTATCAGTGAAGCTCAATATCTTTTCAAATGGTTAGAAGTCCATCTCATCTCTGAACTGTCTTTTCAGATCGTTATTTTTTTCGTAGAGTCGTCTTTTTCTTATGATTTGTATAAATGCTTTATCAATTAAGGAAATTAGCTTCTGATTTGTGATAAATTGAAAATACCCTCCCCAGTTTGTTTGTCTTTTTTAACTTTGCTTTGCCATTCAGAGTATTTTAGAAATATAGTTGAATTTGTCGATTTTTCTTTCATGGCTTCTGAATTTTGTGTCATACTCAGAAAGATCTTCTCCACATCCATACTTCCTAATATTTCTGTGATTTCATTCTCATACATAAACTTTTGCTCCACTTGGAATTTATTTTAATATAAAAAGTGAAATAGGGATTCAGCTTTGTTTGTTTGTTTGTTTGTTTTGAGATGGCTAATTGTCCCAGCACCATTTATTGAATAATTCATCTTTCCCCCCACTGATCTGAAATTCAACCATTATCAAAGACTAAATTCCTATATGCATTTGTATCTATTTCTGAACTCTATTTAATTTAATTTAAGAATTGTTACCCATGACTATATTAAAAAAAGAATTTTCTAAACCTATTTCCAGTTTTGGGAGTGGTTAAGCTTTGCATAGAGACATGTGACCTGTCCAAAGCCAACACAATTCAGTATGATAACCCCTGAAATGCTAATCCCAATATATATTTACTTTTATATATATTTAAAAGGGAAAAAATAGCATGATGGTTAAGAACATGGACTGGGGAGTCAGACAAACCAGCTCTACATTTCTTTAGCCATATGACCTTGGGTGAATTATTTGCCATAGGTGAACCCTAGTTTTCTCATTTGTAAAACAGAAATAACTATAGTACTCGTTAAACTGGTTGAAAAGTAAATGAAGTGCTTAGAAGAGTGTGGGATACATAGTGAATTGTTATTAATATTATTATTAACCCTTAAGGAGACCTCATTCTAGTTCCCTGGAACTTTCCTGGCTTTATCACTGAAAGACCCTGTGATTCCTCAGTCCCTAGCAAGCCGAGATGTTTGATCACCCTAAACCATATTGCCAGTGCAATGAATAAGAATCATGTCTTTTTTCCCCTTCTATCAAAACTGTACTACTCAGTCCCTAGTATTGATTAACTCAAGTTTTACAGATGTATCAAAAAATATGTGCTCTTAACTCATTCGAAATTGAGTGTCCCTCCCTGGGGCTGGTGGACATTCTTTGGCCATCAGAGCCTAATCTAGGATTTCCTCTGTTTCCACCTGAGCCAAGATCAAAGAGCTCCCTCCATCAAGAAGGGGAGGTGTTGAGCGAGGAGGAGTGGGGGTGGGGTCAAAATAGAGCTAAGGGTATGCAGACAAAAACACAAGGCAGGACACTGGAGACAGAATATGTTGCTTATAGGATAAAGAAACACAGAACAGTCTCCCCAGCAGTTGTCCTCCTCACTCAGAAATCATTCTAACTTGAAAGGCAATAAAATGGACTAGAATAGAATATAGCACCAAGGACGTAGTGCATCATGTATTTCTCAAATCCTACCACCTGAGTTGCGCCTACTGTGCCATGCAGGCTCTGTACAGCCAGCTCCGAATTCCCAAAGACAGAAGTTTCAAGTCCTAGCTGGTGGGCAGTGGTATAGGCAGATTATTTGTGTTGGAGAAATCAAACCTTAACTTAATGGTACAGTGGAGAGAGGTGTGGACTGCAAGTCAGAAAAGTTCTCATCCCATCCCTTCCGTGAACTAACTGTGGGACCCCAGGTCCTAGCCACTTCTCTCAGAGCCTTTCTGCACAACTCCAGGGGGCACATGTCATTCAAAGAGACATGTGAATGTGTCCCTTTGGAATGGGCAATTCACATTGGTCAGTTCCTTACATCTTGGGTTGCATAGCCTCTCTGAACTTCCATTTCTCCTCTGTAAAATGAAGGACTAAATTTGATGATAGTCTGTATCATTCATTTGACATTCTTTATGGTTCAGTCGTAGACACGGAACTGGAAGAAATGGGGTCATGACAAGCTCAGTGTCAGCTGAAAAAAAACGAACACTGTATTTTGATGCTAGTGCCACCATGGTCTTCTCTGACTCATGCCCTAGAGAGACACTAATAAGATAAGGGAAAAAGTCAGAAGATGATGTGGTAGCATCTATTGTTTCAGCTTCACCTTTCTCCATTCCTCCTTCTTCTTGTGATTGTTCTTAATTTTGCTTTGGGGAACCACCAACACTGGATACATTCTGGCCAATCAAAGTACTCCATCCTCCTTTGGCCAAAGAATGATGACTCCTCCAAGTCCCCCAGTCAGATGCTCTCTTTCTCTTGAATTTTAATCTTGAGCCAAGGGATGTGAAGATTGAAAATGGTTGCAACAGACCTATGCTAAAGGAGATATCCTAAAGCAGGATTTAGTAAACTGTGGTCCTCCAAACCCAGACCTCCAGTTATTTTTTGTAAATAACATTTTATTGAAATGTAGAAAAAACATTATTTATGTATTCTCTATGGCTACTTTCGTATTACAGTGACAAGCCGGAGTAGTTACAACAGAGATTGTTTCTATCACAAAGGCTAGAATACTTATTATCTGGACCTTTACAGAAAAAGTTTGTCAACTCCTGCCCTAAAATGATTGCCCATTAATCCCTACTACCTAAATCGAAGAGCTATACCTTGTTCTTGTCCATTCCAAAGTCTGGTTCTTCAGGTTTTCCTTGTATTCTGTGAGCTACTCCTTATTTTTCTGAGAAATTCTTTTCTTTTACTTTTTTTTTCTCCTGCTTGTTAGAGTGGATTGGTTTCTATCACTTGAAACCAACGAAGTTTAACTATCTGGCATTTATAAAGTGTTTTCCCATAGTAATCCACTGTAAATAGTGGTTAGGTCCCCAAGCTACCTCTAAAGAGAGAGGCAAGAAGCAGATTTGGATCAACTGATAGAGCGTTTGCCAACCATATAGGAGGCCCAGGGTTTAAACCCAGGGCTTCCTGACCCATGTGGTGAGCTGGCGCATGAGCAGTGCTGATGCGTGCAAGGAGTGCCGTGCTACGCAGGGGTGTCCTCCATGTAGGGGAGCCCCACGCATAAGGAGTGCGCCCCCGCAAGAAGAGCTGCCCCCGGCAAAAAATGTGCAGCCTGCCCAGGAGTGGCACCGCACACACGGAGAGCTGATGCAGCAAGATGACACTACAAAAAGAGACACAGTTTTCTGATGCCACCTGACAAGAATGCAAGTGGACACAGAAAAACACACAGCAAATGGACACAGAGAGCAGACAACGGGAGGGGGAAGAGGAGAGAAATAATAAAAAATAAATCTTTTTAAAAAAGAAAGTTCAACTTACATTATTTTTTAAAAATTATTTTTAGTCATTTAGACAAGTGAGTATTTGACCTTATTTTTGTGTCTGATTAAATGTGAACGTGGAGCTGGGGGAGACTAAAACCTCTGTGCAGCACAGGCATGGTAATAACAGCGACCGATGCTGTGGTCCATCTTTAGCAGTATGCAGGATTTAAAAAATTGTGGCGAGAAAACAAACTTAAAGCTCATGATGACATCTAGAGCATCTGTTGACCTTGGTTTGCCCAGGACTGAGGGGTTTCCTGGGACACAGCATTTTAATTTTTAAAAGCAAGACAGTGCCAGGCAAACTGGGACAAGTTATCATCCCAGGATATTATATGAATGAAGTTAAACATGCATAGTTTTTAAAGATCAAAATAAGAATATTTTCTTCTTTAAATTCTAATTGTGTTGTTTTTTTTAAACCACAATATTTGACGTATTTTAAGTTCTCAACATTAAAGGAGAGCATGAGCTTTTCGTGTTTATCTAAAGGAGACATGGGTTTACGATGTTTAAGGAATTCTGTGTTAAAATGGATCACGGCATGATGAACTGAGTGTCAAGTTAGGAATCTGGACTGTGGACACACATCCTGGCTCTGAGATAACATCACTTTGTATGTGAATATTAGTTCTGAGATGCATAAGGTGCCACACAAAAATAATATAAATATTGGTGGAAGAAGAGAGTGCAATGTCCGATCATTTCTAAAACCTGGGCCAAGAATCAGAGCCTGGTTGATGCTGGTGATTTCAGAAACGAATCCTGGGCTGATGCTTGTATGAAGGAAGGAGACTGATCCTCTGGATTTGCAGAGTCCTGGAAAATACCTTCTGTGATGAAAAGCATCTATTTGGACTAGGCAGCCTCCAAAAAGTAGGTGGATTATCCAGCTTCCTTCATTGAGAACTGATTGGACTTGTCAGACAACCTCCTAGCTATCAGGAAGGAAGAAGCAAGGACGTACATGTTAAATCCAGGGCAAATCTGAAGCATACTGAGTTGGAAGAGGGCAAAATGGGCTTTTTTCTATGTGTGCTGCAGAGAATGGCCAGTGTAAGTGGTTGGGGGCTGAGCCTATGGCTAAAAATGGGAAAAACCAAACTACTGATACTGAACGATCCCATAGTCATGCGAGCTGAAGGAATGGCTGATGGAGTGGGTAAAAAGGATAGGAAAATAAAATGAAAGGGGGGGAAATGCTTGGAAAGAATTTGCTCCCGTCACTTTTTCCCAGGCTAATACACCCAGAAATTCCCTGGAGCAGAGGCTCTTAACCTAGAACCCAGTGACCTGAGTAGAATTCAGGAGGTTTACGAACTTGGGTGGGGGGAAAAGGATATCTTTATTTTCACCAACTTCAGAGGAAATGTAACATTTCCTTCTATTACAAATGTAGACAACAAACCACGGGGGTGTTAGTAGTAGTAGGCTAAGACTTTGTCAGCAGTCGAAATCACAGAGGTTTTCAAATCACATTACTATAGAAGCCTTGAAATACCTTTTGTCTTTGTCACTACTTTGAAATTCTGATAGAAATTAGACCTACTGCTAGACCTTATTACTTGATACATAAAGAAGTATGTATATTATTACTATTTTGCATTACTATATTTCAACGTAATTAGTTTCTTTTGTAATCCTACGTATTTTATTTTATGCATCTGAAAACATTATTCTAAGAAGGGGGCTGAGGGCTCCTCCAGACTGCTAAGGGGTTTGTCCTAGGGACCCTGCTCTGGAGATCGTCCTGTGGAATAGCCTGACCCCTTTTTCCCACCACTTCCAGACCTCTCCATTCCTTCATCAGAAGCCTTTAAGGAACTCCATAGAAACATGGGCAAATGTTTCAGATGCAGCTTGATAAAGGAGTATTTTAGCATAATTATAGATGAAAAATATCTGTTCTATTTTTTCTGGGTGGACAAGAACTAGAAAATAATTAACAATAGAACTAGCTGTGTTTACTTTTGAGTGGTTTTTTTTTTCTTTTTTTTTTTTTTTGTTGTTGTTTGTTTTCTTTTGTTTTTAGGAGGCACTGGGAACCAGGACCTCCCATGTGGGAAGCAGGTGCTCAACAGCTTGAGCCACACCCGCTCCCCTCAAGTGCTGTTATATAATATTGTCTTTTGACGACAATTTTTAAAAAGCATTTTTTAATCTCTCTTTTTTACACAAGTAACATATCTTTATTGTTGATAAAGGATGAGTAAAAAGGATAATTTTTCAATCATCTTTAGCCAGGTTTTTAAAAGCCATGCTGCATTTTTACTTCCTGGTTTGTTTGTTTGTTCATTAGCAAGGAGACCTTGGTCATGTCATTTGACCAATCTGTGCTCATTTGCTCATCTTTTGGAATACTGGAGAAACAATTGAGTTTGTTTTGGGGATTGGGTGGGATAAATGTATCTGGACACAATTTTTTAAGGTTTGTTGAGCTTTCTTTTGTCTATTTTTTTTAAAGTTGAAATAGTTATTTTTTAAAAAGCCATGCTGCATTGCACGTTGAATTTTTAAAAAAATGATATAGAGATACATAGTCTGACATGGAAAGATGTCTATCATTTTTTTTAATGAAAAAGCAAGAGGAGCATGTAAATGGAATTTCATTTTTGTTAAAAATATTTATTACATGCATATGAAAATGCCTGGAAGGCCACACATCAAACTTGCATTGGTGTTATGTTTTGTGATAATGTGTTAATATTAGTTAATACTAATTTTGTTAAAGGAAAGGAAATCCTTCAAGGAAAAGTGCAGTGCTGATGTTAGGATTAGCAACGTCAGGGTTTCCCAAGGATAGACTGCCCGTGGCAGCCTGCAGAGCTGGCTCCACGCGTCAGGTGGCTGGTGCCCGGGCGAGGGCAGCTGGGCACCCCCACGGAGCTCTCGGGACCTGGGCCTCAGCTTTGCAAGCCTGGAAGCGCTGTTTAGTTTCCATACCCAGCAGAAACGGTTAAACTCACAAGAGGCAAATGCATAAACTAGAAATCAAATGTTTTGAATTAGGATGATAACATCTGCCTTACAGGGTGTGTGAAGATGAAAATGAGAGGATGAACTCAAAGCTCTCAGCAGAAAAGAAAAATAAAAGCCCTCAGCAGAGTGCCTGGGATATGGGAAGCCCTCTGGAAAGGAGTCATTGCCATTATGGGGCTTCCCAAGAAGATCTCCCTGTAGGGACGCTAAGCTGACCAGTAGCCGTGAGTGACCACTGCGGGCTTCCCACATGCCAGGCACTCTGCCGAGTGCTGTGAATACAGCCTCCCAGTTCACCTTTACACTCCCAGCAATGCCGATGTTGTCAGCCCATTTTACAGATAAAAGAATTAGGGCGTAAGGTGGTTAGGAGACACATCCATAAGAGAGCAAGATTTGAATTCCCTTCAGCTGGCTCCAAAGTCCATCCTCTTAACCAATATTGCCTTTGAGGATGCCGCAGTGAGCATGCGTTTGGAGCCTGGGTTTCATTTGGATGGTTTAATGGTGGTACCACGGGGCTGTACGAATGCCTTTTATCCCCAAGACCACTATCCAGATGTGACTTGCCCTCTCTGTGCCTCAGTTTCCTCCTCCAGAATAGGATAATATTAGTGCCTGTGCCCTATGGTTGAAAGGATAAAATGCTTTTTAAAACAGTGCCTGGAAAAGAAAAAAGAAAAAAGAAAAAAATTAAAAATAAAATAAAATAGTGCCTGGCACTTAGTAAGTATTCAGTTAGTGGTGGTCATTGATCTTTTTGTCCTTTCCATGGTTGCCTGCTTCATTGCTGATTGCCAAGCTGTGGGCCTGGGTACCTTGTCCCCTACCTAGTGGTGAAAATACACTGCCCAATTGCCTCACCAATCATACCTTCATGGATGTCGTATAAAGATTATCCCAGTTCTGTGAGCACAGAGTCCCATAAAATGTTACCCACAAACAAGTTTGAGCTCCCTGAGGTTAACCTCTCTACCAGTTTACCTTGATTGGATTTTGTGTGTTCAGATTCTCTTGGAACATATTAATGTTGGCATCTCGAGTCTTAACATCTGGATCAAACCCCGTTTCATTTTCACAGTGTGACTGTCAGCTGGGTGGACTGTCCACACATCCTTTTCCCTATTCCAGGATCCGGCCATCCACTCCCCAGGGAAGTCTGAGTCCCATTGACAAAGAATAAAGGTGTGACATGAATGTACCTGGGGTTTGCTCCTAGGCTCGAGTGTGCTCTTCTGGGCAGTGACCCACTCTGAGCTGAGTCCACCCGTGCCCCAGGCAGGGGCAGCGCGGGGGAGACTGAGGACCTCCTGTTCCTGGAGAGCTGCACCCAGGCCTCTGGCCTCCAGCAAGACCCATCCTCGGGCGCCGGGCTGTGCTGAGCGCGGCTCTCTCGGCTAGTCTGCCGCTGCAGCCTGGTGGTGTGACAGCACGCAGTCGCCCTGGTGTGTTGGGGCTTGAAAGGGCTGGAGAAGCTGCCTGTCCCTTTCCTTGGCTGGACCTCACTGCAGGCCCAGGAAGGGCTTAAGGCTGTGCTGTTTCCATTCCTGGCCATTATTATAAGACAATGGAATTATTGTCAGCAACAGAAATTGCTTATTGAAAGACGTGCTGCCGACAAAATTGTTTCCACGCCAGCCTTCCCTTACGCAGCCGACGAGCCATACAAACTGCGCTGTCCACACTCTCCCTCCACCTCTTCGGGGCCACACCCAGGTCGGCAGAGGTCAGTTTCCCAAATATCAGTGTCATTGTCACCATGTATGCCATATCTTAGTACCTTACTATTATTTCCTTAACACTATGCTTTAAATGTGCTCCCCTGTTTTCCTTAAATAAATTAATTTTGACAGGAAGCCTATATCAGAAATGTCTGTGACCTTGAAAACATTATGCTAAGTGGAAGAAGCCAGACATAAAAAGTCCCATATTGTTTGATTCCTTTTATATGAAATGTTCAGAATGGGCAAATCCATGGAGACCAGGAGCAAGTTGGTGGTTGCAGAGGTTGAGGGAGGGGGGAAATGGACAGTGATTATTTACTGGGTACTGGGTGTTCCAAATAAGTTTTTATTTTTATTTTATTTTTATTTATTTCTCTCTCCTTCCCCCCCCTCCCAACCCCCAGTTGTCTGTTCTCTGTGTCCATTTGCAGCGTGTTCTTCTTTGTCCGCTTCTGCTGTTGTCAGCAACACCCGGCATCTGTGTTTCTTTTTGATGCATCATCTTGCTGTGTCAGCTCTCCGTGTGTGCAGTGCCATTCCTGGGCAGGCTGCGCTTTCTTTCGCGCTGGGCAGCTCTCCTTGCATGTGGGGCTCCCCTACGCAGGGGACACCCCTTTGTGGCAGGGCACTCCTTCTGCACATCAGCACTGCTCATGGGCCAGCTCCATGAGGGTCAGGAGGCCTGGGGTTTGAACTGCGGACCTCCCATGTGGTAGGCGGATGCCCTATCCACCGGGCCAAATCCACTTCCCTGAATAAGTTTTTTTTAAAATCAATAAATCAATTATTTAGTTATTTATGTACTTATTTATTAGAGCAGTTGTAGTTTTCAGAAACATCATGCAGCGAGTACAGTTCCCACATACCCCCTCTCCCACACAGTTTCCCAAGTATTAACATTCTGCATTATGTAGTGGATGAGTAAGTTTTGAAACCTTGCCATGGGAGTCTTCAGCAAGTCCTGGAAACTCTTCCGGAGACTCTCACGGGCCGTCCCGCGCTGCCACCTCCGATTCCTTGGCCGTTGACGTCTCTCGCCGACACCCCTCAGGATCTGTGCCCCTCTGGGCAGGAAGGAGCAGGTCTGCTTTCAGAGGCCTGCCCTGGGCAGGGTGAGCTCCACGGCCAGGAACCCTCGTCCACTCAAACGCGGAATTCCTTCCCATCTGGTGGAGAGACGCCTGCTCTTTTCTTGATCAATGATGGAAAGAGAATGGGGTTTCTGATCAACTCTCCTCCCTGGGGAATGATGTGACCAGACGCCGCCCTGGGAAAGAGGCATCAACGTTAGACCCAAGATGGCGGCTGTGGAGCAGGCTGGGCCCGCCCGCCTGACTGGCGGCTGGAGGTTTGCCTCTTTCCACAAAGGATTGGAGGTGGAGGATGGATGTGAAAAGACAAAGGATGAGTGAGCCCTGGCTCTGCTAATTACTAACAGTACAACCTTGAGCCAGTCCCTTCACTCTCCTGAGCCTCAGTTACTCCCATTAAAATGGGCTTGATAATATTCAGTCACACCTGCCCCACCTGCCGTCCTGTCTACTGTAAGGATTGAACCAGCAGAGGAAAGCAGAGTTGCTCTGAAAACTCCAAGGCAAAGTCCTCAACCTTGGGTGCACCTTGGAATAACCTAGAAGAGATTTAAAAACAAAACAAACAACAAAACAAATGCTCTAAGACCCAAGCACAGATTCTGATTTCATTGGTCTAAGGTGGGTCCTGCACATCTGTATTTTTATTTTTTTATTTCTTTTTAATAAGTACTTTTTTATTGTCTTTTTTTTTTTTTAAGATACATAGATCACACAAAAGGGTATCTGTCTTTTTAAATGCTCTCCTGGTGATTCTAATGTGCAGCCAGGACAGAGAACCTCTGCTCCAGAGCTCTGCTGTCCAATATGGTAGCCACCAGCCACACGTGGCTATTTAATCAGAAATTAATTAAAATTTCAATTCCTCAGTCACACTAAGCCACATTTAGAGTGCTAAATAGCCACATGGCTAGTGGCTACCATATTGGACAACATAGATGTAGAACCTTTTTTTTTTTTCTTTTCTTTTCTTTTTTGGAGTTGCTGGGGCTAGGGCTTGAACCCAGGACCTCGTACGTGGAAGCCAGCTCTCAACCACTGAGCCATACCTGCTCCCTCTACTGCCTTTTCAAGTGTGGTCTGTAGACCCACATCAGTAAGACTGGGAGCTTGTTAGAAATGCAGGTTCTCAGGTCCACGACCAACCTACTGAATCAGAACCTGAATTGTAACAAAATTTAACAAATTCTCTAGCAATTTCATTAAAGTTTCTACAGCACACATTCCATTCATTCATTGAACTAATATTTATTAAATGCCTAGTACATGCTAAGTACACACAGGTGATAGAAACTGAGCAGGGAAAAACATAGCAGGGTAGATAATTCCAGCTGGAAGAAACAGACGTTAAGCAAGAAAATGAATAGGCAAACTAATTTCAGAATGAAGAAAATAATTAATACAGGGGAATGTTCTAGAAAGACCCTGTGGGGACAGGGTGGCTACTTTAAATTGGGGAGGGGGATCTGAGAGTGTTTCTCTGAGGAGGGGACACAGAAGTGGAGGCCAAATGACAAGGAGCTGGGGGAGAAAGATGGGGTGGTATGTTCTGAGCAGAGGTACATGACAGCAAGTGCACCTGTCTGAAGAGGAGGCTGTAATTTAGCAAATCCCCCTTCTTCTAAAAATATAGGATACCCAGTTAAATTTGAATTTTGGCTAATCCATGGATAATTTTTTAGTTTAAGAATCTCACAACTATCTCATGGGATGTGCTTATGGTAAAAAAACAAAATGATTTGCGGTTTAGCTGAAATTCACATTTAACTGGATGCCCTGTATTTTACTCAGCAACCCAACCAAACGTGGGTGGCGCGGAGAGCATGTAAGGGGGGAGCTGGAGGGACGCAAGGAGGAGCAGTGCGGCTGGAGCAGTCAGCCAGTGGCAGTTCCACAAGTCGGGCTAGGAGGGATGGCAGGGTACAAATCTTGGACGACCCAAAAGCAAGTTTTAAAACTCAAAATGGCCACCAAAGATCGCCTTGACTGCTGCTGCTCCTTTCCCCTCAGTGAACTCATTGGCTTTACCTTCCTGCAACCCTATGGTTCCTGGGAAGGGCTTCTTGGAAGATGAACAATTGTCTGGGCTGTTACGCCTGGGTGGTGCTTGGGGAGCCCGTGGACCACTGGTTGACCTGCCTGAACATAGCGTGCTGTATATATTGTTTGGTCTGAGCTTTTAAGTGCTCTTTCCCTGTTTGTTTGTTTAATTCCTGTGCTTTTGTATGCAATCCCCTATAAATCTCCCTCTGCTCAAGGACTATGTTTGACAACTTCATTTCCCCCCAATTGGAGACATTTCCCCTGCTAAGGGTCAAAAAGACTAATTACCCTCACCCGAGAATTGGAGACACCCTCAGGCTCACACACCACCAGAAGTGCATGATCCCAGAAATATTAATAGAAGAATGCACTGCGAGTACGTCGGAATCCAGAAGCAGTGACCTCCTCGTCGCCCGCCTGTGTTCCTGTTGGAAAGTAAACTCCTGACCCCTTCAGTGATGAATGCGTGGAACCTCACAGTGAAGAGGCCATGGAAGAGTCTGCTCAAGCCCTTCACTTTACACGTGAGGAAACCGAGGCCCAGGAGGAACAGGATTTGCCTAAAGCCACACGATAGATGGGTGTGTGTGGGAGTCAGAGTTCCAGACTCTGGGTGCAGTGCTCTTTCAGCCCACGTTGGCTCGGGGTAGTGGGTGTTGTAGTTACGGCAGCAAAGCATCAACTGAGAGGCAGAAAATAGATTACGGGGTACCGGGGCAGGGGTGGGGTGGAGAACAGGAGTAAATGCTTAATGGTTAGAATTTCTGTTTGGGGTGACAGAAACGCTTTGGTAATGGGTGATGGTAATGGTAGCACAACATCGTGAATGTAATTAACGGCACTGAATTGTGTGCTTGAAAGTGGCTAAAATGGGAAATGTTAAGCTTGCTCTCTCTATGTTGACACAATGAAAAAAACAAAACAAAACATCAGCTGACATCCTAAAGGACTTTAACACTTACAAAACACTAGGTATAATTTCCAGTTTGCAGGTGGGGGACCTGGAGCTCAGAGACGTTAAGTGATTAAGTGACTTGACCAAGGTCACACAGCTGGTACGTGGTAGAACCAGGAGTCAAGCCCAGTTCTTCAGGCTCCTTGGACCAGGGTTCTTTCCACCATAACCTGGGAAAGATGGACAAAGAGGAGAGCAGCACCCTGGCCACTGGTGTATCAGAGATCAAGGACAGGTAGGTGTGGCGGGAAATTGGGCCATGAACTCTTAAAGAGGACGGCCTACCCGGAGCTTTATGTGGACAGTCTCATTCGATCATCACATCAAACTTACGAAAGGGGTATCAGCAAGTCTGCTTTACGATGAGGATCTGAGGTGTGGGGAGCGAAAGCGGCCACCCAGGCGGTTAGCAGCAGAGTTGGGACTTGAGTCCAGATCTGTCCCACTTGCCAGGCTCAGCAGGCCTCCAGCGGGATTTTGGGGGTGGTCAGTGAGCGTCTGTAGAATGAAACTGATCATGGGGGAGGCACAGAGAACATCTCAAGGGCAAGGAACCGGGAAGGTTTACATGTGCAGTGAGCGAGCAGGAGTGGGGCAGAGTCTCTCCTTGCTCTCCCCTCTGCTCTCATGCAAATATCGTCCCAGAAGCCTTAACCCACCCTCCTCTGTCCTCCGCTAGGTCTGCAGGTTGGCTTGGGGGCTAAACTGAGGCTCAGGTCAGGGAGAACTGCAGTGCTCTGTCCCCTCATCCTCTCTGGGCTTGTCCTGGTGGACCACACCTAACAGGGCCTCTTCCCCCTGAGCCGTGCCCCCCCCAAAGATCACGAGCATTAGGCGGGAAACAGCCGCATTGCCTTGTTTTCATGTGAGGACTTGTCCGATATCTCCTGCCTCCCTCCCTTTCTCCCTCCTAACTTTGTTTCCAAAATACCTATGAGGTGTCTTCCCCAACCAAGGACTCCGGATTGCCTCCTCGTGAGGAAATCCTACTGACAGCCCCTTCCTTTCTGGTCAGCCACCTGGTCTTTCTGTTCGTAGAGACAGCATGATGGGCAGCATTAGCTTTTGTGCCTAATTTGTACTTAATTCAGTGCCTGACACGTAGTAGGTTCACAGTAAGGCTCTCTGTCCTGAAGTTGCAGGGCAAGAAGGGAAGATGTGGAATTTCTCTGAGAGGCTTCTCTTGATAGCTAGGAAGCTCCCAAAGCCTGGTGTCTGGACACTCCTCAGAAGCCTCCCCAGCAGGAGGGTCCCCGGATGGCCCTCTTGTCCCCTGGAGGAATGTCGAGAGCCGGCACTTCTGTTCCAGGGGCTCCACCGTCCACGTGGTAAGTGGCTCCTGCTGCCCACCAGCTGGCTGCCGTGTCACTTCATCTTCTCCCTGCCCTTGGCAAGGGTCTGCCATCACTGGAAACTAAATGAAAATTTAAGTCCAAGGGAGTGTAAAAATGTAGTCAGAAGATGTCGCCGACAGTAACTCCCAGCAGGAAAATTCTAACATTTGGGGAATGTGGGCGAAGGCTCTATGGGAATTTTTTGTACTGTTTTGCAAATTTTCTGCTAATCCAGAAATAGTTAAAAATTAAACGTTAGCCAAATGGATACACAAAACGGGGTTCGTGACCAGGTGGGTAAGTCAGAAGTGGGGCGGCGTGGAGGCGACAGAGGCGGGGAGTGTGGTGGTTAAGATAAGGGCCTGGGAGTCAGCGGCAGCTGGGTGGGATCCTGCTTCTCCCCTTAAGAGTTGTCAGACCTCGAGCAGGTTATTTAACCTCTTTTGGTGTCAGTTTCTTCATCTGGAAAACGCAGATGATAACTTACCTCCTGGGCTCTTAGGAGATGAAATGAGAGGTTGTATAGACAGCACTTGGGAAATGTCAATGGTAGGAAAGGGGCAAAAAGAGGCAAGAGAACAAAGCCCGGCCCCCCAACCCCGCCGACTCCGCAGTGTCTGCGGGTGAAGGCCCCAGGCCCACTCCTGCCGCCCGCCCCGGGGCTGTGAGCACCCCCTCGCTTAGCCTTCATTTCCAAGCCATGGCGTAGTCCAGGGCGGCCTCTCCGGACTTTTCCAGCTGGTCACCTGAAGGGGCCAGCAGGAAGGAGCTTATGGATTTGCCTGAGCTTGGGCCTGTGGGGGCACAGTCTTCCATTCACCCCACAAATATGCACTGGGCGGGCGGGGCCCACGGGCCGGGCCCTGGGCTCGGTGCTGGAATCCGGCGTGGAACAGAAGCGGCGGGTCCTCCCGCAGCTCACATCCTAGCAGTCAGCCTCTCCCTCAGGTTTCCTCTGGCGCCCCTACGTCCACAGCCCCTGGCCTCGGTCATTCGTCCAAGGCGCCAAAACCTCTTCACAGCAGCGTGCAGGCTCCTCGGCCCACGCTGTCAGGGGAGGCAGGGCACGAAGACAGGGGCTGTGACCTGAGCGCTCTTTAGCTACAGTCCTTGGGTATTAACTGGCCTTGGGAGGTCCTAATATTAACCCCGTGGTTCAAAATTGAAACTGCCGTATCTGCAAACACTAAAACTCCATCTGGCCACCCCAGTCTATATTCACTGTAATTTTTTGCAAACTAGTCTCTCTGCCCTAGACTCTCTGTTTTTTCACTGTCGGCAATCCCCACCAGCTTGACACCCTGTTTCTAAACAGCTAACCTTTCCTAATCAAATATGCCCTTGCCTGCGCCTCCTTCTCACCCCGCCTCCTGTGCTGGGCTCCACAGCAACTGCCCAGCCCACCAAGAGTTCACACTTTCTAGCATCGATCACAAAGTGAACATGATGAAATCTGCCCCGCCTCTCTATGTGGCAATTTTTCTGTCATTTGTCTCATAGGATAACCGGAGTGACAACCCAAAGCTCAATACAGATTGAGGGATGAAAAACTTCATTTTTCTTTCTTTCTTGTTCAAAATTCTTTTTTGAAATATCTCAATTATGAAAACTCTTCTATCTTGCACATTCTTAATAAAAATAACCTGCTATTTTTTCTCTCTAGAGAGACTCTTTAGTATTTTTAATTGAGAACTAACTTCTTGCATTACAGCCTACAGGAAAGTCTTACTCTTCACAGATAAATCCTACAATATACCAAAAAAGTATAACTGCACACACTCACTCCAGTGAATTCTGCATTGTTAGGCATCCAAAAGTGTAAGACTCCGTCTCTGAAAAGGTAAGTTCTGTATGTGTGTGGTCAGACCGAAAAAAAAAACCAGATAGTTATCAATTATTTTGTGATTTTGATATCATGCAAAATAATTTTCCATGAAGCCTAAAAAGATAAAAAGAGCCCAGGCTCTAGACTCAGATAAAATCTAGATCTTGCTCTCCTTTCTACTTTCTACTTACACATAGAATTGGTACAGAGATTAAAAGAGAACACATATGAAGTGATTACCACAATGTCTCAATAAATGGTAGCCAAAACTGCTAGCTGTGTGCAGCTGTATCTATTCTCTTTCTTTTAGTAACAGAACCCTGATTTTCAAAAAAAAAATCTCTACACACTGACTTCCTTGCAGCTATGTGCCCTAAGTATGGCTATGTGACTAAGCCAGTGAATTTTGAGCAGAAATATTGCATGGGACTTCTGGGATGTCTCCTAAAATGGAGGAGACACCCTTCATATCCTCTTGCCTCTTATTGGTTTGGACTCCAGATGTGATGGCTGGTGCTCCAGCTGCCATTTTGGAACATGAGGATGTGAATTACACTATAGGAATGGTAGGGCAGTTTGCTAAGGAGTTCAGGTCCTTGATGAGCAGGACACTGCCATTTCAGCTCTGGACTTCCTTAGGATATCTTTTCATAAAAATTAAAGTTCTCATATTTAAGCTCCTATTTTTCAGGTCTTAGTTTCTCAAAGTGAAGCTAACCCTAACTAATGTAATTATAATCATTGTTATTAACCCCAGCTCACAATCCTGCTCTGCTCTTTAGATAGCCACTTTAGACCATTAAATATAGCCTAAGTGTCATCAGTAGGATAAAGGGGGCTGCTTGTTGTCTTGCCTTGGTTCTGATCTCTGTTTCTGATCTGTTCATGTCTTTATTTTTTTAAAAATTTATTTCTCTCCCCTTTCCATGCACCCCCCACCCCCCCAAGTTGTCTGAGCTTTGTGTCCATTCGCTATGTGTTCTTCTGTGACCATTTCTATCCTTATCAGAGGCACTGGGAATCTGTGTTTCTTTTTGCTGTGCCATCTTGTTGTGTCAGCTCTCCATGTGGGTGGTGCCATTCTTGGGCAGGCTGCACTTTCTTTCACGCTAGGTGGCTCTCCTTATGGGGGCACTCCTTGCGCGTGGGGCTCCCCTACGCGGGGGACACCCCTGCGTGGCAGGGCACTCCTTGCGCGCATCAGCACTGCGCATGGGCCAGCTCCACACGGGTCAAGGAGGCTCGGGGTTTGAACTGCGGACCTTCCATGTGGTAGGCGGACGCCCTATTCATTGGGCCAAGTCCGCTTCCCTGTTCATGTCTTTAATGTGGGGAGCCCATGTCCTTCCGGCCCTTGATGATCTGCATGGCACCTCCTTTGTTTTCCCCTCTCTCTGCACCCTGATTCTGCCCCTCCTCTAATTTTCCATGGCTCGTCTTTCCAGGGTTCCTGGAACCACCCTGAAAGCGAAGGATTTGGCCGAGGTAGAAAGGAGGGGGAATCTTTCCAAATGGGAGAAAACATGGGCAAAAGGGGAAAGCCATGGAGCGTAATTTGGGGACAGGAAGGAGAGTGGCTGAAGGTTTTTCCTGAGGGGGTAGGAGATCAGGGTGACTTGGGGGTAGGTGGGACCCTTCTATAAAGGGTCTTCGGGCCCAGCAGAGGAGTTTGAACTTGATCCAGGAGGAAAGAGAACCATTATAAGTTTCTAAGCAGACCAGTGACATGAGGCAACTGATGTTTCCAAAAAAATTAATCTGGCTGTTGTGTACAAAACAGATTGAAGGCAGGAAGAGCCTGGAGACAGGGAGACCAATATAAATCTTCCACCCAGTAATCAGATGGTCAAACATTGTCAACAGACTTTGAAAGAGGCCTGTGAAATGGTAGTTAGTCTCTGATGATTTCAACTAAGCAGACTTAGAAGCCATAAGGGAAAAGCAAAACTTTTCCCCAGAATCTCTCACCACAGGGAAAGTAACAAGCTTCCCAATAGTGAAAATTGGTTCAATTCTTTTGGAAAACAGTTTGGCACAATGATCAAGAGCCTTAAAAATGTTCATACCCTTTGACCCAGTAATTCTACTTCTGGGAATGCTAGGGAAATAATCCAAAATACAGAAAGGAAAAAAAAAATGCGTGGAGATCTTAATCATAGCAGACTTTGTAACAGCAAATAATTAGAAACAATCTACAAGTCCTGCAAGAGGGAGATGATTAAGTAAACTATGGCCTCTCGGTGCATTATTACCCAGTCATTAACAATGAGGGTGAGGAAGAACTGAAAGATGACACGGAAAATTCCTCTGGCATAAGTAAAGGACAGGCAGGATGCAGAGCACACCTAGAGTATTATCACACAACAAACCCCTCCATATATGAAAAACAAGACTGAAGAGTAGCGTTCTAAATTATTCCAAGTTGTTTCATTAGGTTGGACGGGCTACAGAATTTTTTCTCTTTAAACTTTTCCCTCCAATATACTTTTCTTAAAACTTTTTAAAACTTTGAAATAATTTCAAACGTATAGGACAGTAGAAAAACAATACAAAACCCAATTAGGTCCACCAACTTTTAACTTTTTGTTACATTTGCTGTATCATTCTATCTACCTCATCTATATCTATTATCTATCATCTTCCTATATGCTTTTATTACATACATACTTTTTTTTGCAATACTTATATGTCATTCTCTGAAGAAAGTAGCATATTTTATTGATCCTCAACTTCTTTCTTTAGCAGAATAACAATAAAAGCGTAGTGTATATTATCAAGAAGTCCAACTATTAGGCCCAAACAAAGCTCAGATTATTTTAAGGTGAGTTTGCTTCCTTTTCTTCTGATTCATCATCCATAGCCTGTTCCATGCCTTCTACTTCTGGAATATAAAACTGCAGCATGTTCTGAATTCCGTTTTTTTTGGATTAATGATTGAACTGGGGCAGCTGGTACAAGACGCTTGGAGTTTCAAGTTCAAAGCCTTTGTAGATCACATCTCCTCCACTTCCTACACAGTTGACTGGACCCTACTATCTAACAATTCCTTGATCATTGCCACAACTTCACCATCTTCTTCAGATGCTGCTTCTCCTGAAGATGTTTCCTCTGTAATGAGAAGTAAACCAGATGCAAAGAAGTCCATGACTGTTGCATAAATATCTGGTATGAGTAATTTCCAGTCTAACTCTCCACTTGCCTTTCTAACCGTGATGAAATCTGGTCCAAAGAAAACACTTTTTACTCCTTCAGTCCTGAATAATTGCCTAACCAGAGGGGAGCAAAATGCTGCAGCTGGTGTTGGAAAATCCATGGTCCTTGTCTCAAGTACAGGTTTTCCTGAAATAAACTTTAAGCTGTTGGGATTTGAGGTATCTGTTTGAATGAACATGTATCTTGTTGTGTGAGATAAGGATGCCAGTAGTAGGAAAAGTGATCTTTGTACAAACTGATGCAAAGACTGTTTCTTAATGGTGTGTGGATTCCTCATTGTAGGACAGAATCGCTTGCACAGCCCAGCAGCAGTGGCTGCAGCTCCCCATGGCCACTGGACCGCCGCCATTTTAGTTCAAGAGTGCTACGTATATCAATATATTTTAATTATAGGGAATGTCGAGAAGAATTCTTTCTTTTCACTCTATTCACTCTGAGTTGTTTGACTTTTATAATAAGAATGTATTAAATATGTAGTGCTTAAATAATTTAAAAAACAAATTTTTTTTTCAAATAAAAATATGTATAATAAATATGGAAAGCCAGCATGGGTGCTTATATTAATCTTCTCTGCGATGTGGTTAAAATGAAAAGGGATAGGCTTTAGAGCCCTGGGGACCTGAGTTTAAATTCCAGCCTCCTCTGCATCTGTAAAATGGGGAATAAGAATGCCTTCCTTGTGTAATTATTGGAGAAATAAAGTGGGCAAACGTACAGAAATCTCTTAGCACTTAGGAACACACAGTAAATTGTAGCTATAAATATAGATAGCTGCTCTTCTCTCAGGTCCGTTTTCCGCCTCCTGCAGGTGGTAGCTGTGGGTTTACGGGGTTGAGTGGGGAAGGAGGCAGATTCTGAGCAAACTCCTCACCTCTTGCCCTATGCTGCAGCCACCCTGACTTTACCCCGCGCTGAGCCCCCGGGGCTCTTTGTGCTCCTTTATCTGCCTCTGCACAAGCTTTTTCTCTCTGCCCCGAGCACACTTTTGCATGGTATATAAATGAACTGAGTGTAGAAGACCAAGTTTATTTTCAGAAGGAAGTTTTATTCTCCATTTGGCCAGTTGGCATGTATATAAGAATGGTTTTACGTTTTAGACATTTAGGTTGGAACATAAAGTGGCCTTTGTTTGCTTAAATCATTCTATTATGCCTCTCTTGACCCCAGTTTTATGCAAGTCCCAGTTTACAACCCTGCTCAAAGCTGCAAAAGCCCCTTTGAAGGACGTTTGGTGATTTTAAAGGGCCATTGAGATTTGGAAAGAGACAAAAGGGAATAAGGCAAGGATGCGAGGAGACCACCTAGGGCAAAGTGCATTAATGTCAGAAATGGTTTTGGGGGGTGTGTGTTAAACAGCACCACCAATTTTCCCAACATCCTGGTTAATAAAACTTTCACATTCAGCCATATTTTCCAAGTTGCTCAAGGACTACTTAAGTGGGAACCCATTCAAAACCTTATTAAAGTCCAGGGAGATGACGTTTATTGGATCTGCATGGTCTACTAAGACTGCTGGTCTGCCAACGGACAGAGTGTGGGGACTCTGGAGTTGCCAGTGCACCAGCAATATGTTCTGGGAGGGAAGAAGAGTCTCCTCTTCTCTTCTGCAAATAGAAACACGGTATGAGATTTTTGGACTACAGATTCTGCCCCTACAAGAAGAGTGAGGTCGAGGCTGATAATCAGATGAGAGAACGTGGCTGGGCTGGGACTATGTGGAGCCTCCAGCCACAGCTCTTGTTCACAAAGTAACCCTGCTTTCATTTTTCAGGCTGGAGTGATACTGTGAGGTGAGCTGATTAAGGTCGAGGTCTAATGAGTTGACTTTGATCCTGTCTTAGCTGCTGTTGTATTCCCAGCCCCCATCGCCTACCTAGTGTTTAGTGATGGTTTGATGAATGAATGAATAAAAAAACTCCTTTAAATTTACCCCACTCTTCCCTGTTTCCCTCTTCACATGTCTTGGCTTCAGTTAGCAGATGAAAAATTATAGATAATATATTGGGATAACATATTGCTGTTTCTAGGCACCTTTCCTTGTTCCTGATTTTTAAAATATTTATGATTTTAAAAGAAAAAAACACCTAAAGCATATTTAAATACAAACAAGAAATCTAAGTTCACTAGCAGAATTCAGTTTATGTGGCACAGAACTACTCAATGAACTGGAACCCCTGTGCTGAACTGTTTGTGGTGAGGGAAAAAAGTCTATGTTCTTGAAATAGAGAATGGAAGAAAGGAAGGAAAGGAAGAAGGGAAGAAGAGAGGAAGATAGGGGAGAAAGAAAGAAGCAAAGAAAGGAGGGAAAAAAGAAAGAGAGAGAGAGAGAAAGGACAAATACGAGTTCTAGCCCCGTGGCCCTGTAAAAGGAGAGGTGGGACTGGATCACAAGTTCTTAGACTCTATGAGTGCATCAGAATTACCTGAATAGGAGGCTGTTAAACTTGCAGAGTTCCTGAACTTTGACTCGGGGCTGGAGCCTTAGGAATCTTCATGTTTGACAAGCCCCTTGGTGATCCAGCCGCAGCAGACCCAAGCGTCCACTCTGAGAACCACGCCCCCAGAAGGCCTTGCGGAGAACTGGACTCTGACTGTGAAGGATGGGAGTTGTGCGATTATTCCTCATCTCTTGGGATAACAGTCCACCACTTTGGAGACTCTTCAGCTCTGGTTTAGATGGGAATGACTCATTATTAAGTGCTGGAGGCAGATGCAATGGCATGTTAGCGTCTTAGAAAACAGCAAATTCTCTCAAGGCAGCTTTCGACTTAGGTTGTCAGGACTTGTTTAATGGAAATGAGATTAACACTGGCATGTTAATGTCTCCCCAGCTGTACACACATGTGTGGAGGTGGATATACAGCCTGTCCCGTGCAAGACTAAGCACTTTCCCATACAAGGGCTCATCTGAGCCTCGAGGCATAGCGTCACCTTCATTTCACAGAAGGGGAAACTGAGTCACTGAGGTTTCTTACTAGAGTGTGTGCTGCTTTTCATTAGCAGACATAGGGAAAGAGGACAGATCTCCTGATTGCTAGAGTCACGTTTTCCACAGGGTACTATGTTGCAAATGACAGGTTTATTAAACTAAAGGACTGAGGAATTAGGACCAGTACATTTCTAAAACTTGTTACTTCTGCAAAATAACAGGCCTGTAACCTCAAAAACAGACAAACAAACAAACAAACAAAAAAAGCCAAAAACAAGTTCATGAAAGATAAAGGAAGGCTGTGGACCTGATCTAGATTAAAGGAGACTAAAGAGATAAGAATAGCAAATGTAATGTGTGATCTTGGATTGGATGCTGAGTCAGAGCGGGGAGGAAGGTCTAAAAGGACATTTTTGGAGCAATGGGTAAAATTTGAATATAAACTGTGGACCAGATAATAATTTTCTATCCATCCTTGTGTGACCCTGAGTTGTTATATAATTTCTCTAAACTTGTTTCCTTGTCTTTAAAATGGTGCTGAGATTATTTTAATACCTACCTGGCAGGATTATTGTAAGCTTTCCTGGTGTTTGTTTGCTTGTTTTTGTTTTTAAAATTTTATTTTATTTATTTATTTCTCCCCACCCCCTTGTTGTTCACAATTGCTGTGTTTGTTCATCTTCCATGTTTCTTCAGGAAGCAACAGGATCCGAACTGGGACCCCTGATGTGGGAGGGAAGGGCCTAATCACTTGAGCCACCTCCCGTCCCTGCTTTCGTTGTGCCTCTCACTAAGTTTTCCTTCTTGTGTCTCTTGTTGCATCATCTTGTTGCATCAGCTTGCTGCGCCTGCTTGTCGTGCCAGCTCCTTGTCTTCTTCAGGACGCACCAGAACCGAACCAGGGAACTCCCACGTGGTAGGCGAGAGCCCAATTGCTTGAACCACACCTGCTTCCTTGTTTTAAGGTTTGTTTTTTTTTTAAGATTTTTAAATTTATTTCTCTCCCCCCACCCCCGCCCCGGTTGTCTGTTCTCTGTGTCTTTGCTGCGTCTTCTTCTTTGTCCACTGCTGTTGTTGACAGTGGCACGGGAATCTGTGTTTCTTTTGTTGCGTCATCTTGTTGTGTCAGCTCTCCGTGTGGGTGGCACCATTCCTGGGCAGGCTGCACTTTCTTTCGCGCTGGGCGGCTCTCCTTATGGGGCGTGCTCCTTGCGTGTGGGGCTCCCCTATGCGGGGGACACCCCTGCGTGGCAGGGCACTCCTTGCACGCATCAGCGCTGCGCATGGGCCAGCTCCACACGGGTCAAGGAGGCCCGGGGTTTGAACCGCGGACCTCCCATGTGGTAGATGGATGCCCTAACCACTGGGCCAAGTCTGCCGCCTGTTTTAAGGTTTTAATTCATTTAATGGGGAACAGATGTAGCTCGAGTGGTTGAGCAACTGCTTCTCATGTATGAGGACCTGGGTTCGATCTCTGGTAACGCCAAAAAAATTTTATTTAAAAAAGAAAAAAAAATTCATTTACTTGAAGAACAAGCTATTTATTGAGTACCTCCTACGTTCTAGATGCTGTTCTATGTGCTGGAGATAGGGCAGTGACCAAGACAGAAAAAGTCCCAGCCTTCATTTCAGGAAGACAGACAATAAACAGATAAGTAGTATAATACAACTTCAGGCAATGGTAAGTGTGATGAGAGAAATAAACCAGAGTGGAAAGGATATGGGGCTGGGGGAAGCTATTTTAGGTAAAGAGTTTGGAGAAGGCCTCTCTGAGGAGGTGAGACCAGGACAAGATGAAGTGAGAGAGTGAGCTGGTGGCATCTGGGCACAAGCATTCCACACAGAGGGAACAGTAGCGTGGCAGCCCAAGCAGGCACCTGCTGGACAAGCTTTACACAAATCAGAGCATGTGAAGGTCCAGGTCTACCCTCTCCTGCCAAGGACCTGCTGGAAGTCAACTGTGACTGGGGGACCCTCCCAGGCGGCCACTCCTTCCTGGCCTCTTGACCCTCTGACAGCTGGCAAAGAAGTGACCAGCCACAGTCCCACAGGCCCTGCAATCCCACCCAGTGACACCACCACAGAAACAAGACGAAACAGAAAGAAAAACTGCGGCATCAAAAGGCCGTGATGGGAGATGAAAGCCAAGAAAAACCCAGTGACACCACAAAGACTGCGGCTGCCACCTTTGTTCCTCTGTTAGAGGCAGGAGCACTTGCCATTTCACAATCTGATTTACAGTTCAGTTTCCCCCTTGGGATGGGGACTTCTGTTCTCAGAACCGCCTCTCACTTCTCAGGGGGCCCTGCTGGCACATAGTGAGCCACCCATGCATCCCTTGGAAACCTGGGCAGGGACCCTGGTTCTGTGTGAGTTCTGGCCGGTTTCTTAATCTTTCTGAGCCTCAGTTTCCTCATCTGTGAAATATGGATATTTTATAGGTGACTCACAGGGCTGTTGGGAAAATTATGGGTAAATGAAAATATGTATCTATTATTATCATCTCTCACATTCTAGATTCCAGGTTTATAGCAGGTGCTCAATAAAATTGTGGAACCAAAGCTCTGGAGTGGGAAATGCTCCAGAAAGAATTTCATATTGTGAGGGGGTGTGCTTGCCCTGCAAATGCCCCTGGCTGGGGTGCAGCCATCCACCTTGGAACGCCAAGGCCTGTGAGACAGGCATCCAAGCTAAATTCTTAGTCTTACTCCCTGCTCCTGAATATGTTTTAATGCCTTGTTTTCAGATGCCAAACCATTAACTTGATAAGACCAGAACCAGTACAGGCCCGAAACTTGCCTAAAGCGAAGAGTCTCCGTGTTTGCTTCCTGCTAGGCACTGGCTGCCTTCCACTCACCAAGTGGGCTCCTCCGCCAGCCCTCCCTGGAGCCGTGTGTAGCCCGTATCTCCCCACCCAGCGCTTCGTTGTCGGCATTTCTGAGATCTGTGGAAAGTGGTCTTCGAATTCAGTGAGCCAGGTAGAAGATAAAGCAGGACATCACCATTTAGCCAGATGCCAAAAAATATCTAAGGTCACATGTTCCCAAGGTACAACCAGCAAGCACCAACTTGGTCTTACAGTTGTACAGGTTAGAAAAACGGGGAGAAGCAGCCCAGAGTCCTTTTATGAGGAGTTTGAGGGGAAAAGAGAAGGAAACTCCAAAAGAAAACTTGGTGCTTGGGTGGCCACGCCTGGCCTCTGACCAGGGGGGCTGATGGCTGGGCCAGGCAGGCAGGGGACGGGATTCCGATTGGCTGGCAGGAGCGTCTGACAAGGCTGCTTTCTGGCCCCAGACTAAGGCAGTGCCTCCCCAGGGTTCTCCTTACTTGTCCTGATTCCCAGCGGCCACCAGCGCTGTGGTTTGCTTTCCTGAGACCCACCCCGGGCGTGGAGAAATATAAGGCAAGCCTTTCCACCACCCGATATCGTGTATCCTAGACCTCGCCCTCCCTCTTTCTGCCTTTATCTTGTTGCACAACGTGATGCAATACAGATCCAATGCGTCTTCTGCCTTCCTGGCAAGCCAGACGCTCTCTGATTTGGGAGTGGGGGAAAAGCAAGTGCTTATGTCTTCTGAAAAATGAAGAGGGGCCCTCACCCCTGCTTTCATTCCTTGGACATTTTGCCCAGGCCAACCGAACTCAGTCGGTAACCCTGAACAAGCTGAATTACTGACCTCTGCTAAGTCAATGCCAGGAATTTGGAGTGCTTAGCAGCATGTCCAGGTCAAGGTGGAATTTTAGAAAAACGTGGAGGTCTCTGTTAACACTGCATAAATACGATCGGAGTGAAAGTAAAGTGTGAGGACCCAAAAGGCTGGCTGAAGGTCCTCGGCTGTGACTATGGGCAAGTGACTTAACCTTACTTGGCATCTGTTTTCTCATCTATAAAATGAGGAGAATGATACCTGCCACACCTAACTCACAGGGTTCTTGGGAGAGTCACATTTGGGCAAATCTAGGATACACGATATCGGGTGGTGGAAAGGCTTGCCTTATATTTCCCACAGATAGTGGTTGTGTGGCTCACCTGAGCAATAAACACAATGCCTGGCACACAAAAGACTCTCAATGAATAATTATAAATAACTATCATTGTTGCTCCTAAGAATTCTCTATGTGCAAAAGTGGTTTTGAATCAGAGATTAATATAAAATATAAATTCCTATTTTTATCTTTTCTCCATCTGCTGAAGAGGTAGAGTTAACACATGGTGCTACCACCATCCCTTCCCATCCCAGGTGACTCAGTAATCCTCTTTGCATTTGGCAACTCCCTAGTTCAGCCCTACACCCAGCCCCTTTCTCAAACACCTTTACCTCACTGTCCCAGCTGAAGAACAATGCCTCTTGTGGGCATCTGACCTCAGCAGGCTCCAGTCTGGTATTCAAAGCAACCTCCCTTCTCAGCCATCTCTTCTCCATAGCTCTGCTTATTCCTGCCAGTGGATATGCTCTGGTCTCTTCTTGGCTCCTTCTCTAGTCTCATCCCTTCTTCAAAATCCATTATTAACTCCTTCCTTTAGGAAGCTTCCTCTGATTAACCCCACTCCACAGATCTCTAGCTTGTATTGACTCAGTACTATGTGATTTTGCTTTTGCCTGTACTTGACTTTCTAAACGTTCTTTAAAAAAAAAAGGAAGAAATATTTATTTATGCTTTCTGTGTCCATTTACTGTGTGTTCTTCTGTGTCTGCTTGTATTCTCATTAGGCAGCTCTGGGAACTGATCCTGGGACCTTCCGGAGTGGGAGAGAGGCGATCATTCTTTTGCACCACCTCAGCTCCCTGGTCTGCTGTGTCTCTTATCTTCTCTCCTCTGTGCCTCTTTTTGTTGTGTCATCTTGCTGCACCAGCTCTCTGCACAGGCCAGCACTCTGCATGGGCCAGCTTGCCACACGGGCCAGCTTGCCCTCACCAGGAGGCCCTGGGCATCAAACCCTGTACTTCCTATATGGTAGACAGGAGCCCAATTGCTTGAGCCACATCCGCTCCCTCTATGCATTCGTTAAGCCACTTGGCAGGGATTAGGTCTTCTACTTCTTTTGGACCAGCTCGTAGTAAAGATGTGCTATACAGAGGAGGCATTCAGGGAGGTTGTCCCTTGAGCGGGGCCCCCACTCATCTATGTTTCTAGGCTCCTCTTAGAGCAGAAGCTCCCTAAGGAGCAGTGCCACCCCTCAGTGACACATTTTGTTACAGAGCCAGGGTGGGTCCCTCCCTCCTGCCACACCCAGGGAAAGCTTTCAGCTGGCTCCTGCAGGGGGCAAACCCTTCATGACTCACAGCTTTCCCATTCAGATGTAATAATCCTCATTCTCCAATTTGGAAGGGGCCTTGCTGCAGCCCAAAGAAACCAACACAGGGGGTGAGCCAGAGCCTTGGTCAGTGTCTTTGCAGTAACTGGGGACCTTCTTTCTGGTCACTTTGCCATGTACAGCTATAGGCAAATGTCCAGCTGTGTCCCCACCCACTCTGGCTTGGTTCTAAGCCTGCTCTGGGACGCCCAGCATCCGGGACGTCTGACCTGATGTTGTTGTTGGTGGGGAAGCTTTTAGGGAGAGGAATCCTGAGCTTGCTCCAAGGTACAGAGTCATCCCCAAGGTTCTCCTCTCTCCTTTGGTTTCTGTTCACTCAGGTTTTGGTATGTGTGCTCAGCACCAGAGAAATGGGATAAATAAGAGACTGTCTGCCCTGGGCAGTCTCATAAACTGGCAGAACTTTCTACCCCATTCGTAGGAGGTTCCTAAGAAGGTTCTTGGATTCCTGCTTTCCTCCCTGGCTCTCCTAAGCTTTTGAAGGGTAAAGACTATTTCAAAAATCTTAAGGAAAGTATGAATTCTCTCTCCAGAAAAAAATTACACACATTTCCAATATTTTGTGTAATACTCAGGGGATCCCAGGCCCCATGAAGTCTATCCACAAACCCTTTGGGATCTAGGTGAAGAATACTTTTTGCCCTTAAAAAACAAGGTCAAATAGAATGAGAAGAGGGAAAAAAGCAAACAAAGAAAAAGCAGAACATAAATAAGAAAAAAGAGAAAAAATACAAAAATATAAAGAAGAAAAACAAAAAAGATAAAACCAAAAATAACAAAAGAGAAATAAAAAGAAAAAAGAAAAATATAAAAAACAAAAACCAAAAAAGAAAGAAAAAGTTTTTTTAAAAAAACTAAAAAGAGAAAAAAACAAAAACTAACGAAAAATAAAAAAACAAAAATAGAAAAAGAAAAGAATGAGGAGAGGGAGAAAAAAACTTAAAATGGAAGACAAAGAGAAACAAGTGAATCTAAATCTATGTCAAATAAATAACAGTAACACATTGAAGGAGGGATTAAAAAAATTTTTTTAAATCAACTACTGTTTAATTCTAGTGAGAAAAAAAAAATTTCCCCTGTAGTAGTATGGGTTAACAATTCTGAAATCCTTTTTGTGTGTTACTTAATTGAGCAAATGAAAAGAGCTACAAATATGGAGGAAGAGAATACTAAAATAAACCTTATGATGTTGAATTGGAAGTGTCTCTATGAACTCATGATTTTATGTGTATGTGTACAGATATAGAAATTATATAACCTGCCATAACCCACTGAATGTACTAGGGAAGAGTGTAAATTACAGTGTAAACTATTATCCATGTGGTGCAGCAGTGCTCCAAAATGTATTCACCAAATGTAATTAATGTGCCACATGATAAAAGAGGTTGTTGATGTGGGAGGAGTGGGATGGATGGGTGGGGGTATATGGGAACCTCTTATATTTTTTAATGTAACATTTTGTGTGATCTATGTATCTTCAAAAAAAATACAATTTAAAAAAATGATGGGGGTGGGGGAGTGGGGAGTGGGGTATATGGGAAACTTATGTTTTCTAATGTAACATTTTGTGTGATCTGTTAACTTTTAAAAAATAAAATAAAATAAAACAAAAAAAGATATAAATATCTGTATTTCTTAGTTCTGTCTGCAAAGGAGTCTAGAAGTAAAGACAACCTCAGTAGCAAAGAGCATACCTAACACCCAGACCTTAATTTCTAAATACCATATTCTACTAAAAGGAACAAGGGACCTTTTGGAGAAATGGCTTGTACCAGGGTTGGGGGAGGGAAAGCACAAGAATATCATATTGTGTCAGAAAACAAGAAAGTGCAAATATATATATATATATATATATATATATATATATTTAAAAACCCACAGGAACCAGAAGGGCCTCCCATTGGCCAAATCTGGACAATTTGAACATGAAAATAATTAGCACAGTAATAGAATTTTTGTAAAATAAGAATTTTTGCACTCACACAAAATTAAATAAATAAATGAATAAATAAGTAAATTGGAGAGAAAGGATAGCTCTTCCTTATAGTAGAATATAAACTAATAAATGTAGAAATACTGATGGAGTTAGGAAATCATTAGCATCCAACCATTATAGTAATAATTCATTTAGACGAAAATGATCAATATGTGCTTAAACTAGTGGGCGGAAGTTTGATGAAGAACAGATGTTTACATAAACTCAAAGCACTTCCCTGCAAATTACCTATTAACTACACAGGTAAGAATAGTGAGGATAGAGTGAGTTAACCTAAAGCACACAGCCATAACCTTGCAATGAAAGGTAACAATACCAACAAAGAGACTAACTGAATTTACGTGTCTCCGGATACAATGCTCTGAGACGACTCAACATCATTTCTACCATACCCTGACAAAAATTCATAACCTAAATCTAATTATGAGGAAATAGCAAACAAACCAGATTGAAGAGCATTCTACAAAATAATTGGCTAGTAACCTAAGAAAAATCAAGTCCACGAAAGATAAAAGGTGAGGACCCGATCCAGATTAAAGAGATGTGAATAGTAAATGCAATGTGTAATCTTGTATCAGACGCTAAGTCATGAAAAAACTGGCCATAACAGACAGTGTTAGAACAATTGATGATATTTGAATATTAATTGTGGACCAGGTAATAATTTTCTATCATTCACAATATGGTCTTGAATTGCCCTATTTTCTGATTTCCTGATTTTGTAACAGAAAGTCATTGTTCTTAGGAAATATACACTGAAATTTACAGATAAAGGGGGCACAAATAGTTCAGAAAAATACCTATGTGGATGTGTGGGTATACAGACAGAGAAAATGATAAAGGAAATGAGGCAAAATATTAGCAAATAGTGAATCTGGATAAAGAGTGTATGGGAGCCCTTTATACTATTTTTTGTAACTTTCTATAAGTGTGAAATTATGTAAAAATTAAAAGTTAAAAAGTGGAAAAAAGAATATTTGCTCTAAAGTAGAACTCTCAATTGCTGAAGGGAGTATAAATGGAAATAACCATTTTGGAACTGTTTGGCAGTAGCTACTGAGCCCAAACATGTGTATCTGACGCCCAAGTACACCCTTATGAATTGACCCAATAGGAAAGAGTGTTTACATCCACTGAAGGACAGGTATAAGAATACTCATCGCAACAGAAACTGGAAATAGCCCAGCAACCCAAGTATCTATGAACAAGAAAATGGACAAATATATTGTAGCATATTCAAACTGCACAGAAATGGAAAAGAAGCAAAGATGGCCAAGTGCAATGACATGAATGATACCTTACAGACATAATGTTGAGCCAAAGAAGCCTGACACAAAAAAGTATATGCTACATGAGTCTGCTTTTCTGATGTTCAAGAATAGGCAAAACTAATCTTTAAACGGCAGAAGGGTGATATTGACTGTGAGAGGGCACAAAGGAGCTTCTGGAGTTTGGGAAATGTTCCATTCCTGTGTGGTAGTTTCACAGGTGCATGTAAATGTAAAAGTCCCTCAAATTATTGCTTCATGCATATTATTTAAGCAGTTTGTATATGTTATTTTTTAAAGCAGAGGTTCTTACCAAAGGGTTGGGAAGCTTGAATTGAAATTTAAAAAACGTTATTCTTGTGGGGACATGTTGGTGCAGGTGTGATATATTTATTAAATAATACATAGTATTGGGAAGTGGATTTCGCTCAACAGATAGGGCATCCGCCTATCATATAGGAGATCCAGGGTTCAAACCCGTGTGGTGAGCTGGCAGTGCAGATGCATGCAAGGAGTGCCGTGCCACGCAAGGGTGTCCCCCATGTAGGGGAGTCCCATACGCAAGGAGTGCGCCTGTAAGGAGAGCCGCCCAGCATGAAAAAAGTGCAGCCTGCCCAGGAGTGGCGCCGCACACACAGAGAACTGACGCAGCAAGATGATGCAACAAAGAGAGACACAGATTCCTGGTGCCACTGACAAGAATACAAGTGGACACAGAAGAACACACGGCAAATGGACACAGAGAGCTGACAACCAGGGAGGGGTAGAAAGGGGAGAGAAATAAATAAAAAATCTTTAAAAAATAAAAATAAAATAATAATAATACACAGTATAGTGTGGACTTAGTAAAGGGTCCGTGGTTTTCACCTGACTGGCAGAGGGGTCCATGGATCAAAAAAGGTTAATGCGGCGGCTTGCTCGGTCGGTAGAGGTGGGGTCTGGCTGCGGACGAGGGGTCGGTCCAGCTCTGGACGAGGGGTCAGTCCCGCTTGGGACGAGGGGTCCGTCCGGCAGCAGACGAGGGATCGGTCTCACAAGGGGTTGCGCGGTTCGGCTGACGGGGTCGCCCAGCGAAGCCGGCGACGAGGGGGTCGCCCGGAGAAGTAGGAGACGAACTGGGGACAAGGGAGGCCAGGCCCTTGTCGGGGGCTCTCAGGACTGGAGGGCGCACGGCAGAAGAACTACCGCGGAGACAAGGCAAACACGCAAGTCCACTTTATTGAGGGAGAGGCAACAGTTTTATAGGGGCTGGGGAAGGCTGATTGGTCGAAGCCACGCCCTGTTCTGATTGGTTGCCGGAGAAAGGTCAGTGGGCGGTACTGGACGGGGGAGGGGTGGTGGTTAGGGATTGGCTGTCGCTGTTGCTGGGGGAAGTGGTAGGGTTTAGGGATTAGTGGCTGCTGTTGCTGGGGTGGAGGGCAGACTTGAGTTTCCCGCCCAAGCCTGGCTGTTGCTGCTGTCGGGGGAGGGAAAAGGGCAGACTGGATTTTTCCGCCCACGCCTGGCTGTTGCTGCTGTCGGGGGAGGGGAAAAGGGCAGACTGGAATTTTCCGCCCTGCGCCTGCGCAGGGAGAAAGAAGAAGAAGGGTGGCGCCCCACAGGCATCGTGTGGCGCCATCCGGGAGGAGGGGCGGCCGCGGAAGCATGGCTGCCGAGAAGGGGAGACCCGAGGGCACTCTGCGCCCATGCCGAGCTTCCTTCAGGGGTGGCGGTGGGCCCGACCAACCACCCTATTATGGGGGCAGCAGCTTGGCCTGCCGCGGCTGCTCCCCCGCCAGGCCAGCAAACCACACTTCAGCCTGAGGGGTGACCACAGGTTAAGATTCCTGTTTTAAAGGGTTAAAATAAGAAAGAATATTTATTGTCAACACTTGCCTTCTCCATCCACTCTGCGGCATTAGCTACAACCTCTGTACCATTGACTCCTAAATCCATATTGCAAATCCTGAAAATCCACTCAGACCTCAAATTCATGTTCATAACTATATTCATTATTCCTCCTTAGAAAACTTGCTTCCCTTTGCAGGATTTTCGAAGTCATCCAAGATTACTCCGTCTCTGTAAACCCTAAGTACAATTGATGTCAAGCTCGGTTGGCTCAACCCCCTAGATACCCTTACAGCTTGTCCCTCCTCCCTTTACTGGCTACCAGTGCTTTGCTCACACTCCCATGATTTCTGCTCAGGCCCCATCATCAGCCTCTTTGTTGGTCCCTTTGCCTCCATTCCTTACATACTCGCCCTTCACAAAACCATACCCTGGGCTGCCAGAATAATCTTTCTAAAAATCTAGACCTGACCATAATCTTCTCTGCTTTAGATTCCTTGGTGGCTCTCCATCAGACCAGATGACAGAATGAAACCCAGAGTCCAAACCCAATATGAGTTTGCTTCCTGTCCTCAAGGAGGTTATAATCTATTTGGGACACAATTGGTAACAATGCAGAGGGATGACTACAGAGTGCAACATCTAGTTGTATGGTGCACTAGTAATAACAAATGCTTAATATGTGCTACTCCACTACATATTAACCTTGTTAACCCTCACAAACGACCTTATAATATGGCTGCTGTTATTACTTCCACCTTACCAATGTGGGGAAAAAACCACAAGGCAAAGAGGGGCCAGCAGTGGTGGGTAGTATTGGGAATCGAACCCAGTAACCTAACTCCAGAGAATGTGCTCTTAAACACAATGCTACAGAGCCTCAAGGATGCAGTCTGTCTCCCATGGGCATCCAGCCTTATAGCAGATCTGTATTTCCCACTGGACAATTACCACAATCTGCCTATCTCTGTTAACCCAGTGGACTGTGAGTTCTTTGAGGGCAAGAGCTCTGTCTAGTTATTCACTCATTCATTCACTCATTTAACAGTTTTTGAGTGCCAGCCTACAGTGTAGCCAGCACTATTCTAGGTCCTGGTGAAATCATGATGAGTAGGACAGGTAGAGAAAGCACCTGCCCTTGTGGAAATGACATTCTGGTTGCAGGGAAGATAGATAATTGATAAGCAACAATTAAATGAACATCATCCAAATAAATACCCTTTTATAAAAATAAAAAAGACCACTCCAAATAAATACCCTTTTATTTAAAAAAAGATCATATCAAATCATGATATATGATATTGAGTCTATGGAAAAATAAGAGTGTGATGTGAAAGTGTGGCTGAGGGCATTACTTTAGACTGAGTGGTCAGAGAAGGCTGTCTGAGAAAGTGACATTTGAGCCGAGACCTAAATGATAAGAAGATACCCGCCATCTGAAAACCCAGGGTAAAATATTCTAAAGAGAGGAAACAGAATGTGGAAGGGGCATGGGATTTAGCAAATTATTTAGGCCCTTTAACCCCAGTGTTCTCACCTGAAAAATGGGAATAAGAGAGCTCACCTCACAGTACTGTAGGGGGGGATTGTGTGAGGACCGAGTGAGCCAGAGGCAGTGAAGGACTAGCCAAAAGAGGTGCTCAACAAGTGGCAGTTTCCTCTCCTTGCACGTATGCACATGTTGTATCAGCCTCAGTTCCACCGGAGGAAGAGACCCAGCAGGAATTGCTAGGAATTGCCTCCTGTGATGGGGAAGGCTGGCTAGGCAAGTCCAAAGCCCATAGGGCAGGCTGCCAGGAAAGGCTGGAACTCTTGGGCACCAGCTGAAGTCGCAGCCCACAGGCAGAATTTCTTCTTCAGGGAAACTCCAGTTCTGCTCTAAGGCCTTTGAACTGATTGAATCAGGCCCACCCAGATTATCTAGGATAATCTTCCTTATTTAATATAAATTTATTACAGACTTTAATCATATCTACAAGTTGCATCTCCACAGCAACTCCTAGAATAGTGTTTAATGGAATTAGTGCAGAGGTTCTTAACTTCTTTTGCTCCATGGACCTCTTTGCCAGTCAGCTGAAAACCATAGACCCCTTACTAGGTCCACACTGTACTGTGTATTATTTAATAAATATATCACAGCTGCACCAACATGTCCCTATAAGAATGTTTTTTTAAAAATTTCAATTCAAGCTCATGGACCCCTCGTTAAGAACTGCTGAATTTGTGTTTGATGGGATAACCAAGGACTTTACCCTAACCATGTTGATACCTAAAACTAACCATCACACATGCCCAGCATCTACCCCCAGAGCCTGCCATCTGCTCAATACTTGCTTGCAAAACAAAATTTTCTAAACCCAGCACCAACATTTTCTCAGACAGTCCTCCGTGTCTGACCATAACCATCCCATGCTCAACAAGTGGTTGTCAAGCACCTTTTGTGACTACTGCTGTGGCAAGAGTAAAGTCAAAAAGGCGAGAGTCTGCGCCTCAATCCAGTTCGGGAGCTGAAGCGCAGTCAGTGTTGGGGAGGCAGGGCCGGGGGGCGGCGAGGGTCTCACAATTGTGCAAGTTCCTACATAAACGCCAAAGCCATCATCAAGTCCTCTCGTCTTCATGTAACAATGTCTCTCAGGTTCATCTTTTTGTAGATGCAACAACAGCTGGCACCCGTGTCTCCGCTCTGCTCCCTCCACGATGGCCTGTGTTTAGGCTGCTGGTTGGCTTGTCCCCCAGCACTATTCCAGTCAAGTCCCTCCCCTCTCAAGAACCACGGGAGCTCCTTACTGGAACTGCCCAGTCAAGTCCAAATTCCTCTGCCTCGCTTTCAGGCTCTCCATCTCCTGACACCCTCCCTAGGTGACTTGACAGCTGTCTTAATAGTTTTGAAAGGCTGTCAGAGAGAGAAGGGATTAGTCTGACTCCGTGCTGCTCCAGCAGGCAGAAGGAGCTACAAGAGGTGGAAACTGCAGCGAGACCTAATTGCCTCAATGTCAAGAGAAGCATTCTGGAGCTGGTGGTGTAAATGGACGTCTGCAGCTCTGATCACCCATGGCATACTGCAGGCAGCACCCACAGCACTTGTTCTCTACTCACCAGTCCAAAGTGGCAGGAAGTAACAACAAATTGCATGCCCAGTCTGAACACCAATCATACAAAGTTTCTGATCATTTAGGCAGAATACTGCTCATCAAGCCTCCTAAATTAATGAAGACAACAGAAAGAATACTTAAGATCTGCAAGAAAATAGGTGCTCATGTGGCAGGTTGAAGGCTATTCTTGTTGGCATGGGGAGGAGTTCGGCCTTTGTTCCAAAGGCAGTGGAAGCAGCGGAATGACATGTTCCCAGAATGGAAGCGGGGACCAAGAAGAATGAATTCTCTTCTTTGAGGAGCTTTGTGGCAATGTGGTGGCAGCTCAGGGAGGCTGCAGCGGGGACCTGTCAGGGATGCTACAGGGTGGGTCAGGCTCCAGGAAGGTCGGCCTCCAGGAAGGAAGTGAGGCAAGAGCCCTCCCAGCACTGACATTCTCACTGGCCAGCTCCTACACCTACCCCCTAACTGGCACCCTGGTCTCCAGCCAGGACCTCTTCAATGTCTGCCAGGAGGTGGCGCCAATCTCTCCCCAATCTGAACCTGCTTTCTACACCTACCTTAGTCTCTTCTTTGTCACTCAAATCTGACCTATCTTCAGCAATCTTTTTAAATATAGCAAATTATCATAAAGAAGTAACGGGACTGATTGAACAAGTTACTGTACATTCAGAAAATGAAACATTGTGTGGCCATGTATGTTGAGGTGATGGAAGAAAATTTAAGGATGTGGAAAGATGGACACCATATACTAGTATGTGAAAAAAGCCGATTATAAAAGTGGGATCCCATTTTTGAAAATTAACCCCAAAAAATGTATGCATAGAAAAAATACTAGTGATGGATACATCAAAATGTTTTGTTGGGGAGTGGATGTAGTTTGCAGCTGAGCACCAGCCTCCCACCTAAGAGGCCCCAGGTTTGGTTCCCAGTGCCTCCTAAAGAAGACAAACAATGAGCAGACAATAAGAAAAAACAAAAAATAAAAACAAGCAGTTGCACACCTGCCTCCTAAATGGAAGGTCAGGGGTTTGGTTCCTCATGCCCCTTAAAGAAAAAACAAAAACAGACAATGAACAAAAATGAGCAAACAGTTGGGGGAGCCATCTCGGTGTGTGTGTGGGGGATGTTAGTTGTATTTTCCCTACTTTTTCAAAAATTTATACAGTTAGCATTATTTAACTTTTTTTTTAGGCGGTACCAAGGATTGAACCCAAGACCGCATACATGGGAGGCAGGCACTCAAACCACTAAGCTACATTTGCTTCCCAGCATGATTTAGCTTTTATTGATTTTTACACGTTTTTTATTCTATTCACCAAAATCATCCTCTTCCCTAACTCGCAAGTAATTCTGACCTATATTTAGCTCTTTTCTGTCTCTAAAACTCATGAGTGGTTCTGTATAATCTAGTACCTGGTTATATGCTGTCTTGTGCTATTACGAGATTGTTCCATTCATGTTGGCCTTGTCTCTCCAATAAAGAAAAGTCTTCTCTGGCAAAATTGTATTTGTTTTTTCTTGTTTTTCCAGTTGCATAGTACTGTGCAGGCATCAAGCACTTGCTGGAGGCTTGGTACTGGATTAACAAGGTGCTACATAACCTACCTGGATTTCAGAGGCCCTGGCTGCAGGGATGTCCCCAAATGCCAATAGCACTGGCTATGGTGGGCCCCAGGGAGTAAGGCTTGGGTCCTGATCCAGTTGTCCAGTCACTCGGATTCTAGACTGCTTGGCCCTGTCACATTATTCTGCCCCAGTCTCCTCTAGGGGCTGAACCAAGAGATCTGCAGACCCTGATGTCCCATCCAGATCTTAAACTAACTCTCCTCCTGTAGCTACAGCACAGTTGGAATTTGGAAGGTCACTTTTGTATTCTTTTCTCATTATTGTGAACAGCACAAGATCTGAGGGGTCTTCAGTGACTTCTATATTTTGGAAACTACTCTGCATCTTATTTTTGAAAAATGGGCCTTATTGCCACAGTGCCTACTATGGGCTGGGCACTGTCCCTGTCAGTAGCTCTGTAAAGCTGACCATATGGACAAGGTCTGGAGAGCTAGCCATCCTTTTCTCTTGCTTAGTCTGTGCTGGGAGGCAGCTACTGTCTTACATTTTTACCTTGGTTATGAGATTCATTACACTCTTTCACTCTGCCCGCGATTCAAACTCCAGCAACCACCGTTTAGCTCTGTTCTCAACTTTTTTTCTGTCACTAAATCAGAGGGGCAGCACACCTTCTTAAATAATAAGGCTTGGAATAGGACATCCTGCTGTTTTCTCAATAGTTTTTTAAAGTGCCTTCAGACATAACTTTCCATAGATATCCGAAGCACTGTCAGATGGAAGGAGAACAAGATTTATTCTGTAACCAAATCCTGTTGCTTCTACAACCATAACATTGCTCCACTGAGGCACTTCTCTCCATCTCCCTTGCCACAGCCCTGGTTCAGACCACCGTGCAACCTTGCCTGGATTACTGCAACCCGTCTGCTTGCCTGTCCAGTCTTGCTCCTCTAAGCCTTCCTCCAGAGAGCCTGTATGATCTGTTTAAATTCTAAATCTGATCACACCACACCTCTTCTTAAAACCCCATAATGCTTCTGCATTGCCTTCAGGATAAACTCTAAACTCCTTGGCATTGCGTTTAAGCCTCATCCCTGCTCAGCTCTCCAGCTTCATGCCTGGCCCACAGTATTTCAGCCCTACCAAGCCACTTGTGCATCGAATCCCAAACACTCCCATTCTCTCTTATCCCAGGTCTTTGCCTAGAACATTTTTCCTCCCCTCATCTAGCTATCTTATTTGCCTTCCAGAAGTCAGCTCAGGTGTCACGTCCTCCAAAGGCCTACCCATGTCACCCAAGGCTAGGCTATGTATCCCTAAGCCCTCCATTTCTTGTCATTTTACCTTGGATTGCCTATTTCATGCACCTTCCTCTCTTGAGGGATGGGATTATCACCAATACTAGTGTCTGACACATACAGAGGCACTCGTTAGTTACTGAAAGGCTGAATGACAGAAGACATAACAAGGACGATAGAAGGAAGTTTGAGGGGAGGATTTCCACCCTATGTACTGAAGAGCTTTCTAATAACCAATGATGTCAAAAGAAAAGGAACAGTCTGGCAAAGCACAGTGAAATCCCCATCTCTGAAATTCTCCAAACACAGCCTAACTGGCCATCAGGCAGGGAGCTTTTTCAACAGAAACACATTGGAGTATATGCCCTCATTTCCTGTCTGCAGGAAAGCATGATTAGAGCCACTTCTGGGATCAAATGATCTTGGTTGGGGTCCCAGTCCTGCCAATGACTGAGATCTTGGGCAAGTCACAGCCTCTCTGGGCTTCCCTCTTTGTAAAATAAAGTGATAGCTGCACTACCTGCCTACTTCAGATTTTGTAAAAACCAGAGATTGCATACAGTATTAAAGTGCTTTGTGAAAGCCTAAGATCAAATGAAAGGTATTATTATGATTTGTTACATATTCTTCAGGACTTATAGCTTCTACTGAATAATTTTAGTTTTGCAACGACAATTAGACAACAAGGTACCTACATTGAAACTTTTACTGATGGAAGCAGAGCCGAGTATTAGAGCAGAGAGATTTTTTAATCTCTTCTGTGTCATGCCACTGCCCCCAGGAAGAGGCAATAGTGGGTATCAAGAGCATTTGTTTTGCTAGAATCTGTGAAAGGTCCTTTGTTTCTGTCATCAGAGAGATTTCTTGGGGCCAACTACTAAAACAAGGAGAGTAGGGCCCCCAAAGCTTCAAATCATCATCGAAATCAGCAGAAAGACTAGACATACTCAATAAACCTTCCTCTTGGGTCACTTGTTTTAAGCTTAATAATAGAGACAAGGATAGCTGACAGCATTCCACTTCCCTTTTGGTATGACAAACCCAATGGAATCATTTAATTTAAAGGCTTTTTATTAGGAACCAGGAGAGTGAGCTGCTTATCCCTCTGTAACAGTCTAGAGCAGGTCATTAGGCCCAGGATGGAGAGAGGCTGTCAAAGGTGCTGCGGTGCACTTGGCTGCACTTGATTAGGGCCTAGAAGGAAAGGTGGTGGCAACAGATTGGCAGGAACTGGTGTTGGCCAAAACACCAAGAGCCTGGGGAAGACACCTCTACCTTCTTTCCAACTCTACTCGAGGCTGGAGCATGCCAGGAGACAGAGAATGTGGCTGGAATGAGGCAGGTGCAGCAGTGTTGTCTGAACCCCTGGCTTCACTGAGTGCTACTTCACTTGCCTGCCCTCCATTCTTCTTGCCGTTTAGTGATTAGGTATTTGAAGAACTCATACACAGACCATGCGATGGCCGTGGAGGGGATTTGGTAAATTACTCTAGCCTGCACCCCTCGGAAGTAGGCGGTCACCCCACCTACTTGATATACCGTCCGGAAGGCACTAGCCATGCCTGTGATGTGTCCTGTAATATTTGAGTTCAAAGCCAGGGATTCCTGGGTGTTGAGCAGTGTTTTGCAAACGTCCAGTGGGGTTGTGGCAGCGGCAGCTACAGCTCCTGCACAGGCTCCGGAGAGGACGTGAGAGCTGGGGTTGTACCGTCTCTGGGGGTTAAAGTGCTCCTGCAGGAATTCATAGGTCATGAAGTGAATGGCTTGGAAGGGAACGTTCATGGTGAGCTGTGTGGTGTAGCTGCGGTAAAAGGCTCCGGCCCCTTCATTTTGCCACACTGCCCGTACACAGTCTGTCACCCGGTGGTATGGTGAGTTATACATCTGCATCCTCTGCTTGACCACTGGTAGTGCCATCAACGAGGAAGGAAATGTCAACAATGAGGGACAGCAACCAACCAGTGGGCAGGTGTCCAGATTCACATTCCCAGTCAGCAGGTCAGCCAATGGAAGGGAGAGAGAAGAGAGAAGTATGAGCCAGCTGCTAGGTAACCTGGTGAGTTAAAGTTTCCCTTTTTTGAGAGATGGGGCTTGACAGAGGGTTAATGGAGAGCCAAAAATGAATGAACTCATTTCCAGTAGGATTTCTTTAAAACTGACCAATTAACACGCAGAACATATTTATGGATTAGAGTCTCCAGACTGTCCCCTTGAAATAAGTACCTATTATCTTACACTTTCACAAGTCTTCTAACAAGAAATGATTCTGTAGCCATAAGCATAATAATGAATATAGGCCTAACAACCTAAGGCTCAGGTACTAAGAGTACCTAACTCTAAGATAGGAGGATGGTTATCTTCCCAGAGGACAGAAAGGAGTGCTACAAAAAAAAAGAAAATACGATTCTTAGTAAAAAAGGATTCGGTTTTAGTTTCCAAACATCTCCCATTCCCTCAAGCAGATAACATGGCATGAGCTCTATGAATCTTCAGCTTAGCCCTTTCCACCCTGTGGCCTTGTCCAGACAGATAAAGAACTGGAACACACAGAACACAGGAACTATGCTGTGTCCTCCCCCCACACCTACCATATTTGTTTGGGTACCTCATTCTCCCCTGACTCCCCAAATGAAAGACCACAATCCAAGCAGCAATGCAGGGACAGACCTCTACAATTTATCCTTTCACCCATATATTAACTGTCTTCATTCAAATAAGAAAGGCAATGTTTTTAAATCTCAAAATCCATCTTCACTTCCTTGAAGAAAAATTAAATTTTCAGGAGAGAGCAAATCCACTACAAAGGGAACTTCCAAGAAGGCCCAGGAACAGTCCAAGAAGAACCGTATCTTTTCCCAGGTAAGTCCCATTAAATTGCAAGGAATATGGTTCCTGTCCTAGAAACTCCTAAAAACCAACATGGACGGGGTGCCCTCTAGTGGTAACACAAGGCAACATGGTGGTGGAATTTCCCACCTTAACTGAGGGTCCTCCCTGGCTTTCTTCTGCAAACCAGAAATAAAGGAAAAGTCCAGAGATGCAGATGCAGTTGCCCAAGGAGAGAAAGGTTGAGGAATCATTACCTTCCACTGGATTCATGGCTGCATCATGAAGTAATGTGGCCACACACCCAGCTGCACCTGCAAAGGAAAAAACAACTGCCACATGTGAGCCAAGAGGGGGTGACCAATTCACTAAGGCCCCAGAGCAAAGGGGAGTGACTGTGCTGAGCCACAGCGGGAAGAGGGAATGTCAAGGGCCAGTCTGGAGATTGAAATCCATTGCTTGTAAACTGTTGCTAGAAGTGATATCACTTGCTACCTTACTGCCAACTTAGTAAGGTTACCAATATACGTTCCATATCTGTGACAGGAAGGCCAGGAAGCATCAAGCAGCCTAGATTTTATCAATACACTGCTGCCAAGAGATGCCAGTATATCAACAGTGCTGTGCCAGTGTGGGATGTGCTAATGGCAAAGGAGAACATGAGGATCAGGTGGTCAGATCTGTACCATGGGATCTCACCTTCCACTCTGCTGCCCAACCCCCATCTACAAATCCTAACATCTACCCGTGCAGCCCTTTCCTTCAGATCCTGAACTACTCTAACCCTCACCCTTTCCACATTTGAGTTTCAGAAAATCCCAAAAGCCCTGGTGTGCTATCCTTTCCCTTACTTCAACACAACCCCCAACCTTCTGATTTCTCTGTACAGTAGTCCCTTGACCCCATCTCCATTCCCTTTTTGAGGCCTTGTCATGTCCTCAATGACACAAACTGTCTCTGGTCAGTTGGGATCCTGAAAAGGTGAAGCAAGGAGCTGAGGCTCCATTAAGTGTCTTCCTGGGATCCTGGGATGGCTGGGTCACCTTGGATCTTGGCCTGAGGAGCAGGACACCGCCCAACCATCAAAGAATATACAACAGGGGTAATTCAGTGTGTGTCTCCATATTACCAGGACATTAGAAGTTGATGCCAAGAAGCTGAGAGCAAAGAGTCAAGCTGGTAGGTAAGGGACAATATTGCAGACCTTTGCTGAGGTGCCCCAAAGGAGGGGTGGGGTTGAAGCGGCCTGTTGCCAAAGAACATCAGGTTTGGAGATCCCTCCCTTATAATATCTAGCCTATCCCAGCCCAAAACTTCAGATCCAAACCATGCTGAGATTGGAAAGCACCGACAGTAGCAAAAGCCCAAAAAGTTGAGAAAGTGGGAGAACCAGCACAGGAAGGCTCAATACCATTGGCAATATGGCTATTGCCCCCAGGGTGGATTACATCACTCAATGTCTTTTTTAACTTTTCATAGCAGGCAAAATAGAGGGCGTGGGCAGGCCCTGCGCCTGTCGCTGTGACGTTCAGCCCCCGCATGGGCCTCCACAGGCCCTCCGTTCTTATAATCCTCCAGAGTGCCTCCAACACGTTGCGATAGCGGGCGGCTGGGTCAGGCTGTAGGCTCTGCATCCGGGTCTGAAAATACAGCAACGCGAGAAGAGCAATGTCAGTGATGCCAACTCTTGTCCAACCTCAACACTCACTCAGGTTTTGGGCACTGGGCAGACTTTCTACACGGAGTCATGTGAATCTGCAGGAGTGAGTGCTGGCATCCAGCTTTAGCTCTGTCCAAAACTATACCCCATCTTTCCAAGCCTTGGACCTTTCTTTTTCTAGTCATCTATGACCCTGAGGGTAGAACATTACTTTCTCTGAGAATATCACCACTAGTAAATGTCCTTGAACTTCAAAATGATTTGTAGCCCCAGTAACAAATACCAAGGATATATTTCAAAAGTTGCTTTTATATCTTTTAAATAAACTCAGGCAAAAAGTTCTTTACAAATGGATTCTAAATTCAAGTATTTACTGATTGTCTACAACATACTTCAGCTTTATTTCTGAAAACTGGTCCTGGGACTGCTTCCTGGCCACACACTATACTGACTAATGAGACAATGGCTCATACTTTGATACTTTTTCAGGCTATTTAGCATTGGCAGCTGGGTCTGCAAGTTAGAATCTTGGCAGAAGCATTCCTAATAGATGCTGTTCTAACTTCCTGGGAAAGTTTTTCCCTGAAACTGTAAGTGTAGGGAGTGTCTAGCTGGAAATAAACCTAATCTCTAGAAGTAAAGGGACTTCCAAATTTCTAATCTTAGCTGACCAGATCTCAAACTGATGTCAGAAAATAAAATCAGTTTCAGTAAAGCAAAATTCTTGGAATCTCTGAAGGATTCAATGAATGGACAAAAGTATATGGTAAAAACTTTGTATGAAGTTCATGGACAAAATTTTATTGAAATCTGTAAAATACTTTCCCCAAACAGACCTTCTCTGAAAGGTGCATCTCCTAATGAAGACCTCTGACTATTAATCCATTTCAAGGTTAAAACAGCATGGAGACAAATGGTTAATATAAAATCAATGTCCAGTGTCTAGCATGGACACTCAAAATTTGTTTGCTAAATGAAAGAACGAACGAATGAATGAATGAATCTTTTGTTACATAGCTGTGTTTGAGCCAGTTCAGAAAGTAACAAATACAGCCATTAGTGAGCCAAACAGTCAATTGATGTGCAAGTACAGCTTAAATTCTTGCTTCATTCCAATCACTGGATTTAGCTGAGATTTAAAAATTTGAAACTAGGAAGATTTAGGTGGCTGACTCGAATCCAAAAATAAGTACTGTAACGTCTCTTCTCAAGAGCATAGGGAAAAAGAAACTAACCAGATTAACAGGTCCTGGGTGACTGCAAGCAATCCACATCCTTCTAGAGTTATTTTCTCCAGGTACCAATAAAGAATTGAGCACTTAAAAGGTTAATTACCAGAGGTTCAATCAGAAATATACAGCATCACTTATCACAATCTGACACATTCTTTTCCATTTCTCAAAACAACAGCACAATATGTATTGCCAATAAAGGATGTGCTTACAGATCTTTCACAGCACCTGCAGGGTATAAAATCCATCAGAAGAGTTGTTTGGAGAGACTATTGGTCTTTGCTGGATATAGCTACTAACAAACAAACTGGGTCTAGTGGGTTAGCAATTAAGTGGTTTCCATAGGTTTGTTCAAAATTGACCTTGTGTGTGGGGAAAACCTGTTCAGAAATTGCACTGCTCTGCTGGCGTGAATAGCATATTTGGGCAACCAGTCTTGAAAGGTCTGGTCCCAGGGGCCTAGAATTCTTTACCCTCAAGAAAAAACTAGGATGTATATGTTACTTTGTACATTTTACACACATCTAAATCTAACTCAGTAATTCCAGCTCAATGAAAATACATACTTATGGAGAAGACCTAGATATAAACCATGCCAAATTTCGCAGGAAGGTGAGATCTCAAAGTAAGACTTTAGGAAGAATTCAATATAAAACTACTATCTGGGTTTGGAGAAAAGCCAAATTAACTAGTAGGGAGGAAAATGGTTTGGTGAAAGACAAAGCCATATTTGGGTAAGAAAGTCTAAGTTTGAACCTCAGCTTGGCTGTATGTGTGGCCTTAGGTAAGTCACTGAAACTTTCTGAGCTTCCATGTTGTCATGTGTAACATGAGGCCAAGAATATCTGGCTCATAAGGCTATTGTGGGGGTTAAAAGAGGAAATGCACATAACAGTCACTGGTAACATATAAGGTGCAATAAATATAATGCTCTGTATCAGGTTCAAATATGACTCTCAGAGATATTAATGTTCTTGTGTTGGAATTCATAGACCTTGACACTGTTCTCTTGGTAAGTGATTTCACAAATATGCAGGTGTAATTAAATGGTCCCTACCCAATAAATAAATCAGGTTTACTTTTCTGTTTTTTGCTTTCACTTTTAAGTTTCTCTGTGGTGATAATGGTTTACATGTTAAGCTATCAATCTGAAGGTCACGTGTTCAGAGATAAGTTCCATTGCAAAATTCTATACCTTGCTTAACTCGTGAAATCTGCTTTGGGGAGGCTATATGAAGTCAGATAGATTGGATTCAAAATCATAACTCTGCCAGTTAAACTACGTGACCTTGGGCAAGCTACTTAACTTCTCTCTAAGCCTCATTTTCTTCATCTGTAGAATAATGAAAATGTCTACCTCATGAAGTTGTTTTAAGGATTACATGAATAAATGTATGCAAGACACTTCAGTTAGTGCTTGGCACACAAGAACAATTGCCATTTATTGAATACTTAATATTTTTATCTTTATTATCAGATGCAAAAAAATCAAATAAGCTAACATTTCCATTTCCTAGCCTTTCACTGATGAATGCATATATATAATCATATACATTTGGAGTTTGGAAAAGACTTACCTCCTTCTGCTCTTTCCCTCTTTAACTTATGTAAGTAGATACTTGCTTCTCCATTATAGGGGTTTGAAAGCAGCACCTCTGTGACTGGTAGGTACTGAGCCAGATGATTTTGAGAAGGGTTCTGCCTACTTTAGGTTACAAAGCCTTATCCATACTATAGATAAAGTCTGGCTCTTGCTTCTAAGACCGAGTAAAGGAAACTGAGGTTTATCTGGGCTTCCAGTCTCCCTGTTATGACCATGGAAATAGTTGCTTGAATAACTATGACCTGCCAAAGCTATGCTGACTTCCCGTGGTCCCTCACAAGCGTATTTAAGTCAACTTAATCATAAGTGGCTGGGGGTACACAGGCTTGCACATCAAGAGGCAATGCCTGGGGAAGTGGATTTGGCTCAACAGATAGAGCTTTTGCCTACCACATGGGAGGTCCAGGGTTCAAATGCAGGGCCTCCTGACCCATGTGTGAGCTGGCCCATGTGCAGTGCTAATACATGCAAGGATATAATGCCATGCAGGGGTATCCCCTGTGTAGGGGAGCCCCACATGCAAGGAGCGCGTCCCATAAGGAGAGCCGCCCCGTGTGAAAAAAGTGCAGCCTGCCCAGGAGTGGGGCCGCTGACGCTGCAAGATGACCCAACAACATCAAAAAGACACACAGATTTCCGGTGCCACTGACAAAAATAGAAGTGGACACAGAAGAACACACAGTGAATGGACACAGAGAGCAGACAACGGGGTGGGGGTGGGGGGCAAGGGGAAAGAAAGAAATACAAAATAAATCTTTAAAAAAAAAAAAGAGGCAATGCCTGCTTTCATCAGCAAACACTGCTGGGCGTGCCCCTTCTAGGCTTTGACACAGATACCTGCCTCCAGTCTTGGAGTAGGGTGGAGCTCCTCTTCCTCTCTACCATCCTTTAAGGTAAAAGAGGAAGAATAGCTGCCAGGGACAAGTGAAGGGATTTGAATTTTACTTTCACGTCTGTACAACAGTGTTTAACATACTTACTGACACCAAATCCTACAGGTCTAACCTAGTTCTTCCCTCTAGTCACTTAAATCCCAGCATTAATGGCAAATGAAATTGATTCTTTTAAAATAAGTTTTTGTGTTTTTTTGAAGACTCCTGAGCATTCTTCCTCCAGATCAAATAATGATTTCTCTACTGTAGGGCTTTGAGGCATGACTGTAATGTAGCACAACTAATTTTTTAAAAACAGAAATTCCAAAGCTTATGTAAATGAATAAGAACTGTCCTTCATATATAAAATTGACTTATTCCAGTAATACTGTGGTTATTCAAAACCTTTTTGAACTCCTCTTTCAAAAGTGTTCAAAACCCTGAGGGGTTCAAGGCCTCAGGAGTAAATCAGTCTTCTTGCTTTCTAGTCCTACCTTAGCTTTGACCCATTTGTTCTCCCACCTTATTTGCCAGATTTGATTCTGAATGGTCTCAGTTAATTTTTAAAAAATCAATTCTATCTTGTCACAGGACAAAGACTTGTCCTCATTAAGGATACACACCCAATGTTCTAGAGGCATTTCTAACAGGAATTTATCAAATGTTTATGGCAATCGCATTATGGTAAATATATGGAATAAAGAGAAAGCCTCTCAAAGTAACTATAGTGAAGAGGACAATTAAATTGACAAGTAGAAGTAATATTTGTAAGTCATTGTATTACATTGTATTCTTCAAACCATTAAATAATTTTTATTGCTTTCCCTGATCTGTTTTCATTTGATACTCATCCTGAAACACAGTACCTTAGACCCTGCACTCTACTCACAGTCTAAGTATAGTGAGGTTACTTTGCAGTTAGATCAAATTAACTTTTGGACATATAGTATTAACTCACAGCCATTTAACCTAGACTCTATTACATGAACATCTGAATCTTTGTCTTAACCATTGTCAGAGCAATACCCATCCTTTTACTTCTCCCTTGTGGATTTCACTGTTTATTTCTATATCTCCCAATTGACAAGGACATTTAAAATTCTAATGTCCATTTTAAGTGCATTCACCATATATTCAGTGGCTCTATTAGGAATTACCTTGCAATGTGCTAGGATACTCCTGCCAATTCTGTGTCATTCAGATAGCTTAATGAGCACTTTTCCTATTTCCTCATCCACATTGCTAATGAAAACATGAAACAGTACTGGAGCCAGGGAGAAGCAGAAGAGATCTACTTGCATTTCCCAAGTTGATACTCTCCTCCTTTTGAATAATCTTCCTAATTTGAGAAAATAAACATCAAACTGCTGAGTGTGTTTTACTATTACCTTTAACATGTAAAGGAGGCACCAATGTCAGTCATGATATTATTTCAGTAGTCCCTTTGTGTTTACTTATCACTTAGCCCTTACCTTTAATCTTCAGTACCTTTGCTGATGTACTAGAATAAAAACTGAAAAAACTTCACTCAGCTTTCTTTAGAAGGACCTGACTTCTGGTCCATTAATCACCTTGGTTGGTTCTGGATGGAATTAGATTTACTTTCACATGAACCGTCCCCTCTTGGTGATCCCATTTCACTTTCTTCACATTTATATTAATAGCTAATTTCCAATACCCTCATACTTCCCTTTTAGGCAACTTTTCCCTTTTTGTCAACTTTAGGTGGCTAGAGAAATTAGTGTCAGTTTCATTTTTTTTGTTTGGAAACTGATGTTCTCCCTGTACATACACAGTCCTAATCCCAGCTCAGTTTTCACGTCCAGGAAATAGGTGGGGTATCATGCCTTCTGCACAGAGAAAGCGAAACCTTTTCCTGAACCTGGTATTTCGCATGTTATTTCCAGATTGGAGCTCTGAATTCTGACTGCTCAATGATTTCTATTCACTCATGGACTAAGGTTTAAAATGTAAATTCTTTCTCAGGCTGAGAAATCCAAATTCCGGTTCCTGTCCCCCACACTTTTAAATGAAGACACAGCAAGGAGCTTGTAAAAAGCTTTCGCCCACAGAGCATCTGATTCACGCCGGTTGACTTCACTTTAATCGAGTTAGTAGCACTTACCTGTGCTTCGGGATACCCCATCCCACCCTATTCCTGTTTAGTCCCAGCTGGGATCCAGGGTTTTGGCTGACAGATTTTCGATCCAGGGTCCCGATTCAGATCTCACTGCCGGTTAGAAATGGGTCCTGGTTCATGACTGGGATCAACTCCCAGCCGGGACCTTGCTTGCACGGAGAATCGGTTGAATTGCGCGGTGGTGGCAAGAGCCAGGAAGGAACCCATGTCAGCTTCGGCTCCCAGCCGGGATCCTGGCTCCGGACAGAACCCGGGGGTCGGGTCTGCCCCAGGTGGGGTTCGGAGCCCGGTCCGTGTCTCACCTTGACGCAGTCGATGGGGTACATCACGCAGTGCTCCAAGATCCCTGCCACGGCGCCTGCCACCATGTGCGTGGTGACAGTGGCTCCAGCGGGCAGCGCCTCGTAGTCCGGGCCGGAGTCCGGATCCTGCCGTACAGGGGGCCTGCAGGCCCCGGCCTCCCCGCCGCCGGCCCCCCGGCCCACGCCCCGCTGCAGCCACCCGTCCAGCAGCGCCGACTCCCCGGGGCTCCGCCCCGGCCCAGGCGCCGGCCCCCCCGCCACGCCGCCGGCCCCCCGCCCCTCCAACTCCATCCACCCAGACCAGCTGCGGCGCCCACCCTGGCCGCCGCTGCCGCTGCCGCCGCCGCCCCCCTGCCCCGTGGTGTCCGCCTCAGGCGCGGCCCAGAGAGTAGGGGCCTCCGGCTCCCGCTTGGCCCCGCGGACACGCCCCTCAGCCGACCATTGGCGCAGCCGCCAAGTTAGCCCCACCCCTTCTCTACGTAGGAAAAATATGTCGGTGTTATTAGTGAGGCTGCCCGTCATTCCTCCGCCCTGAGGCGTTGCTACGGTTTAGATCCCACCCCTTCCCCTTTGATCTTGGAGGCTTATTGTTTATTGGCCGCTGATTGGCCGAGATCTAAGAGCAACCCGCCTCCGAGGCGGGAGAAACTTAAGGCCTAGCATTGATAGGCTAAACCGCTCGGGCTACTTCTACCGCGGCCATTGGCCCGCACCACGTCGGTAGCCGATTGGCTACAGAAAGAGAGCGAAGCGCCCCGGGGCGAAAGAGGCGGGCTTTAGGCACGTTCTCGGCGCCTGTGGAGCTGCTGGCGCTGTAGGCGGAATCGAGCGCGAGGCTGTGCTAGGCCTTTACGGTCAAGCCGCTGACTGAGAGCGTGAAGGATCCGCTCGCGAGCGCCCGTCCCACATCCCGGGGCTGGCGGCTCGCGGGCGGGCGGCTGGGGTGCCGGGAACTCAGTTTCCGCGGGATCTCGTGGCTGGCGGGAAGTGGAGCCAGCTTGGGTACCCGCCGGCGCGGCCCGCGGGTCATTCAGGAAGCTGTTGCGACCTGCGGGCCGAGGCCAGCCTCTCCGCGGTGGAACAGCGCGGCAGCCGGTTACAGACTGGTCAGATCTGGAGTGTTGGCCGCTCAGGCCGCGGGCGTCCACCTGAGGACTCGGTGGTTCTCGGGCCCCGGCGCCGGACACAGCCTTGCATTTGAAGTCGCTCAGTAAACCCGGCAGCAGTCGAATGAATGAATTCGCCGGACCCAGCCCTGGTGCTGGAGGAGGGGAAGAGGGAGGTGGAAATGGGGCGGGATGATTCAGATATGACGACAGTTGGAGAGGCAGGACTGAAGGCAGCTTGCCAAACAGCAGAAGTATGGCAGCTCGTCCTGAGTCTGAAACATCTTGTCCCTGCTGACTCATTGATGAACCCCACTGCCTAGCAATGATCGCTCTTTGTGATAAGATCCCTCTCCCTCCCGATCGGATAGGCTGGAGTCTGAGATGTTTGAGAACAATACCAGTAAATTCCAGCTTCCAGGACTACCTCCTAGGTTGCGACGTTCCACGGGGCCCGCAGTGCACCCACGCATCAAAGCAACACTTGGGCTGCAACTTCGGATGAGGAGCAGAGACTTTTTTCCACTCCGAATGTCCAGCTTCTTCAGTCTCCTTTCACTACAGAGTATTTGCATAAGCCTCCCTTTTCCAGCTCTGTCTACTACAGTTTTACCGAGATGATGTAATTTTGAACTTTCCTATCTGTTTCTGTCTTTTCCTTAGGGGAAAAGTTTTCCTTTTTTTTCTAAAGCTTAGCCCTTCGCTGGGCTGTCATTCGATTTGTTACCCATTCTCTTCCTCTTTCAGCGGTGGTTATTAACCCTTGGCTCTCGACTTTTAGGAAAACAATGAAGCTACAGATCCTCTTCTCTCCTCTCCAAGCACATGCAAATTTTGCACATAATTTCTGAGATTGCAGAGCTCCTGAAGGTGACTCCAGGACCGCCTAAGAGTCCACTAACCTCAGATTATGAACCTCTCTACCTCCTTTCCCTGAAAAAATGAATAGGTCTTGCAAAAAGAAACCCTGCTGGAGTACTTTCCCTTTACTGCTATTTCCTTTCGCTCTTTAACTCCCACTTTTTTTATTCAGTGGTCACAAATGACCATTCTAAGTCCAATGGTCTGTTGCTTATTCCTGTTTATCTTGACTGAGAGGTAATACTTGTGCCATTGACCCATCCCTCACTGAAATTTTTTCCTAGCTTCAGAAACCACTTTATTCAGTTCTGCCCTTTACACTTCTCCTTCTCCATTCCTCTGTCCACTGAGGTGGAACATTCCTAAAAGGTTTAATGCTTGTCCTGTACATCTTTATGACCTTGGTGAGTGTTCCCACTCCAAGTCTGTTTTCCTCTTTGGAGGCCCATCTCTTTTTCCCAGGTTGCATACTTCTTAAACTGGGATTTCTTCGTGATATTCCTTCATTAAATAAATATTTATGGAGTACCACGTCTGTGTCTGGGCAAAGAACTAAAAACAAGATACAGGACAGATAGAGCCCATTCTCTTGTCAAAGTATTCCTTGGTATGGGAAGATAAAGTATCAGATAGCTCCAGATGTTTTGCTAATACTTGCAAAAGGATGGTGTGATAAAGTGTGAGTGGATGGCTGCATCTGTGTGGTCAAGAAGATCCCATTCTGAGATGACACTTTTGGTGAATTCTGAATGGCAGGCAGGAGCCAGACATGACAGACCCAGAGAATAGTAATGCAGCAGAAAAACAACAACAGTACAACACTAAAGTGGGAACAAGGTCAGAAAGAAGGCCACTGTGGCTGAGCCTGGTCAACGAGGGAGAAGTGATACAAGATGAGAATAGAAAGATAGGCAGGGGTGAATAGACAATTTCTGACTCAGCATGTCCATTCCAAACTCAGCCTTTTTACTCCCCACCACAACCAAATTCTCCAAAGTTTTCCTTTTCTACAAAAGTCTTCACTCTGCAGAATCAACCAGACTCTAAAACTGGAAGTCTTCCTTGACTACTCTCGCCATCCAATTTCCTAGTCAATGTCAAGGGTTATTATTCTGAAATGTTTTGTCTATGCTCTCCTTTTCCTTCCCACTAATAACCTTTTACAGAACCTGATGACTTTACTTCTCCATTAATGTAATAACCCCCTGAATGGCCTCTCTACCTCCATTGTCCCCTAGCTTTACTGATATTTTGAGTCCCCTTAGTCCAGGTACATAGTAGGACTGTTCTAGCCCTGGGACTTGTTTGACCAATGAAATGTGAGAGAAGCATGAGAGAGTCACATGCTGCCTTCCCTGCCGCAGTGACTGATGGTGGAGGCTCCATCAGCCTGGGGCCCTGGATGAGGAAGATATGAAGCATAGTCCCCTACATGCCACCTCCTCCTCCCAAATAGACTTGAGGCATGAGAAATAAACCTTGGTTGTTTTAAGACATGGGAATTTTAGGGTTATTCCATACCACAGCTTAATCTAGTCCAGTGCTTCTCAAACTTTAATATACATATTAATCACCTGGAGAATTTTAAAACGCAGGTTCTAAATAAGTCTTAAAATAAAAATCTTACAAGAGCAGATAGCAAGCACAAAACAATGGAGGGGGGGCAAATACATAAATAAATCTTTTTAAAAATTAAGGATTTTGTATACCAAAAAATAAAAATCTTAAATCTTAAAAAAAAAAAACAAACTCACAAACAAGTAGGCTTTCTTGGTGATACTCTCTATACCTATTCCTGTACCTACAATTCCTACAATGTCTTGCTTTCTTACATTCCCAGAATAATTTTTTCCTCTTCTCCCTTCAACCTCTCTCTTCTACATCTTTGTTCATGCTTTAGGGAGAGACCACTAGTTGTCTCAAAATCAAATCTCACTTCCTTTAGCAATAGAAACCTCAAGTTTTATTGGGCACATGGCTTCCTAGCAAAAGTCTATATTTTCTCCAGGTTCCCATGAAGCTTATTTAGGCTGTGACTAAGTTCTAGCTAGTGGGGTATGAATGGAAGTGATATGTGAAATGTCTGGATTGGACCTTTGAAAGGAAACGATATGTCCTCTAACTCATTTTTTCCTTTCACATAAGCTGGAATACAGGTCTAGATGTCAATCCTTTTTGGCCACGAGGACAAGGGCTATACCTTAGTCAGTGGCAGACCAAAGAACAGAAGAAAAATTCAAACCATGGAGGTGCCTTATCACCTCTGGACTCCTGCTCAGGCTGGTCCATGAGAGAGCTTCTTTAAGCTATTGCTGTTAAGTTGAGTCTTTGTCACAACAGGTGAGTTTATATCCTAACCAACACCTACTCTTCCTCGGAATGCCTTTCTCCCTTTGTTCTTATCAACATTTCTATTCTTGAAGGTCCAACAGAGGTCCCACTGCTCCGTCCGGCTTACATTACCCTCCTTCTCTGAACTGCCATCATACATGTCCAGGCAAGAAGTACAAGAGGTATGAATGCAGTATAAAATGAGATTGACTCCAGCAGCCACACATGAAAATAAGACCAATTTATTTACTTTCGCTTAAAAAGAAATTGATTCCTAAATTATGAAGAATTGACCTTAAGTGCTGGAGGAATTCAGAAATGGGGGCAACCAATGAGGACAGAAGGAATGAGGAGATATTAATATATATTTGAGCAGTTTTTAAACTGGAAATGTGTACAGGAAGACTTTCCAAGGGGTATGTGGGGAACAAAGAGTTTCAAGGGAAGTAATTTGCTATTCCTTATCTTCTGCCGGTATTCTTTCCTAAAACTTATCTGCTTGCAGTTCTTTTTTACCACCTCCCCTTTCTCACTCTCTCTGACCATACAAAAGAAGGTATACCCTTACCATCTTACTATGGTTCATTACCCTGTTACAAACACCCCTCCAGTTTGCCAAATAATCCTGGTATTAACAAGGTCTCCTTCAGACAAGGTACACCTGTAAACTTCATGTCTTTCCCTGAGTTAAATATATTTCTATTAAGGGAAAAACATTTAGGAATGAGTATTTTGGCCCTTGGATAGATTTTCTGTGTTGGTATACATTATTGACTGGAACAGTGGGTTTTTATCTATATCACCTATTCAGTCCTGACTATCACTTCCAAGGGAGAGTCCCCTTAAGAGTAAAAGCAGAGTACATGATCAAACATTAAAGGTGAAAGTAACTTTTTCATTCGGTGACACGCTCATGGCTATTATATCATCCAGGTGACACTTTCTTATCTATTATTCTTAGAATTAGGATATTTAAGATTTATAGAAATGTATGCCAGGATATTATAATGTGCCACAAAGGGCAGAGCTCCCTCTCTGATAAGAAACAAGAGCTGAGTGATGTTCTCATTCACATGTGTGTCAAACTGAGTCTCAATTTTATATTTGCATTCTCTCTAGGAGAAGTATAGGACAAGTTCATATTTACTTCTTAAAGATCAACATTTTTGCCTTCAGATAAAAGGAAATTATAACAAAAATTTAGTTGGCGTTTTTTATTTTCTTAAATATTTATTCAGACTTGTGTTAAAAGGATTTTCATTTAGAAAAATATTTTCACTTTCTTTTGTCAAAAGATTATTTATTAGCACCCAATATATGAGCTGAAAAAGCTAGTGTCTCATTATTTTCTCAAATATCTGTGCTTCTGTAACTCCAAAGAGCAGCTCTAAAACAGTCATAATATAACTCCATGGTTGCCTCACATCAACTTGAAGAAAATCTATTTTGGATAAAGGTAAAAGATCTGGAAGTAACTTCATAGGTACAATATATCTTTATGAGTGATGAAAATGTCTTAAAATTAGATTGTGGTGATTAATGATTGCACAGTTTTAATATGCTAAAAACCACTGAATTGGGTGGGTTTTATGGTGTGTGAATTATATATCAATAAAGTTGTTTTTTAAAAAGCAAAAAGATCTTATTGGGATATGTTGACTAGTATCTTTTGGAACTTCATCAGTGTCTTTTTTTTAAGATTTATTTTTTATTTCCCCTCCCCACCCCCCCACCCCCACCTCCCCCAGTCTCCCTGTTGTCTGCTCTATGTGTCCATTTGCTGTGCGTTCTTCTGTGTCTGCTTATATTCTCATTAGGTGGCTCTGGGCACTGAACCTGGAACTTTCCGGAATGGGAGAGAGATGATTACTCTCTTGCACCACCTCAACTCCCTGTTCTCCTATGTCTTCTTCTTTTTTTTTTTAACAAATCAGTGTTATTGGTACATATTAATAAAGCATACAATTCATCCAAAATGTACAATCAATGGTATTTGGTATAATCACATAGTTTTGCATTTATCACCTAAATCATCATTAGACCATTTTCATTATTTCAATAAAAAAAAAAATAATAATAATCCAAACTAACAAGAAGAGTCTTTACCCCTTAATCTCTCTATGCTTCCCCTGCTGTACACAGCTGCATTTTCTTGCTATTCTTGCACAATTACTTTTTTATTAATCAGTTTTATCGAGATATACCCATATACCATACAATCTATCCAATGACTTTTAGTAGAAGCACAATGTTGCGCATCTTTTCATGTCCTTTTCAGCTATTTGTATTTCCTTCTTGGAAAAGTGTCTATTCAAATCTCTTGCTTATTTTTTAAGTGGGTTGCTTGTCTTTTTATTTTCAAGATAATTTCTTTATATATGCTGGATATTAGGCCTTTATCATGTAAATGGTTACGAAATATTTTCTCTCATTGAGTAGGCTGCTTTTTTTTTTTTTTTAAAGGATATGCTCTCATGTTTTTATTACTCACAAAAATTTACCTTCTTGGGCTTATCTGGGCTCAAAATGGCAGCAAAACACTTATGATTAGTATAGAGCATTGATGATATATCAGAAACATCCATTTTTGTATCCCTGAGGTCTATTTGATTTCTTCCTTCAGTTTGTTTTTTATTTATTTATTTTTAATGTTACATTAAAAAAATATGAGGTCCCCATATACCTCCCACCTCCCTCACCCTACTCCTCCCATATCGACAACCTCCTCCATCATCATGGGACATTCATTGCACTTGGTGAGTATATCTCTGAGCACTGCTGTACCACATGGACAATGGTCCACATTATATTTTACATTCTCCCCCAGTCCATCCAGTGGTCCATGGCAGGACATACAATGTCCAGTAACTATCCCTGCAATAACACCCAGGACAACTGCTATATCTCAAAAATAAAAAGACAAACAACCCATTTAAAAAATGGGAAAAAGATTTGAACAGACACTTCGCCAAAGAAGAAATACAAATGGCTAAAAAGCACATGAAAAAAATGCTCAAAATGACTAGCTATTAGGGAAATGCAAATCAGAACTACAATGAGATACCATCTTACTCCCATAAGATTGGCAGCTATGAAAAAAAAAGAAGACTACAAGTGCTGGAGAGGATGTGGAGGAATGGGAACCCCCATCCACTGCTGGTGGGAATGCAGAAGGATCCAGCCATTCTGGAGTACAGTTTGGTGGTTTCTCAAAAAACTAGCTATAAATTTGCCATATGACCCAGCAATTCCACTGCTGGGTATATACCCAGCGGAACTGAAAACAAGGACACAAATTGATATATGCACACCAATGTTCATAGCAGCACTATTCACTATTGCCAAAAGTTGGAATCCTATGTCTTCTTATTTTCTCTCCCATGTCTCTTGTTGCATCATCTTGCTGCCAGCTCTCCACATCAGCTGGCACTCCTGCGCAGGGTGGCTTTCCCGCATGGGCCGGCACTCCACGTGGGTCAGCTCGCCGCATGGGCCAGCTTGCCCTTACCAGGAGGCCCTAGGCATAGAAACCTGGACCTCCTATATGGTAGACAGGAGCCCAATTGGTTGAGCCACATCTGTTTCCCATCAGTGTCTTTTAAGCTTTTCCTTTTGCACATCTTTTGTGTGTATGTGTGTGGGTGGGAGGGAAGGGTGGTTATTGCAATCCCAACTGTAGCAGTTTGATATTATTGATGAATTCCAAAAAGAAATATTGGACTATGTTTGTAAACTGATCTTTTCCTCTGGGCACATGAGATTATATTGGATTGATTTCTTGATTACTTAATTAAGTAAACCCCTTGTCAGTAGGGCATTGAGTCCCCACCCTTTGGTGGGTGGGGACTTGCAGATAAAAGGCATGGCAAAGGACAGAGTTGAGGGCTTTCCATGTTGGGGTTTTAATGTTGGAGTTTCATGCTGAAGCTGGAGCCCCAGGGAGAGAGAGACAGATTTGTTCTCCTGATAGTCTACAGCTGACCTTGTGGAAAAAACAGAGGTGCTGAGCCCAGAGGAACCCAGGAAGCCTGAACCCTCACAGACAGCAGCAGCCATCTTGCTCCAAGATGTGGAAAAAGACTAGTGAGGGAAGTAACTTATGCTTTACGGCCTGGTATCTATAAGCTCCTACCCCAAATAAATACCCTTTATAAAAACCAATGAATTTCTGGTATTTTGCATCAGCACCCCTTTGGCTGACTAATACACCAACTCTTCTTTTTCTTTTTAAATTTCTCCTATTGGATGTTATTTCTAGAAGAATAAAAAGGCAAAACAAGGAAAGCTATCAATTTTAATGTCATTGCTACATCACAGATAAAAATTCAGAACAATTACTTTAGTTTCACTGATGTGTTTTCGTCTAATTGGAAGTTTTAGTTCATTTCATAACCATACTCAAACTGAAACAGATACAATTAGCAAAAAAATCTTATTTGATCTGGTAAATCAATATTCATTCTTATTTGGGCACAACTCTCCTCACTACCTCTTCTTGTTTTTTCCCCATTTATTCATTTCTATCATATTCTTATTGGCTTGACATCAACATGTTGTAAGTTCTACTGTAAATAATGTCCTAAAACAATTATTTTTACACTTTTATAAGCCCTGCAGTTTAGTTATCCAACATCTTCTCTTTTTTATGTAAATTTCCCCAAAGCAATAAAACTGCAGTCTTAACAGCAGAACATGTACTTATGTACCTGGTAAAAGAGTGTTTCCAAAATGCAATCTATGAAATAATACTCTGAATTTCAGAAAAATATTTTAATTAGAATTAATTTCTCCTTCTCAGATGTTGACATGCTGTTTTTATTCTGTCACATATATACTTTTAAACATGTTGTTTAAATCTTGAAATGAGATTATTAGCATGTATAAATTTTTACAATTCCAATTTATGCCCATCTGTAATGCATTTTCTCCCCTCTCCCTTCCCCTTGCCCTGCTGTTTTTGCTGTCTGTGTCTATTTGCTGTGTGATCATCTGTATCTATTTCTCTTTTTGTCCTCTCTTTTCATTTTTTTCCTCTAGGATTCACTGGGATTCGTCCTGGGGACCGCTGATGTGGAGAGAGTTTCCCTGTCACTTGCACCACCTCAGTTCCTGGTTTCTGCCTCCCTTGACTCTCCCCTTTGCCTCTCTTTTGTTACATCATCATCTTGTTGTGTGACTCACTTGCGCGGGCACTGGCTCACCATGTGGGCACATGGCTCATCGCATGGGCATTTGGCTCACTGTGTAGGCACATACTTTTTTTTTAATCAGCAGGTCCCAGGGATCAAACCTGGGTCCTCTCATATAGTCGGCAGAAGCGCAATCACTTGAGCCACATCTGCTTCCCTGTAATGCTTTTCTAAGGCACTTTAAAATGGCCTAGTATAAAAAATAAATAAATAAAATAAAATGACCTAGTAGACTAAACAAAGCCAAAGAAAAAGAAAAGAAAAATAAATAAATAAAACCTAGAGGGGAGCAGATGTCGCTCAAGTGGTTGATGGCTTGCTTCCCAAGTAGGAGATCTGGGGTACCTCCCAAAAACAAACAAATGAAAACAACCAACTCTCATTGGGGAGTTGAGTGGTTGAGTGCCTGCTTCTCATATATAAGATCCTGAGTTCAGTTTCCGATATCTCCTAAAAATAAAAAAAAGACCTAGAAAATTGAAATAGGTCTTTGTTCATAATCAACATGAAAAGAAATATGAAATGTATAACTTCCAATTTTATGTTTATTTTTCTTTTCCCTCTGTTTTACCTAACTTTAATTCCAAAACGAAAATACTTCTAAGTGAAAAAGTAGCAAGAACAATAAATTATCATTGGACAAGTTTTAATAAAGCATTTTTGGTGTTAATTTCCAGAGACTGAAAAAGTGATTACTCCAATGAGTAACACATCCTTTTACAAAGGTGATTACTAATACTTTAAACAAAACATAAGAAGGACCTAATCAAGTTTCCGTTGATAGAGTACTAAAAACAATTGCAACTTGATCACTATGTGATTTTTTCATAAAACTTTTAAATGTTCAAATTAAATGTTCAAAGAAGTAAGTGCCAAACATTTGAAAAAACTCTTCTTATCCTTATTTGTGTAAAAAGATTCCTTGGGGGAGGTGGATATGGCTCAAGTGATGGGGCTCCCATCTACCATACGGGAGGACCATATGGGAGGGTTTGATTTCCGGGACCTTCTAGTGAGGGCAAGCTGGCCCGTGTGGCAAGCTGGCCCGTGTGGCAAGCTGGCCCGAATGGAAAGCTGGCCCACACGGAGTGCTGGCCTGCACAGAAGTGCTGACCCACACAGAGAGCTGGTGCAGCAAGATTATGCAACAAAAAGAGACAAAGAGGAGAGACACGGCAAACCAGGGAGCTGAGGTGGCGCAAGATATTGAGCACCTCTCTCCCTCTCTGGGAGGTCCCAGGATTGGTTCCCAGTGCTGCCTGAGGAGAAGACAAGCAGACACAGAAGGACACACAGCAAATGGACACAGAGAGCAGATAGAGAGTGCAAAACAATAAGGGCGTGGGGAGAAGTAAATAAATCTTTTAAAAAAAAAGATTTCTTGGCAAAAATAAGAATAGAATTAATAATGAACCCTATATCTCATTCTAACAAACAATAATACTTATCTAATGATCCATGATATAATTAAAATATTTAAAAAGCCACATGCATCTATTAACAGATACAGTTCAATGAAAATTCACTTTTTAAAAAAAGTTTTACTTTATTTATTCTTCCTCCACCACCCCCTGTTGTTTGCATTCACTGTATGCTCTCTGTGTCTATTCATTGTGTGCTGTCTGTGTCTGCTCATCTTCTTTTTAGGAGGCACCAGGAACCGAACCTGGGACTTCCCATGGGGAGAGAGGTACCCAGTTGCTTAAGCTACCTCTGTTCCCTGCTTGCTGTGTCTCTCATGGTTTCCTTGTTGTGTCTCCTCATTGCATCAGTCTACCATGCCAGCCCGTCATGTCAGCTCACTGTCTTGCTCGTCTTCTTTTTTCAAAGATTTATGTATGTATGTATTTATTTATTTATTTATCTACCCTTCCCCCACCCCCAGCCCCAGTTGTCTGTTCTCTGTGTCTGTTTGCTGCATGTTCTTTGTCTGCTTCTGTTGTTGTTAGCGGCATGGGAATCTGTGTTTCTTTTTGTTGTGTCATCTTGCTGTGTCAGCTCTCTGTGTGTGCGGCACCATTCCTGGGCAGGCTGCACTTTCTTTCGTGCTGGGTGGCTCTCCATACCAGGCGTACTCCTTGCGCATGGGGCTCCCCTACGCGGGGGACACCCCAGCGTGGCATGGCACTCCTTGCGCACATCAGCACTGCACATGGGCCAGCTCCACACGAGTCAAGGAGGCCTGGGGTTTGACCCACGGACCTACCATATGGTAGACGGATGCCCTAACCACTGGACCAAGGCTGCTTCTCCCTTGCTTGTCTTCTTTAGGAGGCACCAGGAACTGAACCTTAGACCTCCCATTCAGTAAGCAGGTGCCTCACTGCTTGAACCACATCTGCTTCCCCAAAACTTACTTTTTATATAGGTGACTATTCATTAAAATCTTGTTGATGTTTTTCTCCCCCACCGCTGTATCTCTAGTATAGCATACTACTTGACACATTGTAAGTACTTAATAAATGTTTCTTTGAATAAATGAATAATGAATGAGATACTCATGGATCTTGGGCCTGAGCTGTTATTTCTACCCTTAGGTAGTGGTAGTGACTCATCCAGTGAGTTCCAGTTCCTTCAACACCCCCCTTTCCCTTCCCCCCGAACCCAAGGCCTAATCCTCCTTGGTGCCCTGCAAGTGTAAACAGGGACACCACCCAACTGAGCGGTGAGAGTGAGACTCATTCCTTTTCCTATTCTTTGCCTTATTCTGCGAAATTCTTTTGGAAGCAACAGGTCCTATACTGGGCTGCAGAATGGAAAATAGATCACCTGCCACTAATTTATGAGAATGTATTAGAAGGTAGTGAGTCTACAAATCAGTGCCCTTCATCGCTCCCTCCCTCCCTCCTTCCTTCCTGTGTCTAGTGGTTCTCAGATCATCCAGGGGAATCTGTTAGACAAGCAAATTTTGGGACCCTTCCCTAGACCTATCAAATCACATCTCTGAGGGTAAAGCTTGAGAACATGCATTTTACAAGTGCTGGAGGTTATTCTGACAGGACATGAACCCACACTTAGAAACACTGTTTTGTTGTTCCCATATTATTCCAAATCTCTAGATGGTGCTTGGTTCATAGGTTAAAATCAATTGCCTCAGTAGGGGGCAGCAAAGCTTAATGGTGGTAGCCAACTCAGTAATTCTTTCCAAAAAGTACTGAGTGCTAGCCCTTGAACTTGGTGCTGGGGTTACAATATAGACAAACCCAGAGGCATTCTCTTGGCTGGTAGAGTTTACAGTCAGCTGGGACAGACAGACATTAACCAGACGCACAAAGATAAAATTACAAGTGGGATGCGTGCTGTGAAGGGAAGGCACATGACACAATAAATGCTTATGTCAAGTGACTTAGTGAGGATATGCCACACAGGGAAAGTGATATTTGAAAAGAGATAAGAACGGTTAGTTAGGAAAAGTTAGATGATGGGTAGTGGAAGATATTAAGGAAGGCAGAACTTTCTGGACAAAGGAAAACATCATATTGCAAAAATCTTCTGAGAGCATAAGGCCGGTGTTGTTAGTGCTAGGGGAAGCACAGTTCAAGATGAGACCTGGGAGACAGATAGAGGCCAGACAGTGCAGGGCTTTGAAAGGCACGTTTAGGGGATCAGTTTATATCTTAAGAATAATGCAGTATGTCTCATTCTGCAGCATGCCTCAAGCTGTGTACTTTCTAATTTTCTTATTTCTTAATATACGCTTTACTTCCTTGCCTATCCTATGGCGTGTCCTTAAATTCTTTTATGCAGCATAGCCAAGAACCTAGAAGCCCAGAACCCAGAGCCATCTGGTAACAGTGGCAAATAATAAAACCAATTTTGGGTGTGTTTTCTCTTTGAGCCAATATTTTTTCTTTAAATACCAACACAGAAGAGATAAACTTATTTTCTCCAAGAGTCTGGCAATGTTAAACTTGACCTGAGTCCTGTGCTTCTAGAAAGCCGCCATGGTTTAGAACTCCCAGGACCGCTGTGTTCCAGGAAATGACTTACTGGAAAGAGCCACCCTTCCCCATATGACTTAGATAAGACTCACAGATCCCTTGTCCAGATTGTCATTTTTTTGCTCAGAAAAGATTAGCTGAGCATTTTGTGCTCACTGACCAATCTGGAAAAATATCTGCTAATTAGACTTGACCAAAGGTTAGTTAAATTTCTCCCCTTCCTCAGACCCCTGAACTGTGACCATCCCTTAGCCTGAGCCAAGAGCAGAATGTGGAACAAGACCTCCCATCTCAGCTGATTTCAAGGAAAGACATTCCTTGATCAACAGTTTGATCAGGACTTCCCCTCATCGTCCTCTCTAAAATCCAGTTCTTTCTAGCCTCCACTCCTCCTTATAAAAGAAAAGTCCTTTCTACCTCATCTTTAAGATACTTGCAGATCTTATGGTAGAAGTATTCTCTTGCAATAGTCTGTCTACCCCTATTGCAACAGTCCTCTTCCTTCTTTGGCAATTGTCCTTTTGAATAAAAGCTCTCCTTACTTAAAAAAAGAAAAGAAAAGAAAAAAAAAGATGGGCTCCCACTGCGGAATTTTAAGCTGAAGTTGGGTGTCATGGTCAATTTTGCATTTTTAAAATATCTCTTTAAAGATTAAGGGACGCAACCCTAGAAGTTGGGTCATTATTTTCCTTTTATAGATAAGAAAATGAACTTTAAGGAATATAAGGTCACACAGCTAGTAAACAGCAAAGCCAGGTTTCAAACACTAATCTGCCTGACTCCAGAATGTGAATTCTAGATCAAGGTGATAAGCCACCAAAATAAGAGTTAGTCAAAATGAGTTTTTTTTTTTAAAAGAAAGAAACAGAGAGCCTTATCTCCAACTCATCTCCTCTTCTGTCTACCTTATAAGCATTCAAGGCTCACCAGGATAATCCAGGATAAATTCTTCCTCTCAACATTCTTAACTTAAACATACCTGCAAAGATCTTTTTTCCAAATAAGGAAACATTCACAAGGTCCAGAAATTTGGAATGAATTTTGGCAGGGCAGGGAGACTTTTACACTTTTGGCCTACCACAATTATTCAGAGCCACCTCGGAGGTTGGATATCATATTCTGACTTTGGTGAGAAAGCATCTCTGATGGTGTCTCGTTCTGAACTTTTCATGGCATTGGAACTATAAGCTTTTACCCCCAATAAATCCCTTTTTAAAAAACCAACCCATTTTTGGTTCTTTACATCAGCAGCCCCTTGGCAAACTGAAACAGTATATAAAACGGTGATGTAGCAAGGAAGGGGCATAGGAAGTGTGGGTGGGAAGGATGGTTATAATTTTAAATAGAATGGTCAGAGAGGGTCTCACTGTGAAGTTGACATTTTAATAAAGACTGAAGGAGGTAAGGGAGCAAGGTGTGGGGTAGAGGGAAGAGATGTATTAGAGAGGTAAGAGGTGTCTGTGTTTGGGCAGATAGCGTAGAGGCTTGTAGGTTGTTACAAGGACTACTCTGAGTGAGATGAAAAGCTACTAGAGGGTGTGGACTGAAGTGATCTGGCTTACTCTTGAAAGGATCACACTGTCTGCAGTGTTCAGAATAGACTCTACCAGTCCAGGAGAAAAGCAGAAGGACCAGTTAGGAAACTAGTTTAGGTGAGGTTGATAGCATTGAGGTTAGTGAGAAATAGCTGGATTCTGGGTATTGTTTTTAAGTGGTGCCCATAGGCTTTGCTGATGAACTGGATGTGAGGTATAAGAGCAATAGAAGAACGAAGGATAATTCAAGGCTCTAGGCCTGAGCATCTGGAGGAATGCAGTGCTTTTTACCCCTTCAACATAGTTTCCTTTCAAATGCTTTAATCTCTGCCAGTATGATAGCTGAAAAATGGTATCTAATGAGTTTTCCCCCTACATTTTAATTGTGAAAATTGTCAGACAAAAATGGAAAGAATATTAACAATTTCATTTTGACTTAAACAATTAAAGAAATTTATTAGCTCAAATAATTGGAACTCGAGAGATACAGCATAATTCAGGTTTGGTTTGATTCAGTGGCTTAAAGATGGCATCAAAAATCTAGCGGAGGAGTGGATGTGGCTCAGGTGACTGGGCTCCTGCCTACCACATGGGAGGTCGCTGGTTTGGATCCCAGTGCCTCATAAAGAAGACAGCGAACTGATGTGATGGGCAGGTGGAGTGAGCTGACACAACAAGATGATGCAACAAAAGACATGGGGAGGAAAATGAGAGACAACAAAAGCAGGGAGTAGAAGTGGCTCAAGCAATGACACCTCCTTCCCACATCAGAAGAAATACGGAAGACGAACAGACTCAGCAAGTGAAAAAAAAGGTGGTGGTGGTGGTGGTGGGGCAGAATAAATTTTAAAAAATAAACCTTAAAAAAAATCTAGGGGGAGAGAGAAAGAATGAATTACTTGCTCAAATGCTGTCAAAGAAAATTTTTAAAAAAGGAAACTTTTCTTTGTCCATGTCTTTTTATCTGCAATTCAGTCATACACACACATGAAACAATAGCTATGGCCAAGGGATGAGTTTTACCCTAATACCTTATGCCTGGCTTGCACTCCTTACTCCCAGAGTCAGGGTTGGAGTGAGAATCCTCAAATGGGCATAGGCTACACATGGGGAAGCTGTCCACACCCAAATAAAATGGAGATGGATACCAAGAGTAGGAGATAAGTATCCTTCTCATCATGACTCCATCCCAAGTACTACGGACATTTTAGAGTTTGCCATACTACAACCCCCTCCTTCCCTGCCCTGGTATCTCTGAGAAAAGGTCTTTCACTTCTCTGAATGACCCATGGCATTGATTCCCTGTGCTTGTCAAATTTGCAATCATCCTATTTTTTATTTCACTTTCTTCAGTTGCTGTCATCTTTCTGCATTGCTAGCCCCACGCTGGGTATCATACATCTACCTCTTCCTTCATTCCTCAAAACACCCAAACACAAGACTGTTGTCTTACCAAACTTTTAGTGAAATGTTTGGGGTCATGGAGAGTGATTAAAATATAGTATGGGAAGTGGACTTGGTCCAGAGGTTAGGGCATCTGCCTACCACATGGGAGGTCCACTGTTCAAACCCCGGGCCTCCTTGACTCGTGTGGAGCTGGCCCATGCGCAGTGCTGATGCACACAAGGAGTGCCCTGCCATGCAGGGGTGTCCCCTGTGTAGGGGAGCCCCACGCACAAGGAGTGCATCACCCCATAAGGAGAGACGCCCAGAGCAAAAGAAAGTGCAGCCTGCCCAGGAATGGCACCACACACACTGAGAGCTGACACAACAAGATGATGCAACAAAAAGAAACACAGATTCCCGGTGCCACTGATAAGGATAGAAGCGGTCACAGAAGAACACGCAGGGAATGGACACAGAGAGCAGACAAAGGGGGGGGGGAGGGGAATAAATAAAAAATAAATCTTTCAAAAAAACCCAACATAGTATGGAACTCTAAATTGAACACCATATGTCATTATTTGAAAGTTCCCTAACTAAACTCAACTTGGGGAACTGAGGTGATTTGAAAATGTTTGCAATTGTTTGATACTTCTCCCTTCAAAAGATGGAGCTTAATTCTCCTTCTCTTGAATGTGTCTTGGAGTTAATGACTCACTTTTAATGAACAGCATGTGGCAGAAGTGATGCTATGTGACATCCAAGGCTAGGTCATAAAAAGAATAGAGCCTTCCACACACCTCTCTCTCTCTCTCTCTCTCTCTCTCTCTCTCTCTCTCTCTCCCTTTGCTCGGTTATTTTATTTATTTTTGTACTGGATACCTATAATTTTTTTTTTGAATCATACGATATGTTACACAATGTAGTTGGTTCACAGTAATTTCATAGTAATGCAATCATACAGTATGATGTTGGCTGTGGGTTTGTCATATATGCCTTTATTATATTGAGGAATTTTCCTTCTATTCCTGTCTTTTGAAGTGTTTTTATCAAAAAAGGGATGCTGGATTTTGTCAAATGCCTTTTCTGCATCATTTGAGATTATCATGTGTTTTTTTTCCCTTCAGTTTGTTAGTGTGGTGTATTACATTGATTGATTTTCTTATGTTGAGCCAGCCTTGCATACCAGGAACAAATCCCACTTGATTGTGATGTATAAGTATTTTGATATGCTGTTGAATTCAATCTGCAAGCATTTTGTTGAGAATGCTTGCATCTATGTTCATTAGAGAGATTGGTCTGTAATTTTCTTTTCTTGTAGTATTTTTATCTGGCTTTGTTATTAGGGTGATGCTGGCTTCATAAAATATGTTGCATAATTTCCCTCCTTTTCTTTTGGAAGAGTTTTAACAGGATTGGTGTAATTCTTTTTTAAATGCTTGGTAGAATTTACCTGTGAAATTGTCTGGTCCTGGACTTTTCTTTACTGGGAGATTTTTGATGACAGATTCAATCTCCTTAAATGTGATTGGTTTAAGTTCTTGTATTTCTTGTAGCATCACTGTAGGTTGGTTGTGCATTTCTAGGAATTTGCTCATTTCATGTAGGTTGTCTAGTTTGTTGGCATATGGTTTCTCATAATATCCTCTTATGATTCTTTTTATTTCTGTGGGGTCAGTTGTACCTCCCCCTTTCATTTCTGATTGTATTTATTTCTATCTTCTCTCCTTTTTTCTTTATTTGTCTAGCTAGGGGTTTGCCAATTTTATTCATCGTCTTAAAGAATCAGCTTTTGGTTTTGTTTATTTTCTCTATTTTTTTTTTGTTCTCAATGTCATTTACTTCTGCTCTAATCATTATTATTTCTTTCCTTCTGCTTGCTTTGGCATTAGTTTTGTGTTCTTTTCCTAGTTATCGTAGTTAGTCAGTTAAATCTTTGAGTTTAGCGTTTTCTTCTTTTTTATTATAGGCATTTAGTGCTATAAATTTCCCTCTCAAGACTGCCTTCACTGTATCCCATAAGTTTTGATATGTTGTGTTTTGTTTTCGTTTGTCTCAATATATTTACTGATTTCACTTGCAGTTTCTTCTTTGACCCACTGATTATTTAGGAGTGTCTTGTTCAGCGTCCACACATTTGGAAATTTACTTTTTCCTGCCTATATTTTATTTCCGGTGTCATTCCATTATGATCTGAGAAAGTGGTTTGTATAATCTCAGTCTTTTTATATTTATTGAGAACTTCTTCATGCCCTAACATGTAGTCTATCCTGGAGAAAGATCCATGGGTACTCTCTCCCTCTCTTTTAGGTACTCATTCTGGGGCGACCACTGCCATGTCATGAAGACACACAAGCAGCCCTGGGAAAGGTCGATGTGGAGAGGAATAGAGGCCTCCCACCAACAACCAGCACTAACTTGCTAACCATATAAGTACACCATCTTGGAAGTATATCCTCCAACAACAGTTAAGACTTAGATGTTTACAGCTCCAGTCAACATCCAGATTGCAAACTCATGAGACCCTGAGCTAAGCCACTTCCAAATTTCCAACTCAGAGAAACTGTGTGAAATAATACATGTTTATTGTTGTTCTAAACCACTAAGTTTTGGGGTAATTGTTAGGCAGCAACAGATAAATAATACAGGGACTCTATCAGGGACATTCTCTTCAGTCCTGTGTGTCACCATCTTGCATGGTCCCCTTTTATGTTCTTTCATCTCTTTTTTTCTCCTTTCCTTATCAGAGCTTGCTAAACCCATTTTCTAGAAGGGAAAACTCAAAATTCCTATATTTTATTATGCAGGGTTATTTAAGTCTTCTTGGTCTAAACCTCTATCATTTAGGCTAAGTCCAGGGGATCCCACCTTCCATGACCAAACATACCCATTTAGGTCTAAAACAGAGGTATTCTGTCTTCTTCCTACCAGTGAGGCAGGCTAGTAAAATAGGGAATTAATAGACAGATCTGGAACCTGGCAAAAGAGTCCACATGGACATCAGTAATCTCCAGGATGGCTGCTGGAAGACCCTCACCCCCAAGATTCTGCTATCCAGAACAAAGACTTATTCCTGGGAGCAAGAAAAACCCCTGGATGTTCCCTAGAAACTTTATCATTGGGTCCTCACTAAGAGATTGCTGGGTGGGGTAATCAATCAAAACAGCAAACAGCTGGAACCCCCTCCCCTGCCATTAGCAAAGGGGTGGAATAATTAACCGTTTAAAAGCAAACCTCGAGGCTTGAGTGCACTTTTGCCCTGCTCTTTTGCCTGCAGACCTGTCCTGCCCTCTGTGTGCTGCTGTAGCCATTTTCCTCTGCCATGTGGCCATGCAAGTAAACCTGGGGATTTATAATCTATAATGGGGAATTGCAGCTTGTAAATCAGCCCTCTTTATCTCTTTTCACCCCCTTCCTCTCTACCTGGGACCCCTGCTCTATTATTTTCTGTAATTTTCTCCCATTTCTCTTCCCTTCCCTCTCTACCTAAATAAATTACTGGCCTAACTCACCCAGTGTGCTTTTGAAATTCATTTCTGCAGCATAGCCAAGAACCTAGATAGAAACCGGTAATACCAGGACAGCCAAGTCAAACTGCTGCCAGCTCTTAAAACAATTATTCTTGCCCTCATAGAAATATACATGGGCAAAGTTCTGCAAGAGCAGAGAAGCAGCAACTAAATGGACTGAGGAGTTCATGAAGGAGGCACAGAAGTGAATGAAGGTCATTCTGTATAGAAGGAACCGCAAGTACAAAGGCTCAGACATGAGAAAAAGGGTAATCCAGAGAGCTGTAAATATGTAAAGTTTCTGAGTGAGGGTACCTATTGGGGGTCTTGGAAGATGTGGTTGGGCTAGAACATAACAGGTATTGTTAAGACACACATACCAGTTAAAGACTGCTAGTAATAGAAATCCTTGATTCAACTGACTTAAAAACAAGACAATAAGGAATTTAGTACCTCAATAAGACCATACCTAGGGCTTCTCAAATGTTGGTTAATTTAGCAGCTTAATGATGCTATCAAGGACCCAGATTTTTCCTATATTTCTATTCTGTTATTCCTGGGCTTGTATTCTCCTGGTAGTAATAAGGCAGGCTAGTTTAGGAAAAGGGAAGATGAGTCTAAAACCTGCCAGAAAAACATGGCCACAAAACTCGTGGCCACGGAACCCTGCCCTGAAACCGCCCAAGGGAAAGACCGCCACCAAGGAGGCTGCCAGAAGGACCCCACGAGAACCCATCTGGAATGAGATTGGCGTGAGATCTTGACTGAGGTCAATGATAAGCCCCGGATACCCTCAAGTGGCCTCAACATTGGATCCCCTGGGCAACTGACAGGAGGAGTAATCAATCAGAGCAGCAGACAGCTGGGGCCCCTCCCCCAAACATTAGCAAGGGGAGGGATAATTAAATAGCTTAACAAAGGTAACCCCACAAGCCAAATCTCTCTCTCTGCCTGGAGGAGCCAGCACCTACATTTTGGGGTGCGTACTTTGCTATTTTCTCCTATTTCTGTTCTCTTCTCCCATTTTCTCAATAAATTACTGGCCTAATTAAACTGGCATGTTCTTAAATTCTTTTATATAGCACAGCCAAGAACCTTGAGGAATCCATTATCCCCGGGCTTTCCCTGACTTCATATGGCATGCCCGGCCAGGACTTCTAGAGGCTGGTAAACTTCCCCCCACCCCTGGGAGAACTGGTGAGTCTAAACAGCCTGTTAGTGCCCCCTTTTAGTTTTCCATTTTAAATGGGTTCCCCGATGGGCTCCCACAGGACATAATCCCCGGCTGGGGCGGAGCCTGGGGCTTGGGACCCCGCATGTCCACGCTTGTTGGGCCTGACCTCGGCCAGAAGGTGGGGGCACAGGGCGAGGGCACAGGGTGGGGGTGCAAAGCAGCACCCCACTGAGACAGGGAGTCTTGGGCTGGTCTTGGGGGGCAGCGGGCCGCCTTTTCCAACCCGGATGGGGCGTCCCCACTCTAAAACCCTGGCTTTTTTAGCAGCTGGCCTTTTACCCGGCGCCGGCGGTCATCGTCTTCTGCCATCATCCCTCCACAGCGGCAGCAGCGTCCCAGAGCCGCGGCTCGCACTCCCCCTGGGGAGCCTCCCTGCAGGATGGCATCTTGGAGGCGCCTTCCTACCGGCCCACCTGGCAACCCCAGTCTGGGACCACGGGAAGGTGGGGGGCGGGCAGGGCTGAAGCGGAAGCGGGTGCTGGGGGGCAGCTGGTGTTCCTTTTCCCAGGGAGGTCATGGACCAGGGGGCTGCGCCTGTGTTTTGGCTCCACTCTGCCTTTAATCTTCCTACTACTGAATTCCTCATTTGGGGTTTGTAAAATGCTCTGGAATGTCTTAGAAACTGAAAATTCATTTGCTAGTGAGACTTTTTGGTCCTGGTGGTACAGGGAGGTTCTGTTCCTTCCTAGGCCTCGGGAGGCCCTGATATTGCCTCAGGGCCCCTAGGCTGTTGGCTGGAATAATTGATCTTTAATCTCTTAATGGACCTTTAATGTTTGGTTTAACCGCAAAAACTCCCAGGGAGGGCCATAAAATGAGGCACCTTAATAGGCAACTCAACCCCTTTCCTAGGAAGAATCAGGTATTCTGGGGACTTCGGTTGCTGAGTAACAGCTCCAGACGACTCCCACAAACGCAGCTTGGCAGCTTTGGTTGAAATCTGGGTTCAGGCATCTCCCAAGATCTAGTTCTGCCACGGGGCTGCCCAATGACACGACTGAATTCTCAGGATACTGAGACTGGAGCAGCGGCTCCCAAGGCCTATGTAACCCCTGAGCAGGTGGCATTCCCTAACTTCTTAGACGGACAAGTATTTTGGAAGCTTCAGTTTGGAGGGTAAAAGTTTAGTCAGACTCAGACTCTGGGATGCCAAATCGGCTGGCAAATTCTTTATTTTTCTTAGAATAATGAGTACAATCTCTAGCATTCCAGCAGACTCCCCAGAGGGGTAATCTCAGGAATCAGGACAACCTGCCTCCTGAAGGTCTATATGGTCACAGTATGGCCAAGAGTGGCCTCCGCATGGGATCCTGTCATTTTAGTTGGTTAATAAACAAAAAGTGCCCAATTTGCTTTATTTGTTTGCTTGTTGTTTGTTTTTTGTTTGTTTGTTTTTAGGGGACACTGGGTACCGAACTGGGATCTCTCATGTGGGAAACAGGTGTTCAACTGCTTGAGCCACATCGGCTCCCTCCAATTTGCTTTTTTTAAAAATCTTTAAAAATTCCCCCCGCTCCCCGTTCCTCCTCGCATTGTCTGCTCTGTGTCCATTCACTGTGTGTTGTTCTGTGCCTGCTTGTATTCTCATTAGGTGACTCTCTGACCCACTCCTGCAACCTTCCAGGGTAGGAGAGAGGCGACCATTCTCTTGCACCACTTCAGCTCCCTGATCTGCTGTGTCTCTTATTATCTCTCCTTGTGTTCCTTTTTGTTTTGTCATCTTGCTGCATCAGCTCTCTGCGTGGGCCAGCACTCCTGCATGGGCCAGCACTCCTGCATGGACCAGCACCCTGTGCAGGCCAGCACTCCACATGGGCCAGCTTGCCTTCACCAGGAGGCCCTGGGCATTGAACTCTGTACCCTCCTATATTGTAGACGGTAGCCCAATTGCTTGAGCCACATCACTTCTCTCCAATTTGCTTTAAAGTAAAAACTTACTAGAAACTGTAACTAAGAGTTAAGATCATTATAGAGATGCCTTTATATTATAAAACAGCAGAAGGATAATATCTGAAATTGCTCTAACTGGGTGGATTTAGCCTTCAACCTACTATTGTAATGGTAATCTTAAACTAATTTACCTTTGTTTATGGCTACTACTAGTCTACTTGTGCTTGCTCTAGTAATGGTAATTATAAACTAAAATTACCTTTGCATATGTTTGAGTCTAACTTCTCCCCTAAACCACTATAATCAAGGAATTCTAAACTGAGTTTGCCTTTACTTATTGTTATTTCAGGGCTGGCCCCATGGTTGATGGTAACTACTCTATTCTCCAGTTTGTAGCCTGGCAACATCTGCCCCCTATGGCTCAGGGGAAGGCAAACTCGAGATACCCTCATCTCCTGTCCTTCCACTGGTATTAATAATCCTGCCTTCTCTCATGACTCAAGATTTGGACTGAATTGCTACCTGGTGGAATTCTAGACTCTTGAGGTTGGAAGCCCTCTCTTCCAGTCCAGTGGCCACAGGAGTCCAGTTATCTTCAAGGACTGGGGAATGGAGGAGGGCTCCCATCTCGAGTGTTGAGGTTCCTAAAAGCAATTCATGAGAGAAACCAGTTTCTCTCAGGCTTTAATGACCTCAATGAGTGTATACTGGAATTAGTATTTCTCATTCAAGGTCTGCCAAAGTTAAAATGGAAAATAAGCAAAGTTCTGAAGTAAAGAAAAATCGTATTTTAAAGCTTTGGGGACATTTTGGTTATAAGCCAATAATTAACAAAATTCAGGTGCAAAACTGCATGGTCACGGTGCAGATTAATTAGAAATAGTTTTTGAAGAGATCTTTTAAATGTTATCTTACAGTTAGACTTATTTTGTAAGAGAATGAAAATTATAAGTAACAGTGAGTTGTGTGTTTCTGTCTGACTCTATTTGTGTCTGCCTATTTAGTATATATATTCATACAATGGGGTGGTAATATCAAATTTTTTTAAAAAAGATTTATTTCTTTATTTGCGCCCCCCCAACCCTGGTTATCTGCTCTCTGTGTCCATTTGCTCTGCGTTCTTCTGTGTCTGCTTGTCTTCTCTTTAGGTGGCACCAGGAACCAATCTTGGAACCTTCCGGAATAGGAGAGACCTACTAATCTCTTGCGTCACTTCATCTCCCTGCTCTGCTGCATCACCTTGCTGCACCAGCTTTCCGCTTGGGCAAGCTCCTCGCACAGGCCAGCAATCTGCATGGGCCAGCTCTCTGCTCAGGCCAGCTTGCCACATGGGCCAGTGTGCCTTTACCAGGAGGCCCAGGAATTGAACTCTGACCTCTCATATGGTAGATGGGGACCCAATCGCTTGAGCCACATCTGCTTCCCAGTAATATCATACTAACAAATGAACATTTGTAAAAGAGCTCTATTCAAATTGTAAAATTAAATATGCTCTCATATATGTGAATAAGCCCAAATTAGGCTAAGCAGGGTGGAAAGGTCATATAGAAATCTGGGTATAGAAACTACTGGGAAAGGGGAAAAAGTTTTCCTAAGCTCTTTGACACACCCAGGCCCCAGGGCCTTTTCTTTGCAAGAGCTATGGAGGGGAGGACAAGTTGTGACATTAAAACTCTATCTTCTAGACTGGGGAATTAAGAATCATAGTTTGTCCTGTAATTTCCCAATTTAAACCTTTTAACAGCCTTAAAAAAAGGGTGGTTAATAATACTATTACCAAATTTAAGTAAGGAAAAGTCTTTGAAAGTTTTGGAAATATCTTTTCTAAATTATAATTAAAACAAATGAAGCAATTATAATATACTCCGGAACCTAGCAGTAGTATGCTTTTAAGATTATTCACAGTAGGGAAACGGACTTTGGCCCAGTAGTTAGGGCGTCCGTCTACCATATGGGAGGCCCGCGGTTCAAACCCCGGGCCTCCTTGACCAGTGTGGAGCTGGCCCATGCGCAGTGCTGATGTGCGCAAGGAGTGCCGTGCCACGCAAGGGTGTCCCCTGCGTGGGGGAGCCCCACGCGCAAGGAGTGTACCCGTGAGGAAAGCCGCCCAGCGTGAAAAGAGAGAGCAGCCTGCCGAGGAATGGCGCCGCCCACACTTCCTGTGCTGCTGACGACAACAGAAGCGGACAAAGAAACAAGACGCAGCAAATAGACACCAAGAACAGACAACCAGGGGATGGGGGGGAATTAAATAAATAAATAAATCTTTAAAAAAAAAAAAAAAAAAAAAAAAGATTATTCACAGTTTTAGAATGTTATTAAAGAAAAGAGGGTATAGCCTCTGGTAAAGGAAGGAAAAAGAACATTCCTTGCATAAACTATAATTGTTTAAATTTTATTTAGCTTGGGTGTTATCTCCTTGGTTTATAGAATACCAATTAAATAACACTATATGTATTGATGGGAAGCGGACTTGGCCCAATGGATAGGGCATCTGCCTACCACATGGGAGGTCCGCAGTTCAAACCCCGGGCCCCCTTGACCCCTGTGGAGCTGGCCCACGCACAGTGTTGATGCGCGCAAGGAGTACCCTGCCATGCAGGGGTGTCCCCTGTGTAGGGGAGCCCCACGCACAAGGAGTGTGCCCCGTAAGGAGAGCCGCCCAGTGTGAAAGAAAGTGCAGCCTGCCCAAGAATGGTTGCCGTATACATGGAAAGCAGACACAATAAGATGATGCAACAAAAAGAAACAGATTCCCAGTGCCGCTGATAAGGATAGCAGTGGTCACAGAAGAACACACAGCGAATGGACACAGAGAGCAGACAACTGGGGAGCAGGGGGAGAGAAATAAATAAATCTTTAAAGAAAAAGCAAAAACATTATATGTATTGAATCTTTAAGGTGATGAAAATTGTTAAGTTCATGTTTAATGAAATAAGTTAAAGAAAGAAATGTAAATCTGCCCTCTTTTTTAAATTTCTCTCCCCTTCCCCCCTTACCCCCAGTTGCTTGCTCTCTGTGTCCCTTCACTGTGTGTTCTTCTGTGTCTGCTTATATTCTCAGCAGCACCAGGAATCTGTGTCTCTTTTTGTTGCATCATCTTGCTGCATCAACTCTCCATGTGTGTGGTGCCACTCCTGGGCGGGCTTCGCTTTTTTCACACAGGGCGGCTCTCCTGGCGGGGTGCACTCCTTGCATGTGGGGCTCCTCTACACAGGGAACACCCCTGCATGGCAGGACACTCTTTGAGCGCATCAGCACTGCGCATGGGCCAGCTCATCACATGGGTCAGGAGGCCCTGGGTTTGAACCCTGGACCTCCCATGTGGTATGCAGATGCCCTATCCATTGAGCCAAATTCGCTTCCCGATCTGCCCTCTCTTAAGTGGATAAAGAAAACTTCACTGGTTGCTAATTGTAATTTAATAAGCTTGTTTAAAGGTAAATAACTTCTACCTATAAGAAGCTTGTGAAAGTATCTTCTAAACTGAGGTATTTGAATGGCTAATTCCAATAAGTCATTATTGATTAGCAACCTAAATTGATATTAATAACAAAAAGTAAGTTCATAATGGAAACCTGTCAGAAGCCACCTCAATCTGCATATTAAAGAGGTGGTAAGGAAAGATAACCTTGATTCCATTGGAAATCTTCAGTTTTCACAAAATAATGGAGAAAGTAGTTTTTCCAGAACTGCTAAAGAAAAATACCTGTTAATTAGTATAACCATAGTAAAGATGTAAGAGTAAAAAGCAAAATACTAAAATAGTTAAGTTCATTTGATATGTTATACATTGCATTGGAAGTGTTTAGAAAAGTGTATAAAAATTTAAAAAGGGCAAGTTGGCTTGGCCCAGTGGATAGGGCATCCACTTACCACATGGGAGGTCCGCGGTTCAAACCCCAGGCCTCCTTGACCCGTGTGGAGCTGGCCCATGTGCAGCACTGATGCATGCAAGGAGTGCCATGCCACGCAGGGGTGTCCCCCCACGTAGGGGAGCCCCATGTGCAAGGAGTAAGGAGAGCCACCCAGTGTGAAAGAAAGTGCAGCCTGCCCAAGAATGGTGCTGCATGCACGGAGGGCTGACACAACAAGAACACGCAACAACAAAAAAAGAAACACAGATTCCTGGTGCCGCTGATAAGGATAGAGTGGTCACAGAAGAACATACAGTAAATGGACACAGAGAGCAGACAACTGGGGGAAAGGGGAGAGAAATAAATGAAAAAAAAGTCAAAAAAATATATTTCAATATTGTGCATTCAAACCAGGCCTTCAGTACACTGCATGGTACTTTTCCATTTGCATTATTGGCTAGGTTGCTCACTGACCCCTAAAACAATGAAAGTATCTACTACATCTCTGGTTATGCTCCTGAAGTGGATGGAGAGTATGTTGCAGTTTCAGACTCCTGCAGCAGCTGACAACAGCTCGATATGGCCAGATGTACAATGGACACTGCCTCCAGACTGGCTGTTTCATAGCGCTGAAGGGCATTATGCACCAGGCCAGTGAAACATTGGAGCCTACCTTCCTAGTCTCTCTCTAGGATCAACAGTGCTGCAGCATGCTGGTTGTGTGAAGGGCATACCAAGTGGAGCAATGATTACCAGAGTGATGTAAGTAGAATTTAAACACAACTGGTATTCTGGGCCACTCCCTTGGAGAGATAACATGTATGGTATTGCAAACCTGGAGCTTAGATCTATTATTACCTGCAGCTCAGAGAGGAACTTGTGCATTCACAAGTATTTAGTACTGTACCTATATACCTGATGAATATAATAATATCTCTTCTATTCTAGATCACATGCAGAAGGATAGTGAACATGTTAAAAGTCTTGGTAAACAATTCATTTTATAAGTAATTAATGAACATGCCTATAAGATAAAGGAATAGCTCTCTTAAGTACTGTAGCAGTTTGATATGGTTATGAATTTCAAAAATAGATATTGGATTATGTTTGTAATCTGGTCTGTGCCTGGACAAGATTAAGTTATGATTTTAGGGCTTTGATTGGGCCACGTCATTTGGGCATGGGTGGGGACTCACAGATAAAAGGCATGACAAAGGACAGAGTTGAGGGTTTTTGATGCTGGAATTTGATATTGAAGCCTTAAACTGGAGCCCCAGGAAGTAAGCTCACAGAGGAAAGAGAAGCAAGCCCCAGGAAGAGAGGAACCCTGAGCCCAGGAAGAGAGGAACACTGAGTTCAGGAAGAAGCAAGCCCTGGGAAGAGAAGAATCCTGAACCCAGAGAGAAGCAAGACCCTGGAAGAGAGGAACCCAGGCAGCCTGAGCCCTCGCAGATGTTGGCAACCATCTTGTTCCAACACGTGAAAATATGCTTTAGTGAGGGAAGTAACTTATGCTTTATGGCATGTTATCTGTAAGCTCCTACCCCCAATAAATACCCTTTATAAAAACCAACCAATTTCTGGTATTTTACATCAGCACCCTTTTGGCTGACTAATGCAATTACTGTCTTTATTTTGCTTACCGTATGCTTGTCTTGTTGCCTGTACTGTCTTTGTAAATTTATGTCCAGGGCAGTGCCTCTCTTCATACCTCTCCCAGCTGTCCTAAGCATAGCCACCACCATGGGAAAACTAGGGTTGGCAGTTTATACCAAGTCCAGATTGTCTACCACAATCTCTCCCTAGAGTTAAGTGACAGCATAAAAGAACTAAAAAAAAAAAAAAAAGTATGCTGTTTCCCATCAACTTTGGGACAATGAAGCCTCTGAAGGCACCTGGCATTTCTCACTCTTGTGGTCCAGTATGTCATGGCTAGCCCCTTTTTGGGCCTGCTTACCACCATCTTTATCCTTTTAGTAAAACCATGTATCTTAAATTCTGACTAAGTTTATTTCTTCCTGAATCAATGCCTTATCAGTCATGCAGGGATTTTATCCAGCTCCACCCATGGTGCTAGACTTGTCTTTCCTCAGCTGCCATAGAGTAGCAAGAAGGTTTTACACCTTGTCAGGTAGGCCTACTCCCCCCTAATTAACAGGAAGTAGTTACAGAAGAATGACCATCATCCTTCAGCATCCCCTTAAGAATAAGGGTGTGAACCCTCTGAGAGGGGAGTCGAGGCAGGCTAGTTTAGGAAAAGGGAAGATGAGTCTAAAACCTGGCAGAAGAACATGGTCACAAAACTCGTGGCCATGGAACCCTGCCCTGAAACCGCCCAAGGGAAAGACCGCTACCAAGGAGCCTGCCAGAAGGACCCCACGAGAACCCCATTTGGAATGAGATTGGCGTGAGATCTTGACTGAGGTCAATGGTAAGCCCTGGATACCCTCAAGTGGCCTCAACATTGGGTCCCCTGGGCAACTGACAGGAGGAGTAATCAATCAGAGCAGCAGACAGCTGGGGCCCCTCCCCCAAACATTGCAAGGGGAGGGATAATTAAATAGCTTAACAAAGGTAACCCCACAAGCCAAATCTCTCTGCCTGGAGGAGCCAGCACCTACATCTGGGGATGCCTAATCTGTTGTCTCCTATTTCTGTTCTCCCAATTTTGTCAGTAAACTACTGGCCTAACTAAACCGTCATGCTTTTTAGTTCTTTCATGTTACAAAACCAAGAACCTAGAGGAATCCATCATTCCCCGACTTTGCCCGACTTTAGTAAGATGGCTGTGACAGCTCCAGGCATCACATCCTTAATATTACATTTGGAGGTGGAAAAGGGGGCATCTCTTCTACTCTCATGATGTAAACTTTTTGTTGATTTATACTTGTCTCTTTTTAACATGGAGAAAACTTTTCCCAGAAATCTTCCCCCTCCACCTCCAGCCCCAGCCCTAGCAGACTTCCCTTTAGTATCATTGCCTAGAATTGCATCACATGCCTGTGCTCAAGCCGGTATTCCATGAGGGAATGGGCCCACCAGGATTGACTTAGACCAAGCACAGTTTGCTCCCTGGAGTTGGGATAGGAGCCTAGCATCTTGCAAGTACAGGGACAAGTATAGGAGAGTGTTTATTTGAATAAAATTGAGATTCTATTAACAACGAGGAAGAATGAGTATTGACTTTCTGCAGAGATAGCCAGCAGTCTGCCACACCATGTTAAGAAATTTGGACTATATCCTTCTGGGATGGGGAATCACTGAAGAATTTTAAACCAGGAAGTAGCATAATTAAATTTCACTATGATATCAGAATGGAAAGGCACTCAGGCAGGCAATGGGTCTGGAGATAGGGCCACTAGTTAGAAGGCTTCTTCAGAAGACATTGGAAAGGATTTTAGGAACTTGAATTAACACCAATTGAATGAAGGCAGAAAGAAAGTAGAGGGAAGATATTCTAGAATGACTGCTTAGATGACTCACTAGAGTGTTTCATCAAGGTTAGGCCTATGGATAAGCTGAAAATGGCAAAACAATGACTGGTTTTGGACAATGAGTCGAAAGGACTCAAGAGTAGAGAAGTGTGAACTTGGAAGGGAGAGTGAAGACCAACCACATTACCTCTTTTTAGAGGTTTGAGCAGTATGGAGTGTGGAATGAAGAGGACTGATGACCGGAAATGCAGCAATGTGGACAACTGACATCTAATATGGGGCTGATCTGGCATCTTTCTCAGGACTGATTAATTAGGGACATCTTGAGAAAATTGCAAAGGTAATTGTAGACATGCCTTTACAGAGTGTTAAAAATCTGTTTTAGGGAAATGGACTTGGCCCAGTGGATAGGGTGTCCGTCTACCACATGGGAGGTCCACAGTTCAAACCCTGGGACTCCTTGACCCATGTGGAGCTGGCCCATGCGCAGTGCTGATGTGTGCAAGGAGTGCCCTACTACGCACGGGTGTCCCCCGCATAGGGGAGCCCCACACACAAGGAGTGCAGCACCCCATAAGGAGAGCCGCCCAGCGCGAAAGAAAGTGCAGCCTGCCCAAGAATGGCGCCGCACACATGGAGAGCTGACACAGCAAGATGATGCAACAAAAAGAAACACAGATTCCCATGCCGCTGGTGACAGAAGTGGACAAAAACAAGAACACGCAACAAATGGACACACAGAACAGACAATTGGAGTGGGGGGGAAGGGGAGAGAAATAAATAAAATAAATCTTAAAAAAACAACAACTCTGTTTTAAAATATGGGTTTCTAGGGAACAGAGGTGGCTCAAGAGATTAGGCACCTCCCTCCCACATCAGAGGTCCTGGGTTCAGCTCCCAGTGCCTCCTAAAAGGAAAAAAAAAAGGTAAAATATGGGTTTCTAGAATTTGTTTCAACATGTTGAGTTATAGCAAATGAGATAGAGAAATAGTCTCAACTCTTCTTTCTTGCCTTTGCTGACTGGTAATCTCAGAACCCAGCCCTGTGAGGTATTGATCAGATAAGGACTGCAGATATCTATAAAGAACCCTGCTTTGCAAATGCCTGAGGGCATATGGATTTATTGAAGGAAGTATTATCCAAATGGGAACAACATAGAAACATTTATAAAGAAAGTATAGGGAAGTGGATGGGGCTCAACTGATAGAGCTTCTGTCTACCATATAGGAGGTCAGGTGTTCGATACCCAGGGTCTTCTGGCCCATGTGGCGAGTTAGCCCATGTGGAGTGCTGCCGTGCGCAGGGAGTGTCTTCCCGCATAGGGATGCCCCCCCCCCAAGGAATGTCCCCCTGCTCAAGAAGTGCTCCTCGTGCAAGAAGTGCCCCTGCAAAAGGAGTGCAGCCCACCTAGGAGTGGTGCTACCCACATGGAGAGCTGATGCAGCAAGATGACACAGCAACAACAAAAAAGATACACAGAGAAGAGACAATATGAGACCCAGGGAACTAGGGAGCTGTGGTGGAGCAAGAGAATGATTACCTGTCTCCCACTCCGGAAGGTCCCAGGATGGGTTCCCAGAGCTGCCTAATGAGAATACAGACACAAAAGAACACACAACAAATGGACACAGAGAGCAGACAACAGAGGGGGACGGGAGGGGGGAGAAATGAGAAAAAATTTAAAAAAATAGTATAAAGGGAAGGTGTTGGGATTATGTTTTTTGTTTCATAATAGCAGTTATGATATGAATTAGAGAATGTTTCAATGTATCTTCAGAGTTGTAAATTAAGATAATTCCTAAACCATATGAATTAATAATTGTTTAAAACTTAGATAGGAATTCTACTTCCACACAAAAATATCCATTTAGTAGAACGCTAGTTTGAAATATGCATTGGTTAGACTTAGAACTGCACAGCTGGAAGGCAACTTGGGAAACTTAGAAGAATATTTATTCCAAAATATTTGTTGAGTTCTTTCCACATCTACCTTGTTCCAGGCACTAGCATAATAAAACTGGGCTCTGGAATAATAAAAATACCTTACTTCTGTACAATTTTGAGATGAATCTGAGCTTTATGCAACTATTCTACTCAAATGGTTTTGGGGTCCCAGATAAAATATAACACTTGAAGCAGAGGGAACAAGAGAAGTTAGGAAGTCTGACCAGGTTTGGAGGGTAATGGAATGGGGGAAAAAAGTCAGGAGACTGAATATACAAATGGGCAGTGGTCAGACCATGTGTGACAATAGGGGTTAAACCACCACTTCTGCAGCAACCAGTCCAGAATCATCAGGACAAGGTCAGTGACTGTCAGCTTCCCTATTTTTTTATCCCCACTTCCAACTTGGGACCAACCAGGCAAAAACAAATATGCTCCACAAACTGATCACATAAGATGCTCTGCTTCCAGTTATTAATAGTTTGCCTCCAGTTTTTCCAAACCATCAACCTCCAATCAGAACACTCATGACACTGTCCCTCTCCCCCATTAAATGTTCCCATACCCCTGACCCCTTTTGAGTCTCTTGCCATATTCAAGTCAGGGTGGCCAACTCCCTTCCTAAATGAATGTATGAATAAATATCCTCTGTTTATTTCCACAGTCATGCATTCATTTATTAATCATACATAAATTGAGTTTTATGAGCCAGGCAGTGTCTAGCACTGGTAATATGTGGAAGCAGATAGTCTCTGCCCTCAAGGAGTTCTGTCTAGTGGGGCAGACAGACTAAAACATGATATAACTCAGTATGGTATGAAACATTAGACATATATAAAGGGGAGGTGTAGGGCCAGTAAGGCTTTTAGGGGAAGGTGACCCTTGAGCCAGAGTGGTAAGGGATGAGTAGGAGCTGGCCAAGAGAAGAGGTGGGGAGGGGGTGGGTGGGAAAGGTATTCAAGGCAGTGGGGGTTGAATGAGCAAACACTATGCAGCCAAAAATCCCAGGGGATAGGGAGGGGCAAAAGAAGTGGCAGGGTCCAGTCCTGGGTGGTTGCGGATATGCCACATTTGAAAGAGCTTCGGCTCTTTCCTGTTCAAGGAGCTCCCTCCCAGAAATGAGAGAAATGCCTGGTGTAAGCAAGGAAGAATAAAAACATTAAGGAAACATGACCTGGGAAGCGGATTTGGCTCAACTGATAGAGTGTCCGCCTACCACATAGGAGGTCCAGGGTTCAAACCTAGGGTCTCCTGACCCATGTGGTGGGCTGGCCCACGCACAGTGCTGATGCACACAAGGAGTGCTCTGCCACGCAGGGGTGTCCCCTGCGTAGAGAAGCCCCATGCGCAAGGAGTGCGCCCTGCAAGGAGAGCCACCCTGCATGAAAAAAGCACAGCCTTCTCAGAAATGGCACCACACACACAGAGAGCTGACGCGACAAAAAGAGACACAGATTCCCAGTGCCGCTGACAAGAATGCAAGATGACACAGAAGAACACACAGAGAATGGACAGAGAGCAGACAATGTGAATGAGAGGGAGAAGGAGCGAGAAATAAATAAAAATAAATCTTAAAAAAAACAACATGACCTTCATATGCATTACTACGAGAGGGCAGAGCACAGCAGCTCATTCAGTGATCGTTGAACGGGTGGATATAAGCACCTTGGTGCACACGTCATTGCCCCTAAGTTAGTTTTTTTCTCATAGGACAAGACCATTAACGTGGCCCAAGCCATTAGTCTGGGAGGCGATAGGGAGGGTTTGAGGAGGAGGAAGCGCCATTCTGGCGCGGAGGACCGCTGGGCACAAAGCCTCCTATAGGTCGCGGGCAAGGGATGCACTTCTGTCGCTAACACTTCGAGACCCACTCACTGAAGAGCTGCTCTGCCTTGGAGGCCAAGGAGAAAGTAATCAGTAGAGAATTCACGCCTCGGAGAGGGAAAGAAGGGCACCCGCTCGCCGCTAGACACCCTCACCTGGGCGCCCACGGCGGCCCCTCCAGGCGGAGTCACAGCATGAAGCTCTCCCGGATTGGACGCGGCTCGAAATCCCGGGGCGGGCTCTAGAGGCCGAGAGCTCTTGGGGATTGGCTACCCTGGAGGACAGACTGGAGGCCGACGGAGCTAGTTCGCCACAGCTTGGGCTGGGTGGAGGGCGGGCCCTTCTTCGAGGGTTTCTTGTCAGTCATTGGCTCCCTGCCGTTTCCTTGGGGACGTGGCGCCGCCACTGGCTGGGCCCTCCTTCCGGCCGGGCGAGAGGCCGTAGAGAGCAGCTTCTGGACTGAAGAGAGTCGAGCTGGAGAGCGGGCGGGCCGCTCGGTTCTGTGAGTGTGAACAGGAGCGGGAAGGCTCTAGGGTCGGGAGCCGCGCGGAAAGGGGAAGCAGGGAGCCCATCCCCGCCACCTGGGAACGGCGGACTTCCTGGAGGACAGAGCTCATCCACGAGGACGCCCCGCTCCCAGGAAGCTGGGGTAGGTTCCGCTGAGCCCGAGCCGGGGAGGGAAGTGGGAGCTGTGGCCTCCTCGTGAAGGTCTGGTCTCGTGGGCACTGCTGGAGGTAAGACTGAAACCAAACCAACTCTTCTCCAGGCTTCAGACTTAGGAGATGCGTGGGACAAGGAGGCCCCTGTCTCAGAGCAAAAGGAAAATGAGGTGACAAGCGTTGAGACCACTGAAGGGAACCCATGGCTAGGTAAGTCTGCACCCTTTCTCCCCGGCTGCGGCCTCAGGGATGGCAGATAGTTGGGGGACCCTGGGAGACTGTTACAAGTGAAACTTGCTCTAAGGCTGCACCTGGACTTTGCATCCTGGTCAGATGGCTGCCAAGACCATCAAAGGTGTATTCTTTTGAAGGCAGAGAGAATTATTTCCAGCTCCTAACCCCGGGGTGGTGGTGTGAGCCTGCGCCATCAGTTTTAAGAAGTGCTAGGTTGTACAATTCTTTCGAATTCCCATTTGAATGAGGCTAGATGCTTCTTGAGGAAATTAAACAAGGAAAATTTTTGCAATTAACTTTGAAAGCAGTCACACTGAGGTCCTTTTGAATCAATACGGAGATTGGACTTCACAGTTGGGTATACTTAATATATTGTAATACTTTGAAGCTTTTAGAAAGACTAATGTGCATCTGCATTTCCCTATACTGGACAACTGTCAAATAAGATTAAGTGGGGTTGGGGGCGAGGTGGGGGAAGAAAAACGATGTGGAACAGTCCGTATAGTATACCACCATTTGTGTAAAACCAAAGGAATGGAGGCACACGCACATACACACAAATATAGATATATTTTCATATATACTAGATATATATAATTATGCTTGTGTGAACACAAGAAAATCCCTGGAAAAATATGTAGAAACTGGGTAACAAATGGTTGCTTCTGAAAGGGATATGATTAGGTCAAGGCAGAAGATTCACTTTTCACTGTATATCCTTTTGAAAAGTTTATTTATTTTTTTATCATGTGCATATATTACTTATTTTAAAAATCAGCTGAATACATTTTCCTACTGTCCAGATTCTTGATAGCATTCTTGGTGGGAATGCAGCAGTTTCTCTGATTCTCAAATGTTATGAGGTTACCAAGGAGTCTGATGATTTTTTCCTTAATAAGAGATGAATTCATTGAATTGCACCCAAAAGTGAAGACTGCAAAAGAAGAAGTTAAGGCTTTTCTGATTTATATTGTAGAAGCACTATGGGCCACATTGCTCCTTTTCTAAAATTCAAGACTACAAGAACATTTAAACTTGTGATGGCATGAAGTTTTACTTTATTAAAAAGGGCTTTTCTCCAATTTAAGGACCATATTTTTGCTCTCAAGTTTAGAGACTTTTCAGACTAACTAATGTTTGTCTCATTTCAGGATTAGTTTCTCCTACTTCGGCCCAGCCTCCTGGTACTTCACTGTGCCCACAGTGAGCCCATTTTCGCGTCAGCGGCTGGCATTCCTGGGACTCTTCTTCATTTCCTGTCTCTTTTTATTTATGTTAATTGTGGACTTTCGACATTGGGGTGCTTCATTACCACGTGATAGGCAATATGAAAGGTGAGTCAGCTTTAGTTCACTCTGATCAGCTTTGGCCTAAAGTCAATAAATATTTTGATAAGCTGTTTAATCCATTACTACCTTTGGGAGATTATGCACTTTTATCAGTAACATTGCACACTACTTATTACATAAAGAAGAACTTTTTTTTTTCTACCTGGTTGAGTCATCATCTTTTTTTTTTTTTTAGACTTATTTATTTATTTATTTCTCTCCCTTCCCCCCCCACCCCGGTTGTCTGTTCTCTGTGTCTATTTGCTGCGTCTTCTTTCTCTGCTTCTGTTGTTGTCAACGGCACAGGAATCTGTGTTTCTTTTTGCTGTGTCATCTTGTTGTGTCATTTCTCCGTGTGGGCGGCGCCATTTTTAGGCAGGCTGAACTTTCTTTCCCGCTGGGCGGCTCTCCTTACGGGGCACGCTGGTTGCGCTTGGGGCACCCCTGCGTGGCAGGGCACTCCTTGCGCGCATCAGCACTGCGCATGGGCCAGCTCCACACGCATCAAGGAGGCCCGGGGTTTGAACCACGGACCTCTCATGTGGTAGACGGATGCCCTAACCGCTGGGCCAAGTCCGCTTCCCAAGTCATAGTCTTTTTGGTGTGTCGCTTTGCCATGCGGGGGCCTGTGCCTCTCTGCGCTGCACAGGTCTGGGACGCCTTTTTTTTTTTTTTTAACCAGGAGGTCCAACCGGGTCCTCTGTATGGTATACAGGAGCTCAGTTGCTTGAGTTACAGCTGCTTCCCATAAAGAAGATCTTAAGCCTCGTTTGCCAATATTCAGTTTTGGTTCAAGAATGCTGATACTGCATTTTAACAATGAAAGGCATTTTTCTGGTTTCTTAGTTTGGTGGACTGAGACTTACTTGGTGCTTAAATGTTTAGGATTGTTATGTATACTTGATGAATTGACTCTTTGTCACTATAAAATGATCCTCTTTATGTCTGCTAATAATATTTGCTCAGAAATCTGCTTTGTCTATAACTACAGCAGCTTTCTTTTGATTAGTGTTAGTATGAATATCTTTTTTCTTTTCTCTTTTCATTAAAAAAATAAGAGCTGTTGTAGGTTTCTAGAAACATCATGCAGAGAGTACAGAGTTCCTATATAAACCCTGTCTCATACAGTTTTCCTTTTCATTAACATTTTGTGTTAGAGCGGTACTTTGTTACAATTCATGAAACAATCTTATTAGAATTATGCCATTAACTTTAGAACACTATTTTCATTAAGCTTCACTCATTGTGTTGTCCAGTTCTATGGGTTTTAATTTTTTTTTTGTGGTAACATATACAACCTAAAATTTCCCTTTTGTTCTCTTTTCTAATGTACAATTTGGTGATTTAATTACATACACAAAGTTTTACCTCCATCTGCATCCTCCGTTGCCAAAACTGTCCTCACCCCAAACAGAAAGTCCGTACCAGATAAACATTAACTCCCTATTCCCCTCCCCCTCCTGATCCCTGACTATGAATATGCATATTCTACTTATTTCATATAAGTGAAGATCATATAGTCTTTGTCCTTTTATGTCTGGCTTATTTCATTCAACATGATGTCTTCGTGGGTTCATCCATGTTGTAGCATGCATCAGAACTTCATTCCTTTTTATGGCTGAGTAATATTCCATTGTATGTGTATGCCATATTTTGTTTATACATTCATCTCTTGATCAACCTTGGGTTGCTACTACCTTTTGGCAATTGTGAATAATCCTGCTATGAAGAGTGGTGTGCATATGTTTGTTTGAGTGTCTGCTTTTGGCTCTTTGGGGAATATCTAGAAGTAGAACTGCTTGGTCATAAGGTAGTTCTACACTTTACTTTCTGCTTTACTGTTTTCTACAGTGGCTCCATCATTTTACCACCACAATGTATGAATATTCCTATTTTTCCACATCTTCTCCAATGTTTATTATTTTCCATTTTCTTAAATAGTAGCCATTCTAGTGGATGTGAGATGGTATCTCATTGTGGTTGCATTTCCCTGATGGCTAAATGACTTTGGGCATCTTTTTTGGGCTAATTGTCCATTTGTATATTGTTTTGGAGTAATGTCTATTCATGTTTTTTCCCATTTTTAATTGGGTTGTGTCTTTTTGCTGTTCAATTATAGAAGTTGTGTTTGTATTCTGGATATTAAACCCTTATCAAATATATGGTTAGTATGATATATCTTCTTCCATACTTTTACTTTTAACTTATTTGTGTCTTTACATTGAGAGGAGGTTCTTATAGACATCATGTGGTTGGGTCTTGCTTTTTATACAGTCTGACAATCTCTGCCTTTCAAATGGTTGTTTGGACCCTTTACATTTAATGTGATTATTGATTGTTTAGGTTTAAATCTGTTGTCTTGCTATTTGCTTTCTATTTGTCCCATTTGTTCTTTGTTCAAGTACCCTCTTTTTCTCCCTTCTTTTGGATTGAGTATTTTTTTATGATTCCATTTTATCTCCTTTGTTGGCTTATTAGCTATCTCTAAAAAAATTTTTTTCAGTGGTTGCTTTAGAGTTTATAGGATACATCTTTAACTTATCATAGTCTACCTTTAAGTAATATTTCACTTCACATATAGTATAAAATTACCTTATAAAAGAATACTTTCATTTCACTCTACCCACCTTTGTGCTATTATTGTTATACATTTTACTTCTACATATGTTATAAGCTCCACAATATATTGTTGTTATTTTTTGCTTTAAAGGGATGTGTTTTGCATGTTAAAAATATATAAAAAAATAAGAAAAATGACTTTTATTTACTCATATAATTATTGTTTCTGGGGCTTTTCATTCCTTTGTATAGATCCGTATTTCCATATGATATAATTTTCCTATTTTAAAGTGTTTTTAAAGTCTTTGTCTGGCATGTTCAAGGTCTAGTTTTTCTTGTTGATAATTTCTAATGCTTTATTCTGCTTCTTTGCATGGACCTTCATTTTATGTTTCTTTGTATGTTTTATAATCTTGTGTTGCAACCTGAACATTTTGATATTTTAAGGTGTTATCTTTGGAATTTAGACTCTGAGGCATCTGTTCTTTAAGCTTGTACCCAGCTGGTATTGTGACAGAAATTTCCTTAAATACCAGTAGCTAACAAAGAAAGAAAGAGGGTGGTGGACTTGGCCCAGTGGTTAGGGCATCCGTCTACCACATGGGAGGTCCGCGGTTCAAACCCCGGGCCTCCTTGACCAGTGTGGAGCTGGCCCATGCGCAGTGCTGATGCGCGCAAGGAGTGCCATGCCACGAAGGGGTGTCCCCCTCGTAGGGGAGCCCCACGCGCAAGGAGTGCGCCCTGTAAGGCAAAAGAAAGTGCAGCCTGCCCAGGAATGGCACCGCCCACACAGAGAACTAACACCACAAGATGACTCAATGAAAAGAAACACAGATTCCCATGCCCCTGGTGGCAACAGAAGCGGACAAAGAAGACGCAGCAAATAGACACAGAGAACAGACAACCGGGATCGGAGAGGGGAAGGGGAGAGAAATAAGTAAATAAATCTTTAAAAAAGAAAGAAGAGTTGGGGGGAGGGATAAGGGAGGAAGAAAGAAAAAAAGGAAAAAGGGAACGAAAGGAAGAAAAACTCCTTTCCTAGTCTTTGTGAGTGCTCTCCTTCAGACTTCAGAGCTTTGCCTTCCTCACAGTAAATTTAGAAAACAGCCTAAGGCAAAAACATAGGGTCTTTTCTGTACACGTGTACATGGCCTTAGCAATTCCCTTATTTACATGTATCCAAATGTCCACCTTTCCCTAGGACACAGTGTTTCCTCATAATCTCGGGTACCACACTATGTGTCCCACAGCCTGTAGTCCTTTTGTCCCCAGGTTGCTGCTATTTGTGTTTGTGGGAGAGCTCTGTGAGCCATCCTCTATGCTCAGGGCAAGTTTTGGAATGGCAAGTCTGTGACGTGTGGCCTGGTTCAGTCTCTCAGGCTGCTACCAGACAGATCGGTACAGACTTACATGCACCTAGTACGTGCATGAACTTTTCTCTGCTCCCGACGGGACTGGCACCAGGGACCTGCACTGGGAACGTGGGCTGGCTCTCTCTCTAGCTGGTAAAGGGATGAGGGAGGGGCCAGCAAGAGCACTGCAGTTCCTATTGTTTTTAAGTTGCCTTTTTCTTGATTTCCTGCCCACACCTTATTGCACCCCTTTAACTGGTTCCTGGAGCTTTGAGAAAGATGGTTCTGCCAGTCCATGTTTGTTGTGTAAAAGCTTTTCTTGGGGGATGGAGCTCTGGAATGTCTTACTCTGCCGTCTTGATCCCATGTGACTCCTGAAGAAGTTCTAAACCCTTTCCCTTGGCCTGAAAATCCTGCCTTGATTTGGCATCTCTCCACTTCAAAATTTGTTACTTACTCCCTTACCCTCTATGTTCCAGCCATGCTGATATTCCTTCAGCTCCTGAAGCCAAGTCCTTTTTCACCTCAAGGACTTGCATATTCTGTACCCTTTGTCTGGAAAGCTTTTCTCTCCATTTTCTCAGGGCTGCCTCTTTATTTTATTATAGTTTTCATCTTAAATGTTACTTCCTCAGAGAAGCCTTTCCTGACCCTTCTTTTAAATGTAGATAGGTATTCTCTGCCTCAGCACATACTGGTTTACTTCATAGCACTTGTTTTTGTTTTTTTTAAAAAAAGATTTATTTATTTATTTAATCCCCCCCCCCCGCCCCGCCCGGTTGTCTGTTCTCTGTGTCTTATTTGCTGCGTCTTGTTTCTTTGTCCGCTTCTGTTGTCGTCAGCGGCACGGGAAGTGTGGGTGACACCATTCCTGGGCAGGCTGCACTTTCTTTCGCGCTGGGCGGCTCTCCTTATGGGGCGCACTCCTTGCGCTTGGGGTGTCCCCGGACACCCCTGCGTGGCAGGGCACTCCTTGCGCGCATCAGCACTGCGCATGGGCCAGCTCCACACGGGTCAAGGAGGCCCGGGGTTTGAACCGCGGACCTCCCATGTGGTAGATGGACGCCCTAACCACTAGGCCAAGTCCGTTTCCCTCATAGCACTTGTTGAATTCTAAATTATCATTCAAATTTTCTTTGGTCCACTTTCACTGGTAGAATATAAGCTCTTTGGGGGTCATGACCAGATACTGCTTGTCTACCACTATATCCCTAAGCAACCAATTCCAATAAATACTTGTTATACTGAACTAATTGAAATGACTGAGCTGCAGATTTTGCTGTTGTGGGGCCCTTACCAAGTCCTAACACTCTGTAATGCTCTGGTTGAGCAGCCAGCAGCCTTGGAGCCTAGGGCTCATTGTTACTCAATGAAAGGCTCTGTACATATTGCTATGAATAACCATATATTATTAAACTTCCCTCATGGCAGCCTCCATGAATCATTTAGGAAGCAAACATTTGTTGGGAGCTTGCTGTATGTCTGACACTATGCTTGCCACTAGGGTACACAGTGCAAACGTGGCCCCTGACTCATGGAGTTTATAATATAGTTAGAGGGTCAGGCATGAATGAATAATTACTTGTCAATGAGATAATAGTTTATGTGCAGCTGTGTAAAATAGGGAACAAAGAACAGGGAACTGTACATATACAGTTAAGAATCAGGAACAAAGTTAAGAATCAGAAACTAATCAGAAGAGGCCCATGAGTAACCAAACCTGATGTCACTAAGTTCATATACTTTCTGATAAGATAGGTGCTCACATTGAACCTGTTTTCTTTTGTTTACACCCTAGTCTAACTGACTTGGTTCTCTCTTGTCTCAAAACAAAGCAGAAAACAGCAAATTAGAATGGTGGCGATAGGATAGGTGGGTCATTAGATGTGGTCATGATGACAATGTCAGTAATACCTGACATTTTGACAGTGAGGGAGGAGAAAGGAAATCCATTGAAAATAGACTTAGTAATTCAAAAAGCATGTCCCCAGGGACAATTTTTATAGTGGTAAACAGTCTTAATTTGTTAAATCTGTATTATTACACAGTCTAACAGATTATGTTAATAATGATCAGTTGTTTTCAGCCTTTGTGTAGCTGAATCATTTAGAGACCTTTAAAAATACGAACGATTGGGATTTCTTTTCCAGGGGATGCTAAGGTGCAGCCTGGGTTGAAAACCATTGCTCTAAGTTTCAATTCTTGCAGAGTGGGTGTAGCTCAGTGTTCGAGTGCCTGCCTCTCATGTACAAGGTTCTGGGTTCAATCCCTAGTACCTCAAAAAAAAAAAAAAATTAATTGTGTTTATTTGGGGAGATATTTTGATGTAGGGGAAAGAGTATGGATTTTAGAGCTAATTACCCTTCATTTGCTAGTTGGATAATCTTGAGGAGTCTTCTTAATTTCCCGGAATCTCATTTCTTTATCTATAAAGTGGGTAAAATTACTTGCCTCAGAGTCTTGTCATTAACACGAAAAGAGTAAAGCATCTAGGACTGCCTGGTACAGGTGGATATTAATGAAATGTTAGTCTCTTTTCTTTTTATGTAAGAGTTTGGGCAGTACGGAGGACATTTAAGAATTCCACAAGTAAGAAATGGTTCAATAGATAACTATTTCAGACACTTGTTGAAATTTTAAAAGATCCCATGCCATAAGGAGTTGTCACATTCATGTCATTAGAAAAGTGGTTCTCAAATTGTACACTCAGAATTTAATCTACAATTTTATATACAGGCTAGGCTAAGATGTTTTGTTCTAGAATGAAATAATTAGAATATTTCTGTTCTCAATTTTTTTCTCTGTCCTGCAAATATACACTGAAGACTGAAGACTGAAGATAATAGGTAGCTTTAACTACATTTAAAATTTTCCTTCCATAATTTTTTTTTTTTTGCATGTGGCAGTTGCTATTGCTTTGGCATCATAAGCAAATAATTAGGAGTTGTTTGGAATACCTAACACATTAGTTCAACAGGACATATTTTTAGAAGATAAATGCTTGCGGTTGTGATTTTTATACTATATACATATTATATGGTTGTATCTTTTTCTACTGTTTATAAGCAGGTTGTAAATTATCAACATTCTGACTGTTCCAATTAATCTTGTTAGGAGGTAAGCAGTAACTTTACAAAATGCTTTTCTGGGCATATATTACTCTCATCAATCAAGCACTGCTACTTTGGCTATACTGACATGTTTGGTTCTGAGCCTTTTATAGAGTTGAAGAATATGAGAACATTGGGCAAAGAGCTGGTAGCCCCATGCTCATGGGGGCCACTCTAATTGAGGTTTGATGCCTTGCTGAGTTCTGTTTGAACTCTAGAAGTGATATAATTAGTGTCGATTTTGTAAGCTAGCTAATGACTTCATCAGTTATAGCTGTAATGCTGTTAATGTTTTTAGGATAATGGCGGTGAAAAGCCATTGTCTTCCAACTCTACCTACGTGATGTACACATAGGTAACATACCTGTCATTGACAGCAGAGACTAGAGAGAAATCATATTTCTCAAATAGAGAGAGGGTGTTTGTGTGTAGAAGGGTGTGTTTGTGTGTGATGGAGAATCAGACCTCTCCTGGGAAGGTGGCTATGAGGGATTCCAAACCTTTTCCGACCTTTTCTCTTGAGCTTTAGATTCCTCTAGGGGTTGGCTTAATGCAACATCAGCAAAGCAGGAGGACTCATTAATGTGATTAATTAACCATGATGGCAAAGATCGGCACTGCAAACCATAAATGAAAACATCCATGGAAAAACTGATGATCCATCCATGTCAGGAACCTAAAGAACCTAAAGCCTACCCTTTAGGTGGTTGAAAAGTGTGGGAAACCTAATTAGGTCATAGGAGACCCAGAAAGAAATATTACTAATTCCCAGAGAGGGAAACTCTTCTTGTTACTCACATTATGCAAGATGAGAAAAATTGAGACTTTCTGCTGCTTGCAGCAATTCATCCCAGACTCAATTGGAAAGTGTAACATAAATGCCATCTGGTCCTATCTTCTTCCCTGGTATTCTAATGTGAATTGACATTTTTTTGTCAATGCACATTGAGGCTTTTGGGAAGAGAACCCAAAATTGACTTGTACCCAAATGAAGGCTATAAAGTTGCTTATCTTAGGCTGAACCACAGGGAATGACAGGATACTTTTGGAAGGTCCTTGAATCTTTCTAAGGAGAGTAATTGATTTTGAGTATAGCTATACAAAGATAAAAGATATGGAGGAATTATTAACAAACCAATAGCTCCAAACCAGTTGACCAAATCAACCAGGATTGATCAATAGATGACTTGGACAAAGAAATATGAGAAACGTTGTGACAATATTGAGGCAAGACAGATAAGGTCTGTACTGCTCTTGAGAAATGTATAGTTTAAATGAAGAGGTAGAGCAAACAAATATGAAAGAAGTCTTAGAGGCTTATAAGCAAACTACTTAAAGGGAATAATGGCATTCCATATTTCAGAACAGAAAGAAAAGAGCCAATGTTGCTGGTTAGAGGCTTCTTAAGAACCATGTGTTTTAATCTGCTAGGCTGCCGAAATACAGTATTCCAGATATGGGTTGGCTTTTACAAAAGGGATTTATTTGCTTACAAGCTTAAAGTTCTGAGGTTGTGAAAATGTTCACATCAAGTCATGATCAGGTGATGCTTTCCTCCGGTGATCCTGGACTCCTCTGTCACATGGCAAGACACATGATGGCATTTGCTGGTCTTTCCCTTCTCTTCTGGGTTTCATTGCTTTCAGCTTTTGGTGTCCATGGCTTTTTCTCTGCTTCTGTGGTGCTTTCTCCCTCTTTGTCTGAATTCCATTCTCTTATAAAGGACTTTGTTAAGAGGATTAAGTAAGACCCACCCTTGGCCATGCCCTAACTGGAGTGACCTAATCAAAAGTCCCACTTACAATAGTTTTACACCAACACGAATGGATTAGCTTTTTAAAAATTTTTTATTTATTTCTCTCCCCTCCCCCCCACCCCAGTTGTCTGTTCTCTGTGTCTATTTGCTGCATCTTGTTTCTTTGTCGGCTTCTGTTGTCAGCGGCACAGGAATCTGTGTCTCTTTTTGTTGCATCATCTTGTTGTGTCAGCTCTCCTTGTGGGTGGCACCATTCTTAGGCAGGCTGCACTTTCTTTCGTGCTGGGCGGCTCTCCTTATGGGGTGCACTCCTTGCACGTGGGGCTCCCTTACGCGGGGGACACACCTGTGTGGCAGGGCACTCATTGCGCGCATCAGCACTGCGCATGGGCCAGCTCCACACAGGTCAAGGAGGCCCAGGGTTTGAACCGTGGACCTCCCATGTGGTAGACGGATGCCCTAACCACTGGGCCAAGTCCGTTTCCCTGGATTAGTTTTAAGAACATGATTTTTCTGATGTCTATACATCTTCAAACTGTCACATCATGTTAAAGGAGAAGGGGAAGGAATAGGTAGAAAAGCAGATAGATGTTAGAGAGAAAAAGAAGTTTCCATTAGAGCAGTGGTTCTCAAAGTGTCTGCTAACCCTTGGCAGTCCCTGAGATCCTTTCAAGAGGTCTGTGGGGCCAAAACTATTTTCATAATACTGAGATTCTATTTGCCTTTTTCACTGGGTTGATATTTGCAGTGATGGTGGACAAGCAGTAGTAGGTGTAATTGCTGGTGCCTTAGCACGAATTGAGTTAGAGTTACCAAACTGAACTAGTAGTCATTGTATTCTTCATTGTCACACATGAACTGAATAATTTTAAAAATGTGTTTTCTTTTATAGTAAATATAAATGGATGTAACTTATGTAAGCAAAACCTCTATGGGGGTTCAATAATTTTTAAGACTATAAAGGGGTCCTGAGAATCAGTGCACTAGAGAAAAGTTATTCATTAAGCAAGGAGGGTTGGGATCCAGAATCTTATCTTCCAAGAAGGAAAGAAGAGAAAGATCTGTGAAGTATATGAACTAGAAGGATTGCTGTGATAGGAAATGAAAATCACTTTGCACTGGGTTGGATTATCTTGCCTGTTTCTTTTTAATCTGTGGCCTCTTGTGAGATCAGCATTTGCAGGAGTTCTGTAATGTGAACCCAGACTTCTGCCCTGCTTTCATGTGATAGAAGTGAGCTGTTAGACATTGATTGGTGCATTCTGAGCCCAGTTCAGCCCAGTAATTTATTAGAATGGGAAAGCATGTGGGAGAAATGGAAATTTTAGGTCTGTAAACTTTCTGGTGTTTACAGATTTTTACCATCTGCCTTATTTCCCACAACTCACTCCCATTTCAGATCTAGAAAAATGTTCTTCCAAATCCTACCCTGTGCAGTAGTAGTTTATAGCATCTTGTTGAAGTTCAAATTTGTCTCTTTTTAAAAAATGCCTTTTGCACTAAAGGAAAGGTCTGTTTACTTAGCTCTACTTTTTTAAATTTCAGAACTGTTTTTACATGCTGTTCTTTTCCATACCTAGTTATCAAGTTTGCTTCTTTGCTGTCCAAAGTAAGGAACTCTGTGGTCTATGTAGCAATGTGAAACCACCAATAAAGAAGCTAGATTGTTCTGAGGGATGCGGCTTGTGGTTTATTGTTCTGATCGGGGGTGGATTTACTGTGACGCTAATGACACTTATACCTCAGGGCCTCTCACTTGCATGGGCCCCTTTTTTATTTGTAATTTTAATTCTTCTTGAAAGAAGACCCCCCCCAAATTATATAAGCCTCAGGCTTCACAAAACTGTGGTTCTGAAGGTGCTGTGTAAGGGTCTTGGGGATCTAGAATTATGGTTTTTTTTTTTACCTTATTTTTGTTATTTTGATTTATTTTCTTTTAGTTCTTGGAATTATGCTTTAAAGACTGTTAGATTGAGTAGGGCAGACATGAAGGCAGTGTAGCCATAATACTTGAAAAAGTTGACAGCTTTGCTTTTGGGGCAATTTTTTCAGATAATTATTAGTTCAACATATAATAATACTTATTTAAATTTAGAAGAATTTAGAAGATAAAGTTTTATTCTGTCTATCAGCAGTAGGTATTCTTAGCACCAATAAAGACCTTTCCCTTTTTGTATAATCTGAAAAGTCATTTCTCTGAGTTTTGTTGTCTTCTTTAGTTCAAAGAATTTTCAGAACAAGCCATAACCTCCTACATCATCACATTTTCCCAGATACACCTGAATGATTAGGGAAAAAGAAGCTGAATTAATATTAAAGCTCCATCCATCTAAGTCGATCTTAACCAAAGTTAGAATCTCCAACCCACATCTCTGAGTTCCACAGTTTTTTAAAATGACATTTTTAAAGATTTTATATTCCAGAATAGTTTTAGATTTATAGAAAACTGGAAAACTTAGTACAGAGAGTTCCCATGTATGCCACATCTGGTTTTCTTATTATTAACATCTTACATTGCTATGTATGTTTGCTAGAGTTAGTGAAACAATATTGCATCACTGTTAACTGAAGTCCATACTTTATTCAGATTTTCTTGTTTTCTACCTGGTATCCTTTTTCTATTCCAGAATTCCCTCTAGGATATGATAATACCTTTAGTTATATCTCTTTAAGCTCCTCTTGGCTGTGATAGTTTCTCAGACTTTCCTTGTTTTGATGACCTTGACTGTTCTAAGGAGTACTGGTCAGGTATTTTGTAGAAAGCCCTCTATTGGAACTTGCTTGGTGTTTTTCTCCTGATTAGAATAGGGCTATGGGAGTTTAGGAGGAAGACCACAGAGATAAAGTGCATTTTCATTGCATCATTTGAAGAGTATGTACTGTCAACCTGACTTCAAGATGGCCTTGGTCACCATCTGAGGTAGTGTTTGTCAGGTTTCTCCACTATAAAGTTACTCTTGCCCCTCCTTTCCACACTGAACTCTTTGAAAGGTCTCAATGTAAAGGTCTCCACATTTAAAGAGTAAGGAGTTATGTTCTATTATGCCTCCTCGAAGGCAAAATATCTACACAAATTATTTGGAGTTCTTCTTCATGGGAAATTGGTCTCTTCTCCCTCATTTGTTTATTTATTCAGTCACTTATTTATATCAGTATGGAGCCATGGGTATTTATTTTGTACTGTGGGTTATAATCCAATACTACTTTACTGGTCTTGTGCTCAGATCCTTCCAGCTTTGGCCATTGGAGGCTCCGAAAGTTGACTCCTGTATCCCTTTGACGTACTCTATCAATGTGGGTTTTTTGTTCTTTTTGTTTGTTATGAGTGCAGTTCCTTACTTCTGGCACTACTAGATGCTCCAGGCTTATCGTGGGTATTTCTTTCCTAGTCCTAGAATCAGGCATTTTTCCAAGGAACCTTGGAGAATGGTATTAGAAACTAATACTGTGTCTGTCATTAGTTTGAATTTTACTCATTCAAGAGTTTTGCATCCCTTTAATTTATAAATACTTTTGGTGGTGTGTTTGGGCAGCACAAGAGCTATAAGCAGTGTAAGTTTTATATACATGTTTAAGTCAATACTGGATGTTCTTTACGAACATTTTGATTTAAAAGGGTTTCATAAACTAGTTTGAGAAACACTCTTAGAATTTCAAGTTTTAACAGTGAAGTGTTTGAAGAATTGTCAGTGATATTTGTACCTTTCAGATCCTCAGAACCTTTAATATTAACTAAAGCCTCAGCATGCAGAGGCAGTTTACCAACTCTTAGGTTTGCTTTCTTTCTGAAACTCTTAGCCCTCTTCTCAGGCTTCTATTATTTGCTCTTCCAATAAGTATAATGTAGTAGCAGCAGCAGAGATATATTGTCTCTCTGAGGTTGATACTGTTACTATCCTTATTTTACAGATGAGGAAATAGGGGCTGAGAGAGGTTAAGAAACTTGCTGAAATTCACACAGCAAGTAAGTGGTGAAGCTGGGACTCAAACTGCAGTATGTTTGATGCCAGCGCTTTTATTTCTTTCATCTTCCTCCTGTCAGGCCAATATCCCGGAATGAGAATCTTAGAAAATCTCAACACAAAATACTGATGTCTAGGGCCTAGAAGCTCTATAATGCTTAATAGAAGATTTGCCACCCAGCCAGTTTTAGAACTCTCCTCCCCCAAATATGACGGATTCTTTTAGTTATCTAATTTCAGAGGGAAACCAGCTGTTGCTTTATCATACACCAGTAAATTTGGTCAGTATCGTTTTATTCCTTTGTTCGGACTTGTAACCCCATGTGCCTGGCATACTGGACACTTAATAAAGACTCAAGAGCACATGATGTGTAAGGGATGGTGCCTTTTGTAGGTCTAGCTGCTCAACACTGATTTCTCTTTTTGCCTGGCTTAGGTATTTGGCTCGAGTAGGGGAACTGGAAGCTACTGACACTGAAGACCCAAACCTGAATTATGGACTTGTCGTGGACTGTGGCAGCAGTGGCTCTCGGATTTTTGTTTATTTCTGGCCAAGACACAATGGGAACCCCCATGACCTGCTGGATATCAAACAGATGAGAGACCGCAACAGTCAACCAGTGGTTAAAAAAATCAAGCCAGGTACTAATCAGAGTATATTTCCTTCTCGATCCCTTTTATCTGCTACAGGCATGAGAGAGGAGAGATGAGGACAAAAGAAATCCATCCTTTTCTTGATATTCTGGGTAATGGGAATATCTCACTTGTTGCTGCCCTCCCTTTTCTCAGAGAATAACTATTGAGGATCTTAAGCAGAACCTTATAGGGAATGAATCTTCTTAGTCTATGTGATTCTGCTCTTTAAAGAAATTTTGTTTTACTTAAGGAATCTCTGCTATGGCAGACACCCCAGAACATGCCAGCGATTACCTTCGTCCTCTGCTGAGTTTTGCTGCTGCTCATGTGCCTGTGAATAAGCACAAGGAGACTCCCCTTTACATCCTCTGCACAGCAGGCATGAGGCTTCTCCCTGAGAGGTGAGATACAAGGTCTGAGAAACCCAGACAGAAGGTGAATCAAGAGTTGAAAGGCTGATTCTAGGCATTGTCCACTGTGGTTCCTTGGTCTGGAGATAGAATGGGGGTGTACCACACAGAGTTGCCTGGTGGCACCAAAAGACTCCTTGATTAAAAATAAAGCAGAGGGGAGCAGATGTAGCTCAGTGGTTAAGCACCTGCTTCCCACGTATGAGGTCCTGGGTTCAATACCCTATACCTCCTAAAATGAATGAATGAATGAATGAATAAATAGAACAGAGCAGAGCTACTCTTGTAACTCATTATTACACCAAACAGTCATTCCCTCTTTATGGTATTTGGGGTAAATATCTATGTGAGATGGCAATAGCAATTCTTAGTTTTGATTGATGGTGAGGTGTGCTGGTGATGGTGATATATTTGGATCATGAGGCACCTATATGGGGAGCATAACTACAGAAGTGTAGAATGGGGGTCACATAAGGGACGGATATATAGGGGCTAATAGGAGGGCTCTGGTAGCAATGCTGCTTTCTTTTTAACTTTGTCTGGTGATAGTTGGTGAGTCCCTCCCCTCTCTTTAAAAAAAAGTAATTCATTCATTTTTAATGGTGGTAAAATATATGTAACGTAAAAGTCTTTTAAATCATTTTAAGTGGACAATTCTTTGACATTAAGTGCTTTGACAGTACTGTATAACTTTCACCACCTTTTCCAGACTATTTTCATCATCCTGAACCAAAACCCTTACTTATTTAGCAATTACTCCCCATTCCTCCACCTGTGACAAATACTATGCTGCTTTCTTTTTCTATGAATTTGCTTATTCTAGGTATTTCATATACGAGAAATCATAATATTTGTCCTTTTATGTCTGGCTTATTTCATGCAATGTGATGTCTTCAAGTTTCATCCTTGTAGTATGTATCAGCATTTCATTTCTTTTTATGGCTGAATAAAATTCCATTGTATAGATATACTACATTCTGTTTATCCATTCATCTGTTCATGGACACTTGGGTTGCTTCCACCTTTTGGCTATTGTGAATAATGGTGTAATGAACATTGGTAGACAACTGTCTGAGTCCCTACTTTCAATTCTTTTGGGTATATACCTAGGAGTGGAATTGCTGGGTCATATGGTAATTCAATATTTAACTTTCTGAGGTACTGCCAAACTGTTTTCCACAGGGGCTGCACCATTTTACATCCTCACCAACAATGTACAAGGGTTCCTACTTCTCCGCATCCTTGCCAACATTTATTTTCTACTTTTTCAGTAGCTATCCAAGTGGTTGTAAAGTGGTATCTCATAGAAGTTTTGTGTTTCTGTAATGACTAATGATGGTCATCTTTTCATATAATTATTGGCCATTTGAGAATTTTCTTTGGAGTAAAGTCCTTCCCTCTTGCTGTGTTTAGAAGGTTACTGCAAAGCTCAGCTTCCATTGCTTTAGAGTAGTTTTCTCAGTCCCACCCAGTCAAATCTTTTCTATTTGACCTTGGCAGTTCAACCTGGCATCTTGCCATCAAGAAGAGGCTAAACTTAGGTCAGACTCCTCCTTGTTTGTGATTTTTCCCTCTTAAAACCTTCTATACTCGTTTGGGCATGGGATGGAGAGGGGCACCCTTAAGTCTAGAATCTGTCCTCCTGGAATGTTCATAGTCTCTAGAAGTCAATAAGACATCATGGTTTTTTTTTCAGCTTAGATATTTTTCCTTGGCAAATAGCAGTTCTCTTTTCCACAGAGCTTAATTTCGTGTTCTTGGCATTTATTTCCTTAAAAAAACAATAACAACATATGTCAGGCTCCATACTGGTTATGAAAAGCCAAACAATACAACATATGCCAGACCTTAAATGGACTGCTTTTGTCATTTTTAGACACACAATTACTGGTGCATTGTCTGGTTTGCTATTGAGCAGCAGATGATGATTATTTTATATAGCCATATGTCAACATGGGGAGGATGGGGTTCTTGTTTATTTCCCTATACATTTTGGGTTTTTAAAAAATTTAATAATTTTTGCTTATTTTAAAAACCAGACTAAAATATTATAGCAATAGCTTTATATCATTAAAGGAACTCATAAAAATAAAAATAGAGCAAAACAAAAAATTCCTATAGGCCTAGTACCCTTTCAAAACTGTTTTCATTTTGTCACTTCCCTTATCTGTGTTCATCTGTATGTAATTTCTACAAAGTTATAATTGTACTGTACGTATAGTTTAGAAATTTTGCTTTTGATATAGGTAATATTCATACCATTCAAAATTCTGGAAGCCCTGGGAAGAGTAAACCACCCTGGTGGTGCTGTATCAGCAAGTCTGTGAATGATCTGAAGTCTCACAACCAAGGAAGGTGCATAGAAAAAGCTGACTCGGCGGTCAACAAGGCAGAGCATGCCAGCAGGGCAGGGTGAAGGAATCTGATCAATAGTTAGGCCACGTTTTGCATGTCTGGTACAAAGGAGAGGCTTGCCTTATCTCCTGGCTTCTGTGTGTCAAAGAAGTTTCCATCTAAACAAAATCCACTATGTAGCTCCACCCCATTTATCTAGGATGTTCGCTGTCAGGACGCTCTGAATAGACATTTTATTTATTTATTTAAATAAGAACTTTAGAGCAGCTTTAGGTTTACAGAAGTATTTGTTTTATCTAAGACTTTTAAAGGAAATTTACCTTTTCTCTTTCAACTGGTTTTCTGATCACCTCCCTTAGAAATGCATAGGTATGCTTTGGGCTTAGGAAATCATTGCTGTCTCTATGGCCAAGCTAATTGTTGACTTAAGTGTGACTCTTACTGTAAGAACCTGTTTTGTATGATTAATGCTCTTTGCTAATTTATTAGCTTTTGTGAGCGATATTCAACATGGGTTTGAATCCCCTGTACTGTGTTTTTTTTTTTTTAATAGAATTTTTTTTTTTTTAAAGATTTATTTATTTAATTTCCCCCCCTCCCCTGGTTGTCTGTTCTTGGTGTCTATTTGCTGCGTCTTGTTTCTTTGTCCACTTCTGTTGTCGTCAGCGGCACGGGAAGTGTGGGCGGCGCCATTCCTGGGCAGGCTGCTCTTTCTTTTCACGCTGGGCGGCTTTCCTCACGGGCGCACTCCTTGCGCATGGGGCTCCCCCACGCGGGGGACACCCTTGCGTGGCACGGCACTCCTTGCGCGCATCAGCGCTGCGCATGGCCAGCTCCACACGGGTCACGGAGGCCCGGGGTTTGAACCGCGGACCTCCCATATGGTAGACGGACGCCCTAACCACTGGGCCAAAGTCGGTTTCCCTGTACTGTGTTTTGAATTCATTAGTACTAGGTTTTATTTCTTTGCCAAAGTCCTTGACTAACATAATTTTTTTTTTACCTCCCTTTTATTTTGTAATGGAAATACCCTTAAAAATTATGAAGGTAATAAAAGGTGATATTTAAAAAAAAACTTTTATAGGAAATTTCAAATGTATATAAAAGTAGACAGAATGGTGTATTGAATCCTCATTTACCCATCTCCCACTTTCAGTAGTTATTGCCATTTTGCCATTAAAAGCTTTTTTTTGAAATAAAGAAATACTATTGAGTTTTATTAAATGAAACGTCTGTATTTGTGCAGTACATGAAGAGCTTTTTGGTTTTGTTTTCTGACATAAATGAGATCATATTATATGTACTGTTTTGTAACCTGTTAAAACTCAACAAAATGTATAGGACATCTTTCCATGTCAATACATTTATTTAAATTTTTTTTTCTATCTGGTTCCGTCATCATCTTTTTCAGTGAGTAGCTTTGGTATGTGGGGACCCGTTCCTCTCTGCACAGGTCTGGGACACATTTTTTTTCTTTTTTTTTTTTTTACTAGGAGGTCCTGGGAATCAAATCTGGGTCCTCCATATGGTAAACAGGAACTCAGTTGCTTGAGCCACAGCCGCTTCCCGATTTCATTTAATAACACTTGTGTAATATTACACTGTCTGAATGTAAAGTAAATGATTTAACCAAACCCTATTGATATACAGTTAGGCTATTTCCAGTTTTTCATTGTTATAAATAATGCTGCCATATTTTTCCTTTTTTGTATACTGATTTGATAATTTCCTTGGAATAAATTTCTTAAAGCGTAATAGCTGGGTCAAAGGTTAAGCATATATAAATTTTGATACATAATCCCAGATTTCTGGGAAGTGGATGTGGCTCAAGTGATAGAGCTTCTGCCTACCATATGGGAGGACCTGGGTTCGATCCCTGGGGCCTCCTGGTGAAAAAGAAGAGGAGAAAGCATGCCTGCGCAGCAAGCCAGCACCTGCGCAAGTGCACGTATGGTGAGCCAGTGCCCGCACCAAGTCCTGCGTGGTGAGCCAGTGACCCGTGCAAGTGAGTCAACACAGCAAGATGCTCATGCATCAAAAGAGAGACAAGGGTAGAGTCAAGGTGAAGCACAGCAGAAACCAGGAACTGAGGTGGTGCAATTGACAGGGAACCTCTCTCCCTATCAGAGTTCTCCAGGATTGAATCCTGGTGAATCCTAGAGGAGAGAAAATGAGAAAAGAAGATAACATCGACAGCAAAAACAGCAGGGCAGGAGGAGGGAAGGGGGGGGCGGGCAGGGAATAAATAAATCTTTAAAAAGAAAGAAAAATCCCGGATTGCCCTTTAGAAAGGTTGTACCATCGATTTATATTCCAAACAGCAATGAATATTGTTGCTCATTCTTCCACACCATCCCCAAACCAGCAAGCCTTCCTCTTTGGATAGTTTGGAAGCATATCCAATAGGAAGGGAAGAATAACCCTTCTCATTCACCACGTGAAATTCTGTCACAAGAGTTTACTATGTGTAACAATGAACATCTTAGAAGCTATGCTTTGCATATTATATTGGAAGATTATTACTTCCAAAGTAATTCTTCACTTTTTGCTGCTGTTAACAATATTCTTCCCTAAGGCATGCTGACAGCTATCTGAGCCAGTAGAATATTTTTGTAATGAGTAATTTTAAAAATCTAAGATAATTGGTTTTATTTTTAACTGATGTTTTATTTAGAATCGTATTAATATCTCCAGCTTGTTTCTTTGCTTTTTGTCTGATAATCTTGATAGTATACTTAAAACTTTATAGGAAAAGCAACCCTATAGATGCTGAATTTCAGACATTATTCCCAAATGAGAGATGATGTTATACCTCTGGAATTTGATCCTAATCTTTTTTTAAATGATAAGATTTTTTTAATAAACAAACAAAAAAAATTAACCCTTGAAATATGGAAAAGAGTATTTAAAAAGCTAATGTTGGGAAGCAGATGTGGTTCAAGTGGTTGAGCTACCGCCTACCACATGGGAGGTCCCAGGTTTTGTTCCTAATGCCTCCTGGAGAAGATGAGTAAGACAGCGAGCTGACATGACAGGCAGGCACGGTGAGCTGACGCAACAACAGACATGAGGAAAACATAATGAGAGAAACAACAATGCAGGGAGTGGAGGTGGCTTAAGCGATTAGGCACCTCCCTTCCACATTGGAGGTCCTGAGTTCAGTTCCCAGTGCCTTCTAAGAAGATGACCAGCACACAACAAACAGACACGGTAAATGCAAACAGCAAGGGGTGGGGAGAAATAAATAATTAAAATAAATCTTTAAAAAAAAAAGCTAATGTTAGCTTATATAAAGAATTATATAAAAACCTAGGGAACCAACAGAACTTCTTGTGTGGTGATATGAGGCATTGTTTCTGTATTGTACAAGATCTGAGGATGTGATTGTGTTCTTTAACATCTTTCATAGTAGTTGAAATAATGTAATTACAAGTATTTTACAGATTATGAAATTGTGCTGCAATTTCCTGTGGCTTATTCATACTCAGCCTGTGAGAAGCATAGAATAATAGTCTCATCTAACACTATTTGAATTGTAACATATAGAGGAAAGGTATTATCACTATCATATTGCCTTTTGTGTAGGAGGCTATACTTTAGAGGCAGTTTAAACCTTTGAAATCAAAGGAGGTACCAAAAAAATAGGGCTCAATGGTGGCTGAGGCAGGTGAGCAGTGAGATCATAACAAGGCTAAATAGGACAAGTTGAGACTGCTTGTGAGAAGAGAGTTTTGGAAGGGCAGGCTGAGGCTGGTTGTGAGAAGAGAGTTTAACGATTAACTTTCGGATTTTATGTTCTTTCTTGCAGGAAGCAGTTGGCTATCTTGGGTGACCTAGTGAAAGATTTACCGCTGGAGTTTGACTTCCTCTTTTCTCAGTCTCAGGCAGAAGTGATTTCTGGGAAGCAGGAAGGTACTGTGCCTTGAAGGGGTACACTGGTTCACCTCTCAGCTAACCACGGCATAGCCCCTTCAAATACACATAGCCTAAATGGGTGTTTAGGGTTCCTTCATATATCTGACTTTTACTTTTCTGTTACTAATTTTCTTGACTCTGCTAAACAGTTTACTTAGTTATTTGCATATTCTTTATTGATATCTGTTTTGAGTGCTGGTTCTAGAAGTCATACATTCATACCTGTTTTTAAAAATTAATTTATTTGCTCTCTTTTTAACTTAGTGCTAAACACTATATTTATAAGAATGCATTAATGTTTAATAATGACTCCAAATGGATTTATGGTTAGCTAGCTGTACTTTTTTTTTGAGGTACCGGGCCAATTAATGAACCCCAGAGCTCATATGTGGGACGCCGATGCTGGACCACAAAGCCACGTCAGGTCCCCTGAGTTGGTTTTCTCATTTGCTCGTTGTCTGTTTTTAGGAGGCACCTGGGACCAAACCCGGGGCCTCCCATGTGGGAAGCAGACACTCAATGGCTTGAGCCACATCTGCTGCCTTATATCCCAACATTTTGAATATTACATTAGGAGACTCTTGTTTAAATCGTAAGGAGAATGTTGATCTTTGTTTTAGCCAGCAGTTGAGCAGGTTAGGTTCAGACCTCAAATTCCTATCCACCTTCTGTGGGCTGTGATTCTAGTATTAGTTAATTTTCAGGGGCTCAGCAGTGCTGTTTGGATTTGTCTGTGCGTGCCACCCAGTGGTCAGTCTGGGAAGTGGCCTTGCCCATCTGTCATTCTCAAAGCCCTTGGTAGTGCCGTTTAAGGTCAGGTCAGATCACGCATGCAGTTCCTCCACCACTTCATGAGAGAACTCTCTTGAGCTTCCTGCTTGCCACCATTTCCCTGCCTTCCTGGTTCTCTGCGGCTCACTTTTATGGTTCTCTGGTCAGAAAGCTGGAACTTCAGTTTGCCTGCCCTGTTATGCTGCGTCTTTGATTGTGTCTGCATTCAGGGCCAAGTGGTGGGGAGACAGGGAGAAACATAAGCAATAACGATTTGCCCCACACTCTTGGGAATGCAGCTCTTCCGGTCAGAAAGGATTCACGTCCCCCAGAGTTTTAGGAATCGGCTCAGCCTCCTGCCACAGCCTGTCAGTGTGGTGGGAGAGAACAGCAACAAACAACCAAGGGGTCTCTCCATTCTCTGTGACCCTTCTAGGTCCCCTTTTCTACTTGGATCAGAAAGCAAGGACTTGAAGCTTTCTGTCCCCACCAGGTGCACACTTTCTTGTTTCGAGCTACCTTTGGGTTTAAACCAGGCAATATTTGAGGGGAACAAAAAAGAGAAACTTGCTACTGGTTTGACGGTACTTTAAATTCTCATCTCCTTTCTGATATGCCCCACTATCTTTAATTTTCAGTTTTCAGAAATCCATTCTACTCAGCATTTTTATAGACATTCAGCAGAGAGACAGGGTGGAGTATACTTCCTCCATATCGCCTGGAACCAGAATCCCAAGATTCACAGCTTTTAATGTTTGTTTTTCATATTAATTTTATATTTCTTCCTTAGGGGTTTATGCATGGATTGGAATCAACTTTGTTTTGGGAAGATTTGACCATGAGGATGGTGAGTAATATTGTCTTACAACAATTCTTTAAATAAGGGCTGACTATTTTAAGTCATAACCTACCAGTAGCATTTACCTGCTAATTTTGAGTAGTTTACTGTCTTTTATTTCTTTTTAAAACCTAAAATGCTTCATTTTCCTGCCTAATTGCTTTCTTCCTTTTTTCCCCTCCTTTTTAACTTTATTATGGAGAGTTTCAAACATTCACAAAAATAAAGTAAATAATAAAATGAACCTCCATGAACCCATTATTCAGACTCAATACTTATTAACATTCTGCCTTTTTTTTTTTTTCCATCGCCACACTCTGTCTACACAACAGTTTCTCCCCCTTGGATTTTTTAAAGCAAACCCAGGCACATTTTACTCTTGTGAACATCAGTATATATCTCTAACATATAAGAATTAAAAAAAAGAAAGCCACATTTTAAAATTTAACAAAATTAACAATTCCTAGTATCATCTAATACCCATGTGTATTAGCCTGCCAAAGGGATGCCAATGCATAGTACCAGAAATCTGTTGGCTTTTATAAAGGGTATTTATTTGGGGTAAAAGCTTACAGTCCCAAGGCTGTATAAAAGGTGCTTTCTCACCAAAGTCAGCTGCCACGTGTTGAAGCAAGAGGGCGGGCGATCTCTGCCTGGTCTCTCCTTCCCCTCTGGGCTTCCTCTTGTTCTTGAGCTCCGTGGGCCCAGCCTCTTGAGGCTTCTGCTTAAGTGATCCTGGAGTCCTCAGTCTCCTGGCACAGGACTTGCTTCTTTCTGGACCTCCTGTATCAGCCTCGGCTGTTCTCCGTTCTTCCCGATTTCAGCTGTAAGCTATCAGGCAAATGGCTCATCTCTCCCCAGGGCCTCAGCTGTTTGAGCCTACTCCTTTCTGTCACATGGCAGCATCAGAAATGACAGAGCTCACTCTCCCTCTGTCTGTCTGTGTGAGTGTCCGTTTACATCAGACCCAGCAAAGGGGCGGGGCCTCAACCTGAGTCATGCCCACTAATACAGTCAAATCAAAAGCAATCTTATCAAATAATCTAAGCAAATGTCCCTCAGCTGAATTTAATACAATCAAAGGGTATCCAATCCACCCAGAGGAATAGATTAGTTTACAAACATAATCTTTCTCTTTTTGGGGTTCATAAAATAATCTCAAACAGTCACACCATGTAATACTTAGAAATTTTTACCATTTGTTTCAAGAATATTTATAGTTGGTGTATTCAAGTCAGAATCTGAATAAGGGATTTATTAATCTCTTTTAATCTACAACCCCCCTCCATTTTTTTCCAAAGTATTTATTAAAAAGAAAAACAAACAAAAAACCGTCCCTTGATCTGTAGAATAAATTTGTCACATTCTGGATTTGATTGACTACATCTTCATGGTGTCTATGACATGTAACACTATCCCCGCCTTGTCCTGTAAACTAGATCTAGAAGCTTGACCTGATTCAGATTCAATTCTTTTGGCAAAAATATTTCATGGATGGTGCTATGTAGTTCTTGTGACCTCACATTAGGAGGTGTGTAATGTCTAGTTGCCCCACTTTTAGTCATGTTAAGACTGGTCAGGTATTCATTTTTTAATTTATTTTTTATTTATTTCTCTCCCCTTCCCCGCCCCAGTTGTCTGCTCTCTGTGTCCATTCGCTGTGTGTTTTTCTGGGACCGCTTCTATCCTTATCAGCGGCACCGGGAATCTGTTTCTTTTTATTGTGTCATCTTGTTGTGTCAGCTCTCCCTGTGTGTGGCGCCATTCTTGGGCAGACTGCACTTTCTTTCATACTGGGCAGCTCCCCATACGGGGCACACTCCTTGTGCGTGGGGCTCCCTTACGTGGGGGACACTCCTGCATGTCACGGCATTCCTTGAGCGCATCAGCACTGCGCATGGGCCAGCTCCACACGGGTCAAGGAGGCCTGGAGTTTGAACCGTGGACCTCCCATGTGGTATGGTAGGTGGACACCCTATCCATTGGGCCAAGTCCGCTTCCCTGATCAGGTATTCAGAGTTCAGGTATTGTCAATTTGATATATCTGTTGTAAAAATTCCCCATCTGTCTTTCACCTAATGATTGTAGTAACCGATTGTGATTGGTGCTTAGATCTGGGTTTTTTTTCCCTTAGTAGTTGTGGAATGGTGATTTTCCTAATTCTGTCACTCTTTCTGCATTTAACAGCTGGAATTTTAATACAAAGAATTTTTCTTTATCAACTCTTTAGTTATCCTGAAATTCAGTTCTTATAGGAAAGCCAAAATAAATATTTGATTATTTCCCTTTATTTATCACATTTTTGAATGAGTTGGTGTCCTTGCAAAGGTAACCAATCAAGTTGATTTTTTTTAACCATTATGAACTCATGGATTTTAACATATTGATGTATTATAATCCATTACCGTCATTATCTTTTTATTATTTTTTTAAATTTTTTAATTAAAAAAATTTTTATTTTAATTTCATTATTCTTTTTGATGTTCAATTATAGCATCTTAGGCCAACAGGAACCCCTTTAGGTCAGCTCTGTGTTATTAGTCTTTTATATTTCCCTTATTTTTTGGCACAACTCATATTTAAAATTATAAGGTTTTTGTTTAATTTATTTGATTTTTTCACTTATATATTTTTTCCCTTATGTTGACTTTTTGTTCCTAAGGATATTTACAAGCATTTATTTGTGTTATTTCATAATATATGTTTAATTGTTTCAAAATACTACTACTGCTAATAATATTAAACAATAAGATTACTAGAGGGAAGCGGACTTGGCTCAACGGATAGAGCATCTGCCCACCACATGGGAGGTCCATGGTTCAAACCCAGGACCTCCTTGACCGAGTGGAGCTGGCCCACGTGCAGTGCTGATGTGTACAAGGAGTGCCGTGCCACGCAGGGGTGTCCCTCGTGTAGGGGAGCCCCATGCGCAAGGAGTGTGCCCCGTAAGGAGAGCAGCCCAGCCCAAAAGAAAGTGCAGCCTGCCCAAGAGTGGCGCTGCACACGCAGAGAGCTGACACAGCAAGATGATGCAACAAAAAGAGACACAGATTCCCGGTGCTGCTGACAAGAATAGAAACGGACACAGAAGAACACACAGCGAATGGACACAGAGAGCAGACAACTGGGGGAGGGGAGAGAAATAAAAAAAAAATGACTACTAGGATTCAGTTTAAGTTATTTATTTGTTTCTTTTGTCGTTGGGATATATCCCAATAGGATATGTAGTCACCTGAAGTAATTTTCCTGTGTGTAAAATACATATGATACAGCTAATTTGTTTATTTGCTTTCAATTTTTAAGGGATTTCTGAGTTTTTGTTTTTTTTCCCCTTTCTAACTTAATTTTGCTTTTTAATGACTAGGGCCCTTCTGTTCCTTGTATTTCAGAATCAGATGCTGAGGCTTTCCAAGAATTGGCAACTGGACGCAGAAGGACTGTAGGGATCCTGGATATGGGAGGAGCCTCTCTCCAAATTGCTTATGAAGTTCCTACCTCAACCTCTGTCCTTCCTCCAAAACAGGTATTTTCACCTTTTAGGGAAATTCGGTTGTTCAGGAATTCCAGTATTTGAGAAAGAAGAGCACTGTCTTTGGACTTAGACCAACTTGCTTGGGTCTGAATATTTACTCTTACACTTGTTAGCTTGTATGATTTGGACTGGGCCACCTCTCCAAGCCTCAGTTTCTTCATGCATAAAAAGGGAATAAGAAGGTATCTGCCTTGTAAAGTTGTGACGATGAAATAACACCATGTGTGTGAAGTACTTACCAAACAATTCAGCATGTGGTAAGTATTAAGTAAATGTTAGCATTTAAAATTATACAACTGCAGAGCAGGTGTAGCTCAGTGGTTGAGTGCCTGCTTTGCATGTACAAGGTCCTGGGTTTAATCCCCCATACCACCTAAAAAAATAAATAGAATTATATACTACCTATCTCATAGGGTTGCCTGAAGATTCAACATGTTAATACTTGTAAATCATGGGACACAGTATTTGATACATACCTATTGTTTAGTAAATGTTATTCCCTTTCTTCTTACCGATGATTCCATACCTGTTTTTCTAATATTCCTCACTTGACTAGACTTAAAGAATGTATTTGAGGGAGACATTTCATCATAGGGGAGAAAGAGAAATGCAGATACTTTTTGAGCCCTACTATATGCAGGTGATAAATCATGTGACACTGATTCCAACAGTTTCTAATCTATCACTGGAGACAGCCTGAGAGATCAGAGACCACGTCAGTGCTGTAATTTAGTTTAAGCCAGGGTTCCACATCAGCAATATTGATATTTTGGACAGGATAACTCTTTATTGTGGAGAGGCTGGCCTGTACATTTTAGGATTTTTAGCAGCATCCATGGTCTTTACCTACTAGATGCCAGTAGCACTCCCATGCTCCTGTAAATATTTGATTTTGTTTAGTCATAGTCAAATATCTCTAGACATTGCCAAATATGCCCTTGGGGGTAGGGAGTGGGGCAAAATTGTCCCTGTTTGAGAGCCACTGATCTAAATAGAGAGTTCTGGCAATGTGGGACTACCCGGGGCCAGCTCCGCTTGTAGAAGCTTTAGTGGGAGCCATGGCACTTCATAGAAAGTGAGGGCTTCACTTGGATGATAGTAGGCTTCTGTAGAGATTCAGGGGAGGCCATCTGCCTGGGGGGAACAGTATGTGCAAAGGCTCAGAGAAAGCATCAAAGAGCCCAGAATGTCCAGAGTATGTCAAGTGGTCTGCTGCACTGGAGGGTTTTCAAGTGTGGTAGGGGTAAGGCTGGAAAGGTAAGATGAAGCTAGATCTTGAAGGACTTAGATGCCATGCTCTGGGGTTTGGCTTTTATTTTTACAGATAATAGAGAACTAGCAAAGGTTTTGAACAAGATAGTCACATGGACCTCAGATTCATTATATATAAAATATCTAAACTCTGTAGGTCCTCCCATCTCTGAATTTTGTGGTTATGTTAACTGGGTGACTTGAGCGGACCTGTTTTTTTATAGGAAAATATTTTTGTCAGTAGGAGAAAGAAATATGGGTCAGTGAGCATGGCTAAAGATCTTTTGTAATTGTTTGGGTAAGAAGCAATGTGAGGCTGAACCGGACAGTATTGTTAGTGGAAGTGGAAGGGAAGAAACTATTTTAAGGAATATTTGGGGGGCAAAAATACAGTGGAATTTGGTGATTGACTGTGGTGATGTGGGTAGGGGAGGAGGGATGGCCGGTGATGTAGAGGGTCTAGCCCAAGGTAACTGGAAGGATGAGGACTCTGCTCTCTAAGGGAGGGGCCCTAGGGAGAAGGACAGGGTGGACGCTGAGCAAGCCAGTGTGGTCCTGAGTGGTTTGGTTGAGAGCATCTCTCTGGTCTTAGAGATCTGAATCCTGTAATGAGTGTGCTCAGTTTCGGATATGTTGAGTTTGAGATATCAGAGGAGCACAATGCCTGAATGTCCAGCAGGACTGTGGAAAATGTGGGTTTGGCACTCAGCAGAGAATGCTGTGCTAGGATTGGAGGTTTGAGGAACGAGGTTGTAAGACTTTTTAGTCTGTATTTGTTAGTATGCATTCAACACATGAAACAATGACATGGTTCTGATAATAAGGTTGGGTGACAAATGGCACTGGGGCTTACAGTCTTTTAAGCAAGTGACTTTTTTGTGTGTGCAGATTTAGAAAGCAACAGTAGTATAGAAGGTATACTTAAAGATGGGTCTAGGCATTATAAAAAAAGAAACAATGAGACATAACACAATAGCATTTTAAAATCTAAATAAATCTGAATTGCCTAAGGTATTCTTTTGTGCAATTCAGTGGTTTTTAGTGTAGTCACAAAGTTGTGCAACCATTACCAGAACATTTTCATCACCCCAAAATGGAACCCCATACTCATTAGCAGTCACTTCCTACTCTTACCTCACTCTGGCCCTGGAGAACTCTAATTTACTTTCTGTCTCTATGGATTGCCTATTCTGGGCATTTCATATAAATGGAATCATACAATATGTTTTTTTTGTGTGTCTGGCTTCTTTTACTTAGCAAAATGTTTTTCAAGGTTGATCTATGTTGTAGCATGGATCAGTACTTCATTCCTCTTTTGGGTTGAATAACATTCCATTGTTTGACTATCCCATATTTTGTTTATTCATTCATCAGTTGTTGGACATTTGAGTTGTTTCCACTTTTTGGCCATTATGTGTAATGCCATTATGAAAATTCGCAAACACATTTTTGTGTAGAAATAGTTTTTAATTCTTCTGGGTAGATACCTAGGAGTGAAATTGCTGGGCACAATAGCATTTTGATAAATTAAAAATAAATACATTGAAAGCAGATGTGGCTCAAGCAGTTGAGTGCCTGCCTCCCACATGGGAGGTCCTGAATTTGGTTCCCTGTGCCTCCTGAAAAAAACAAAAACAAAAATCCAACTCAGGAAAGCCAATGTGGCTCAATGGTTGAGTGCTGGCTTCCCACATAAGAGGTCCTGGGCCCCTGGTACCTCACAAAAAACAAATAAAAATAAATAAATCATGCATTCAGAGGAGTGGATTGTAGCTCAAGTGGTTGAGCACCCATTTCCCATGTATGAGGTACAGGGTCCCAGGTTCAATCCCCAGTACTTCCTAAAAAAATTAAATAAAATAAATAAAAAAAACCAACTCCAAGGAAGTGGATGTGGCTTAAGTGATAGGGCCTCCACCTACCATATGGGAGGATCTGGGTTTGATCCCTGGGGCCTCCTGGTGAAAAAAAAGAAGAGAAAACGTGCCTGCATGGCGAGCCAGTGCCTGCGTGGCGAGCTGAGTGCCTGCACAGTGAGCCGAGTGCCCGCGTGGTGAACCGAGTGTCCATGTAGTGAGCCAAGTGCCCATGTGAGTGCCCATGTGGTGAGCTGAGTGCCCACGTGATAAGCTGAGTGTCCACCCAAGTGCCTGTGTGGCGAGCTGAGTGCCCACGTGTGTGCCTGCTCGGTGAGCCAGTGCCCACATGGTGAGCCAAGTGCCCGCACAAGTGAGTCACGCAGCAAGATGATGATGCAACAAAAGGAAGATGAAGGGGAGAGTCAAGGTGAAACGCAGCAGACACCAGCAACTGAGGTGGTGCAATTGACAGGGAACCTCTCTCCACATCAGAGATCCCCAGGATTGAATCCTGGTGAATCCTAGAGGAGAAAGAGGAGAAGAGAATTCAAAAAGAGAAATAGATACAGACGATCACACAGTGAATGGACAACAGACAGCAAAAACATCAGGGTGGGGGAGGGCGAGGGGAAAGAAAACAAACAAACAAAAAAAAACAAACCAACTCCCACTGGGGAGTGGATGTAGCTCAGTGGTTTAGTGCCTGCTTCCCATGTATGAGGTTCAATCCCCAGTACCTCCTAAAAAAAAAATGCATTCAAAACAGTAATAACCCCTTTTGCAACAACACATACAACAAAAACATTAAGCACATTAGAATGGTTGTCTATGGCAGGGGTGGGAATGGGAGTAGAGTATGAAGATAAAAGGGAATAAATAAATAAAACAAAAGAGGGCCTTTGCCATGATAATGTGATATGAACTGAGGATATGACTAACTTAACCTCTGGCCAAGAAAAAGAAATTCCCCCCAACTCCAAACTTGTCTCAAGGAACATTAGGGCCTCTTGAATAGTTTTAGAAAAGGGCATAGAATAGATCTCATGAAGATCCTCAAAACTCATTAATTAATTTAAAAACTTTTTATTTTGAAAATATTTTAAACCTTCAGGACAGTTTTAAAGATAATACAAACTCCATAGAAAGACTTCTTTTCTATCTGTACCAGTCAGCTGTTGCTGAGTAACAAGCCACCCCAAACTCAGTGGTGTACAATATGCACTTTTCCTTATACTCACAAGTCTGCGGGTTGGCTGGGATGGCTTTGCTCTATGTGTCTCATTTGGGGCTGGGCTAGAAGGACTGCATCTTCTTAGGGCATGTCTCCTTACATGGTGGAAATTGGAAGCTCTGGAGGGAGGTCGGAGGTGGGGAGGAGCAGAAATACACAGTAGTTCTTGAGGCCTGGGTGGGGAATTTGCACGCTGTCCCTTCTGCCCTCATTCTACTGGCTTCAGTCACTGGACCCAACATCAACAGAGGGGGATGGGAGCAAACTCACATGTCGCTGAAGAGAAAAGCAGTGGGTATTTGTGCAATGTTGATCTACTTTGCCTCATCATCTTTTCATTATTTCCATCAAATACAACACTTAGCAGTAGAGGGAAGAAAAAACCCATAGAGAGAACGCCAACATACCCCCACTCCCCCTAATATCCAGATCCACCAATTTTAACATTCTGTCACCTTTACCATATCATTCCATTTATTTCCATCCATCCATCCATTTTCTATTTTGAGAGCAGGTTGCATCCTCTTAATTCTTAAACACATACCACTTCCAGGTACATTTCTCACAAACAAGTATGTTCACCTATGCAGTCACCCCAAGTGTAGCTGTCAAGTTCTAGAAATTTAACATTGATGTAAAGCTTACATTCTTTTTTTTTTTTAAAGATTTATTTTATTTCTTTCTCTCCCCTTCCCCCACCCCCATTGCCTGCTCCCTCTGTCCATTTGCTGTCTGCTCTTCTGTGTCCGCTTGCATTCTTGTCATGTGGCACTGGGAAACTGTCACTTTTTTTGTTGCGTCATCTTGCTGCGTCAGCTCTCCATGTGTGTGGTGCCACTCCTGGGTGGCTGCACTTTTTTCACACAGGGTAGCTCTCCTTGTGGGGCACACTCCTTCCGTGTGGGGCACCCCTATGCGGGGGACACCCCTGCATGGCATGGCATTCCTTGTGCGCAGCAGCACTACACATGGGCCAGCTCAACTCATGGGTCAGGAGGCCCTGGGTATTGAACCCTGGACCGTCCGGATGGTAGGTGGATGCTCTATCGGTTGAGCCACAGCCACTTCCTAAGCTTAAATTCTATATTCCAGTTTTTTCTTATGTCCAAATAATGTTCTTTTGAGCCTTTTGTCCTCCATTCTTAGATCCGATCTAGTATCATATATTGTATTTGGTTGTCATTATCTCTTTAGTTTATATTTCTTTCTTTTTTAAATGGTTGAAACATACATACAACAGAAATCTTCCCATCCTGAGCATACCGGTCAGTGAGATTAATCACATGAACAATGTTGCAGTACCCTCAGACCATCCATTACTAGAACTTTCCCTTCACCCAAGCAGAAACTGTACACTCATTTTTCATTAACGTCCCACTGTCCTTTCCCTCATCCCCTAATAACCTGTACTTTACTTTCTGTCTGTATGAATTTTGCATATTTTCTGATCTTTTCTTTGTACTTACCATAGTGTTTAAATTTAACATCCTAAATCTGTAACAATATCATTTGCTTTGATGCCAACTTAATTGCAGTAGCAAATATAAACTATATTCCTGTATCCCTCTGTTTCATTTGTGTAGTTCTTGCCACAAATTACATATTTATATGTTATGAGTCCCAAACCACTGATTTATTATATATATAGATATATTTTTTTAAATCAAGTTTTTTTGTTTGTTTGTTTTTAAGAGGTATCGGAGATTGAACCCAGGACTTCATACATGTAAAGCAGATGCTCAACCGCAGAGCTACACCCGTTCTGCTACCATTATATTTTATGCATTTGCCTTTTAGATCCTGTAAGAAGTAAAAAATAGATTTACAAATCAAAATAAAATAGTACTGGTATTTATATTTACCTATGTCATTATCTTTCCTGGAGATCTTTGTTTCTTTTTTTTTTTTTAAGATTTCTTTCCTCTTCCCTGCCCCCCCCCAATCTGTTCTCTGTGTCCACTCACTGTGTGTTCTTCTGTGTCCACTTGTATTCTCATTAGGTGGCTCCGGGAACTGATCCTGGAGCCCTCTGGAGTGGGAGAGATCATTCTCTTGCACCACCTCAGCTCCCTGGTCTGCTGTGTCCCTTTTTTTTTTTTTCAGAAGAGGATATTTTTTTAAAATTCAAGTAATGCAAATAGGAAACCAGGAGGGCCCCAGGCTGGGTCAAATAATGCCTACGCCTTCCCCTCACAGAACAGGGGGAGGTGGCCCTACACCTCCGGTCACCACAGGCCTCCCTCCTCTCTCTGCTGCAGCATCCTGGGGGCAGGGCACCACCTGCCCTGGGGCTGGGGTACTCAGTAACCTAGCCTTCGGTACCCCAGCCCCTCCTCCTTGTGAAGTATCTGGGGGGAGGGGAATATGGGCAGAACAGGAGGAGGCATTGAGGGTGAACTTTTGGTGCTGGTAGCAGCAGCAGGGCTGCATCTCTTATTGTCTCTTCTCTGTGTCTCTTTTTGTTGAGTCATCTTGCCATGCCACCTCTCCTCATGGGCCGGCACTCCTGTGCGGGGCAGCACTCCGCATGGGCCAGCTCACCACACCGGCCAGCTTGCCTTCCCCAGGAGGCCCTGGGTATCAAACCCTGGACCTCCTATATGGTAGGCAGGAGCCCAATTGCTTGAGCCACATCCACTTCCTGAGATCTCTGTTTCTTTATGTGGCTCTCTCAGTTGTCTAGTGTCCTTTGCTTTCAACCTGCAGAACTCCCTTTAGCATTTCTGGTAGGACTGGTTTAATGGTGATGAAGCTCCTCAGCCTTTGTTAATCTGGGAATGTCTTAATCTCTCCTTTGTTTTTAAAAGACAGTTTTACTGGACATAGAATTCTTGATTGGCAATTTTTCATTTTTAGCACTTTAAATATGTCTTTCTGTTGCCTTTTTGCCTCCATGATTTCCAGTGAGAAATCAACAATTAATCTTACGGAGGATCCCAAGTATGTGACATGTTGCATTTCTCTTAGGGCTTTCAGAATTCTCTCTTTATCTTTGGCATTTGATGGTGTGATTATAACATGGTGTGGTGTGGGTCTATTTAGGTTTATCCAGTTTGGAGCTCATTGAGCATTTTGGATATATATATGCATGTCTTTTGTTAAATTTCGGAAGTTTTCTGCCATTGTTTCTTTGAATAGTCCCTGTTTCTTTCTTTCTGCTCCGTCTTGGTCTCCCACAATGCTATATTGGTGTTTCAGGCTCTGTTCATTTTACTTCATTCTTTCTTCCTTCTGCTCCTCAGACTGGATGATTTCACTTGTCTTATCTTCAGGTTTACTGATTCTTTCTTCTGCCAGCTCCAATCTGCTGTTGAACCTCTCCAGGGAATATTTAATTTCTGTTATTGTGGTCTTCAGCTCTGTTTGAGATTCTCCTTTGAGATTCTCTTGTATTTCTTAATCATTTTCCTGATTTCCTTTAGCTTTTTGTCTATATTTTCCTTTAGCTCTTTGGGCATATTTAGGGCCTTTTTTTTTTTTTTTAAGTCTTTGCCTGGAATGTCCTGGATCTGATCTTCCTCACTTCTGGTTTTTAATTTGAAGATTGACCTGTTTAAATGCTCTCCTTCAGGGCTTATCCATACATTGAGTTTAGAGAATAGCCCGAGGCTAAAGTGTAGGGGCCTCCCTGGTCCTTTGTGTGCATGCATCATGTGTGTTTGGCTAAATGTCCCCTTTTCCCTAAGAAACAGTTTCCTCATCATCCTAGGCACTGCACTGTATGTCCTACACCCAACAATTCTTGTCCCAGGCAGTACAACCTGACCGATCTCCCTCAGCGTTCTGTAGGAGAACTCAGTGAGTTGCCTTCTACACACAGGGCAAGTTCTAGGATAGCGAGTCCCTCAGGCCACCACCAGACAGATTCGGCCAGGCATACATGCTCCCGATATGTCGTGAGTATGACTCTTTTCCCACTGGAACTGGGACCAGGATCTATACTGGGAGTACAGGCCTATTACACGCCCAGCTGGCGAGGGTGGTGGAGGGGCCAGCCAAGGCACTGTGGGATTCTATGCATTTGTCAGTAGCCTTTTTCTTGATTTGTTACTCACCTTGTTACTGTAGTCCTTTCGTTGTTTTTCTAGAACTTTTAGAAATATATTTCTGCCAGTTCTTGCTAATTGTTCAAAGCTTCTGTAGGGGGACAAAGCCCTGAAGCTTCTCACTCTGCCATCATGATTAGGGTGGGGCCTCTTAAATTTATTTTAATGAAATGCTTTTTTCCCCCCTGAGTATAATAAATGATACATGCCATTGGGGAGAATTGGAAAATATAGAAAAGTACTTGCAAGAAAATGACATCACTGATAGTACTTCCTCCTCCTAAGTATCTAGCAATAGTATATTAGTCTCTAATTTGATATTTATTCACTGATTTCTACTTTTTTGTGCAGTCTTGCCAATATATGTCTTTGTTTAAAATAATGCTATGCTATGAGGATGAAAGAACACTACAAGATATTTTTAAAAGTTATAGCAAATGAATCCTAGTGTAATAGTAATGTCATAGCTCTCTAAAAATCAACCAAAACTAAGATTCCCCCTTTCTCTTTACATTGTATTACAGGAAGAAGCTGCCAAGGTTCTGCTGGCTGAATTCAACTTGGGCTGTGATGTACAACACACCGAACATGTATACAGGGTTTATGTCACAACCTTTCTGGGTTTTGGGGGCAACTTTGCCCGGCAGCGCTATGAAGACCTTGTGTTCAATGAAACTCTTAACAAGAACAGGTATCAGCATTTGTAAAATAGAGTGTTGTCATGTTGTCAGGCCATAGACGTTATGCATTTTGAGCATTTTGGATATGTATGCTCTGGAAGAAGCATATACCCTGCTAAGATAGATGAACTCCAGCTTCCTTCTTTCTGACTCTCCTTGCTGACAGAGTAGCATCTCTTAGAGACCCTCTATTAGCAATCATACTTGATCTGGGTGAGGGTGCATTATTATCTTTGGTATTAGGACTTATAAAAAAGTACAGCAGCTTATGGTGAGCTCTTGCTGCATCACACATGCAGACATGGCATCATGGATAATTGAGATTAATTAAATCATTTATTTAAAATGTGAAGTATAATATAGCTCCTAGCAGTTTCATTTTTTTTTTTTAGTAGACACCAAGACAGCCCAATCCTCTGTTGTTGTCAGCGGCATCGGAATCTGTGTTTCTTTTTGTTGCGTCATCTTGTTGTGTCAACTCTCCATGTGTGCGGCACCATTCCTGGGCAGGCTGCGCTTTCTTTCGTGCTGGGCAGCTCTCCTTACAGGGCGCACTCCTTGCGAGTGGGGCTCCCCTACGTGGGGGACACCCCTGTGTGGCAGGGCACTCCTTGCGCGCATCAGCACTGTGCATGGGTCAGCTCCACACAGGTCAAGGAGGCCCCGGGTTTGAACCGCGGACCTCCCATGTGGTAGGCGGACGCCCTAACCACTGGGCCAAGTCTGCTTCCCATCTAGCAGTTTCTTATACATGGAAGTGCTCAAGCCAAGTTTGTTGAATTACAGTGGAGTTGTATCTTTGCAGGATTTAGATACCATAGGCACACATAAAAGAGTAAAAAGAAAACGTGTAGTTAAAATTAACCTTTGACATAGTCTGCAATCAAGTCCAGCATAGCCAGTTTTCCCTCTAGCATTGGACAGATCATTGATTCTTAATTTGAGTACCAGTGGAGTAATTAGGACATTATGTACAAATAATTGTTTTTATTTATTTTTTTAAGTATTGAAAATTATTTATTCTATCACTATGCACATAGCAAGGCTTAATAAACCTCAGAGTTCTTTTGCACCATAAAATTATTTAATCCATTTATTTAGCTAGAGACACTAGCCTGAAGAGGTACTGGTGCAATCCATTTGTAATTATTTCTCCACCACAATTGTCTTATATTTGGAGCATGTTGAAGAAAATATTATGTCTTTTTTACTTTTTATTTTTGAAGTCTCAGCCACTAAGAATTTTGGGCGAAACTTGATGTCTTGGATGACTTGATGACTCCATTAAAATCAAGCAGTGGCATTTGAATTCTGTAAAATACTCTTAAATCTGTACAAATGTTGCTTGTGTTGTGAAGCTCACATTTCTCCTTTTGGCACTATGACTCTGCAAGAACATTTGTTGTAAAAGTTTCATACCAGTTTCATTTTCTTCTTCATTAGCTGCTGTGTTTTCTTTTCCATTTTCTTCTTCTGTTGTTCTGCTACCTTAGAATTTCAGGCCACATCTTCTTCCCATGATTGGTATTTTTCTTGCCAGGTACCTAAGTCACTAATTCAGAAGATTGATGAATAAAAGGCATTTCTTGGGTAGCTGCTTATCTACTAGAAAAACCTGTACTACCAGTTGGGTTGCCAAAATTTCACATTTCTCTCTTCTTGAAAACAATTTTCTGAGTTTTCTTTATAGTTTCCTTAGCATAGGTTCCAGTTGTTCCAGAGCATTTTATTGTGTTGCCACATTCCCATTTCCTCCTTCAGTCTTCACACTTGTGGATGTGCATCTTCATCCCAGGAAGTCCACTCTTCAACATCTGTCTGCAAAGGAACTGATGAATAATCAGTTGTACTTGGCAGAGTTATTTGGTTTCCACTTAATTTCTGTCCTCTCCAAATCTGCATATTAATCTCTGTGGGACTTGCAGAAGGGGCAGTGGACGGGGCTGAGCACGCATGTGCGCTGGGCAGTCCTTTCCCATGTTCTCGTAGCCAGGGGGCCAGACTACAGGTCTGTCCTTGTGGCCGTGGTGACGCTGTAGCAGAGTACTGCAGCCAGTGCCATGGCAGGGCAGGCATTAAGAAAGTTTATGCCCCTCTTTGACTGAGTCTTGGTTGAAAGGAATGCTGCCGAAACTGTAACCAAAGCAGGCATTATGCTTCCAGAAAAATCTCAAGGAAAAGTATTGCAGGCAACAGTAGTAGCTGTTGGATCAGGATCTAAAGGAAAGGGTGGCGATATTCAACCAGTTAGTGTGAAAGTTGGAGATAAATTTCTTCTCCTAGAATATAGAGGCACCAAAGTAGTTCTAGATGATAAGGATTATTTCTTATTTAGAGATGGTGACATTCTTGGGAAGTACATAGACTGAAATAGATCACTATTGAAATGGCATCATGTGAAGCTGCCCATTCCACTGAAGTTCTGAAATCTTCCCTCATGTAGATTATTTCCATAACTCTTTTGTAATAAACTAATGATAATCCAGTGTCTCTAAAATTTAGTTTCACTGTACTAATATAAACATTTTCAAATAAAAATATGTAAGTGAAAAAAAAAAGAAAAAGAAGAAAAAAAATCTCTTTGGGAATGAGAATACTGTTTCTAGGCAGGTACAAACTTTTAATAACCAGAATTGTTTGATGGTGGGAATCAAAATCTGCCCCCATCCCTGCCTGCCCAGTGGAGGCTGCCATGGCCCTCCCCTCCTTGGGAAGCCCTCCCTACGCCCCTCCCACTTTGTCTCCTCTCAGTTGTTTTTTAAACGCTAGACCCATACGAAACACAGGGAGGTCCCTGCACTTTTAAGAGGCATGTGGGAATGAAGACTGGGTAGGTTCAAGCCTCTAATTTCACTGTCACACTGGGAATGTTCTCATTGACTAAAAGGTTGAACAAAATGGATCATTGCCACATTTCTCTCTCTTTATTTTTGCTAAGTTGAATTTACTCAAGTTAAATATGCATATGATGGGGCTGCACTGTAGTACTCCTTCCTTGTTTCTAGGGATGTCACAAATAAAACAGTAACAACATATCTGTGAACTGCATTAGACTAGTTTGAATACAGTGGTACCATGTTGTGTTTGTTTTTGTTACTCTGACAGGTTGCTGGGCCAGAAGACAGGTCTGAGTCCCGAAAATCCATTTCTGGATCCATGCCTGCCCGTGGGACTCACAGATGTGGTGGAGAGGAACAGCCAGGTCCTGCATGTCCGAGGAAAAGGAGACTGGGCAACTTGTGGGGCAATGCTTAGCCCCCTGCTGGCTCGCCCCAACGCTAGCCAGGCCTCACTGAATGGCATCTACCAGTCACCAATTGACTTCAACAACAGCGAGTTCTATGGCTTCTCTGAATTTTTTTACTGTACAGAGGATGTGTTGCGCATCGGTGGCCGCTACCATGGGCCAACATTTGCCAAAGCGGCTCAGGTAAATTAATAATAATGATGACTCATGATATCATGACAGTGGCCATTTATTGCATAACTGACTTCATGCCACACACTATGTAAAGGCCTTTGCATGTATGATCTCACTTGATTCTTTGCAGGAGCCCTGTAAGTCTTCATTTTACAGATGAGAAAGTTAAGAAACTTTGGTATGCTATATACCCTCCAGTTAATGAAGCTTGGGTTTCCATGGATGTCATATCATCCAAATTATCCCCAGGTCTAAAATTGCTGTGGTGGCTAAGGGATTTTCCTTCAACTTTCCAATAGTTTTGTTTAATGTTTGTGGTCAGCTTTTCCTTGCTGGGTGTCCCCAGTTGTAATGTGCTTTTGGAGATGATGTCACACAAGCAGGTAAGTCTACTTTCTTTTTCTTGGTTTGAGCTATCAAGAGGCCAGAGTAGTGTGGAGTTACTAGAAATGTTGGAATGATGTGAAAAGTACCGATGGTTGAAGTATTGTTGAAATTTAAAATGCAGAAAAGGTGAAAGTTCGCTTTGAGTATATACAGGGCTTAAGCATCTCCTGGGCACAAATCAGTGGTTAGTTACCCGGACAGGTCAAAGTTTAGCCAGCTTTGTGTAGTTCCCTGCTTTAATTTAGATTTGTATGTTTGAATTTTTGTGTTTCTCCCTGATATAATTTTCCATCAGAGAAACTTATGGGAAGAATTAGTCCTCCTTGTGTTTTTAGTCTTTCCTTTCTCCTTTTTTATAATTCTCTAGGATTTTCTTAGTGTAGGACTTCCAATAGAATAGGATCTGCAGTATTCACCAATCTGTTCCCAAAAGGCAGTCCCTAAGAAATACTGTGGAAAACATGGTTTGTAATCTCTCTTTCCTCTTCAGCCTCCAGGAGTACGCTCATATTCCCTTTCCTTTCCAGAGTCCAGAGCTCCCTAGCTGTCCACAAAAACTGAATTTCTCAATTGTCTCAAAATTTCTACTTCAGATTCTGTTTCTTTGAATACCAATGGGATCAAGTTATTTCTTGCCCAGATTGCTAGTGGCTTAATGTTATCCTTCCCAGGTAAAATAGATTTACTTTTAGCCCAGACTTTCCTGAAAACAATTTAACTATATCGTGGGTGCCTTTTTTTAATCTACACTCACTCCCTGAGTGATCTCAGCTAGCCTCATGCCTTTAAATGCCATCTGTATGCTGATGGCATCTAAATTTATACATCCAGCTCTGGCCTCTTCCCTAGACTCCAGTCTTACATATCCAGTGTCTTATTTGACTTATCTCCTTGGATGTCTAATAGGCATCTCAAACTTAACATCCAGAACTGAGTTTCTGATCTGTGCCTTTTCTTCTCCACTCCAGTCTTCCCCCATCTCAATAAATGGCAACTTCATTCTTCTGATTCACCTGGCCACAAACATCCAATCCATCAGGAAATCCTACTGGTTCCATCTTTTAAACATATAATAGTTTTGATCCTTTCTCATCACCCTCTACCAACCACTCTTGTCTAAGGCACCAGCACTTCTCATTTGGATTATTTAATAGTCTTCTAACAGATCTCCCAGCTTTTGTCCTTGTCCTCCTTCAGTCTATGCACAATATAACTGCTAAAGTGACCCTTTTAAAAACAATAGCATGTCATTCTTCTGCCCAAAACCCTCGAAAGATTCCCCATCTCCCTTAGGAAAAAACAAGTCCTAATAGTGGCCCACCAGGCCCCGTGTGATCTGGCTCTGTTTGTTCTCATGGGTCATTTCTACTACTCTAGCCCTTACTCCCTCTGCTGTATTCACACTGGTCTCCTTGCTGATCCCTACTCTCACCTTGAGATCTTTGCATTTATGGTTCTTTCTTCTTAGAACGAGCTTCCTTCAGATCTCCACATGGTTGTGTACCCTCATGTAGTTTACTTTGACTAAAATGTCATCTTCCCAGTGATGCTATCCTTGCCTACCCTATCCAAAATTGTAACCCTCTTCCCTCTTTCCCTTCCCATCTTAATTTTTTCCCTGATCATTAGGCCATCTAGCATTCTGTATATAGGTATATATATGTGTATGTATATGTACATTTTTTATTGTATCTCTCCCACTACTAGATTGTAAGCTTCATGGGGACAGGAATTTTTGTCTGTTTTACTCACTGCCGAATCCTCCAGGTACCTAGCGTGGCACCTGGCATATAGTAGACATTCAGTAAATGTTAGTTGAATAAATGGGCAAAGCAAGAGGAATAATTTCTTGGATGAGAATTACAGCAAACAGGCAGGCTAGTACTAAGGTGTTTACTTATTTTTATGGAAGCAGAAACCTTCATCTTTATTACTAATAGAGGTAAACCAGGTGACCTTGCTTACTTTGTCCAATCCATTTACTAGCTGAACCCTGGAGAAATTACCCAAGCAAAGTTAGGCAGAGCAAGCTTGGTGAAGGCCTCTGAACATGGTAGTTAAACCCATTGCCTAACGAGACAAGATTTATAATATGTTTGGAACTGAAATGAGAATATACTACACATAATTTAGCAGAGGACACACCTCAGTCTTCATGAAAATGAATCTTGCTTGCTCTTTTCACTACCCTCCCTGCTTCTCTTCTGCTGCCCTGCCCCTAAGCTGCCACTTTGGAAACCTTTTAGAGAGGTTGAAGTTGGGGCCTAACTGGTAAGAGTGAATTGGGAAAGTCTGTAATTCTGAACAGTCAGTAAAGCTATTTGACAGAAATAACCCTAGTAGTAGTATATGCTGGAAATTTTAACTATTAAATAGTATAAGGATTTGATTAAATGGGTCATGAGACAATAGGGATTAGAAGACAATGCCAGGTAAATGCTAGCAAATATGCTAGGGAAAAGCCTTTTAGAAATGGTGAATAGAAGAGGAATTGTGTATCCTGACACCTCCAACTGTGAATCTGAACAGATGTAGACAAAGAGAAGCTCACAGGATCTATGGGTTGAATCTTATTAGTTCTTATCCACATCAAGGATATTTAACAAGTATTTTAATGCCCCTACCATGTTCATTGAGCCCACTGCTAGGTTCTGGCCACTCTGTTCCATCTTCTGTCCCTGCTCATGTCAGCCCTGGATAGAGTAGAATGAAGCTTTCTTAGGCGTCTGATGTTACACTATTCCTGGTCCTAATGCTACCCCTCCCTGAAGTCTAAGAGGCTCAAGAGCCATGTCAGGCTGGCTTTGTACTGGACTTGGAGTTGATGGGAATAAAAAGGCTATTTCCAGGCCAGACTTGCCTTTACACAAGACCTGCCAGTGTGTTCAGTGAGTGAATATGCCATTTCTGTTCTCCTTTGTTAACTAGTAGCCCATAAGTAATTTTAGAAATGGAAAAGCTGTGACTGGGAGAAGTTTTAGAGCTTGCTTCTGATACCATAGTGTGCTGTTTCTTCGTGGCTCTTCTAGGAATACTGCGGGATGGCTTGGTCAGTATTAACTCAGAGATTCAAGAATGGCCTCTTTTCATCACATGCAGATGAGCATCGACTCAAGTAAGTAATTTCCTTTTCCCCTTAGATATCGCTTTAGAATGTAGATAGGAGGGAAGTGGATGTGGCTCAAGTGATGGGGCTTCCACCTACCATATGGGAGGACCTGGGTTCAATCCCTGGGGCCTCCCGATGAAAAAGAAGAGAGAGCATGCCTACATGGTGAGGTAGTGCCCATGTGGTGAGCCAAGTGCCCATGTGGCAAGCCAAGTGCCCACGTGAATGCCCGTGGGATGAGCTGAGTGCCTCCGCAGTGAGCTGAATGCCTGTGTGGTGAGCCAGTGCCTGTACAGTGAACCAGTGCCCATGTGGCGAGCTGAGTGCCGGTGTAAGTGAGTCATGCAGCAAGATGATGATGATGCATGACATGGAGCTGTCCTGGATGGTGCTTCAGAGGTAATCACCGGACATTGTAAATCCTCACAGGGCTCACTGGATGGAATGGAGGAGAGTATGGGCCATGATGTGGACCATTGTCTATGAGGTGCAGAGGTGCCCAAAGATGTACTTACCAAATCCAATGGATGTGTCATGATGATGGGAACGAGTGTTGTTGGGGGGGGGAGAGGGGGGTGGGGGGTGGGGTTGAATGGGACCTCATATATATATTTTTAATGTAATATTATTACAAAGTCAATAAAAAAAAAAAAAAAGATGATGATGATGCAACAAAAGAGAGACGAAGGGGAGAGTCAAGGTGAAGCACAGCAGACACCAGGAACTGAGGTGGCTCAGGGAACCTTTCTCTACATCAGAGGTCCCCTGGATTGAATCCTGGAGGAGAAAAAATGAGAAGAGAAGACAAAAAGAGAAATAGATACAGAAGATCACGTAGCGAATGGACACAGATAGCAAAAACAGCAGGGTGGGGGAGGGGGAGGGGAAGGGGAAATACATTTTAAAAAAAATGTAGATGGCAGATTAAAATAAAGGAAAGAGAGCAAGCAATAGTACAGATTGTTTTTTGGATGAATTTTGCATGTTTATTAATATGTATCAATAAAATTGATTTGTTAAAAATTTTTTAAAATCTGGTAAAAAGTGGATCACTACAAAAGATCAGAGTAATATGAAAGTAAGCAATAATGGAAGAACTAAGGGACAAAATAAGGTATAAGACTTACAAAAATGAAATGGCAAAATGACAACAGAAGGTCCTTATAATATCATTTGTAACTTTAAATGCAAATCAGTTCAATACCTCAGTCATCTTTTAAAGAAAGATCTATGTGCCTTTTTTTTTTGAAAGATATATAGATCACAGACTGATTTTTTTATGCTAAGGGAATTTTTAGTCAGCCAAAGGGGTGCTGATGCAAAATACCAGAAATCGGTTGGCTTTTATAAAGGGTATTTATTTGGGGTAAAAGCTTACAATTACAAGGCCCTAAAGAGTCCAACTCAAGGTACCATAAGAGGTACTTCCTCACCCAAAGGTTGTTGCCATGTGTTGAAGCAAGATGGCAGGTAATGTCTGTGAGTGTTCGGCCTTCCTCTTTTCTCTTAAGGCTTCATGGTCCCAGCTTCTTCTGAACTTAGCTGCAGGCTGGATTAAAAAATTAATGTGTAATTAATTAATTTGTTAAAATTAATTTGTTACAAATTAATTATTTAATTTTGAGGAGGTCCCATTTATCTATTTTTTTCTTTTATTGCTCGTGCTTTGGGTGTAAGGTTTAAGAGACCCCTACCTACTACAAGGTCTTGCAGATGTTTTCCTAGATTATCTTCTAGGAGTTTTATGGTCCTGCTTTTATGTTTAGGTCTTTGATCCATTTTGAGTTGATTCTTGTATTGGATATAAGATAGGGGTCCTCTTTCATTTTTGGTTATGGATATCCAGTTCTCCTGGCACCATTTGCGGAAGAAACTTTTCTGTCCCAGAAAAGTGGACTTGGTATGCTTATCAAAATTCAGTTGACCATAGTCGTGAGGGTCTATTTCTGGACTATCAATTCAATTCCATTCATCAGTATGTCTATCTTTATGCCAATACTATGCTGTCTGACCACTGTAGCTTTATAATACACTTCATGGTCAAGAAGTGTGAGTCTTCTGACTTCGCTCTTCCTTTTTAGAATGTTTTTGGCTGTTCAGGACCCCATTCCCTTCCAAGTAATTTGGTAATTGTCTTTTCTATTTCTGTAACATAGGCTGTTGGAATTTTGATAGGTATTGCTTTGAATCTATAAATCAGTTTGGGTAGAATTGACATCTTCATGATGTTTAGTCTTCCAATCCATGAACTTGGAATGTCCTTTCATTTGTTTAGGTCTGTTTTGATTTCTTTAAGCAGTGTTTTGTAGTTTTTTGAACACAGATCTTTTACATTCCTGGTTGAATTAATTCCTAGATATTTGAGTCTTTTCGTTGCTATTGTAAATGGAATTTTTTCTTCCTTTCCTCCTCAACTTGCTTATTACTAGTGTATAGAAATGCTACTGATTTTTGTGTGTTGATCTTGTATCCTGCCATTTTGTTGAACTCTTATTAGATCTAATAGCTTTGTTTTAGATATTTCAGGATTTTCTAAATATAAGATCATGTCATCTGCGAAGTGAGAGTTTTACTTTCTCTTTTTCAATTTGGATGCCTTTTATTTCTTTTTCTTGCCTAATTGCTCTAGCTAGAACTTCTACTGCAATATTGAATACTAGTTGTGACAGTGGGTATCTTTGTCTTGATCCTGATCTTAGAGGGGAAGTTCTCAACCTCTCCCCATGGAGTACAATATTAGCTGTGGGATTTTCATATATGCCCTTTTTCATGTTGAGGAATTTTCCTTCTATAACTATCTTTCAAAGTGTTTTTATCAAGAAAAGATGCTGAATTTTGTCAAATGCCTTTTCTGCTCAAAAGAGATGATCTGTGGTTTTTTCCCTTGAATTGCTAATGTGGGATATTATGTTAATTTTCTTATGCTGAACCACCTTTGCATGCCAGGAATAAAACCCACTTAATCATGGTGTATAATTCCTTGAATATGCTGTTGAATTAGATTTGCAAGTATTTTGTTGAGGATTTTTGCATCTATTGCAAAAATTAGAGAGATTGTTCACTGATTTTCTTTTCTTATAGTATATCTGGCTTTGGTATTAAGGTAGTGTTGGCTTCATAAAATGTGTTGGGTAATGTACCCCCTTTACAATTTTTGGGAAGAATTTAAACAGGACTGGTATTAATTCTTCTCGAAATGTTTGGTAGAATTTGCCTGTGAAGCCATCTGATCCTGGACTTTTCTTTGTTGGGAGATTTTTCAAGATGGATTCAATCACTTTAAATGTGATTGGTTTGTTGAGTTCCTGTATTTCTTGTTGAGTCTGTGTAGGTTGTGCATTTCTAGGAATTTTTCCATTTCATCTAGGTTGTCTAACCTGTTTGCATACTGTTTCTCATAATATCCTCTTATGATCCTTTTTATTTCTGTGGGTTCAGCCATAATGTCCCCCCATTCATTCCTGATTTTATTTGCATCTTCTCTCTTTTTCTTTGTTAGTCTTGCTAAGGGTTTGTCTATTTTATTGACCTTCTCAAAGAACCAGCTTTTGGTTTTGTTGATTTTTCTCTATTGTTTTTTGTTTGTTTGTTCTCAATTTCATTTATTTATGCTCTAATCTTTGTTATTTCTTTCTTCCTCCTTGCTTTGGGATTGGTTTGCTGTTCTTTTCCTAATTTCTCCAGGTATTCAGTTAGGTCTTCAGTTTTAGCTCTTTCTTCTTTTTTTAATATAGACGTTTAGGACTATAAATTTCCATCTCAGCCCTGGCTTTGCTGTATCCCATATGTTTTGATAAGTTGTGTTCTCATTTTCATTTGTCTGGAGATATCTACTAATTTTGAGAAGGCAAATTATCATTAGCTCTCTGCTGGCTCTTAGTGCAAACAATGTTGCAGCCCCACCTGGTCTGGAAGTATGTGAACCCTCTAATGCAAAAGACCAAGTTCACTGGTAAAAATCTCAATTTGCTATAGACTTTGTCCACTTCTCTCCCCTTTCTTGGGGAAGAGGACCCCTGCAAACCCCTCAGTGCAACTGCCACAGTCCATAGCCACTGCAGTCCTCAGACTGCTCTTTGCTCCATGGATGGGGGGATGGGTGCCAGCTGCTGGTGCTGCAGCTTTATTCTTGGGAATTTTCCAGCCAACCAAGACTTCTTTCCTTCACCCCTCTCTCTTCTGGGTGATGTCTCACCTTCCCCAGTTTCTTGAGCCCCAGAATAGTCCTCCAGGTAGTCTCTGCCTGTCCTCTAGCTATTTTTTCTGAGAAGAGAAGTGCTCTCTGCTTCTCTAATCCTCCCATCTTCCCAAGTGTCCAGTCTTCCCATTTTTCAAATGTGTTATTTTATAATTTAAAAAGCATAAACAAAAATAGAATAGTATAATGTCCTCCTGAATACCTATAGCCTACCTTCTCTATTAACAGTTATCAACTCATGGCCATCTTGTTTCATCCCTTTTAACCCCCTCTTAACATGACTGGATTATCTTGAAGCAAATCCCTGACATCATATAATTACATATGTAAATATTTTAGAATGGTCTCTGAAGATAGGAATTCTTTAAAAAGAAAAACATACCTACAATATCATTACTGCATAAAGGTGTTAATTTTTCTGGTAACAGTGAGATAAGGTAGGTTCCTAAATTTGGCTCCACCCAGAAGTTAGGAAGGTGAAATAGGGTCTTTTCCTTTTTTTTTTTTTTAAGATTTTTTTTTTGTATATATGTTTTTTTATTGAGGTAATATTAATTTAACATAAACTTATCTTTTTAAAAGTGAACAGTTCAGGGAAATTTATTACAATCACAATGTTCTGGAAACATCATGTCTATCTACTTACAAAACATTTTCATCACTGGATAAAACCCCAAAGCATTATCAGTCAGTCCCCCTTACCCCTTCCTCCAGCCCCAGGCAACCTGTAATCTGGTTTTATTTATTTATTTTTAGGTGCTGGGGCTAGGGATTTGAACCTGAGGCCTCATATGTGGTATGCTGGCACTCAACCACTTGAGCTACAGTACTCCCACTTAATTAATTAATTAATTTTTAAAAGATTTGTTTTACTTCATTTGTTTATTCCCTGCCCCGCCCCCCATGTTATCTGTGCTCTCTGTCTGCTGTCAGCTCTGTGCGGCGGCGCGGGCCAGCTTGCCTTCACCAGGAGACTCCAGGAATCGAACCCGCATCCTCCCATATCATAGACAGGAGCACAATCACCTGAGCCACATCTGCCCCCCTGCCCCCCTTAATTTTTATTGAAGTTTTAGATTACATAAAAGTTACATAGAAAATATAGAGGATTCCCATATATCCCACCTCCTCCCAGTAACAACATCTTTCATTAGTGTGGTACATTTGTTACAATTGATGAACAAATTGACGCATTGCTACTAACCATGGTCTATAGTTTAAATTATGGTTTACTCTTTGCAGTACACAATTTAATAGTTTTGACAAAATGTATAATGACAGTATCATGCAGAGTGATTCCATTGTCCCCAAAATGCCCCAAGGTGTACCTCTTCTTCCTTCTCCCTCCCCTTAGAACCTCTGGTGACTACCATCTTTATAACACTGTTACAAATTCTTCTGTTACTACAATAATAATAAGTCTACTTTGGTCCCTAGTTGCATTCCCCCCCTTCTGTATGTTCATTCCTCAATCTTGAAGACCTTGGGATAATGATGCCCACTCTGCTTCCAATTGAGAGGGGGCTTAGATCCCATGGGGCAGATGGATGGAGCTGTCTTGCTTGCATTTTTAGATACTCTCAAAACATGTTCTTTTCTGACATTCAGTGGGAGTGTGGAATGATTTATTGCAAAAGAAAGCATTATTCTTTTTTTTTTGTTCCAGATATCAGTGTTTTAAATCAGCTTGGATGTACCAAGTCCTTCATGAAGGATTCCACTTTCCCTATGACTACCCAAACTTGCAGACAGCTCAACTGGTCTATGACCGAGAGGTTCAATGGACGCTTGGAGCCATACTGTATAAAACACGATTCTTACCACTCAGGTAACAGGAGACTAACCAGGGTGATATCTTGAGCTTAAAGGATGGTAGGCAGTGCCTAGGAATCAGTTCCTTAAATTATCCACCCCCCACCCACTGCTTACTTCTTATCCCACTAGCAAAAAATAAAACAAGACAAAAACAAATACAAAAAACCAACCTTCTCCTTTACCATGGCCATATGAGCCACTGTTACTGGTGAGGAGGTGAGAATCATTGGTCTAGAGTGCTTGGCAATTCCAGAAATTCACTTTTATTTGTTCACCCACAACAAATCAGGCTTTAGGATTGAGCTATTACTATAACCATATCCAAGATACTGATTGATAAACTAAAATGTCATTTTCTTAATTTATCCTGGAAAACATATCTGGCTAGGTGGAGAACTGGGGTAGGCTATCTGTGTAGTACAGTTTTTCCTAGGGGTTATAGTTACTCCAGAGATGGTGTCATACGCCTTTTTGGTAGGTGTTAGAACCAAACAAAGGGTACGAGATGTTCTCAGGGGGCCTGTTTTCATCAAGCTATGGTAGCCTGAAGCCTTGCCTTGATGTACCATAAGCTATTTGGGGCAATTATCAAGTAGTCTGTCCCCTGGACTATTTCAGATAAACTAAAATAATTCTTAATTTTTGGTATCTGTTCCCATAAACTCAGTATGGTCTGGAGCCAGGCAGGGGAGAGAAGTGAGGAAGATGGGCAGGGCGTGGATTGTGGGGATCTGGAGAGCACATGCTCCACACAGAAGGGCAGTCTCCGGTGCGGGCCAGCACTCTGCATGGGCCAGCTCACCACACAGGCCAGCTTGCCTTCACCAGGAGGCCCCGGGTATCGAACCCTGGACCTCCTATATGGTAGATGGGAGCTCAAGGAGTGCTGCCCTTTGCAGGAGTGCTGGCTTATGCAGAGAGCTGCTGTAGCAAGATGACACAATGAAAAGAGACACAGAGGAGAGATAATAGGAAATGCAACAGACCAGGGAGCTGAGGTGGCTCAAGAGAATGATTGCCTCTCTTCTACTCCAGAAGGTCCCAGGATCAGTTCCCAGAGCCGCCTAATGAGAATACAAGAGGACACAGAAAAACACACAGCAAATGGACATAGAGAGCAGACAGTGGAGGGAGGGGGGAGAAATAAATAAATAAAATCTTTGGAAAAAAAAAAAAAAGGGCACTCTCAGCATTGCCAATTCTCATTTGTCAAGAGAAACTGGAAATCCAGGTTTTATGTGAAGTCTTTCAGTTTGGGGATTCATATTGTTAAGAAAAACTGTAGGCCAAACAAAACAAAAAGGAATCAGGTATTTGGACTACCAAATAAGCAACTTCTGTTCTAGACAAGGAGACCACGACACTGGTTTACATATCTCTGTTTTTTTCTAAGATTATAATACAACTGATCAGCTTTCTTTAGATATTTATTCTAAATCCTAAGGAAACACCACAAATTTAGACTCACTGTGATCTCTTGATCGGGTTCTGGAGCTACCTTATTTTCATTAGCATATTTACAGTTTTAAAACTTTTATTTTGCAGATAACCAATGTTGGTAATTCTGTTCATTTTTAAGCTTCATTTTCAAAGGCCTTCCAGATGTAGCCCCAGACTCTGGAGGATGTAGGCCTATGAAGCTCCCTCTGTAGCTTGTAGAAGGGGTGCAGGAGGAATCACAGCAGCCCTGGGGCTGGCGGGGGGTATTCCTGTTTCTCTTGCTGTGTGGAGCTGGTATTATAGAATGTTTGTGTAGAAGGAATAAATGAGATAACACCACTGGGCCTTTCAAATCAGAACAGATGTTTCTCTTAGAAACTAACGTTTCTTTCCACATTCAAACTCTTTCCTAGGGATCTACGGCAGGAGGGTGTCCGACAGGTCCATGGTAGCTGGTTCCGTCTCTCCTTTGTCTACAACCACTATCTCTTCTTCGCCTGCATCCTGGTGGTGTTACTGGCCATCATCCTGTACCTTCTGCGGCTACGCCGAATTCACCACCGACAAACTCGAGCCTCAGCTCCATTGGACTTGCTGTGGATCAAAGAGGTGGTGCCCATGATCGGGGTACAGGTGGTGCCATGAGGCCAGACCAGTCTAAAAAAACTTGAGTACCCCAGAATTGCTGCTCATTGAATTTCCACCATTTTCTTCTACTGGCCTCACATGCTGCTTTGCTTGACCTTGTGCATATTTGGCCTTGGAATTTCTACTTTAATTCCTTCTCAGCACCAGCCCCTCTTCTTTCTGAGAGAAGCTGTAATCTAGTCTGTGAAGAACTAGAACTGTGAAGAAGATTGGTGCTAACAAAGGGGACCAACCTTAGTTCAACTGAGGCATGCTTCTCCTCCTTTACCTGAGAAGTCTGTGTGTTCCTGGGATCTAGCCTTTTCTCCCCTTGCTATATAGCATGAGGTTTGGCACTGGGCCCAATGAAAGCCTTATTGAAACTGAACTTGGAGCCTTTGATGCCAAGCTAGACATAAGTGTAGCAGCCCTTTCTTTCTCTGTAACAGAGATATCATTTATGTGGAGATCCACAGCTTTTAATAGGGATCCAAGATCTTTGTTTGCAGTTCAACGGATCAGATATGAATTTCCAGGCAACCAAAATAACACAACTTCCTCTTACTTGACAAAGAAGCCATCTTGGTGTGGTCCAAGATCCCTGACTAGTGTTGCTGACAATATGTGATTTTTAAAAAGGTAGAATACCTTCTTAATGAAAGGTCCATTGAAAATTTTGACAATATCTTATCTGATGCCTGGTATGACCAGGTTAGAAATGTTTCTGTGTCAGTGTGTTTCACAAGCTGTTTGGGCATTCATTTTCTTTTTGAGTCATAAGTGCTTGTAGGATGAAGAAGCTGCAGTGGGGATTTGGGACCTGTATTTGTCTGGTTTCAGGTCAGTATATGCTGGACCTATCTTTATGAGCCCCTGTAAGGAGATTCAAAAAGAATTCCTTCATCTCACTGCTAAGATCAGTGTGTAGTTTGGGAAGGGATGCACTTGGGTTGTTTTTAAAGAAGGGCAGGGCAGTATCAGGATTGTGGGCAAAGGCAATACTATTAAAGCTCTTATTTATTAGTATGTTTTTAAGAAATAGAAATGTTCTCAATTTCTGACTCTGGGAATATATCAAGGGAGCAAGTTCTACACATTGGAATAAATAGATAAATCCCTTAAGGCACCTGGCAACTTTCAGAACCTCTATTAAGAGACTGTTCAGTCATTAACAGCACTTCCATTAATGAGGAGAGAGGAAAAGCCACAATGATTACATTTTCATCCACTGCCCTTCAGGAGCTCTGCTCTTTGTCGACATCTAGCTTTTAGGTTGCAGGATTTCTATTTCATCAGCTCTCACCTTCCTTCCCACGGATGCCCTGCCCTTGACTGTGCTCCCAGAGTTGAAGTGGCTTTCTTCTTTTCTTTTCTATGGTTAGGTGAGTAAGGGAGAAGTCTCCTGACTTTAAAGGAAAAAAATAGTGAAAATCTTCAAAAATAAATTCTGTAAGGGAGTAGAAAGGAATTAAATGATTCATAAATCAGAGAAAAGGAAATTAAGATCCTCCAAGAAATAAACTAGATGAAAATAAGTATACAGACTCTTGTTGGTAAGTGAAAGAGTGAGGAGTCTTGTTTCCTTTGGAAAAATATTTTTTACTTTGCATTAGGGTTTATGTCACATCAATTCCCTTTAATTTTTGTTGTTGTTGTTGAAGTACCAGGGCTGGGGATTGAACCTGGGACCATGTATGTGGAAAACCAGTGCTCAGCCACTGAGCCGCATCAGTTTCCCTGAGTTGGTCTTTTCCATTTGTTTGCTTGTTGGTTTTATTGTTTTTAGGAGTCACGGGGAGCTCAACCTGGGACCTCCTGTGTGGGAAGCAGGTGCTCAACTACTGGAGCCAAATCTGCTCCCCCACTTTAATTTTCAAGATTTCTAGATTGCCTTGATTTTCTTTTACTTTTTTATTATTTTGGTCTCTCTATAAGTGAGCCCTCACCATATGGATGCTGCTTATAATGTCCAAATATATTTTTGTTAGCCTACTCAGGTAACTTCCCTCCTCCCCCCCTTAATTTCCACATATTATGTTTGGTTTTCTTGTAAGGGAGTGAACTAGTTAAAAGCTACCTGATTGGCTAGCAGTGATCACATTCTTGTGCACAAAATGAAGTTGAAGCGGGGAGGTGTTAATTAGTCCCATTTGAAAGTTCTTTTTAGTAAAGTTATTCTTCATACTGTTGTAATAATAGCTACCCTTCATTAAGCATTTTTTGTGTACCAGATACTCTATTAATAATTTTATTATTTAATCATCATGACAACCTTTCAGATTTTTTTTTTAAGTTGAGAGACTCAGGATACGATACCTGTGTTCATAATTTTTTCAATATAAATGTATTTTGTAATTTATTTTAGTCCGAGTTTTTGTTTAGTATATCATATTCTGACTGCTTATTATTTTAATATTATGAGGTCTAGGCTTGTCTATTAACATGAGTAAGACTTCCTGGAGTTCTGTAGTATAAAAATAAGAAGGAACTTACCATATTTCTCAGAAGAACTGAATATTTGCTGCTGGTTTTGGTTCCTTTGCCTCTTCCATTGCCTCCAGTAACTGATTTTAAATGAAATCTCATGAGCTAGAAACAGAAGCCATTTATTCTTCATTGAAGGCCAATGGCTTAGGCATATTTCTTTCTCATAATTAAGTATTCTTGCTTCTAGGTGCAGACAAGCTATCTTGCCAACCCTTAACCCTTTTTTAGCCTTCAGTTACTGTTTTTTAACATTTCTACTTTCATTTCTGCATTTTGAGTGGTTCCCCTGTGAAGATAATTATGGTTTCATAAAATTAACATTTCATGGGTTCCCCTGTATTCTAGGTTCTTGATGGCAGTAGCAATGAACCTGAACTGTTTTTATTACTTTTGTTATTACTGAGATAGGTTACAAATATCAAAACTGGAGTCAGTGGCCTATAGTAATGATGCTTCATTAGTCTTATAATGGCACAATCCATCACATTTTCCTTCGTTCTCATCACTAGGACATAATGAAAGTATATCTAACACCCAATTATGTGGCACTGCATTCACTTAAAATTGTACTTACCTCTAAACCAGATTATACCATCTTAATTTCTCTCTGTACCTTAGCTTCTTCAATTGAATTTTCTTGGTCTTGGAAATTTTAATCACTTCCCACCAACCTTGTATTTATTCTCCAAATATCCTGCAAAGTATTCAACCCCTCCCTACTTCTAGGCCTCAAAGCTTCCTTTAACTTCACTTCCTTGGGCAGTGATCAGGAAAATGTGGTTGTCTGAAAGTCTTCCATGCATTCCCTAAGCTAGTGTTTTTAGGCATTAATATTTATTACATCTATATTTAGTTTTGAAATAAAATAACTTGTCACTGGTGTTATCTAAAGATGCCTGCCTCTACCCTCATTCTCAAAATTTTGTGTTTTGCTTTTGTCAGGGATGAGAGAGAAATGGGTGGTATGTTTAGTGGAAGGAACACTGGACTTAAAGCTAAGATTTGGATTCTAGTCCTGGTTTTGTCATTAACTGGCTCTGGTAGCTCTGGCAAATCAATTGCCTTTTCTGGTTCATTTCTATCTATAAAACAAGGTGACTAGACAAGATGATCTAAGGCCAATTTCAAAGGGAAAACCAATGTCCTGAGGAACTAAAGGCAGGAGAGAAAGAGAAGTGATATGGATTCTGGAAAAAGTTTTGTTCTTTAGTTTAGAAGACCAAGTTCCCCAAGAGCCAGTGGTCACTTCCTATTTTATCCATAGCCCCTGACATTAATGAAGGTTGAAGGTGCTACTGGAGTTTCTAACAGCAATCAGATGTGAGTTAGTGAGCTAAATTCAAAAGTAGCATTGGCATATCCAAATAGATAAAAATGCTTCATATCAACGTTGTGATTAAGAAAATATGCAGGGAAATGGACTTTGGCCCAGTGGTTAGGGCGTCCGTCTACCATATGGGAGGTCTGCGGTTCAAACCTCGGGCCTCCTTGACCCGTGTGGAGCTGGCCATGCGCAGCGCTGATGCGCGCAAGGAGTGCCGTGCCACGCAAGGGTGTCCCCCGCGTGGGGGAGCCCCACGCGCAAGGAGTGCGCCCGTGAGGAAAGCCGCCCAGCGTGAAAAGAAAGAGCAGCCTGCCCAGGAATGGCGCCACCCACACTTCCCGTGCCGCTGACGACAACAGAAGCGGACAAAGAAACAAGACGCAGCAAATAGACACCAAGAACAGACAACCAGGGGAGGGGGAGGAATTAAATAAATAAATAAATCTTTAAAAAAAAAAAAATATGCAAGTTAAATCCACAGGTATAAAGGAAAATGGCAATGCTGAGAGCAGCCCTGAAATGTCTTGAACCTCATCTATATCCTGTAAGCAGATGGACCCTGGGGAAGCCAGCACCCGTCGGGAGAAGAGGGGGTATAATGGGGTGACAAAAGCCTGCAAATTTTATAATACCTCTGGGTAGTGTGTGTATATCAGGGTTCGCCATTTGGGCTATGCAGGAACAAGCAGGGGTCACAGATACTGCAGAGTTTAGGGGACTGAGACCTGTAACTGCCACGCGGGGGAAAGGCCCTGGCCTGCCTGTTTTCCAGCTTTGTGGCAGCTCTCGGCTGTTTCCCCCACTTGCCCAAGCACTGCTGTGGCCAGGTGGCAGAGGCGGGCAGCAGGGGCTGGGAGCCTGGCCTCTGTTCACTGCAGGCTGGCTATAGGGCCCTCCAGGCCCCTGTTGCCAATCCCGTGTCCAGGGGAAAGGGGTGCTCTCAGAGCCTCAGGCAGTGGTGGGAGAAGGGAAGGAGAGACTGGTTCAGGCCTCAAGGATATGCCTCTGGGACCAGCTTGTGCCCTTCTGAGCTGAGGCCCAGCACTGGGCAAATGCCAGGAGTGCCTGCCCAATCTTTGTAACTGCTTCTGATACTCATTTGTGTTTGCTTTTTTCACATTTAGGAATACAATTGGAAAGTAATACTTTGCTACAAATAGTACCCAGTTCTTCACCAGATCTATCCTCTGTATTTCTTTTAATTCTTGAAAATTTTAGATATTTTTAAAAAATTTGCTTAATTTTGTACAATATTCCTAACCACAGTATCCAAGCAGTTCATGTGATGGTTACAATCTTTATCATTTAAGGAATAAATGCCTGTTCCATCTTCACTAGGGAATTTGGTTGCAATTCTCGGGCAGTTTCCAGAAACAACGTGCTATTTTCTTTTGCTTGTGGTGTGTGGTTTAACTTCATTTTGATTAGGATTACAAACTGAGGTTGAAGTCGCAGGGGATGTTTCAAATTCTCCCAAGTTATTTTCTTAGCTTCTGCTCATTTCAGATGAGCCACTGCCATCTGCCACTGGGGCTAGGTGGTTCTGTCAAACTTGTTAAGTTTTTGCTGGTGATACAAAACATATTACTGTTAAAAAATGAGGACTTGAAAACCAAATTTTTGGTTCTTAATAATATAGCAAACACTTTCGCAAACAGAGGAAAAAATAGCTGAAATCAAACACTTTTAGGAATTTATGGCTCTGCTCTTGGCTTTCTTGTAACCTGAATCTCATCAAGGTTGAAAAGTTGTAGTGCCTTGTTTTGGGTGTCCTGCCCACTTCTGGTTTCCATTTCTGCATGTGGCTCCTTTACAGATGGCTTGTTAAAAGCTTCACTTTAAGCCTGCTTTGTCAACTTCCTCTTTAAAATAGCCTAATAGACGATTGTAATATTGCATAAGTGTTTCCCTTTTGCCCTAATATTTCATTATTTCCCAGTTTGTCAGTACCATTATTATTAGAAAGGGAAGAAATAACACACCTGTTGACCATTTTGTTTTTCTGGAAGTCTAAGCAGCAAAAAAGATCCTTTTCTTTGTAATACTGAATCATCATTCTCCTTACAAGAACCTTATATTTTTTAAATGTATTCAACCATTGCTTGCCATTTTTAAAAAAACCAAAGTTGAAAGAAATTTCTAAATCACAGGATGGTTTGTAGCCATGCATGCATGGCTTCAGGCACACCTGAAGATGTTTGTTCCTGAGCCTCTCCTATACCCTCTGGTGGCCTCTCACTCCTTCACTCTAAGGTAGCTCTGGTACTTTCTTAAGGGACCCCTCCCACAAAGTACCTATAAGTACCTGTAAGTGGCCCCTCCTACAAAGCTGATGGTGAACACTCTAACCCTTATTAGCTTCTTAAGTCTTTGCCTGGTATTTCTGTTATTGTGTTGAAAATTCTCATTTCACCATTCCTTCAGTTGAAGCCCTGAAGTATAATATTCCTTTATCTCCTCCATTATTTCTGTCTCCAGCAGTGGACTCAGCAGTCTGTATTGAAAGGCATGCTTTTATTATGAACCAGAATTAGAGATACCCTTCTTTCTCATTTTGAAAAAACAAAGGCTGCCTGGATTAGACCACTTCTTGGAGTTGCTAGGATTATATGGTTTTCTAATTCTTCATTTTGAACAATAATTTTGCTGAACACAGTTCTTAAAATTACCAGTAATAAACACTGTTAAGTTAAACACACTGGGCCAAATGTGTAATGCGTGTTAAGAGAGGTGGTCATACCTGTTCCTTTATGTAGAGACATGGGTGTCTGTATTACGTTTGCTGATATATATAACCCACCACTCATCCGAGGACCAGAACAATAGCTGCAAATAAACTGGTTATCCTACTATCAGGATCATCAGTGTTGGTCTTTACAATCAGCATCACTTTAGGTAATAGCTAATCACTAACCCTGTCACAGTGGATAGCATTTGCTAGTGTGGAGACAAAAAAATCTGGATTGATAGATTAAAGAAAGCCATGTGTTTTAGTTTCCTTTGATATTTTAAAATTCGATAGTATTATTGAGACCTCTGAAGGAAATATAATCCTTTAAAAAAATTGTCAGATATAATAATGTAAAATTTGCCACTTAACCTTTATAAGTATATAATCCCATGGCATTAATTATATTTACAATGCTGTACTATCATCATAAGTTATCAAATTTTTTTCATTATCCCAAACAGAAATTTTACCAATTATGGTAACCTCTCTATATTTTCTTTTTCTTTGAATTTATTCTAGATATTTCATTCAAGTGGGATCTTGCAATATTTCTCCTTTTGTGCCTGGCTTATTTCCCCTGAACTTTATTCCATTTTATGTCTGAATAATACTTTTTTTTTTTTTTGAAATAGGTGTGTGGGACATCAATCTGTAACCATCCACTTTTATTCATTCATTCAATATTTGGAATGTGTCTGGGGTGATGCTGGGGATACTGCAAATAAAAACATAATTAAGATAATCCCAGTTCACCAGGAGCTCATAGATAGGTACAATAAAGTTATATACCTAAGTGCACCCAGATCTGTTTACCCAAATTTATACAATCATCTTTAATAAAATAAAAATAAAGTAAAACATCTGAAACTTGCATTTGTTTTATTCATGAGTTGGTACTTGGAAGTGTAGCATTGCATATGGTTCTTGGTTGGCTCCTACTGCCCTCTGCTGACTGTGAGTAACTAAGGAAGTCTGGGTCTGTGGAGATAGAGTGTGGATATCTGCTCCAGTGACTGCAGTTCCCTTTCTTTAAGGAAGTCTCCTATTTAGAAGAGGAAATGAGTATTGCAGATGAAATAAGACAGGATGGGGTGGAAATTCGGAGGGGAATGAGAACAAGCTGGTCAGGTTTTTCTAAGGAAATGAGGCTATTAGGGACTAAGCCAGAGGTTCCCAAACTTGTCTGCACATGGGAATCACCTGAGGAATGTGAAAAATCCTGACGCCTGTCACTGCTCCCAGAAATTGTGATTTAAGTGGTGTGGGGTGAGGTCTGGGTTCTGTAATTTTTTAAAAGTTAGGAATAAAAATAAAGGAAAAAAAGATAAGGAATAAAAAGTAGGGAATCACTCTAGGGTGAGGAGGATGAACAAATTTTAAAATAGTCAAAACAACTCCAGAACAATAAGCAATAGCATAAACCCACCAGGGCCCAGGATTTTTGAAAAAAAACAAAACAAACCGAAGACTAACTGCCTACCTCTGTTTTGCTAAGTACTACCCGAGAAAGGTTCCCCCAGACATATACTGCAGGACTCCCTGAAACTCAGAGCATGGAGGTGAAAGAAAACTGAGTCCAGAGATTCCAACAGGCAGACTGGGTTTTTTATTGCTCCCAAATGTGTTTAGTGTGCATAATGTTTATAAAAACTTGAAATCTGCTGCCAACACTTAAGTTGAGCACTTTCATATAAAAACCTAGGTGTCTGGCTTCTTTAAGGAACGATATCTGGCAATGCAGGGCCCGCAGAGCAGCAACAGGCCAGAGCTCAGTAGTGGCTTAGCCCGTTACTTGGGGAATCTGCTAAGGTCTCCTGCCACTTTCTCCATCAGCCAGACCCCAGTAAATATTTAATTGACCTATTCCTGCTTTTGACAGAACTAAAAACTACCTTTCTGCAATTTTCACCCACTGCCCATCTCTGGCGCCCAAAGTAAGCTCATCTCTCCTATAGGAGAGGGAGGGCTTCAACTTCTCAAAGACAGGGCTCTCACTCTCTCTTAATGTTCTCTTTTCCAATTAAATATTCCTAGTTTCTTCAGCTAGTCCTTGTGTGATACAGTGTACTTTTCACCATCCTAGTCTCTCTTGCCTGGATACATGCTTAGTGGCCAGTGTCCTTTAAATGTGATATCCAGAGTGAAATGTAAATCCTTAGAGGTATTCTGACTATTACAAGTTGTGATCTGCCTGTGACACTTTTATTGATAAAATCTGAAACACCACTAATTTTTTATAAGTGTCATCAAGTTACTGGTTGATGGTGAGCCTGTAGCCAACTGAAATCTCCAAGTTTTTTTCATATGAAATACTATGAAGTCGAGTTTCTTCACCTCAAACTTATACAACCTATTTAATTTAAATGAGGGGTTTATAGTCTAATCTTATCTTGATGATGTCATTCTGAGACTGTTCTAAGTTGTGACTATCGTCTATTATGTTAGCTATGTTGGTTTGTTCCATCCTAAAACCTGATGTTTCTGATGATTTCATCCAAATAATTGATCTTTTTAAAAAAGTTAAGGAAGATAAAGCCTTGTGAAATACCAAGAGACCAAAATCACACATTTCATTAATCAACATGTTTAAACATCTGAATAGACTACCATGTTTAAACATGTTGATTAAACATGTTGAAAAGCATAATAAGGCTGTTATGAAATATTTTTCTGCCTTTTAGGAACCAATTTATACTGTCTATTCCATTCCTGTCCTAGTGATGTAACAGCACTGTCAAGAGGAACTAGGGTAGTACTTGATGAATCCAAGTAGGTTATACTGATTACTTCCTTTTCCAAGTACTTATAAAACATCTTGCTGAATATAGACTTTAAGCTTATGAAAATTTACCCTTTCCCCATCTTTGAAAAATTGGGCTACTAGAAGATACAGCTACTTCTTGCTAATGGCTAGCTGGCTCTAGGATATACAATCCTTCCCTTTTAATTTTCACCAGATGGAAGTGAAAATCATAAAAAACTACCACTTTGGCAGAATTCCAAACTCAGGAGACCAAAGAAACAGAGACCATGCATGTAGAACCAACAGTTTGTCAACACTGAGACCTGAGACAGAACCTATAAAGAAGGAGCAAACAGGAGGCATTTGCCTACCCTAAGCCTACTTTTCAATATGAAAATTATTGGATTTACAAAGGAACCTTTAGCATAAACCACAGGCTATGACATTCTTGACACAATGACTTTGTCTCAAAAACAGGCAATGAGTTTTAAATAACTTGACCAACTTTGGAAACCGCTTGGTATGCCAATGTCATCTTCTTAGAAAAGTCCAAGTTGTATTCTACAATAAGCTCTCAAAAGCACAGTTTCAATCCTAGAAAGGTGATCCTCTGAGAATTATTTTGGGACACGTCGGAGTTCATTCATAAGCCAAAGGGCAACGCTGAGCAGAGCCAAGGAGCCTGACTGGTGAGTAGCAGCCAAAGGAGTTGGAACGTACATTAGCAGAGTGCTAATGCCCAAGCCCACCTGTTGTAACACAAGGAAGACAAGAAGAAAGGTAGTGACCAGAAATTTGGAACTGAAAACAACAGGGCATGGAAAGCCAGATATGCAAACCTCCAGATTCTCTCATCAAAACATTAAAATATATGTAATTTTAATTTCACATCAGAATGAAGGAAATTCAAACAAAATAAATAAACCTAAAGCTCCCCTTATCCTTTCCCCAATCCCAGTTCCCCTCTTCAAAGGTAGCCACTGTTACCAGTTTCTAGATAATTGTACTTCTGTATACATTTTTATAGACGAAACATAGTTTTGTGCTTTTAAAAAATACAGGGGACAGAAGCGGATTTGTCTCAACTGATAAGAGACAAATAGGAGGTCCAGGATTCAAACCCAGGGCCTCCTGGCCCGTGTGGTAAGCTGGCCCATGTCCAGTGCTGATGTGCGCAAGGAGTGCTGTGCCACATGGGTGTTCCTCCCTGTAGGGGAGCACCACGTACAAGGAGTGCGCCCCTCAAGGAGAGCTACCCTGAGCAAAGAAAGCGCAGTCTGCCCAGGAGTGGTGCCATACACATGGAGAGCTGATGCAGCAAGATGACACAGCAAAGAGAGACACAGATTCCTGGTGCCACTGACATTAGTTGGCTCTAGGAACTGATCCTGGAACTTGTGGAGTGGAAGAGAAGCGATCATTCTCTTGTGCCACTTCATTCCCTGATCTGCTGTGTCTCTTATTCTCTCTTCTCTATTTGTTGCATCATCTTGCTGTGTCAGCTCTCTTGCACCAGGCAGCACTCCTGTATGGGACAGTACTCCATGCGGGCCAGCTCTCCACAGGCCAGCTTGCCTTCACCAGGAAGCCCTGGGCATCAAACCCTGGACCTCCTATATGGTAGATGGGAGCCCAACTGCTTCAAACATCCACTTCCACTTCCCTGCAACTTGCTATTAATATGTCTTCAGATCTTATTTTAAGCTGCTGTACAATATTCTACAGTATGGATGTGCCAAAATTGTGTCTTTAACAATTTAGGTTATTCCTAGTTTTTCACTATTAGGATAATGCTATAATGAATTTCCTTGTACATAACTCTGTGCATTAGAATATCTTTGGGGGCAGACATTAGTAAGTCAATTTGCTGGGTCAGAGTATTATACATTTGACATAAAAAATATATATATATATATATGTATGTATTTTTGTTGTTGTTGCTAAACTGCCCTCTAAACAAAGCTACACCAACGCATGTTCTCACCAAGAATATATGGAGGTATCCTTCTTCCTATACCCATGCCAATACTTATTATTCTTTTTGTTTTTCTTTTTCCAATCTGACAGGCACAAAATGGTACTTATTATTTTAATTTCCTCTTCCCTGATCATGAATGAGGTTAAACAGCTTTTCACATGTATTGGCCATTCATCATTCCTCTTCTGAGAATTGTAATTTGATGTCCTTATTTTATTTTCTATTATTAATCTTTTAGTTAGTTGTAAATATTGAAAATAGTTTCTCCTAGTCTGTCGCCTTTCTTTTTTAACTTTGTTTTAAGGAGCTCCTCAGACCAAAAGACATGGTTTATACCTGTGTATATGCCAAAGCCAGCAGAGTCACTGCTGCCATCTTGGTCCTTCGAGGAAGGGGAATTCTCCGGGACAGGAAGTAAAGTACTGTAATGGCAGTGACTGAAGTGATTCCCTGCAGGAAGGAAAGAGTGTTTCATCACAAGTGTCAGTAAGAAATTTCCACCTTCTTGGTTTCTGCCCACCTTACATGTATCTCCTCCAGGACCCCCGAGCAAGTGCTCTACTTGCTGGGTCAGTCACAGTAACCCCTGTGCAGGTCTGTCCCTGAGTCCTCCTCCTCACTCTCTTACATGGTTGTGGTCTTCTGCTTGCCTCTTAATTGCTGGTGTTATTCAGGGCTCTACCTAAAGTTTCTCCACATATCACTTCATATACATTCACTCTCTCTCAATCTTATTCACCTTCAAATGTGGGCACTCCCAGATGTGGCCCTCACTTTTAAAATCACTCTTTGCAAAATCACTAATTTTATCTCTATTATAATCTCATATTTTAAAAGGCAAGGCTGACCCAAGGGCACAGCACATAAGCGTTATTATTTTCCTGGGTTGAGTGGAGAAGGTAATGCTAAAAAAAGATCTAAAGTCTCATTTTCATTTGCACCCCTTCAGAACAAGGCCCCTCTCCTCTAATGTGGTATCAGAGAATGTTTTTCTATTCTATTTCTATTTCACTTTCTTTTCAGAGCTGTCCAGAACGACAATTTCAACCAGACTTTACTTATTCTAAAATGTTGTGTGGAGGTAGGGACTGAGGCCACACAAAGTAACCTGTTTGAGCCTCAGCATTCTCTTTGGATATCCGAGTCCTCTGACCTTGCTCTTGGGATGTATACTATGATCATCTCACACTCAATATACCTCAATCTGAGGACATGCTCCTAGGAGGATGAAGCACTCAATGCTCATTCCAATAGTCCCATTTCTGTGGGTCATGTTTTAGGCATGCCACAGAAGAAACTCTGGGATCCCTTTTAACCTTTCTTCATCCTTATCCCTAATAGCCAATCTTATTAATAGTCTATTCCTTTAAAAACTCTTAGATTAACGATTCTTATCAAGTCCCACTCCCACCATGCAACTCTCACTTGCATTACTGCAATAGCACTCTGCTTCTTGCCGGTCTCCTTGCTGCTGCTCTTTCCCCGCTCCAGTCTATCATGCGCAGGCTACCCAGCCAATCTTAACATGGACCATGGCAGGCCCTTAATAAGTATTAGTTTATGTGAAATGAAAAGTCATATGCGCTCAGCAGCCATCTGTCTTTGTACTCTCTTCTCTATTCAACATCATTTCCACGAAATGACTCTCCTAAGTGTGTGCAGATTGAGGGAGGTTATCACTTGCCAGGCATTAAAAGGCATATTAGAACCTTGGGAAGCTGGCAGACTCCTGGAAGCCAGAATTTGGCTGGAGTGGATATGTGTAATTAGGACAAAAACATCAGATTAGAAAACTGTTACTAGAATTTCTTCAAAAAGATAAGGAAACATAGTTCCCACTCTACCCTCTACTGTTGCCATCAGTGCTTCACTGTCACTCCAAGGCTGTGAGGTTCCCTGTGCTTAATAGCAGGTAACCACCAGCCAGACTTACCAGTATACGGTGATCAAACTGCACCATGGTGGGATTCTCAAAAACATTCCTTAGGATGGGGGAAAAGGTGAAGAGATCCTCTGGGATCCAGGATTCTCCCATCTTGGGGAAGGAGTTGTAAACAAGCCCAGCATCTAGTCCTGCCACAAAAGCTCCTGCATTCCAAGGTAAACTGGTGTTTATTCAAATGAAAGAAAGAAGAGACCAAATACTAGTTCTGTGCAGACAAAAAGTAGTCATATACATAGTAGGGGTTCTCAAACCAGTATATTTATCAAAATTATATATGTCATGATCAGGGAAACATTAAGGCAAAAAAAACAATGACAAAAAACTGAGGGGAGTGTATATAGCTCAGTGGTTGAGTACCTGCCTCCCATGTACGAGATCCTGGGTTCAATCCCTAGTACCTCCTAAAAAGAAACAAAAAACAAAACTGCATCCTCACCTGCTTCCACCCCAAGATTCTGATGTGCCTCCCCTAGAGGAGTGGACTAGAAGCCCTGGAGAGCGCCTCCCCCCACCCCCCCCGCACTGAGGCCCACTGATTGATTTTGGAAATGATCTTCTCCAGATATCTCTGTGCTTTACTCTCTCATTTCCTCAGGTCTGCACTCAAATGTCACCTTATCAAAGAGCTCCTCCCTGATGATTCTATATAAAGCAGCACTCTCCCCAGCCCACCTCTCTTTATCCCCTTATTTGGTTTTTTCATTTTCGGCACCATCTGACATATGTATTTGTAGTTTATTATCTGTCTTCCCCCATTTACATAGTAAGGGTGTAATAAATGTAAGTTGAAATGAATGCAAACTAAATCTTGGATGAAAAGAGGGTATCGAATTGAGATGACTGGTCTGTTATTTATGATCAAAGAGGATTCAGGGCAGGTTAGGTCACATTACTTATTTTTATGAATGCTATTTATAAAGCCAAAATTCAGCTCTTCCACCAAAAAAAAAGGGGGGTGGGGTCTGGGTGGATCATTAGTTTGAATCAATATTATTTTTCTTCTAGAGTAATGCTGTCTAATAGACCCTTCTGTGATGATGGAAATGTTCCCTATTTGTAATGTCTAAAACAACAGCCACTAATATATGTGGTTACTAAACTCTGAAATGTGGCTAGTATTACTGAGGAATTATAATTTTTTTTAAACATAGTTTTTAATTTTTTAAAAGATACTTAGATTATATAAATATTACATATATTATTTAATTTTAATTAACTTAAATGTAAGCAGCCAGACAAGGCTAGTAGTTATTGTATTGGATAGTGCAATTCTACAGTGAGAGAGGTAGAAGCCTGTGTAGTTTAGCAAATAAGAAAAGACCTCTGTTGTTCTCTCTGTCCTGCTGAACTCTCCCCTTAGATTATCACTGAAGGCAGGCCTTTTGTTTCATGCATCTTGGTGCAATGTAAAAATAACACAAATTATTTCCATTATAATAGCAGCTAACATTTAAATAGCCTTTGCTATATACCAGGTACAGTTCTAAGCACTTTACATATGTTACTCATACTATAATCATCATCTCCATTTTGTAGATGAGGTCACTGAGCCAAGAGAGGTTACACAGCTTGCCCAAGGTCACATAACTCATAGGTGGTAGAGCCAGGATTTGAACCTAGGCAGTCTGGATCCAAGTAAATGCACAATCTTTTGTTGAACTGACTGGAAAGTAGGATTCTTGGAAGGGAGGAAGGAAAAGAAAACAGAGGGTGAAGATGGTGGGTATGAGAGAGGCAGGTCTGAAAGGGAATTCAAGGATATAGGAGGAAGGATAAAGTATCAGGAAAGAGATCCCATCTTAGAGTGGAATGAAAAATAGGCCATCTTTTATAAGAGTCCTACCTGAGAGAGCTGTAAGGAACACTAGGCCTGCTGTTCCATAAGCAAATCGTCTTAACCGTAGGAGTTGACGGGTTTCAGGTAACTAAATAAGAAAGAAAATCATTCAAATAAACTGTACTACAGGAACTATGGGAGGCAGTAAAACTCTCCAAGGCCAAACCCAAGTGACAAATTAAGTTCAGGTCTTTCCTGACTCCACACCGACATTAAGTAATCCCAGCAGACATACTTTCAATTTGCCTTCCCTGCCATCCTGTACATCTTGTGAAGGCAGGGAACTGCCAATGGTCACGTTTACTGCAGTAATGCAAGCCAAGTGTTTGGAATACAGTTATTCAACATACATCTGTTTAATTGAATGATTTGCATTATTCAGGGAAAAAATGCTTTGCCATGGCTGAAATGATATGGCTTAAGATATGGGACTAGATTTTAATATTGTGTATGATACTGACTGCTTAGCAAATAGAGTCAAAATTAAAATTGCATAAAATGCCTAGAGTGGAGATTCTTGTACTTCATATTTTTAGTCAAGTCAAAATAGATTTGTTTTTATTTTTACAACAGCCAACTTCTGATACCAATCAATAAATCAACCAATATTTATTAAGAACTTTATAAACAGGAAACTATGAAGATACAAATGAATTTAGTCAGAGTCCCACCCTCAAATGGTTTATAATCTAGTATGTGAAAAGTAGATATCATTTCTAAAATATCATAAGATTATAAACACTGTCCAAAGAACTTTCTGCAATGATAGAAATGTTCTACATTTGTGCTCTTCAAGGTCAGGCACTAGCCACATGTGGCTTATGAGGACTTGAAATGTGGCTAGTACAACTAATTACAATTTAAATATCCACGTGTGGTTGGTAGGTGTTGGATAGCATAGCACTATATTGTGAATTGACTACATAATCTTAAATCCTTTCTGTAATTAGGTGGAATATAAATTAGAAAAAAAAAAGAGAAAAACACTTCATTATAATTAGAAAAATATTAGTAACCATTAAGAGTACAATTTCAGTAGAAGTAGAGTGTGTTTACGAGTGTGTGGGTGAACATGTGACTGTATATGTAGAGGGGACAGGTAAATAAGCCAGATTATAGAGATTGGAAAAAAAAAAAAGAATGGATTATCAGGAAGCAGAAGCTATAGATATAGGCAACATATTTTAGAAATTTGGTTTTGATAGGAGAAAAGGAATAACTCAGATGTGGACTGTCTCCTACATCAAAGTTTAACCCAATCTGGCTTCTGAGTGGAGATGACTGCCAAGTCAACATCTCCATTTCCAGGCCTCACTTTCTCCTGGGATCCAGGCCACTAGCTCCAAATACCTATTGCTTGACTCTATTTGAGAGTTCTAAGGCACCTCAAACTTCTTTCCATGAACAGTGAATCCAGGTCAACCCAAGATTTCAATGCCTAATATATATTAATTTTTTTTTCTAGAAAAAAATGTTCTATAGGGATGTTGTATCTCAAGACCTCTATTATAAATGAGGGCCTCTAAGAAAAGTTTATACCTTGCATTTAAATCAAAGCATAAAATGTAAAAACTATTACTTTCCTTGAATTAGCATGCAGCTGATATGCTTTTGGACAAGATCCTTAAGGTTTACTATCTTTTTAGACTTGATGAACAGTAGGTCCCCATCTAAAGAACAAACAACACAACAGGTTCTTGCACACCCCTAAAGGTTCAGAAATAGCTCGTTTTTGGCCTTCCTTCACTCGCCATCCACCATGTTTCAAGGAGTCAGAATTAAAGTGGTTGGGATATCTCCTATTGTTGGGGTGCCTTCCCACTTTTTTACTTAAATGTGTATTGTCAACAATAGATGGTGCTGACAAGATAGTCAGCACCTATTCAGCTTCTTTGAATAAGTTGCTCCAGCTCAACAAACACAATAACTGCATATTTTTATTTGTAGTTCCAAAGTTCAGTGTTTCTCGAAGATTTGGTTACATCTCATTTCTGGTAAATTGGTAGATGTTACTTGAGAGAATCCATGCATTTTGACCCATCAGAACAAGAATTCCTATTTTCCTGACCTTGTCACAGCATCTCTGCAGATGTGCTAAAGTAGGTAGACTGAATTGTTTTTTTACCTTATGCTGAGGGAGGAGCAATGAGAGCGAGGTCCACAAACTGGCGCAATAAAGAACAAGGGCTGATCCTAGGTGGGCAGCGAGGCGGTACTGACTGACCCGAGGGATGTCATGGGAGTCTGGTTTTTCTTCTAGTCCACTTTTCACCATATACCACCCTAACAGACCCTAGAACCAAAAAAAGGGGGGTAAATTAAGCAAGGTTGAAATGTCCACTCAACTGTACTCTCTAAGAAAATGAGTTACCAGGAGTACTCCATATCTGACTGACCCTTCCTTTCCATACCCTCCCATATCCCCAGTTTCCCAGCAATCATGACCTATCTACATTTCCACACATGGCACCAAAATACTTAACTTAGATTAATTTTTTATTGAAGTATAATCCAAATGTAAAAAGTATACAAGTGTATGGCTCACTGAATCAAACTGAATACATGCTGGTAACCAGCACCCAGATAAAACTAACAGAATCTTATCACGCCCCTCATGCCCTCTTCCAGGCACTATCTACCCCCACAGGAAACCACTATCCTGACTTCTAACAGTATATATTAGTTTTGTGTGTCTTTGTACTCTATATTAATAAAATCAAACAATATGTACTCTTTTGTGTCATATACTTATATTTTGAGATTCATGTTGCAAATTGTTCATTCTCATTGGGTATTATTCCATTATGTGAATATGCCAAAACTTGGTCCATTCTACAGTTGATGGGCATATAAATATAAATGCCAGTTTTTGGTTACTATGAATAATGCTGCTATGAACATGTTAGTACATATCTCTTGGTGATCATATGTACACATTTCTATAGGGTATATGCTTAGGAGTAGAATTGTTGATTCATGAGATATATACATGTTCATAGTATGTATTAGCATGTATTACCAAAAAGTTTTTCAACCCTACTCTTTTAAAATCTTTACAAAGTCTTTTTTGTGATCATAAAAGGCATCTTTTATTGAAAAATTAAAAGTGCATGGTCAAATGTGAAAGATTCCTTATAATCTCACTCTTCCAAAGATTAATAGATTAAAAATTGGTATATCCATCCTCCAAGACTTTACACTTATGTATGTATTTTTTAAATGACACAATTGGATCATACTATACCATATTTACTATATATATATATATCCTGTTCTGTATCCTGTTTGTTTTTTAAACTCTGTGATATATTCCTGGTATCTTTCTATGTTGGTACCTACAGCTCTATTTTATTATTCGCATTTTTCTAATCTTTAGCACTTTTTCTGATCAAAGAAATATATATAATTTAAAAAATTAAAAAAAAAAAGTACAAGTCTGTCATCATTTAGATCCTTCTCCCCTGAAATTGTTTTTTCACTATATTATTTTGCCATCAACACCAAAAAATTCTCCAATCTGTCCCTACTTTCTCCCATTTAATAAAGGAATCTTTTCCCCACCCTTGTCATTTGCTTTTTAGGTATTAAAGCTACCAGCATTTAAAAACATGGGAAGCAGGTCCTGGGTGAAGCTTTAACCCCCACTTAAAGTCATTCACCAGAATAGCAGGTATTTTCCATCCCTCTGCAGAACATGCTAGTGAATACTCATGCACCCTAAACACTCCAGTGGGAAAGCTACTCTCTAGAATGGCCACATACTTTTTTCTGTTCCCATCATCTAATAAACATTAGAAGCAGTGTTTATCAAAGTCAGTTGTGCTGGTTCCCAAACCTATTTACACCCAGCTACATTTGTTATCATAAATATTTGATATAACTTAAAATGATGTAAACCAGTGAAATAAGAGAATAGAGAGTTGTTCTAATGAAAACTAGACTGAATGCCTTGCAAAAGCTTGATAAAGGTGAGTGCTTAAAAAAAATTATTGTTTATTTAGGTAAGAGTAAAGCAAATATAAAAGTTTTGGTGGAAAATTACAAATATCTGTAAGGCTTTGCATGCAGACTGCTTTACAAGTGTCTAAGTTCGCATAACTCTTTAAGGAAAATGAACTGGAAATCACAGCTGATTGAGTAAGAGATAGGAAGCTAAATTCAAATCAGGGGACTCATAGTCAAGGAAAGGCTCTGGCCTTTCAGGGAAAAAAAAAAAGTTTAAGTTTAATGTTTATGGTATGTATTATATTCTATGAGTCTCAGTTTTACCTGACTTTTTTGGTTAACCCAACAACTCTCACTTCTAATCATAATAGGTAAAATTCAGCCTTTTGATCCCACCCTAAGTCAGTAGAATCAAAGCAACTAGGTGAGATTTACTCCACCTTTTAAAAATCTATACCCTTCAAGAAACCTTTTTGAGCATTTCTTTCCCCCTTTGAGATTACCCTGGATGTTCTAATTATCTTGATTTCATCTGCATCAGATTTTGGAAGATGAAGTGCGATGTGACAGACCCTGCTTTCTTTCTCCTAGAACCCTGTCTGCCATCTTCAATTTCTGCCCCCCTTGGAGTCTGTCTTTAGTGGTTTTTTTCCTTCATCCTAAAATAAACCTTCATTTTGTTCCACCTACTCTCCCCTCATCTCTACTAAGACTTTTATTATTGTCTCTTTTTTGTTTGTGAATTGCTTTCATTTCTTCTCTACTATTTCCCTCTTTATCTCCTTCTAATTTGTTCGTATTCTTACCACTTCTGAGTTATAAATTAACTAATAAACTTTCTCCTGATCAAACTATGATGCTGTTACTTTGGTGCTTTGATATTCTGCAGCCTCATCCTTAGGACCTCTACACCTTGAACCAAGTACCTCTATGGGTCTTCTCTCATACTCCATTTCTTGACTTTCAATCTCATCTAACACATTAATTGTGGAAGTTTTGCAAAGCTCTTTTCCTTAAGAAGAGTTCAATTTATGTGGTTTGCATCACCATTTATGCTTGAATATCTCTCAGCTATACCTGCGTTCTAAGAGCCTTCATCCCACAAAATGTCTCTATCTTTTGGAATTTTCCTATTCTTTCTGGAGCCATTTTAGCATAGGGATACCACTTCCCCATACAGCAGGCAATCAGCAAGAGGCAGGAGACAAGAACAAAGAAAGACATGATGAGAAAAAAAATCTAATTCTTGTGACACACACGAAATATTTACTGAGTGCTTAATAGATACCAGGCACTAAAATAAGGCTTTATATGCATTATATCATTTAATATTCATACAACCTAAATGATAAGCACCATTATTCTTATTCTTATTTACAGGTAAAGAAATCAGAGCTTACAGAGAACTTATCTGTGATACCAAAATTCATGCTGTTATCCACTTATGTTGCCTCAAAGATTACTTCCTTAAAAACAATGCCTTCTAGTCAATCACCACACCAGAGAGCCAAGAGTGCCTACAACTTAAAGCAGGAGAATTGCACCCAGCATCCATGTGGAATCTAAGCCCGCTCTTGATGTAGATGTAGAGTGGACACAACCATTCCAAGGTCCACAGGATGGAGGAATAGAGTATGGAATAAAGTAGACTTACTGATATTCTATTCATGAACTATTGTGATTAGTAATCGAAGAAAATGTGGCATTGGTGTGGAGAAAGTGGCAATGGTGGCTGCTGGGGGTGGGGAGTGGAAAGAAGAGAGGAGATGTGGGGGCGTTTTCAGGACTTGGAGTTGTCCTGGGTGGTGCTGCAGGGACAGTTACCAGATACTGTATGTCCTCCCATGGCCCACTGGGTGGACTGTGGGAGAGTGTGGGCTATGATGTGGACCACTGACAATGAGGTACAGTGGTGCTCAGAGATGTATTCACCAAATGCAATGAATGTCCCACAATGATGGAGGAGATTGTTGTTATGGGGGGAGGAGTGGGGGGAGGGGAGTGGGGGGTGTATGGGGACCTCATATTTTTCGAATGTAATATTAAAAATAAATAAAGACAAAATAAAACAAAACAAAAACAATGCCTTCTAGGAAGCTCCATGGAGTATCTCTGGGTCCCTAACTTTGAATAATTCTCACCTGGAAGCAGACTAAGCCACAGAGGGCAAGGACACGTCCTTTCATGCCTCGACTGAGCCAGCCCTTTCTCCAAAAGTAAGCTGCAGGCAGGATGTAGGCAAGGCCTACAAGGCGCCCCCACATTCGGTGTGAGTACTCCATGTACCAGATGAACTTGAATTCTGCCAATGTCATATCATGGTTCAAGCTGGATGAAAAGAAAAGTCAAAGCAGATGAAATATCCATCTAATTTTTATTTCTTAGGGATCTGTGAAGCACAATAAAGCAAAGCACAATAAAACAAGGTATGCCTATATCAAGAAATAAAGGAACATGACCATTCTAAGTGTTTAGATAACCAAACAATTAAGTGGGCCTAGAAGGATGTTTACCTGATTTTTTCAATACTTACATTTTAAATTCTGGAAATTGCTGGTATTTTTGGAATTCTGCTTCCCATTCCTCTTGGCTTGTAGGTGGCTTCATCTCCTTTACTAAATGCCAATCTACCATTGACAGCCCAGATTCCGTCAACCTTAGGATAGGAAAGAAATTTTTTGGTGTGTATGTGATATACTGGATTACTCATAAATGGTTTTTTATGCCATCAAGTGGATCTGAACTTAACCCCTCCAAAGGTAAACACATTGTTTTCTCTCTTTTTTTGAGGTACTAGGGGTGGGGATTGACCTCATATGTGAGAAGCTGGTGAGCAACCACTGAGCCACGTTGGCTTCCCTGAGTTGGTTTGTTTTGTTTTGTTTTGCTTATTCTTTGTTCTTGGTTTATTTCTTTTTTCAGGAGGCACTGGGAACAAAACCCAGGACCTCCTATGTGGGAGGTAGGCATTCAACTGCTTGAGCCACATCCACTCCGTTTTATCTTTTGACACCTTTCTCTGTTTACTTCTTAGAATTTTGGCAGAAATAGCAGCCATGAGGTACAAATTTCTTTTCGCTCTTATTCTCTCAATCCTTTTATTATTAAAATCTCCCCGGGAAGTGGAAGTGGCCCAAGTGATTAGGTTTCCATCTACCATATAGGAGGTCCAGGGCTCGATTCCCGGGGCCTCCTGGTGAAAGCAAGCTGGCCTATGTGGCAAGCTGGTCCGAGCAAAGAGTGGGCCTGCACGGAGTGCAGACCCACAAGGAGTGCTGGCCCACACAAAGAGCTGGCACAGCAAGATGATGCAACAAAAAGAGGAGAAACAACAAGAGATGCAGCAGATCAGGGAGCTGAGAGATTGAGTGCCTTTCTTCCACTCCAGAAGGTCCCGGGATTGGTTCTCAGTGCCACCTTAAAAGAAGACAAGCAGACACAGAACACACAATCAATGGACACAGATAGCAGACAGCAAGTGCAAAACAATGGGGCAGGGGAGAAATAAATCAATAAATCTTTAAAATTAAATAAATAAATAAATAAATAAATGCTCCCTACTTCTTTTTTTCACTATGATTCTTTGACAGGCATAATCAACCCTTAGACCAAAGAAATGCTTCCTAAATGCAGCATTCTTTACACAAGGAAAAGAGATTTATTACAGCTATAAAAAAAGTTTAGGTTCTTGAGTGAATCTAAAGTCAACAAAACTCAAATTTTCAGTTTCCCATAACAGCCTATACAATACTCAATAAAGTAATTTGAAAGAATCTTAAAGAAATACGGGCACAGGGACTGTTGAGAGAATTTGAGGAACACATACTGTATTAAATTCAGAAAGTATTTTCTCCAAAAGGAGCTAGGGCTTCTAAAATAAAAGGCTGATTCTAAGCCTAAGGGAGGAAATATATAAGATGAGCCTGGAACATTTTATCATAACAGAAGGTAAGGGAACTAGTCAAACATTACCGAAGTCTGGTTAAAAAGACTCAAGAGTCAACCTGAAGAGGCTCACATCACCATCATCTTGCAATGGATTAAGACATATCAAATATGTTTAAATCTATGAGCTCATAATGATACTGAAAAAACTCAAACACCTATACACCTTACTGGTTATCTTTGGAAGATGCATGGGAACCAATTTATTATTTTGAGAATTGGTAGGTAAAGGGAAAGATTCAAATATTTCTCCTGCCTTTCCTATGCAAACTACACTTAAGGATAACCAAATACTTAATGAGGGAAAGTTTCTCTTTAGAGTTGATAATATAATTAAAATATTACGATTTTGCAACACTAATGAAATAATAGATATAGGCAATGGTTATCAGCTATTCTGCTTTTTTGTTGTTGTTTTTTTTAGGTACCAGGGCCAGGATTGAGTCCAGGACCTCATAAGTGGGAAGCTGTCATTCAACCAACAAGCCACACTGGCTCCCCTGAGTTGGCTCCTTCATCCGTTTGCTTGTTATTTGTTTCTGTTTTTAGGAGACACCAGGAACCAAACCCAGGACCTCCCATGTGAGAAGCAGGCACTCAACTACTTGAGTCAGATCCACTTCCTGGTCATCAACTGTTGACATTTCTAAGAGATACTGGACATTATGGATATTCTAATGGATTTAAACACCGTCACCTAGGAAGTATTTTTGCGTTCTCCTACCGCATTTTATCCTGATCAAGCAACTACCAGTTACAGGAAATATAAAGGACAAAGGTACATGTTAAACTACACCACAGTTAAGTAATAGCAAAATCCAGACACTGGGAGACTTTATAGGACAAATGATTTGGGTTTCTTCATCAACAACAACAAAACTGGCAAGCAGAGAGAGAGAGGGAGAGAGGGAAGAAGAGAACCTATAGGATTAAAGTGACCTAAGAAACATATTAACAACTGTGATATTTGGAACTTTTCTGGGTTTAAGTCAAACAAACTGTAAAAAAAAAAAAAAAAAAGACAAATTTGAACTGGGGAGATACTTAAAAAAAGCAACAAACCCACCAACAATGCAGAGCTAACAGTTAAGGCTTAAACCAATCTCTATGAAGGGCTCCTACTAAAACCCTAAACTGTTCTCTGGCAGGGCAAACCATCAGACATGTCCCCTCTTCAGGCCTTAAGTTTCTCCATCTCTAAAATAAAGGAGCTAGACTAGATGATCTATAAGGTCCTTTCCATCTTGGGCATCTACAGATGGCTCAAAGAGCTGACTTTCTAGTGATTACTCACCGAGTTACTCCACCAAGAATAACTGCTCCAGCCACTGTTCCACTGCAGATCAGGAGCCATCGGCCCACCACCCGCTCAGCAGCCTTCGAGGGAAGGGGCACTGTACCCCTTCCAGACTGCAAAGCTACTTCAGAAATGGTGCTGTACTGCCTTGGCCTCAAGGGGCGCCTGATCCCACAGCTGCAACCACACTAGGGATCAAGACAGACAAATTACAACTGGAGAAGGAAAGGGCCGTGCTCCACTGCTGAACACATTTAACCCCACTCTGTCTGAGGCAGAGTATCCTGTCAGGAAGGTACTGACACACCCCTACCACCGCTGTCACGGTAAGTCATCATCTCTTACCTGGATAATGGAATTCACCTTTCAAGTGGTTTTCCTGCCACCAGCCTTGCCTCCTTCCCATCCATCCTGAGCCTTCTGGTTTCTGTATTCTTCTCCCAGACTCAACTTTATACTTTAGATATAGGGCATTTTCTTTCTTTTCTAGGTCTTTACACATGACTTCTTTCTGTCTGGGACACTCCCTGAACTTTGATTGCGAATACCTACTGAAGGTCTCAGTTTAGATGTCCCCTTCTCTGGGAAGTATTTCCTGACCTTCCCAAGTCTGCATTAGGCACCCTCCAGGCATCCTCCCATAGTACACTGTACCTCCCCTATCTCAGCTCTTACCTCCTTAACACACTTCATGGTCATTTGTTTGTACCTCTGACTAAGCTTTGAGCTCGGAGATGGAAGGGTCAGGTCAGAGGCTGACTCTTTCCCTCCTGTAACCTTTGTGTCTAGAACAGTGCTCCCACCCAATTAGACCTTAATAAAGATTTGACAAATGAGTTAATAAATGAATGGTGACTTTCTGCAGGAGAGCTGCCTTGTTGTATTTATCCTTCTGTTACCAGTTTCTAATACACAATAATTAACTAGTTGAGTGAATACACACTCTCTCTTTTAGCTCTAGCAGAATCCAAAACCCCGTATTGTTTCCCACTCTGCTTCTGAGTAACAGTAGACAAGTCACTTAACTCAAGCTTCAATTTCCTTCTCTACAGAATTGGGGTTATAGTCCCTACCCTGACTACCTAGGGGTGCTTTTTAGCAAAAATCAAATGTACAGGTAAAACTTACTAAACTCTTACCATATATTAGATGCTTTTTGTGTATTAAATTATTTAATCCTCTTAACAACCTTATGTAGTAGGTACCATTATCCCCTTTTTATATATTAGGTAACTGGGGCACAGAAAGGTTAAATAACTTGGTCAATATCACACAGCAAGTGGTAAGGCCCAATCTGAATCCAGGGGCTCTGTACACAAGAAACTGCTTTGTATAGCTATAAGGAACTACGGAAATGTGACGTGGGTCTATTTATTATCTTTATCCCGCTCTTCCATCCCATCCCCATTTATACAACTCTTGAGTTTGTTGCGCTGCGGTGCCGTACCTGTGCTGTAGGCGCCGCCCTAGGAACCAGGAGCCGAAGACACGAGCTTCCCATTAACACTTTCAAGGACGGAAAGAACAAGCGTTGCATTATGAGAACAGAGCACCAAGTCCACCTCCACACAACACGGTTCGGCAGTCCCGTTTCTCCGCCACGGCAAGGAGTAGTACTTCCAGGTCACCCAAAGCAAGCCCCACCCCTCTGAGGAAGCCGCGAGCGGGAGGGGCGGCCACTGCGTCTGCGCTGCTGACTCCGCCTTCGCGGGGGTTTCTGGGACCTGGGAGTCGGGGACGCGCACAGTCGCGCGCTGCTTAGCCGTTGAGGACGCGCTTGTGCTCTCGCGCGCGTCAGAGCCCAGACTCTGAGTGGAAACTGAAAACCAAGGAGCGAAGAGCGCGTCGAGCATGAAGAGGCAGGGGGTCTCCACCGAGCGGAAACGCGCGCGGATACCGTCGGGGAAGGCTGGTGCGGAAAGTGGCGCGGTAGAGGGATTTGGGGCGGGCTGGATTGGGTACCGGCCACTGGACTCACCTCGGGGTAGTTTCCACAGCTTCTCACAGTTCCTCACTGTTCCCTGCGCCCCTCTGTCATTCCGGCTTTAAACGCAAGGAAACTGGAGTGGCTTTTTAGCAAGAGTGGCCCAGCGCTGGAACCTGACATTGTAGGTTCGAATCCCGGCGCCTCCACGTGTTGTCGTGCGACCTCGTTCAAGTCGGCTCGCTTCTCTCAGCCTAAAGTTTCCCATCGCTGCTTGTGATGACTGAGTGTCAAGCTCTGAGCACAGTGCCTAACCTGTGGCGATTGCTCAGTAACCTGTATAGCAGCTACAGGGCTTGGGGCTTGCCCCCAAAGCCACACAGCTACTAAGTGTCAGGGTTGCGGCCTCTGCAAGCCCGGAGTTCTTCCTGCTGCAACAGAGAGTAGGATGGCAGGGAATTTAGCAAATCCCTCCTTGCTTCGTAAACTTTTGTTTCCTCCGTACTGGCAGTTCTCAAACTTTTTGATCTCAGGACCCCTTTTACCCTTCTAAAAATTATCGAGGCTTTGAAAGAGCTTTTATTTATGTGGGTTATATCAATTTTTACCATATTAAAAATTAAATGTGAGAAATTTAAATAATATTTCTTAATTTGTTAGAAAATAACTCTCAGTACACTCCCAGGTTATATTAACATATTTTTAAATAAACAAGTAACAAGTAAAAACATAGTGAGAATAGTGACATTGTTTTATATTTTTGCAAATGTCTGGTATCAGGCTTAATGGGCAGACACCCATATTCTTACATCTGCTTCTGCAACCAATCAGATATGTCAGCCTTCTGACTTTGTAGAGTCAGAAAATAGCACTCTACACTTGTGTGAAAATGAGAGAGAAAACAGCAAAGTTTCCACCTCACAGACTTTCTGAAAGGGTCTCTGAGGACCACCCCCCATCCCTCCCCAGTTACCTGGACTATCACACTTTGAGAACTGCTGCCTCCAACAAATGTCTTCTTTGATGCCTAAAGTGACTTTGTTTCTTAGGATAACTGCCTTACTTTGCCTTCTATCAGTCTTTTGTGAACATCTCCTTCCGCTCTTGGCCAGGGTCCTATTTGGTGTGAGGCAAATAAATGGTAGCTGTACAGCATTGTCCAGTGAGATTGACCGGACAACTGATGTGGGTATCAGGAAATCCATGGAGTTTTGGAGTGTTGTGTAAAGAGCATAGAGTAGCACTTAACTCTTTCACAGTTTGAGACTGATTATTTTCTTTTAAATAAATGAAGCAACTTCAGTCTGATGCTAGTAGATGATAGGATTTTTTGTTTTTCAAATTTGGAATTGCCTTTTTATTATACAAAAAAAAATCGGTAGAAAAATTCAAGCAATATAGAAAAGTATAAAGAAGTACAAGTACTTTCAAATCCCGCCACCCAGCAGTAAATATTTTCAGTAAGTGATTACCATACTCCTCTTAGGTGTCATTACAGGGAAATATGCATTCAGTTTTTCAAATCTTAAAAAATTGTGTGCTTAGCTTATGGGAGAAACAAAGTTCTGTTTACATCACACTTTTTAGTGTAAGTACATGAAATTTTAAAACATTTGCATGACTAGACACTGCTTGCTGTGGGTGATAATAAAGATTTCTTACATAAGGACCTAATTTAGGAATTTTAGGTTAAGTAGAAGTGATCAGGTACCTATCTACATAAATAATGGTAAGAAGTTGAAAGTAATTAGTGTTTTAAAAAGGAATAATTAGTGTCGCAAAGAGAAACATGTAATTCATGAATTGTTATTTGAGCTCAAGAGAGGAAGATAGTTCTTTGGGAGAGAGGGAATATCATGGAAATGTGATTGAAGTGAGCTTGAGAAAATTTTAGCATTCAAAGATGTTCCTGGAAGGACTTTGTGGGATGAGGAGATGACGTAGCAAGAGCAGTGGTACAGATTGGGAGGAACTGTAAGCATATGAAATAAATAATAGGTAGTTTATTGATGATATCTAATACTTTTTAGATACTTAAATGGGTGCTATGCACTTTACATGAATTATCTCAGTTAATCCTCACTACTCTATATTTTCCTCAACATTTCCTATACAAAAAATCTACCTATTTTATATTAATAGTTCAGTAACATCAATTTAGTAATTAATGTGATGTTTCATAGACTCTAGTGTGCCTATTTCCCTATTATTGGACATTTGGATATTAGGAGCATAATGTAAAATATTTGCGGTAAATTGATCTGAATGGGTAATACATTCATGAATTTGCATTGTTCTCCATGTGTTTTAGGAACTGCAAATGGGTTTCTCATGGAAGTGTGTGTAGATTCAGTGGAGTCTGCTGTGAATGCAGAAAGAGGAGGTAAGAAAAATTAGAGAATGAGTGACAGTTGGCAAATGAATCCTTTGAACAGATATTGGGAGTCCTTGTGATCTCTAAGCATCCTAGTAACCCTTTAAAAAACAAAAACTATCAGGGAGCAGATGTAGCTCAAACAGTTGTGTGCCTGCCTCCCACAAGTGACTCCTGAAAAAAAAAAAACAACGAGCAAAACAAACAGAAAAACCAACTAAGGGAAGCTGATGTGGCTTAGTGGTTGAGGCAGCTTTCCACATACAAGGTCCCGGGTTCAATCAGTACATCAAAAAAATCGGAAAAGAAGAACAACTAGAAAACTTTCTAGATTATCATCATCCAATTTTACCTCGCCAGCAGATCACATTTTGTGTTGACTATCCAAAATTTTGGTTTTAATCATTAACTTCATTTTTTAAGATTTGTTTTTTATTTATTTCTCTCCCCTTCCCCTACCCCCAGTTGTATGCTTTCTCTGTCCATTTGCTGTGTGTTCTTCTGTGTCCGCTTGTATTCTTGTCAGCAGCTCCGGGAATCTGTCTCTTACTGTTGTGTCATCTTGCATGTCAGCTCTCCGTGTGTGTGGTGCCACTGCCGGGCAGGCTGCACTTTTTTTGCGCAGGGTGGCTCTCCTTATGGGGCACACTCCTTGTGCATGGGCCTCCCCTATGTGGGGGACACCCCTGCGTGGCATGGCACTCCTTGGCACGCATCAGCACTATGCATGGGCCAGCTCACCACATGGATCAGGAGGCCCTGGGTTTGAACCCTGGACCTCCCATGTGGGAGGTGGATGCTCTTATCTGTTGAGCCAAATATGTGTCCCTCTTTTTTTTTTTAACTTAACAAAAATTTAATTTTTTCAAGCCATTTATTTAAAGATGCTTTCAGAGATTTGTTGCTAGTTTTCATCATTGGGACTTGTAACTTTTTCAAACATTTTTTAAAACATTGTCTTTTTTTAACCTCAAGTTTTATTTATTTAGTACTCTGAACTCGCTTTAATAGGAAGCATAGAAATTTTCTTCATCTCAGAATCAAGATTTTTTAACTTTTTATTATGGAAAATTTCAAACATTCTCTACAAAAGTAGAGAGAATGGTATAATGAACCCCCATGATTCTATTACTCAATTTCATCCATTTTCAATCCATGGCCAATCTAGTTTCATCTCTAACAGAGGTTGGCACACTTTTTCTATAAAGGTGCAGGTAGTATGTGTTTTTGGTTTTGTTGATCACGTTGGTCTTTGTTGCAAATTTCTTTTTTTTTTTTTTAAACTTTGAAAATACAAAAACCAATCTTAATTTGGCAGTAAAAAGGAATACTACAACATGGGTGAACCTTGAAAGCTTTATACTAAGTAAAAGAAATCAGTCACAAAATACCACATATTGTATGATTTCATTTATATGAACTGTCCAGAATAGGCAAATCTGTGGAGACAGAAAGATTAGTGGTTGCCTAGGGCTGAGGGTCACAGGGAGAAGTGACTATTACTGGGTTTCTTTATGGATTGATGAAAATGTTCTAAAATTAATTTTGGTCATGGTTATATAACTCTGAATTTACTAAAAATATTGAATTATACACTTTAATTGGGTGAATTGTATGGTAGGTGAATTATTTCTCAGTAAAGCTGTTACTTGAAAAATACAGAAACATTCTTAGCTTGCAGGACATAAAAACAAGCCGTGGGTCTTTGCTGACCCCTGATCTACTTACCCTCTTCCAACTCCAGATTATTTCGAAGCGCATCTCAAACATTATATCGCTTCATCATTAAATACTTCAGCATGTTATTTCTAAACGTTAAGGACTTTTTTTTTAACCTAACTATAATATCACAAACATACCTTTTAAAAAATGACAATATTTCCTTAATATGAAATATCCAGTCAGTTTTCACATTTCTTTGGCTCATAACTGTTTTTTTTACAGTTGTTTCTTGAATCAGAATATAAGCATTGCATTTGCTTAATATGTTTCTTAAGTTTCTTTTAATCTATTTTTTCCTTCTTTTTCCTTTCTGTTATTACTTCTCTCTTTTTCCTATAGTTTATTTGTAGAAGAAACTGGGATATTCATCTTTTAAAGTATGCACATTCTCGATTTTGCTGATTTTATACTTTTGGAGTTATTCAATATGTTCCTCAGACCCTTATATTTCCTTTAATGTTGTAGTTGGGCCTGGAGGCTTGATCAGATTCAGATAGGCATTTTTGGCAAGACTAATACATAGGTATTGTATCACATCCGGAGGACATAATGGCTTGTTTTCTTCTGTGTTTTTTTTTTGTGTGTGTGATACTAAGATTAATCAGTGGATTCAGGTATTGTCAGCTTCATGTATCCTTTGTAAAATTTCCTGTTAGTTTTTCGTGTAATATATTTTAGCAGTCATATTTCAGTAATGGAAAATATAGTATCTAACATTTAGTTTTCAGTTATTGGCTAGAATACCTCAATAGAAAACATTTCCACATCAACTATTTGATTACCATGAGGTTCAGTTTGTACAAGAAAAGCATGGTATATGATTTCACCTTTTCCCTTATTTAATAGTTTTTTAAATAATGAGTTCTCTGTCCTCCAGTGAATTATTTTATCACAGTAAACCTAGATTTAGACTTTTTAAAAATATATTTTGATCCATTGTAATTATTATTCTTGATGCTCAAGTGTTTTATCTTTGGCCAGTCAGTCTCTTCAAGCTGGTTCCTGAAACCTTTTGACATGACCTGAGTAGTCTGATGGTTATTTTGCTTTCAGTCCCTCTTATTCTTGAAATTAACTTGATTTAAGCTATGCAAAAGTAACTTGCCTTTTTTTGAAAAAAGCCTAGCATAATAAAGACTCTCTTGGAACCGATAGTGTATTTTCTTATCAATCAAGAGTCAGAGTTCTACTATGGTCAATCCAGAAACTTTTCCTTTATTCTAAATTGATCCCCTGTGTGTGGAGAGACAACCCTGTAGTACAAAATTTTAAGAGACCTATAGCTTGACCTAACATGAATTACTCTTAAGTTTTATCAGTAATAAAATGTTCAGAAAGTAGTTGGGGACACAGTTATAGCTCAGTGTTTGAGCACCTGCCTCCCACATACAAGGTCCTGGGTTCAGTCCTCCTTAAAAAAAATAGTTGGGCTTAATACCATTTTATCTAGTTTTATAATTTTATTTCTATAGACAATTTTTAAGAATTTGTTTTCTATTTAGAAAAAATATGAACAATTTGCTGTTTAATAAAAGCTCATTTTATACTAACAATTTTGAGCAATGCTTTATCACAGGTGCTGGTCGGATTGAATTATGTTCTGGTTTATTGGAGGGAGGAACCACACCCAGCATGGGTAAGTGTCCATTTTTTGCAGCATTTTTTTTCATAAGAGTCTATGGAGTCTGGAGGCAATTGATAATCAGTTTCATCTGAGTACTTTACTGATGTTAACTTTATGAGTTCGAAATGCTTATGGTTGTAAATAAACAGAAAATCTGTCTATTAAAAACTTGATCAAATAGATGTTTTTTCCTTCACATACTGAAAAGTTGAGAGGTAGATCGTTATTGTTAACATTGGTTTAGCTGCTCTGCCATATTATCAAGGACCCAGACTTTTTTTAATCTTTCTGTTCTGCTGGCATCCTTGACATATTTACTTTTTTTTTTTTTTTGAGGTACTGGCACTGGGAATTCAATCCTGGACCTGTATATGGGAAGCTGATTCTCAAACACTGAGCTATATCAGCTCCCCTGAGTAGTTTTTTGTTTGTTTGTTTGCTTGTTGTTGTTTTTTTTAAGAGTTATTTTTAATTTATTTCTCTCCCCTTCCCCCGCCCCCCAGTAGTCTGCTCTCTGTGTCCATTCATTGTGTGTTCTTCTCTGTCCGCTTGTGTTGTTGTCAACGGCACCTGGAATCTGTGTCTCGTTTTGTTGCATCACCTTGCCGCAAGTCCGCTCTCTGTGTGTGTGGCACCATTCCTGGGCAAGCTGCACTTTTTTTGTGCTGGGTGGCTCTCCTTACAGGACACACTCCTTGCACGTGAGGCTTCCCTACACGGGAGACACCTCTGCATGGCATGGCACTCCTTGCAAGCATCAGCACTGCGCGTGGGCCAGCTCATCACATGGGTCAGGAGGCCCTGGGTTTGAACGTTGAACCTCCCATGTGGTAGGCGGACGCCCTATCCATTGGGCCAAATCTGCTTCCCTGCTTATTGTTTTTTGTTTTTAGGAGGCACTGGGAATGAACCCAGGACCTCCCATGTGGGAAGCAGGTACTCAACTGCTTGAGTCACATCTGCTCCTGGCATATTGACTTTTGTCTTCATTTCTCCCCTCCTGGTCTTTGTGTTATTGTTGTCATACTTTATACTTATAAGTTCCATATGAAATTGTTATTATTTTTGTTTAAAGTCAATTATCTTTTAAAGAGATTCAAATAAAAAGAAAATCTTATTTACCCATATAGTTACCATTTCTGGTGTTCATTTATGTAGATCTATAATTCTATCTGGTTTTGTTTTCCTTCTGCCTAAAGAACTTCTTTTAACATTTTTTTATAGTGCAGATGTGCTGATGATGCATTCTTTCAGCTTTTGTACATCTGAAAACATCTTTTTTTCATTCTTTGAAAACTTTTTTCTGGGTGTAGAATTCTACGTTGGCAGTTTTTTTCTTTCAGTACTTTCAAGATACTGTCTTCTTGCTTGACAAGAAATCTGCTATCAGCCAAATCTTTGTTTTATTTTGTATAATGTGTCTGTCTCTTTTCTCTGGCTGAGTTTAAAAATTTTCTCTTTTTTCATTCTTGTTTTTTTACATTTGATTTTGAAGTGCCTGAGTGTAGTTTTCTTCATTTCTGGGATCTGTACATTTCTATATTTCATCAAATTTGGAAATTTTTCACCACTCAATATGTTTTCTCTTTCCTCCTTCAGAAACTTCAAATATGCTTATATTAGGTTGCTTAAAGTTGTTTCTAAACTCACCGATGAGCTGCTCCTTTTTAAAATCCCCTTTCTCTGCATGTTTCATTTTAGTTTCTGTTGCTATGTCTTCTAGTTTACTAATCTTTTCTTATGCAGTGTCTAAATCTGCTTTTAATCAAGTCTAGTGTCTTTCTCATCTCACACATTGTAGTTTTCTGTCTAGAAGTTTGAGTCTGTTTTTATATCTTCTGTGTGTCTCCTTAATTTTGTTAACATATGGAATAAAGTTATAATAGCTGTTTTAATTACCTTGTCTGCCATTTCTAACATCTGTATCAGCTCTGGGTTAGTTTTGCTCAATTGATTTATCACTTTGTGATACATCTTATTTCCATCTGATAATTTTTTCTTGGATGCCAGGCATTGTATATTATTTGGTACTGGATATTTTTGAATTCCTATAAATATTCTTGAATTTTATTCTGGGTTGCAATTAGGTTATTTGGAAACAGTTTGGTCCATTCATGTCTCGTTTTTAAGATTTGTTAGGCACTTCTAGAACAGTGCGCAGTCTAGACCAGAGGTTCTTAACCTGGGGCCCACAGACCCTCAAAGGGTCTATGGAAAGATTTCAGGGGTTCCATGAACTTGAATTGAAAATTCAAAAAAAAAACCAAAACAAAACACCATTATTCTTGTGGGGATATGTTGATGCAAGTGTGATATATTTATTAAATAATGTACAGTATAGTGTGGACTTGGTATGATTTTCATTTAGATGTAGTGTGTTCTGAGTACAGTGGATAACTGCCTGCAAAAAGGTTGGTAAGGACGGCAAAGATGGTTTTATGATGCCTGGGAAAACTTGAATTTTTAAATGTTTGCCAAATATGACTGTTTGAACAGATGTTGAACCATGTTAGGTTATCAGATACTGAAATTATAGAGAAGTTGTAAAATGTAATTTTGAATAATCCTAAAATTTAATTTAAAGACATGCCGATGTTGAGTGTCATAAACTGTCTGCTACTATATTCTGAGAAGGGGTCTGTGGTTTTCACCTGACTGGCAAAGGGGTCCATGGAACAAAAAAGGTTAAGAACCCCTGGTCTAGAGCTAACCACTCCTGAGTGGTCCTGAGGCACAATCCAATGCCTCATGAATCTTGAGGTTTTCCCAACCCTGTGTGAATAGCAGGCACTGTTACTTCTAATCCTTTTCATGGTTCTTTCCTTGACTTTGTGTAGTTTCCTAGTATGCATGCACTAACCAGTACCTGCAGTGAATATATGAGAGGGACTCCCTGCAGATCTCCGGAATTCTTTCTCTTTTCCTTGGTATTCTCTTCTGTGAACTCTAGCTACTTTGGTCTCCCTGACTCTCAGCCATGTCTCCTCAACTCAGAGAATTCTCTGGGCTCTATCTGGGTTTTCCCTTCCTGATGCCTTGGCCTGGTGACTCTTAAGGCAGTAATCTGGGTCAATGAGAGGGCTTACTTAATTTGTTTCCCATCTTTTAGTGCTCACTGTCCTTCATTACTTGATGTTTAGTATCTTAGAAGCTGTTGTTTCATATATTTTGTCTGTCTTTAGATTATTATATACAGAAGGGTAAATCCAGCTCCTGATTATCTGTCTTGACCAAAACCAGAATTTTTGACTCCTAAAATACGCTAATCTGAAATTGATGATAGCATTATTTAATATAAAAGGTTTATTTATGCTTCAGTGCTTTGGAATCTTCTCACTAAAGGAGGGCATTTCCTGGTCTTTCTAAAATTACTAAAACATGTTTGTAATTTTGAATGCAATTTGTTTTTTGTAACACCAGTCATGACTGATTGCTTGGCACTGGACATATTGCTACCCCACATAAAAATGGGGTTCTTTACCACAGAAGAAGGAAATTTGTGCTGGATAAGCAACTAATAGTGCTTGCCACAAATCTTACACTATTGAGGGTTTCTGAGCTAGCTACAAATTTGTATCATATTTAGATCCTTTTATTCATGGATGTATGAATAAAATCACAAATAAGTAGAAATTTGTTCCCTTTTACATATCTCTTTTTTTAAAAAAAGTCTTTGCTAAATTTCACTGTCCATTTAAGGGTCATAAACTTTAAAACTATTTAACCATCTCTATAGCAGGTTTTAAATAGAGCTGTCAGAAATTGGAAAGGAATTTGCTGGCAGAACATTGAGTTTGGTAGCTATTACATTTTAAAATGTCAAAGGGTTCTGGGTCTTAAGGATTTTAAACTGCATCAACTAACAAGTGCTTTTAAAGGTCTCCTTTTTAATGTGTCTCCTTTCTGTTTTCTTTGTTTTTTTTTAGGAGGTACCAGGAATTAACCAAGGACCTTATACATGGGAAGCAGGTGCTCAACTACTGAGCTGCATCTGCTCCCTAATGAGAGTTGGTTTTCTTGTTTGTTTTGTTTTTAGGAGGTATTGAGGATCAAACCTGGGACCTCATATGGGGAAGCAGGTGCTTAACCACTTGATCTACATCCATTCCCACCTTCTATTTTAACTTGCTTTTTTTCGGCCTTGACATTCCTGTAACTTAACCTCTTCTATATACCCACTTTTCTTCTCAGTGCCCTTCTTTCCTTTGGATCCATGTTTCTTGTGATTTTCTCAGTCAGATCTTCCTTTTCTTCTGGAAATGATAATAAAGGAGAAATTTAAAAGACCAATAATATTTTATTGATTTCCTTGAGCTTTGAGCACACAATTGAATTTTAATTTGTCCTTTCTCTGTTCGTGTAGGTGTCCTTCAAATAGTGAAGCAGAGTGTCCAGATCCCAGTTTTTGTAATGATTCGACCACGTGGAGGTGATTTTTTATACTCAGATCGTGAAATTGAGGTGATGAAGGCTGACATTCGTCTTGCCAAGCTTTATGGTGCTGATGGTTTGGTATTTGGGGCATTGACTGAAGATGGACACATTGACAAAGAGCTGTGCATGTCCCTTGTTGGTAAGAATTTTGTATCTGAGACCAAAAAATCCCTCTAATTATGATTGTATTTATACAGTGGATATAGGAAAATGTGCTCATGAAACAGACTTTTCGTTTACACCTGCAGGCACTTAACAGTAGCATAACCATTTTGAACAGCAGTGATTTAGATGTTGGAGTGGAGGGTATGTGAGGAATAGCCCTCCTAACTCTTCTGTAGATGAGGTTCTATTACTACTGTTCATGTAGAGTCTAGGGAGGTCTACCTTGATTCCTTTAACCACTGCACTGAAAACTTCAAAAGCAATTGCAGTTGGTGAGGATGAGGAGATGTAAAGAGGACAGAACCAAAGTGCTTTTATTACTAGGACAAAGTATTTCTTGAAAATTTCTCAAAGGGTAAAGTAATAGATTTAACGCTGTCCTTATACTTGCCAGATCATATAATTTTTATTTAGTGCCTCTTAAGAAGTAGATGACCAGTTTTTTGATTGTTGTTTTTTTTAAGACTTATTTTATTTACTTTTCTTTTTTCTTTTTTTATTCCCCACTCCCCCAGATGTTTCTCTCATCTCACTGCTCATTGTTTGCTTGCCTTCTCCAGGAGGCACCGGGAACCAAATCCGGGGCCTCCCACATAAAAGGGGGGTACCCAACAGCCTGAGCCACATCTGCTCCCTGTGGGTGGAGTGGAATCTAGCTCCTTGCAGCAGAAGACATCATCTGCTCATCCTCTTTAAGGAAGCACTGGGACGCAAACCCAGGACCTCCCATGTGGTGGGCAGACATCCAAGGGGTTGAACCATATATGTTTCCCTTGACTGGTTTTTTATATGAAAATCAGATTCATGGAAAGATACGACTTTTGAGTTTGTAAGCCTGCCATTTTATTGTTATTTTAGTACACTCTCTTTACTTCTAAAGAGAAGCAACCAAAAAGTCCTACCTAACATGGAGAATTTTGTGTATAATAATCAGTGATGATCTCTTCATTCATGTTGTTATGCGACTTTCTTTTTATAGCTATTTGTCGTCCTCTGCCAGTCACTTTCCACCGAGGTGAGTCATTTCCATTTTAGAAGTTCTATTGAATGGTGTCAGTTTTCTAATTTCACCAAATGCCACAACCCTTTAATGGAACACAATTCTATAGTTTTACAGTGTTTCTTTGTACTGATCTTGAGACTAAACGTTAAAAATTTAGAGATTTATAAATCTAGAAATTTTGAAGACTTGTTTTTGAAAAGTTGTTAAAAATAGATGTTGATACGGTGGGCTTATAATAGAGAGAGTAACCATGCCTGCAAATGCACATGTCTTCCATAGTATTCTAAGCAAGAATCTTGAGGGTCATTTTAATTAGATTGATTGCCTTAGGTTGTGACCAACCCCAAAAGGAATAAATCACTGTGGCCAGTGGAATGGAATGTGCTGACAGGTTTAAGCCAGACAAGACCATTCCTGGAGTTAGGGTTGAGGTCAGCTTTCCCAAATGAATATAGGCTTTCTGTGGGGTGAAGGAGCTAGATAACTGAAGAAGAATTAGATACCATTAGGAAGAGGGAACAAAGAAATAGAGACTGGGTAGGCAATAAGCAGATTTTCATTGTAGTGCACAAAATTTATTTTCATTATTGATAGCTTGTCTGCATCAGAATGATTTCTAGAAAGTATCTGATAGTTTTGCATTAGAAAAAAAACCCAACTTCCTATCTACAAATCGGGTAGTTAAAATTCTCATACACTTAGGCTAAGCATTGGTAAAATGGAGAAACAAGTGTTAATTTTACCTTCAAAGGACACTGCCATTGTACATGAAAAGGAGGAAACCTTCAATTTTTTGCACTTGATGATATGCCTAATAAGTTTTTGAATGTTTTTCTGACCTTTTTAATAAGCATTCAAAGATTTGCATCCATTTATAAAATTTAGAGGTAAAGCATTTGTTATCCTTGTTTCTTTATAGAATGGATAGATACTACCAGGAAACAGTTTTCTTTGACTTATTATTTAACCATGCTTCTCATAAATTACCAATAACTAAAAGGTGTTAGATTGCTTAAAAGTCAGTACCTTAAGCCTCCATTCCTAGGCAAAATTTCACATACTAAATTATTCAAAGAGTAAACCAGCCATATTGAGTATATGCTTCTGTTCTTAAACTAAGAAAGTGACTTCAAATTTCTGTACTTTTCCTTTTCTTTCCATGTTTCCAAATTTTGTGGAAACTTTTCATTGTCCTGGATGCCCCCATTTTTTCCCTCTCATGTATTAGATGAGAGATTGTGATAGTAGAATGACTGGTGAGAAAATGCTGCCACCAAAGAAGGAAAATCACTGGCAGTAGATTTAGCTGCCTGCATACACTAAAGGATGAAAGGAAGGGGTCTATCTCAGAGGACCACTAGCATCTACCACCATATATTAGAATGTCCATGCCATGTGGCAATGCAGAGAACCAAAGCAGTAGTTGTTTTTCTGCTTTGAGCTTCCTAGTGCCACTTTTCTCTCTTATGGTTTTGAGGAGTCCCTTAGCAGTTGGAGGGAATTGAAACTTCATAACGTCTATTGTAAACAACTCTACTTCTACTATGAGCCTCAAGTATATAGAGTAAATGGATTAATATAAAATATTAGTCAATAAAGAGAATGTGAAACAAGACCTCTTCTAGAACTGGTGAGTGTAATGTTTCATACTACTTAGTCCATTTGCCTGAAGCCATAGAGCAGAATTTCTCAAATTTGAATTATTTGCATATCACATTTACAGTTTTTTATAATTCTGAAAATTGGGAAAATTTCGCTTTTCTACACTTAAGTCAATCTGTACCATCTAAAATGATCATGTATGCCACCAAGGATATGTAGGACAGTGGTGTGCTGGTAAACCAGCTCTTGTGGAAGAAGAGCTCTGATCTGTACCATTTGCTGATTTCTTGGTGTAAATATTCCCACCTTAACTGATTTTAAGCTACCGTTAATCTGGATTGCAAAATTCCTGATTTTTTTTTTTAAGATTATTTATTTATTTATTATCCCCCACCCCCCACCTCTGTCTGCTCTCTGTCCATTCATTGTGTGCTCTTCTGTGTCTCTTATATTCTCATTAGGCCGTTCTGGGAACTGATCCTGGGATCTTCCAGAGTAGGAGAGAGGCAGTTATTCTCTTATGCCACCTCAGCTCCCTGATCTGCTGCGTCTCTTATTCTTTCTCCTCTATGTCTCTTTTTGTTGCATCATCTTGCTGCGTGGGCCAGCACTCCTGCATGGGGCAGCATTCCTGTGTGGGGCAGCATTCCTGTGTGGGGCAGTACTCCGCACAGGTCAGCGCTCCATGTGAGCCAGCGTGTCTCACCAGGAGGCCCTGGGCATTGAACCCTGGACCTCCTATATGGTAGATAGGAGCACAATTGGTTGAGCCACATCTGTTTCCCCAAATTACTGATTATTTAACGGCTGTTGCAAGCCAGTACAAGCCAGGTCTAGCACAGCACTGTATGTGTACTACATTTTGGAGAACACTGCGTTAAAGGATATTTGTTCAGAATTCCAATCAGTTTTATTTATTTCAGCCTTTGACATGGTTCATGATCCAATGGCAGCTCTAGAGTCACTCTTAACCTTGGGATTTGAACGAGTATTGACCAGTGGATGTGACAGTTCAGCACTAGAAGGGCTACCCCTAATAAAGCGACTCATAGATCAGGTACACACAATTTCTTTCCTTTCTTTCAAAGACTCTTTTGGTTACTCCTGACAATTCTGTTTTTCATCAAGGCGTGAAACTAGATATTATTAACTTCCTGGTTACTCTGTAAGAAAAGGCAAGCAGGCAGAAATATTTTTAGATAATTCTTGTTTTTTTCACAACTATTTTTCAATAACTAAGTCTCTTAAGATCAAATTATAAACAGTGCCTCAGGATCTGATACAACTTGGATAAACATGGCACATTTTACCTTTTCTCTGCCATCTAGCAAAGCATAGTTTTCACCCACATCTTTCCACCGATAGCCTACGTACACTCAAGTGATCCTATATAAAATTTATGCAATAACTATCATTTGGAGATACATTACAAACTCAAAATTGTCTTATTCTCCTTTCATCTCTTCCTGTCTGTCAGGATAGAGGGAAATATATTTTTCTCTTGTATGATTTCCCCTGATAAGTTAGTATCATTAATAGAGCAGTCAAAGAATGACTTTGTAATTGTAGTATGTCCATGTTTTTCTGACAATAGTCCAGGGGCATTCTAAGTTAGTGATCTATAGTATGGACTTTGAGATGAGTGTTCTGGGTTTGAGACTCAGATGATGTTCTGTGCTCTATGACGTTGAGCAGATTACTAACCTTTAAGCCTGTTTCCTCATGTGAAATTTATTATCTCCTTTATACAGTTGCTGTGAGTATTGGTAGAGATAGACATAAAAGCTTAGTGGTTGGCATAGTATATCTTAATACATGTTAGTTTCTAATATTATGATCATTGCTATTACAAATAATATTAGTATTCCTGTGTAGATACCTGATTATGAAAATTATTTTAAATATCTGAAAATAAATTTATTTTTACTTTTCTATAGCCATGAAAATATTATTCAGAAATTTTGCCTAAGAATCTGATTTAACTTTGCTAGTTTGGGTCTTACTGATTTTACAGTGTGACCAAGAGGGGAGTCTGTGTATGATCTAGTGCACAGTAGAGAAGTAAGCAGGCAATTTTAATAGTGTGCTATGAAAAGGTGCTGTGGGAGCATATTGGAGAGGACTTAACCCCAGATTTTGGGTAGAGGGTGCTGTCAACAGTTAGAGAAAGCTTTCAAAAAGCAAAGGCATCCAAACTACAATGTCTTCCTCATTGAAGAACGATTAGGTGTTAACCATGTACAGGTGGGGGGGGAAGGGGATGAGGAATGTTACATGCAGAAGAAATAGTATATGCATATGAAGAGAAGAATAATATCCAGAGCCTTGAAAACCATGTTAAGGAGTTTGTATTTTATCCTTGGTGCGGGAAGAATGCCTAAAGGTTTTAAAATAGAAGAGTTGATGAATCAGGTTTCCATTTTAAAAAGGCTACTCCCTATAAAATAGAGGGTGGATATAATTGCCATAGACATATATTGCATTTGAAAATATCTGTGTGTTGTATGCATGTGTGTTTCCTAGGTTAATCAGTGTTTGGTTGAAAGATCTGGGTTAAATATTCTCATATGCTAACTTCTTGAAGTAATTGCTTACCAGTATAATATATTGGTGAAAAGCTTAGGCTTGGGAATTAGACAGGTTTGTGTTTAAATCCTGGCTTTTCCAGTGACCTGGGGCAAATTATCTAACCATCCTAACCTCAGTTTCCTCATCTACAAAGTTTGAATATTAACAGTACCTCCTTCTTAGAATAGTTGTGGGGGAATACTTCAAATAGTAGCACAATGTCTGAGCACTACTAAGGGAAGTGCTTTGTTGTTAGAACTCTTTAAAAGCTTTAGCTAAGCATATAGTTCTAAATACTTTTATGGAAGACCAAACAAAATGAAATACTGATAGAATTCATCTCTTAAAAAGTATTTGTCCATGTTTGTTAACAACTATTAAATTATCTGAAATACCCTTTTCCCCTCTTTCACTCACTGTTTCATTCCCTTTTTAATTCATAGTACATATTGCTAATTGATATTTGATTATATAAATATACTTGTCTGTTTGTCTTCCATGAATGTGTAAGCTCCCATGAAAGTAAGAACTTTGTTTTATTCACCACAGTATTCCCTATACTTACAACAATGCCCAATACCTAAGAGATACTCAATAAATAGTTTGATCAGAATTGGAATTGTGATGGGTGGCAAGATTGGCTAGTCCAATATTAAAATCTTGTCTGAGGGGTACACATATGAAAAAATTTAAGTTATGTTTAACTTGAGTCATCTTATTCTGCAAATTAGTAAGCTTGACATAATGTTAATTTTTATTCTGTCATTGTTGCCTACTTGCATCCTAATAGTTCCTCTAAGTATGCATTGTAATAGGATCATTTCCTTTTGACTTTCAGTGATACTGAGTATACTATCAAAACTTTATTTAAGAAATGTGATCAAAATTTGAGTAAAAGTAAGAAAATTTCAATATTTATCTTCCACAGTTATCAGAAACTCAGTCACTTCATATAATCCAGTTTATTATTTAAAACCAGATTAAATAAATGGACCTATGACTTTATTTAATTGGTATGTTGATCTAGATAAAGATGCAGGGTTTGAATATTTTTCAGTAATCTGTTTATTTAGAATTCTGCTTATGCTCTTTCTTTTCAGCTGAATCCTTGTTTAGCTACCTCTGTCCCATTGCTGAGCATTAGTGTCATTTTTCAGTAATGGCTTTTCCTAAGGTGATGTGATTATTTGGTATTTATGTTGGGATTCTTGTATTCTTTATGTTCATAACAGTTTAAGTTTTTAAAGCAATACAGTAAAATAACCTTTCTGGATAGGAAGAGTTACTATGCTGGACAAGATTCCAAAGAAATAGAGAAGATCTATTGAAAATAGGACTAGTAGTCATTTTAAAAATGTAATCTACTTGACTTGTGTTTCTTTTCTTGCTGCCTTATCCCATTTAAGAGAAGGATATTAAAATTTACTTGTTTTTTTTTCTTTTTTTCAGGCAAATGGCAGGATTATAGTAATGCCAGGTATTTATTTATATATCCATTCACTAGCTGTAATACTGAACTGTAGTAAGGAAAAGCAAATAGGAAAATGTAGGAGAAAGTATTGGTATGCGTTATTCGGAGACAATATATAATTTGATTAAAATATTTGAGATTGGGAGATCTGGGCTGGAATGAAAAACTTCACTAAAAGGCGTTTTACAAAGAGAACATTCTAACAGATTAGTTCAGAGAAGAGTAGGGGAGCCCCACGCGCAAGGAGTGCACCCATAAGGAGAGCCGCCCAGCGCGAAGGAGGGAGCAGCCTGCCCAGGAATGGTGCCGCCCACACTTCCCGTGCCGCTGACGACAACAAAGCGGACAAAGAAACAAGACGCAGCAAAAAGACACAGAAAACAGACAACCGGGGGAGGGGAGGGGAATTAAATAAATAAAAATAAATCTTTAAAAAAAAAAAAAAAAAAAAGAAGTATATTGGAATTGAGGTTTCTCCATGTTTGCTATCCCTTGGTAAAGAATTTTTTGAGTGGACGTTGGTCTCTGGTGAGGCACACCAGGGTTTTATGACTGCTACACTGTGTTAGAACGACATGTCCTAGTTGTTAGCAAGGTGCAAGAGAGCGTTCAGTGTACATTCCTGGATAAATATGTTAATAATATTCTCTTAATTCCTGAAAATCTCTGATTACCAAATTTCTTCCTTGTAGCCAGAATAATTATGTTACATGCTCCTGATGTTAACCATAAGGTCGGTTAGGTACATAATGGCTCATTAGAAATGAATAGATAGAGTAGGCTTTTTTGTTTGTCTGTTTTTTTTTTTTTTTTTTAGGGAGGTACCAGGGATTGTACCTGGGACATTGTACATGGGAAGCAGATGCTCAATCCCTGAGCTATATCCACTCCCTGGAGTAGTTTTTAAAGAATTAGATAAGGCAACCCAGAATCAGTGAGACAAACACAAAAGGCAATCTTAATTTTTTCCTTTTTTTATTAAGTTTCTCAAACATATAAAAAAGTTAAAAATAGAATAATGAACACTCATATACCCATTTCCTAGATGTAACATTTTGGTATATTTGCTTCATTTTTTGTTTCCTAAGGTATTTTGAAGTTAAATTAAATGCATCATGACATTTCTTACCCAAAAAGAGACTGTTTCTGTCTAACCATAATACCTTTATTACACCTGTCAAAATAAATGCTAATTTCCTAATACAATTTAATATTCAGCCCATATTGATGTTTCTCTAATTATTTCCAGCATGTTTTTTTGTTTCTTGTGTGTTCAAATCAGGATTCAATCAGTGAACAAGCACTGCATTTAGTTGTTATATTTCGCAATAACTTTTAATAGAGATTTCCTTTTGTTTTTCTTGCTTTTTTAAAAAAAGATGTTAAAAGTCTGGGCCACTTGTCCTGTAGAATGTCTCCTTTCTGCATTCATCAGATTGTTTTTTGATACTGTTGGGCCTGTTCTTTTAGCTTCTGTATTTCCTATGAAATAGGAATCATAATGTTTGGTTATATTCTGGTTAAATATTTTTGATAAGCATACTTAATGGGTGATTCTGTATACTTTATATTACATCACATCAGAAGGCATACAATTTCTGGTCCTCTCACTACCAGTCATGCCAAGACTCTCCTTAGGGCCTCTGTGGTGATGGCCAGATAAATGGCAGTTTTTAAAAAGAGGTCAAGTAGAGGGATATTGTTAGAAGTTTAGGAAGGCTTTGACCTGTAGCAAGTCCCTGAAATGTGAGCGAATAGGAAACACATACCATCTGTCCAATTGAGGCACCTTATAGATTAATTAGGGAATGTTAAAGAAACTTACTGAATCTGATACATTTCTATTTAAGACCAAATGTAATTTTTTCTTTCACATTGACAACTAAATGCAGACTTAGACAGTTAATATTAAAAATAACTTTGCTTAGTATATAATTATTAACTTTTCTGCTAAGTGCAAGGCATTACTTGGGATACAGTTACACAACAAACTACTTCCTCAAGAGGATTACAGTATTACATGAGAGGGTATTATATTAAAAAAAAATAGGTTATTTATTTAATAAATCTTACCAGGTATATGTTCATTGTATGCCAGGTTATGTGCTAGATTTGAAAATTCAGAACTACTTGAGTTCACAAAATAGACCTGTAAACAAATTATTACAACTTCAGATATGTAAGTACCAGAAAGTAAAAATTCCTAGACAAGTCAACCTGAATGCCTATTGAGAGCTTATCATTGGGAAATATAAAGATGACTAGCACATAGTAGTTGCCTTCCTAGGGGCTTTCATAATGAAGCTTACAGCATTTTTAGCCTCCAGTTTGCTCCTCTATAAAGAGATGATATTGAGTTGTTCTTTGGGGTTGTTTTAACTCTAAAACTGTATTAGTCTGTGTTTAGAAAATGTATTACCTATGAACTAAAGTTATTGGTAACTGCATGTGTTCAGTGGCCAGATATTTTATTTGTTAGACGGAAATAACATTTACCTCTCTTATTTTAATCTTTGCAAAAGCTGTGAGGTAAGCAGTATTATCCCTGTTTTATTGGTGAAAAAAATTGAGGCTGTGTGGCTATAAGTAATTTATCTATTATTACACAGCTGTGAAGAGCTGCAGTAGTAGAGCCAGGACAATCTATATCTGACTTCACAATTGATGTTCTTTCTGCTTTTTAGGGCTCATTGATATTACTGTACCAACTAATGAGTCTGAAAGAGTTCATAAAGACAAGTTATTTCAGCAACTTTTAAATAGCATAAGATAAAGTAAATAATCATTCAAAAATATTTATCAAATATGTTCTATATATTAAGTGAGAGGAATATAAAGATGAATAAAGGAATTTCATATGTATGATCTACTGGTATCAACTTTATTTCTAAATGTCTGAGAGATTGTTCCTCAAAACAAATGAGTCATCATAAAGTTGTGCAATTTTGATAAAGTAGAATCAGATTCTTCTGTGAAATCAATCAAAAACCTGGTATGATATTGTAACAAATAAACAATATGATGCTTTGCATTATTTGCATTTTCAAAGATGTAGTGCATTCTTCAGGTTCTAGGACAAAGAATGTTGGCAATCTTCCCTTTCACATTTCTTTGACACTGCTTTTGTAGCTTCTTTCTTACCTTTTGTTTTAATTTGATTTTGCTCCATTGAGGGGAGAGCAGGGATGAGACAATGATTTTCTTTAGACCATTGAACTCTTGCCACAGAGTAATCGTTTTAGATTTAAAGTCAGTAATATATAATAGCATTGTTACATAAACCAATAGACATGTACATTTCTGTCATATAGGTTCTGTAATATTAACAGCTCTCCAGAATCTTTAATTTGTTTTACGTCATTGTTTTCTAATCTCATTCTGGGTTAGTAGGGAGAAAGTAATTCTTAAATTAATGAGAAATTTCAGTATGGGGTCCAGGTGGAACAAGGAAACATTATTATTTCAATTTTATGCATAGTTCTATTCTATTTAATATATTTCTTACTCTTTCCAACAGGGGGTGGTATAACAGACAGAAATCTGCAAAGGATCCTTGAGGGTTCAGGAGCTACAGAATTCCATTGTTCTGCTCGGTCTGCCAGAGACTCAGGAATGAAGTTTCGGTAAAAAATTTATTCTTTGACTCACACAAAAAGGGGTGAGATTAATCTTTACTTTCCCAAATAGGATAACCTTAATTGAGGCATGATTAGTGAATGGAATGTGATTAGTACCTAATTGTTGCAGTCATTTTTGCAGTTGAAAAACATTTCTAAAATAGTTCTTGTCCTACCTTAAATAAGCATGCTGCTCTGAATATAATTAAACCTTTATGTCCTTTGAGCATCGCAGAACATAACACCATTAACAATAAACCTTAATTCAGCAGCTGAAGTTCAAATGAATCAGATTTGCATGACTGCCTATTTGCCTGTACTTCCCTTTAGAAAAAATTAATTATGGTGCAATGATGGGAGAGTAATAAAATCATCTTTATTCCTCCTCCCTTTAATATTTAATCAACCCTCACTTTGCTCTCTATTTTCAGTCCCTTTGAAATTATATCACCATTAACAAATTGAAACTCCTACATATTTTTTGTTATATTTGACAGGACCCCTATAGTCTAATAGTTGGCAGTTGATTATTTTTATTTATAGGTCAGAAAAATTAGATATAAGAAGCAAGAGATTTAGAACTTATATTTCCAGATATAAAATCAAGTATATTGTCTGGTAGATTTGGCTACTAGACGTTTCAAGTAACTAATGAAAATTACAGGATATGGTAGTCCAAGGTCCTTGATTTACTCTTGTTCTTGAGCTGTAATCTAGCCTATATGTTGAAGTGCTAGTAGAAGGGTTCATTTAGTGAAAGCCTTTCCTAACAACTTATATATTTATCTGTTCCTTTATTATTTCTATTGCAGAAATTCCTGTGTTGCTATGGGAGCCTCACTTTCTAACTCAGAATATTCTCTAAAGGTAACAGATGTGACCAAAGTAAGGACTTTGAATGCTATTGCACAGAATATCCTCGTTTAGCCAGAACTCTCTGAGAAACATGGATATCGCAGGATGAAGGTAGAAGTATAGTCTCCAATTTCCTGTGACACAACTTTAACCTTCTTCTCTGGCCACAACAGTACAGTTACAGTCTTTGTTTTAAGTCTCACATGGCCATAGAGCACATTACCAAAGAAGAAAAAGAACTTGAAACAGAGCTATAGTCACTTCTTTTGCTTGTTCTTGCCAGCTTTCTCCATCATCGTGGTTGAATCTGGTCTGTGCTTCTTCCACAGAGGCATAGTCTGTTGACAGTAGAATTAATTGATGACCTGGAAAATTCAACTACGAAGTATGAATTTCAGAGTGTGGCTTCAGGGTCAATTAGAGAGCAGTATTTTGCTTTATGATTTGTAAAATAAGATTTTCCATTTTATTATGGTGTAGTCTGTTAATCTTACCCTAAATACAGTCTGTAGCCAAATATGAAAGGGAAGATTTTTTTCATTATTTTTTTTTTTTCCTTATTTTCTCTTTTTTATATATTCACTCATTGGCTATTTGGCCCTGGGCAAGGTGCTATGGGTACAGAGTAAAATAGTACAGCATAAAAATCCCCAGACTTGGGAAGCAGGGCATAAAATTTCCCAGACTTATAATAGCAGAAGTGATCTCCTGAGTTCATCAAGTTACTTCTGCCTCTGTTCCAAGAGAGAGAAATGGATTAACCATAAAGTCTATCTGACAGTTTACAAAGCTATAGTGAGAACTAGGGCAATTAGGGAGGTTATCAAAGTTGCCATTTCCTCCTTTTAACTGAGGTGGTAGTTAGGAGGATAGATTCTAAAAATGGAAGGTGCTTTTCCTTTGAGTAGGTCCCAAATGGTAAAGTTCATCCCTGGCTTTATCTGTCACAGTCATATTTACAATCCCATTTTATACTAACAACACACTAGTACTAGAACTGCTGTTTCTATTTTAGAAAAGTAACTGAAGCACAATATAAAGAACTTGCTCTTGGTCAGGAATCTAGTTAATTAAACTTAAAGGAATAGTATGTACAGATTTCTTAATAATGAATGTATGTACCAAAAGCCTTGCCTTTATTTAAATGTGTCCCTTCACCTTTAAATTCTAGTTTCTTCACTTTTTCAGGTATAATTTCGAAGTAGAATATAAGCTAAGAATATATGAAAATGAGAGGCAAACTATTTTAAAACCAGCAATAACCTCAGTGATTTCTTTCCTTCCTTATTCATACTATTACTGAAGATAATAAATACTTCAAAAATCAGTTTTCATTATTGGCTTTGTAATCCAGGTACAGATATGAAAGCGTCATGTACACACACACAAAATCCTATTTAGTATTTTGACTTAACTCTCCCCCATGCTTGGACTTCACTGAGAGATCTTCCAGAGATAATTAAGAGCAGACCATATTATCACACTATTTTATTTAAACAAATTAGCTAGGGATTTGAGAAGTGATGTGGATTGTTCAAACTTTAACAAATTAAAGTTCTTTATAAGACTTGAACACTAGGCTCCTAAACTAGTATATTTTCTGATAAGTGGATATGGTACAGAGAGCAATGCTCCGGGGCAAATGAGATATACCTGGGATCATATCCTGGCTCTCAATTTAACCTTGAGAAGGTTAACTTAATTTCTTAAACTTTAATTCCCTCATTTGTAAATCAGGAATAGTAACTACATCATAGGTTTTGGTGAAATGATACAAGAAAACTTACCTAGTAAGTTTTCATTAAATTTTATTTCTTTTCTCTTAGGTTAGCTTTCTAATATCAGTCTTTAATAGTTTAAAAACCCTTCCAAAGAAGACTTGCATTAGTATTGAAGCCAGAACCTTCCTTGTACCCTCTATTATGTGAATATAAAAAAAGCATAAGGCAGACCCTACTCTTGATTTTATTTTCCCCTGAATTAATTTAGCATTCCAATAGCAGTTATGAAACCTTTTACACTTTAGTCCTGTTTAAAAATATGTACTGATTATTCCATGTGTGTAAGTTTCTCCTCAACAATATAAGCATTCTTCATATTTTTATATATCTCTCAAAACACCTACCACATATATCCATTGTATTGATTACTTAGTAGTAAAAGAGCACTGAATTGGGAGCCAGAACTTTGGTTCTGGTCCTGACTCTATCACTGAATTTGGTTATTATGTTGGATATGTTCTGTTTGCCCCTCAAAATCCATCCTACCCCTTGCTCTGCTCTATGCCCCAGGAAGTGGAACTGTATAGAGTGCATCCACAGCTTCCTTGTTATCATCTCCTGGTTGGGCTTGGTCAGTGGAAGGTAACAGCAAGAGATGGGAAGGTGGGAGGTTACCTCCCTGCCGTGTTGTTATGTGTTAGTAATGTCCCATTATAGCACATAGTTCCTATCAGTTCCTCTCCATGGATTCTGATAACCCATGCTTTTCTTTTTTTTTTTTATTTTTTTATTGATCCCATGCTTTTCTTGTCTTTGGGGCTGGAAGGTGATAATTGCTTCAGGCTGTTATTAGCTTTGGGATACTGCTCTATTTATTCCTTGTTGGTTTTCTTAAATCATGTATGTGCGTGTGTACGTGTCTGTAGGTATCTTTTATTAAACTCTTCTCATATTACCCTGTTTAAGTATACTGTCTGTATCCTATCAGCATCCTGACTCATAAGTTATAGCCTTTCTGGAATTCTGTTTCCCCATTTGTAAAATCTCTCCAGCTTTAAAACTTTGTGTTCTAACCATCTTACAATTTATAAATAGAGACAAATGAATAATAATAGCAATCATGTTTCATCTTTAACTTTTGTGTATCCTTCATATAATACCTTAAAGAAAGGCAGACAGTCAATCATTGTGTGTATTTTTAATATTTACTCTTTATTGTATTGTGTGAAGTGCCTATGGAATACAAGTATGTTCTGTACTAAAATACCCATATTTCCAAATACCTTATATGGTGTAGCCCATAGTCTCTGCAGAAGCATCATGAGTAACTTGCAGCTTTATGCTTATAACCCATTGTTGGCTTCTGTTAAAAGTATGATAACAGATGAAGGGGAAAAAAGCTAAGTATGAATACACATTGCTAAACACATATAAACATAGCTTACAGTGGAACAGACCCCGGTGGAAACAAAGTTAAACAACAACATTTGATGTAATATCTATAAAATATAGATTCTGCAATAAAAAGCCAAAGGCACATAAAAATGTATTTTAACTTTAAAAATAACTTACAGTAAAACTTTGCTTGTGTCTTACCTCTTAGCTGACAGTCAAAAGTTTGCAATATAGAATTAATATAGAGGGATATATAAGAGCTACAAGAAAATCCCCCAAACCATAAAGTTGCTCAAATGTGAAAACAAAATAGTTTTCACACTGACTGGAGAATTTGCTATGGGGAGCCCAAACAATATAATATAGAATGTCTAGAAAAAACACTTAGATATTAAATAATTTTTACTTCCTCTTACTTGGAAAATGTTGGAGTCTTGTAAAATTCCTTAACATTGACTTAAGCAGTCCTTCATATCTAGTGTCAATCCTGGCCAGGTCAGATTCTGAGGCATCTCCAAACAAAAATTGGCGCTAAACACCAGCAATGCCTGCCAAAAAAGTACCTTGTAGGAACATTATATTAGAAAACCCATCACACAGTTGCAAATACAGCCAGTGAAGCCCTTCTCTTTGACTGTGGTTATGTACTTTTTACCCCAGAGGAAAAGGGTTGATGTCCTGTTACTTATTTTTATCCATGATACCTCATCCAAAAGCGAGGGCCCCGGAACGAGCTTCAGGGAGAGGAGGTGTAGCCGGATTCCTCTAGTTTGTTGGCCTCGTTACACAAAAGCATTTAAGAACATGCCAGTTTAGTTAGGCCAATAGTTTATTAAGGAAACAAGAGAATAGAAAGGGGAGAAAATAACAGATTACAGGTCTCCAGATGTAGTTGTGGGCTGCTCCAGGCAGAGAGAGATTTAGCTTGTGTGGTTACTTTTTAAACCATTAATTATTCCTCCCCTTGTTAACATTCAGCCGAGGGGTCTCAGCTGTTTGCTGTTTTGATTGATTATGCCACCTGTCAGTGTCGTCATCGTCTCCCCCCCTCCTCCCTGCACTCCCCCCAGTGGGTAGCAATGATAAGGCCCCTTGAGAGTATCTGGGATTTTTCCTTGACCCTAATAAATCTTGTTCCAAATGGAGGATTCTTGTGGGGTTCTTCGAGCAGCCTTCTTGTGGGGCCTTTCCCTTAGGATTTCCAGGTGAGGTTCCGTGGCCACGTCTTTCATGACCATGTTTTTCTGCCAGGTTTTAGATTTATCTTCCCATCACCTAAAGTAGGCTACATCAGAGGGAACCCATAAGATCAGAGAGGAACTCCTCTGACTTAAGTCTTTTCCTTGATGAGCCCGCATGGGACAGGATGGTCCATCATGTCCTTGACTGGCCAGTTGGGGTTCTGTTTAGAAAGATGGAGGGATGGCTGTCCCTCCCCTGGCTGGACTGAGTTGTGGAATCGCTTGAGCCCCACAAGGTGTCTCCCTGATGGACTGTCTGATTCTCCAACAGACTGATTTTCTCCTAAGCTTTTTCCTCCATGACGGGCTCACAGCTAAGCCTCGGCAGCTTTGCTGGCCCAAAGGACTCTTATTGGGAATTAAATGTCACTGGTGACAATAAGGGCAACATAAATGCTTGGTACCCTCCAGTGGTGGGGAGATGGCGTTTGTGAGCACTGGGGAGGGCATCTCTGAATACCGAAGGTGCTGTTGGCTCAGAAGAACTCATTATGCCCAGGGAACTGGCCCAGGCATACTTTCTTCTGGTTTCCAGGTAAAAGCTCCTAATTCCCTTGAGAAAGGAAATATCCCCCAAAACATCATGCTGACCCTCCTTCCTGATGTGAATGGTGTGGCAGAAGACTCCAAGGGGAGAACTAATATTGGTTGACAAAATGTCCCTCAGCTTAAATTTCTTTCCTTTCTTGATATTGGCAGCTTTCTGGTAAATTGGGGTCTTGGCTGGCATTTTAGAATTTAAGTTGGTCTATTTTGCAAAAAAGAAAAAGGAATATTTTCCTCACTGTTACACGGTTCTGAAACATTCTTTTTGATATGAACTCTTACATCATTTTTCTCAAGTAGCTTAAGCAGTGGTTCTAAAACGGGATGGCATCTAGAAGACGCTCCTGAAGTTACAGCCAAGTCTGGCTTCCAGGAGAGCCTATCTGGCTCCTATCTCCACAGCATGGAGAGACCAGCAGTCACCATCCTAGCTGGCTGAGAACAGATCTAGCCAGATCAGCAGGTGCAGTACTTCCCCACAGCTTTATCGGCTCACTCCTGTGAGAGCACCCTCTGCGGGTGACCAGGTCTTCAGGCTTGCCCTCGGGGCACTGCTCTCTCCCACTGCTGTGGCTGCCATTGTGAGCAAATTTGGGAGGGAACTTAAAGTTTTTAAATTAACTTTAGCTTCTAATTGATACTACACAATGATTATACATCTTAAAAGATTTCTGTTAAATAATAGCTTAAAATAGCTGTGTCTTTGGGGTATTTATGTCATTTCTAGAACTCTGTGTATTATCTTAAATTCTTCCCCCAAAACAACAGCATGATAATCACTTTCTGGTACAGATTATCATTTAAAGTTATATTATCTGATTGTACCAAACATCACTTTTAATGATGAAGTAATAAACACTTTTCTCCTGAAAATTAGGAATGAGACAAAGATGTCCATTACCACTAATTCTATTCATCATTTTACTGGTGGTCTTAGCGTGTATAATAAGTCAACATTAAAAATTAAAGGATTGGAAAAGAAGTCATTATTTGCAGACATCATGATTATGTATGTAGAAAATCTGAAAAACAGTGAGTTGCACAAGGTTACTGGACACAAAGTCAATATAAAAGAATTAATTATGGGAGCAGATGTGGCTCAAATGGTTGAGTGCATGCTTCCCACAGAGGAAGTCCTGGTTCAGTTTCCAGTGACTCCTAAAAACAAAACAAGAACAACAAACAAACAAATGGAAAAACCAACAGAGGGGAACCGATGTGGTTAAGTGGTTGAGAGCCAGCTTCCCACATACAAGGTCCTGTGTTCAATCCCTTGGCTCGGTATATAAAATAATAATAGTAATAATTGCATTTCTCCATCACAGGAAAAAAAAATAGAAAATGAAAAATTTTAATTTATGTATACAAATATAAAACTTAAATTATATATTTTAAATATGTACAGTTTATTATATGTTGATTATAGCTCAATAAAGCTTTTAAAAAAAATGATAATATGTATACCCAACCATGTATACATGGTAGTATCAATAAAATGGATGCATCATTATTCTAGGATGCACCTAGAAATAAATCTAAAAGCAAGACCTTTACACAGAAATACTAATTGAGAGAAATTAAAGATTAAATAAATGGAGTAATATATCATGTTCATGGATTGGAAGACAATATTTCAAAGATGTCTTTTAAAAATTATCTATTTACGAGTGACATTATCCTATAATAGAAAATCCTAAGAACTACTAAAACTACTAAAACTAATAAACAAGTTCAACAAGGCTGCAGAATATAAGATTAATGTATAGTATCAATTGTACTTAAATATACTAGCAATGCATAATCCTAAAATGAAATTTTAAAAATTCTCTGGAATAAAACACGTAGGAATAAAAATAACCAAACTACGAAGAATTTTTGGAGGAAACAAAGATCAAATAATAAATACATGGAAAGATACCCCATGTTTATGGATTGGAATGCTTAATATTATTAAGATACCAATACTCTCCGAATTGATCTACTGATTCAACGCAATCTTTATTGAAATCCAAATTGCCTTTTTTGAAAAATTGATAAACTGAACCTAAAATTCATCTGGTAATGCAAGGGACTCACAATAGCCAAAACAATCCTGAAAATACAAACTTGGAGGACTCACATGTCCTGATTTTAAAAGCTGCGGTAATAAAGACAGTGTGATACTGGCATAAGGGTAGACATTAGAGTAGTGAAAGAAAATTGGGAATTCAGAAATAAAGCCTTACATTATGGTCAATTGATTTTCAACAAGTGTACCAAGACAATTCAAAGAGGACGGAATAGTCTTTTCAATAAGTGGTGCTGAAACAACAGGATATCTCCATGTAAAAGAATGAAGGTGGACGTTACCTCACACAAAAAATTAACAAAATGGATCACAGACTTAAATATGAGAGCTGAAACTATGAAACTCTTAGAGGAAAACATAGGAGCAAGTATTTGCAACCTTGGGTTAGGCAAAGCCTTCTTAGATACAATTATCAAAAGCACAAGTGACAAAAGAAAAACTTGGTAAATTGGACTTTGTGCAAATGGAAAACATTTTTATATGTTACAGGTTACTCCATTAACACAAAATAATAACTACAATAACAGTAAATCTGCTTTAGTTCATGGTTATACCCCCCCTTATTTTTGTTCATTCCTCATTTTTGAGGAATTTGGGGTTATGTCCACTCTGACAGCTTCAGGCTGAGAGGGGATATACATATCATGGGGCAGAGGGAAGTAACTGTTTTGCTTCCAGTTGAAGATACACCTTCTTTGGGGATGGGACTGGTCCATTATCATTGTTTGGTTAGTTGTCAAGGACAAGCCTGAAAACTGGAGAGTAGGAGTTGGCTGCAACCCTGCTGGATTTCAGGATTCAACTGGCATATAAACAATCGAAAGATTTAAATCTTTGAGAAATATACTTAACAGCTAAATTGAAAATTATAGGTTTAAATAAAAGGAAGAATCACGATTAAGGGAATTATAAATGAGTATTACTACGTTATTTTGGGGAGATAGATTTCCATCTATTCCCAGATAGGATCTGCTGGGAGGGTGTTGATTTCCTGAGGCAGTGTGCCTTGCCTGTGGTGTCTGGACAACCCTACAGCCCTCAGGAGCACTTAACGTTTGAGGCTTTGTTTATTGTGGCAGTTGGTGAAATCTGCCTGAGACTATATAAGCATAACCTCCAGAATGACCTCGTGACTCACTTTGAAATCTCTTAACCATAAAAACTCTAATTATTTTCCCCTTTTGATCAAGGTCTTTCTCCAAATGCATCACTGATTAATGCTTGGTAATAATCTCTTGGTGCCAAGGAGTCATGTCCCACATTGGGAGTAAGGTAGTGAGTTTATTTGCATTCTTATATTTGTATTATTAACCACAACCCTTGGCCACCGTAGAGTTCACTGTGTTCTGCAATCCCACATTTTATCCTCTAGCTTTCTTTCTACCAACATATATGACCCAAAACTTCCCCTTTCAACCACATTCACATGCATATTTCAGTGCTGTTAATTAAACACCTACCTTGCTATAGCACCATCACCTCTATCCATTTCCATACTATTACAGTCAACATAATTATAAATTCTGCACAGATTAAGCATTGGCTCACCATTCTCTACTCCCATTCTGTCTCAAAATGGAAGTTTTTTGCTTCAATGGACAACATGAAGTGAAAAGATAACCCACAGAATGGGAGAAAATTTTGCATATGTATAACTGATAGGGGACTTGTATACAGAATTTATAAAGAACTCTTAACAATAAAAAGACAAATAGCCCAATTTGGGCAAAAATTTTGAATTGACATTTCTTCAAAAAAAGTATGCAAATAGCCAATAAGCACATGAAAAGGCTCCATCTCAGTCATAAGGGAAATGCAAATCAAACCCACAATGAAGTGCCACTTCACACCCACTAAGATAGCTATAATAAAAAAAGACAACAGATGTTGGTGAGGGCATGGAGAAATTGGAATCTTCATATACTGCTGGTGAGAATGTAAAATGGTGCAGTAACTTTGGAAAAGTTTGTCAGTTCCTGAAAATGTTAAACCGTACCAAATGACCCAGAAATTTGACTCCTAAGTATATACCAAGAGAATTAAAAACATTTCCAAACAAAAGCTTGTACATGAATGTTCATAGCAGCATTATTCATAATATCCAAATAGTGGAAACAACTCAATACCCATCAACTGATGACTGGATAAACATATACAGTTGAATGTTGTTCAGCTATAAAAAGTAATAAAGTTCTGATACATGCTACAACATAGATGAACATTGAAAATATGCTAAGTGAGAGAAGTCAGGCATTAAGAGGCACATAATATATGATTCCATTTATATGAAATATCTAGCATAGAAACACAGCAGATTGCTGGTTGCCAGGAATTGAGGAAGGGGCAAACAGAATTAACTTGTAATGAGTACTGAGTTTCTTTTTGGGATAATGAAAATGTCCTAAAATTAAATATGGGTGATGGTTGCACAACTCCAAATATACTAATAACTACCAAATTGTACACTTTAAAAGGGTGAGTTTTATACCTCAAGCTGTTATTTTTTAAAAGTTGAAGGTAACAAAGACCTAAATGACAGTGATGACAATGGATTTGAATTAAAAAGGGCTTTATTTGAGAGAATTGCAGAAATGAAAGCTACGTGATTCCATAAGGATTGAGAGCAAAGGAGGGAGAATTAAATTTTTCTTTGAGAGAGACTTCCAGAAAGATTGTGGACTAGAAAGACATGGGACTCTCTTCTCTTCCAGAAAATTAACTAGAGGACAGGCAGAAATGGCCTAGGAAAAAAACTTCAAGGGTTTAGGACACTGGGGGAAGGCTGGGCACTGCCCAAAGGAGAGAGGGGCAAAGGAAAAGAATTGTGATGACAAAATAAGTTAAAAGCTGCAGCTGCACCCATAGGGTATATGGTCATGGCAGATAGATTTGGAGTTCTGTGCCTTGTCAGTGGGCCCTACTTTGGAATTTGTGCTCCTGAGTGTGATGGAGCTGGACTCAGATGTGACCTTTCTACACATGCCTCTTCTGTCACTTTCACTGAACCTGTGGTTGGTGCTAGGGATGGTGTATACTCAGGGGACTTGAATCTCTGGACTGCCTATGTGCCAGCTGGGACCTGAGCCTCAACAGAGTTGCAACTCCTACTCTCTGGTTCATTGGACTTAAACCCAGGTTAGCTAACAGGGAGATGAAGATGGTCAACTATGACACCAGGGAATCAAGAGTGCCTACAACTGCAAGCAGAAGAATTTCATCCATCATCCATGTAGAATCTAAGCCCCCTCTTGATATAGAGGTGGAATGGACATCACCATCCTAGGGTCCATAGAATGGAGGAATAAAGTATGGATTAGAGTGGACTTACTGATATTCTACTATAAAACTATTGTGACTAGTAATAGAAGAAATTGTAGCATTGATATGGAGAAAGTGGCCACAGTCGTTGCTGAGGGCAGGGAAAGGGAAGAAATGTGATGTGGGGGCATTATGGGGACTTGTAGTTGTCCTAAATGATATTGCAGGGTCAGGTGCTGGACTTTATATATCCTCCCATAACCCATTGAATGTACTGGGGGAGAGTGTGAACTACAGGGTAAACTATAATCCATGTAGTGCAGCAGTGCTCCAAAATAAGTTCACCAATTGCAATGAGTGTGCCACAATGATGGAAGAGGTTGTTGATGTTGGAGGAGTGGGGTGGGGGATATATGGGAACCTTTTATGTTTTTTAATGTAACATTTTTTGTGATGTATATATCTTAAAAAAATACAATTTACAAAAATGGGGGTGGGGGTGGGGAGTGGGTTATATGGGAACCTCGTGTTTTTTAATGTAATGTTCTGTGTGATCTGTTTACTTTAATAAAAAATGTGTTAAAAAAAAGCTGCAGCTGCAAATGCTGGCACCCTCCCCCATACTATAGATACTTGAATTCTCAGGCCTCAGTGAAGCCACCTAGTAAGATAAGGAATCAATAGATGGATCTGGAACTTGGCTGAGAGTCCATGTGGACATCAGTAACCCCCAGGATGGCTGCTGGAAGACCCTTCCCAAGATTCTACCATTCAGTACAGGATTTCCTCCAGAAGCCAGGAGAAGCCCCGGACATTCCCCAAGGACTTTATCATTGGACCCTTACAGGGGATTGCTGGGGGTGGTGGTGGTGGTAATCAAAACAGCAAATAGCTGGAACTCCTCCCCTACCGTTAGCAAAGGGGTGGAATAGTTAACAGTTCAAAAAGCAGGCACAAGACCTGCGTGCTCACTCTCACCTTCAGACCCCTGTTCCTGCCTTCTGCTCCCTGCTCTCACTGTTTTTCCTTTGTCCTGATGGCTACACAAGTAAAACCTGGGCATTTATAATCTATAATGGGGAATTGTAGTCTGTAAATCAGCCTGCTTTATCACTTTTCAGCCCCTTCCTTTCTACCTGGGACCCACGATCTGTTATTTTCTCCCATTTTTCATCCCTCCCTACCTGAATAAATTACTGGCCTGACTCACCTGACGTGCTCTTGAAATTCATTTCTGCAGCATAGTCAGGAACCTAAACAAAATCCAGTAGTATCAGGGCTGGCAGCTATAGACAAAGGAGGCCCCAGGAATCAAACTCCCCAAGAAAGGGGAGAGACAGGGACACAGCCTAAAGCTGAATCAACTTTTGAATCACAAAATAGGTCTGCTATGTCCCATAAGCCCTTTTAGGCCAAGTGGGGCCACACCACTGTTTGCCTTAGGAGTCGACAAGGGACTAAAGAGATCTGACCCTCTTATTCTCCCTCCCTACTGACCCCAGGACTGGTTTTGAGGACACATAGGGGAGTGGAATTACTTCCTACCAGGGAAAAGGGAGGGGGCTGCCAGCAAAGGTTGGAGAACTGCCTCTGAGAATGTTTGAATTATGAGGCTCTTAGCCTCCAGGTAGGGACCTTTGTTTCACTGATCAGGTACTCCAACCAGGCATTGAACTGAGGGCTGCCAAAGAGCACTATCTGCTGGCAGACCAGAGTGGTGAACATGAAGAAATTAAATAAGAGGCTTTTCCTAGTCTTTACAGCGTTCCTCCCCAAGGCCCTATGAAGTGGGTCTGCAACCCATTATTGTGTCCAGGACCCAAATTTGAACAACAGACAATCCTAAAGGTCCAGAAAAGATTAAACCAATAATCAAAGAACAGCAGTAATACACAGCCTCCCACCACTAATATCTCATGAAAGAGAGAAATCAGCATCTGAGTAAACCCACCACCCTAATGAGATGCCTAGACATCGGCCAAAAATTACAAGCCACACTAAAAATATGGAAGAAATGGTCCAAGAAAAGGAATGAAACAAATCCCCATAAGAGATGCAGGATTTGAAACAACTGATCAATGAGATGCACACACATTTCCAAAATCAAATTATAGAGTCGAAAGACAGTATGACTAAAGACATGAAGGACATCAAGAAGACACTGAGCAAGCACAAGGTTTTGAAAACCTGAAGAAAATAACAGAGCTCAAGGAAATGAAAGACACAATAGGTAAGATAACACACTAGAGGCATACAACAGCAGACTAGAAATGATAGAAAAAAGAGTAAGTGATGAGAAGCAGATGTGGCTGAAGCAGCTGGGTGCCCATCTCCCACATGGGAAGTCCTGGGTTTGGATCCCAGTGCTTCCTAAAGAAGCAGACAACAAGATGATGCAATGAAATGATGCAACAAACTCATGCAATGAGGAGACCAGAAACAGATGTGGCTCAGATGACTGGGTGCTACCTCCCACATGAAGGTCTTGGGTTTGGTTCCTGGTGCCTACTAGAGAAGATAGTAGACACAGCAAGCAGATAGCAAGTGCAAGCAACATGCAGACAGACAAAGGAGCCATCTTAGGGAGGAGGGGAAATGAATAAAAATAAATCTTTTAAAAAAAAGAATAAGTGATAACAGAAGACCAAAGAGCTGAAATTGAAGAAAAAAGAACAAAGAGAGAAAAGAATGGAAAAATAGAGCAGGGGCTCAGGGAGTTGAATGATAACATGAAACACAACAATATACATGTGGGAGCTCCAGAAGGAGAAGAGAAGGGAAAAGGGGCAGAAAGATTATTTGAGGAAATAATAGCCAAAATTTCCCAAGTCTCACAAAAGAAATGAACTTACATGTCCAAGAAGCACAGTGTGCCTCAATCAGAATATATGTGAATAGACTTATTCCAAGACACCTACTACTCAGAATGTCAAATGTCAAAGATTTAAAGAGAAAATTCTGAGAGCAGCAAGGGAGAAACAAACCAGTACATATAAGGGACACCCAGTAAGACCTAGTATGATTTTTCATGAGAAACCATGGAGGTAAGAAGACAGTGGTATGATACAATTAGGACACTGAAAGAGAAAAACTGCCAGCCAAAAATCTGAACCCAGCAAAATTGTCCTTCAAATATGAAGATGAGTTTAAAATACAGAGTTCATTAAAAAAGGATCCAGGCAAGTGGATGTGGGTCAAGCGATTGGGCTCCCATCTACCATATGGGAGGTCCAGGGTTTGACTCCCAGGGCCCCCTGGTGAAGGCAAGCTGACTTGCATGATGAGCTGGCCCATATGGAGTGCTGGCCTGTGTGGCAACCTGGCCCAAGTAGAGTGCTGGCCCACTCAGGAGTGCTGGCCCACATGGAGTGCTGGCCCATGCAGACAGCTGGTGCAGCAAGATGATGCAACAAAAAGAGACACACAGGAGAGACAATAAGAGATGCAGCAGACCAGGGAGCTGAGGTGGCACAAGAGATTGAGCACCTCTCACCCCCTCTGAAGGTCCCAGGATTGGTTTCCAGTGCTATCTAAAGAGAATACAAGTAGACACAGAAGAACACACAGCAAATGGACACAAGAGCAGACACCGGGGTGTGTGTGGGGGGGAGATAAATAATTCTTTTTTGAAAAATCCATCTTTGCAGGAAATATTAAAGGAAGCCTTTATAGTCCAAAAGAAAAAGGAGAGAGAGGCTTGGAGGAGAATATAGAAGAAAAAATAATGGAAAGGATAACCAAAAGAGCTCTTTGTAAAAAGACAGACAGAAACAAGATATGTCATGAAAACCAAAGAATAAAATGGTGGAGGCAAATAATGCATTTACAGTAATATTGTTAAATGTGAGTAGTATAAATCTGCCAATCAAATGATAAGCTGACCAAATGAATTATAAAACATGAGCCATTCACATGCTGCTTGCAGGCGACTCACCTTAAACCCAGGAATGCAAACTGGCCAAAAGTGAAATGTTGGAAAAAGATATCTATGCAAACAGTAACCAAAAACGAGCAGGGGTAGCTAGACTAATATTGGACAAAACTTTTATAAGACATGCAGAAGGCCATTTTATATTAATAAAAGGGAAAATCTACTGGGAAGAAATAACAGTCATAAATATGTACCTAACCAGGATGCCCCAAAATACATGAAACAAACTGGCAAAACTGAAGGGAGAAATAGACATCTCTACAATAATAGTTGGAGACTTCAACACCCCACTCACATCATTAGATATTACAACTATACAGAAGATCAACAGGAAGGTGCATCTGAACTTAGAGGTTTCTACATTCTTCTCAAGTGCCCATGTATCTTTCTCCAGGATTGACCATATTTTAGGGCACAGTGCAGCTCTCAATGAATATAAAAAGACTGAAATTATACAAAGCACCGTCTCTTCATAATGGAATGAAACTGGAAATCAATAATAGTCAGGAAAGAGGTAAATTCATAAATGTGTAGAGGCTAAACAACACACTCCTAAATAATCAGTGGGTCAAAGAAGAAATTGTGAGTGAAATCAGTATATTGAGACATATGAAAATGAGAACAAAACTTGTCAAAACTTATGGGATACAGTGAAGGCAGTCTTAAGAGGGAAATTTATAGCCCTAAATACCTATTTTAAAAAGAAGAAAAAGCTAAAATCAAAGATCTAACTGAACAATTGGAGAAACTAGAAAAAGAACAGCAAATCAATCCTAAAGCAAGCAGAAGAAAAGAAATAATAAAGATTAGAGCAGAAATAAATGAAATTGAGAACAACAACAACAACAAAAAAAATAGAGAAAATCGACAGAACCAAAAGCTGATTTGTTGAGAAGATCAATTAAATTGGCAAGTCCCTTGCTAAACAGAGAAAAAAAGAGTAGATGCAAATAAAATCAGAAATGAAAGGGAGGGGGGGTGTTACTGCTGACTGCACAGAAATCAAAAGGAACATAATATATTATGAGAAACTATATACCAACAAACTAGACAACCTAGCTTAAATGGAAAAATTCCTGGAAATTCACAACCTACACTGACACTACAAGAAATAGAAGACCTTAACAAATGAATCACATTGAAAGAGATTGAATCCATCATCAAAAAGCTCCCAACAAAGAAAAGCCCAGGACAAGATGGCTTCACAGGTGAATTCTACCAAGGATGTTAAGAAGAATTAACACCAACCCTGTTTAAACTCTCCCCCAAAAATTGAAGAGGAGGGAAAATTACCTAACACATTTTATGAAGCAAAATCACCCTAATAACAAAGCCAGATGAAGACACTACAAGAAAAGAAAATTATAGATCAGTTTCTCTTATGAACATAGATTAAAAAATTCTCCACAAAGTACTTAGAACATAACAACATATGTTATCCATCTCAACCAAGTGGGATTTATTCTTGGTATGCATGGGTGGTTCAACATAAGAAAATCAGTCACTGTAATACACCACATTAACAAATGGAAGGGAAAAAAAACCCACATGATCATCTCAATGCAGAAAAGTAATTCAACAAAATCCAGCATCCTTTCTTCATAAAAACATTTGGAGGGGAGAGGATGTGGCTCAAACAATTGAATGCCTGCTTCCCACATGGGAGATCCCAGGTTCAGTCCCCAGTGCCTCCTAAAAAAACAACAACAAAACCAAACCAAAAAAAAAACAAAACTGTGAAGGATAGGTACTTCAATATGATAAAACGCATATGTGAAAAACCCACAGCCAACATCATACTCAATGTGGAAAGGTTAAAAGTTTTCCCTCCAAGATTGGGAACAAAACAAGAATGCCCACTGTCACTATTGTTATTCAAAATTGTACTAGAAGTTCTAGCTTGAGCAATTAAGCAAGAAAAAAACTTAAGTCATCCAAATAGGAAAAAAGAAAGTAAAACTCTCACTATTTGCAGATGACCTGATCCTATATTTAGAAAATTCTGAAATGTCTACAACAAAGACACTTGAGCGAATAAATGAGATTAGCAAAGGGACAGGATACACGATCAGCATGCAAACATCAATAATGTTCTTTTTTTAAAAAAAAGATTTATTTCTCTCCCCTTACCCCCCCATCCCAGTTGTCTGTTCTCTGTGTCTATTTGCTGCGTGTTCTTTGTCCACTTCTGTTGTAAGTGGCACAGGAATCCGTGTTTCTTTTTGTTGTGTCATCTTGCTGTGTCAGTTCTCCGTGTGTGTGGTGCCATTCCTGGGCTGGCTGAACTTTCTTTCGCACTGGGTGGCTCTCCTTATGGAGCGCACTCCTGCACGTCAGGCTCCCCTATGCAGGGACACCCCTGTGTGGCACAGCACTCCTTGTGCACATCAGCACTGCGCATGGGCCAGCTCCACACGGGTCAAGGAGGCCCGGGGTTTGAACCGTGAACCTCCCATGTGGTAGACAGAAGCCCTAACCACTGGGCCAAGTCCGCTTCCCTCAATAATGTTCTTTACACCAGTACTGAACAATCTGAGGAGGAAATCAGGGGAAAAATCCATTTGCAATAGCAACAAAAATACTCAAGTACCTAGGAATCAGTTTAACCAAAGAAATACAGGACCTACATGCAGAAAACTTCAAAACCAAGCTAAAAGAAGTCAATGAAGACCTAAATAAATGGGAAGACATTCTGTATTCATGGAATGGAAGACTATCGTGAAAATATCCATCCTATCCAAACTGATTATACATTCTATGTAATACAAATCAAAATTCCAACAGCCCATTACAAACAGCAAGGTGGCATCAGAGTAAGGTGCTCCAATCGTTAGTTCATGCTACAGGGCAGTTAGTAATCACTGAGAGCTATCTAAAGTGCCTGTTTGGGGGCTCCAGGAGACCAGAAGAGCATCCTGCAATATCCTTGAAAGAATGGAAGGGGGAAACTATGCATTTGCAGAGAAGATTTGTGAGTAGAACACTTCACACCACAAAGACTGGGGCCTATACTCCACTGGTGATGCAAGCCACCTCAGGGGCTATTCTGTGACTGGAATTGGAAGCTGCATTTCCCCAAAACAGCAAAAATTGCTTGGGCACCAGCTTCAGCTACTGATTAGTAAATTTGGCTGGCTAAAGTAAATCCTAAGAACAGCTAAAGTTTGAAACTATCCAAGTAAGAAAGAGGCCAGGAGCTGTCATTTTAACTTCTCCCCTGGCATGAGGGGAAATAGGGCTGACTGAAAATTACATGCTGGTAGGGATCTGCTCCTTTCCATCCAGACTGGATTGCAGCTCTTGCCTATGCCCTAGTCCCACCTCTGTCAGGGAGAGTGCTGGGGGGATCTGCACCAACCTGTCTGGGTAACTGCAGGCCACACCATGGAGGCTGGTGCTCATCCTACACTGGTGGCACAAGCCATTTCAGGAGCTATACTGTGGCTGGAGTTGGAAGCTCCATTTCCCAAATACAGGGAAAGAAAAGATGGTTGGCCATTGAATTCAGCTACTGATTAATAAATTTGGGTGGCTAAAGTATAACCCTAAGAACAGCTAAAGTTTGAACATGTCCAAGTCAGAAAGAGGCCAGTAGCCAACATTTTCACTCTGCTCATGGCATGAGGGAAGCCGGGCTGATTGAACATCACAGTGATGGTAGGTACCAGCTTTTTTTCCACCCACATTGGACTTCAGCCCTAGCCTAGTCTTCAGCCCTACCTCTGGCAGGGAGGAAGTTGATGGGATCTGCACCAGCCCCTCCAGGTGACTGAAAGTACATTGGGTCAGCACAGACTGAAAAGTCAGAAGTCTATCTGGGCAACTGCTGTCGTTTTGGACCTGCACAGCATAAATTGCTACCCACACCTGCAGCTCCATCCCTGTCCCAGGCAGGGGAAGGAAAGGCATGAAGCTTCATCAGTCTCTTCAGCCACCTACAGATGGTCTTTGCCTGTATGACTTATTTATTATACATAGCTATGGCTCTGTCCCTACCCCTGGGAAAGGAGAAAGTTGGGAGAAGATTCATCAGTCCCTGGGGCAATGTGGGCAGCTTCAGCCTCCACAGCTTACAGCACCAACTATGTCCTTGGCTCCTACTATACAACTAGCAAAAGAGAAAGGATAAGAAAGCCCTAAACTAGAGAGAAACTGCACCCAGAATAAGTTTATCTAGTAAGCCAAATGCCAAGACACCAACAAAAAAACTACAATCCATACCAAGAAACAGGAAGATATGGCTCAGTTAAAGGAACAATATAAGCCTCCAGATGACACAAAGGAGTTGAGACAACTAATCAGATATTCAAACAAATTTCCTTAATAAATTCAATGAGATGGCAAAAGAGATTAAGGATATTAAGAAGACTTTGGATCAGCACAAAGAATTTGAAAGCATACATAAAAAAATAGCAGACATTACACGAATGAAACGTGCAATGAATGAAATAAAAAATACACTGATGGTGTATAACAGTACATTTGAGGATGCAGAAGAAAGGATTGGTGAGCTTAAAGATGTGGCCTCTGAAAGTGGACATGCAAATGAAGAGATGAAGATAATAATGGGAAAAAATTGAACAGGGTCTTAGGGAATTAAATGAAAGCAAGAGAAATGCAAGCATACATGCCATGGGTGTCCCAGAAGAAAAGGGACAAGGGGCAGAAGGAATATTTGAGGAAATAATGGTAGAAAAATTTAAATGCTACTGAAGGAAATAGATATCCATGTCCAAGAATCACAGTGTACTCCCATCCAAATAAATCTGAATAGACCAACCCCAAGACACATACTAATCTGAATGTCAAATACCAAAAACAAAGACAGAATTCTGAGAGCAGCAAGAGAAAAGCAATGCATAACATATAAGGAATACCCTATAAGATTAAGTGCCGATTTCTCATCAGAAACCATGGAGATAAGAAGGTAGTGGTAGTTATATTGAAGATACTGCAAGAGAAAAACTGCCAGCCAAGAATCTTATGTCTGGAAAGATTGTCTTTAAAAAATGAGGGGGAGTTTAGAATTTTCACAGATAAACAGAAACTGAGAGCATTTATAACAAAGTAACTGGCTTTGCAGGAAATACTAAAGGGAGTGCTACAGCCTGAAAAGAAAAGACAGGCGAGAGAGGTTTGGAAGAGAATCTAGAAATGAAGACTATATCAGTAAAAGTAACTAAAAGTGTCAAAAAATCGGTGAAAATAAAATATAATAGATAAAAGCCTAAAATCAAAGTGGGTGAAATAAGAACTATTTTTACAGTAATAACATTGAATGTTAATGTATTAAATTCCCCAATCAGAAGACAGACTGGCAGAATAGATAAGAAAATATGAGCCATCTATATGCTGTCAGCAAAAGACTCACCTTAGACCCAAGGATACCATTAGGTTGAAAGAGAAAGGCTGGAAAAAGATATTCCATGCATGCAGTAACAAAACAAACAAAAAAAACCAGAGTAGGGAAATGGATCTGGCTCAACCAACTGGGCTCCCATCTACAATATAGGAGGTCCCGGGTTTGATGCCCAGGGCCTCCTGGTGAGGGCAAGCTGGCCCACGTGAAGTGCTGGTCCACGTGGGAATGCAGTCCTGCGCAGGAGTGCTGCCCTGTGTGGGAATGGCACCCAGTGCGGAAAAGCCACCCCATACAGGAGTGCCAGCTGACATGGAGAGCTGGTGCAGCAAGATGATGCAACAAGAGACACAGGAGAGAAAATAAGAAGACATAGCAGAACAGGGAGCTGAGGTGGTGCAAGAGAGTAATTGCCTCTCTCCCACTCTGGAAGTCCCCAGGATTGGTTCCTGGAGTGGCCTAATGAGAATACAAGCAGACACAGAAGAACACACAGTGAATGGACATAGAAAGCAGACAATGGGGGGACCGGGGGAGAAATAAATAAAAAATAAATCTTAAAAAAAAAAAAAGCCAGAGTAGCTATACTTATATCAGATGAAATAGATTTTAAAAAACACTAGTAAAAAATTCAATTTTCAATAGTGACTAAAAGAATAAAATATTTAGTAATAAACTTATCCAAGGATGCAAAGCACTTGTGTATTAGTTAGTCAAGGGGTGCTGATGCAAAGTGCCAGAAATCTTGGGTTTTATAAAGGGTATTTATTTGGGATAGAAGCCTACAGTCACAAGGCTATTAAGCATAAGTTAGTTCTTTCACCAAAGTCTGTTGCCACATGTTGGAGCAAGATGACAGGTGATGTCTGTGAGGGTTCAGCCTTCTTCTTCCTTGTAAGGCTCTGTGGTCCCAGCTTCTTCCAATATCAACTATAGGCTGGGATATGTCTTGTCTCTCTCCCAGGGCTCATTTCTCTCTGGGCTCAGCTGCTGTATTCTCTCACAAGGTCAGCTGTAGAATATCAATCTCTCTCTCTTCTCAGGGCCTCTGCCATGCTAGGAAGCCATCTCTATTCCTCAGTGTTCTCCTGTGGGTTTACTCCCCAGCATCAAAACTCCAACTATCTCCTCTGCCATGTTGTTTTTTCTTGAGTCCCTGCCCTCCAAGGGGGTAGGCATTCAATGTCCTACTGATGTGTCCAAATCAAAGCCTTGATCATAATCTAATCAAGTAAAAATGAAACCTCTGAAGTTAATACAATCTAATATGCCCAGAGGAACAAACCAGTTTATGAACATAATCAAATATCTATTTTTGGAATTCATAAATAATGCCAAACTGCTACAACTTATATTCAGAAAACTACAATGCATGTTAAAATAAATCACAAAAGACTCATATAATTGAAAGTACATTCCATGCTCGTGGATTTGAAGACTAAATATCATTAAGATGTCAATTTTACCCAAATTGATATACAGATTCAATGCAGTTCCAATAAAAACTTCACCAGCATTTTTTTAAACAAATGGAAAACACCACTATCAAATTTATTTGGAAGCGTAAGCGGTCCAAAATAGTCAGAAACATCTGGAAAAAAAAAAAAAAAAAAAAGAAAGAAAAGCAAAGTTGTAGGACTCTCACTTCCAGACTTTAAATCCTTTTACTTAGCTACAGTGGTAAAAAGAACATGGTACTGGCATAAAGATAGACACATAGACCAATGGAACCAAACAGTGGTTCAGAAACAGACCCTCACATCTGTGAACAAGTGATTTTTGACAATGTCAAATCCACCCAGCTCAGGCAGAACAGTCCATTCAACATCAAATGATGATGCTGGGAGAACTGGATATCCATAGCTGAAAGAAAGAGGACCCCTATCTCACACCTCATACAAAAATTAACCCAAAATGGATCAAAGACCTCTAAATATAAAAGTAAGAACCATAAAAATTCTATAAGAAAATGTAGGAAAACATCTTCAAGACCTAGGTGGTGTATTCTTAAAGGAGATAAGAGGAGGGCTGAGAAGGACTATTGATGCTTAGTGTACATAAAAGTTTTAATTAACTTTACTGTAAAAATGTGGAAATGTGTAGAGTTGATGTTAACATATAGTGAGTAACACTATATTTATAAATGGGAATGTGGCTGGAAAGGGTAATCTAGGAATGTAAATGTCATTTGAAAGAAAGCTAGAGAATAATGTAGGGACTGAATAACAAAGTGAACCCAGAGGTGGATGAGAATTGTAGTTGATGATACAGATGCAAGAGTGTCCTTCCGTGAGCTAGAGCAGATGTATGTCACTATTGCAGGGTGGTAGGATTGTGAAGAAGCATGGGGAAAAATACAACTGGATTGACCTATGGATTGTGGTTAACAGCAATACTGTAATATTCATGCATCTATACCAGAAATGTACACCTCAACTCCTGCTTTCTGCTGTGATTCACCTTGACTCTCCACTTCATCTCTCTTTTTGTTGAATTATCATCTTGCTATGTGACTCACTTGCGTGGGCACTGGCTCACCACATGGGCACTCGGATTGCTGTGCGGGCTCTCAGCTTGCTGCACAAGCACTGGCTAGCTGTGCAGGCACTGGCTAAAAGCCATGCAGGCATGCTTTCTCTTCTTTTTCACCAGGAGGTCCCAGGGATCGAACCCGGTCCTCCCATATGGTAGGTGGAAGCCCTATCACTTGAGCCACATCCACTTTCCCCAGCTGCTTTTTGACAAACCTGCCAAGTCTTCTAACAAATGGTGCTGGTAGAGCTGGATATCCGTAACCAAAAGAATGAAAGAGGACCTCTATATCACTCGCTATACAAGAATCAACTCAAAATAGATCACGGACCTAAATATAAAAGTCAGGATGATAAAACTACTAGAAGAAAATGGAGGGAAACTTTTTAAAGACCTTGTGGTCAATGGTGGTTTCTGGGACTATACACCCAAAGCACACACAATGAAAGAAAAAATAGATAAATGGGACCTCCTCAAAAGTAAACACTTTTGCACCTCAAAGGACTTTGTCAAAAGGGTGAAAAGGCAACTGACTCAATGGGAGAAAATATTTGGAAATCACATATCTGATAAGGGTTTAATATCCAGGATATATAAAGAGATGTTACAACTCACCAATAAAAGACAAACAACCCATTTTAAAAATGGGCAAAAGACTTGACTAGACATTTCTCCAAAGAAGAAATACAAATGGCAAAAAACAAGCAAACAAAAAACCCCACATGAAAAAATGCTAAACATTACTAATGATTAGGGAAATTCAAATCAAAACCTCAATGAGAGGTTAGGGTTAGGGTTAGGGTATCAGAATGGCCACTATTAAAAAGAGAACTACAAGTGTTGGAGAGGATGTGGAGAGATAGGAACACTTATTCACTGTTGGTGGAAATACAGAATGGTACAGCCACTCTGGTGGACTGTTTGGCAGTTCCTAAAGAGGTTAAATATAGACTTGCCATATGACCCTGCAATACCATTACTGGGTATATACCCAGAAGAACCAAGAGCAGTGACACAAACAGACACCTGCACACTGATGTTCATACTGGCATTATTCATGATTGCCAAAAGTTCAAAACCAGTTGTTCATCATCCAGTGAATGGATAAACAAACTGTGGTGTATTCACATGATAGAATATTATGCAGCTTTTAGAAGAAATGAAGTTGTAAAGCATATGACACATGGATGAACCTGGAGGACATTATGTTGAGTGAAACAAGCCAGACATAAAAGGGCAAATACTGTATGATTGTGTTATGTGAACCAAATAAATTGTATAACATATTGTAAGACTTTAAAAAAATTTATATGTATCCAGTGTATTTAATTAAGAAATATATGTTTTTTATCAATTGTTTTCTTATTAATTATTATTTATATTTTCAATTATTAAATGTACAAAATAAAGTTAACAAAAAAGTTCCAAAAAAGTGCCCACACTAAAAAAGATCTCAAATTTAAAAAAAAAGAAAATCAAACAACATAATACACCACATAAACATATCAAAAGAAAGAAATCACGTGATAATCTCTATAGATGTAGAAAAAGCATTCAACAATACAATACCCTTTCCTGATAAAAACACTTCAAAAGATAGAAATGGAAACTTCCTCAACATGATAAAGGGTATATATATAAAAAACAAACAAACCATAGCTACCATCATATTCATCAAAATCCTAAAAGTTTTCCCTCTAAGACATGGAACGAGATAAGGATGCCCACTGTTATTGCTCTTATTTAATGTGTTAGAAGTACTTGCTTAGGCAAGTATTTCACTATTTGCAGATGAAATGCTCTTATACCTTGATAGCCCTAAGAAATCTACAACAAAGCTTCTGGAGCTTATAAATGAATTCAGTGAAGTGTCTGGTTATAAGATTAATATGCAAAAATCAGTAGCATTTCTGTCCACCAATAATGAGGAATCTGAGGAGGAAATAAATTTTAAAAATCCCATTTACAAAAGCAGCTAAAAGAATTAAATACCTAGAAATAAATTTAACTAAAGATGTAAATGACTTGTATGCAGAAAACTACACAACACTGTTAAAGGAAATCAAAGAAGACCTAGATAAATGGAAGAATATTCCCTGTTCATGAATAAGAAGACTAAGCATCATTAAGATGTCTATCCTACCCAAAATGATTTACAGATTTAATGCAATCCCAATAAACATTACCTCACCTTTTTATTGAATTGGAAAAGCTAGCCATCAAATTTATTTGGAAGGGCAAGGGGGCCTGAATAGCAAAAGGCATATTGAAAAAGAAAAATGAAATAGGAGGAATCACACCACCTGACCTTAAAACATACTACAACATACAGTGGTCAAAACCACATGGTATTGGCACAAGGATAGACATACTGACCAATGGAACCAAATTGAGAGTTGTGATATAGATCTTCATACATATAGTCAACTGATATTTGACAAGGCCACCAAGTCCACTCAACTGGGAGAGAATGGCCTCCTCAACAAATGGTGCTTGGAGAACTGGATCTCTATATCCAAAAGATTAAGAAAGGAACACCATCTCATACCTTATACATACAAAAATTAGTAAGATGGATAAAAAGATCTAAATATAAGAGCCAAGACCATAAAGCTCTTGGAAGATAATGTAGGGAAGCATCTACAAGACCTTGTATTAGGAAATGGTTTCATGAACTTTACACCCAAAGCACAATCAATGAAAGAAAAAATAGATAAATGGGACCTCCTCAAAATTAAATTTGTACCTCAAAGGAGTATATCAAGAAAGTGAAAAGGCAGCCTACTCAATAGGAGAAAATATTTGGCAATCATATATCTGATAGGGCCTAATAGCCAGCATATATAAAGAAATCCTACATCTCCAAAATAAAAAACAATTAACCCATTTAAAAAATGGGCAAGTGATTTGAATAGGCACTTCTCCAAAGAAGAAATACAAATGGCTAAAAAGTACATGGAAAGATACTCAACATCACTAGCTATTAGAGAAATGCAAATCAAGACTACAATAAGATATCATCTTACACTCATTAGACTGGTGGTTATTAAAAAAAGAGGACTAAAAGTGCTGGAGAGGATGTGGAGGATTGGGAACACTTATCCACTGCTGGTGGGAATGCAGAGTGGTGCAGCCACTGTGGTGGACATTCTGGTGGTTCCTCAGGAAGCTAACTATAGAACTGCCATATGATCCAGCAATCCCACTACTGGGTATATACTCAGAAGCATTGAAAGCAGGGACACGAACAGATAATGTGTACATCAATGTTCATAGTGGCATTATTTGCTATTGCCAAAAGTTGGAAACAATCCAAGTGTCCATCAACAGATGAATGGATAAGCAAACTCTGGTATATTCATACAGTGGAATATTACTCAGTTGTAAGAAGGAAAGCAGTATTAACAGATAGGATTATATGGATGAACCTGGAAGACCTTATGTTGAGTGAAGCAAGGCAGGCACTGAAGGACAAATATTACATGACTTCACTAATATGAATTAAGCAGATTGAGCAGGCTCACAGAGCTAGAGTCTGGAAGATAGGTTTACTGGAGACAGGGAGTAGAGGTTGTGAGCCAATTGCCCATGTGGGCTAAATTTATGATAAGGTGGGAGGGTGTAGTTGTGCAGTGGATGGGCATGGCAGTGGTACAGTGATGTTATTGGGTTGGGTGGTGCTGGCCTCTGTGGGCGGTAGCACTGTCTATGGAACTGGGGAAAGGGGTGGGGTAGGAGCAGATCAACTCTGGGGATTTGTGAGTATGTGGTTGAAACTACAATATTGGGAAAGGTTTTCTGGCAATTATGGCAGGGGAGGGTTACCGGTTTAGGGTTTTGAGTGTGGGGGGCTTGTGGGACAGGGCACACCTGGGGCAGGCTTCCAGGGAGTATGTGAGTGTTCATCCCATCATAGTGCATTGTATCAGTGGGTGGAGACCCACACAATGAACAGGAAGGTTTTGGACTCCCATCCTGGGAGTTTTGCTATGTTCTCGAATAGAGGAGTGGGAATCTCTCAAGAGCATAGGCAGCATCTAATAGATGTTAAGCTTTCAATGTTATTGCAAGTAACTATGAATCTTGCTCTTCAAGGAATGAAGCTTGATGGTGGTTGTGGGACCTGAAGGGAAGGATGGGGGAATAGAATAGATGAAACATGGGGCATTTTGGGGGCATTGGAATTGTTCTACGTGATCTTGCAATGATGAATACAGGCTGTATTAGTCAGCCAAAGGGGTTCTAATGCAAAATATCAGAAATCAGTTGGTTTTTATAAAGGATATTTATTTGGGGTAGAAGCTTCCAGTTACCAGACATAATGCATACGTTACTTCCCTCAACAAAGTCTTATGCCATGTTTTAGAGCACGATGGCTGTTAACACCTGCCAGAGTTCAGGCTTCCTGGGTCCCTCTCTTCCTGGGGTTCATTTCTCTTGGGGCTTAGCTCCTCTGTTGTCTTCACAAGGTTTTCTTCACAGCTTTAGACTGAGACTCTCTTGGCTTTGCTTCTCTCCACAAGGCCAGCTGTAGACTACCAGGCAACCAGCTCTGTCTCTTTCCCTGGCACTCGATTCTCTCCCAGCTCAGCTGCTCTGCTCTTCTGTGTGCTTACTTCCCAGACTCCAGCTCAAACTCCAACCTCCCTTCTCTGTGGTGCAGTTTTCCTGTGAGTCCCCACCCCCTTGGGTGGGGACTCAATGTCCCACTGATGTGGACCAATAAAAGACTTAATCATTATTTAATCAAGTAAAAGTAAAACCTCTCAATCCAATACACTCTAATATGCTCAGAGGAAAAGACCAGTTTACAAACATAATCTAATATTTATTTTTGGAATTCATCAATAATATCAAACTGCTACACAGGCTATGTTAAATTTCATTAAAATTTATAAAAGCGTATGTTCCAAAATGTAAGCCATAGTGTAAATCTTTGACCATGGTTAGTAGCAATGCTTCAGGATTTGTACATCAATTTTAACAACTGTACCATCCATGTATAAAATGTTATTAACTGGGGAAAGGAGAAAAGGGAGAGGATGTTGGGTATATGGGAATCCCCTGTATTCTTATATGACTTTTCTGTAACCTAAAGCTTTTTTGGAGATAAAATGAAAAAAATAAGACATTGGGGGAATAAATGGAAGAAAATGTTACTGTACATACAAGACAATAGATCTTTTATTTTGTACATTTAATAATTGAAAATACAAACAATTAAAAACTAAAAAGAAAACACAGTTGAATAAAAACATACTTTTCTCAATTAAATGTACTGGATAAATATAAACTTTTAAAAATCATACAATATGTTACACAATATATTTGGGTCATAGTAATGCAATCATACAGTATAGGGAAGTGGATTTGACTCAACTGATAGAGCATCCACCTACCATATAGGAGGTCCAGGGTTCACACCCAGGGCCTCCTAGCCCATGTGGTGAGCTGGCCCACATGCAGTGCTGATGCGTGCAAGGAGTGCCATGCCATGCAAGGATGTCCCCGCGTACGGGAGTCCCATGAGCAAGGAGTGCGCCCTGCAAGGAGAATGACCCCATGTGAAAAAAATGCAGCGCTGCACACATGTAGAGCTGATGCAGCAAGATGACGCAACAAAAAGAGACATCGATTCCTGGTGACGCTGACAAGAATGCAAGCGGACAGAACACACAGCAAATGGACAAAGAGAGCAGACAACGGGGGGAGGGGGAAGGAAGGGGAGAGAAATAAAAAATCTTTTAAAAAATCATACAGTATTTTTCCTTTTAAAGACAACAGATCTTACAGTAATGAAAGACATAATGCCAAAATTATTTTATTTTTTAATTATTTCAAATTCATTTGAATTTTTGTATTTTGTCATTTTAAAAACTATCATTATTATTTCATTTTCTTATTAATTTTATTCAGTTTTTTTTTTTTTTTGGCCTCATTTTTGAAGAAGTTTTAGATCACAGAATGATAATACCTGTGGCAAGGGAGGATCACTGGTGCAGTGTATCAGTGATGGAGGATGCATGGGAGGAGATTCACCTTGGGCATACCTATACAGCATATGAAAGAGTTCAAGTGTTCATGGGGCATTGTCACAGTGGGTGGAGATGCTCACGAAAACCAAAAAAAAATATCCAATTACCATCCTGTGGATTTCTGCCACATTCTCTAATGGGACAGTAAGAATCCCCTGAGTACAGAGGCAGTGATGAATGAAGGAGGATGGACTATTGATGGGCACTTGATATTGATGACTGAACTTATGAACCTTTTCTTTTGAAATTGAAACTTAGCCTAGTACTACAAGTTGCCTAAGAGTTACCTCCTGAGCCTCCTTGTTGCTCAAATGTGGCCTCTCTCTATGCCAAACAAAGCATAAAATGCATTGCCTACCCCCCCTCCCCCCGTGTGGGACATGACTCCTGGAGATGAGCCTTCCTGGAACTGAGGCTACTAAGCACTAACTAGCAATGCAACTGGAAAAAGACCTTAACCAAAAGGGGGAAAGGGTAAAGACAAATGAATTTATATGGCTAAGAGACTTCAAAGTGAGTCAGGAGGTCGAGTGGGCATTACTATCCCAGAATCCTCAGGATTGGGGAATAAACGATGGACTAGAGTAGACTACTGTTATCTACTATAGACTTATTGTTATTCTAGCAATGGAAGAACTTTTATCATTGATGTGGAGGCAGTGGCCACTGGAGGTTCTGAGGGGAGGGAGTGGGGGGAAATAGGTGTAATATGGGGGCATTTTCAGGACATTGGAATTGTCATGAATGACATTGCAATGACAGGCCATTATATATCTTGTCATAACTTACAAAATTGTGTGGGAGAGAGTTTAAACTATAATGTAGACTATAATCCACAGTTAGTGGCAATGTTCCAATATGTGTTGATCAATTATAATAAATGTACCACACTAATGATGTTAATGTGGGAAACTGTGGGAGAGGAGTAGAGCATATGGGAATCCCCTACATTTTTTTAAAGATTTATTTATCTATTTTACCCCACCCTCTCATTGTTTGTATTCACTTGTCTGTTTGTTGTGTGCTGGTCTTTTCCTTGTGGAAGGCACCGGGACTGAACCCGCGACCTCCCATGCAGGAGGGAGACAACTAATCACCTGGGCCACTTCCACTCCCTGCTTTGTTGCATCTCTCATTGTGTTTCCTCACTGTGTCTCTTGGTTGTGTCATCTCACTGCATCATCTTGCTGCATCAGCTCACCATGCCAGCCCATCATGTCAGCTGGCTATCTTGCGCAGCTTCTCCAGGAGTCACTGGGAACTGAACCTGGCTCTCCCATGTGGTAGGCGAGAGCTCAGTTGCCTGAGCCACATCTGCTTCCCTCCCCTACATTTAAAAAAAAAATTAATTTATTGAAGTATACCACTCATACATAAACAATAAGTGTATAATAATAGTTGTGAACTTACAAACCAAAATATATAACATCAAACAGGACTCTCATAACTCACCCTACCACCAATAACTTGCATTGTTGTTAAACTTTTAAAATTAATGCTTAAAGAACATTGTCAAAATATTACTACTAACCAAAGTATTTCCCCCTCAACCATCCTATTATTATTATCTTCATATAATTTATATATGAACATACATAAGCAATTAAGTCTACAGTAAAAGTTGTGAACTTACAAAGCAAACATGCATAGCATCATACAGGGGTCCCATACCCTTCACCAACACCTTGCATTGTTGTGAGATGTTTGTTACAAATTATGGAAGAATATTGTCAAAATCTTACTACTAATCATAGTCCTTATCTTACATTTGGTGTTCCCCCCCAACCTACTTTATTATAATTTTAAAAATATATTTTTATGACAGAAGTTGTAAACTTATAAAACAATCATGAACGTGAAGAATTCCAACCCCCCCTTCCATCAACATACCACACTGTGGTGGAACATTTGCTACAGATAAGATAATATCATCTGATTGTTACCATGTCCATAGTGTACATTTGGATCACATTTTCCATATTGCTTCATTATCAACACAGTACATCTTTCACGTAGATGCAAGAATATTATATTATTACTGCTAACCACAGGTCACTCCAGCTGTATTTTTCCCATGCTTCTCCACATTCCCAACACCCTGCAATAGTGATGTACATTTGCTCTAGCTAACAAAGGACACTCTTGCCATCTGTACCATCAAATACAATTCTCATCCACCTCTTGGTTTACTGTGCTATTCAGTCCTGGATTATTTGCTAGCATTCTGTCAATTGGCATTTACATACCTAGACTACCATTTTCAGTCACATCCCCATTTATAAACTAGCTGTTACTATGTGTTAGCATCCACTCTGAACATTTTCACACTTTTACAGTAAAGCTAATTAAAACTTCTACATACATTAAACATCACTAGTCCATCTCAGTCCTCCTCTTATCTCCTTTAAGAATCCACCACCTACCACCAGGTCTTGAAGATATTTTCCTACAATTTCTTCTAGAAGTTTTATGGTTCTTGCTTTCATTTTTAGGTTTTTGATCCATTTTGAGTTAACTTTTGGATAAGGTGTGAGATAGGGGTTTCTCTTTCCTTCTTTTGGCTATGGATATCCAGTTCTTTATTTCTTTTATTATTATTATTATTTTTTTGGGTTGCCAGAAGGACCCCACTAGAACCCCATTTAGAACGATACTGGAACAAGATAGCTCATCCAGAGGCTTCACCGTTAGACCCCATGGGGAGCTGATGGGTGGGGTAATCAATCAGATCAGCAAACAACTGGGGCCCTTCCCCCAAACATTAGCAAGAGGAGGAATAATGAATAGCTTAAAAGGTAATCACACAGTCAAATCTCTCTCCTGCCTAGAGATGCCAGAACGAACACCTGGGAATGTGTAATCTTTTATTTTCTCCAGTTTCTGTTCTATTCTCCCATTTTTTCAATAAACTACTGGCCTAACTAAACCTGCATGTTCTTACATTTTTTTATGTAACATAGCCAAGAACCTGGAGGAATCCATCATCCCCCCCCCCCGACTTTCGCCTCCCCACCATTCATTAGCAGTTTTTAAATGGCAACTATGTTCAACTAAGATGCATTTTTAATCTTGTTTCTCAGCCAGTACATTTGCCTTGGATGTTTGTATTACTTCCTTATGCCACTGTGCTCCTACTAGACCAGAACTGGGTAGTACAGGATATAAGTTCAATGACCTACCCTATCGTTTCAAAAGTCCTGGAAGTCTTTCAGACATCTAAAAATCAACTCACGATACCCGTAACAATATTCCTTCCAAGACCTGCATAATGACAAGAATGACCAGTTAACGATACACACTTCACAGATGAAAACTGAAATAGTGAGGGGTGGAAAACCTAATCAGGGTCATTTATTTAATCATCTGCAAAGTCTGGCACAAGTCCCGCTTACTACTCTCTTTTCTTTCCCCTTCGGAAACTTTTAATTCACGTTACACCGAGAAACTTCACATTACCTCAGGTTCATGAAGTCTAAGATCCAAGACTTAAACTTAGGCAGAGAAGACTCTTCTCTTTCACGACGCCATTTCTCAAAATTCAAAGCCCTAAACTCACAATTTGGCGGTAGAAAAAATGGCAAGGAATAATGGGAGAGCTACGTACAGTAGTCCGGAAAAAAGCCCCACCTCCCGGATGTAGCCTACCCTGCCACGCGCTAACAGTGTCAGAACCGGGCTTCCGCACCGTTTTCCCACAAGGGCAAAGGGCCAGTTACTCCAGCCTTCCGGCCTGACCCACACAGAACAGCACTACCCACACTCGGAGACCCTGTCCACCCAGGTCCCACTTCGGACCTGGACCCTCAAAACCGCTCTCGCCTTTCGGTCACCCGCGCACCAGCGCTCAGGCGACGGCTCAGATATCCAGTTCTTTCAGCACCAATTGTTGAATGGACTGTTCAGCCCGAGCTGTTTGGGTTTGACAGCCTAGTCTAAAATCACTTGACCATACATGTGAGGGTCTGTTTCTGAATCATAAATTTGGTTCCATTGGTCTATGTGTCTCTCTTTATGCCAGGACCATGCTGTTTTTACCACTATAGCTAGGTAATATGATTTATAGTCTGGAGATGAGGGTTCACTTTTCCTTTTTATGATGTTTCTGGCTGTTCAGAACCCCGTACCCTTCCAAATAAATTTGATGATCGTGTTTTCAATTTTTTTAAATGCTGGTGGAATTTTTTATCAGGATTGCATTAAATCTGTGTATCAATTTCAGTAGAATTGACATCTTTTTTTTTTTAGAGTTGACATCTTAATGATAGTTAGTCTTCCAATCCATGAGCATGGAATATTCTTCCAGTTACTTAGGCCTTTCTTGATTTATTTTACCATTGAGTTGAATTTTCTGAGTACAAGTACTTTACATCATTGGTTAAATTTATTCCTATTTGAGTTTTATCTGTCATATTTTATTTTCACCACTCTTTTGACACTTTTAGTTACTTTTATTGATATAATCTTCATTTCTAGACTCCCTTCCAGGCCTCTCTCTCCTATCTTTTCTTTTAAGGCTTTAGCACACCTTTTAGTATTTCTTGAAAAACTGGTCTCTTCAGATAAAGTAGATACAACCCCAGGTATTGGTTCTTTTGAGGGCTAAAGAGACCCACAGGTTTTATGGTCATGGCAGATAGGGTTCACTGCCATGTCAGTTGGCCCTTCTTTGGAGTTGGTGTTTCTGCGTGATGGAGCTGGACTCAGATGGGATCTCTTTTCACAAGCCTTTCATGCTACTTTACTGGAATTGTAGTTGGTGCTGGGGTTTAAGATATATCTAGGGGATTTGAATCTCTGGACTGACAATATGATAGCCAGGCCCTGAGCCTCAACAGACTTCAGCTCCTACACTCTGGTTTATTGGACTTACCCCACTCAGCTAACATGGAGTTGAAGAATGTCAACCCCCACACCATGGAGCCTAGAGTGCCTACAACTGAAAGCAGGAGGATTGCATCCAGTATCCATGTGGAATCTAAGCCCCCTCTTGACATAGATGTGGAATGGACACAACCAAGCCAAGGTCCACAGGAAGGAGGAATACAGTAAGGATTAGAGTGGACTTAATGATATCCTATTCATGAACTATCGTGGTTAATAATCGAGAAAATGTGGCATTGGTGTGGAACAAGTGGCCATGGTGGCTGCTGGGTGCAGGGAATGGGAGGAAGAGATGAGATGCGGAGGCATTTTCGGGACTTGGAGTTGTCCTGGGTGGTGCTGCAGGGACAATTGCCGGACATTGTATGTCCTCCCATGGCCCACTGGATGGAACGTGGGAGAGTGTGGACTATGGTGTGGACCACAGGACATGGGGTGCAGCGATGCCCAGAGATGTACTCACCAGATGCAATGGATGTGTCATGTTGATGGGGGAGAGTGTTACTGTGGGGGGAGTGGTGGGGTGGGGACGGTGGGGGTGAATGGGGACCTCATATTTTTTGAATGTAATATTTTTTAAAAAATGAATAAATTAAAAATTAAAAAAAAAAAAGAAAAACTGGTCTCTTGCTTAGAAATTCTCTCAGTTTCTGTTTATCTGTGAATATTCTAATCTCACCCTCATTTTTGAAAGACAGTCTTGCTGGATATAAGATTCTTGGCTGCAAGTTTTTCTCTTGTAGTATCTTAAATATGTCAGGCCACTGCCTTCATGCCTCCATGGTTTCTGGTGAGAAATCAGCACTTAATCTTATTGGGTTTCCCTTATATGTTATGCATTGCTTTTTTCTTGCTGTTCTCAGAATTCTATCTTTTTTTTTTTTTTTTAGTCTTGCTAATTCTTTTTATTTTTTTTTTTTGTTTAAATTTTTTTATTTTTTATTGACTTTGTAATAATATTACATTAAAAATATATATGTGAGGTCCCATTCAACCCCACCCCCCCACCCCCCCTCTCCCCCCCCCCCAACAACACTCGTTCCCATCATCATGACATATCCATTGGATTTGGTAAGTACATCTTTGGGCACCTCTGCACCTCATATACATTGGTTCACATCATGGCCCATACTCTCCTCTATTCCATCAAGTAGGCCCTGTGAGGATTTACAATGTCCGGTGATTACCTCTGAAGCACCATCCAGGGCAGCTCCATGTCCCGAAGACGCCTCCACCTCTCATCTCTTCCTGCCTTTCCCCATACCCTTTGTCCATTATGTCCCCTTTTCCCAATCCAATGCCACCTCTTCTATGTGGACACTGGATTGGTTGTGTCCATTGCACCTTTATGTCAAGAGGAGGCTCAGATTCCACCTGGATGCTGGATGCAATCCTCCCATTTTCAGTTGTAATCACTCTAGGCTCCATGGTGTGGTGGTTGTCCTTCTTCACCTCCATCTTAGCTGAGTGTGGTAAGTCCAATAAATCAGATTGTAGGTGCTGGAGTCTGTTGAGGCTCAGGATCTGGCTATCACATTGTCAGTCCAGAGATTCAAATCCCCTAAATATATCTTAAACCCCAACATTAACTGCACCTCCAGCACATTAGCATGGAAGTCTTATGAAGGGAGATCCCATCTGAGTCCAGATTCATCACACATAAACACCATTTCCAAATAGGGGCCATCTGCCCTGGTAGTTAACCCCATCGGCCATGACCATAACTCCCATGGGTCTCTTTAGCCCTCAAAGGAACCAATATCTGGGGGTTGTATCTGCTTTATCTGTCTCTCTGACTCTGCTCAGTTGTGCATGAGGGCAAACCTTCTGCCAGCCTCCAGACTCTTTTTTAGAAACTCGTAGCCATATAAACTCATTTCTCCTTTCCATTTCCCCCTTACTTTAGGTCAAACAGCATTTTAAAGTCATGGTATTTTATGTAGACATGGATATTCTGCTGATCCGCATTGAACCTTCCGTATAAGGTCATTTTCCAGTTGCATCATCAGTTGGTAGTTGATAGTGGTCCCTCGTTGCCAGGGAGGCTCATCCCCGGGTGTCATGTCCCACGCTGGGGGGAAGGCATTGCATTTACATGCTGAGTTTGGCTTCGAGACTGGCCACATTTGAGTAACATGAAGGCTGACAGAAGGAAATTCCCAGGCACAAAGTTGCTCTAGGCCTTGTTCTTATTTTGGGTTTATCAGCTCACAAGCATAGTCATTAGTATCAGGGGCTCACTGTTGAACCCTCACTCCCTCCCGGTCCCCACCACTGTACCTGGGAGACTGTCGCTGCTCCCCTAGGGACCACGACAGAGCACCACTGGCCAGGAACCCAGTACCCCCCCTACTGTGGTTTTTAATTGTTGCCACTATGAGTATATCCAAACATTACCATGCACCCTGGACATATGATCTGTACAGCTCCCTGTCAGTCATATATCACCTGTCATTGGTATCCCATACCAGTATCCCTCCATTGCCATTGTTGAAACACTCTGTGATCCAGAACTCCCCGAAATTTGAAGCCCAATATAATGTCATGGTCCCTTACTAGGGAATGGCATATAGCGATGGGTTTAAAGGATAGATAAAGAACTTGGATAAAGTTAGATAAAGAACTTAGATAAAGAATGTTGACTTGAAAAAATTCCACATCCTATCTTTTTCTTCCCCCCCCCCCTAATTAGTCAGCTTTTCTTCACAGGAGTCCTAGACCACAGCAATGTATATATATAATATACAGCACTCCCACACATCCACCAGAAAACCTTTTCCCTTCCACAGTGATACTCTTACGCCCTATTCATATCATATTTACTTAAAGTGATGTACAGAGTCTGAGACATTAGCTTTCTAACAAGGTGACATCTGTGCTTACATTATGGTGCATACTTTAGGATACACAGTTCTTTACATTTTTAGTTATCCTATGTTTTACATTATGGTTTACATTATCAGTCTGTCATCTCCTATATGTTATGGTGTAATATTACATGTTTTATATCCATCCTTGTGTACTCTCAAGAAGCTCCTCTCTTACCCCCCATTTACTTTGGTTCCACACATTTAACGTCCATTTTCCCTTCCACCTTGGTGCCCTCAGTGATAGCCAACCTCCGTTTCCTGAGGAGCCACTTCCAGAGATAGATGGAATAGTGTTCAGGGCCTAACTTGCTCAACTGCCCCAATGCCCTGGGAGCCACCCTTTCTCTCGAGGGATACAGTTCCCTCTATTGGATGGCATTAGTCCTCCCCAGGATGTGGGTCCACCCCCACTCTCACTACTTGGGTTTCTACCCCATGGTGTCACCCACTCTGGCAGAATGAGCATTTAGACATTCCCCAGGAGCCCGTCCTGCATCTGACCCTCCCCTCCGAGCATTCTAAACAGGTAACCCTCTTTATTATATTTTGATATGATTTTCTCGGCATTTTACTCTCCACCAACACCTGACCCTCTCCTGGTTCGTATGCTACCCCTCCCTCCCCCCACTTTTGGGCAACGTTACCCACCCGTCCCTCCCCAGCCACCCTCAAACCCGCAAAGCCCCAAGCAAAGGCAACCCCTTGCCCCCCTTTTATCTCTTCTTTGTGTTCATACTTACCACCATCTCGTCTTAAATTCCACCCCTGCAGACATCGGCTCATATCCTTCCTCCACCCTCCGATTTCCTGCAAGCCTATCGTTCAGTCTCTTGCTATCTAGGGCAGCTTGTTTATTTCATATCATTGAGGTCATGTAGTATTTGTCCTTCAATGTCTGGGTTGCTTCACTCAACATAAGGTTCTCAAGATTCATCCATGTTATCACATGTATTTGTAGTGTGTTTGTTCTTACAGCCGAGTAGTATTCCATTGTGTGTATATACCACATTTTATTGATCCACTCGTCTGTTGATGGGCATTTGGGTTGATTCCAACTTTTGGCAATAGTGAACAATGCTGCTATGAACATTGGTGTACATATATTGGTTTGTGTTCTTGTTTTCAGTTCTGCTGGGTATATTCCCAGCAGTGGTATTGCTGGGTCATATGGCAAATCTATGGCTAGTTTTTTGAGAAACCGCCATACTGTTCTCCAGAATGGTTGGATCCTTCTGCATTCCCACCAGCAGTGGATGAGTGTTCCCCTTCCTTCACATCCTCTCCAGCACTTGTATTCTTCTGTTTTTTTCATAGCTGCCAATCTTATGGGTGTAAGATGGTATCTCATTGTGGTTTTGATTTGCATTTCCCTGATAGCTAGAGATTTGGAACATTTTTTCATGTGCTTTCTTGCCATTTGTATTTCTTCTTCGGAGAAGTGTCTGTTTAAGTCTTTTTCCCATTTTTTAAATGGATTGTTTGTCTTTTTATTTTCAAGATGTAGGAGTTCTTTATATATGCAAGTTATAAGTTTCTTATCAGATATATGATTGCCAAATATTTTCTCCCACTGTGTGGGCTCCCTTTTTACTTTCTTGACAAACTCCTTTGAGGTGCAGAAGGCTTTAATTTTGAGGAAGTCCCATTTATCTATTAGTTCTTTTGCTGCTCGTGCTTTTGGTGAGATATTCATAAATCCATTACCTATTACAAGGTCCTGTAGATGTTTCCCTACACTGCTTTCTAAGGTTTTTATGGTCTTGGCTCTTATATTTAGGTCTTTGATCCATCTTGAGTTGATCTTTGTATAAGGTGTGAGATGGTAATCCTCTTTCATTCTTCTACATATGGCTATCCAGTTCTCCAGACACCATTTGTTGAATAGGCCACTCTCTCCCAGTTGAGAGGGTTTGGTGGCTTTATCGAATATTATGTGGTTGTATATGTGAGGTTCTATATCAGAGCTTTCAATTCGATTCCATTGGTCTATATGTCTCTCCTTATGCCAATACCATGCTGTTTTCACCACCGTAGCTTTATAGTATGTTTTGAAGTCAGGTAGTGTGATTCCTCCAATTTCGTTTTTCTTTTTCAGTATGTCTTTGGCTATTCGGGGTCTCTTTCCTTTCCAAATAAATTTCATAGTTAGTTTTTCTAGTTCCTTAAAGAAGGCTGCATTGATTTTTATTGGGATTGCATTGAATGTGTAGATCAGTTTTGGTAGGATAGACATCTTAATAATGTTCAGTCTTCCTATCCATGAACAAGGAATAGTCTTCCATTTATTTAGGTCTTCTTTGATTTCCTTGAACAATCTTGTATAGTTCTCAGTGTATAAGTTCTTTACCTCTTTAGTTAAATTTATTCCTAAGTATTTGATTTTTTTATTCACTATTGTGAATGGTATTTGTTTCTTGATTTCCTCCTGATCTTGCTCATTATTGGTGTACAGAAATGCTACTGATTTTTGCGCATTGATCTTATAACCTGCGACTTTACTAAACTCATTTATGAGTTCTAGAATCTTTGTTGTAGATCTCTCAGGGTTTTCTATGTATAGGATCATGTCATCTGCAAATAATGAAATTTTGACTTCTTCCTTTCCAATTTGAATGCCTTTTATTTCTGGTTCTTGCCTCAGTGCTCGAGCAAGTACTTCTAAGACAATGTTAAATAGGAGCGGCGACAGTGGGCATCTTTGTCTTGTTCCTGAGTTTAGAGGGAAGGAGTCTAGGATTTCTCCATTGTAAACAATATTGGCTTTAGGTTTTTCATATATACTCTTTATCATGTTCAAAAAATTTCCTTGTATTCCAATCATTTGGAGTGTTTTTATCAAGAAAGGGTGCTGTATTTTGTCAAATGCTTTTTCTGCATCAATAGATATAATCATGTGATTTTTTTCCTTCAATCTGTTTATATGGTGTATTACGTTGATTGATTTTCTTATGTTGAACCATCCTTGCATACCTGGGATGAATCCCACTTGGTCGTGGTGTATAATTCGTTTAATGTGTTGTTGAATACGATTAGCAAGTATTTTGTTAAGTATTTTTGCGTCTAGGTTCATTAGAGAAATTGGTCTGTAATTTTCCTTTCTTGTGATGTCTTTGTTTGGCTTTGGTACTAGGGTAATGTTGGCATCATAGAAGGAGTTGGGTAATGTTCTTTCTGTTTCGATGGTTTGGAATAGTTTCAGCAGGATTGGTGTCAGTTCTTTCCGGAATGTTTTATAGAATTCACCTGTGAAGCCATCTGGCCCTGGGCTCTTCTTAGTTGGGAGATTTTTAATAACTGATTCTATCTCTCTGCTTGTGATTGGTTTGTTAAGATCATCAATTTCTTCTTTTGTCAATATGGGCTGTTTATGTGTTTCTAGGAATTTGTCCATTTCCTCTAGATTGTCATTTTTGTTGGAATATAGTTTTTCAAAATATCCTCTTATGATAGTCTTTATTTCTGTGGGGTCAGTGGTGATATCGCCTTTCTCATTTCTTATTTTGTGTATTTGCATCTTCTCTCTTTTTTTCTTTGTTAGTGTTGCTAAAGGTTTGTCAATTTTGTTAATCTTCTCAAAAAACCAGCTCTTGGTCTTGTTTATCTGTTCAAGTGCTTTCTTATTTTCTATTTCATTTAGTTCTGCTCTTATCTTTGTTATTTCCTTCCTTCTTCTTCCTGTTGGGTTACTTTGTTGTTGTTTTTCTAATTCCTTCAAATGTGCAGTTAGTTCTTCAATTTTTGCTCTTTCTTCTTTTTTGATATATGAATTTATGGCTATAAACTTCCCTCTCAGTACTGCTTTTGCTGCATCCCATAAATTTTGGTATGTTGTGTTATCATTATCATTTGTTTCAAGGTAGTCATTGATTTCTTTTGAGATTTCCTCTTTGACCCACTGTTTTTCTAAGAGTGTGTTGTTTAATTTCCAAATCGTGGTGTGAAATCTGGGCTTCTTTCCCTTGCAAATCTCCAGCTTGACTCCACTGTGGTCAGAGATAATGTTTTGTATGATTTCAATCTTTCTGAATTCGTTCAGCCTTTCTTTGTGGCCTAGCATATGATCTATCTTGGAGAATGATCCATGTGCGCTTGAGAAAAATGTATATCCTGCTGTGTTTGGGTGTAGCGATCTATATATGTCTATTAGATCGAGCTCCTCTAATATACTATTCAGATGTTTTGTTTCTTTGGTGATTCTCTTTTGAGATGTTCTGTCCAGAGTTGATAGTGGTGTATTAAAATCCCCCACTATAATTGTAGATGTATCTATTCTTTCACTTAGTTTTTCCAGCGTTTGCCTGACGTATTTAGAGGCACCCTTGTTAGGGGCATAGATATTTATGATTGTTCGATCTTCTTGACAGATTTTCCCTTTGACTAAAATGTAGTATCCTTCTTTGTCTCTCACAATTGTTTCACATTTAAAGTCTATTTTGTCTGATATTAATATAGCTACTCCTGCCTTTTTTTGGTTATTGTTAGCTTGTATGATTGTTTTCCAGCCTTTCACTTTCAATCTCCATGCGTCTCTGGGTCTAAGATGTGTCTCTTGTAGACAGCATATGGATGGGTCATATTTCCTTATCCAGTGTCCCAGTCTGAATCTTTTGATAGGTGAGTTTAATCCATTGACATTCAGTGTTATTACTATCAAGGAATTATTTGTGTTAGCCATACTTTGATTGGATTTGTGTTTGTCATATTTTGTTTGTATATTTTTTTTTGTCTTTTTTGTTGTTGTTGTTGGTCTTATACTCTCCTCCAACTTTGCCTTTCCTGTTTTTTCCTTTCTTCCTGCAGCACTCCCTTTAGAATTTCTTGAAGGGGAGGTTTCTTGTTGGTATACTCTTTCAGTTTCTGTTTGTCTGCAAATATTTTGAACTCTCCATCATATTTGAATGCTAGTTTAGCTGGATAAAGTATTCTTGGTTGGAAATTTCTTTCCTTTAGTACCTTGACTATATCATACCACTGTTTTCTTGCCTCCATGGTTTCAGAAGAGAAATCAGCACTTAATCTAATTGAGCTTCCCTTGTATGTGATGGTTTTCTTTTCTCTTGCTGCTTTTAGGATTTTCTCTTTGTCTTGAGCATTGGATAATTTGACAAGTATATGTCTTGGGGTGGGCCTGTTGGGGTTTATGACTTGTGGAGTGCGCTGTGCTTCTTGGATATGTACATCTGTCTCTTTCAGTAGATTTGGGAAGTTTTCAGCCATTATTTCCTGCAACACTCTTTCTGACCCCTTTCCCTTCTCTTCACCTTCTGGAATGCCTATAATACGTATGTTTGAGCGTTTTGCATTGTCATTCAGGTCCCTAAATCCTAATTGGATTTTTTCTATCTTCTTATTGACCCCTTCTACTATCTGTTTGATTTCTGATGTACTGTCTTCCACATCACTAATTCTCTGCTCTGTCTCTTCTAGTCTGCTGATATTTGCTGCCAGTGTATTTTTGATTTCTTGAACTGTGGTGTTCATTCCCATCATATCTGTTATGTTTTTGCGTATGTCTGCAATTTCCCCTCCAAGTGATGTCTTCATGTTGTTAACCTCTTTCATTACTGCATCAAATTTGTCGGTGATAAATGTTCTGAGATCTTTCATTGCTTGTGCCAAGTTTTGCTCCCCTTCGTGATTATTGGTTTGTTGATTGGATTCAGCCATGTTTTCCTGATTATTGGTTTGGTTCGTAGATTTTTGTTGCTTTCTGGTCATCTCTTTATTTTGATGAATTTAATCAGTTCCTTAGCTTCTTTGTCTGCTCTTGGAGGTTAATTAGTTGTTATTTTTGCACAGGTGTTCTCTTTGTCACTTTTTTCTTCTTATTCTAGTTACTTGTTGTTGGTTAAGTTCACTTTAGAGGAAAGTATTAGTGTTGGGGAAAGGCAATTGTGTAAGCAAGGGATAAGTGTAAAGTTGTATTGGTGATGTATGTTAAAAAAGCAGGAATATGAGATCTGGAAGGATGGAGGTTAGATTCATGTAGATTGTATAGAGTTATAGCTGTAGGTAGAGTACCTTTTATGAAGTTGATGACTGAATTTGGGAGGAATATGGTATGAACTACACAGCTATTGTTTTCATGAGAGAGGGAAAAAGAAAAGAAAGGTAATGGTTTCAAGAGTGGATAATAGACAGAAAACAGAACAAAGGTATTAGAAATTAAGAGTTAGACACTTTGTGGATCAAAGAACAGGAGGTGGGGGGTGGAATATAGGAGAGACAGTAGATGATAGTGGATATCAAGATGCAGGGGAAGGGGGATAGTGTAGGTAGCCTAAATCAGTTCACACAGAAATGAGGCAGTGGAGGATGGGAAAACCCAGCAAATGTGAGGTGTTCCCTGTAGCACCTATTGTATACTTGAATTAAAGTAAAAATAAGTGGAAGATGAGGGACAAGAGGGAAAGAGAAAACCGAAAAAAAAAAAAAACTAATTATAATAAAGAAAAAAGAAAGGCAAGAAGAAAGGAAGAAAGAAAAAGAGGATGGGCAAACGGTGGGGAACGGATAGGGAGAAGAGAGATACAGGTACACACGTGTCACAATTGCAACACTATCTAAAACAACAACTTCCCCCCGCTTTGCCCTAAAACCCCCCGTCTGTCTGCCCAATTGGGTCTGCAAGCACCTCCCTTCCCACAAACCCCCAATAGGCCGCCCAGGGCCCACGAACTCCCCAGTACTGCAGATGCTCAAAAAAAAAAAAAAAAAAAAAAATTAAGTAAAATAAATAAAAAAAACAAACAACAAAAAACAAACAAACAAACAAACAAAAATCAGAAACCCCTCCGCAGGCCCGGCTCCGCCCGCCGCGGAGGCTTGGACCGGCTCTGCCCGGCTCCTCACGTCGCCTTGGCCTGGCCTGGCTCCGCCCAGCTCCGCTCGCTACAGCGGCCCAGCCGGCTCCGGCGTCCACCTCCCGCCCCCGCGGCTTGGACCGGCCCTGCCCGGCTCCGTACCCGCCGCGGCCTGACCCGGGCCCGCCCGGCTCCAAACGCTACCGCGGCCCGCAGCCGGGGCCTGCACCGGCCCCGCCCGGCTCCAAGCGCTACCGCGGCCCGCAGCCGGGGCCTGCACCGGCCCCGCCCGGCTCCAAGCGCTACCGCGGCCCGCAGCCGGGGCCTCCACCGGCCCCGCCCGGCTCCAAGCGCTACCGCGGCCCGCAGCCGGGGCCTGCACCGGCCCCGCCCGGCTCCAAACGCGGCCCGGCTCGGCCTGGCTCGGCCCCGCCCGGCCCCGCTCACCGCCGGCGCAGCGCGGCCCGGCTCCGGCATCCGCCGCTGCGGCCCGGCCTGGCTCAGCCCCACCGAGCGGGGCTAGATGCCTCGTCTCCGCCTACCCAAGGAGGGAATCCTCTACAGGTAGCTGGGATCTCCGTGTATATTTCACAGACGAATCCTCTCTGTTACCTTCCCTCCAAATCGATGTCCAGACACCTCCGGACCAGCAAAAATCCCGAAACAATCCGGTCCCAAAGAGTCTCCAACGCCGCCCAGCCGATTCCCTGCAGAAGACTCTAACAGGGATGTTCACTCAGCCGCCATCTTGCCCCCCTCCTAATTCTTTTTTCAGAATTCTATCTTTGTCTTTGGCATTTGACATTCAGATTAGTATGTGTCTTGGAGTTGGTCTATTCAGATTTTTTCGGATGGGAGTACGTTGTGCTTCTTAGACATGGATATCTACATCCTTCAATAGGGTTGGGAAATTTTCTACCATTATTTCTTTAAACATTCCTTCTGCCCCTTTTCCCTTCTCCTCTCCATCTGCTACACCCATGACACATATGTTTGCACACCTTTTGCTGTCATTTAGTTCCCTGAGATCTTGTTCGATTTTTTTCCATTCTTTTCTTCATCTGTTCTTTTGTATGTTCACTTTCAGAGGCCGTTTCTTCAAGCTCACCAATCCTGTCTTCTGCCTCCTCAAATCTGCTATTGTATGATTCCAATGTTTTTAAAATTTCATTTATTGTGCCTTTCATTCCCATAAGACCTACTATTTTTCTATGCATGCTTTCAAATTCTTCTTTGTGCTCATCCAGTGTCTTCTTAATATCCTTAATCTCTTTATGCATTTCATTGAATTTATTAAGGAGATTTGTTTGAACATCTATGATTAGTTGTCTCAAGTCCTTTATGTCATCTGAGGGCTTATCTTGTTCCTTTAACTGGGACATAGCTTCCTATTTCTTTGTGTGGATTGTAATTTTTTGTTGATGTCTTGGCATCTGACTTACTTGAGTATTTATTCTGGGTGCAGTTTTTCTCTTTAGTTTAGGACTTCCTGCCCTTTCTCCCTTGCTGGTTGTCCAGTAGGAGCCAAGCATTTAGTTGGTGCTGTAAGTTAAGGAGGCTCAAGCTGCCCTCATAGCACCAGGGACCAATGAAGCTTTTTCCAATGTTCTCCTTTGCCAGGGGTAGGGACAGAGTCACAGCTGTGTGGAAAAATTCAAGTTGTGCACACCTAGACTGTAGTTGCCCAAAGAGACTAATGAAACTTCACACCCATTTCTCTTCTGCCTGGGGTGGAGATGGAGCTGCAGATGTGGGCAGCAATCTACGCAGTGTGGGTCCAAGATGACCACAGTTGCCCTGGTAGACTTCTGATTTTCAATCTCTGCCAGCCAAAGTTACCTGCAGTTACCTGGATAGGCTGGTGTAGGGCCTACCAGCCTCCTTCCTGCCAGAGGCAGGGATGAAGCTTAGGCTAGGGCTGCAGGCTGATCTGGGTGAAAGATACCAGTTCCTACCATCACTGTGATTTTGGGTCGGCCCGGCTTCCCCTCAGGCTGGAGGCAGATTCAAAATCATGGTCAACAGCCTCTTTCCAACTTGGGCTGATTCATACCCCAGCTGTTCCCAGGGTTATATCTTAGCCAGCCGAGTCTAGTAGCCAAAATTGGCAGCCAACCATCTCCTCCTCCCCTATTTTTGGGAAATGAAGCTTTCAATTCCAGCCACAGAATAGCTCCTGGGGTGGCTAGTACTGCCAGAGTAGGATAATCACCTGCCTCTGCACCTTGGCCAGTAATTTCCTGGAGAGGCTGGTGCAGGTCCCCACAGCTTTCTCCCTGCCAGAGGTGGCACTGGGGCCTAGGCTAGAGCTGCAATCTGATCTGGATGGAATGAAGCCGGTCCCCACCAGCACTAGGATTTTCAGCCTGCCCCACATCCCCTTGTGCCAGGCCTGGAGTTAAAATGGCAGCTGCCAGCCTCTTTCTGACTTGGACAGGCAACTTTAGCTGTTCTTAGGATTATACTGTAGCCTGCTGAATTTACTCATCAATAGCTGAAATTTGTGCCCAACCATCTCTTCCTCACCCATTTTTGGGAAGTGTAGCTTTCAATTCTAGCTGCGGAATAGCCCCCGAGGTGGCTTGTGCTTCCAGTGAAGGATGGGCACCAACCTCCGGGGTGTGGAGTGCTCTACTTATGAGTCTTCTCTGCAGATGAGCAGTCTCCTCTTTCCATTTCTTCAAGGATGTTGTAGGATGCTCTTCTCACCTCCTGGATTTCCCAAACAGGTGCTTTAGCTAGCTCCAGAGAGCTCTGGGTGTTTACTCACTGCTCTGTAGCAGGAGCTGATTCTAGGAGCTCCTTACTCCACTGCCATCTTGCTGGTTGTCTTCTCCCCTACATTTTTAAATGTAACATTTATGTAAGCTAAGTATCTTTAAAAAATAAATAAAACAAAAAAAAAATCCCACATTATGCTAAGTGAAGGAGGCCAGACACAAAGTACTACATATTGTATGACTCCATTTATATAAAATGTAAATATAAGTCAATTTATAAATTTCAAATTAGATTAGTGGTTTTATAGGGCTGGGGAAGGATTACTATAGGTTATGGAGGGTTTTTTTTGAGCAGTGAAATTGTTCTAAAATTTTTCGTGGTGATGAGTGCACAACATTGTGATTATACTAAAAGCCATTGATTATACACTTTAGATTGATTGTATAGTATACGACAGTATCGCAATAAAACTGCTAAATAAATTTAAAAAATAATTGTGCAAGAATAGCTGAAATAGCAGCCTTGTATAACAAGGGAAGCAGAGAGATGTTGAGAGGTGTAGAGTTTTCATGTTTGTCTTTTATTATTATTATTGAAATAATGAAAATTCTCTAGTAATGACTGAAGTGATGAATACAGAACCAAATGACATTGATGGTACACTTTGAATGAATTATATGCTTTATTAAAAAGTATCAATAAAATTGACTTGTTAAAAACTTTTTTTCTTTGAGCTTTTTGAACTTGAGTACATGGGAAGATACAAATTACTATAAGAGAAATGGAAAAGTAAAGTAGGATTATTGATTTGGAAAAGATAGATGATTAATTCAATTTAGAAGACTTTGATTTGAGAGGAGGAAGAAGCAGAGAAAAACACATATGAACAGTCAGAAAAGGAAGAAGATCCTTGAGTCCATAATGATACTCAAAAAAATAGAAAGCCAAAACAACAACAACAAGAATTGGAAGTGACAGTTACAACAAATCTTTATTCTAAGATTGGTCGGGAAGCGGACTTGGCCCAGTGGTTGGGGCGTCCATCTACCACGTGGGAGGTCCGCGGTTCAGACCCGGGGCCTCCTTGACCCGTGTGCAGCTGGCCCATGCGCGGTGCTGATGCACGCGGGGAGTGCCCTGCCACGCAGGGTGTCTCCACGTAGGGGAGCCCCACGCGTGAGGAGTGCGCCCGTAGGGAGAGCCGCCCAGCGTGAAGGAGGGTGCAGCCTGCCCAGGAATGGCGCCACACTTCCCGTGCTGCTGACGACAACAGAAGCGGACAAAAGAAACAAGACGCAGCAAATGGACACAGAGAATAGACAATGGGGTGGGGGTGGGGGTGGGGATTAAATAAATAAATAAATCTTTAAAAAAATAAAATAAAATAAAATTGGTGATTAAAATTCTTTAAAGAATTGAGCATTTCTCTGCCTTTTCAGTGGAAACTGTATTGAGGGTAATAAACCAGCTGCAGCTGAGAGAGAGAAAGTTTTTTAGAGAAGAATGTTATCAATGTAACAGAAATGCTACAGAGAATACCCATTTTCCAGTTTCTAATGAAATAAATCAGGCAAGGATCATCAGTGCTAAAGTTAGGTAAACCATTGATTGGGAGCTGAATATCCACATAGTGCCAAAATATCAACCCATAGATTATTTGGTAGTCATAAAAGTAGAAACTTAATGTTATGGTGAAGATACATGGTTGTTACCACCTTAACCTGATAGTCAAACTTCACATTACTAGTAGCAGAAATTAAACTTCATTTACCTTCTTATGTGATACAAAATGAAGTATATTTCACATGCCTATCTTTTCTCACTTTAAATTAGGTCTGCTGGGAACACTGCACCATCCTGATGGCCAAGATTTAAGAAAATGCTAGTCCTTCAGTGTTCCAGACTAACTAAGAGCAAAGGAGACAAAATTGATTGTCATGCTTTTACTGGGTCATCTTATTAGGGCCAAGTCTTCCCACTCACACAAGGGCTCAAATTCAGAGACAGACATTATTATCTCCAATTAAGTTTGTAGAATCCTAAGTGTGTGTTAGGAGAGCATTTATAAAGTGTAAATATTTTTAAAAGACTATAATGTAATCCTTCTTTTGGCATTGTTTTATTGATCTATTTATTGACTGTAAGATGCCAAAAATTTATGTAGATATACATATGGAGTATATATTTATTAAATTATATAGAGAAATCCCTGGGAAACCCTCAGAGCCAAAAAGAAAAACAAACAAAAAACAAAAGCCCCATGCCCTGCTCCCTCTTTGAACTTCCTCTTGAGTTTCCTCCTGATGGCTTTTGAAATTTGAAATACCCTCCAAGGCAGCTGACCTGAATAGCCAATTGAGCTTGCACCTGCCCCTATAGGAGGAACAAATACTTCTCCAATCAATAGGAGTCAAGTTAATGTCCTTTTTTATAAAAATCATTTGCAATTGCTAGAAGATGAAAGCTACTTCTGTTCTTGCAAGTCATCTGGCTTCCATTGCTGTAGCAAAACTCTGGAGTCCTGAATAAAATGCTGCAAATGACTCCTATTTGTCTTTTGACAATATACTTGGGATATGCATATACATAGTATATATAGTCCCAGCCTGTCCTAACCTCTTATAGGCCCTAGCTCTGGATACCACCACCAGCAAAGAGCAGGAGGGATAGGGTGATTTGGCAGGAGATGATTTAGACTCAGCTCCCAGTTGCCTGCGATTTGCACCTAGCACTCCAGCCAGGCCCACTGGAGTCAAGGCCCAAAGAGAGGACAGACCAGGGAGCAGGCCCAGTGGTAACTGTGCAGACCTCCCACCAATGGAAGCTCAGGGGACTGAGCTATGGTAGGGACAGCCGGGGGTAAGGGATTGTTTGGCCAGAGACAAGGGATTGTCCTCTGCTCAGGTGGGTGTCAGGCCTGGGTTTACTCTGAGCTAAAAGGCAACCACCACCAACTGCTGGTGCACAGGGCAGGTTGGATGCCCAATTTCAGGGCAGCCATACTAGCCTCAAAGGCTACGTGAGAAGGGTTGTGTGCACATCCATTTCTTAATGCCTTTTTCTCCTTTACTTGATCTCATCCCAAAAAGCTGGAAGTATAACAAACAACAACAACAACAAAAATAACTTAAAAAAAACAATAGCAGAAAGTGCAGGGGCAGAGACACCTACAAACCCATCCACTCTACCTCTAATTCCTAGGTGCCATGAGGGTGCCTAATCCACCCCGAACCCCTCCAATTAAAGCAATTGCAGGCTTTGCCTGTGTGGACATATCCCCAAATAAATGGAAGTGCTTGCCATTTTGAAGTTGGTACTATTGGGGAAGAAGAAAATTCCCATGGGACAGAGGGAATTCCAGCAGGATAGTCACAAGGAACTCCTGGGTCCTCACGCGAAGATGTCCCTTTCCTCAGTCCCCATGGTGTGGAATTTGACAGGACAACTCACTCCTGAGTTTAACCCTCCCTGAACTCTTGGTACCCACCAGGGAACAGCCCCATGGCCAAGTCAGTTTCCCCCCAAGTTAAACATTCTGCACCCTGATTTTTGTGTCCCCATGGAGATCCAGGGATGCTATGGACTGAGTAATACAGAAAACCTTTCAGGGTTGCCTGGAAGCCACAGTTCCATCTCCTGATGTACCCTGGATCCAGCCAGTGTGAAGAGGGTTCTTCTAGGGTTTGGATCCTGGGTTTTCAGATTCTGCAAAATTCTACCTCAGGGATTTCGTGGACTCCAGTAATCCTGGCAAGTGCCAGGTATGTGGCTGTCCTCAGGCTGAATGTGCTGCCTCTGCACATCCTCCCTCCAAGGCTGCAGAAAGAGGGACCTAGGGGCTTTCAGGAAAGGCTTCCCTGCTGCAGGCCTTGAAATGACCTGACCTGGACTCTCTGTGAGTGAATTTCTATGCAAGTTAAAAACAGTCCATATTATTCCGTAATTTTTCAAAAATGGATCCTTGTGGAGGTAATCTTTGTAATGAAGGAGTGTTTTTTACATGAGTGTGAGGTCTTTCACACTAAAAATGATCAGTTTTTTGTATGTGGAGGAATTTGGTCTTCGTGAAAAATCACTGGAATGGGCATCTCTAGGCCTGGCTGGTTTCCTAACTGCCACTTATCTGACCTGGGCACATGACTCATCCTCTGTGAAGCTTAGGTTTCTACATTGTAGAAGTGGGGATTAATGTGCTTGATTTTCTTGCGGGTTTTTCTTTTGTTTTGAATTACTCAGAAGCAAAATAATACTAACTAGCTGAGAGGAAGGTCATCTCCCTTGTTCACTGACGCAATCCCAGTGCTTAGAATGGTGCCTGGCATGTGGTGGCCCCTCAAGATAAAGTAATTGAAAGAACAAAGCATTATAAAGGTAAACATAAAACAATTTGTTTAGTATAATGGTTACTTAAGATAGATTCTCTATACCTAAAATAAATATAGTTGAGGAGTAGATTTAAATAATTCAAGAAGCCATAGATGAATCTTCACATGTATACAGTGCTATATGAGTATGGTTTTATATCTTTCACATTTTGAGTGGCACTTTCCAGTATAGGGTCTTCTGAGTAGCAAAGTATAAGGCACAAGTAGTCAAGAACATGAAATGTCAACAGGTTTTATGAGGTGAGAGTTTCGGTGTTTCCAGTTCTAAACACAAATATTTGGAAGACATTATTCTAAAGACTTCTTTCTTCACTTTTCACCAGGCCTTTATTTCCCCATTATTATTTTTTTTAATGTTCTATTTTTCTCTAGGCAGGCAGCCAGTGTCCTCCACAGTTGACCTGCTTTACAGTACAATCCTATACTTTTCATAGCTCATCTCCTTAGGAAGAAATTTATTCACAACAAATGTCAGTCTTGCTTTAGATCCTCTATAGGTGCTCAAGGAAGTATCAGGTCATGATACGGACTGTTTAGAGGAATTGACTCTTCCTGTTCCTGAAGGACTATGTGATGTATCGAAAGAAATTAAAGGAACTGGTGCCGGTGATATTTCCCATATCACGGGTAATGTTTCAGATGGGTTTTAAAATCAAATCTCATATATAAAGCAGACACCAAACATATGTTCCCACAGTGATCTTTAGACTATACTGACAGTTCCGATGAGAGGGAGGTGTTACTAACCTTATTTTTGTCCTTGTTGCTTTTTTACCTGTTTTGCCATAAAATTTAGAAATGACTAAATATCAATGTCTATCTTAAACAAAACTAATACTAGAATTTTTTTTCAATTAAAGCACAATAGTTATAGTATATAATTCTATAGGGTTCAATGAAGTGAAAATAATGTATTCATAACAATTATAATAAGCATATCTATATTTATAAAATATCTTAGAAATTATACTGATATCAAAGTTCAATAAGAACTTCAATTGAAGCATTAACTACATGACAATTAAATTAAAATGAGAACAATCAAAGTTACTTTTAAAGAGAAAAAACCAGGCAGATGTCTTGTTGTAGTTGTGGCTTTACAGCAGTCAGCAGTTGTGAAAACTAAATTCAACCTTCAAGCCTTTGAGGTTGTGGGTGGAACAGCAGGAGCAAAGGGCCACCTGGGCCTTCAGCTTTACTTTAACCAACATTTCTCTGTTGTAGTCATTTTCCTTCCTTAGCTCATTGAGCTTCCTCTCAGTTGAATGAGCTGCCAGCCCTGTCTTGAACTTTCTTCTCATAGAAGATAATCTGATTGTAGAAGAATGAGGTGGTTCTTTCTAATTCTTTGTCCAGGTCTTCAGCCATCTTCTTGTAGAGTTTGCGCTTCTGATAGGTGAAGATCATGTTTCCGTATACTTTGAGAAGTTTCTTCTCCATTTTTTGACCAGTATCTTTCCTCCTCCATTGAATTTGCCTGAAATTGCATTACATGTTTTTGATGGACCTCAGTTAATATTTGAAGTTTCATCGGAAGCTTCCGTATCTCACTTTTAGCTGTGAATTTTCAGACAGGAAAGATGTTTGCTTATTTTGGAGACTTTCTATTTGTGCTGTAAGTATGGCATTCACTTGATTTTCTTCACACATGTTCTTGAATATCTATTTTTTTTCTCCTTCAAGCCTTTTGAAGGAAACATGGAAGTTCACCACATCAATGAGTTTAACTGATGACTGATAAACTAAATTATTACCATTTTCTGATTCCTTCCTTTGGTCTAATTCTAAGTTGCCATCATCCATGTAATCTTCTTTAAAGGTAGCAGGCAAATTTATTTTCTTCAGCACAGTTTCAGTTGGAGATTTTATCTGGCTGTCTTTATCCTTCCCATCCTGGCTTATTCTTCCATTGCAGTGTTCAAGCGTTTTTATCTGTTCCGTCAGTTCACCCACTTTTTGCTTCCATCCTGCAGTTTCTTGGTAAAGCACATGTTGACTTTCCTGCTGATGAGTGCTGATTTCCTTCTGAAGATGGTCCACATTTTTTTGAGAGGCTTTTAAGATGTTTTTTGTATCACTCATATAGGATTGTTGAGATTCTGCTGCCTCTTTGAGTGAGTTTACCTGTCCTTGAAGGTGAGCCATCATCGTTCCATGAGATGAAAGATTAGGGGCCTCACATTTCTGTTCTTTTTCAAGATCTTCTGTATCCTCAGTTGAAGAGCTGTTCAAGTTTTATTCAGGGCTGTCAAACACAAAGTCTGTAAGGTCAGAGGACTGGCCTCTACCCCACAGGACTTGAAGTCTTCATAGGCTGGTGTATTCAGGCCAATCTTCTCTTGGGCTTTATGAACACGGGTAGGAACACTTTTCACTAGCTCTTTTTCACTCCTTAAAGTATGCCAGCTTTTTAGTATAAAAAGAAACATACAAGCACATATCTGGATTTTCCATGAAAACACAGAGAGACCTGGGATTTGCCTCAGGGATTCTGAAAACAGCAGCAGAGCACTGCACAGCTGTTCCAGGACCAGCTGGGAAGACACTTTGGTGGCTGTCAACAGGCCCTCCATGGCTCCAGAGGGACATCCCCTCTGCCTCCTGATGCCAGTGTCCTGTGAGCCACAACTGACCTGTGGAGGGTTCTGTCTCTAAAGAAAACAAGTGCCTGGGAACCAGGACAGAGTGTCAGTTGGGAGGGGGAGGGGAGGCTAGCCAGGTTCTGTAGGACAGGGCTCGCTAACTTTGCTCTGCTCACTGCACAAACAGAAAGTAATATATGTTATTCAGTGCATTTGGCAAAGGGGAAAGTGCTGTTTCCATTCAGGGGACACCAGCTGGTGAGCTCTGATCACTCTCCTAAGAACAAAAACAAAAACAGAGATTGACTTTTGGATTTTCCCTTTCATATTGTAATTGTAATATTAAACAACAACAACAAAATCACAGCTAAGTTGTAGGACAATTATCCTGCATGATTCTGCCAGCAAATTTCCCAATCCTGTTTAAATACCATTCTTACTAGACTGGTACCTACGTGGATCTTTTTGACTCAGCGGATAAAAAGCCTTTTAGACTAATTCATAAAACTGTTGCTCTCAGGTGCTACAAAGTGGGACTGTTAGTCTTACTTCCTTTCTTCTAGTTTTTCATTCTCCTCTTCTTAAAGGTGGATTTTAAGAAGTTTACCACTTCCTAATCTGTGGTATATCTAAGATTTTTATACCACTGCTACCAAAATGGGGCCTTGTGTTCCAATAAAGGTAGTTTTAATAAAGTGTATTATATAAAAGACCTACAATATATTTTGTTTTCACTCATATTAAAATATATATTTGTTATTTAAAACTACTCATTTTTCAAAAATCAATCATGAGAGATGGCGGTATGAGTAAGGTTATAAAGTAAAAATGAAAATCTGCCTATTTATTTCCACAGGGTACCATTTTAAAAAATATATCCTAGATATTTGTCTATACATTTACATATGCACATTTTTATACAAGTACTCCTTTCACTTTTTTGTTTTTCAAATATATGCTTATTCTTTAAATCAAGAGTTTTCAATCTCAACACTATTGGCATTCGGGGCTAGATGATTCTGTGTTGTTGGGGTGATGTCCTGTGCATTATAGGGTGTTTAGCAGCATCCCTGGCCTTCACTTCATAGAGGCCAGTAGCAGTCCCCCAGTTGTGACACTCAGAAATGTCTCTTCTATTACCAAATGCTCCCTGGGACAGTTGAGAGCCACTGCTTTAATTAATGCTCAACAAATTTGGGGTACCAGAAAGCACGCCATGATCATCTTTCCATTTTGCTATTTCTAAATCTTATTTCTTTTTAACATCTGCATGGTGTTCCATCTTATGGATACTTAACATAAATTTTGTTTTTTTAAAATTTGTATTCTCATTAGGCAGCTCCAGGAACCAATCCTGGGACCTTCTGAGTGGGAGAGAGGTGATCATTTTCTTGTGCCACCTCAGCTCCCTGCTTAACATAAGTTTTTAAATCATTCCTTTCTTGATTAGCTTTTTGATTATTTTCATCTTTTTTGCTGTCACACATAATGTTAAGTCAATATTTGAATAACTATCTTTGTGAGTTATGTGAATATTTTTGTATGTTTGACTCTTAAAAGAGGTAATGCTGGGTAAAAGTGAATGTACACGTAATGTTTTGGTCAACACAGCCTACCTGGCCTCCCAAAGGGCTCTACCAGGTGACATTCCAACCAGGAATATATGAATTGTCTGTGCCATGTTATAAAGTTACAAGTTCACCTCTCAGTCATTTCTAGAACATTGGGGGAGCCAAGATGAAGTGGGCTTCCTTGGAGCCACTGATATTGATAGCATAGATAAATATAACTTAACCACATCCTGAAAACACAAGAATTTTCAGTCTCTTCATTCACCTTTAAGGAAATCTTATTACTCCATCCCTCTCATAATACAATTAGACTCCAATCTACCTCCAATAGAATCATATACGAGCTCTGTCTGGACCCAACAACAGCTTCTAAGATAGAAAAGTTTGGATGGGGAAAGAAAAGATTGGATGTATAATTCCTCCCATCGGGCTCTGGAGATACCCCGAAAGGCTACTTGGTCACACCTAAGTCCCTTGTCCAACAAACTGTGGATAACTTATACAATTTGACACACCATAGAGGACAAAAAATGTGGAAAATATTAGAAAAACAGTGGTTCTCCTTTCATTTGGGTAAAAATAAAATTATTGAATAACATGGTTGCCATTTACCTCATTTACCAAAAATATAATCCTGGGAAAACTGCAAAGGTAGGGCAAGGGAAGGAGGCAGCCCTGCCAGGGCCTTTCCTTACATGAAAAATAGTTAATCCAATTGCCAAAAGCACAAGTCTATCAAAGTGTACTTAGTTGATTTTGTATGTTTTCCAAAAGTCTTGAGGCCCCCTTGTTGAAATGCTAAAGAGACTTCAGTAGCTAACGTGTTTCTTGAATGAATTCTTCTATCTTGAAGAGCCCTGCTACACTTTGAAAGAATAGGGGATCTCAGTACACAGCTAAAGTCACACAAGAAATAGAAAGGGCTGTACACATCAGCCAAAGACTCCATTGCATTTATCATCCCTTGTTATCTGGTGCTATTGAAAGGGCTAATGAAATCGTACAATAAGTTAGCTAAATCATTTGAAAAACTGGACTTGGCCAAGCATGCTGCCTATTCCTCTTCTAATTTTAAAGTCTCCACTCATACCTCCAACAAAAATTATTCCATCTCCTTGAAATCATCACAGGAAGACCTAGGAAAATGCCCTACTCCTCCTTTGGCGTAAGACTCAAACTTGATTCTATCTGACACCCTCAAGAACTGCCAAGGACTAATCGAGTAAACCCACCACGACAACCAACAAGTGAAGGTAGGCTTCCATTCTGAATTCCCTGACCAACCTATGCATAACCTGAAAGTAGAAAATTTGATGTTTTGAAACATCATCATTAAAAAACGAACCGTGAACCCAGATGGCAAGTACCTCATACTGTTTTACTCATTCTTAACACTACCGTTACATTGAAGGGTGCTCAACCTTGGGTCCGTGTTTCACAGCAAAAAACAAAAACAAAAACAAACAAACAAAAACAAAAACCCCCACAACACACTATGGATTTTTCACACTAGTAAAGCACTCCAACAGGAGACATCCAACCAAAGCTTCACCAGGAGCTTCCAGAAGTAGAAGACAGCTAAAGCAGACAGTTTTCACCAAGACTTTTGGAAGAAGTAGATGATGTCATAAAGTGGTCAGCTGTCAACCAAAATTACAGAGAAAGTCCAGGTTTCTTACCTCCTGCCTTGTCTTCTCTTCACCTGTCTAAGCATTTTGTTCCTCATGCTCTACCTATGAAAATGCCAAATTCCATCCCCCAAAACACCCTTCCTCCACTGTGATTTTCTTTTATCTCCTCTTTACCCTATTCTGGCCTATGTACTCCTACCATAAGCAAACTCCTTCATTCTCCTAGAAGACCATATAGCAAAATGAAACCAATCTCTGTAACTGCTGGGTCTGTGCTCATCACCCACTTACCACCTAAACAGGTAATCCTCTAGTAACCATCACCCTATGCTCGTAGACTGACCCAGATAGGAAACCTCAGATATGCCCAGATAGATTCTCTCTGGAATGACTCTGGGCTACACCTCAAGAATTTGTGATGACAGTGTGGCCTCATTAACCCCTGAAAATATGGGTTTCACTAAAACCAGACAGATGAACATAGATACCCTGTAGAGCTCAGTAAATGTTCAGGATCTATATGGCAAGATTCCTTTTACCCTCATGAGATGGGAACATACTGTAGGGATTGGACCCACCACAAAGACAAACCCTAAACCCCAACTCAAACTTCCTAACATCTAAGCCTACCTCTCAAACTCCAACCCATAATCCCTAACCCCTAAACCTCTAATACTCTAACCCTAGCCCTCTAAACTCCAAACATCCACCCCTAATCCCTTTCACAACCCTAACCCCTACCCTAACCCTGGAACCAGCTCTACAGACACTTGACCCTAGTCTCTGACCCTACCCCTAACCTCCTGGTCTCAACCTTCTAATCTCCTGTGATAACCATCCAGCCCTACCTACTCCCTGGCCCCAACCCTCTTGCTCCCAACCCCAACCCTACTTCTATATGCCGATCTCTAAACCAAATCCTATCACTATACCCTTTACCCTCACTCACCTCCAAAACTCAAAAACAAACCTGAACTCCAAAACATGATTCTGACCACTACATGCTAAAACCTAATCCAAAACAGTGTCAAACACCAGTAATGAAAATGATGCTAAATGCTAATCTTAACTCTTATCCCCTAATATGAATCCTATACTCTGCTCCAATCCCCATCCCTAATGCCAAAGCCTATCCCTAACTTCTAACATGAAAACAAACATGAAGCCAAAAAAATAACTCTCACTTTAGTATAGATGAAATATGCTCTGATGAATTTCTTGCCTTATGTAGCAGACCTAGATATAATGGAAAAATTCCTAAAAACAACCACCCGAAGCATGCTCACAAAGAATTTCAACAAACATAAAAAATGAAGTGACTGACTCATCAAGCAAACTCCTCCAATAAATAAAAGACCAAGACCAGATTGCTTCGATTGTGAATTCTCCCAAATGTTTGAAGAATTAAACCAGTCCCTATCAAATTCACACAAAAATTACAACAGTAGGGAACACATCCTCACTCTTTCAATGAGACTAGCATTACTCTGATACAAAGACACTTAAAGACATCACAAGAAAACTATAGACCAATGTTGATTGTGAATATAGAGTCAAAACCCAAAAAAACACTAGCAAACGGAGTTTGGCAGCATATTAAAAGGATTAGACATCATGAAAAACAGGAATTTATCAAAGGAATACAAGAGTAGGTCAACATACAAAAATCATTCAGTGTAAAGGATGCATGAAATGGTTTGGAGTAAAATGCTCCAGGATCTGTCCCTCCTCAAAATTAACTATAGAATTGGCAGGAACTGCCTGGAATGAAAAATCTATTTTGGAAGTCTGGAGTTTCAGGGAACACTGCAAAATTCAGGGAAGACCTGGGTGAACAGTTAAATTGCGGTGTAGTGGTGATTTTCACCCTCCACATAATCGCTACCATTCAACCATATGGTAGGCATCTATAAGGTCCATAGCCTGGGATCCAATCGGATCTTGCTGGTGCCAGGATGGGCATTAACAAACAACTCCTTCAAAATAGAGTAGCCTGTGGCCTGATTACTAGTCATTACTTTTGATCAGTTAAGTCAGATCCCTGAAGGGCCAGAACTAAGGGCAGCTGTTGCTCCAAATCCTCACAGGGATGAACCTTGAAAATATAGAGTTCAGTGAAATAAGTCATAAGCAAAAGGATATTTTATGCTTGCTATTATATGAAATATATAGAATAAACAAAGTCATAGAGATAAGAAGCAGATTAATGGTTACCAGGGGTGGGTAGGGGAGGGAAGTGGAAGTTTTTGCTTAATGGACATCAGTTCTAGTTTGAGATAATGGAAAGAGTCTGGGAGTAGACAACCATCAAAGTTACCTAATATTGCCAATGTGTTAAATGTGACAGTTTTGACATTTAACCAGCAAAATGGTTAAAATGATTTTTGTTATGTACATTTTCAAAAATTGAAAAAAAATTAAAAACAGCAAGGTAATAATCACATTCATAGAATGAAGGAAAACATGATCATTTCAATTGACTTAGAAACATCTCTTGAATAATTACAGCACACTCATCATAAAAATAAATACACAAAGCTAGGAATAGAAGTCAACTTCCACAATATGATAAAGGGAATTGATGAATAGCCCACAGCTAAAGTTAGACTAAATGATGAAAGACTGAAAGATTTCCTCCTGAGATCAGAAACAAGACTTCATTAAAATTAAAAACTTTCATGTATGAAAGGACTTTATCAAGACAGTAAAAAGAAAACCTACAAAATTGGGGAAAATATTTGTAAATCACATATACAATAAAAGTTTAATATCCAGAATATATAAAATACCAGTAAAAGTCAACAACAAAAAGATAAATATCCAAAATTTTAAAAGAGCACGCAATTGAATAGACATTCTTCAAATAAGATGTTCTAATGACTAATAAGGACATGAAAAGTTATTAAACATCATTAGCTATTAGATAAATACAAGTCAAAAAAGAAGAGATACCACTCTGCAAAAACATAAAATAAGTAGTGGAGAGGATGTAGAGTAATAGAAACCCTCATATATTCCAAGTGGGAATATAAAATGGTGAAGCCATGGTGGAGTCCAGTTAGGTGATGCCTTGATTAGTTATGACATAGAATTATCATATAACAATTCCAATCCTACTTACATACTAAAAAATTGAATACAAGTATTCAAAAACTTGTATGTAAATGTTCATCATTATTTTCATTAGTCTAGGGTGGAAGAATTCAAATGTCCATCAACTTGATGAACAAAATGGTATAGACATGCAATGGAATAAGAGTCAGCTGTAAAAGAATGGAGTCCTGATATAAGTTGCAACATGGATGAACCTTGAAAGCATTATGCTAAGTGAAATGAGCAAGACACAGGAGGGTCAACATGAACTTTCATATGCTCTCGTGCACACAACCAATATTAACAGATGTATATTTGCAGTCAATTTTGAAGTTGGTGATACTTACTCAGAAGCTCATTTAAGTGAAATGGTGGTATCCATTCTCATTATGAAACCTGTATTACAAAACACTGTACTCAGTTATTATTATACTTTGGGTTTTGTCAATAAAAACTTGTGTTGCTTAGTTTTAATTTTACACAGTACATATTTTAACAAAATAAAATTTTAACTTTATAAAATTAAGGAAATTTGAATATTCTGCACCATCTATGTACTATTTGTGTAAGTGATCTGCTAACTTAAAAGAGCTCTAAAAAATAAGCAAGCACTGTGTGATATATGTGAGTAAGGTTAAAAAGGAAAATTTTAGATCCTATGTATGTTAACAGAATTAAAATTAGAAGAAACAACAAACTTGCCATACACAACACAGTAAACCCTACTGTAAACGATGAACTATGCTTTATAGTACAATTATAAAAATGTCCTTTAAAGAATTATAAATATACCACACTAATAAAAGGTGTTAATAATAGGGTAGTTCATGGGAACCCTCTATTTTATATATTATGCCTCATATTTCTATGAATCTACAATTCTCTAACAAAAAGATTAACAAAAAGTAAAGTATATTTTAGAAAGTATATTATCAAGGGAAAATATTAAGTTATAAAACAGTGTGCATCATACATACAGGAAAGCAGGATAAAATGGAGAGGGGCTAAAATTTAAAATAACATGTCATGTAAATAAAGGCAGGACCAATAAGTCATGCAAATGTTTCAGGCAAGAGAGAACCACACAGTCCACTATGTGCAAAGGCCCTGAGGTGCAGTGTCTGAGTGTGGTGGGAGATGCCACAGGAGGCCAGTATTGCTGGGGCAAGTGAGCCAGAAATAGAACATTAGCAGTAAAATCTGTAAAACAAGGTGAGGAGCAGGGTGGGCCTGGCAGGTGCTCTGGGGACTTCAGGTTTACTCTGAGTGAGCTGGGAAACTGCTGAAGGTTTCTGAGCTTAGGCTGAGGAGATCTCACTTAGGCTTTTGAAGGATCACTCTGAAGTGAAGCGGGTGAGGTGGAAGTGGGAGCCTGGTCAGGCGATCACTGCCACCGCTGAGGCTTGGCCCTGGGGCAAGCATGTGGATTCTGCGTATACTCACAGATAGGGAAGTGGGGAGTCAGAGGAAGAGGTCAGAGGGGCTGACTGTGGGGTGCTGGCGATGGAACTGAAGTAAGAGAAGCAGGGAGCTACCTTGTGGCTGATATGGTGCACCTTGGGGCAGGAAACGTAGCTGAAGCCCAGGCAGCTCCAACCCTCCTCCTTGGCCAAGGTGGAAAAGCAACATGCCGGAGGCTTCCCAGCAACCACCATGGCCTTAGGGCACCAGAGTCTGCCTGCCTGCCTGCTGCAAACTCCTCGCCCCCACCACAGCTGGCACCCCTGCACATATGCCTGTGCATACCCATCCTGCCTCTCTGTCTCTGTCTGTCTCTCTCTGCCTCTGTCATCCCTCTGTCTTTTGGTCTAGCTCAGACAGGCCCTGCCTGAGGAGCTGGTGGGCAGAAGCACCTCTTGAGGAGGGAGGGCAGGTATTGCAGAGAAGTAGTGGCAGCTCCATTCCTTCTGCTTAGCCCGTTGCCACAGTCAGGGTAGAAGAGCATCATGGCAGTGGACTTCCTGTCACCCCCCGCGAGGGCCACGTACCCGGCAGCCCCTGCGGCTGGAGCGCACATTGGCTCTGGCAGCTGCCCTCTCCCTCAGCCCACCAATAGACACTCTGATTACTACTCCCAGCAGGCCCTGAGGCAGTGTGATCTCTACTTCTCCTTGGTGCCCACAGCCAGGTCCTCAAATGGGCTACCTGGACTTGCAGGCTGTGGTCTCACCCCATAAATGCTAAACTGGTCTCAGGCAGACGGCCTTGCCCTGGGAGATGGGCAGAGGATGGTCATCCCTGCAGGAAGTGAGGCCTGAGCAGGAGGGGGTGGGGGCAGTCGTGAGAAATGGGCAAAGAGGAGGCACTGCCCGCAAGGCGGTACAATTTTACAGGATGGTCTCGCCAAGGTGGTGCAGGTCAGCCTGGGCTGTGCTTTACTCTCTAGGTGCTGGTTGCATTGTAGGTGGTTGTTCCAACCTGGACATCCATGGGGGCTCACCCTCCCCTCCAGGTGCCGATGGGGCTGCTGCAGCCTAGAGGCCTGAGGAAGGCCCCTGGGAACACAATCTCGCACCCTGACAACCCAGACTTCCTGCTTGGATTAGGTCCTGCTGGCCCCTTACCTATTCAGAGCAGGTTCATCGAGACCCTAGGAGCTGAAGGGAGCCTTAGTCTTTTTCAAGAAAGGTCACTAAAACCACTGGATTCTGGCAGGATCAGCTACTGACCAGGAGACACACCCAGCAAAGGCCTCCCTCCTGGTAAGTGCTTATGCCAGTTCCCTAAGGAGAACTGGACAGTCTTTCAGCATTTTGTGCCAGAAAAGGCCTCCATGGGCCTCTCCCCTAAGCTGTCTTGTCCAGGTCACTGGAGTGGGACTTTAAAACCTTTCCAGCAGTTTCCATCAGCCAATTTGAACATTGGAAAAAACCCTCACTTCACAAAAGGGCACTGTAAAGGGCTTTGGGGTACGGCATTCCAGGAAATTCCACCTGCCTGGCAGGTAGAGTCTTTAGAGTATGACTGAACATTTCTGGGAGGTCACCTGGGAGGACGGTTGTTTTTAGCCAAGGGCATCCTCCCGGGTCGACCCCGCCTGTAGGGTTCAGCAGGACCACGTTGCTGCCACCCAAGGGGGCCCGGGAAAAGAATTTTGCTCTGCCCCTGGGACCGCCTTGTCTGAGAGGACGGCTACTGATCAAGAATCAACTGGAAGCTCCCTGACCAACACGACTTGGTTCTGGCCCTGGGACTGGACTTGGAATATCTCCCAGGGGTTCAGAGCAGCTGGGGACTGTCCTGGGAGTCTCCAGGAAGACGGGGTCTGGGGCTGTTCCTGGCAGATCCTGCACAGGTGGGTGTAGAGTCGAAGCTTTTTCTGGAGCCTCTTTGATCCAAGGGGAAAAAGGACATGCCCAGGTCAGGTAAAAGGACTCCACTGCTCAGAGCCTTCGAGTCCCAGGCCACCCGTGCTTGTGAGGGGGTCTTGGACCATTTTCCCATCATACACCTGACAAGAAGGCACCAAAGGGCACCTGAGGGGCCTCAGAGGACTCCCTCCTGGGCTCCCCTACCATCACCAGCAATTCCTGCCTTCAGGATATGGTCTAAGTATTGTGCGGGACACGAACAACCAGCAGGAGACCTGACTCAGGCCCTTCGTGACCAGCAGGAGACCTGACTCAGGCCCTTCGTGGGCCATTGAGGCCACTTGTGTCCAGCTCATCATCACCCTCATGGACACCTTAACTGTCACCGTAACTCTGTGACCCGAAAATGAACACTCCACGGCACCGTCATCCTAGCCCTCACCCTAACGCTTGGGGACACTGGGTTCGGACTACCTGGCCCCTGTCCTCTACGAAGTGGAAGTCCGCCTGTGAGCCCGGCCTCTCTCCACCTTCCTCAGGCAGCATTTCCGGCCTTCAGGGCGATCTACCAGGCGGCCACAGGGGGCGCGAGAAGGCAGGTGGCGCCTCTTCCTTCCTTCTAACCCTCACCATGGAGCCTGGAAGCCTGGCCCCTCCTCGGGTGTGCTCCTGCCCGGAGTGGCACCTCCAAGGCTCTGAAGAAGGCTCACGTGCCCAGCCGTGTCCCCGCGGGTCCCTCTCACAGCTACGTGATGCGGTCCGGGACCACCGGTGGGGGTTAGGATGCGGTTTGGGGCTGGAGCTGGAGCGCGGGTGGGGCCAGGGCTGCGGGACGCGGCGGGAGCCTGCAGCCATATCCAGGTCAACAGCAAGGACCTCGCGTCGGACTGCCCTGCCCTCCCCCGGGTCCCGGGCGGCACTGAGGGTTCGCCACGGGCCTGGGGAGAAGGGGGGAGTCCTTTGGTCCGTCCTGTGACCTCCCCGCTTGGTCCCGGAAGGAGCACCCGCCTGGACTGCTCTCCCCGGGACAGCTTCCGGCATTTCTGGCGCTACACCTGTCGATGGGCACCGGAGGCGATTTGACACCTGTTGGCAGGCACCTGAGGCAGTTAGGGCCTGGCCGGGAGGTCCCTCTTCCCAAGACCTCTCTAGACTCAGACGAGTCCCGGCGGGAGAGCAGGGCCGGAGGGCAAGGGTGGGGCTCATGACCTGGGGGCATTTCCTCCTCAAGGCCGCTTGGGAAATTTCAGCCAAGACTCATCTCCAGCCTCACTCTCGCGGGATCAGTCACCCCGGCTCTCTCGAATCTGAAACCCAGCACTTCACCTCTCCCCGCTCCTAACTCTCACCGTGGAGCCCGGAAGCGGGCCGTGTTGTCCCTGCCCCGGGCAGTGCGACCTGGCAACCTGCGCACCCGGCTCCTGTCAGCTCGCTCGCCCGACACGCGGTCGGCGGGCGCGGACGACCTCCCAGGCGGCCACGCGGTGGCGCCAGAGCGCAGGCGGGGCGAGGCCTGCAGGGCCCCGGAGGCCGAGCTCAGCTCCAGGGGCAGGGGCAGGGGCAGGGGCAGGGGCAGGGGCAGGGGCAGGGGCGGGGGCGGCGGAGGGGGGCTGCTCCTCACCCCGCCTCGTCCTTCTGGGCCACCCTGTCCCGGAGGGTGGGGCAGGGCCTGGTGGCGGCTGCCCAAGGGGGTCGGGCAAAAGGTTTTCAGGCTGCGCCCTGGTCACCGCTTCCCACCGGGAAGGCGGCCGTCGCGTCAGGGCACGCACCCACCCGAGCCTTCCCGCAGCCCCCACGGTCCCGAGGCGGCCGCTGCATCGCGACTAGAAGGGCTCCCCGGGCTGAGACGGGCCCCGGGGCGCCTCGCGGGGCCTCGAGGCAGGGGAAAGGTGCTTGCAGCTTGCGCGGCGCAGTTGGGAGTGGAGAGGGACGCTCTGGAAAAGGTTCTGGAGGCTCATGTCGGTGGGAGCCGGGTAGCCCCTTGGGCCGACGAAGGGACGCCACGCCGAGGGCCCGAGGGCCGGCTGGAGCCGAAACCTCGGCGGATGCGGGGAATTTGGGTGACATTCACCCAACCGCTGAGTCCCTCCGGGGACGCACAGGACGATCCTGCCACAGCCGCGCGGGAACTCTCAGGATATCTATCACAGGACAGTGGGAGTGGGGTGGCGGCGTCACCGGAACCACAGGCGCTAGGCCTCAGTGAGGTCAAGGGGCGCCCGTTGCTTGGGTGCGGCTGGGTGGGGTGCATCACAGAAACTGCAGGCGCTAGCCCCCAGCGAGGCCAGGGCCGGACCACCCCATGTCCCTCCTCTGGATTCTGCGGCCTGTTTCTGTCCCATGATGTGTCCAGGAAATTTCCAGGATAGGCCACCAAGCATGACCCTGACAGCCCGCCCACAGGACGTTCAGCCGTGGGGTCCCAATCTCCATATCGCCTTCCTGCAGTCGTACCTACTTCGTGGAACACGTCTGCTGCTGTCTGCGAAGAGGACCCGAAGAACAGCCACCAGTTTGGGAAAGGCTGACAAAAATCCGCTGGAAAGGAGTGCGGAGTCTGTTGGATGAAGAGAATGGAGGGTTCGGGCATCAGGCTGATGTCCTGGGTCAGTTGTCAGAGCCTCCAAATGGTTTTCGCTTGAAGTGAATTACAGGGGGCAGAAGAGACAGCGGGAAGGAGAAAATCCACCCGTGGGAGGGGCGGAAAGTGGGCCTGAGCCTCCTGGTGTCTCGGTTTCCCACAGTTCCATCACACACTCACACACTCTCACACACGGGGACCCACACACAGACTTCCCGGGCTGAGGCAGAGGGACCCGGGCCAGACCCCGCCCGCTGCCCAAACCCACAGGCTTCCGGAGAACGACCGGCTGGCAGGCCCCGAGGCTCGAGGAGGGAGTGACCCTGCCTGGGAGTCCCTCCCGGCAGAATCCGGGACCCGGCCCCCAGCTGCCGCACCGCGGAGCCCCGCCCACCGCCCGCCACCAAGGGGACCCTGTCCTGGCGCGCCCTGAGGGCCCGGCTCTGTGCTCCCCCGCCGGCTCCTGGCCCTTGGCCCTCTTCCCAGGGCTTCGCGGGACGCGGGAGCAGGAGGCAGGGGTCCTCGAAACATTTTCAGGAGGATCCGAAGACCACTGGGTCTCAGCAGGGACGCCTGCGGGTCAGGGGGCGCAAAGGCACTGCCCTCGCACCCCCTTGTCGCACGTCCGCCGGTTGGAGGCTCTCCAGGGGCAGCTGGACAGCTTTCCTGAGGCTGAAGATGGCGCCCAGGTCCCCGGGAACCTTGATTTTCCTGAGGGAAGACGGCTCTTTAGCGCAACTGGGCCTGGAGGGTTCAGCAGGGCCACCTTGCTGCAGCCCAAGGAAGACTGGGAAAGAATTTCGGGTTGCCCCTGGGCCCGCCTTGCACGCGGAGAACGGCTGCTGGTAGGGGAAAGCACCTCTGGGAGCTCCCTGCCAGCAGGACTTGGTTCTGGCCCTGGACTCAGTATTTCTCCCTGCTGGGACCTCCAAGCAGGGGGCTGGGGCGTCCTGGCAGGTGCTGTGCAGGTGGTTGCAGAGTCACAGCTTGGAATTGGAAGGGGAGAAAGGACGCACCGGGGTTGGTAAAGGGACTCTGAGGCTCAGAGCCCTCAGCCCCAGGCTGCCTTCCGTGCCTCTGTGGTGGACTCGGAGCACTTTGGGGACCTTCACCCAATAAGAGGACGTCCCAGGGCATGCAGGGCACATCCGGGAGCACCCTCCTGGGCCCTCCCTGGCCATCTCTGGCCATTCCTAACTTCTAGATACGGTCTTAGCATATTGGGGGTTGGAACAAGAGCAACCAGGCCCAGATGGGCTGGAGGCCTTCGTGGGCCACTGAGGCAATTTGGGTCAAGCTGCGCGTCACCTTCACAACCTCTTGAACTGTCACTCGAACAGTCTGACCTGAAAATGAACACAGCACTTCTCCCTCACCCTGAGCGTCACCCTAACTTGGTTTGGACACTGTAGATATGGACCAGCTGGTCCCTGTCCTACACACTGGGAGGGGTTGGCAGCTTTCTGCATCCCCCAGCTCGTACGCAGGACCAGCCTTCCGGGACGATCTACAAGGCGGCCACGCGGTGGTGCCAGAACACAAGGGGCGCCCGGCTGCGAGGGCGCTGCTGGCCAAACGCCCCCATCAAGGACAGAGGGCGGATTAGGGGGTGGAGGGCGGGGTCTTCTCCAGGGGCGTCCTGCGAGCCCTGAATGCTCCGAAAGCTCCTGTAGGTCCAGCGACTTTGCTCTTAGAGGGGTACAGAGAATGTTTAGTGAGGTTACCTCAGGCCTCCTCCTTGAAGGCTGTCCCCTGGGTGGGGGGAGAGAATCCTGGGAACCACCCTGGCCCAGGCAGTTCCTTTCGGGCCCCCAGTTCTGGCCTTAGGCAACCTTGCAGAAGCTCAGACTAGCCAAGCCGTGGGAAGCTTCATGGGGCATGTCCAAGCAGTGCCTGCCAGGACTGGCAGCCAACGTCTCAGCAGGAGGTAGGGGCTGGGGGGTGAGAGTCGATGGGAGATTTTTCTGAAGGCTCCTAAGGAGATGGGAAGCAGTGAGAGATGGGGAGGTGCAGGATGCCATGCTGAGCGCCCTTGAGCCCACCAGGCTGAGCCAGGGCTGCTGTAGTGTATTTGGAGACTTTGGGGACGTTTACCGAACCACTGGCAACAAGGTATCCAGGCAGGGCATGTGAGGCCTGCCTGGGCCCCACAGGAATTCACCAGCCTTGACTCCCAGCCTTTGGAGAGGGACTTAGGCCCACTGTGGGAGGCTGTTGGAATACTGGGCACAAGCTGTGAGGGAGGCCGTGGGGTGCACGTGATTTGCCTACCCCTGGTCCCGGGGCCAGCTGCTGCTATCCTCACGAGGCGACGTGGAAGATGAACATGCATCATTCCACCCAGTGTCCTCGTGCATGTCCATGGGTGAATGTGTGTGCGTGAACCCTGTGTGAGCCTCATTTGACATCCTAAGCTCTTCAGGGACATTGAGGTGCCCTTTCAATGTTGGATGACAAATACCACACTGTGCAGGGGAAGGAGAGTAAGGAAAAAACACAAAACTGACTACATCATAATAAGAATTCCAAAGGAAGTAGGACAAGAGAGTCCAGGGGCCTTGGAGCGAGCCTGGGTGACCTCAGTGGGATGATGTGGTTTGGGGTGAGAGCCAGAGGATTCTCTGAGTGACTGTCAAGATGTGGAGGGAAGAGCGAGGAGAGAGAGCAAGTCCAGGCAGGAGGGAGGGAGGTGGTGAGGAAGGCGGACACCTCGGGCCACCCCCACAGACCTGCTGGGTGGAGCCGAGGAAGCAGCCGTCCTGTCTGCCGTCCCTAGGGGATGCTGAGAACCGCCCAGGTTGGTGGGAAGGGCGCAGCTGAGCCCTGGACCAGCCCGCCTGGGGTCCCCTCCACCAGGGTGGCTTCCCGCCCCGCCCGCTCACCCCGCCAAGCCCACGAGGGTCGGGAGTCCCTGGGACCGCGCCCTGAGGCCCCCCGACCCGCAGCCATTGCTGCTCCCGCCACGCCCTCAGTTGGCCTCCCCGGGACCCAGAACCCGTAGGGGCCTTCAGGAGCGCTTTCTGTCAGGGACACCCTGCACTGGACATCGGCTGGGACTGGGCAGGGGTCGCAGCAGCACAGGCCTCACGCCCCATCCCGCACAGGCTGCTTTTGCTCCCCACAGGGGCTGGACGGTCCCTCCTGGGGCTGGAGCACACGCGGCCTCCCTGGGCCTCTCCTGTCACCCGGGCTTGCGCAGCCTGTGGAGTGGCAGCTCAGGGCCCCCACGGCTCGGGCTTCCAACCCATCCCGCAGCAGCAGCCCAGCAGCCGGTCGGGCCCGCAGGGAACTCCCTTGAGAACTGGTGGCCTTGAGCGGTTTGCCATGGGCCTAGGGAACAGGGAGCATTTTCTGGTCTGTCCCCAGTCTCTGCTCACTCCGGGGCTCAGCTTGAGCTTGGACCGTTTTCCTGGGGACAGCTGCGCAGGGGACAGCTGCGCAGGCGTCAGCCCAGCTGCCATGGGGGTGGCTCTGGTGTTTCTGGAGCCCCACCTGTCCCTCAGGACCTGAGGGCTATGGGCTGGCATGAGACCCCTCCTCCCACCCCTCAGAGGCCTCCTAGAGTACAGGGATTGCAAGGGTCCGGCTCATGACAAGGGGAGGGGGCGTTCTTCCTGAAGGCCCTTTGGGCAATTTGAGCCAAGTCTCATCTCCAGCCTCACCCTCCCTGAACCAGCCACCCAATCTGGAACCTAACACACCACCCCTCCCTCGTCCTAATCCTCGCCCCAAAGCTCACTGTGGAGCCCAGCACCAGCTGTGCTGTCCCTGCCCCAGACAATGAAGGGGCAGCCCCCGTGACCCAGGCACCTGTGGGCATCCCAGAGTTGGCAGCCCGGGCCGGCCGGCAGGGACACGGTGGTGCCAGAGCACAGGCGGGGTGAGGCTTGCAGGGAACCAGGAAAATGTGCTCAGCTCCTAGGGGAGGGCGGTGGGAGAGGGCTACTCCTGACCCCACCTTGTTCTGTGGGGACTTGCTGTCTGAAAGGGTCGGGTAAGGCACGGTGGAGGCCTCCTAAGGGGGCTGGGGGATGGGAGGTTTTCAGACTGCCCCTGGCCAGCTTGTCCTAGGACCCAGATACAGCCGGGACCTCCCTGACCCCACCCCCAGTGGCCAGCCGAGCTGGGGAGGGCCTGGGGCCTCCAGACAGGGTGAGGCCAGTGTGGCGTGTGGTGCACTTGGGGGCAGTGAGTGAAGCTTTGGAAAAGGTTCTGGAGACACCATGGGTGGGGAGCCGGAAGGCCCCTGGGTGAGGAAGGGTCATTGTGTTGAGGGCCGTCAGGCCAGCAGGTGCGGGTCAGTGCCCCCTAGCAGATGTGGAGAATTTGGGTGATGTTCACCCACCCCAGGAACACCCCCGGGGCTCCTGTGGGGCCTCCCCAGTGATCTGGAGGGGCCAAGCCCATTGCTGGGGTGGGGGTGAGGCTTGTCGCCGGAAGCTCAGGCTCCAGGAGCCAGGGAGGCCAGTGTGTCCACCCCATGTGCCTCCCTTGGGCCCCGTGGCCTGTCCCTGCCTCGAGATTTTGAAGGGGCCTCCAGGAAAAGCCAGTGCACGGCAGGGAAAGGTTGAGCACAGAGCATTCAGACCTGGGGTCACCTTCTTTCACTCACACTGGTGGGATCCAGAAGTGCCCTTTCCACATGATGACACCAAAGGGTCACGATAGAGAACGTCCGACAGCCATCCTCCTAGGAATTCTGCATTGATGGGACCGCAGAGTCCATGGGCCTGGGGAAAGGGGGCACAGATGGGGTTTGCAGCCAGCAGAAGGATTTTCCCATGAAGTGAGTTACAGGGTGGGGAAGGGACAGTAGGACGGAGACAGTCCGCCGTGGGAGGGCTGGAAGGAGGCCCCAGGCCCCTGGAGTCTCGGTTCCCACTCTCCCTCCCCTGCCCCACAGCCTTCCTGGCTGGGGCAGGGGGACCCGGTCCAGACCCTGCCAACTCCTGACCCCACAGGCTTCCCGCCAAGACCCAGGCTTTGCCTTCGAGGTGAGGCTCTCGGAGGAGACCCCTCCCTCAGAAGCAGCATGCTCATTCGACCACCCGCACCGCTAAGCCTCGCCCAAGCCCGGGAATGGACCAGGCCTGTGGCCACAGACACCTGCGCTCGCGCTGGGTCCTCCAGGCCCTCAGCTGGCGGGAGGAGGGATCCCCGCCCCCGCCCCCCAGGAAGACCCTGCACCACCTGCTCCCTGATGCCCGAGCACCTGCTCACGTCCTAGTCCCTCTGCGCCCTTGACCCTCTTAGGCCGCTTCAGCGGGACCCCCTGAAAGTGTTTTCAGGTGACCCCAACACGTATCGAGGGACACACCCTGCAAAGGCGCCCATCGGTGTGCCCCAGCAGCCTCAGAGAACTTGCAGACTCAGAAAATTTTCTGCTGGCGAGGCCGGAAGGAGCTCTTCAGACATTCTCTCTCTTGGATTGGCAGGGCTGACCTCTGAGGGCCCTGAGGGTCCTACCACCTCGGGCAACGCCCTCCCCTGGGCCCAGGCGGAGAAAGTTTCCTGCTCCATCCTCAGCCTCCCCTCAGGAAACGGGATGAAGAGGGCAGGCTCAGTCTCTGGAGGCAACTCTGCGGGAACCGCCCATCCTGCTGTCACGAGGGGACTCTGAGGGGCCCCAGAGGGGATGCAGGTGGGGGAGAGGCGCCCTCCACATCCTCGGGGGGCAGACTGGTTCCCTGCCCCCATCGCCAAGGTCAAGCTCAGGGGAGAGTACCCCGGAGGCCTCTGCACCAGTAGAGTCAGGGCCCCCCGACCTCTCCACCACTCCACCCCTCCCTGAACCCCACCCTGACTCGCTGGAGGCAGGGGGTGGGGGACTCTGAATTTGGCCCCCCAGGTCCTGGTTCCTGATGGCATAACGGGCTGGGAGCCAGACCCCTGTTGGAATCCCTCACTCGGGAGAGTGAGTTGACCTTCCAGGGTGGTGGTCAAAAGGTCTGCCAGACGCCCCTGGACACACTTGTCAGCCTGTCAGGGGGCCCCAGAGTCCAGGATGACCACCAAGACCCTCACCAATGAGGGGCAGACTCGATCCTGGATGCCAAAGGGGCAGGAGAGAACACTTCTGTTTGCCCCCACGAGCACCTAGTCACAACAGGACTGCTGCAGAACCCGAACCCAAACCTGAATCCTAACCCAGCACATGACAGATCTAGCTTCTTTCAAAACCAGCAAACAAACTCTGCAGTGGCTGTACCATTCTACATCCCCCTCAACAGGGAATAAGCACTCCTATCTCCCGACATCCTCTCCAACACTTGTGGTTTTCTTCTTCTTTTTTTAATACTGGCCATTCTAATAGGTGTGAAATGACTTCTCATTGTAGCTTTGATTTGCATTTCCCTAACAGATAGTGATTTTGAACATTTTTATGTGTTTTTTCACCATTTGCATTTTTCTCTAGCAAAATATCTATTCAAGTCCTTTGCCCATATTTAATTGGGTTGTTTGTCTTTATCTCTTTATAAATCATGCATATAAAACCCTTGTTGAGGTGTGATTTCCAAATATTTTCTGCCATTGAGTAGGCTGCATTTTTAACCACTTTTTCAGGACCTTTGAGGTGTAAAAGTGTTTAATTTTGAGTATGTCCCATTTATCTGTTTTTCTCTTTTGTTGCTCATGCTTTGGGTATAAGGTTTAAGAGACCCCCACCTATCAAAATATCTTGAAGATGTTTCCCTACATTATCTTCTAGGAGCCTTATAGTCCTGGCTTTTATTTTTAGGTGTTTGATACATTTTAAATTTTTTCTTGTGTGGGGAGTAAGATAGGGGTCCTCTTTCATTCCTTTGGTTGTGGTCATCCAGTTTTCCCAGCACTGTTTGTTGAAGAGACTGTTCTGATCCAGTGAAGTGGACTTGGTTGCTGTATTAGTCAGAGTTCCCTAGGGAAACAGAATAGACAGGAGACATCTGTAAATAATATGAGATTTTATAAAATTGTCTCACATAACTGTGAAATGTACAAGTCCAAATTTTGTAGGGCAGGCTGCAAACCGGGGGCTCTGATAAAGATCCTTGTTGAGTTCCCTAGGAGATGCTGTCTGTCTGAAGTAGAAATGGGAATTCTGTCTTCAAATGCTGAAATCACTTCCCCTTTGAGGGTCTTCAGCTGAGTGGATGAGTCATCACTTATTATTGATGGCAATTTCCTCAGTTAATTGTGGATGTAACTAGCCATCTATGCAATCGATTCATTGATAATTGAAGTCCATGAAATGCCCTCATACCCCTTTTAGCCAAGTCTTGCTTGACCAAACAACTGGGCACCATTGCCTGCCCAAGTTTACACATTAGACTAACCATCACAGTCTGCCCCTTGTCAACTTAGCAGACATTTATATCACCTTAAACTATATTTAGTCTCTGAATATAAACAATAACTATATATATATCTGCTTAACAATATTCAATTATCCTGTGTACAACTGGAAAAGCACTAATTTCCTCCAGAATAGGGTGCAAGGCCTTGGGTAATATTCACTATTAAACCGGATATCCTTATATTCTATGATGTGAATCTAATACAACTTATATCATATGATAAGGGAAAAGGTTAGGGAAGAAAACAAACATTCATTTTACGTTTATATACAAACCTACTCATAACAAATAGAGGAAGAAATATTCATGGCCACTACAGTCCTCATTTCAGTGACTGGTCACGTGGTAGAAGTGCGTGTTTACCATTACTTTCTTCCACTATCCATTCCATGTTCCCTTTGCCCTCAGTCAGCACCTCAGCTGGTTGTGGTTCTTTGCCTGGTGCTGTGACCCAAACTTTTATTCCTGAAGATTCTGGGCCATTGTAAGTCCTGCTTGGATAGGTTGTTGCAAATTTCCATTGACTTTAATCACAGGGCATGGTAGTACTACGAGACGCTATAGGGAATCAACAGTATTTCAGGCAAATGTTTTTCTACCTCCATTGTGTAAGTGCAGTCCTAATTCTTCTTCTTTTTTTTTAAAGGAGGTATTGGGGCATGAAGCCAGGGCATGGTACTTGGGAAGCAGGTGCTCAACCACTTAAGCAACAGTCACTTACTCCTGTTTCCTCCTGATAGTAAAGATCAATCACCCCAGCCAGTACAGTAATTCCCTTCTTTGCTTGTTGATTCAGAGGTACAAGGAGCCCAAAGTGGCTAGGTGACAGTCTTAACTTCCAATTCAATGGAATTGTTGTTCTGTTCCCTGGTGGAATCACTCCTTTTGGAACTAAGACCTGTAGACCAGCAGAGCTTAAGGTTGCAGGGACAGGAAGCAAAAATTTTCCTAGGGGATCACTAGGGGTAATAATGAGTTGTGTCACTTCCATTTCCACCCCTTGATTCCTGGACCCGTGAATCCTGGCTCTGGGAGAAAGAGTACCATTGAGTGGATGCTGATTTAGAGCATACAAAGCCACCTAGAGAACATTGCCCCAGCCCTGCAAGGTATTGCCACCTAGTTTGCACCATAATTGAGTCTTCACAAGGCTGTTCCACTGTTCTATCAATCCAGCTGCTTCAGGATGATGGGGACATGGTGAGACCAGTGATTCTATGAGCATATGCCCATTTACACACATTACTTGCTATGAAGTAGGCTCCTTGATCAAAAGCAATGGGGAAATTTTAAATGCAAATGAATTTTTATGGCTGAGAGATTTGACAGTGAGTTGGAGGTCATTCCAGAGACTACGCATATGTTGGTTTCAGGAAGATATTACTGCCTGCCATAGTAAACAGTGCCTCAAGCACGGGTGCTCTTGAGGGCTCTAGAGACATCTAGACACTAGAGGCATAGTAGACAACCCCAGGAAATCCACACGCTGTTAGTGGGCCTTACCTTGGAACACATGATAACCTATCTCCCCAAAGTATCAGAGTTAGACACATTTATAATTTTCCAATACTTGGTTCTGCCCCTTTTATTTGAACCTATAATTACCACTATATCCATTAAATATATGTCCCAGAGACTTAAATCTTTGGGCTGTTCATATGCCTGTTGAGTTCTGAATCTCAATGGACTTGTAGCAAACACCTACTCTCCAGTTCATCAGATTCACCCAGGACAACTAACAGAAAGATGATGGTGGGTAATGCCCATCCCACAAAAAAGAGGGTATCTACAACTGTAAGCAAGACCACAGTAATGAAAGACGTTGTTAATGGTGAAAATGTGGGAGGGGGATGGATGGGGTATATTTTCAAAGTAATATCTATGTAATCTAAAGTTTCTTTAAAATTAAAGAAAAAAACAACAATTAAAAATTATATATGGAATAGTCTTCCATGATAAGAATATACATCAGCTCCATCATTTTTAATGTCTGCCTAGTATTTCACTGCAAACAAGTACCATAAGTAACTTTTCCCCTCAGGTTAATTTTTTCTCCAGCTTCATAACTTTTAATTAGCAATGGGCACCTTGGGCACTCATCACACTTGTGTGATCCTCTCTTTGGTATCTTTCCTAGAAGTGGGGTTGATGTGTACAAGGGTCACCCTTTTTTCTCTGTGATTCTAGACTCCTTCCAGGGGCAGCCCCAATCCTCAGAGACATATTCGGTATGGAACAATCACTGATCCTAAGCAACAACTGCCGAAGGCCATTCCACATTCCAGGGAGACCCTATTCTACAGGGACCCTTCTGACAAGAAAGGCCCAGGGCAGCCTTCTGGCTGAATTGCCTGTGAGAAATCAGGCAGAGGTTTGGGTCAAGTCAGAAAAGTCATGACAGGCAGCACTCAGCCGGGACCAGCTCTCAGCCTCACATCTCAGGCTCCGCCAAACTGCTGAGCATGGAAACTGTTCTGCTTCCACATGGAGCAGAACACCTTCCAGGCCAGTGGGATCTCTAGGAGAGTCATTCAGAGCTCATTATGTCAAGAGAAATGGCACTTGTGACTACAAGGTAGCAGAAAATGGCAAAAGTGTCTTTATGAAAAGACTAATTAATGCCAAATTTTTCTCTGCATTTTTTTCCTTCTGGCTGGATTCATGTCTTTGCTGTTAGAACAAGCCTACTACATATCTCAGATTTTTTCCCCTTTACATTCTCATCCCAAGCAAAGGCATGAGTGTCTGGGCACAGCCTGTCTGGGCACATACCAAGCTCTGCCTGGATGGTGTCAGCACATCCTGAGCACTCAAGGACAACATTGAAAATAATATCTACTGCCTGACAGGTAATTGGCTAATATGTCCACAACCTTCAGGGGCATTAAGGGACGATGTATTTCATCATGCATGTCTTTAAATGCAGGGGGAAATGCTGAGATACTTTTTGATTCAGAAGGAAAGCAAGGAAAATGACAAGCACAGAGCCATGCCTTGGATCCCCGTTAATTCCCGTCTCTGGCTGGGGTCTCAGAATAGCATGAAACGCAGGACTCAGGGCCAGCTCCCACCACCGGTGCTTGAGCCCAAGACACTGGAGGAGAGTGACACTCCAGGACCGCGTATGTCAGACGGTCCTCTCTGTCCTTCCCCTAAATGGAAGGATTAATAGTTACTTACTATTCATGGTGTGGACCATTAGCATCAGTATACCTGGGAACTTGCTTTAAATTGCAAAATTGCGGGACTTTCTCCCCATGTCCTGAATTAAAACCTGCATTTTAACAACACCCCTATATGATTTTCATGTACTTTAAGTTTGAGACACACCACTCTAGTCTATCAGAAAAACAAAACAAAACAAATGCCTGTTGTCAGGTGCCCTATTTCACTGAAATGACATTGACGCACGATTTCTCACTGACTCAGACTTTGGACCTCCAAAGTGGCCAAATCAATGATTTTATGTCATAACCCTGTGGATTTTTAGTACCTGGTAATTTTTTTTGAATTGCACTTACATGTGTAAGTGCACTTACAGCTGAACCCCTAACTTCCCAGGTGGGAGCCCTCTTCAGATTCACAGCTGAACTGGTTTCCAGGGGCCTCTATGTTTTTCCATAGATGATGATTTGGTGAGCCCACTGTGGTGAAGAGGGGATTCCTACCTTTGACTGGTTCTTGTTCCACTTAGTTTTCCAAAAAGTCTTGTCTGTGGCAGGTGTATTCTTTTTTTTTTTTAATTGACTTTGTAATAATATTACATTAAAAATATATATGTGAGGTCCCATTCAACCCCACCCCACCCCCCACCTCTCCCCCCCCCAGCAACACTCGTTCCCATCATCATGACACATCCATTGGATTTGGTAAGTACATCTTTGGGCACCTCTGCACCTCATAGTCAATCGTCCACATCATGGCCCATACTCTCCTCCATTCCATCCAGTGGGCCCTGTGAGGATTTACAGTGTCCGGTGATTGTCCCTGAAGCACCATCCAGGGCAGCTCCATGTCCCAAAGACGCCTCCACCTCTCATCTCTTCCTGCCTTTCCCCATACCCATCGTCCACCATGTCCACTTTTCCCAATCCAATGCCTCCTCTTCTATGTGGACATTGGATTGGTTGTGTCCATTGCACCTCTATGTCAAGAGGAGGCTCAGATTCCACATGGATGCTGGATGCAATCCTCCCACTTTCAGTTGTAATCACTCTAGGCTCCATGGTGTGGTGGTTGTCCTTCTTCAACTCCATCTTAGCTGAGTGGGGTAAGTCCAATAAATCAGATTGTAGGTGCTGGAGTCTGTTGAGGCTCAGGACCTGGCTATCACCTTGCCAGTCCAGAGATTCAAATCCCCTAAATATATCTTAAACCCCAACATTAACTGCACCTCCAGCACATTAGCATGAAAGTCTTATGAAGGAAGATCCCATCTGAGTCCAGATTCATCACACATAAACACCATTTGGCAGGTGTATTCTAATAACCTCTTACACTCATGGTAAACTATGACCACTTGGTATACAGTGAATAAAGTTTGGGGTTAGTAACCACTTTCCTATTTGCAATCAATGATTTAGAGCAGTGTTATTCATACTGAGTATTGTGACAATCAGTGGGGCCTGAGATCAGATTAGTGGGTTATGATTAGCATTTTTTCCTTACCAAACAGACTAAAATGGACCAGAATAGATCATTAAAGAATGTATTGAATTATAGGTAGGATAAATGTTATCTGTGTGAAATTTTATTTCAATTCCCCATATGCATATTATTATATCAGTTATTGGATCTAATGTGAAATAAAATGTACTTCTCGCTTTAAGTCAGACAACCCTAAACATTAAAAATAAACTCCTGCAAATGTTCACACATTAAATCTCTAAGAAAGGGGAACAGAAGTAGGTCTGTGGTTGAGCACCTGCTTCCTATGTAAGAGTTCCTGGGTTCAATCCCCAGTACCTCCTGAAAAAAAAAAGGCTCTATGATAGAACCAGGTTTGGCTTCATATCATTGTATACCCAGCACCTGGCATGTAAAAGTGGTTCTTCATCATTACTGAACGTTGTTTTCGAAGGATGAAATATTTAAAGCTCCATGAAGGTGACCAATGAGGTATCTTGATGTTAAGCAAAGCGTAATTTTGGATTCAGTGCACATTTGTGGTCCTGGGCAAATCATGGTATCCCCAAGCCTAAGATTTCTCATATATGGGGTTGAGGGCAGCAGGGAGGGGGTTGCATTCCTGAGCTAAAAAATATTTACTAAATTCTGACCCCTAGTGGCTGCGTCGACTCATTCATTATTCCTCATGATTGGGGTTACTGTTGGAAAACTTTCGACTCTCACTGATCTCCATATTTACAGGCTATTGTCAATATATAATCAGTAATGATTTACTGAACCTACTATGTATGTAATGCTGATCAAGGAGGAGATAAAAAGAGAGTGGTGGATGGACACTTGACTCTGGAGTCCAAAAGCTGAATTCAAGTCTGATTTTTGAAAAGGGCAAATAGGTTCCCTATATAGGAATAAATAGCAAAATGACAGAAGTAAGTCCAGCATTATCTGTAGTTACTTTAGGTGTAAATAGATTAAACTCCTTAGTCAAAAGGCAGAGACTGGCAGAATGGATAATAAAGCATCACTCAACTATACACTGTTTACAAGAGATTCACTTTAAATTCAAAGTCACAACTAGGTTGAAGGTGAAAAGACTGAAGAAATATTCCATGCAAATAGTAACCAAAAGAGAGCTGTGTGGATAAATTAGACAAAATAGAGCTTAAGTAAAAAACTGTTACAAGGGACAAAGAAGAACATTATACATTGATAAAAGAATCAATCCATCAAGAAGATATAATTATTATACACAAATATGCAGCAACCAAAGGCACCCCAGAATATATGAAGTATACATTGATGGCAATGAAGGGAGAAACAGAAGGTTCTACATTAAGAGTAGAAGACTTTAATACATCACTTTCAAAAATAGATAGACTATCTAGAGAGACAATAAGGAAACAGAGGACTTGAATAACACTATAAACCAACTGGACCTAACAGACATTTAGAAAGCACTTCACCCAACAACAAAACACACATTCTTCTCAAGTATACATGGCTCTTTCTCCAGGATACACCACATATTTGGTCACAAAACAAGTCATAAGAAATTTAAAAAAATCAAAATCACACAAAATATCTTCTCTGATACAATGGAATAAAGTTGGAAATCCATAACAGAGGGAGAAATGCAAAATTTACAAATATGGACATTAAACAAGACATGGTTAAGAAACTAATGGAGCGAAGAAGAAACACAATGGAAATCTGATAATCATTAGAGATGAATGAAAAAGAAAACATGACATGTCAAAATTTAGAGGATATAACAAAGGCAGTGCTGAGAGAGGCATTTATAAATTAAAAAATAAGGAAGATCTTAAATTAATAACTTTATATCTTGAAGAACTAGAAAAAGAAGAGCAAACTAAACCAGAAATTTGTAGAAGGAAAGAAATAATAAATATTAGAATGGAGATAAATGAAACAGAGAATGCAAAAACAAGTGGAGGGAGTGAAAGCAGTGCCAAATGTGAAAAGCACGCCAGGAGTGAAAGCAGCACCTAGCCAGCCCAGTTCGTCGGAGTATAGAGAGTGCCTGAGCGGGGACTCCACAGAACTGGGTGCTCCTAACTAGCTCGACTCATCCATGAGGAAATCAGAAAATTAAGGAAGGTACCCCTTCTCCCAATTCTGTACCATGCGATCCAGTTGAAGCTGCCATCTTTTTATGGGAACTTTTCTACCTAACATGCAGTATATGTGTAGACATATTAGGCAGAAGCTAAGATTACAAACAAGCTGTATGAAATGTGGCTTAAAATAGGACCTTAACATTTTCTAACTTAAGTTCTCATGGGGTAGAGTTTTATCTTTATAAAGAGAATTTCAAGCTATGATAATCAACAATGTTTCGGACCTGTATTGGAACACTTTTCACTGTGACATCTATTTGCTGTCATGTTGAAATAAATTATATATTATATATCAGACACACATATACATATGCCTACAATGGAGCCCATAATGATGCAACTGGTCATTAATGAAACTAAGATTGTCTTCACTTATTACTGATCTCATAGTTTGAAGTTATTTTATGAATCCCTAAAAGGAAAAGATTATGTTTTTAAGCTAATCTATTCCTGTGGGTATGAGATGCTTTTAGTTGAACTATGTCAGTGAGGTGTGAGCCAGCTTGGGTCTCTGCCCTCTTGCTGGGTCTGATATAAATGCAGACAGAGGAAGAGACACAGATGCAGATAAAGGAAGCTGCCATATTTGATCCTGTCATGTGAGAGAAAGGACTCAGTTTCATGCACAGCTGAGCTGCAAGGGGAGAAGCCCCTGAGAGGCTCGAAGAGCTGAGGCCCCAGGGAGAGCCAAGCCGTATCCTTGACAGCTCAGGGCTGAACTCAGGAAGAAAGTGGAGCAGCCAAAACTGATAGAGGAGGCCTGGAAAGAGACAAGCTCTATGCCTGGTTGCCCACAGCTGAGCTCCAGGAGATGGTAGTTTCTAGAGTGGAAGGCAGAGACCAGTGGCCTACTTGTTTTACCACATGGCTGGACAACAGGATCAACAGTAGCTGACTTTGATGGTGAGTTTGTATGACATTTCCCTAAAGGATGAAAGGACAGAATACTTCTAGATTGAGTTCCTTGGGTCAGGGGCCCAGGCAAGCTCTATCTTCTGGTCGGGATTCCACAAGACTTCAATCAAGGTTGAGGCCCTGACTTGGGGACAGTTTTTCTGGAACATGTATATTGGAGCAAGGTTGAGACGGTTGGTGAAGTTTTCTAACCAGGGTGTTATCTTCATTTTTCAGCTGGTTACTGTGAAGTGTCTTATATTGCTGGCTATTAAAAGACCATCTTTTAGGCATTTGGCTTTGTCATTCTTGGCATAAACCTGGTACCTGATACATTTATCAAGAAAATCAACTTTTTGACCAAATCATTGTCTTTAACTTTTCTGCTCTGTGAAGTCCAAACTGGTAGACCATGCATTTCAAGATGTTTATGTGATTGTATAGCACTTCATAAACTCTGCTTTTGAAGACTTTCTTTTGAAATGAACAATTCAAACTTAATGAACACACTGCTTTAACTATTTATTTATTTTTCATTAATTTTTTAATATATTTTTTGTCTTTATTTTTTTAATATTACATTAAAAAATATGAGGTCCCCATATAACCCCCACTCCCCTCACCGCACTCCTCCCCCCAAACAGCAATCTCCTCCATCATCATGAGACATTCATTGCATTTGGTGAATACATCTCAGAGCACCGCTGTACCTCATGGTCAATGGTCCACATCATAGTCCACACTCTACCATGTTCCACCCAGTGGGCCATGGGAGGACATACAATGTCCGGTAACTACCCCTACAGCATCACCCAGGACTGCTTTAACTATTTAAGTAAGGGTTTGTTATGCCCACTGATATCAATCATTAATTAATTCATTTAATAAATATTTGTTGAGATAAGTGCCAAGAACTGTTCTAGGTACTTAAAATACAGCAATGACTAAACAAATGCCCAACTTCCATGCTCTTGTGGAGCTTACATTTCAAAGGAAATTAGACAGTATTTCCTTTGGGGCTTGATTTTTATAAATGAATGAATACTGCAAAAAAAACCACAATAAAAACAACAACAACAACAAAAAAAACAAGTGGAGGGAAGGGGATGAGGCTCAAGAAGTTGGGCGACTGCATACCACATGGGAGGTTCTGGATTCAGATCCTGGTACTTCCTAAAGAAGATGAGCAGATGCCACATCCTCCACAATGAGCTAGACACTGCACCCAATGCAACAAGCAGACACCTAAATGAGCAGATGTCACAAGCCAGCACACGCTGTAGCCCATGAGAGCAGATGTGGCTCAGGCCATTGGGCACTTGCCTCCCATATGGGAAGTCCCAGGTTCAGTACCCAGTACTTTCTATAGAAGGTGAGGAAACAATGAACAGAGAGGTAAGAGAACTATCTGGGAGAAGGGGGATAAATAAAAATAAGTAAATAAACAAACAAGTGGAATATCAATGAAACCAAAAATTAGTAATTTGAAATGATCCATAAAATTAAGAAACCTTTAGGTAGACTGAAAAAGAAAAAGTGAGGACTCAAATACCTTAAAGCAGACATGGGAAGGAGTGGAATCATTACCACTAATCTTCTTTTATGGAAATAAAAAGGAATATAAGAGATACTCTGAACAGCTGTACAATAAAAAATTAGATAACCTAGATAAAATGACACCTAGAAACATACAAATTACCTAAAAAGGCTGAAGAAGAAAAAGAGGAATTCAACACATCAATTGCTAAGTAAAGTGATAGAAACAGTAATCAAAGTCTTCACAACAAAGAAATGCCCAAGACTAGATGGTTTCACTGGTAAATTTCCCCAAATATCCAAAGAAGAATTTATACAAATTCTGCTTAAACTCTTCCAAAAAACTGAAAAAGAGAGAACATTTTGTAATTCATTCTATGAGGCCAGTGTCATCCTAATATGAGAACAAGACAAGAATTTCAAAAGAAAATAAAATTTCATTCCTTATGAATTAGAGATGCAAAAATCCCCAATAAAATATTAGCAAACTGAATCCAAAAGTATACCCCACAGTCAAGTGGGATTTATCCCAGGAATGCCTGGGTAGTTCACCATAACAAAATCAATCATGTTGTAATATACAACATTAATAGAATGAAGGGGAAAAACCCACATGAACGTCCTAATTGATGCGGAAAAGGAATCTGAAAAAATGCAGCCCCTTTTCTTAAAAACAACAGCAACAATGCTTAGAAAACTAGGAATACCAGCGAATTTTTCAACGTGATAAAGGGCATATATAAAAAACACAGCTAAAATCATACTCAACAGTGAAAGACTGAAAACTTTCCCCTAAGATCAAAAACAAGATAAGAATGCTTGCTTTCATCATTACTATTCATCATCGTAATAGAAGTTCTGATCAGAGCAATTAGGTGAGAAAAACAAACAAGGCATTCAAATTGGAAAGAAAGTAAAACTATCCCTATTTGCAGAGGACAATATCTATATATAGATAGACATTCTCAAACAATCTATAGGAAAGCTACTAGAGCTAATGAATTCAGCAAAGTGGCTGGGGTATACAGGATCAACAAACAATAAAAGCAGTTCTTTCTATGTACCAGCAATGAATAATCCTAAAAAGAAAGCAGGAAAACCATTCCATGCACAATATCAACCAAAAGGGTAAAATAGCTAGAATAAATTTAACCAAGGAGGCATACACAGAAAACTACAATACATAGCTAAAAGATACTAGGGAGGTAAATAAATAGGAAAACGAAAACAAAAACATAAACATGTGTTCATGGATTGGATGACTTAACATTGTTAAGATTTATACAGTCAATGCAACTCCAATAAAAATTCCAGCAGCCTTCCTTTTCTTCCTTTCAGAACACAATTAAACCAAACAGAGTGAACCTCTGGGTCTCCATGCAGCATTAAGGGCTATCACCTGTGCCACTAGGAAATGGAACTTTATTTAACCATTTTATAGTCCTAACTATGTGCTAAGTACACTTCTAATAGCTTTTCACAAAAACCAAATCATTACAATCCATAATGTAGGTGCCATTCTTTTTTTTTAAATAAATCTTTTATTTTTTATTTAATCCCCCCCCCCCCCACCGTTGTCTGTTCTCTGTGTCTATTTGCTGCATTTTGTTTCTTTGTCTGCTTCTGTTGTTGTCAGCAGCACGGGAAGTGTGGGCGGCGCCATTCCTGGGCAGGCTGCACTTTCTTTCGCGCTGGGTGGCTCTCCTTAAGGGCGCACTCCTTGCGCGTGGGGCTCCCCTACGCGGGGGACACCCCTACGTGGCAGAGCACTCCTTGCGTGCATCAGCACTGCGCATGGGCCAGCTCCACTCGGATCAAGGAGGCCTGGGGTTTGAACCACGGACCTCTCATGTGGTAGACGGTCGCCCTAACCACTGGGCCAAGTCTGTTTCCCGTAGGTGCCATTCTTAACACCATTTTGCATATGAAGAAATGGAGGCACAGATTTACCTACTAAAAGGGGGCAAAGCTGGGATTCAAACCCAGTCCATCTCTGCACAACTATGCCATGCTGCCTGTCTGCAGGTGGATCTAATATCATTCCTTCAGAGACTTAAAACAGGCCTGATGTTTACAGTCCTTTCGTTTTTGTAGGTTTAGCCTTTGCTGTGATACTCTTTGTACCTAACATCTAAGCAAGGAAAATGCAATGCTGCATTGTTGAATGAAAGTTTAGAAACTAAAGGTCCAGGGGGAAATGGTTAAATAACTCAATCTACAGTTATAGTGGAATACTAGGTAGCTATTTAAAAGACAGAGGTACTTTCATAAGTAGAGTTGCTAATTGACTCTAGAAGGTAATACTAGAATTTTAAAAATAAAGTGTGAAACACTCTGAATTGTAAGGTAAGTTTTAGTTGTGGTTTATTGAAAAAGAGAATGTTGAGCATATGCTTATGAGCGCATATAATATCTCTGGAAGGATATGCAAGAAACTAGTAAAGACCGCTGCATTGGAGAGAGGAACACAGAACCTGGGAAGCAGGGTTGGGAGGGACTTTTGCACTGATTGGCTTTTACCATTTGCATATATTGTTTTTCAGAATAAGTTTTCAATGCCATATATATTTCAAAAGAAAAATCATTGCTGCAGCACTACAGAGTATTTTAATAGGCATCTTCGGTTTCCCATACTGGAGAATTCAGCTCCTGGAGTTTACTAGCTCCAGGCAATTGGCTTCTGGCTTGCAGAGGCAGGCTCACCTTCCAGACAGGGCAGAGCCTCTCCACCTGACACACACACTCACCAGGCGGGAGCAGCCTGGGGGTTGGAAGTGGATATGAATCCTCCACTTTTATGGTTCCTGGGTCACAGAGGCTGTTTGGTTCTCCTAAGAAATGAAATGTGAATTCCTTTCATTTGCTTCCCCAGGCCCTAGGCCTGTTTCAGTAGATTCTGCCCTAACGCAGATCACAATGAGAAGCTGACAGGGGGCCTGGGCACTAGGATGAGGGCAGGAAGGGTATCTCAGGAGCAGCCTCTCATCCCTTCTCGGCTGGATGTTCCCACATTCCAGTACTCTAAAAAGCTCCTTAAATTGTGAGCAGAGGGTCTTTTCTCTGAACTAAAGAAAAAGTGTTCTTATTTTTCTGAATGAGACAAAGGACAGCCAGGAAACCTGGGATATGACACCATCAGTTTTTTAAAGGCTAAATAGGGCTGAGTTCCATAAATGCAGGACTGAGGCCCTGGCCCAGCTCCACCGGCTGACTCAGCCAGGAGAAGGTCAGGCCCCAGGGATGTGTGGGCTGGAAGGACTGATAGTAGGCTTCTCTGGAAAGAAAGAACCCAGGATAAGGAGACCTGAAACTGCAGGCATCAATAAGCCTTTCCATTTGCCTTATGATGTCATTTATTAATATATGGCAACATTCATTATTAGCATTGTTTGTAAAAGATAGAAAAGTCACCTTTAGGACTGACCAGCTTACGGAAGGATTTAAAGATAAGATTAATGATTTTTGTGTCTTTCTAAGTAAGGTGAAAATGATATCCCTTGTCAGAGATCTACAGTTTGAATTGTGAACCACTAGGGGCTGACCTAGCTCCACTAAAATCAAAGATTTTCCAAACCAGACTTTTGCCAATCCTCTTTCTATGATGGCTGAATTTCGTTGTTCACAAGTTCTGATGTCTAAACCCATTATTCCCCACACTGAAGGGCCTTGATGTTAGAAGAGAGGAAAATGTTGCCTTTGGGTTCTAAGACAAGGGGTCAGAGTGGAATAAGAAATAACATAAACCAAAGAGACTATGAGAACCAGAAGGACATGAAAAGTCCTAGACGAGTCTATCAGAGTCACCTGGAGAGCTCACCTATGTAGGCCCCACCCCATCCCCTGCTGAATCAGAATTTCCTGGGGTAGGGTCTGTTTAAAACCTCTCCAAGGTTGAAGCTTATGTACAGCCAAGGTCAGAATAATTGTGCTAACCTAACACTCATGTTAAGAGAAAAATGAGGCTCAGAGAGGGCAATCACCCATCAGTGTACTATGAGGGTAGTCCTGGGGCTTTTGAATCACCATCCAGTGCTCTGCTGAGAGGAGACATCCCCTTCTAGTGCACCAGTTCTCACCCCTTACCACTTTACAATCTAGCAGTCTTCATGAATGATACAGTGGATCCTTCTATGTAGTCCTTTGTCTTCTCTGGTTATCTAAATAAAAATAAAAGGGAAGCAGATTTGGCCCAATGGATAGGGCATCTGCCTACCACATGGGAGGTCCAAGGTTCAAACCCAGGGCCTCCTGGATCCTTGTGGAGCTGGCCCAGGTGCAGTGCTGATGTGTGCAAGGAGTGCTGTGCCACGCAGGGGTGTCCCCCGTATAGGGGAGCCACACGCGCAAGGAGTGCTCCCCATAAGGAAAGCCGCCCAGCATGAAAAAAGTGCAGGCTGCCCAGGAATGGTGCCACACACACGAAAAGCTGGCACAGCAAGATAACACAACAAAAAGAGACACAGATTACGGGTGCCACTGACAAGAATACAAGCGGACACAGAAGAACACACAGCAAATGGACACAGAGAGCAGACAATGGGGGGGGGGAAGGGGAGGGGAGAGAAATAAATAAAAAAATAAATCTTAAATAAATAAATAAAACCAGTTTATAAAGATGTGTTCTTAAGAAAAATAGCAGTGTATCACCTAAACACACTAGTCTTTTGGATCATTTCTAAGGATTTCATGGTAATAATCATCCTTCCTATACTTACAACCCCATTTAATATTCTGGCAAATTCTCAAACCAGCTCTGTCTCTGTGCAGTTCACTGCTCTGCACTTGGCTCAGAGGCACTCTCTTATGGGTCATAAAAACTGGAATTCTGTATCTTCAAAGAGCAATTATTGTATTAAACATTCTCAGCACATTCATATGTTATACAAACATTCAAATTTTCTTATTCATTCAAAATTTTCTTATTTCTTTCTGTATTTTTTGAGGGACTCAAAGTGATCAACATCTCTACTGAATTCCTTGCCCTTGTGTTTCATTAGTTTCTTCCTTCTTCCAACCACAAAGAAAAACAAAGGAGAAGAAATTTTAAGAAAAATTTAACAAGAGAGTAATCTAGCCTATCCATTGAACCTTTCTATTCTCCAAGGCACAAAACCTAGTTCCTTTCAACCAGCTCAGGTTAGAGGGAAGCAAAAACCAAGTGGGTTTCTCCTTCACATTCAGTGGTAAACCTGACATCAACTATGAAAAGGAAGATAAAGAGAAAAAGTGAAAAAAAGAGAAGAAAGTCTGTCTAAGACTCATAACTCAAGAGAAAGTGCTCCAATCCTGCTGCACCTGGGCCCTAGACTGTTGCCTGAGGCAGGCTGTTCCACAGGAAGGGCTGTTTTCTACAAGCCAGAGGGAGGGAAACCCAGCATGAGTTTCTCCCACCTCATGGGAGACAGCCAACTCCCACCAGGCTTTCTTCATACCAGAAGGGGAGAAGTGCACGCCTTCCTTACAAAGATTTGAATATGTCTTCCAAAACAATATCCCTTCGTTTTGTTTTGGTTTAATTTATTAAAATACTGAGTTTATTTCATGTGTGTATTTTGTCTCCCCACCCTTTCCATTTGTCTGATCACTGCTACTACTATGACCTTTCCCAACAGTCCGTACATTCTTAAAACCAAGCAAAGGGTGGAGTTCCATCTTTAAAAGTAACAGGCATTTTGGACAATATATACTTGGCAAAGGAACCTGGGCAACACTTATCAGACAAGGTAGGAAACATTCTCACTCTGCATTATAAAAAGGACAGCCAGATATCAACTGCTATAGAAATGAAATAAGACAGAAAACGTTAACAAACTGTTTAAAGTATTTTCTTAAAGAGTCATCTTCCACTGGCAGAGATCTTGAATAGTCTTCTGGTTGGTTATCCAGAAGGAATTCTTCACTTAATTGATGATTTTGACTTTCACTTTGAGAAGAGAGTCACCTTTTTCTATACTTGCTTGCATTTTTGCTTTAATGTCTTTTACAGAACTAGGCCCTTTTTAGTGTTTTAGGAGTTTTTTTCCTATTTTTTAAAGGATTCTTGACCTTTTGATTTTGGTGTTGATGATTTTTGAGTCTTTTCCATTCTGGTTTGAATTTCATGCATTTTTGGCTGGAGTTTCTCTGACAGATTTCTTCACTGGAGATTTTTTTCCATTTCCTCACCATCAAAATCATCATTATCATTATCTTCATCATCATCTTCTTCATCATCATCATCATCATCATTATCTTCATCAGCAAGTTTTACTTTTTTCTGTGGAACCTTGTTACCACTTTCAGGGCAGATCCCTTTCCAGATATACTTAAGAGTTTTGCATCCTCCTCCTCTTCATCTGATTCTGCCTCTTCCTCTACAGCTACTAAATGCTGTCCACTAATATACACAGCCCTGGAACCACACTTAAACTGCGAGACAGGTGGCGTTATTTCAAGGCCTCCAACGGAAACTGTTGGCTGGATGGACATTTTCAAAATTGCCAGGGTTACTTTAATTGGACTGTCTTCATAATTCATTGCCTCTGCTTCAACAATGTGCAATTCCTCCTTTGCACCAGCCCCTAAACTACCTGTTCTTAAAGGTAACGTGCTCATCTTCATCATTATCCACCTTAACGTGATAATCTTTGTCAGGTTTTAGTTCACAAATGAAAAGATAGTTTTGGGGCCTCAGGGCCTCAGGTCCATGTTCATCAAATCTTCCATGGGGTGGCGGCACTGACTCAAATGGGAGAGAAGGCAGATGGAGATTGGCAACCAGTGTTCAAAAGAACAGCCATGAAGGACTGAATCACAGTAGGGACTGTTTTGTTTTAAAACAAAATATGTTCAAATTCAAATTTGAATTTCAAGTGTGTCTAATAGAAAATTACTCAATCGCATAGAAAACAAAAGTTATTCATGTAGTATATAAAACACATTCTAATTTATTAACTCCCTAAACTAGGAAAATACTCAAGCAAATCTGCTACAGGAAAGAGTCCTATTACAAAAGGCTTTTCCTCAGGAAATGCAGTGACTTCAGAGACACCTTAGAATTTTGATCCATCTCCATGAGAATCATATTAATAAATAACTGAAATATCTACGCTATCAATATCAGTGGCCCCAAGGAAGTCCATTTCAGCTTGGCTCCTCCAATGTTCTAGAAATAAGTGATAGGTGAACTTTTAACTCTGTAACATGACACAAACCACACATATATTCCTGGTGGGAGTGTCCCCTGATATAGCCCTTTGGGAGGCCAAGCAGGCTGTGTTGACCAAAACATTACATGTACATACACTTTTATCCAGCAATGACTCTTTTAAGAGTCAAACTTATGGAAATAGTCACATAACTCAAAAAGATACTTGTTCAAACAGCCTTAACATTATGTGTACCAGCAAAATGCTGAAAACAATCAAAATTCCCATCAAGAAGGGAAAGAATTAAAAACTTATGTCAAGTATTCATAACATGGAGTACCATGCAAATGTTAAAAGAAAAAAGATTTAGAAATATCAACATGGAAAAATGATCATGGTGTGCTATTCTGGTAACACAAAATTTGTTGAGCATTAATTAAAGCAGTGGCTCTCAACTTTCCCAGGGAGCATTTGGAAATAGAAGAGACATTTCTAGATGTCACAACTGGGGGACTGCTACTGGCCTCTATGAAGTAAATGAAGGCCAGGGTTGCTGCTAAACTCCCTACAATGCACAGGACAGCCCCCCTACAATACAGAATCATCTAGCCCCAGATGCCAATAGTGTTGAGATTGAAAACTCTTGATGTAAAAGATAAGTATATGTGTGAAAAACAAAAAAGTCCAAGGAGTACATGTATAAAAATGTGCATTTATAAATGTATAGACAAATATCTAGACTGATGTATTTTTAAAAGTGCTTCCTTGAGGAAATATATGGGCAGATTTCCATTTTAACTTTATAACCCTACTCATACCACCATCTTTGGTGACTGATTTTTAAAAAATTGGTAGTTTTAAATAACAAATATATATTTTAATATGAGGCAAAACAAAATACACTGCAGGTGTTTTTATATAATATACTTTATCAAAACTACCTTTATTGGAAAACAAGTCCCTTTTTATTTAAAGATTTATTTTTTAAAATTTATTTCTTCTCCTCCCTGCCACCGCCCCACTCCAGTTGTCTGTTCTCTTTGTCCATTCGCCGTGTGTTCTTTTTTTTTCCCCAAATTCTACTCAATTTATTCATTTTTTAGAAAATATTACATTAAAAAAATATGAGGTCCCCATTCACCCCCACCGCCCCCACCCCACCACTCCCCCCACAGTAACACTCTCCCCCATCATCATGACACATCCATTGCATCTGGTGAGTACATCTCTGGGTATTGCTGCACCCCATGGCCTGTGGTCCACACCATAGCCCACACTCTCCCAAGTTCCATCCAGTGGGCCATGGGAGGACATACAATGTCCAGCAATTGTCCCTGGAGCACCACCCAGGACAACTCCAAGTCCCGAATATGCCTCCACATCTCATCTCTTCCTCCCATTCCCCGCACCCAGCAGCCCCATGGCCACTTTTTCCACACCAATGCCACATTTTCTCGATTATCAACCGCAATAGTTCATGAATGGAATATCACTAAGTCCACTCTAATCCTTACTGTATTCCTCCTTCCTGTGGACCTTGACTTGGTTGTGTCCATTCCACATCTATGTCAAGAGGGGGTTTAGATTCCACATGGATACTGGATGCAATCCTCCTGCTTTCAGTTGTAGGCACTCTAGGCTCCATGGTGTGGTGGTTGACATTCTTCAACTCCATGTTAGCTGAGTGGGGTAAGTCCAATAAATCAGAGTGTAGGAGCTGAAGTCTGTTGAGGCTCAGGGCCTGGCTATCATATTGTCAGTCCAGAGATTCAAATCCCCTAGATATATCTTAAATCCCAGCACCAACTACAATTCCAGTAAAGTAGCATGAAAGGCTTGTGAAAAGAGATCCCATCTGAGTCCAGCTCCATCATGCAGAAACACCAGCTCCAAAGAAGGGCCAACTGACATGGCAGTGAACCCCATCTGCCATGATCATAGAACCTGTGGGTACTTTTAGCCCTCAAAAGGACCAATACCTGGAGTTGTATCTACTTTATCTGTCTCTGAGACTCTGCTCAGGTGTGCATAAGGGCAATCCTTCTGACAACCTCCAGACTCTTTTTTAGAGACTCATAGCCATATGAACTCATTTGTCCTTTCCATTTTCCCCTTACTTTAGTTCAAACAGCATTTTTAACTCCTGTTATTATATGTAGACAGGGATATTCTGCTGGTCCACATTGAACCTTTAATTCAAGATCGTTTTCTAGTTACATCATCAGCTGATACTTGGTAGTAATCCCTCGGTGCCAGGGAGGCTCATCCCCGGGTGTCATGCCCCATGCTGGGGGGAAGGCATTGCATTTACATGCTGAGTTTGGCTTCGAGAATGGCCACATTTGCGTAACACGGAGGCTGTCAGGAGGGAACTCTTAGGCACAGTGCTGCTCTAGGCCTTGTTCTTATTTCAGGTGTATAGGCTCACAAGCATAGTCATTAGTATCAGGGGCTCACTTTTGGACCCTCATTCCTTCCTGGTCCTTACCGTTGCACCAGCTGGACTGCTGCTGCTCCCCTAGGGACCACGACAGAGCCCCCCCCGGCCAGGACCACAGTACCCCCCCAGCTGTTGTTTTTAATTGTTTCCACTATGAGTATATCCAAACATTTCCATGCACCCTGGACACATGCCCTGTATAACTCCCTGTCAACCGTATATCACTTGTCAATAACATCCCAAACCAGTATTCCTCTGCTGCCATTGTTGAACCACTCTGTGATCCAAAACTTCCTGAAAAGTGAAGCCCAATATAATGTCAGGTTCCTTTACTAGTAAAATGGAATATAGCGATGAGTTTAAAGGTTAGATATAGAATACATATTGATTTGGAAAAAAATCTACATCCTATCTTTTTCTTTTCTTTTTTCCTAATTATTGAGCTTCTCTTCACAAGAGCCCTAGATCACAGTAATTCATCTATACAGTATACAGTACTCCCACATATCCATTATAAAACCTTTTCCCTTCCACAGCGATAATCTTTTAACTTATTCATATCATATTTACTGAAACTGATATACAGATATTGAGACAATAGCTTTCAAACAAGGTGACATTTGTGTTTACATTGTGGTTCATACTTTAGGCTATACAGTTTTCTAAGTTTTTTAGTTATCCTATGTTTTACATTATGGTTTATATTATTAGTCTGTCGTCCCCTATATGTTTTTGTATATGTAATATTACATATTTTATATCCATCCTTGTGTACTCTTGTGAAACACTTCTTTTGCCCTCACATTTACTTTGGTTCCATCTATTCAATATCTATTTTCCCCTCCCTTTGGGACCCACAGTGACAGTTAATCTTCATTTCTTGAGGAGCCATGTTCAGCGATACTTGCAACAGTGTTGAGGGCTTGACTTGCTCAACTGCCCTAATGCCCTGGGAGCCACCCTTTCTCTTGAGAAAAAAAGTTCCCTCTATTTGATGGCATTAGTCCTCCCCAGGATGTGGGTCTACCTTCACTCTCATTATATGGGTCTCTACCCAATGGTATAACCCACTCTGGCAAAATGAGCATTCAGATATTCCCTAGGAGTCTGTCCTGCATCAGATTATCCCCTTTGAGTATCTTAAACAGGTAACTTTCCTAATTATATTTTGAAAAGGTTTTCTCAGCATTTTACTTTCAACCAACACCGGACAATCTCCTATGTTTATATGTTGCCCCTCCCTCCCCCCAATTTCTTGGGCAATATTGCCCATCCGCCCATCCCTAGCCCCCCTCAAACCCGCAAAGCCCCACCCAAAGGTAACCCTATGTCCCCATTTTATCTCTTCCTTGTGCACATACTTACCGCCAGCTTATCATAGATTTTGCCCATGTAGATGTCAGCTTACATCCTTCCTCTACCCCCCCGATTTCCTGAAAGCCTATCTTCCAGTCTCTAGCTCTCTGAGGCAGCTTACTTATTTCATATCATTGAGGTCATGTAGTATTTGTCCTTCAATGCCTGGGTTGCTTCACTCAACATAATGTTCTCAAGATTCATCCATGTTATACGTGTGTTTGTAGTGTATTTGTTCTTAAAGCCGAGTAGTATTCCATTGTATGTATATACCACATTTTATTGATCCACTCATCTGTCGATGGGCATTTGGGCTGATTCCAACTTTTGGTGATAGTGAACAATGCCGCTATTAACACTGGTGTGCATATATCGGTTTGTGTCCTTATTTTCAGTTCTGCTGGGTATATACCCAGCAGTGGTATTGCTGGGTCATATGGCAAATCTATGGTTAGTTTTTTGAGAAACCACCAAACTGTCCTCCAGAATGGTTGGATCCTTCTGCATTCCCACCAACAGTGGATGAGTGTTCCCATTTCTTCACATCCTCTCCAGCATTTGTATTCTTCTGTTTTTTTCACAGCTTCCAATCGTATGGGAGTAAGATGGTGTCTCATTGTAGTTTTGATTTGCATTTCCCTGATAGCTAAAGAAGTGGAGCATTTTTTCATGTGCTTTTGAGCCATTTGTATTTCTTCTTTGGAGAAGTGTCTGTTTAAATCTTTTTCCCATTTTTTAAATGGGTTGTTTATCTTTTTATTTTCAAGATACAGGAGTTCTTTATATATGCAAGTTATGAGTCTCTCATCGGATATATGGTTGCCAAATATTTTCTGCCATTGTGTAGGTTCTCTTTCTACTTTCTTGACAAACTCCTTTGAGGTGCAGAAGGCTTTAATTTTGAGGAAGTCCCATTTATCTATTTGTTCTTTTGCTGCCTGTGCTTCTGGTGTGATGTTCATGAAGCCATTTCCTATTACAAGGTCTTGTAGATGTTTCCCTACACTGCTTTCCAAGATCTTTATGGTCTTGGCTCTTATATTTAGGTCTTTGATCCATCTTGAGTTGATCTTTGTATGAGGTGTGAGATTGTAGTCCTCTTTCATTCTTCTACATATGGATATCCAGTTCTCCAGGCACCATTTGTTAATAGGCTATTCTCTCCGAATTGAGAGGGTTTGGTGGCTTTATTGAATATTATATGGCTATATATGTGAGGTTCTATATCAGAACTTTCAATTCGATTCCATTGGTCTCTGTGTCTCTCCTTATGCCAATACCATGCTGTTTTCACTACAGTAGTTTTGTAGTATGTTTTGAAGTCAGGTAGTGTGATTCCTCCAATTTCGTTTTTCTTTTTCAATATGTCTTTGGCTATTTGGGGCCTCTTTCCTTTCCAAATAAATTTCATAGTTAGTTTTACTAGTTCCTTAAAGAATGCTGTGTTGATTTTTATTGGGATTGCATTGAATGTGTAGATCAGTTTTGGTAGGATAGACATCTTAATATTTAGTCTTCCTATCCATGAACAGGGAATATTCTTCCATTTATTTAGGTCTTCTTTGATTTCCTTGAACAGTCTTGTATAGTTCTCAGCGTATAAGTTTTTTACATCTTTAGTTAAATTTATTCCTAAATATTTAATTTTTTTTTTTACTATTGTGAATGGTATTTGTTTCTTGATTTCTTCGTGATCTTGCTCATTATTGGTGTACAGAAATGCTACTGATTTTTGCGCATTGATCTTATAACCTGCGACTTTACTAAACTCATTTATGAGTTCTGGAAGCTTTGTTGTAGACCTCTCAGGGTTTTCTATGTATAGGATCATGTCATCTGCAAATAAGGATATTTTGACTTCTACCTTTCCAATCTGAATGCCTTTTATATCTGGTTCTTGCCTCAGTGCTCGAGCAAGTACTTCTAAGACAATGTTAAATAGAAGGGGAGAGAGTGGGCATCCTTGTCTTGTTCCTGATCTTAGAGGGAAGGATTTTAGGATTTCACCATTGTAAATGATGTTGGCTGTGGGTTTTTCATATATACTCTTTATCATATTCAAAAAATTTCCTTGTATTCCAATCTTTTGCAGTGTTTTTATCAAGAAAGGATGCTGTATTTTGTCAAATGCTTTTTCCGCATCTATAGATATAATCATGTGATTTTTTTCCCCTTCAATCTGTTTATATGGTGTATTACATTGATTGATTTTCTTATGTTGAATCATCCTTGCATACCTGGAATGAATCCCACTTGGTCATGGTGTATAATTCGTTTAATGTGTTGTTGTTTTTTTTTTTAAAGATTTATTTATTTATTTAAATCCCCCCCTCCCCCAGTTGTCTGTTCTCTGTGTCTATTTGCTGCGTCTTGTTTCTTTGTCCGCTTCGGTTGTCGTCAGTGGCATGGGAAGTGTGGGCGGTGCCATTCCTGGGCAGGCTGCACTTTCTTTCGCGCTGGGCGGCTCTCCTTTACGGGGCGCACTCCTTGCATGTGGGGCTCCCCTATGCGGGGGACACCCCTGCGTGGCAGGGCACTCCTTGCGTGCATCGGCACTGTGCATGGGCCAGCTCCACACGGGTCAAGGAGGCCCTGAGTTTGAACCGCGGACCTCCCATGTGGTAGACGGACGCCCTAACCACTGGGCCAAGTCCGTTTCCCTGTTTAATGTGTTGTTGAATATGGTCAGCAAGTATTTTGTTGAGGATTTTTGTGTCTAGGTTCATTAGAGAAATTGGTCTGTAATTTTCCTTTCTTGTGGTGTCTTTGTTTGGGTTTGGTACTAGGGTAATGTTGGCATCATAGAAGGAGTTTGGTAATGTTCCTTCTGTTTCGATTTTTTGGAAGAGTTTCAGCAGGATTGGTGTTAGTTCTTTCTAGAATGTTTTGTAGAATTCACCTGTGAAGTGGTCTGGCCCTGGGCTCTTCTTAGTTGGGAGGTTTTTAATGACTGATTCTATCTCTTTACTTGTGATTGGTTTGTTGAGATCATCAATTTCTTCTTTTTTCAATATAGGCTGCTTATGTGTTTCTAGGAATTGGTCCATTTCCTCTGAATTGTCATTTTTGTTGGAATATAGTTTTTCAAAGTATCCTCTTATGATAGTCTTTATTTCTGTGGGGTCAGTGGTGATATCTCCTTTCTCATTTCTTATTTTGTGAATTTGCATCTTCTCTCTTTTTTTCTTTGTTAGTCTCACTAAGGGTTTGTCAATTTTATTGATCTTCTCAAAGAACTAGCTCTTGGTCTTGTTTATCTTTTCAAGTGCTTTCTTATTTTCTATTTCATTTAGTTCTGCTCTTATATTTGTTATTTCTTTCTTTCTTCTTCCTGTGGGGTTACTTTGTTGTTTTTTTACTAATTCCTCCAAATGTGCAGTTTGTTCTTCAATTTTTGCTCTTTCTTCTTTTTTGATGTATGAATTTATGGCTATAAATTTCCCTCTCAGTACTGCTTTTGTTGCATCCCATAAGTTTTGGTATGTTGTGCTATCATTATCATTAGTTTCAAGGTAGTTATTAATTTCTTTTGAGATTTCCTCTTTGACCCACTGTTTTTCTAAGAGTGTGCTGTTTAATTTCATATCTTGGTGTGAAATATGGGCCTCTGGCCCTTGCAGATTTCCAGCTTCACTCCACTGTGGTCAGAGATATTATTTTGTATGATTTTGATCTTTCTGAATTCATTAAGCCTTTCTTTGTGGCCTAGCATATGGTCTATCTTGGAGAATGATCCATGTGCACTTGAGAAAAATGTATATCCTGCTGTATTTGGTTGTAATGATCTGTATATGTCTATTAGATCCAGCTCCTCTAATATACTGTTCAAATATTTTGTTTCTTTAGTGATTCTCTTTTGAGATGTTCTGTCCAAAGTTGATAGTGGTGTATTAAAATCTCCCACTAAAATTGCAGAAGCATCTATTCTTTCACTTAGTTTTTCCAGTGTTTGCCTCACGTATTTGGAGGTGCCCTTGTTAGGAGCATAAATGTTTATGATTGTTTGTTCTTGAGAGATTGTCCCTTTCACTAATATGTAGTACCCTTCTGTGTCTCTCACAATTGTTTTGCATTTAAAGTCTATTTTGTCTGATACTAATATAGCTACTCCTGCCTTTTTTTGGTTATTGTTTGCTTGTAAGATTGTTTTCCAACCGTTCACTTTCAGCCTCCATGAATCCCTGGGTCTAAGATGTGTTTCTTGTAGACAGCATATAGATGGGTCATATTTCCTTATCCAATATCCCAGTCTAAATCTTTTGATGGGTGAGTTTAATCCATTGACATTCAGTGTTATTGCTTTCAAGGAATTATTTATGTTAGCCATATTTTGATTGGAATTGTGTTTGTCATATTTTGTTTGTTTGTTTCCTTCTCTTTTTGTCTTTTTTATTGCTCTTACACTCTCCTCCAACTCTGCCTCTCCTGTTTTTTTCCTTTCTTCCTGCAGAACTCCCTTTAGTGTTTCTTGAAGGGAAGGTTTCTTGTTGGCATACACTTTCAATTTCTGTTTTTCTTTGAATATTTTGAACTCTCCATCATTTTTTGATGTTTGGGGGTTCCTCTGGCTCTGCCCAAGCTGCTTGAGGGCGAGGTATTAGACGGACGCACAGCGGGTGCGAATAATGATGCGGAGACGGCAAGTGGTGGTAGCATGCAGTCTGCTTTATTGAGGAAGTGCTGGACAATATATATTGTGGGGTGAGGGGACGGGGCAGGCAGGAGGCGGCGTGTGGGGCGTTGGTTGGTTGGGGTTGGTGGGAGTTAGGCAATGTGAAAGTTGACCGGCAGGGATTGGCCAGTGGTCGTTGGATGACGTGGCCCCGGCGAGGGGGGAGAGGGGGAAGCAGTAGGTCGGGCTTGGCAGTTAGGTGGGAATGGTTGAGAGGGCGTGGCTCGCCCATACCTCGGCGAAGAGTGGGTGGCCCGTTCGCCAGACAGGGAGGGCAGGACTCGTCCATGCCCCTGCGGAGAGCAGGAAGCCCGTCCGTTCTACCAGTTCCCTTGGCCCATCGCAGCTCGCCTAGATAGCCTTCCCTCAATTTTTGAATGCTAGTTTAGCTGGATAGAGTATTCTTGGTTGGAAATTTTTTTCTTTTAGTACCTTGACTATGTCATACCACTGCCTTCTTGCCTCCATGGTTTCAGGTGAGAAATCAGCACTTAATGTTATGGAGCCTTCCTTGTATGTGATGGTTTTCTTTTCTCTTGATGCTTTTAGAATTTTCTCTTTGTCTTGAGCGTTGTATAATTTGACAAGTATATGTCTTGGGGTGGGCCTGTTGTGGTTTATGATGTTTGGGGTGTGTTGTGCTTCCTGGACATGTACATCCATCTCTCTCAGTAGATTTGGGAAGTTTTCAGCCATTATTTCCTGCAACACCCCTTCTGTCCCCTTTCCCTTCTCTTCTCCTTCTGGATGCCTATAATACATATGTTTGTGTGTTTTGCATTGTCATTCAGGTCCCTAAGTCCTAGCTGGAATTTTTCTATTTTTATATCGATCAATTCTACTATTTGTTTGATTTCAGATGTACTGTCTTCCAGGTCACTAATTCTCTCCTCTGCCTCTTCTAATCTGCTGCTATTTGCTGAGAGTGTATTTTTGATTTCTTGAACTGTGGTGTTCATTCCCATCATATCTGTTATCTTTTTGCGTATGTCTGCAATTTCCTCTCTAAGCATCTTCTTCATATTGTTAACCTCTTCCTTTACTTCATTAAATTTGTCGGTGATATATGTTTTGAGATCTTTAATTACTTGTGCGAAGTTCTGCTCCCCTTCCTGGTTTTTAGTTTGTTCATTGGATTCAGCCATGTTTTCCAGATTATTGGTTTGGTTTGTAGTTTTTTGTTGCTGTCTGGTCATCATTTTATCTGATGGGTTTAATCAGTTCCTTAGCTTGGGGATTAATTAGTTGTTGTTCTTGCGTAAGTGTTATGTCTTCTCTTTGTCACTTTGTTCTTCTTACTCTAATTTCTTGTTGCTGGCTAAGTTCACTTTGAAGGAAAATATTAGGGCCAAGGAACGAAAACTGTGTAAGAAAAGAAAATGTGTAAAGTAGTATTGGTAATAAATGTTAACAGAGCAACAATGTGAGATCTGGGAGAATGGATATTAGACTCATGTAAGTTGTGTAGAATTATAGCAGTAAGTAGAGTACCTATAATGAGATAGTCAACTGAATATGGGGAGGAATATAGTATGAATTAAAAAGCCAGTGTTTTCATGAGAGAGGGAAAGAGAAAAGAAAGACAATAATATCAAGAGTGGATAAAAGACAATTCACCAAATGCAATGGATGTGTCATGATGATGGGGGAGAATGTTGCTGTGGGGGGAGTGGTAGGGTGGGGGCAGTGGGCAGTGAATGGGGACCTCATATTTTTTGAATGTAATATTTTTAAAAATGAATTAAAAAAAAAAAGAGTGGATAAAAGACAGAAAACAGAACAAAGGTGTTAGAAATTAAATTTAGACAATTTGGGGACCAAAGAAAGGGAGGTGGAATGTAAGAGAGACAGTAGATGATGGAGGATAGCAAGATGTGGGTGAAAGTGGATAGTGTAGGTGACCAAAATCAATTCACACAGAAATGAGGAAATGGAGGATGAGGAAACACAGAAAATGTGAGGTGCTCCCTGTAGAACCTATTGTATAAATAAAATAAAATAAAATAAAATAAGAAGAAAAAGAGAGAAAACAAAAAAAAAGAGAAGAAAAAGGGGGGTGGGCAAAGAAAAGGAAGGGAAATAAGCAAGAAAAAGAAAAGAAAAAAAAAAACCTAAATAAATGAAAAAGGACCTTGGGGGACACAATGGGAGAAAAGACCAGGAGATAATGCAATATTAGCAACCAAGACAACAAAAAAAAGAAAAAAGAGAAAAAGAAAAAAAAAACACAAACGCCAAGGGCTAGGACAATCAAGTACCTCAGGTGGACCTCAGGGCATGGTGGATTCAGGGATGGGAAGTCTGTGATATTGCAGAGTCAAGAGGTGTGAGTCTCTGGAGTGTGGGCCACCAGGGTTTAGGGGACAGAGACCTGGAAACCATGCATCCAGTTAACAGGGAGCCTGGGAGCACCGCTGCGCAACACAGCCTTCAGGGATCCCTGCAACTGGACGCCAGCCCTAGGGGTAGGGGTCACGCCCACAAACTCTGACTTCTGTGTCAGAAACCCAAAATTTCACCTCTCACAAGAGTCTCTTCTGTCACTGTCTCACCAAATTGACTTCAGGACACCTCCCGCCCTGCAAGCCCCCGAAACAGCCTCCTGGGGGCACTGCTGCACTACAAACAATTCAGGGACCTCCACAGATGGGCCGCCAGCCCTAGGGGGTGGGGCTCTAGGCGGAAGCTCTGACTCTCTTTTTACTTTCTTGATAATGTACTTTCATGCACAAAAGTTTTAATTCTGATGAGTCTTGTTCTTTTGATCTTATGGAAAAATCTTTCCTTTAGCATTTGGTTTAATTTTAGCTGTTGCTTTTTCATCAATTTTCTTTATCATATGGATGAAGTTGCCTTCTATTCCTACCATTGTGAATGATTTTTATCATGAACAGGTGTTGGAATTTTTCAAAAGCGTTTTCTGAGTAGATTGAGGGGATCATATGGTTTTCATAATTTATTCTATTAATGTGGTTATTACCTTAATTGAGTTTTTCCTTTTAATTGTGGAAAAACATACATAGCATAAAAATCATTATAACAATTTTAAGTGGGCCATATTGTGACATGGAGTACATTGATAATATTGTGTAACTTTGACTACTATTTCTAGACTCTTTCCATCATCACAACCAGACCTCATGCCGCTTTAGCAATAACTCCCCTTCTTTCTCCCCCCTCACCCCTATTCTGAATAATGCTGTCATGAATATTGGTGAACAAATATCTGGTTGAGACCCTGCTTTCAATTCTTTAGTTTATATACCTAGCTGTAGAATGCCAGCTCTATGGTAATTCTGTGTCTAACTTTCTGGCTGCACCATTTTAATTCCCCCCCAATAATGTGCAAGGGGCCCATCTTTCTACATCCTCAAAAACTTTTTTTCCTAATAACAGCCATCTAGCATGTGTATAGTAGCATCTCAGTTTTACTTTTGGTATCTTATTTGCATTTCTGTAATGGCTAATGATGTTGAGCATCTGTTTAAGTGCTTATTGGTCATTTATATATATGTTTGGGAGATATGTCTATTCAAACTCTTTTCCCATTTTTTAATGGGGATGTTTGTCTTTTTTTGAGTTATAGTAATTCTTTATATAGCCTGTGTATTATGCTATTATAAAAAATATGGTTTCCAAATATTTCCCTTTATTTGGTAGGCTTTCTTTTTACTTTACTGAAAAAGTAGCATAGTAGTAAAGTAGTTAAGTACAGATCAGGATTCGGGATTCAGGATTAAGTTCTTTTTCTGGGTTAGGACTTAGGTTTAAGGTTAGAGCCACCTTTTTCCTCTGTGATCCCCATGAGCTTGCCTAAGAGGATCAAGGGTGCAAGTGGAGCAGAAAATGAATGGGTGGCTGGGCTGCTGGAGAAGAACGTAGTTGCTGACTTCTTCTTGTCTGGTTGCTGGTCAGAGCTTGGATGCCTTGCTCAGGTGAGAGTGCTCCCAGGCAGGGTCTTCTAATAGAGAGCTTTCCCCCTCCTGTGAACACTGGATGTTATACACGCAAGGTCTGGGATTTTAGGAAGGTCTATACAGCTGATACCGCTTCATCTGGCAATCCACATATGAGGCCCCAGGAATCTTCAGTCCCACTTCTAAAGCCATTACCTTCCAGGTAGGTGGAATCTCCTGTGAGAGGGTAACCTAAACTCCTTTTCAGTGCCTGTGACCTTAAGGCATATGATGCCTCATAACATTCTAATGTTCACGTTGACCGATGGAAAATGCTGGACTCTGATTTTTTCCCAGAGATGGCATTACAGGTCTGGTCTGGAACCTGGTTGTTGCTCCTTGGTTTTATGAACATCCTGGAAAATTTTCAAATCCCCTCAGTGTGTCAGGCTGTGCCAGCACACCACAGAGGCCTGGGGAAAGCATACAGGATTGCTTATGAGGAATTCCCAGGATCACTAGCTGGATTACATTTTGAAAGCTGTTAAAGTCCCATGCCAGTCCCCCGGACAAGGCACAGGTTAACAGGAAAGGCAGGTGGAGGACTTTTCTGGCGCTAGCCTCTGTAGGGTTTCAAAGTCCCCTAGGGAACTGGCACCAGCCCTTGCCAGGCACCAGCCCTTGCCAGGCAGGGAGGCCTTCGCTAGGAGGGTCTCCTGATCATTAGCTGTTCCTGACAGAAACTTGTGGTCTCAGTGCCCTTCTGAAAAAACATACAATGCCTCACTTCAGCTCCTCAGGTCTCGATGCCCCTGCTCTGAAAGGGGCATGGGCTGGGTGTACCTAAACTCTGCATGTAGGGGGTCGTCAGAGTAGAGATAGTGCTCAAGGGAACTTTTGCAGGCCTCTGGGCTGCAGTAGGCCCTTCAGAAACTGGCGGAGAGGCCATGCACCCCTGGCTGTCCAGGCTGGGAAGAGTTTTCTCCACACCCGCACACACCTGGATGGGTAAACCCAGGGCAGGTGTTCCTGTACCACCTTGGCAAGACCCTCCTGGGATACATCCACCACCTTGGAGGCAGTGACCCTTCTTCACCCTCTTCTCACTACTTTCCCTCTATCTGCCTGTGCCTCTCCTGCTCTGGGGCTTCTGGCAAGGAGAGTCCACCTGAAGTAGTTGGAGCATGCATGGGCAGGATGCAGCCCACTGGAAGGCCTGGGGTTTGGGGCGGAAATGCTGACCGATGAAGAGCACAGATCATCCTACCGCTGACCTTCTGGGAGCTCTTAACCACAGTGTGTGTTGGAGGGCTGAGGGATGGCGGTGGCTGCTGAGCCAATGTGAGGGGGAGGTGGAGCGAGGTTTAGCACAGGCCATAGGGGAGGCTGGGTCTTGGGGCCACAGGGAATTATGTGAAGCTGCTGCCATGCTGCCCTTCTGCCCTGACTGAGGATGGACAGAGCTGCCCCCACTTCTCCTGCAGTATCTGCCCCAAGGCACACATCAGCCCAAGGTGGGTCACCAGGCCGCTGGCATCACAGAGGGGATCCTCCTTGCCTCCTTTGTCCTCATTTTCCTCCTTTCCCACAGGCTGCTCCCTGACCGCCCCCTCCTCTGGGCTGGCTTCTGCCTCAGGCCCCTTAGGCAAGGCCTGTTTGAGGGAAAGAGGAGGTTTATGTGCTGGGGGGCAGTTTCCAGGAACAATGGGAGTTCTAGGCAGACGAGCAGTGATGCCCAGTGGCCACTGTTACTGGCAGGAATGTGGGGCCCCAATGCTGGTTGGGGAGCTGCTGCCATGTTGCTTTTCCACCACAGCTGAGGAAACAGCCTGAGGAGGAGAGACAGAACTTCCCTTATTTCACTCACAGTTCCTGCCTCCACGTGCGTAACTCCTGGCAAGGTGTGTCCCCCAGGCCTCCCGGCTTCACCAACTGCAGTTCCATCCCCAGCACTCCAGAGTCAGCCCTCTGTGCTCTTTCTCTGACACCCATTTCCCTACCTTTGAATATATTCAGAATCCAGATGTGTCTGACTGGCTTCCAGCCTTGGCTTATATTAGATTATCATATCACTTGTGCAGATGGTGCATAGTGCAGAGTATTCAGTTTTCCTCAAAATTTTTTCTATTTTTTAAATTATGGAAGTACTGAGCTTACAAAACAATCATACATAATGTGCAGAATTCCCATATATCACCCCTCAACCAAAACCTTATTGTTGTGGAATATTTGTTACTGATTATGAAAAGATATTATCATAGTATAACCAGTGTAGTACATTGTGTATATTTGGTGCATTTTTTCCATATAGCCCCCTATTATTAGTACTGTGTATTAGTATTTTACATTTGCAATACTTCACGAGAGAACACCCTATTTGTACTGTTAATCTCAGTCCATCTTCCACCACATGGCCCACTGTTTTATACAGTCCCATGCCTTGTACATTCTACCCAAAGTGCTTACTCAGTGGCTTTTGCTTTTATCAGAGTTGTGCTGTCATTGTCCCAGTAAACCTTTGAATGTTTTCTTAGTCCTTTCTCAATCTTTAAAAAATTTATATTTGTTTTATTCTGTTAGCATATGTATTGCATAAAATTCAAACTAAGAACACCAGTTTTTATTGACAAAACCCAAAACATAACAATAATGAGTGCAATGTTTTGTAATACAGGTCTCATAATGAGAAGAATGGACACCACCATTTTGCTTCACTGAGCTTATGAGCAAGTGTTCCTTATCTTCAAAACTGATTGCTAATATGTATTTGTGATTGCTGATTGTGTGCATGAGTGCAAATGAAAGTCATGTGGCACTATCATGCTTTAACACGTGAGATTCAAGTATTTCCATCAAATACTGGCTGATGAATAATCACTAAAAAAAGCTATGGGTATTAAATGCCTTCTTTTTCCACCAGCTGCATGAATGTGTCTAAATAAGCCTTTTCCTGCTCCACACATATTTTTACCACCCTCAGTGGTAACCCATGTAAGCAGATTCCAATTCAGGTTATACCACGTTAGCTTTTTATCCATGTCTTTGAAAATATTCTTACCTATATTTACGTAATTCTATGCAGACTATGCATAGAGGGTGATTTTCTGTCACTTCCAATATTTCAGTAACCTTACCAAATTCCATTAGTAATTCTCCCTAAACAGAATCCCTATGCTCATTGTGCCTTTTTTTCTCTTAGGAGGCTTTAGGGTGAGAGATGAAATCAGATGATGCCTGAATAATGGAAATGGAGAGGGAGGGAAATGTCAATAAATATATAAATGTAAATATAAATGTAAATCTAGGTTAAGTCTCCAGGTCCTGACACCTGGACAGGAAGTGAGGAAGGAGACAGAGTCATGGATGACTTCAGTGTTTTGCCCTCCCTAAGGAAGGGAGCACAGAGAAGAGTCTGTGTTGGGGACAGAATAGGGGTGAGTAGAAGATGAGTCCTGTTTTGCTCTACATTTTTTCTTTAGATTAAAATGAAAATAAAATCTTACTGGAAAGCAGAAAATGGAAAGTACATACTAGCTAAAATTCTATTAATCCTTTTATGAATTACTTTAAATTTGTGTAAATTCTAACATTTAGCCTAACATTTAGTGATTGAACGTGGGGCTTAAAGTAGATGGAAACGTTATTTTGCTTTTGATTCTGGTTCCCTGATTGTATCTCTGACTACACAAAGTTTCAATCTTCTTCTTGAGCCTTTCTCTTCCCTTCCCTGCTATCCCCCACACACATTGTTTATTTTTTTGTTTTCAATTAAGTATTTTATTTTAGAACAGTTTAAAATTACAAAAAAGTTGCAAAGATAATCCATAGAATACCCCGAGTTTAATCAATCTTTAACACCTTACTCTTTAATCAGTACAATAGTCACAACTAGTGAACTAATATTGCCATGGTATTTTAAACTAAATTCCATTCTTTATTTACAGTCCCTTAGTCTTAATGAGCTTTTCCTGTCTCAGGATTCCATCCAAGTTACCACATTACTTTTTATTTATTTTATTAGAGAGGTTTGTGAGCTTATAAAACAATATGCATAAGGTGCAGAATACCCTACCACTTACCTTACATTTGTTGTAGATTATGAAAGAACATGATCAGAGTATGACCATTAATTATTGTCCATTGTGTATACTTGGTATGTTTTTCCATGCAGCCCTAATAATGCCATGTATTAGTATTGTACATTTGTTATGGTACATGAGAGAACACTCTCCTATTTGTACTGTTAACCAGTCCATAGTCATCACATGGTCCACTGTGGTATGTAGTCCCGTGCCTCGTACATTCTATCCAATGTACACTCAGTGGCTCTCACTTTCATCACAGAATTGTACAGCCATTGCCTCAATAAACCTAATATTTTCCTTAGTCCCAAAGAAAAATACCCCATACTCCCCATTATAGACCCTTAGCATTGATATAGTACCTTCTTTGACATTGACCCAAGAGCATTATGAAATTGCTTTTATTCATAGTCCATAAGTTACTGAGATTGAAAAGGTGTCTAGGCATGTAAATGTCAGTTTAAAGAAAGCTGGTGAGTAACCTAGGGTGTGTATAACATAGTGAACCTGGAGGCGAATGAGGATTGTGGTTAATAACACAAATACGGGAATGCTCTTCTATGAACTATCACAGATTATGTCACTATTACAAGATAGGAAGAATGAAATGATGCATGCAAAAAATACAATTAATATAATTTTTTACAGTTTTTAAATTGGGATGTTTGGCTTTTTGTTGAGTTTCAGTGATTCCTCATATATTCTATATATCATACTATTAACAGAAATATGTTGCAAATATTTTCTTTCTTTTTTTTTTTTTTTGTTTTTTGTTTTTTGTTTTTTGTTTTATTTTTTTTTTATTTTTTATTGACTTTGTAATAATATTACATTAAAAATATATATGTGAGGTCCCATTCAACCCCATCCCCCCACCCCCCCTCTCCCCCCCCCAACAACACTTGTTCCCATCATCATGACACATCCATTGGATTTGGTAAGTACATCTTTGGGCACCTCTGCACCTCATATACATTGGTTCACATCATACCCCATACTCTCCTCCATTCCATCCAGTGGGCCCTGTGAGGATTTACAATGTCCGGTGATTCCCTCTGAAGTACCATCCAGGGCAGCTCCATGTCCCAAAGACGCCTCCACCTCTCATCTCTTCCTGACTTTCCCCATACCCTTCGTCCACTATGTCCACTTTTCCCATTCCAATGCCACCTCTTCTATGTGGACATTGGATTGGTTGTGTCCATTGCACCTCTATGTCAAGAGGAGGGTCAGATTCCACCTGGATGCTGGATGCAATCCTCCCATTTTCAGTTGTAATCACTCTAGGCTCCATGGTGTGGTGGTTGTCCTTCTTCAACTCCATCTTAGCTGAGTGTGGTAAGTCCAATAAATCAGATTGTAGGTGCTGGAGTCTGTTGAGGCTCAGGATCTGGCTATCACATTGTCAGTCCAGAGATTCAAATCCCCTAAATATATCTTAAACCCCAACATTAACTGCACCTCCAGCACATTGGCATGAAAGTCTTATGAAGGGAGATCCCATCTGAGTCCAGATTCATCACTCATAAACACCATTTCCAAAGAGGGACCATCTGCCCTGGTAGTTAACCCCATCGGCCATGACCATAACTCCCGTGGGTCTCTTTAGCCCTCAAAGGAACCAATATCTGGGGGTTGTATCTGCTTTATCTGTCTCTCTGACTCTGCTCAGTTGTGCATGAGGGCAAACCTTCTGCCAGCCTCCAGACTCTTTTTTAGAAACTCGTAGGCATATAAACTCATTTCTCCTTTCCATTTCCCCCTTACTTTAGGTCAAACAGCATTTTAAAGTCATGGTATTTTATGTAGACATGGATATTCTGCTGATCCGCATTGAACCTTCTGTATAAGGTCATTTTCCAGTTGCATCATCAGTTGGTAGTTGATAGTGGTCCCTCGTTGCCAGGGAGGCTCATCCCCGGGTGTCATGTCCCATGCTGGGGGGAAGGCATTGCATTTACATGCTGAGTTTGGCTTCGAGACTGGCCACATTTGAGTAACATGAAGGCTGACAGGAGGAAATTCCCAGGCACAAAGTTGTTCTAGGCCTTGTTCTTATTTTGGGTTTATCAGCTCACAAGCATAGTCATTAGCATCAGGGGCTCACTGTTGAACCCTCACTCCCTCCCGGTCCCCGCCACTGTACCTGGGAGACTGTCGCTGCTCCCCTAGGGACCACGACAGAGCACCATTGGCCAGGAACCCAGTACCCCCCCTACTGTGGTTTTTAATTGTTGCCACTATGAGTATATCCAAACATTACCATGCACCCTGGACATATGTTCTGTACAGCTCCCTGTCAGCCATATATCACCTGTCATTGGTACCCCATACCAGTATCCCTCCATTGCCATTGTTGAAACACTCTGTGATCCAGAACTCCCCGAAATTTGAAGCCCAATATAATTTCATGGTCCCTTACTAGGGAATGGCATATAGCGATGAGCTTAAAGGATAGATAAAGAACTTGGATAAAGTTAGATAAAGAACTTAAAGAATGTTGACTTGAAAAAATTCCACATCCTATCTTTTTCTTTCCCCCCCCCCAATCATTCAGCTTTTCTTCACAGGAGTCCTAGACCACAGCAATGTATATATATAATATACAGCACTCCCACACATCCACCAGAAAACCTTTTCCCTTCCACAGTGATACTCTTACGCCCTATTCATATCATATTTACTTAAAGTGATGTACAGAGTCTGAGACATTAGCTTTCTAACAAGGTGACACCTGTGCTTACATTGTGGTGCATACTTTAGGATACACAGTTCTTTACATTTTTAGTTATCCTATGTTTTACATTATGGTTTACATTATCAGTCTGTCATCTCCTATATGTTATAGTGTAATATTACATGTTTTATATCCATCCTTGTGTACTCTCAAGAAACTCCTCTCTTACCCCCCATTTACTTTGGTTCCACACATTTAACGTCCATTTTCCCTTCCACCTTGGTGTCCTCAGTGATAGCCAACCTCCGTTTCCTGAGGAGCCACTTCCAGAGATAGATGGAATAGTGTTCAGGTCCTAACTTACTCAACTGCCCCAATGCCCTGGGAGCCACCCTTTCTCTCGAGGGATACAGTTCCCTCTATTTGATGGCATTAGTCCTCCCCAGGATGTGGGTCCACCCCCACTCTCACTACTTGGGTTTCTACCCCATGGTGTCACCCACTCTGGCAGAATGAGCATTTAGACATTCCCCAGGAGCCCGTCCTGCATCAGACCCTCCCCTCCGAGCATTCTAAACAGGTAACCCTCTTTATTATATTTTGATATGATTTTCTTGGCATTTTACTCTCCACCAACACCTGACCCTCTCCTGGTTCGTATGCTACCCCTCCCTCCCCCCACTTTTGGGCAACGTTACCCATCCGTCCCTCCCCAGCCACCCTCAAACCCGCAAAACCCCAAGCAAAGGCAACCCCTTGCCCCCCTTTTATCTCTTCTTTGTGTTCATACTTACCACCATCTCGTCTTAAATTCGACCCCTGCAGACATCGGCTCATATCCTTCCTCCACCCTCCGATTTCCTATAAGCCTATCGTTCAGTCTCTTGCTATCTAGGGCAGCTTGTTTATTTCATATCATTGAGGTCATGTAGTATTTGTCCTTCAATGTCTGTTTTGCTTCACTCAACATAAGGTTCTCAAGATTCATCCATGTTATCACATGTGTTTGTAGTGTGTTTGTTCTTACAGCCGAGTAGTATTCCATTGTGTGTATATACCACATTTTATTGATCCACTCATCTGTTGATGGGCATTTGGGTTGATTCCAACTTTTGGCAATAGTGAACAATGCTGCTATGAACATTGGTGTACATATACCGGTTTGTGTTCTTGTTTTCAGTTCTGCTGGGTATATACCCAGCAGTGGTATTGCTGGGTCATATGGCAAATCTATGGCTAGTTTTTTGAGAAACCGCCATACTGTCCTCCAGAATGGTTGGATCCTTCTGCATTCCCACCAGCAGTGGATGAGTGTTCCCCTTCCTTCACATCCTCTCCAGCACTTGTATTCTTCTGTTTTTTTCATAGCTGCCAATCTTATGGGTGTAAGATGGTATCTCATTGTAGTTTTGATTTGCATTTCCCTGATAGCTAGAGATTTGGAACATTTTTTCATGTGCTTTCTTGCCATTTGTATTTCTTCTTCGGAGAAGTGTCTGTTTAAGTCTTTTTCCCATTTTTTAAATGGGTTGTTTATCTTTTTATTTTCAAGATATAGGAGTTCTTTATATATGCAAGTTATAAGTTTCTTATCAGATATATGGTTGCCAAATATTTTCTCCCACTGTGTGTGCTCCCTTTTTACTTTCTTGACAAACTCCTTTGAGGTGCAGAAGGCTTTAATTTTGAGGAAGTCCCATTTATCTATTAGTTCTTTTGCTGCTCGTGCTTTTGGTGAGATATTCATAAATCCATTTCCTATTACAAGGTCCTGTAGATGTTTCCCTACACTGCTTTCTAAGGTTTTTATGGTCTTGGCTCTTATATTTAGGTCTTTGATCCATCTTGAGTTGATCTTTGTATAGGGTGTGAGATGGTAATCCTCTTTCATTCTTCTACATATGGCTATCCAGTTCTCCAGACACCATTTGTTGAATAGGCCACTCTCTCCCAGCTGAGAGGGTTTGGTGGCTTTATCGAATATTATGTGGTTGTATATGTGAGGTTCTATATCAGAGCTTTCAATTCGATTCCATTGGTCTATGTGTCTCTCCTTATGCCAATACCATGCTGTTTTCACCACCGTGGCTTTATAGTATGTTTTGAAGTCAGGTAGTGTGATTCCTCCAATTTCGTTTTTCTTTTTCAGTATGTCTTTGGCTATTCGGGGTCTCTTTCCTTTCCAAATAAATTTCATAGTTAGTTTTTCTAGTTCCTTAAAGAAGGCTGCGTTGATTTTTATTGGGATTGCATTGAATGTGTAGATCAGTTTTGGTAGGATAGACATCTTAATAATGTTCAGTCTTCCTATCCATGAACAAGGAATAGTCTTCCATTTATTTAGGTCTTCTTTGATTTCCTTGAACAATCTTGTATAGTTCTCGGTGTATAAGTTCTTTACCTCTTTAGTTAAATTTATTCCTAAGTATTTGATTTTTTTATTTACTATTGTGAATGGTATTTGTTTCTTGATTTCCTCCTGATCTTGCTCATTATTGGTGTACAGAAATGCTACTGATTTTTGCGCATTGATCTTATAACCTGCGACTTTACTAAACTCATTTATGAGTTCTAGAATCTTCGTTGTAGATCTCTCAGGGTTTTCTATGTATAGGATCATGTCATCTGCAAATAATGAAATTTTGACTTCTTCCTTTCCAATTTGAATGCCTTTTATTTCTGGTTCTTGCCTCAGTGCTCGAGCAAGTACTTCTAAGACAATGTTAAATAGGAGCGGAGACAGTGGGCATCCTTGTCTTGTTCCTGAGTTTAGAGGGAAGGAGTCTAGGATTTCTCCATTGTAAACAATATTGGCTTTAGGTTTTTCATATATACTCTTTATCATGTTCAAAAAATTCCCTTGTATTCCAACCTTTTGGAGTGTTTTTATCAAGAAAGGGTGCTGTATTTTGTCAAATGCTTTTTCTGCATCAATAGATATAATCATGTGATTTTTTGCCTTCAATCTGTTTATATGGTGTATTACGTTGATTGATTTTCTTATGTTGAACCATCCTTGCATACCTGGGATGAATCCCACTTGGTCGTGGTGTATAATACGTTTAATGTGTTGTTGAATACGATTAGCAAGTATTTTGTTAAGTATTTTTGCGTCTAGGTTCATTAGAGAAATTGGTCTGTAATTTTCCTTTCTTGTGATGTCTTTGTTTGGCTTTGGTACTAGGGTAATGTTGGCATCATAGAAGGAGTTGGGTAACGTTCTTTCTGTTTCGATGTTTTGGAATAGTTTCAGCAGGATTGGTGTCAGTTCTTTCCGGAATGTTTTGTAGAATTCACCTGTGAAGCCATCTGGCCCTGGGCTCTTCTTAGTTGGGAGATTTTTAATAACTGATTCTATCTCTCTGCTTGTGATTGGTTTGTTAAGATCATCAATTTCTTCTTTTGTCAATATGGGCTGTTTATGTGTTTCTAGGAATGTGTCCATTTCCTCTAGATTGTCATTTTTGTTGGAATATAGTTTTTCAAAATATCCTCTTATGATAGTCTTTATTTCTGTGGGGTCAGTGGTGATATCGCCTTTCTCATTTCTTATTTTGTGTATTTGCATCTTCTCTCTTTTTTTCTTTGTTAGTGTTGCTAAAGGTTTGTCAATTTTGTTAATCTTCTCAAAAAACCAGCTCTTGGTCTTGTTTATCTGTTCAAGTGCTTTCTTATTTTCTATTTCATTTAGTTCTGCTTTTATCTTTGTTATTTCCTTCCTTCTTCTTCCTGTTGGGTTGCTTTGTTGTTGTTTTTCTAATTCCTTCAAATGTGCAGTTAGTTCTTCAATTTTTGCTCTTTCTTCTTTTTTGATATATGAATTTATGGCTATAAACTTCCCTCTCAGTACTGCTTTTGCTGCATCCCATAAATTTTGGTATGTTGTGTTATCATTATTATTTGTTTCAAGGTAGTCATTGATTTCTTTTGAGATTTCCTCTTTGACCCACTGTTTTTCTAAGAGTGTGCTGTTTAATTTCCAAATCGTGGTGTGAAATCTGGGCTTCTGTCCCTTGCAAATCTCCAGCTTGACTCCACTGTGGTCAGAGATAATGTTTTGTATGATTTCAATCTTTCTGAATTCGTTCAGCCTTTCTTTGTGGCCTAGCATATGATCTATCTTGGAGAATGATCCATGTGCGCTTGAGAAAAATGTATATCCTGCTGTGTTTGGGTGTAGCGATCTGTATATGTCTATTAGATCGAGCTCCTCTAATATACTATTCAGATGTTTTGTTTCTTTGGTGATTCTCTTTTGAGATGTTCTGTCCAGAGTTGATAGTGGTGTATTAAAATCCCCCACTATAATTGTAGATGTATCTATTCTTTCACTTAGTTTTTCCAGCGTTTGCCTGACGTATTTAGAGGCACCCTTGTTAGGGGCATAGATATTTATGATTGTTCGATCTTCTTGACAGATTTTCCCTTGGACTAAAATGTAGTATCCTTCTTTGTCTCTCACAATTGTTTCACATTTAAAGTCTATTTTGTCTGATATTAATATAGCTACTCCTGCCTTTTTTTGGTTATTGTTAGCTTGTATGATTGTTTTCCAGCCTTTCACTTTCAATCTCCATGCGTCTCTGGGTCTAAGATGTGTCTCTTGTAGACAGCATATGGATGGGTCATATTTCCTTATCCAGTGTCCCAGTCTGAATCTTTTGATAGGTGAGTTTAATCCATTGACATTCAGTGTTATTACTATCAAGGAATTATTTGTGTTAGCCATACTTTGATTGGATTTGTGTTTGTCATATTTTGTTTGTATATTTTTTTTTGTCTTTTTTGTTGTTGTTGTTGGTCTTATACTCTCCTCCAACTTTGCCTTTCCTGTTTTTTCCTTTCTTCCTGCAGCACTCCCTTTAGAATTTCTTGAAGGGGAGGTTTCTTGTTGGTATACTCTTTCAGTTTCTGTTTGTCTGCGAATATTTTGAACTCTCCATCATATTTGAATGCTAGTTTAGCTGGATAAAGTATTCTTGGTTGGAAATTTCTTTCCTTTAGTACCTTGACTATATCATACCACTGTCTTCTTGCCTCCATGGTTTCAGGAGAGAAATCAGCACTTAATCTAATTGAGCTTCCCTTGTATGTGATGGTTTTCTTTTCTCTTGCTGCTTTTAGGATTTTCTCTTTGTCTTGAGCATTGGATAATTTGACAAGTATATGTCTTGGGGTGGGCCTGTTGGGGTTTATGACTTGTGGAGTGCGCTGTGCTTCTTGGATATGTACATCTGTCTCTTTCAGTAGATTTGGGAAGTTTTCAGCCATTATTTCCTGCAACACTCTTTCTGACCCCTTTCCCTTCTCTTCACCTTCTGGAATGCCTATAATACGTATGTTTGAGCATTTTGCATTGTCATTCAGGTCCCTAAATCCTAATTGGATTTTTTCTATCTTCTTATTGACCCCTTCTACTATCTGTTTGATTTCTGATGTACTGTCTTCCACATCACTAATTCTCTGCTCTGTCTCTTCTAGTCTGCTGATATTTGCTGCAAGTGTATTTTTGATTTCTTGAACTGTGGTGTTCATTCCCATCATATCTGTTATGTTTTTGCGTATGTCTGCAATTTCCCCTCCAAGTGATATCTTCATGTTGTTAACCTCTTTCATTACTGCATCAAATTTGTCGGTGATAAATGTTCTGAGATCTTTCATTGCTTGTGCCAAGTTTTGCTCCCCTTCGTGATTATTGGTTTGTTGATTGGATTCAGCCATGTTTTCCTGATTATTGGTTTGGTTTGTAGATTTTTGTTGCTTTCTGGTCATCTCTTTATTTTGACGAATTTAATCAGTTCCTTAGCTTCTTTGTCTGCTCTTGGAGGTTAATTAGTTGTTATTTTTGCATAGGTGTTATATCTTCTCTTTGTCAGATTTTTCTTCTTATTCTAGTTACTTGTTGTTGGTTAAGTTCACTTTAGAGGAAAGTATTAGTGTTGGGGAAAGGCAATTGTGTAAGCAAGGGAAAAGTGTAAAGTTGTATTGGTGATGTATGTTAACGAAGCAAGAATATGAGATCTGGAAGGATGGAGGTTAGATTCATGTAGATTGTATAGAGTTACAGCTGTAGGTAGAGTACCTTTTATGAAGTAGATGACTGAATTTGGGAGGAATATGGTATGAACTACAAAGCTATTGTTTTCATGAGAGAGGGAGAAAGAAAGAAGAGGTAATAGTTTCAAGAGTGGATAATAGACAGAAAACAGAACAAAGGTATTAGAAATTAAGAGTTAGACACTTTGTGGATCAAAGAACGGGAGGTTGGGGGTGGAATATAGGAGAGACAGTAGATGATAGTGGATATCAAGATGCAGGGGAAGGGGGATAGTGTAGGTAGCCTAAATCAGTTCACACAGAAATGAGGCAGTGGAGGATCGGAAAACCCAGCAAATGTGAGGTGTTCCCTGTAGCACCTATTGTATACTTGAATTAAAATAAAAATAAGTGGAAGATGAGGGACAAGAGGGAAAGAGAAAACCGAAAAAAAAAAACTAATTATAATAAAGAAAAAAGAAAGACAAGAAGAAAGGAAGAAAGAAAAAGAGGATGGGCAAACGGTGGGGAACGGATAGGGAGAAGAGAGATACAGGTATACACGTGTCACAATTGCAACACTATCTAAAACAACAACTTCCCCCCACTTTGCCCTAAAACCCCCCGTCTGTCTGCCCAAATGGGTCTGCAAGCACCTCCCTTCCCACAAACCCCCAATAGGCCGCCCAGGGCCCACGAACTCCCCAGTACTGCAGATGCTCCAAAAAAAAAAAAAATAAAATAAAATAAAGTAAAATAAATTAAAAAAAAAAAAAAAAAAAAAGAACAGAAACCCCTCCGCAGGCCCAGCTCCGCCCGCCGCGGAGGCTTGGACCGGCTCTGCCCGGCTCCTTACGCCGCCTCGGCCTGGCCTGGCTCCGCCCGGCTCCGCTCGCTACAGCGGCCCAGCTGGCTCCCGCGTCCACCTCCCGCCACCGCGGCCTGGACCGGCCCCGCCCGGCTCCGTACCCGCCGCGGCCTGACCCGGCTCCGCCTGGCTCCGCTCGCTACAGCGGCCCGGCCCAGCTCCAGCGTCCGCCTCTCGCCACCGCGGCCTGCACCGGCCCCGCCCAGCTCCGTATGCCGCCGCGGCGCCCAGCCCGGCTCCGGCGTCCGCCGCTGCGGCCCGACCTGGCTCAGCCCCACCGAGCGGGGCTAGATGCCTCGTTTCCGCCTACCCAAGGAGGGAATCCTCTACAGGTAGCTGGGATCTCCGTGTATCTTTCACAGACGAATCCTCTCTGTTACCTTCCCTCCAAATCAATGTCCAGACACCTCCAGACCAGCAAAAATCCCAAAACAATCCGGTCCCAAAGAGTCTCCAATGCCGCCCAGCCGATTCCCTGCAGAAGACCCTAACAGGAATGTTCACTCAGCCGCCATCTTGCCCTTCCCCCCGGAAGTCTATTTTCTTTCATTCTGTACATTTTATTTTCTTTTTTTGATAATGTCCTTTGACTCTCAGACGTTGTTTGATGAAGTCCAATTTAGCTAATTTTTTCTTTTTGTGTTTGTGTACATTGTTGTAAAATACAAAATCAGTGCTTACTCCAAGGTACTGAAATTAGTTACCTATATTTTACTTTAAGAGTTGATTAGCTCTTATGTTTAGATCTTTGACCTACTTTGAATTATTTTGTCTATGTAATGATAAGGGGATATTCATATTCATTGTTTCCATATGGATTTCCTGTAGTCCCTGGATCATATTTTGAAGAGATTATTTATTATTTCCACATTGACTGGACTTAGGCATTTGTCAAAAATCAGTTACCCATAGATGCATGGATTTTAGTCTGGACTTGAAATTGTAGTTTGGTATATTTGTCTCTCTATATGTCAGTACCACACAGTGTTCATTATTGTAGCTTCATAGTAAGCTTTGAAGTCAGGAAGCCTGATTCTTTAAATTTTTCCTGATTTCAAGATTAATTTGCTTATGCAATGCCTCTTAGAGTGCCTCTGAATTTGATGATCAGCTTTAGCATTTTGCAAATGCTACTGGAGTTTTGATGGGGATGGCATTGAACTTGTAGATCCCTTTAGGCAATATCAATATATGAATAGTGTTGAATCTTTCATTTCATGAACACTGGATGTGTATCCATTTGTTTCGGTCTTTTATAGTTTCTTTCAGCAATGTTTTATATTTCAGTATCTCAAATTATTTCGTTAGTCCCTTGAAATTTCTTCTTTAACCCGTTAGTTTAATAACGTTCTGTTTGATATCTACATATTTATAATTTTCCAGTTTTCTCCTGCTATTGTTTTTCAAGAAGATCCTTTGTATGATTCCTATATTTTAAATATTATTTTGATTTTATAAGTGGTCTAATATATAGTATACCCTGGAAAATTTTCCATGTGTATTGTATATATGTACTCTGCTGTTATTGGTTGTATATATGGTTATCACCATTATTTCTTTGTCAATTGAACCTTTTATTAACATAACAATTTTTATACCTGAAGAATATATTTCTGAAATTAATATAAGCTCTGGGGCTTCTTTTGATTACTCTTCTCATGGAAATCATTTTTCTCCTTTTTTGTTTATATTTTTTCGTGTTTGTATCTAAAGTGAGTCTTTTGTAGACCACTTTTAGTGGGATCGGCTTTTCATCCAATCTATCAATCTCTTTCTCTAATAGGGGAATTTAATTATTTGCCAGTTAAGACAATAGGAGAAGGAAGAAATTATATATCTTCAATTTTGCTATTTGATTTCTGCGTGTCATGTGTGTTTATTGTTCCTCAGTGACTGCTATCCTGCTATTATTTCCTTTCAGTGGCTTTCTGTAGTATACTGTTTGGGTTTCTTTTCCCTTTCTTTTGCTTTATATTTTTGTTATTATTGGTTACCTTCATAATTAACAATAAGTGCTTAAAATAAAAAAAACCCAGTCAGATTAGGACCAGCCTCATCTCAGTAATATACAGTCTATTCCCACAATATTCCATCTCTTCTTCATTGCTTTCTTACTGTCTTAGATTACATCTTTGTTTGTTGCATGCCTATTACCATAGATTTTAAATAATTTTTACATCTCTAAGTTATATGATTTTGGCACTATTTTTAAATGCATAAATTTTTATTTCGTCCTTTTGTACTGTCCCTTTCATTAATAGATAAGCTCCTGTTTTGTCTTACAACTGCTTTTTTTTTTAGTTTTTCTTATTTTTCTTTTTTAGAGAAGTTGTTCGTTTAAAGCACACTCATCCAAAAAATACAGGATTCCCATGTACCACCCTGTTATTACCACCTTGCATTGATATAGAACATTTGTTACAATTAATGATATCATATTTGTATAATTGTACTATTAACTGTAGTCCATGGTTTAAGTTAGTATTGTCAGCATAGTGTAGATCTATGGATTTAACAAATTTTATTGTTTTGTGACAGTTTTGACTTAGTCTATTATGCCCGATATGTCCACCTTTGTTCTCATTTGGCTACTAACTGTGTGGAAATATTTTTCCATCGTTTCACTGCATCCAGTGCTTGAGTAAATTCAATTACTGTCCTTTTGCAGCTCCAAATTTCTTTTCTTTTATAATTTCTATCTCTACTTTGTTCTGTCAGTTTACTGTTTTCCTGCTTTCCTTTATTTCTTTCTGTGTGGATTCACTTAGGTCATTGTACATTTTTAAGATAGGTCATCTAACATCTTTTACTAATAGCTCTATTTTATGAGCTTCCTCAGGAATGTTTTCTCGCAAACTTTTTTTCTGTGAAAGGGTTATAGTTTCCCTCTTTGTTTGTCTTGTAACTTTTTGTTGATCCTGGACATGAAAAGAACAACAATAAAAGGCCCTGCCTCAAGACTCCTTTGACACTTTTGCCTTGAGGGGTTTGGAATGATGCTACCCTTAGTCCTGGTTCCTTGTTGGTCTCAAAAGCAGTAAGTAGCAATCAGACCACGTGCTAGTTTACTTAGAAAGCATTGTTTGTTAATGCCCACCTGACACCAGTGAGGTCCACCTCAAACCTGTGTCACAGTCTCTTCTTCAGAAATCTTACTAGGATGGTCTTGGTGACTGTGCATTATTATTGTTCTTCATCTGTGGTCACTATTGTTAAACACTGTTGAGTTTCTTTGTCTATGACATTTTTATCCTTTATTGACAATGATGTAAGAGTTTCCTCCCCACACATACAGCCTATGCGTGGTCTCCCAAGGTCATGCTCAATGTCCTTTCATGTCAGAGCCTGTAGAAAACCCCCAAGTCATTGTATGGGAAATCGACCTGCACTGGGACCCATGAGGCTCACAAGTAGTCCATGCAAGGCCTTGGTCACACTTGTACCTGGCAGTTGATGTCTTTCCCAAAACTAAGCTAAGTCTCCATCTGGAGACCAGGAATTGAGCCTGCAGGGTCATGGGAGGAGGTTTGTCGTCCCACCCTGGGTACTCTTTGATGCCTTCTTTTTGAGTGAATATCACCTAAATTCTCCAAATCCACTGCAGAGGACAGATGAGAGCCAGCTTGCCTGAGGGCTCTGAGGGTAGAGTCCCTTTAGCTGACCCAGGAGCCTCATTTCTACCCTTTGTCTGCTGACTCTTTGGACAGTGGTCCAAGTTGCACCACGTGGCCAGCATCTGCCAGGACCAGCTACAGACCCAGTCTGCCTGGAAGCCCCTGAGGCAGCCCCCAGATTGTCTAAATCTCTGGAAGATAGTCCCATAGCCAGAACCAAGTCAGCTTGCCAGGGAGCTCCCGTGGTCTTGGATTCCAAGGGCAACCCGAAAAATTTCTCATTGGCCCATTTCAGGGGATGGAATGTGGCCCTGGTGGGAGGATGGCTTTGGGTAAAAGCAGCTGTCCCTCTCTGCCCTGGTCAAGAAAAGTGATCTTATATTGTATATCATCTTGGAAGTCAATAGGATGTTCTAAAGTGATACCCTTCAATGGATGTCTGGATGACAGCAGTTGAGCATATTGTCAAGGTCGTAGACTACTCAGCAGATTCTAGTGTACACCTGTAGAGTTAGGGTGAGGGTTAAGCTCTGAGAGACAGTGAGATTTAAGTTTATAGTTAGAGAGGAAAGGACCGTCTTGTGGTTAGGGTGATTGATGGAAATAGTTTTCCTCAAAATCTCTTCTGGAAGGACGTCATCACAGATGAACCTGTCTTTTTTTTTTTTTTTTAAGATTTATTTATTTATTAATTTCTCTCCCCTCCTCCCTCCCCATCCCAGTTGTCTGTTTTCTGTGTCTATTTGCTGCGACTTCTTCTTTGTCTGCTTCTGTTGTTGTCAGCCGCATGGGAACCTGTGTCTCTTTTTGTTGCGTCATCTTGTTGTGTCAGCTCTCTGTGTGGGCAGCGCCATTCTTAGGCAGGCTGCGCTTTCTTTCACGCTGGGTGGCTCTCCTTACAGGGTGCACTCCTTGCGTGTGGGGATCTCCTACGTGGGGGACACCCCTGCATGGCACAGCACTCCTTGTGCACATCAGCACTGCGCATGGGCCAGCTCCACATGGGTCAAGGAGGCCCGGGGTTTGAACCACGGGCCTCCCATGTGGTAGATGGATGCCTTAACCACTGGGCCAAGTCCACTTCCCTGAACCTGTGTCTTATTGTTCTTTTGACACTGGTATAGGTCTGTGGGCTTTGGGCAAGGTCTATATCACTTCACCTGGAAATCCACAGTGGAGTGGCCAGGAATTTTGAGTCACACTTCTAATGCCATTTCCTTCCAGACAGGAGGCATTTCCTGTGAGAGGATAATCCAAAAACCTTTTCAGTGCCATTTTGTTATCTGAGGGCATATGATTCCTCATAACATTTTCTAGTGTCCATGTTGGCTGATGGATACTGCTGGACTCCAATTTATGGGCTCAGATTGCACCGCAGTTCTGGTCTGGATACCGGCCTGGATACTGGTTGGTGCTCCTTGGTTATATGATCATCCAGAAAAATTTTCAAGACCTCTTATGGTGTCAGGCTCATGCCAGCACACACTGGAGTCTCTAAGGCATCCAGTTTTGCTGGAGGGGAATCCGTGGCATCACTAGGTGGATTAGCCTCCTGAAAGTTGTTCAAGTCCCCCTCCAGGCACCTGGACAAAGCACAGGTAACAGAAGAGGCTGGTAGAGGCCTTTTCTGGCACCATCCTCTCCAATATTGTCAAGACCACTTTGGGAGCTCGCACCAGCCCTTGCAGGGCAGGAGGCCTTTGCTGGGAGTGTCTCCTGATCATTAGCTGGTCTTCACAGAAGCTGGTGGTCTTTGTGCCCTACTGGAAAAATGTTCAAAGCCTCCCTTCAGCTCCTTGGGTCTTGATGAACCTGTTTCAAAGAAGAATTCACCTAAATCTGCATGTAAGGGGTTGTTAGGGTGGAGATAGTGCTCCAAGGCGCCTTCCTCAGGGCTCTGGGCGGCAGCAGTCTCTTCTGCACCTGTTGGGAAAGCTGTGCCCCCCTGGAGGTCCAGGCTTGGAGTGTTCCCTCCACACCTGCACACACCTGAGTGGGTAAATTCAGAGCAGGTGGTCCTGCCCCTCCTTGGCAAGAGCCTCCTGGGATATATCCACTGTCTTGGAGGCAGCTTCTCCTCTTTGTCCTCTTGTCACTCCTGCTCTTCTGTCCTGCAGGACTGTGCAGCAGATTTCCAGGCTCCCAGGGCAAGGCCTAGAGTGTGTGGGGGGGCCACAGTGTGCAGGTCCAGGCAGCCTGTTGGAGGGATGGGGGCCATGTGCTGACCAGTGAGGAGCATGGGTCATCCTGTCACTGACCTGGGAGCTCATAACCACAATGTCTATTGGTGGGCTGAGGGACTGGGCAGCTGCTGAACCAATGTGAGGTTGAGGAGGAGCCAGCTTTAGTGCCTCGTGGCTGCAGGGGCTGCTGGGACCACAGGGAATGATGAGAAGCCACCGCCACGCTGCCCTTCTGCCCTGACTGGGGAAGGGCTGAGGGGGAATGGTGCTGCCACCACTTCTGCAGTACCTGCCCGAGGTGTAGATCAGCCCTAGGTCGGTCCCCAGGCTTCTGGCTTCATCAAGGGAATTGTCCTCACTTCCTTTTGTCCTCGTTGTCCTACTTTGCCCCAGGCTGCTCCCTGGCATCCCCTTGCTCAGGCCCGGGTCCTGCCTCAGGCCCCTCAGGCAAGGTTTTTGTGCTGGGATGGCAGTTTCCAGGAACAATGGGAGTTCTAGGTGGGAGAGCAGGGGTGCCAAGCAGCCTTGGTGGGTGGCGGGAATGTGGGGCAGCAGTGCCTGCCAGGTAGCCATTGACAGGTTGCTCTTCCACCATGGCCGAGGGAATGGGCTGAGGAAAAGAGACACAGCTGCTCTCGTTTCACTGGCAATTCCCACTTCCCCATGCATAACTTCAGGCAAGGTGGGTTCCCCAGGCCTTCCTGCTTCATCAGTCACAGCTCCATCCCTGACACCCAAGAATCAGTCCATTTGTCCTTTTTCTCTGACAACTACTTTCCTGCCTTCTAAGATACTCAGAGTCCTGATGCATCTAAGTGGGTTCAAACCTCAGCTTTCTTAGTTTTTCAGATCACTTGTATAGATGGTACATAGTGCTGACTATTCTATTTTCTACAATGTTAAAAACTATTATTTTGCTAACATATGTAGCTTATAAAATTAATACAAAGAAACACAAGTTTTTACTGAGAAAACCTAAAATATAATAGCAATAACTGAGTATGTTTTGTAATACAGGTCTTATAATGAGAAGAATGGATACCACCATTTCACTTAACCAAGTTTCTCAGTAAGTGTTCTTTATCTTCAAATTGATTCAAATGTGTCTTCTAATGCTGGTTGTGTGAATGAGAGCTAATGAAGGTTCATGTGACACTCTCATTCTTTAATACTTGAGAGGCTCAAATACTTCTCTCAAAAACTGCCTGATGAATAATACAATATAAAAGGTATAGGGAGAAGCAGATGTGACTCAAGCGATAGAGCTTCAACCTACCATATGGGAGGACCTGGGTTCAATCCCTGGGGCCTCCTGGTGAAAAAGAAGAAGAGAAAGCATGCCCTCATGGCAAGCCAGTGCATGCATGAGTGCCCATGCAGTGAGCCAGAGTCCTGTGCAAGTGAGTCATGCAGCAAGATGATGATGCATCAAAAAAGAGACAAGGGGAGAGTCAAGGTGAAGCACAGCAGAAACCAGGAACTGAGGTGGCACAATTGACAGGGAACGTCTCTCCCTGTCAGAGGTCTCCAGGATCTAATCCCAGTGAATCCTAGAGGAGAGAAAATGAGAAGAGAAATCAACACAGATAGCAATAACAGTAGGTGGGAGGAGGGGAAAGGGGAAAACTAACTAACTAAATCTTCTTTTTTAAAAAAAGCTATAGGTATTTAATGACTTTTATTTCTACCAGCCACGTGGATTTGCCTAAGTAAGACTGACTTTTCCTGCCTCACACATACTTTTCCACCGTAAGTGGTAAACAAGGTTTGCAGATCCCACTTCAGGTTGTACCAAGTTAGTGTTTTATCCATATCTTGGAATGTATTCTTACCTGTATTTAAGTAATGCTTTGCATTCTATGCATAGAGGGTGATTTCCCACAACTTTCAACTTGGCACGAGGCACTAACTTCTTGTTTTATAACCTCAACAGGAGCAAAACACTTACAATCCTTTGCCTTGTCTTCATTTTCCATTTTAACCATTTGTAAGTGTACCACTCTGTGATATTGTTTACATTCACAATGCAGTGCTATTATCACCTTCCACCATTACCAAAGATTTTTCATCACACAAAATTAATATCCTTTACTCCACATCACGCATTCCAAGTCCATGCTAACTGGTAATCTACTTTTTGTCTCTGTGAAGTTCATTTTTCTACAAAGTTCATATAAGTGCAGTTCTGCAATATTTTTGCTTGTGTTTAGTTCACTTTGCATAATGTTTTCATGGTTCATCCATGTTTCAGCTCTTATCAGAACTGCATTCTTTTTTATAGCTGCACAGTACTCTATTGTGTGTATATACCACTCAGTTTATTCATTAGTTGATGGACATTTGAATTGCTTCCACCTTTGGCTATTGGAAAAAATGATACTAAAAACATTCCTGGATATGATTTTGTTTGAATACCTATTTTTATTTTTTTAAAGATTTATTTTTATTTCTCTCCCCTTCCCCCCACCCCTACCCCAGTTGTCTGCTCTCTGTGTCCATTCACTGTGTTCTTCTGTGACCGCTTCTATCCTTATCAGCAGCAACAGGAATCTGTTTCTTTTTGCTGCGTCATCTTGTTGTGTCAGCTCTCCGTGTGCACAGCACCATTCTTGGGCAGGCTGTACTTTCTTTTGTGCTCGGTGGCTCTCCTTATGGGTGCACTCCTTGTGTGGGGGGCTCCCTTACGTGGGGGACACTGTGCGCATCAACACTGCACATGGGCCAGCTCCACACGGGCCCAGGAGGCCTGGGGTTTGAACTGCAGACCTAGCATGTGGTAGACAGATGCCCTATCCATTGGGCCAAGTCCACTTCCCAAATACCTATTTTTAAGTTTCAGTATTTAAGTAGGTGTGTAACTGCTAAATCATATGGTGATGCTGTGTTTAACTAATTGAGGTGTCACCAAACTGGATTCCACAGTGGCTTCACAATTTTAAATTTCTACCAGCAATGTATGAAGATTTTGATTACTCTACATCTGCTTCAATACTTATTTTCCATTTTAAAAAAGTGGATGCTCTTCCTTTTTATTTGTATTTCTCTAATGGCTAATGATGTTTGGCAACTTTTCATGTGCTTAATTCTCATTGGTATACCTAATTGGAAAATGTCAATTCAATCATCTGCCCATAGTTTCATTGTTTTATTTATCCTTTTGTTGTTGACTTTTAGTAGTACTTTATATGTTTGGGATATTAAACTCTCATCATATATATAATTTACAAGTATTTTTTCTTAGTTTGGTAGGTTTTCTTTTTACTCTCTTGATAATATACTTTCATGCACAAAAGTTTTTAATTTTGATGAAGTCTTATTCTTTCAATCTTTCAGAAAAATCTGTCTTGTCTTTAGCATTTAGTTTAATTTTTTTCTGTGGATTTTTCATCAATTATTTTGATCATATTGAGAAAGTCTATTCCTAGATTCGTGAATGTTTTTTATGACCAATGGGTCTTTGGATTTTTCAAAAGCATTTTCTTCGTCAATTGAGGGGATCATGTGGTTTTTATCTTCCATTCTATTAATGTGATTATTACCTGGTTTGATTTTGTTCTTTCAATTGTGGAAAATTATACACGTCAAAAATCATTTTAACCATTATAAGTGGTAAATACTGTGACATTAAGTACATTGATGATATTTTGTAACTGTATTTCCGGACTCTTTTTATACTCCCACCAGAATGCATCCCCCTTTTAGCAGTGATGCCCATTTCCCTGCCCCCCACCCCTGGATAACCACTACTCTGTATCATGTCTCTTTGAATTTGTACAGAGTTAGCATTTGACAGAGAAGAGTTGTATTGTGTGGAGGCAGGAACAACATCATTATGAGAGGTAAACTGAGAGATGAAATTGTGTTTTCAGTAAGTGGTGAAATTTGTTCAGTAAGATGGACATTGACATTGAACGAGTGACCTATAAGTAAGTCAGAGGTGGTTTAACCCATTTGGCGTTAGCACTTACTGCTTACAGGAAAGACAAAGAGGCCTTATATCCAGGGTTATGCTTAATATCCTAGTGGCTTCTGGTGTCCATTTATCTTGTAGGATAACACGCCAAGGGCAGGTCCTTCTTGTTCATGCCCACCATTGAAAGGGTAAACTCTAGTTAGTAAATCCAAGGGTGGAGGTGATAAAGGTGAGCATTTAATACATTCACATACCTGTTTACTTGGCGAGCCTCAAATTAAAGCTCAGAAACTGATGCCTTAGCCATATAGCATAATGATGTGAAATAATCATGGAAAAATTAGGTATCCACATTCTGCAGTATCCTATGTGGCCTAAGAAATGTCCTAGGGTTGTTTTTTGTTGTTTTTGTTTGTTTTTTGGTGTGTGTACGTGGGTATATTTCTATTACGCCATATATGTCCAAATATTTGTGAAATTTTTACCCCCAAGAAGGGGGACAATTGCATAATAGGCTGTTTAGTTCCTCAAGTTGATGCTAGGATGGTGAGGTCTGAGGGGACAGAAGATTTCTGGGAAATCATGTACAGCTGTTGAAGAGAATGTGTGTGATAGAGATGAGATTGGGGACTTGTGAAATGAGCCTTTGGGGGCACTGTTTATGTCGATACCCAATACAGTCCCAGGAAGTAGGACTGAAAAGAAAGTTAAGTTTGGCCTGAGAGGCCCTATGGAAATGTCAAATGGTTTAAACAGTAAAGTATGGTGTAAATTTAAAGATCTTAGAAACCAATTTCAGCTCAGCTGTTGAGGTTTGTTTGATCTCTGCCACTGACTAAGGTGTGAAACTTACATTTCATACAGTAAGTCTTGTCAACTGTTATTTTAAAGGACTGAAATGTGCTTTTATAGCAAAATTGTCTCAAATAAAAATTACATTTTTACAATCTTGTTCTGTCATAAACTTTCTTGTCAGGTTTTGGCTCCACAATACATATGAAGGATTCATTATAGGAAAAGGAAGGAAACAGGAATAATAGCTTGGTTTATTTTTCATCATAAAAGAGAGGGAAATGATCCTATAGAATTCATGTGGTTAAAAAATTAAATTAGGTGGTGGACTTGGCCCAGTGGTTAGGGCGTCCTTCTACCACATGGGAGGTCCGTGGTTCAAACCCCGGGCCTCCTGGACCCGTGTGGAGCTGGCCCATGCGCAGTGCTGATGCGCGCAAGGAGTGCCGTGCCACGCAGGGGTGTCCCCCGCGTAGAGGAGCCCCACGTGCAAGGAGTGCGCCCCATAAAGAGAGCCGCCCAGTGCCAAAGGAAGTGCAGCCTGCCCAGAAATGGCGCCGCCCACACGGAGAACTGACACAACAAGATGATGAAACAAAAATAAGAAACACAGAGTCCCGTGCCGCTCACAACAACAGAAGCGGACAAAGAAGACGCAGCAAATAGACACAGAGAACAGACAACCGGGGCAGGGGTGGGGGGGTGGGGGTGGAGGTGGTGGGGGAGGAAGGGGAGAGAAATAAATAAATCTTTAAAAAAGAATTAAATTAGATAGTTGATCAGAAATGACTAATACACATACATTGAGCCATCAGACTTTTCATTATTACTAGCAAATAGCTATTTATTATAAACAAAATTTTAAGATACTTACATTACATAAATTTTACATGAAAAGTATATATACACCGCTCCCCAGTGTCCATATTTACCCTCATTAACAACATCCTTCATTGGTGTGACCATTCATAGCTGTTGATGAACACATTTTGTGGCATTTGAAAGGCTGTTTTCGAAGTGTTCGATGAATAGAAATTACTCTACAGTTACCATTATTAGTGTGGTCTAAATTTAAGGTGGATCTGACCCTCGTGATGGGCTTAAGGTGGACTGAAGAGCCCCATGGATGTGGCTTGGTGGCTTGACAGTTTCCAGAGTAACAAGATGGAGCAACAGAGAGTGAGCGAGCAAGCCTGCTCGTGTGTCTGCGTGGAGGGGGAGTGCGAATGTGGGGGGTGGTTGGAAAGGAGGGGGCGTTTGCAGGCAACAGACAGGCAGCGGGGAGGGCAGCGGGGGGGAGGGGGGGGCGGACTCTCGGCCTTTCTTCCCTGGATTTCTCCGTCCCCCCTTTTCTCCCTCTCCGGGTTTGGCTCCCCCAGTCTTTCCCTCTAACCTCCTCCCCAAGTCCCTTTCCCCTTTCCGGACCAGGTCCTCCCTGCTTCCCTGCCATGGACCTGGGGAAACCCCCGCCGAGATCACTCGCCCCCAGAGGCCGAAGCTCCGCAGCAGGCAGTCGGGCGGAGGTGCAGCCTGAGGCGCTTGGCCCGGGCGGGGCAGCCAGACGGGGGCGCCCTCCTAGCTGGGCCCGCGCCAGGGGAGCGCAAACAGCTGTTTTATTGGACATACTGTATATGAGGAGTTCTGTGAAATGTGGTTATAGTTCCTTCCCTTTTTTTTTTTTTTTTTTTTTTTAACCGTATTCCCTAAAAGCATTAAGAAAACCTCCGGGCCAACATTCCTTAAAAGATGGATGTCTAATTTATATCACCATCTCAGTTTCACAAAATCGGTTTTCTAAGAAAAGATTTAACGGGATGATGTTGTAATTAATTAAATTGTAGCTTCCCTGCTTTGACAGGTATTCCTATTCCATGTTTGAAAGGAATATCTTCTTAATTGGGTGTGTGAGTGTTTAAGGATACAGGTTTTAAGTGGCATCAAATCACTAATATTTATTAACCCATTGGCAGGTTATCTGACAATAGATCATTGGCATAATGCATGCTAATAGATATTCATGATAGAGACCAAATTGACAGGGAATTTTTGTCTCTAGGTATTGTGTTTTAGAGCACAGTCATTTTAGCACACTAGAGAGGCATTTAAAAATAAAATATTTATTACATGAAAAAATTACAGCAAGGCAGCACTCATCTATTTCAGCAAACAATACTATGTTACTAATTTTCAAAGCGACATCCTTAGTCCTTTGACTTAGACTTTCGGGACTTCACTGTTTTATATTCGTATACAATATCCTAATGTACCTTCCCTTACATTGGCACTACAAAGTGCTATTAGGAAAATTCAGATACGATAAGGAATGTGAAATCTTTGGAAGTTAAAAATCACAAATCCTGACTCTTGTGCCAAGTACTGTGTTTGGTACTTTTTACATATATGAATCCATTGACTTCTGGAACAACTTTGTGTGATGATTTTCACTTGACATACAGGTATAAATTTGGGTTGTGATGATTTTCACTTACAAGTGGGTCTACAGGAATCGTTAAGTAAGTTCCCACTGCCAAAAGATGGGAGAGCTGGGCTTTTAATCTAAACTGTCATGGTAAACTCAGGTCCCTATTCCATTGTATGGTGATACTAGCGTTATGAAGATATTGTTTAATAAATTGTTTGATTAGGCAGTATTAATGTAGTAAGCATTAACTGATGCAGGATTGTTAATAAGGTGGTTTTTTTCAAACAAGGTATGTGTGAGATTAAGGCAGACAAAATAGAAAAGGCTTTTGGGATTTATTTGTTTTATTATTTAGGAAAGTAGTAAAGTTAGTTATTCTTGATGTAAGAAAACTAGTAAGAATTTGGTTTAAATGCTGCTGAATTCAACTAGACAAAAATATTGAGACAGTTCTTATATGTATGGAGAGTAAGAATCTGAAAGCATGATTCCAGCAGCTATACTCTTGGAGAATCAGTCTATATGTCACTAGGATTTTTAGTAGATTAGGCCAAGGTGACAACCAGAAATACTAGAAAATAAAAATTTCATTTAAATTCATTCCAACTCAACAGTTTTTGAACTTTTACTTAGACTAAGGTTCAGTTTCAGGGACTATGGATGTATAGTTGAATACCAAATTACTCCATTTCATTGTGTTTACAATCAAGATATATATATATTATATATTATATATATATAAATGTTATACATATCTCTCTATATAAATGCAATGATAATAGTGGCAAGCACATCTATATAGGTTTACTATGTGCTAGTATTCTAGGTGCTTTACATTCACTAATTTGCCTAATCCTCACAAAACCTGGCAGAGTAGGGAGCACTATTTTCCTCAATTTAAAAATGAGGGAACTGAGGAACAAATAACTTGCCCATGACCAGACGTCACTTGACTGGTGAAGCTGGAATTCAAACCATGGCACACTGACATTGGTAACTATTTGCTTCATGCCTCTTTACAAAAATAACTAAAACTGGGGAGCGGATGTGGCTCAAGCAGTTGGGTGCCTGCTTCCTACATGGGAGGCTCCGGTTAGGTCTCTGGTGCCTCCTACAAACAAAACAAACAAACAACAAACAAACAAAAAACAACTCAGGGAAGCCAATGTAGCTTAATGGTTAAGCACTGACTTCCCACATAAGAGGCCCTGGGGATTCAGTACCTAAAAAGAACAACAACAGAAAAGTAAAACCCACGGCAGGGTTGAACAAGACCCATAAAAAAAACCACAACCCCGTCGGTGGATGGAAGTCTTAAAGGTGGATGGTTTGGACAGTATGTGAGGAATAGCATTCTGAGCATCAGGAGCAGCGCTGACCAAAGCAAGTCAGCGGATAAGCTTTTGGCTTAATGCCTTCGTTTCCAGCCCACTAAGACAAAGGTGAAATGGGTTGTTTTAACAACAGGAACATGATTTGACTCCCAGTTTCAGAGGCTAGAAGGCTTGCTTCCTTCCAGAGTTGGTCGGTTCTGACTGGCAGCAATCCTTAGGTTCCTGAGCTTTCCTGTCACGTGGTGATGTCTTCTCCTCTCTTTTCTGGGTTCTGTTGACTTTGGGCTTCTGCTCCTCCCTGTGGTTTTCTCTCTGACTATGTTGGAATTTCTTCTGCATATGAAGGACTCCAGTTCTTGGGTTAAGGCCCACCTCATTCAGCTGCTTCGCACCTTCACTGAAAGAACACCTTGAAGAGATCCTATTTACAGTGGGCCCATACCCAAAGGAACGCTGGTTAAGATTACAAGCCTGTGTTTCAGGGGGTATGTCATTCAACCTGTCACACATAAACAGGAATTCATGAGCACTTTAGGTTGGTTAAAATGAAGAGAACTTATAAAGAGCTCTGAAAAATAAGGCTATAAACTATGACTAGAGTCAGAGTATGAGGTGGTAGGGTGCCTTTCAGGATGAGAATTTAAGCTAAGCAACAATGTTACACCTCTTTGAATGTGGCCTTTTCCGTGTTCTAATACAGAAGAGGACACCAAAGCTCAGTAGTAAAGACAACAGTTAAAATTCTGGAAAGTCTTACAACAGAACATACAGAGTAGGTCTTAATAGAGTAAGTATGTGAGGTTCAGGAAATGAAAAATGAAAAATTCCACACTTTCATCATTAATGAGCCAGTAAAACAGGGTTAAGTTCTGATCGCAAGGCAGAGGCTGTAGGCTCATTATTTTCTTCTCTGTTTTCATTAATATAGTTCTCATCAGCCTTAGTAATGAGGGGGTAGGAGAAATAAATACACACACACACAAACACAAAAAACAAAATGGCTGTACCATTTTCATTTCTCATGAGCAATGAATGAAAGCAGCTATTGCTCTCATCTCTCCAAAATGTACCAACATTTTGTGTTGTCGGTGTTTCAGATTTAGCCATTCTAATAGGTGATGGTGGTATCATTTTTCTTTTTTAGTAAATCAATTTTATTGATACATAAAGTCCATCCAAAGTGTACAATCATGGTATTCGGTATAATCAGATATTTGTGCATTCATCACTTCAGTTATTCTTAGAGCACTTTCATTATACCAATGGTGATGATGATGATGGTAATAAACAAAAAACAAATTCATCACCTCTCAATCTCTCTATGCTTCCCTTGCTATACATAGCTGCTATTCTTTTTCCTTCTTTCTGGTACATTTCTATTTATATTCTGTAAAAACAGTCTTATATATGCAATATCACCCATATGCATTTTTTACATGAAGTTTTACTGTCCTTTACAATCCCATTTTACAGTTTTTTTGCATAAAGGACTTTTTAAAAAATATTTATTTATTTATTTATTTATTTATCTCCCCTTCCCCCCAACCCCGGTTTTCTGTTCTCTGTGTCTATTTGCTGCGTATTCTTTGTCTGCTTCTGTTGTTGTCAGCAGCACAGGAATCTGTGTCTTTTTTCTTGTTGTGTCAGCTTTCTGTGTGGGCGGTGTCATTCCTGGGCAGACTTCGCTTTCTTTCCCGCTGGGCGGCTCTCCTTACGGGGCGCACTCCTTGGGGGCCAGTAATAGGTTTCTTGACCTGGGTATTGGTTATATGGATACATTTAGTTTGTGCAAATTAATCAAACTGTTTGTGTACAATTTGTGCACTATTCTATATGAATCTTACACGTCAATAAAAGTTCAAATTGAACATTAAGCATCTTACCAGGGGCCACGAAGGATTCTGAGAATGGAAGCACCTCAAGCTCGAGAAGCTTTCAGCCTGTGGAGTAGAGAGGGGTGTTGAGGGTAATGAATGAGCACCAAGTAGGCTGAAGTCAAGATGGTGCAAAATCTAAAGACCAGGTCGTGAGAGAAGCTACCAGAGGTGGTCAATGTACAGTGACCAAGAGCAGAGCGCGGCCTTCGGAGCCTAGCAGACCTGAATTGTCACCCCCAGCCCCATCCTCTACTAGCTGAAGAACCTGGAGAGAGTAATTTAACCTCTTGCTTACCTCCTCTGTGCAGGGGGATCATTAATACCAAGACTGCTGTCAGGATTAAATGATATGACATATTTAATCATACGTGGTTGGGGCCACAAGGAGGTGCCTTTTAAACAGGCTTGCACAGGGGACTCTGATGCAACTGACAGCAGAACCCTCGGAGACACTGCACTGGTTCTACCATCCATGTTTACTTTTTTTCTTTCTCTAAAAATGTGTTTAACTTTCTAGCAATTCTGGTTGCTGGGTAAAAGTAAAGTACAGGACATCCAGTAAAATTTGAATTTCTGATAAATAATGAATAATTTTTTCTGGCTATGTTCCATGGAAGCATATATTAAAATAATAGCAAAATATAATGTTTTATATTAGAAACCATTATATTATGTATAATAATATTGTTATTTTTGTTATTAGATTACAAAAATATAAGATTTTATGCAATAGAATAATAAAATATCATTTGCATATAATTGAAATTAATAATTTCTTATTTTTCAGAAATTCACATTTTTATTTTTTATTTGCTACAGCTGGTAACCTGGATAGCAAGGGACTTTTTCGATCACATGCTAAAGTAGAAAGAATAGTAGAATAAATGCTTAAGTCACCATCACCTAATATGGATTTGTCATCATTTTGAACCAATTATCTTCAATTTAAGTTTGGTGGCTAACATTATGCTCCCCTGATAACCCTTGGGGAATGGGAATCCCGGGGGAAAAAATCCCTTATTTAGCTTATCTCCAAGTTTGGGAATAAGGTACACATTCACAAAATAACTAGTGAAGAATGAAGTGATGCAGTGTGTGATACGGACTGTAAGGTCCACAGCAGTTTGCAGAAGGGAGGGTCAGTGTTGACTGGCATGATCTTGGATGAGGTGAGCTGGGAGTGGAGGTTGTGTTAGGTCTTGTCAAGTGTGTAAAAGTAAAGAAGAGCAGAGAGACTTTCCAGGTAAGGTAACCAGCAGAACTAGGCTTAATCACTCTGGCTCTATAAAAGTCTCTCACCATTTGAAAGTACTCACCCCACTGCTTCAGATTTTCATCATCAGGACCCAGAATAGCTGTGTCCCATCAGGCTGTTATAAATCAAGCAGTATTACAAAGTACTACCTCAAGACCCATTAGCTCTTGAACCAGTCAGTGTGATGGCTCTTCAACCTTCTCTGGGTGACTCATTGGTTAACCTTTGGAATATGCTGTCTTTACTGTCATTGGGGTGTTAAATATTTCCTTGATTGAAAGTAGCTCTGGTGTGAATTATAATTAATAAGAGAAAGCGAAATTCTATCCAAACGGCCACCTTTATGCCAATACTTTTGAAAAGACATGGTATTTTCACATATGTCAAAGAATTAAGAAAAATATAGGATGATGCTATATCTCAACTCTTGAATTTCACTGAACAGCGAAAATGGTCTGTCTTTCAATGTGAGTTTTGACACTAACAATAAATATCGGGTCTTATACATTTAACAGGTTTTACTTTTTCGTTCCTCTTGCAAATTCAAGTACTAAGGATGCAGACTTCAAAAATATTTTATTGAAATATAATATCAAATTATATTATAGTTACAGATCAAGAAACATTAAATGACCAGTACCCTTAGATACCAACTCTATGCATCCTTCCAGTCACTCAAGCCCCTACAGCTCCAAGGAAAACCACTCTTCTGATTCCTAATCAGAATAATTTTGCCCAGTTTTTTACTTTATTTAAATAGAATCATACAGTATGTACTCTCTTTTGTGTCTTCCTTTTTTTCATTTGACATTACATTTATGAAATTTAAATCTTGCTAATTTTTAAATGACTCTTATTACATGAATAATATATACTCACCATTAAAATTTTTTGAAATATACCATAATTTAGAATTATATTTTAAATTGTATGTATGTCTGTACTCAATTTATTTAAACAAGATTATGAGATTTTCTAGAGGTTCTCTCTAAAAAGAAAAGTTGCTGGTACTTTCTGAGATTTTTTAAAATACTTTTTAAAATTTTTATTTTTTAAAGATACTTAAAGATTACAAAATGTTACATAAAAAATGTAGGTGATTCCCATATGCCCCACTCCCTACCACCTCCACACTTTCCAACAAAACAACATCCTTCATCAGTGTGGTACATTTGTTACAACTGAAGAACGCATATTGGAGCATTGCCCATAAGTGTAGATTATAGTTTACATTACAGTTTAAACTCTTTCCCGTATAACTTTGTGACTTTGTAACTTGTGATAAGGTATAAGGTATCTGTCATTGCATTGTCATTCGGGACAATTCCAATTTTCCAAAAATGCCCCCATATGACACCTATTTTTCCCCTCTCCCTACCCTCAGAACCTCTGGTTGTCACTGCCTCCATATCAATGATAAAAGTATTTGCATTGTGAGAAAGCAATAAGTCTATAGTAGAATAACACTAAGTTTCCTCTAGTTCATCATTCATTCCCCCAGTGAGGATTCTGGAATAGTGATGCCCACTCTGCCCTTAATTGAGAGGATGTTTAGATCCCTTGGGGGCAGATGGATGAGACTATCTTGTCTGCAGTTGTAGACTCTCTCTGTACCTTGGGATAGTCATTGTCCATCATCATCTCCTTCTTGTCCCAGGTGAGTCCAATGAAATGGAGATTAGGTGTTGCAAATCTTTTCAGTTTCAGGGCCTGGCTGGTACATAGAAAGCCCCAAGATCTAAGTCTCTTGGACATAAAACTATTGACTCTAGTACTAACTGTAAGTACAAACAGCAGGGGCAAAAGGGCCATGTTTAGGGAGACCACAACCTAGTCCATCTCTTTCACACTAGGGAGCATAAATTCCAAAAGAGGGCCCCAAACTCCTGAGCTGTCAGCCCTGCTTAGAGTGTCTAGATGTCTCCAGAGCCCCTTTCTGAGATTTTTTTATTAATATTTTATTGTGACCACTTATTTTTATTGTATATTCTCTTTCTCAAAACGTAATCCTTAGACAGCTCCAGGTGCATTATAATCTTTACTGCGTGTATAAGAAGAAAGATTTACGAATAAGACACAGGTACCTGTATTTTCTAGCTGGTGTACTTACCGGTAGGTGATGGCCACTAGGTAAGTAGTTGTGTCATCTCTGCCCCTGTAAGGATATCTATTATGTGTCAGAGCAACACTCCTGGACCCTCTCAGAAGAGTGGGTATGCATCAGACAAGAGATGAGGAGCTTAGGTTTGATTGTTTCCATTCACTCTCTTATGAGCATGACTCCAATTCATAACCATCCATCTATCTTATAGATGACCAGTAATCACCATAACCTCCAACCTTAGGAAGACACCATTTCAATTTGTGGTTTAAACACCAGGCTTATACACAGTTGACTATCAGAGAAGTTGATATACCCTAAACTCCACAATCTTTGCCCTGAGCAGAAGCTCAGCATTTCCTTTAGATAAAGACTTTTGAAATAGAACATGCAAAATTCATCCTGTGACACTCGATTCAGCCTCTTGGGCTACAACTTTTCCTTATGATGCAGTCATTCTCTGCTTTCTAGGTTGAAATGCAGCCAAATTATATCCTTCTCTCTTCATTTTTGCAAAGACCATCATCCCAATCCCTGGATCCCCTTTAATTAAATTAGGCCATTTGGGCAGGAAGGAGTAGTTACTTGGTTTAGATGTAAGGTCCTAGACAATAGTTTACCCTCAGTCCTCTCTCCCTGTCATTTCTGGTTCTTCTCATTTCAGAAAGTGCTCCAATGAATTTCATCCTGATTCACACCTTGCCTTTTGCTTATTTAGGAATCTCCTTCAAACTCGATGGCCTAAGTAGCCAAAATTAGCTGACAATGAGGATAAGCTGTAGGTCACATTTCTCCAACCTTGCAATTTCTGATCATGTTCTTCTCTTCAGTCCTTCACCTGTATTTCTTGAGCCACCTCATCCCTTCTGCCCAAGTGGACTTACTCATTGTCAACTAAAAACCATAGTTTCAGGTACTTCATCATATGGCTCAATAAGATGATCAGCAAATCTCCTGTCCAAAATAAAACTATAAAGTGTACAAAATTGACCAAAGCAACCATTTTATCACTCTGAGAAGAGATCAAGGGCATACAACCATCTTAGCAGTCTTTATGCTTCTTAGAACAGTTGGATTCTTGGCATGTGGCCTAGGATTGCTCCCATTCCCTTCCCCACCCTTACGTGGTCAATGTTGGGGTTCTGATAGGGGAGGACAGCCCGTAATTACCAGCATCAGCTCTGCCACAGTCAAAGGGTGCTCATTCAATTTGGAGCCAGGGTGAGTCTAAGAAGCAGGCAATTTAGAAGGGCCAAGGACTCAAATACCCTGAAGTCATATGGTAGAAGCAAGCTTATTGCATGCTGAGGCTATATGCATAGGCAGTGAGGTAGAGAGGACTCAATTAGATGATCCTGAGACTGTAACTATGTGCTTAGGAGCCCTGAAAGAGGTAAGCAGAAAGCAAAAGCTGGGGCAGACTTTGAAATGGCCTCAACTCTGAATGATCCCCTATACCACAGACCTATTGGCAGAGCATAGGAACTTGACAGGCTTTGGGTGGTGAGTTCAACCTCTCTGCCATGATTAGCCTACTCTAGTCTACCCAGACAGAGAGAGTACCTAGGAAGCCAGGCATATAAATATAAACAAGAAGACCTATGTACACCAACACTAATACATACACATGTACATATATTATAAGCAAGAATTTTATATAATATATACCTCCTTATATAGGCTTATAAGTGTACACACACATACATATTGAGTAGAGACAGCAACAGTTGTACACTGCAGGGGAGGCAGATTTCACAGATTTAGCCCAACCAAGTTACTAAGGAAAAAATGAATGTCCAGAGAAGCAATACAAGAGCAACAGGAGCAGCATCAACAATGACCTTCAGGGAGAAAGTCAGAATTCAGAGTTGCTACAGGACATCACCTAAAGTGATCAATTTTCAGAGTAAGGATAAAGTGACCCATGCACAGGAATAAAGGGCAGGCAGTAGAAACTGGATTTAGCAGTCAAAGGCTTCAATATTGTAAGTATATTCAAAGAAGTAAAATTAATCTGTTTCAAAAATAAAAGAATGACCACAATGGAGCAACAAAGAGGAATTCTCAAGAGGGAGATAGAAAGTATAAAAAAGGAAGAAATAAAACTTCTAGCATTGAACATGATGTGAAAAATTCTCCAATGTTCAGTGGCAATTTCAAGATGACACAATAAAGAATTAATGTTCTCAAAGACAGATCAATAGACATTATCTACTCTGATGATCGGGGGATAAACAGCAGAAAAAAAGAAAAAGTCCTCAAAAGCGTGTGAGACAACTCAAATATAAACAAAGCTTCAGAAACCTGTGATCTTCTATGATCTTAAAGAGCCGTCTTCAACAGGGTCGTTTTCCCATTCACACACAGATTCAAATTCAGAGGCTGACATCATCTCCAAGTGAGACTGTAGGATCCTAAGTGTGCGTTACGAGATCTTTTATAAATGCAAGTGTTTCTAAAAAGACTGGAATGCAGTCCTGCTTTGGAATTGCTTAATTGATTTGTTTATTGAATATGAGATGCTAAAATTTTATATAGGGATGCATATAGAGAATATATTTATTAAGTTATATAGAGAAAGCCCTGGGAAACCCTCAGAGCCAAAAAACAAACAAAAAGTAAAATCCTGTGCCCTGCTTCCTCTTTGAACTCCCTCCTGAGCTTCCTCTTGATGGCTTTTGAAATTTCAAATCCCCATGAAGGCATCTGAGCTGAACACACAATCAAGCTTGAATCCACCCCTATGAGAGGGACAAACATGCATCAATAGGAGTCAAGTTAATGTCCTTTTTTATAAAAAGTATTTGCCATTCCTAGAAGAAAAAACTGCTTCCATTCTTACAAGTCATCCGGCTTCCTTTGCTAGAGCAAAACTCCACGGCCCCTAATAAAATGCTGTAGTCTCCAAATGACTCCAATTTTTAAAAATACTGTTTTTTTTAAAGATAAATAGATCACACAAAATGTTACATTAAGTGACATAAGAGGTTCCCATATACCCCATCCCCGGTCCTCCCACATCAATATCCACTTTCATCAGTAAGTCACATTCCTTGCATTTGGCTTATACACCCTGGAGCCCTGCCACGTCACATGGACAATAGTTTACATTGTAGTTCACACTCCCTGCAGTCCATCCAGTGGGTTATAGCAGGATATACAATATCCTGCATATGTCCCAGCATTATCATTCAGGACAACTTCAAGTCCCCAAAATGCCCCAGATCATACCTCTTCCTCCCTTTCCCTGCCCTCAGCAGCTCCCGTGGCCACCATCTCCACATCAGTGATACAATGACTTCCATTGCTAAAGTCACAACTGTTCTATAGTAGAAGACCAGGAAGTCCACTCCAACCCATATTATATTCCCCCATCCTGTGGATGCTGGGATGGTGATGTTCACTCCACTACTAGATCGAGAGGGGTCTTAGATCCCACATGGCTGATGGATGTGATTCTCCTACTTGCAGTTAGACATTCTCAGTTCCCTGGTGGGGTAGTTGACCTTTCTCACCTCCCTGTCAAATGTCCTGCCCAATCTATCCTGAACCCCTCCAGTTAAGACAATTGCAGGTTTTGCCTGTGTGGACATATCCCCAAATGAATAGTGCTTACCATTTTGAAATTGGTACTTTTGGAGAAGAATAAAACTCCCATGGGGCAGAGGGAGTTTCAGCAGGAATATCACAAGGATCTCATGGATCTTCATGCTAAGATGCCCCTTTACTCAGTTCCCATGGAGTGGAATTTGACAGGGCAGCTAACTCCTGTGTTTAACCCTCCCTGAACTCTGAGTACCACTAGGGAACAGCCCCATGGCCAAGTCAGCTTCCCCCAAATGAAACACCCTGCATCCTGAGTTTTGTGTCCCTTTGAAGATCCAGCGATGCTATGGACTAATACAGAGACTCTTTCAGGATTGGCTGGAAGCCCCAGTCCCATCTCCTGATGCAGTCTGGATCCAGCCAGGGTGAAGCAGTGGAGACCTCTTTTTGTTCCTAAGGTTTGGATTCTGGGTTTTCATATATTGCCAAATTCTACCTCAGGGAATTCCTGGACTCCAGTAATCGGATGGGTGCCAGGTTTGTGGCTGTCCTCAGGCTGAATTTGCTGCCTCTGCACATCCTCCCTCCAAGGTGCAGAAAGAGGGACTTAGGGGCTTTCAGGAAAGGCTTTCCTGCTGCAGACCTTGAAATGACCTGACCTGGACTCTCTGAGTGAATTTTTAAGCTCGTTAAAAATAGTCCTTATTATTCAGTGATTTTTCAGTAATGGATCCTTGTGGAGGTAGCCTTTGTAATGAGGGAGTGTTTTTTACATGAGTTTGAAGTCTTTCACATTAAAAAGTGATCCGTTTCTTTTGTGTGGAAGTGCTTGCTCTTGGTGAAAGATCACTAGAGCAGACATCTCTAGGTCTGGCTGGTTCTTAACTGCCACTTACCTGTCCTGGGCATATAACTCATCCTCTGTAAAGCATAGATTTCTGCTCTGTAGAAGTAGGGATTAACGTGCCTGATTTTCTTGTGGTTTTTCTTTTGTTTTGAATTAATCAGAATCAAAATAATACTAACTCGCTGAATGGAAAGTCATCTACCTTGTTCCCTGATGCAATCCCAGTGCTTAGAATGGTGCCAGGTATGCGGTGGCCCCTCAAGATAAAATAACTGAAAGAACAAAGAATTATAACTATAAACTTGAAACAATTTATTGAGGATAATGGTTACTAAGGATAGATTCTTTGTATGTAAAATAACAAACATAGTTTAGGAGTAGATTTAAATAATCCATTAAGCTATAGATGGATCTTCACTTAGCTACTGTACTATATGAAGTTTGGTTATATATTGTTCATATGTGAGTGACAATTTCCCAGTAGAGGGCCTTCTGAATAGCAAAGTATAAGGCACAACTAGTTAAGTATACAAAATATCAACTATTTATGAGGTGAGCTTTTAGGTGTTTTCAGTGCTAAACACATATATTTGGATGACATTGTTTTGAAGTCTTTGGTATACATTTTCACCATGCCTTTATTTCCCCCCCCCCCCTTTTTTTTTTTTTTTTGAAATGTTCTACTTTTCTCTGGGCAGGTAGGCAGTGTCTCCCACAGTTTAAATGTTTGCCAAGACAATCTGGTATTCTTCACAGCTCATCTCCTCAGGAAGAAATTTTTTCGTACTCAATGTCAGCCGTGCTTCAGATCTTCTGTAGGTGTTCAAGGAAGCATAACTGCATGAAAGGGCCTGTTCAGAGAAATTGGCTCTTCCTATTGGTGAAAGAACGTATGATGTATCAAAAAAAATCAAGGCAAACTGGTGCTGGTGATCTTTGCCAGCATCTTTTCACTGGTGATGTTTCAGATGTGTTTTGAAAATGAAACCCCATATGTAAAGCAGATGTCAAGCAAATGTTCACAGATTGATCTTTAGGCTATACTGTACAGTTCTGATGAGTGGGAAATACCGCTTATTTTTCTTGTGGTTGCTTCTTTACTTGTTTTGCCATAAAATATAAAAATGTTTAAATGCCTAAGACTATCTTAAACAAAACTAATGCTAGACTTTTTTTCTATTAAAATGCAATAGTTATGGTATATAATTCTAGGGGTTCATTGGAGTGAAAATAATGTATTCATAACAATTATATAAACATACCTATATTTGTAAAATATCATCTTAGAAATTATACTGATACGAAAGTTCATTAAGAATGTCAGTGGAAGCATTAACTAAAGGACAAGAATTAAATTAAAAGGAGAACAATCAAAATTACTCTTAAAGCAGAAAAACCAGGCAGATGTCTTGTTGTAGTTGTGGCTTTTCAGTGGTCAGAAGTTGTGAAAGCAAAATTCAGCCTTCAAGCCTCTGAGGTTGTGGGTGGAACAGCAGGAGCAAAAGGGCCACCTGAGAAGAACTGGGCCTTCAGCTCCACTTGAGACAACATTTCTCTGTTGTAATCATTTTCCTTCCTTAGCTCATTGAGCTTCCTCTCCATTGAAAGTGCTGCCAGCCCCTTTTCTTGAGCTTTCTTCTCATAGAAGATAATCTGGTTATAGAAGAAGGAAGTGGTTCTTTCTAATTCTTTGCCCAAGTCTTCAGCAATCTTCTTGTAGAGGTTGCGCTGCTGGTAAGCCAAGTTCATGTTTCTGTGCGCTTTGTGAAGTTTCTTCTCTATTTCTGAGCCACATCTTTCCTTCTCCATTGTATTTGCCTGAAGTTGCATTACATGTTTTCGCTGGACTTCAGGTAATATTTGAAGTTTCATGTGAAGCTTCTGTATCTCACTTTTCAGCTGTGAATTTTCAGACAGCAAATTGGCTTGCTCATTTTGTAGACTTTCTATTTCTGCTATAAGTGTAGCATTCATTTGATTTTCTTCACCCATGTTCATGAATATCTCTTTCTTTTCTCCTTCAAGCCTTTTGGAGGAAACATGGAGATTCACCGCCTGTATGAGTTTGTTTAAATTGACTGATGACTGATAGACTAAGTTATTACCATTTTCTGTTTCATTCTTTTGGTCTAATCCCCAGTCGACACTATCCATGTAATCTTCTCTAAGTATAACAGGTGAATTTATCTTCTTCAGCACAATTTGAATTAGAGATTTTATCTGGCTGTCTTTATCCTTCCCATCCTGGCTCATTCTTGCATTGCAGTGTTCAAGCGTTTTTATCTGTTCCTTCAGTTCACCCACTTTTTGCTTCCATCCTTCATTTTCTTGGGCAAGGGCTTGTTGACTTTCCTGCTGATGAGTGTTTTCCTTCTTAGCATCCCTAATTTCCTTCTGAAGATGGTCCACATTTTCCTGAGAGGCTTTTAAGATGTTTTTTGCATCACTCACATGGGATTGTTGAGATTCTGCTGCCTCTTTGAGTGAGTTTTTCTGTCCTTGAAGGTGAGCCATCATCATTCCATGAGATGAAAGATTAGGGGCCTCACTTTCCTGTTCTTTTTCAAGATCTTGTGTATCCTCAGTTGAAGAGCTATTTATGTGTTTATTCAGGGCTGCCAAACACAAAGTCTGTAAGGTCAGAGGACTGGCCTCTACCCCAGGGCACGCGAGGGCTTCATAGGCTGCTGTATTCAGGCCAATCTTCTCTTGGGCTTTATGAACACAGGTAGAAACACTTTTCACTAGCTCTTTTTCACTCCTTAAAGTAAGCCAACTTTTTAGTATAAAAACAAATGTACCAGCACATATCAGGATCTCACAGGAAAACCAAAAGAGACCTGAGGGTTGTCTCAGGCATTCTGAAAAGAGCAGCAGAGCACTGCACAGCTGTTCTTGGGTGGCTGCCAACAGGCCCTCCATGGCTTCAGAGGCACAGCCCCTCTGCCTCCTGATGCCGCTGTCCTGTGAGCCACAACTGACCTGTGGAGGGTTCTGTCTCTAAAGGAAACCAGTGCCTGGCAACCAGAGTGTCAGTTGGGAGGGGGAGGGGCGCCTCACCAGGTTCTGCAATCAGGGCTCTCTAACTTTGCTCTGCTCACTGCACAAATAGAATGTGATAGAAGTTGTTCAGTGCTTTTGGGAAAGGGAAAGTGCTACTTCCATTCAGGGGACACCAGCCAGTGAGCCTTGGTCCCTCTCCTAAGAACAAAACAAGAGCAAAAGTCAACTCTTACTGGGCTGCAGATGTAGCTCTCTGGGTGAAAGTCTGCTCCTCATGTATGAGGTCCTGGGTTAAATTCCAGATAACTAAAAAAAAAAAAAAGTCTCCCAGAGACTCCTCCAGCTTCAGTCTCCCTGGGCCCATCAGCAGCCCCCAAGGGAGTTCCTGAAACTCCTTTAGCCAAAAAAAAAAAAACAAAAAACTTCAGTCAGTGCAATCTGTGGTTCAGATGCCCCTCCGTGAAACTCAGGGTCCAGCCCAGATCAGTGCAGACAGGACAACACAACCTGGAAAGCCAATCCTCTTTTATTAGCCTTTCACAGCTACAGGTCTCTTAATCTGAAAGTGCCACACCCTTCATATTCAGTAAAGCCTCAGGCTTTTATTGACCTCATGGTGCCCATTTTCCAAACCCACTACCCCACTAGGAATAATTGCTGCCAACTCCTCCTAACCCCACTCAATACAGAAAAGAAACACTGGATCCTCGCGGAAGACAGAAAGTGGTTGAAAAAACAGGCACCCGCAGGTGTCTTGGAAGCAGAGGAATGGGCCTGAGAAGTGGCACCAGAAGCTCAACTGGCCTGGGACTTTAATGCAGATCAGGGGCGGGCTACCCTTCAGCGGTATCAAAAACCCCTCGTCAGAGGGGTACAGAAAGGAGCGAGGCAGCCCACAAACATGTCCAAAATGGGCTCCATCACTCAAAAGCCTGAAAAACCTCTGGGAGATTTTTATGAGCAACCCGCAAAGCTTCAGGATCTATACCCCCTTCAACCCAGAAGCTCCAGAAAATCAGAAAATGGTCAACGCAGCTTTCCTCACCCAGGGGGCACTGGACATCAAACAAAAACTTCACAGAAATAAACATCTCCCAGCTCCTCAAAGTCTCAAAGAAAGTATTCATCAATTGGGACAAAACTACTTAGAGGAAAGCCAAAAAAAAAAAAAAGCAAAATAGCAGGTCTCCCTGTTAACAGCAGCCTTGAAGAACCCAGACCCAGCCAATTGAGAAAGGCCACCCCCCAAAAGTGGAATATTTCTCTCTGAAACACTCTGCTGATGCCAGTACCACTTGGGGCCATGTGGTTTTGATGTGGGCTATGTGTGGGAGGCTCTTTGTCTCTTCAGAGATAACCTAAGCTGTTTGACTTATGGGTGTAGAATGGTAAGAGGCTGCTGTCCTGCCCTTAGTGACAATGGCAATGACTCCAGTCCCAGGAAACAGTTTAACAATGCAAGGTCTATAAACTTTAAGTATTTAGGGGAAATGCAAACCAAATATGTTAAAAGCTTATCTAGAAAATCTGGAGTCCATGCTAAAAGCTTACCTAAGATGTGGACGATATATATGCTAATTCAAGCCTTTTGAGAACTGAAACAAAGGGGCCATTTGGCCTTTCTCTCTGTATAAAAGACATTTGAAAATCTTGTTCCGGGCTTGGGATTCAAACAGAAAGCTCCCGAGTCTGGCTGGCCATCAATAAACCATTTTTCCTTCTCAACATTATTCCTGAGTCCTGGCCTCTCTAAACGCAAATAATTGAACCTCTCTCAAATTCTACAACAGTTTACAAGTCTGAATTCAAAGAACGCTTTTTTCCTACCTGTGGGTAGCTCCCCAGATCCAGTGTCTATTTACTTTTGAATGGGAAAATCCTAGGACTCAACAGAAAAACTCAATTAACTTGGACTGGACTCCTGCAGGGCTTCAAAAATTCCCCTACCCTTTTCAGAGAAGCCCTGGCAGCAGATCTGGCTTCCTACCCACAGGAAAAGTTAAATTGTACTCTCCTTCATTTCATAAATAACCTCTTGCTGGCTAGCAAAATAGAAAAAGTATATGCCAGCTACCTCAACTTCCAGAACAGGCCACTTCTTTGCCCAGATCAAACCCTATTCACAAACGGCAGCTGTTTTATCAAAAATGGAAAAAGACTTGCTGAATACACGGCAAGCAATGCATTAGCCAATGGCTAAATAAGTAGCAAAAGCAGCTCCCCTCCTTAAAGTGTAGTCTGCACAGTGAGCAAAACTCTGGGCATTAATTTGAGCTTTACAACTGGTCGCCGGGCAAACGGTAAACATTTACACTAATTCTAAGTATGCATTCACTACTGTGCATATCATAGAGCAACTTATAGGGAAAGGAGACGCCTACCTGCAGGGAAAAAGAAATAAAAAATAAAGAGAAAATCCTTAAACTACTGGAGACAGCCTGGAAGCCAAGCAGAATCACTGTCATCTATTGTCAGGAACATCAGAAGACAATGAATGCGGTTACTAAAAATACACTAGCCAACGATGGGCTCCACAGGCAGCCAAAAAGCCCTCAAACTGCAGACCCTGCCACCAGCACCTCACCTGTCCCTTGTAGGGCAATGCATTAAAAACTAACCTATACCCAGGAAAAATAGGAGTGGGCAAAGGGAAAAGAAGGGTACCAGACCCCAGAGGGAAGCTGGCTACTCCCAGATAGCCAAGCCTTCATCCCAAAGCGGACTGCCTACACCCCTGTTCAACAACACCACCCGCTCACCCACCTGGGAAAAACTGCTTTTAAAGCTCTGCTCAGAAAATATTACTACATGGCCTGGATGGCCTCACTCTGCACCACCATCAGCAGCTGATGCCAAATGTGTGCTAAAAATAACCCCTCCCCAGGTCCCCAGGCCCTGGTGGCATCCAGCACACAAGAACTGCCCCTTTTGAAAACCTACGGACTTTACAGAAATAAAACCAAGTCGAGGGTATAGGTACTTCTTAGTAATAATGTGCACCTTCTTGGGTTGAGTCAAAGCCTTTCCCATTCACATGAAAGAAGCAAGTGAAGTAACTCAAGCTTTGTTCCAAGAAATAGTTCCCCAGCCTGGGATACCTTTATCCATAGGCAGCTATAATGCCCAGGTTTTGTAGCAGCCTTTGTCCAAGAGCTAGCAAAATGTTAGGCAGGAAGTGAAAGCTCCACACAGTACATAGGCCCCAGAACTCAGGGAAAGTAAAATGCATACATCAAACCCTCAAAACCACCCTAGCCAAATTCTGTAAAAACACTGGCCTCCCATGAGTAAATCTGCTGCCCTTAACTCTCCTTAAAATCAGATGCACCATTGGACCCCCAGACTAATCACCTTTTGAAATTCTGTTTAAATGACCACCACCAATTGTTCAAATCTCAGGCTCCTAAGAAAAACTGGCCAGGATTCTTCCCTCCAGCAGTTAGGAAAAACCCTAGCCCAAATATACGAAACTGTCTTGTCTTAGGATCCCATACCATTAGGCCACCCAGGACACCCGCACTTACCTGGAAACCTAGCTTGGCTAAAAGACTGGAAAAAAGAGCCCCTCCAGCCCACCTGGATAGGACCACATACTGTTATCCTCATAACCCCCACTGTGCTCAAAGTTCCAGGTATTGCCCCTTGGATTCATCATACTAGAATTAAAAAAAACAAAACAAAAACACACTCCAATGAAAAACAAGATGACTGGACAACTCACTCTATACCCAACTGTCCCTTAAAAATCCAAATTGCCCGGAGCCACTGAAAATTGCCGTTGCCTGACTAAATGGAAGCCTGTTCCCTGTGATTCCTACTCCTCTTCAGACTCCTCAGCTTGCTGTTTAGGACTGGAACAACAATGGAGTTAAAAGGATACTAATCTGAATAATGCACTTGTGTTTTGTAAAATGCTTTACTACTTTAAGTTGTTTTTCCACTTAGCTCTGGTAACACTGTATAAAAATTTTCAGGTTGTTAAAGGAGGGAACTGTTGAGAAATAAAAAAGCATAAGCTTGCAGAAAAAAATCTAACAAGCTGCACCTGCCCTGATTCTGGAACTCAGCCTGTGAGAACATGGCCTGGTAGGAGAATATGAAAGGAATGACACCTGCCCCCTGCTTCTGTAATCTAACAAACCACTCCTGCCCCCACTTCTGTAAATCAGCCTACAGAAGAGCAACCTTGCTCCTGCATTTGGTCTCTGTAATAACACCTGCTTGCAAAATTTTGCCTAGCAACACATAGCCAATGAGCAAAAGTCATGGTGATCTCACAAAAAAGCCTACATAAGCCTATGAAAATTGAAAACTGGGGCTCAGAAATTGGAGATTGACTCTCCTCTGGGACCATGCATAATAAATCTGTTCCTCCACCTCATGGCTTGTTAGATCAAGTGGATGATTCAGTGTGGAACATTCAGATTGCAAAGATGCTTGAGCTGCCAACTATCTACAAGAAAGTTGATGACCAGCCTTTCCACAGTCCAGCCCTAGAGAAAGAAGAGGCACCGAGGTAAGTTTTGGTTTATAGTGCTTCCAATGTGACCACAGCGGTCAAGTCAAGAGATAGGAACCCAGATGCTGGACTCTCCCTGGGTTCACATCATGTAGTGTTTACTAACTCAGCATGGGACTCAGGGCAAAGTGTTTTATCATCTGTATGCCTCAATTTATCAGCAATTTTTAAAAAATTAATTTATTGAAATATATCATCCACACACATATATAAACAATAGTTGTATAGTCATAGTTGTGAACTTACATAACAAACGTAGAACATTGTACAGGACCCTCATAACTCACCCTACTACCAACACCTTACATTGTTGTTAAACCTTTTAAATTATGATTAAAGAGCACTGTCAAAATATTAATACTAACCAAAGTATTTTCCCCCAAGCCTCCCTATTATTATTATTATATCATTTATATATGAACATACATAAACAAATAAGTGTATAGTAAATGTTTTGATCTTACAATGCAAACATGCATAACATCATACAGGGGTCTCATACATCAACCCTCCACCAACCTCACATTGCTGTGAGATGTTTGTTACAAACTATGAAAGAATATTGTCAAAATCTAACTACTAATTATAGTCCTTATCTTACATTTGATGTTTTCCCCAACACACCCTGTTATGATTTTTTAAATATATTTTTATGACAGATTTGTAAATATATAAAACAGTCAATCAATGTGCAGAATTTCCAAACAACACCCCTCTATCAACACACCACATTGTGATGCAACAGTTGTTACAGATAAGATGATATCATCTGATTGTTACCATGTCCATAATATATATTTGGCTCTTGTTTTCCATACTACCCCATTATCAATACAGTACATTTTGGCATAAATGCAAGAATATTATATTATTACTGCTAACCATAGTCCATAGGTCACTCCAGATGTATTTTTCCCATGTGTTCCCAACTCCCTGAAGTAGTCATGTACATTTGCTCTAGCTCACAAAGGACAATCTTGCATCTGTACCATCGACCATAATTCTCATCCACCTCTTGGTTTTCTGTGCTACTCAGTTCCTAGTTTATTCTCTAGCATTCTGTCAGTTCACATTTCCATACCTGGACTACCATTTTCAGCCACATCCCCACTTATAAAGTAGCTATTACTATTTTTTACCATCCATCCTATACATTGCCACACTTTGACAGTAAAGCTAATTAAAACTTCTACATACATTAAACAAACATCAGTAGTCCATCTCTGTCCTTCTCTTATCTCCTTTAAGAATCCACCACCTACCATCAGGTCTTGCAGATATTTTCCTACAATTTCTTCTAGAACTTCTCTGGTTCTTGCTTAAATTTTTAGGTTTTTGATCCATTTTGAGTTAATTTTTGGATAAGGTGTGAAATAGGGGTCCTCTTTCCTTCTTTCAGCTATAGATACCCAGTTTTTAGCAACATTTTGCTGAATGGACTGTTCTGCCTGAGCTGTGTGGGTTTGACAGGCTAGTCAAAAATCACTTGAACATACATGTCAGCATCTGTTTCTGAGCCATTGGTTTGGTTCCATTGGTGTATGTATCAGTCTTTATGCCAGTACCATGTTGTTTTTACCACTATAGCATGGTAGTATGATTTAAAGTCCAGAGATGAGGGTTCACTTTTCCTTTTATGATGTTTCTGGCTATTCAGAACCCCTTACCCTTCCAAATAAATTTGCTAATTTTGTTTTCAACGTTTTTTAAATGCTGGTGGAATTTTTGTCAGGGTTGCATTGAATCTGTGTATCAATTTGAGTAGAATTGACATTTTAATGCTATTTAGTCTTCCAATCCATGAGCATGGAATGTTCTTCCAGTTATTTAGGACTTTTAAAATTTCTTTTAATATCTGGTTGCAGTTTTCTGAATTCAAGTGCTTTACATCATTGGTTCAGTTTATTCTTGACTATTTGAGTTTTATCTATCATATTTTATTTTCACCACTCTTTTGACACATTGAGTTACTTTTATTGATATAATCCTCATTTCTAGACTCTCTTTCAGGCCTCTCTCTCCTGTCTTTTCCTTTCAGGCTCTAGCACACCCTTATATAGTATTTCCAGAAAATCTGGTCTCTTGCTTAGAATTCTCTCAGTTTCTGCTTATCTGTGAATATTCTAATCTTGCCCTCATTTTTGAATGACAGTCTTGCTGGATATAAGATTCTTGGCTGGAAGTTTTTCTCTCGTAGTATCTTAAATATATCAGACCACTGTCTTCTTGCCTCCATTGTTTCTGGTGAGAAATCAGTACTTAATCTTATTCGGTATCCCTTATATGGGATGCATTGCTTTTCTCTTGCTGTTCTCAGAATTCTCTCTTTGTCTTTGGCATTTGACATTCTGATAAGTATGTGTCTTGGAGTTGGCGTATTCAGATTTTTTCAGATGGGAGTACGTTGTGCTTCTTGGACATGGAAATCTATGTCCTTCAGTAGCCTTGGGAAATTTTCTACCATTATTTCTTTAAATATTCCTTCTGCCCCTTTTCCCTTCTCTTTTCCTTCTGGGACACCCATGACATGTATGTTCGCATAGCTTTTGCTGTCATTTAATTCCCTGAGACCTTGTTCAATTTTTTCCATTCTTTTCTTCATCGGTTCTTTTGTATGTTCACTTTCAGAGGCCATTTCTTCAAGCTCACCAATCCTGTCTTCTGCCTCCTCAAATCTGCTATTATATGATTCCAATGTTTTCAAAATTTCATTTATTGCACCTTTCATTCCCATAATATCTGGTATTTCTCTATGTATGCTTGCAAATTCTTCTTTCTGCTCATCCAGTGTCTTCTTAATAACCTTAATCTCTTTAGCCATCTCATTGAATTGATTAAGGAGATTTGTTTGAACATCTGTCATTAGTTATCTCAACTCTTTATGTCATCTGGAGGCTTATCTTGTTCCTTTAATTGGGCTATAGCTTCCTGTTTCTTGGTGTGGATTGTAAATTTTGTTGGTGTCTTGGCATCTGGGTTACTACAGTATTTATTCTGTGTAGAGATTTTCTCTTTAGTTTAGGACTTCCTGTCCTTTCTCCATTGCTGGTTGTAGAGTTGGAGCCAAGGATATAATTGGTGCTATAAGCTGTGGAGGTTCAAGCGGCCCTCGTTGTCCCATGGAGTAGTGATGCTTCTCCCAACTTTCTCCTTTGCCAGAGGTAGGATCAGAGTCACAGCTGTGTGGAATAATCCAAGTCATGCAGGCCTAGACTATAGTTGCCCAGAGAGACTGATGAAGCTTCACACCCTTTTTCCCCCTACCTGAGGCAGGGATGGAGCTACAGCTGTGGGCAGCAATCTATGCAGTGCAGGGCCAAGATGATCACAGTAGCCCCGGTATGCAGTGTGGGTCCAAGATGACCACAGTTGTCCAGGCAGACTTCTGATTATTCACTCTGTGCCAGCCAAAGGTACCCACAGTTACCTGGATAGGCTAGCACAGGGCTCGCCAGCCTCCTCCCTGCAGAGGTGAGGCTGAAGCCTAGGTTAGGGCTGCAGGCTGACTTGGGTGAAAGAATCAGTTTCTACCATCAGTGTGATTTTCAGTCAGCCAAGCTTCCCCGCACACTGCGGGCACAGTCAAAATGGCGACCATTAGCCTCTTTCCAACTTGGACAGATTCAGTCCCCAGCTGTTCCTAGGGTTATTCCTTAACCATCTGATTCTACCAATCAGTAGCCAAAATTGGCACCCAACCATCTCCTCCTCCCCTGTTTATGGGAAAGAGAGATTCCAATTCCAGCCAAAGCATAGCTCCTGGGGCAACTCATGCCACCAGAGTAGAACAATCACTGGCCTCTGTGGCTTGACTGGCAATTTCCTGGAAAGGCTTGAGCAGGTCCTGCAGCCTCTTCCCTGCCAGAGGTGGGCTGGGCCTAGGCTAGAGCTGCAATCTGATCTGGATGGATAGAAGCCAGTCCCCACCAGCACTGGGATTTTCAGTCCACCCCACTTCCCCTTGTGCCAGGCACAGAGTTAAAATGGCAGCTACTGGCCTCTTTCTGACTTGGACAGGCTTAGACTTTAACTATTCTCAGGATTATACTTTAGCCTGCTGAATTTACTCATCAGTAGCTGAAATTGGTGCCCAACCATCTCTTCCTCCCCCATTTTTGAGAAGCGGAGCTTTCAATTCCAGCTGTGGAACAGCTCCTGAGGTGGCTTGAGCCTCCAGTGGAGGATGGGCATGGAGTCCTCTACTTATGAGTCTTCTCTGCCAATGTGCACTCTCCTTCTTCCATCCTTTCAAGGATGTTGGAGGATGTTCTTCTGGTCTCCTGGAGCCCCCACACAGATGCTTCAGCTAGCTCCATATAGCTCTGGGTGTTTACTAACTGCCCCATAGCAGAAGCTGACTCTAGGAGCTCCTCACTCCAATGCCATTTTGCTGGTTGGCTATAAGTAATTATTTTTTGAGAAAAGGAATATTTAATTTTTAAAAAATTCACGTGGTTCCAGAAAGTATATTGTTAAAAGTACATTTTCTTCCCATCTTCCCATGTCATTTCCCCAGATATAGCACCACAACATGTCTCTTTAAAATGCTTTTGGAGATAATCTGTGCTTATTAAACTATAAGTGGGAGTATTCTCCTTTTTCCTATACAAGTGATAGCATAAAAATCACTAATCTATGGATAGCTTTTCCTTATAGAATGTCTTATAGGTACTTTGACAACAGCACATAGGGCTTTGCTACTTTATAACAATGTTTTTTTACATGTACCACAATTTATTTAACCAATCTCTGCATTGCTGGACTATTTAGATGTTTTCCAATCTTTCACCATCACCATCAAGGTTGCTGTGTGAATACCCTCTTTAGGTTGCTCTTCATGAATCTGGTGCAGCAGATGCTGAGTCATCATGTGACCTCATAGGCATGATTGCTGCTTCTTAGCTTCCTTGGTGTACCTAATTATCCCTTCCTGGCAACAGATTTATGTGCCCAGTGACCCCAGAATTCATACACAGAGATCAGAGATACCATTTCAAGAAAGACCCAGTGGAGAGGAACATGACAGCATGCTTTGTTCTCTGCACAGTGGCTTCTAAACAGTTGTAGCTCTCCAGTTGTCCATTGACAGCAAGATTGACCCACTTCACATGTAATCATTTAGAGGAGACTCAACGCCAAATTGGCCTCCTAGGAATGCTGATGACTATATATGTACGTTTGGAAGGAAACGTTAATGTTTAGTGAAGACCACATTCTTCATGTGAGGCAGCTCATCCATGAATGGTGTAAAGTCTACAGACCTGTCTCTTTGAGGATTCTAAGGATCTTCTATTGAAAATGATTGGAGGGGATATTTGGAGTAATGTATTTTCAAAAGCTTAAAAGAGAAACTAGAGTCTTCCCACTGTTGCATCTTTAAAAAGAAATGAACTTGATATTACATTTGTTTTTTCTTTGGAAACCATTTTTCAATTAACTATGACTTATCCCATCACATGGTTCTCATTGGATTAAATTAAATTCTTTTTAATAGATCCCTAGAAGAAGAAAGATGGTCTATAATGAGGGGGAAAGACAAGATCCTTTCTCTTCTGTTATTGCTGTGATACAGATGAAATTTTAACAAAAAAAAAATTGTGATTGTATTACGTAGTTTTTAGGTAGGAGTAGACATTATTTGGATGGTACACTTTTGTTCCTTAGTGTTCCTTCTTAGCCAATGTAGAAATCTGATGAGCAGAATTTGTAAAACCACTGTGTCATTGACACGTGGATGAATGCTGACCTTGTCTGGGAATGAAGATTATATATATTTCAGAGACCCACCATTCCTGACCTGAAGCTGGAGAAACTGAAGAAAACTTAGCACATTTATCCGGTCACTGTTTGGCCCATGAGGAAATCTAATTTCCTGAATCCGATGAGTCTTTCATTGCTCTTTAGAAGAGGAATACGAAGACACAAAACTCCATCTTAGTCCAAGAAAAACAACTGGCTTCACAGAGATGACTGGAGGCTTTACAGTTAACACTAGAATCAGGCTGGAGAAATAAGTTGTGAGGTGAGCTGAGGCAGATGTGTTGGATAGGAACCTTCAGACTGTTTCTATTTATGGAGAACCTTTTCTGTTGAGCACCTATAACTTCTATCCTGCACCACCCTTTTTTTCACAGCTTAAATGGTGCTTTTAATTTCCCAGGCTTAGCACTCTGTCATTCTGCTATTTGATCTTTTTGAAAAGTGGGAGGAGGTACCAGACTTTTGTATGGTCTGGGGATAACCAGGAGTCATGTTAATGACAGTGATACTTGGGTGACAGTCCCTTCTAGTTAGTTTCTGATTTATTTTTAGCTTGTTGAGACATGAAATAAACTCAACCCAAAGGATCCTTGTGATAAATTGAGTTAAGAAGACAATTCTCCTTAGAATTATGAAGATTAGGAAGTTGTTATAAAGGTTTGTGAAGGAGTCTTTTTGGGTTGATTGTCCTTCCCCTAAATAAGAGCACTCATGTATGAAATTAAAGACAGGTTTGTTTTAAGTCCCTCTGAATGTAAAGATGTGTGGCTGCAGATTACTAGGTTAGGTATTTATACTAAACAAACCAAAACATGTGCCACTGTCTGTGGAATCATCAAATATTTTTTGGCCTTATTCTTCCTTAGGAGGATGGGTGCTGTCATAATCGGAATGTTGATCACATTTGGGCCCTAATGCTGTAATGACCAGGTCCTTGCACTTCTTCTGTTAAGGAAAAATTTAGACTCTTAATTTAATTAAGAGTGTTAGACTGTCATCTTTAGCCCAGGAAAACATGTTTTTGTTTAATTAGATTAACAAAATGCCTTTTTTGGAGGCTTCCTCTGCAAGGAGAGACTCTCTTGAGGATGGAATTGTCAACACTTGACACCAATTGTGGGGTTCCTTTCCTCTCCCCATTTCTTTAAGAAAATGTCATGAACACATCACAACCAAGCTCTGTTTCAACATCTGTGGGTTCTTCCTCAGAGAGCCTTCATACCTCCATGTCATTACAGCTAGGATGTTGCATTCAAGCACTTTTATGGAAACTTTCCCCATGTCTTTGGAGCTGTGTCCTAGTTGATAGTCTAACAAATTTCTATTGCTTTGAAAATGGTTCTCCATCTTGAAGGCCCATTGTTTTCTCACTATTTTCTTTGTTTATGGAAAAAAATGTAAATCTCAATAGAATCATAAGAAGGATATAGCCTTTAGTGGGGAATTAATGCCCAATTTGTTTCACAGATGCCTATTGGCCGCCCACTATATGCAAGGGAGGAGGTAGTCTGAGATGAAATATGAAGTTCCTGGCTCAAGAAGCAGACAGTCCATTCAACCATGGAGGATGCGGCTAGTAACCTGGCTTCCTTCATATGTTCAGTCAAAACCACCTTGGGAATAAGAAATGGGTGATCTGATACCTTCTGTGGGCATCCAGGTCTCAGGGAATGGGAGAAATATTGTCAGTGAGGAGATAGAAAACTGAGAGCAGCAAAGATTCCTTCGAGCTGGCTTTCTTCCTTAACTGTAAGACCTCTTTCCACTTTCAGCCTCCTGGACCCACCATTGACAGGTCTCTTCACAGGTCTTTAACCCTATTCTCCATTTTAAAATAAGGAGACTATTTGATATCTATTACAATGATAGAATCTCCAAATTATTTCAGTGTGTAAAAGTCTTTGAAGTCTTTAGGAAGAGATTGTAGATAGCCATAATTTTTAGGAAGAGAGGAATTAAATATATATTCAATGTTAGGGTGTTTTTTTAAGCCAAATGTTGTCCAATAATGAGATTGGCTTTTGTTCTTCCCACTTCATATTATAAAATTAAAAAAAAAAAAAAACAGAAAAATCACAGGCAAGTTGTAGGACAATTACCTTGCGTAACTCTGCCAGCAATTTCCCAGTCCCCTTTAAATACCATTCTTACCAGGTTGGTGCCTACGTGGATCTGTTTAACTCAGCAGATAAAAAGCCTTTCCGTCTAATTCATAAAACTTTTGCTCTCAGGAGCTACAAAGTGGAACTGTTAGCTTTATTTCTTCTCTTCCAGTTCTTCATTCTACTCTTCTTGAAGGTGGAATTTAGAATTTTACCACTTCGAAATCAGTCCATATTATATCTAAGATTTTTATACCACTGTTACCAAAAAGGAGACATGTTTTCCAATAAAGATAGTTTTGATAAAGTATATTATATAAAAGACCTGTAGTGTGTTTTGTTTTTTCTCACATTAAAATATATATTGTTAAAATATATAAATATATATATATTTGTTATTTAAAATTTCCTTTGTTTTAAAAATCAATCATCAAAGATGATGGTATGAATAGGGTTATAAAGTTAAAATGAAAATCTGTCCACAAATTTCCTCAATGTGCCACTTTTAACAATACACTTCTAGATATTTGTCTATACATTTACAGATGCACATTTTTATGCATGTACTCCTTACGCTTTTTTGTTTTCACACATACGCTTATCCTTTAAATCAAGAGTTTTCAATTTCAATACTAGTGGCATTTGGGGCTAGATGATTCTTTTTTGTTGGGGGGGATGTCCTCTGCATTGTAGGGAGTTTACAGCATCCCTGGCCTTCAGTTCTTAGAGGCCAGTAGCAGTTCCCCAGTTGTGACTCCCCCAACAATGTCTCTTCTCTTACCAAATGCTCCCTGGGACAGTTAAAAGCAATTGCTGTAATTAATCCTCAACAACTTTTGTGGTACCAGAATAGCACACTATGATCATCTTTCCATGTTGCTATTTCTAACTCTTTTTTTTTTCTTTTTAATATCTGCATGGTATTCCATGTTATGGATGCTTAATGTACGTTTTTTAATCATTCCTTTCTAATGTGCATTTTGATTATTTTCATCTTTTTGCTGTCACACATGACGTTAAGGCTATATTTGAACAAATATCTTTGTGAGTTATGTGAATATTTCTTTAAGTTTGACTCTTAAAGGGTCATTGCTGGATAAAAGTGTATGTACGTGTAATTTTTTCCCCTATATTTTTAATTGTCTCTTTTTAAAAATAAATAGATCACTTAAAACATTACATTAAAAAAGTAAGAGGATCCTCTATAACCCACTCCCATCCCCATCTTCATTCCTCCCGCATGTAATGTTTTGGGCAACACCACCTGCTTGGCCTCCCAAAGGGCTTTGCCAGGTGACACTCCCACCAGGAATATATGTGTTCTTTGTGTCTTGTTTACAGAGTTACAAGTTCACCTATCACTCATTTCTAGAACATTGGAGGAGCCAAGCTGAAATGGACTCCTTTGGGGCCACTGATATTGATAGCATAGATATCTCAGTTATTTATTAATACGATTCTTGTGGAGACAGATCAAAATGCTTAGCTGTCCCTGAAGTCGCTGCATTTCCTGAGAGAAAGCCTTCTTATTTCCTGAAGTAGATTTACTTTAGTGATTCCCTAGTTTAGGGTGTTAAAAAAAATTAGAATGTGTTTTATATACTGTATGAATACCTTTTTTAAATTTTTACCATTCAAAGATAGGAATCCCCCGTTAACCCCAAGGGACCCGTCATATCATCACCAATGAAAAAGCATATGGAAGCCCCTAGAAACCAATTCAGCTGTGAATCTGAAGAGGGCTCCCACCTGGGAAGTTAGGGGTTCAGCTGTAAGTGCACTTACACATGTAAGTGCAATACAGAAAAAGATGAACAGGGACTAAAAATCCACAGGGTTATGATATAGTCATTGATTGGCCCACTTTAGAGGTCCAAAGTCTGAGTCCATGAGAAATGGTGCGTCTATATCATTTCACTGAAATAGGGCACCTGACACTAGGCATTTGTTTTGTTTTGTTTTGTTTTCTGATAGTCTAGAGTGTTGTGTCTCAAACTTAAAGTGCATGAAAATCATATGGGGATGTAGTGAAAATGCAGGTTTTAATTCAGGAGTTGAGGCCTGCAATTTTTCATTGTAAAGCAAGTTCCCAGGTATGCTGATGCTAATGGCCCACACCATGAATTGTAAGAAGCATCCTTCCACTTAGGGGAAGACAGAGAGGACAGTCTGACAGGCTTGTCCACCTTAGCCCCTGCCTGTTTTCTACAAATGTCGAAAAGGGCTGCCCCTTCCTGCACATCTTGGCCTGTGCTTACTGAGCCTCCACCCAGGCCTGAGTAAAGCTGTGTTGCAGCAGGTGCTGGAGTCCTGAGAACCACAGAGGCATTGTCAGCACAATGGATTCTGAAGATAAGCAGGCAGGGAGCATGGGGAGGAGCCAGTGCTGCCTGGGAGAGACAGAAGGGGTGTTCACTCCAAGGCTCTGATTTGAAACATCATTCAGGGACTTACATGTCTAGAGGCAATTCCCTAATAATAAACTATAAAATATGTTCATTTGGGGCATGAGATTTGGTCTAAATGCTGTAAGACGTCTTCTTCCTGCTGTGTCCCTGGGATAAAATGGCTTTTATCTGAGACACTACATGCATGAAAACCCTTCCATCTGCCCTCCTCACTGGCCTCGACTTTGCTCATGTTGCAGACGGGGGAGGAAATGGTGCTGGTGATTTAATTGGAGTGTTTGGGGTTCGAGGCTCTATCGTGGTAAAGTGACATGACATGGGAAAGGCTCATGCTCCCCTGAATCTGAGGAGCAGAAATCCAGACAACACAATTCTAAATCTTCTTGGAACTACAGGCCATAGAACACATTCCTGTAGGTTTCTTGATGGCTAGATGGTTAAGAACTAGCAGCGGGGAGCCGATGTGGCTCAAGCAGTTGAGTGCCTGTTTTGCAAATCAGAGGTCCAGGTTTGGTTTCTGGTGCCTCCTAAAAAAAAAACAAACAAACAAAGAGAAACAATAAGCAAAACAAATGAAAAATCTAATTAAAGGGGAAATGATGTGGCTCCGTGTTTGAACTCCAGCTTCCCAAACATGAGGTCGTTGTTCAATCCCTGGCCACAGTACCTCAAAAAAAAAAAGAACCAGTAGAAGGAGTAGTTCTCCTTGAGGAGTGTCACTGTCCTGCAGTGTCTTGGGCTCAAGCACCGGTGGTGGGAGCTGGCCCTGAGTCCTGGGTTTCATGCTCTTCTGAGACCTCAGCCAGAGATGGGAATTAACGGGGATCCAAGGCATGGCTCTGTGCTTGTCATTTTCCTTGCTTTCCTTCTGAATCAAAAAGTATCTCAGTATTTTCCCTGCATTTAAAGACAGGCATGATGAAATATATTGGCCCTTAACGTCCCTTAGTTCATAGACATATTAGCCATTTACCTGGCAGGCGGTAGATATTATTTTCAAGGTTGCCCTTGCGTGCTTAGGACGTGCTGGCACCATCCAGGCAATGGTTCGTATATGCCCAGACACTCATGTCTTTGCTTAGGATGAGAATGTAAAGGGGAAAAAAATCTGAGATATGTAGTAGGCTTGTTCTAACAGCAAAGACATGAATCCAGCCAGAAGGGGGAAAAATGCAGAGAAAAAATTGGCATTAATTAGTCTTTTCATAAAGAAATATTTTGCCATTTTCTGGTCACAGGTGCCATTTCTCTTGACTTGATGAGCTCTACATGACTCTCCTAGAGATCCTGCTGGCCTGGAAGATTTGCTCTGCTCCATGTGGAAGCACAATGGCTTTCATACTCAGCAGTTTGGTGGAGCCTGAGATGTGAGGCTGAGAGCTAGTCCCAGCCGAGAGCTGCCTATCATGACCTTTCTGTCTTGACCCAAACTTCTGCCTGATTTCTCACAGGTAATTCAGCCAGAAGACTGCCCTGGGCCTTTCTTGTCAGAAGGGTCCCTGTAGAATAGCGTCTCCCTGGAATGTGGAATGGCCTTCGGCAGTTCTTTCCTGGGGTCAGTGATTGTCCATGCCAAATATGTCTCTGGGAATTTGGGGCTGCCCCTGTAAGGAGTCTAGAATCACAAAGTAAAAAGGGTGTACGCTTTCACACATCAACCCAACTTCTAAGAAGGATCCCAAGTAGAGGATCACACAAGTGTGATGAAAGCACAAGGTCCCCATTGCTATCTAATTAAAAGTTATGAAACTGGAGAAAAATATTAACCTGAGGGAAACGTTAATTATGATACATGTTTGCAATGAAATGCTATGCAGATATTAAAAATGATGGAGCTGACATACATTCTTATCATAGACACTATTCAAATATATTTTTTAATTTTTGTTTTTTTTTTCATTTTTAAAGAAACTTTAAATTACATAGATATTACATTGAAAATATACCCCATCCTTCCCCCTCCCACATTTTCACCATTAACAACATCTTTCATTAGTGTGGTCTTGCTTATAGTTGTAGATACCCTCTTTTTTGTGGGATGGGCATTACCCACCATGATCTTTCTGTTAGTTGTCCTGGGTGAATCTGATGAACTGGAGAGTAGGTGTTGGCTACAAGTCCATTGAGATTCCGAACTCAACAGGCATATGAACAGCCCAAAGATTTAAGTCTCTGGGACATACATTTAATGGGTATAGTGCTAATTATAGGTTCAAATAAAAGGGGCAGAATGAAGTGTAGGAAAATTATAAATGTGTCTAACTTTGATACTTTGGGGAGATAGGTTATCCTGTGTTCCAAGGTAAGGCCCACTAACAGCGTGTAGATTTCCTGGGGTTGTCTACTATGCCTCTAGTGTCTAGATGTCTCTAGAGCCCTCAGGAGCACCCCTGCTTGAGGCACTTTTTACTATGGCAGGCAGTAATATCTTTCTGAGACCAGGACATGTGTAACCTCTGGAATGACCTCCAACTCACTTTCAAATCTCTCAGCCATAAAAACTCATTTGCATTTAATTTCCCCATTGCTTTTGATCAAGGAGCCTACTTCATAGCAAGTAATGTGTGTAAATGGGCAGATGGTCATGGAATCACTGGTCTCACCATGTCCCCATCATCCTCAAGCAGATGGATTGATGGAACAGTGGAATAGCCTTGTGAAGACACAATTATGGTGCCAACACCTTGCAGGGCTAGGGCAATGTTCTCCAAGAGGCTGTGTATGCTCTAAATCAGCATCCACTCAATGGTACTGTTTTTCCCAGCTCCAGGATTCCCAGGTCCAGGAATCAAAGGGTAGAAATGGAGGTGGCACAACTCATTATTACCCCTAGTGATCCCCTAAGAAAACTTTTGTTTTCTGTTCCTGCAACCTTAAGCTCTGCTGGTCTACAGGTCTTACTTCCATAAGGAGGGGTGATTCCACCAGGGAACAGAACAATAATTCCATTGAACTGGAAGTTAAGACTGCCACCTGGCCACTTTGGGATCCTTGTGCCTCTGAATCAACAAGCAAAGAAGGGAATTACTGTACTGGCTGGGGTGATTGATCTTTACTATCAAAAGGAAATAGGGGAAATGGACTTCGCCCAATGGATAGGGCGTCCGCCTACCACATGGAAGGTCTGCGATTCAAACCCCGGGACTCTTTGACCTGTGAGGAGGTGGCCCGCATGGAGTGCTGATGCATGCAAGGGGTGCCCTGCCACGCAGGGGTGTCCCCCGCATATGGGAGCCCCATGTGCAAGGAGCACGCCCTCTAAGGAGAGCCACCCGGAGCAAAAGAGAGTTTTGCCTGCCCAGGAGTGGTGCTGCACACATGGAGAGCTAACACAGCAAGATGACGCAACAAAAAGAAACACAGATTCCCGGTGCTGCTGACAAGGATAGAAGAGGTCATGGAAGAACACACAGTGAATGGACACAGAGAGCAGACAATGGGGGGTTGGGGAGGGGAAGGGGAGAGAAATTTTTAAAAAAATCTTTGGGAAAAAAAAAAGAGGAAATGGGGGTAAGTGGCTGTGCCTCAAGTGGTTGAGTGCCTGCTTCCCATAAACAAAGCCCTGGGTTCATTCCCAAATATCTCCTAAAAAAGAGGAATTAGGACTGCACCTACACAATGAAGGTAGAGAAGCATATGCCTGGAATACTGTTGATTCCCTAGAGCATCTCGTAGTACTACCATGTCTGTGATTAAAGTCAATGGAAATTTGCAACAACCCTATCCAAACAGGACTCACAATGGCCCAGAATCTTCAGGGATAAAAGTTGGGATCACAGCACCAGGCAAAGAAGCACAACCAGCTCAGGTGCTGGCTGAGGGCAAAGGAAACATGGAATGGCTAGTGGAAGAAGGTAATGGGAAATATGAACTTCTACCATGTGACCAGTCAAAGAAATGGGGGCTGTAATGGTCATGAATATTTCTTGTTTTGTTGTGAGTAGATTTGTGTATGAACATGAAGTGAATGTAGGAGTGGACTTGGCCAAATGGATAGGGTGTCTGTGTTCAAACCCTGGCGCCTCCTTGACCTGTGTGGAGCTGGTCTATGTGCGGTGCTGATGCGTGCAAGGAGTGCTGTGCCACACTGGGGTGTCCCCTGAATAGGGGAGCCCCATGTGCAAGAAATGTGCCCCGTAAGGAGAGCTGCCCAGTGCAAAAGAAAGTGCAGCCTGCCCAAGAATGGCACCGCACACATGGAGAGCTGACACAACAAGATAGCACCAGAAAGAAACACAGATTCCCGGTGCTGCTGATAAGGACAGAAGCGGTCACAGAAGAACACACAGCAAATGGACACAGAGCAGAAACGGGAGGGGGGGTGAAGAGGGGGAGAGAAATAAATAATCTAAAAAAATAAAAAATAAAACAATAAAATAAATGAGTTTGTTCTCTTCCCTAACCTTTTCCCTTATCATATGACATAAGTTGTATTAGATTCGTGTCATAGTATATAAGGATATCCAATTTAATAGTGAATATCCCAAGGCCTTGCACCCTATTCTGGAGGAAATTAGTGCATTTCCATTTGTACACAGGACAATTGAATATTGTCAAGCAGATATAGATATATAGATATATAGTTGTTTTTATTTAGAGACTATGTATAGTTTAAGGTGATGTGAATGTCTGCTAGATGGACAAAGGACAGACTGTGATTGTTCGTCTAATGTGTATACTTGGGGGAGGCAATGGTGCCCAGTTGTTTGGTCAAGCAAGCACTGGGCTAAATGTAATATGAGGGCATTTCATGGACTTCAATCATCTGTGAATTGATTGCATAGATGGCTGGTTACATCTGCAATCAACTGAGGAAATTGCCATCAGTAAGGAGTGATGACTCATCCAATCAGTTGAAGACCCTAAAAGGGGAAGTGATTTCAGCATTCAAAGACTGAATTCCCATTTCTACTTCAGACAGTGTCTCCTGGGAAACTTAGCAATGATCTTCATCAGAGCTCCTGGTTTGCAGCCAGTCCTAAAAATTTTGGACTTGTGCATTCCTATGGTTATGTGAGACAATTTTATAAAATCTCATGTTATTTATAAATATCTCCTGTCTATTCTGTTTCCCTAGGGAACCCTGACTAATACAGTAACCAAGTCCATTTTACTGGATCAGAACAGTCTCTTCAAAAAATGGTGCTGGGAAAACTGGATGTCCACAACCAAAAGAATGAAAGCGGAGCCCTATCTTACCCCCATACGATAAAAATTCCAAATGGATCAAACACCTAAAAATAAAAGCCAGGGCTATAAGGCTCCTAGATGATAATGTAGGGAAACATCCTCAAGATATTTTAGTAGGTGGAGGTCTCTTAAACCATATACCCAAAACATGAGCAACAAAAGAAAAAAAAAACAGATAAATGGGGCATACTCAAAATTAAACACCTTTACACCTCAAAGGACCTTAAAAAGTCATTTAAAAAGCAGCCTACTCAATGGCAGAAAATATTTGGAAATCACACCTCCAACAAGGGTTTTATATGCACGATTTATAAAGAGATCCCACAACTTAACAATGAAAAGACAAACCACCCAATTAAAAATGGGCCAAGGACTTGAATAGATATTTTGCTAAGCAAGAAATGCAAATGGTGAAAAAAACACATAAAAATGTTCAAAATCACTATCTGTTAGGGAAATGCAAATCAAAGCTACAATGAGAAGTCATTTCACACCTATTAGAATGGCCAGTATTTAAAAAAAGAAGAAAACCACAAGTGTTGGAGAGGATGTGGAGAGACAGGAGTGCTTATTCCCTGGTGATGGGGATGAGGAATGGTAGGGCCACTGTCGAGCCTGTTCCTTGGTTCTGTAGGAAGTTAGGTATAGATGTGTCGTGTGCTGGGTTAGGATCCAGCTTTGGGATCGGGCTTAGGGTTCGGGTTTAGGGTTAGGGTTTAGGGTTCGGGTTCTGCAGAGGTCCTGTTGGGACAAGGTGCCCGTGGGGGCAAACAGAAGTGTTGTCTGGGCCCCCTTGGTGGCCAGGACTGAGTCTGCCCTCCAGAAGGACAGTAGAGTTGTCCTTCTACCTACCCCTCACTGGCGAGGGTCTTGGTGGTCATCCTGGACTCTGGGGCCCCCTGACAGGCTGACAAGTGTGTCCAGGGGCCTCTGGCAGACCTTTTGACCACCACCCTGGAAGGTCAACTTGCTCTCCCGAATGAGGGATTCCAACAGGGGTCTGGCTCCCAGCCCGTTATTCCATCAGGAACCAGGACCTGGGGGGCCAAATTCAGCGTCCCCCACCCCTGCCCCCAGCGAGTCAGGGTGAGGTTCAGGGAGGGGTGGAGGGGTCAGGGGGCCCTGACTCTACTGGTGCAGAGGCCTCCGGGGTACTCTCCCCTGAGCTTGACCTTGGTGATGGGGGCAGGGAACCAGTCTGTCCCCCGAAGATGTGGGAGGGTGCCTCTCACTCACCTGCATCCCCTCTGGGGCCCCTCAGAGTCCCCTCGTGACAGCAGGATGGGCGACTCCAGCAGAGTCGCCTCCAGAGGCTGAGCCCACCCCTCTTCATCCCGTTTCCTGTGGGGAGGCTGAGGATGGAGCAGGAAACTTTCTCCGCCTGGACCCAGGAGAGGGCGTTGCCCGAGGTGGTAGGACCCTCAGGGGTCCTTTTCAGGGCCCTAGGGAGTCGCTGGGCCAGGTCGGAAGGCACATTTCACTGAGTCTGCGAGTTCTCCGAGGCTGCTGGGGCACACCGATGGGGGCCTTTGCAGAGTATGTCCCTCGATGCGTATTGGGGTCACCGTAAGCACTTTCAGGGGGTCCCGCTGAAGCCGCCTAAGAGGGTCAAGGGCGCAGAGGGCCTAGGATGTGAGCAGGTGCTCGGGCATCAGGGAGCAGGTGGTGCAGGGTCTTCCTGGGGGGCGGGGGCGGGGATCCCTCCTCCCACCAGCTGAGGGCCTGGAGGACCCAGCGCGAGCGCGGGTGTCTGTGGCCACAGGCCTGGTCCTTTCCCGGGCTTGGGCGAGGCTTAGCGGTGCGGGTGGTCGAATGAGCATGCTGCTTCTGAGGGAGGGGTCTCCTCCGAGAGCCTCACCTCCAAGGCAAAGCCTGGGTCTTGGCGGGAAGCCTGTGGGGTCAGGAGTTGGCAGGGTCTGGACCGGGTCCCCCTGCCCCAGCCAGGAAGGCTGTGGGGCAGGGGAGGGAGAGTGGAAACCGAGACTCCAGGGGCCTGGGGCCTCCTGCCTGCCCTCCCACGGGGGACTGTCTCCGTCCTGCTGTCCCTTCCCCACCCTGTAACTCACTTCACGGGAAAACCCTTCTGCTGGCTGCAAACCCCATCTGTGCCCCCCTTCCCCAGGCCCATGGACTCTGCGGTCCCATCAATGCAGAATTCCTAGGAGGATGGCTGTCGGTCATTCTCCATCGTGTCCCCTTTGGTGTCATCATGTGGAAAGGGCACTTCTGGATCCCACCAGTGTGAGTGAAAGAAGGTGACTGCAGGTCTGAACGCTCCGTGCTCGGCCTTTCCCTGCCGTGCACTGTGGGTGGTTTCCTGGAGGCCCCTTCAAAAACTCAAGGGCAGGGACAGGCCATGGGGCCCACGGGAGGCACCTGGAGTGGACACGCTGGCCTCGCTGGCCCCTGGAACCTGGGCTTCCGGTGACAAGCCTCACCCCCACCCCAGCAATGGGCTTGGCCCCTCCGGATTACTGGGGAGGCCCCGCAGGAGCCCCTGGGGTGTTCCTGGGGTGGGTGAACACCACCCAAATTCTCCACATCCGCTAGGGGTCACGGATCAGTGCCTGTTGGCAACAGACCTTGCCCAGAGGCCTCCCAGCTCCCCACCCACTGTTGTCTCCAGAACCTTTTCCAAAGCTCCACTCCAGGTCCCCAATTGCACCACATGCTACATCGGCCTCATCCTGCCTGGAGGCCCCCAGGCCCTCCCCAGCTCAGCTGACCCCTGGGGATGGGGTCAGGGAGGTTGCAGCTGCATCTGGGTCCCAGGACATGCTGGCCAGGGGCGGTCCGAAAACCTCCTTTTCCCAGCTGCCTGGGCGGCCTCCACTGTGCCTTGCCCAACCATTTTGGACTGTGAGTCCCCAGAGGACAAGACGGGGGAGGGGCAGCCCCCTCCCACTACCTTCCCCTAGTTAGTGAGCTCATGCTCCCACATCCCTGCAGGCCTCGCCCCGCTTGTGCTCTGGTGCCACTACATCCCTGCCAACCAGCCCAGGCTGCCAACTCTGGGATGCCCTCAGGTGCCTGGGTCACGTGGGCTGCCCATTCGCCCATGAGGGGTTTGGAACAATGGCTGCCCTTAGTCCTGGTTCCTCCTTGGTCTCAAAAGCAGTGAGCAGCAATCAGACCACGTGCTAGTTTACTTAGAATAGTTTGTTAATGCCCATCCTGACACCAGCGAGTTCCACCTCAAACCTGCTTCACAGTCTCCTCTCCTTAAGAAATCTGACTAGGATGGTCTTAGTCATGGTGACTGTGCATTATTATTGTTCTTCATGTGTGGCCACTGCTGTTAAACACTGTTGAGTTTCTGTATCTGTGACATTTTTATCCTTTATTGATAGTGATATCAGAGTTTCCTCCCCACACACACAGCCTATGCATGGTCTCCCAATGTCATGCTCAATGTCCTTTCATGTCTGGAGACTCCAGAAAACCCCCAAGTAATCATATGGGAAATGGACCTGCACTGGGACCCATGAGGCTCACAGGTTGTTCATGCAAGGCCTTGGTCACAATTATACCTGGCATTTGATGTCTCTCCCAAAACTAAGCAAAGCCTCCATCTGGCAACAAGGGATTGCTGGTGATGGCCTGCAGGGCCATTGGGTGAGGCTTGTTGTCCCACCCTGGGTACACTTTAATGCCTTCTTTTTGAGTGAGCGTCACCCAAATTCTCCAAATCCACTGCGGAGGACAGATGAGAGCCAGCTTGTTTGAGGGCTCTGAGGGTAGAGTCCCTTTAGCTGACCCAGCAGCCTCATTTCTACCCTTTTTCTGCTGAGGCTCCAGACAGTGGTCCAAGTTGCATCACCCAGCCAGCATCTGCCAGGACCAGCTACAGACCCAGACTGCCTTTAAGCCCCTGAGGCAGCCCCCAGATTGTCTAAGTCTCTGGAAGATAGTCCCATAGCCAGAACCAAGTCAGCTTGCCAGGGAGCTCCCAGGGTCTTTGCCCTGAGCAGCAGCTTTCAGTGGTGGGACAGGAATTCCAAGAGCAACCCGAGAAATTTTTCCTGACCCCCTTCAGGGGTTGGAACGTAGCCCTGCTTGCTCCTTCAGGCTGATACGCCCTGGGAGGATGGTCTTTGGTAAGAACTGTCTCTACCCTGGCCAAGAAGAGTGATGTCATATTTTATATTGTCTTGGAAGTCAATAGGTTGTTCTAATGATACCAGTCCATGGATGTATGGATGACAGCAGTTGAGCATTTATATTGTCAAGGTCGTGGACTACTCGGCAGATTCCAGTGTACACCTGAAGAGTTACGTTGAAGGTTAAGCTCTGAGAGACAGTGAGGTTTAAGTTTATAGTTAGAGAGGTAAGGACAGGGATGTGGTTAGGGTGATGGTTAGAAATAGTTTTCCTCAAAATCTCTTCTGGAAGGACCTGGTCACATATGAACCTATGTCTTCAAATTGTTCCTGTGACACTGGTACAGGTCTGTGGGTTTTGGGCAAGGTCTGTACAACTTATATCACTTCACCTGGAAATCCACAGTGGAGTGGCCTGGAATTTTCAGTCATAATTCTAATGCCATTTCCTTCCAGACAGGTGGAATTTCCTGTGAGAGGATAATACAAAAACATTTTCAGTGCCATTTTGTTATCTGAGGGCAAATGATTTCTCATAACATTATCTAGTGTTCATGTTGGCTGATGGATGCTCCTGGACTCCAACTTATGGGCTCAGAGATTGCACTGCATTTCTATTCTGGATACTGGTTGGTGCTCCTTGGTTGTATGATCACCCTGAAAATTTTTCAAGACCTCTTATGGTGTCATGCTTATGCCAGCACACACTGGAGTCTCCAAGGCATCCGGTTTTGCTAGAGGGAAATCCGTGGCATCACTAGGTGGATTAGCCTCCTGAAAGTTGTTCAAGTCCCACTCCAGGCACCTGGACAAAGCACAGGTAAAAGAAGAGACTGGTGGAGGCCTTTTCTGGCACCGTTCTCTCTAATATTGTCAAAAACCCCTTTGGGAGCTTGCATGAGCCCTTGCAGGGCAGGAGGCCTTTGCTGGGAGTTTCTCCTGATCATTAGCTGGTCCTGACAGAAGCTGGTGGTCTTTGCTCCCTATTGAAAAAATGTTCAAAGCCTCCCTTCAGCTCCTGGGGTCTTGATGAACCTGTTCTAAAGAAGAATGCACCTGAACTCGGCATGTAAGGGATTGTCAACATGAAGATAGTGCTGCAAGGTGCCTACCTCAGGCCTCTGGGCTGAAGCAGTCTCTTCTGCACCTGGCGGGGAGGCTGTGCCCCCCTGGGGGTCCAGGCTTGGAACTATCTCCTCCACACCTGCACACACCTAGATGGGTAAATTCAGAGCAGGTGATCCTGTACCTACTCATTGAGACCCTGTTGGAATACATTTACTGTCTTGGGGGCAGCTTCTCCTCTTTGCCCTCTTGTTACTCCTGCTCTTCTGTCCTATAAGGCTGTGCATCAGTCTTCCAGGCTCCCAGGGCAAGGCCTAGATTGTATGTGTGTTGGCCACAGTGTGCAGGTCCAGGCAGCCTGTTGGAAGGTGTAGGGGCCATGCACTGACAAATGAGGAGCACAGGTCATCCTGTCTCTGACCTGGGAGCTCAAAATCACAGGCACTTTTGGTGGGCTGAGGGACTGACTGGGCAGTTGCTGGACCAATGTGAGGTTGAGGCAAAGCCAGCTTTAGCAACCAGGGGCAACAGGGGCTGCTGGGCCTCCAGGGAATGACAGGAAGCCATCGCCATCGCCATGTGGCCCTTCTGTCCTGACTGGGAAAGAGCTAGGGGTTCCGGAGCTGCCACCACTTCTGCAATACCTGCCAGAAGTACACATCAGCCCTAGGTGGGTTCCCAGGCCTCCCGCTTCAGAGAGGTGACCTCCTCACCTCCTCTTGTCCTTATTGTCCTCCTTTGTCCCAGGCTGCTCCCTGGCCTCCCCTTCCTCAGGGCCGGCTTCTGCCTCAGGCCCCTCAGGCAAGGCTTGTTTGAGGGAGAGAGGAGGGAGTTTGTGTGCTGGGGTGGCAGTTTCCAGGAATAATGGGAGTTCTAGATGGGAGAGCAGTGGCACCAAGTGGCCATGGTGGCTGGTCGGAAGGTGGGGCTGCAGTGCCTGCCAGGAAGCTGCCGCCATGTTGCTCTTCCACCATGGCTGAGGGAACAGGCTGAGGAGAAGATACACAGCTGCTCCTGTATCACTGGCAATTCCCACCTCCCCATGCATAATTTCAGGCAAAGTGGGTCGCCCAGGCCTCCACACTTCATCAATCACAGCTCCATCCCTGATACCCCAGAGTCAGCCCCTCTGTCCTTTTTCTCTGACAACTACTTTCCTACTTTCTAACATACTCAGAATCCTGATGTGCCTAACTAGGTTCAAGCCTCAGCTTTTGTGTGTGTGTGTGTTTGGGTTTGTTTTTTTTTCTCTCTCCTCCCACCTTCCCCCACCGCTGTCTGCTCCCTTTGTCCATTCACTGTGTATTCTTCTGTGTCTGTTCTATTCTCATGAGGTGGCTCTGGGAACTCATCCTGTGACATTCCAAGGTGGAAGAGAGGCGATCGTTCTCTTGCCTCACCTCAGCTCCCTGGTTTGTTGCATCTCATATTGTCTCTTCTCTGTGTCTCTTTTTCATGCATCATCTTGCTGTGTCAGCTCTCCATGTGGGCAGGCTGTGCTCCTATGTGGGTGGCTCCCCTGTGTGCAGTGGCATTCCTTGTGCATGGCAGCACTCCGCATGCATCACTTCACCACATGGGACTAGAGGCCCTGGGTATTGAACCCTGGACCTCCTATATGGTAGGCAAAGTGCTATCCGTTGAGCTATATCTGTTTCCCAAAGCCTCAGCTATTTAGGTTATCAGATCCCTTGTATAGATGGTACATAGAGCTGATTATTCAATTTTCTGCAATGTTAAAAACCATTATTTTGCTAACATATGTAGTTTATAAAATTAAAACAGAGAAACACAAGTTTTTACTAACAAAACCTAAAATATATTAATAATAACTAAGATAATATTTTGAAATACAAGTCTTAAAATGGGAGGAATGGATACCACCACTTCACTTAACCAGGCTTCTGAGTAAGTGTTCTTTATCTTCAAATTGATTCAAATGTGTGTCTCCTAATGCTGGTTGTGTGAATGAGAGCAAACAAAGGTTCATGTGACACTATCGTTCTTTAATACTTGAGAGGTTCAAATACTTGTCTCAAAAACTGGCTGGAGAATAATACAATAAAAAGCTAGAGGGGGAAGCGGATGTGACTCAAGTGGTAGAGCTTCCACCTACCATATAGGAGTACCTGGGTTTGATCCCTGGGGCCTCCTGGTGAAAAAGAAGAGAGAGCAGGCCCACGTGGCAAGCATGGAATTAAAACTAAGAAATAAGTTTTTATTGACAAAACCCAAAGCATAATAATGAGTGCAATACTTTGTAACACAGATCTCATAATGAGGAGGAAGGACACCACCGTTTTGCTTCACTGATGTTTGGGTAAGTGTTCCCTCTCTTCAGAATTAATTGCTAATATGTATCTGTGAATGCTGATTGTGTGCACGAGAGCAGATGAAAGCTCATGTGACCCTACCATTCTTTAACACACTTGAGATTCAAGTATTTCCCTCAAATACCAGCTGATGAATAATACAATAAAAAAGCAATGGTATTAAATGCCTTATCTTTCCAGCAGCTGTGTGGATTTGTCTAAATAAGCCTTTTTCTTCTCCACATGTATTTTTGCCACCATCATTGGTAACCCGTGTAGGCAGATTTCACTTGAAGTTATACCAAGTTAGTGTTTTATCCATATCTTTGCAAATATTCTTACTTGTATTTAAGTAATTCTATGCATGCTATGCCTAGAGGGTGATTTTCCACCCCTTCCAACTCAGTACTGAGGCTCTGGCTTCTCATTTTATAACCACAACTTTTTTTTTTTTTTTTTTTTTTTTTTAATTTATTTTATTTAATTTCCCCCCCTCCCCTGGTTGTCTGTTCTTGGTGTCTGTTTGCTGCGTCTTGTTTCTTTGTCCGCTTCTGTTGTCGTCAGCGGCACCCGCTTCTGTTGTCGTCAGCGGCACGGGAAGTGTGGGCGGCGCCATTCCTGGGCAGGCTGCTCTTTCTTTTCACGCTGGGCGGCTTTCCTCACGGGCGCACTCCTTGCGCGTGGGGCTCCCCCACGCGGGGGACACCCTTGCGTGGCACGGCACTCCTTGCGCGCATCAGCGCTGCGCACGGCCAGCTCCACACGGGTCAAGGAGGCCCGGGGTTTGAACCGCGGACCTCCCATATGGTAGACGGACGCCCTAACCACTGGGCCAAAGTCCGTTTCCCTATAACCACAACTGAGCAGTCTGGACTCCACAGGAGCCAAGGAAAATGACTCACAATCCTTGCCTTTTCTTCTTTTTTCTTACATTTCAACAATTTTTAAGTGTACAATTCCTTGTGCTGTTATAACCTCCCTCCATTACCAAAGCTTTTTTACCACATAAGATAGAAACTCTTTACTTCCCATCACCGTCCCCAAGCCCCTGGTAACCTGTAATCTACTTTCTGTCTCATTGAAGTTCATTATTCTACATATCTTGTTTAAGAGCACCCTAATAATTTTGAATCTTTGTTATTTCATTTGGGATAATTTTAAAAATGTAAACCAAGGTTTATTCTGTAACATTTCTTCTGTCCCTATCATTAAAAAAAAAAACAATTTTATTGGCACATATTAATACAGCATATATCCATCCAGAGTGTATACTCAACAGTATTTGGTGCAATCAGATACTTGTGCATTCATCACTTCAATCATTATTAGAGTACTTTCATTATTCCAATAATAATAATGATAAAACTAACAAAAACTTCATCACCTCTCAATCTCTCTATGCTTCCCCTACCAGACATAGCTATTTTTCCTTCTCTTAGTCTATTTGTATTTGTATATTGTAAAAACAGACTTATATATCCAATATCACCCATATTCATGTTATATGAGGTTTTACTGTCACATACAGTCCCATGTTACAGTTTTTTAGCTTTCCTTCTAGTAATATACCTGACCCTATACTTTTTCTTTCAACCTCTGTCATACCCATGTGATTGCATTGCTAGTTACAAACATTATGATATCCTTCCCCATCTTTGTTTTTTTCCAAAGGTTTACAAACAACCTTTTTACCAAGTATGCGCAGATTAAACCTCGGCTTTCCATTCTTTAACCTCAGTCTTTCTTCTGGTGACCTATATTATAATTATTAATTCCATGAGTTTACACAATGTATTTAGTTTACAATAGTCATAGCATAATGTTTTCATGGTTATCCATGTTTCTTTTGGAACTACATTCCTTTTTATAGCTGTATATTATTCTATTGTATCTATACACCATTTTTTATATTCATCAGGTGATGGATATTCCAATTGCTTCCACCTTTGACTTTTGCAAATGATGCTGAAAACTATTGTGGACAAGCTTTTTCTTTCACTATGTAAATACATTTATGAGAATGATTACAGAATACAAGATACAATTATGGTATAGACATTACAAAAAACACAATTGATTGCAATATATGGCCATTTTATTATATTTTAAGAATCTGAGTTTTACAACTGTTGTCCTAGAATAAATTGTCATGATATTTCCAGCAATTTTGTATGGTAGATAACTTCCTGTTGTATGGTTTTGACAGTGTGATGAGAAGGATAACAAATTCTCTAATGCATCTGTCAACATCAATTTTAGTAAATCTTTCAAATATTTCAGACAGCATTAAAAAAAACTATAGGGGAAGCAATTGGGCTCAACTGATAGAGCGTCCACCTACCATATAGTGGTTCTAGGGTTCTATACCCAGGGCCTCCTGACCTATGTGGTGAGCTGGCCCATGGGCAGTACTGCTGCACGCAAGGAGTGCTGCGCCATGCATGGGGTCCCCTGCATGGGGATGTCCCATATGCAGGGAGTGCACCCCACAAGGAGAGCCACTCCACGTGAAAAAAGCCACCTCCCACCCAGGAGTGGCACCACACACATGGAGAGCTGATGCAGCAAGATGACACAACAACAAAAAAGCGACACAGTTTCTTGGTGCCGCATGACAAGAATGCAAGTGACCACAAAAGAACACACACCGAATGGACACAGAGAGCAGACAATGGGGGGGAGGGGAAATAAATAAATAAAATAAATCTTTGAAAAAAAACTCCAAAACTACAGGACTATGAATGTCCTCATTGAAGCGAGTTTTTTGCTCTTTTTACTTTGTAGGAGCATGTATAAGTCAGCCAAAGGGGTGCTGAGGCAAAATACCAGAAATCGGTGGGTTTTTATAAAAGGTATTTATTTGGGGTAGGAGCTTGCTCATACCAGGCCATAAGGCATAACTTTCCTCACCAAAGTCTATTTTCCATGTTTTGGAGGAAGATGGCTGCTGATGTCTGTGAGGGTTCAGGTTTTCTGGGTTCTTCCCTTCCAGGGTCTTGCTTCTCTCTGGGTTCAGGGTTCCTCTCTTTCTGGGGCTCCAGCTTAAGACTTCAGCATCAAATTCTGACATCAAAACCCCCCAACTCTGTCCTTTGCCATGCCTTTTATCTGTGAGTCCCCACCTACCAAAGGGTGGGGACTCAACACCCTAAGGGCATAAGAAGTTTACCTGATTCCTTGATCAAGTAAACCTTTGAATCCAATATAATCTAATATGCTAAGAAGAAAAGATCAGTTTACAAACATAATCCAATATTTCTTTTTGGAATTCATCAATAATATCAAATGGCTACAGAGCACTCTCGGATCACTTCCTGTTACAGTTTTTCTACCTTAATAATGTGCTTTTGAGAAAAGTCCCAATTATTGTATTCAGCTGTCAGCTTTCTTAAATTAATAAATATGCCACATGTCACTAACAAAAAAAGTTGGAGGATAGCTGCAAAAATAACACAAACCCCATATAGAGAACTCCAGCTTAGCCTTATGTCTACTTACCTAGATCTACCAATTGTAACATTTTGCCACATTTGTCTCATCACTATCTATCTATCTATCTATCTATCTATCTATCTATCTATCTATCTATCATTTATGTATCTATCATCCATCCATCTACATAGCTATCTATTTTTCATCTATTAATCATCAATCTCTTTGTATCTGTATCTATGTATCTGTCATCTATATATCATCTGTCTATCATCAATCATATATCACCTATATCATATATCTATCATCCAGCTAGCTAGCTAGCTAGCTATCATCTATATATCTATCATCTGTCCTTATCTGTCCATCCATCCATCCATCTTCTGGACACTCGAGTGTAGTTGTATACACTATGCTCCTTGAACACACAATAATTCAATGTACATTTCCTAAGAAGAAGGATATGCACTGACACAACTGCCTTAAATAATAGTCATGAAGTTAAAGAAAGAGTGATATAAAGTTCAAAGTCTATATTCTATTTGTTTTTTCATATATCCCAATAATTTCCCTTTGAGTCTTTTTTCCTTCTTTGCTAGATCTCATCCAGGATTATGTATTACATTTAATTGTCATTGTCTCTTTAGTTGTACTTTTTTTCCTTTTATTCATGAGAATGTATATACAACATAAACTTCCCATCTCTACCACTCCCAAGCATACAATACAAGGAAATGAATCACATTCGCAGTATTTCAGTATCCTCACTAAAATCCATTAGTAAAATTTTTACCTCTTCCCAAACAGAATCCCTACACTCATCATGCCTTAGTTTCTCTTAGGAGGCTTTATATAGTGAGAGATTAGATCAGAAGTAATGGTGCCTGAATAGTGGAAATGGAGGGGGAAGGAAATAGAAATAGAAATATAAAAATATAGGTGTCATGGGGTAGAAACCCAAGTAGTGAGAGTGGGGGTGGACCCACATCCTGGGGAGGACTAATGCCATCCAATAGAGGGAACTGTATCCCTCGAGAGAAAGGGTGGCTCCCAGGGCATTGGGGCAGTTGAGCAAGTTAGGCCCTGAACACTATTCCATCTATCTCTGGAAGTGGCTCCTCAGGAAACAGAGGTTGGCTATCACTGAGGGCACCAAGGTGGAAGGGAAAATGGACGTTAAATGTGTGGAACCAAAGTAAATGGGGGGTAAGAGAGGAGTTTCTTGAGAGTACACAAAGATGGATATAAAACATGTAATATTACACCATAACATACAGGAGATGACGGACTGATAATGTAAACCATAATGTAAAACATAGGATAACTAAAAATGTAAAGAACTGTGTATCCTAAAGTATGCACCATAATGTAAGCACAGATGTCACCTTGTTAGAAAGCTAATGTCTCAGACTCTGTACATAACTTAAAGTAAATATGATATGAATAGGGCGTAAGAGTATCACTGTGGAAGGGAAAAGGTTTTCTGGTGGATGTGTGGGAGTGCTGTATATTATATATATACATTGCTGTGGTCTAGGACTCCTGTGAAGAAAAGCTGAATAATTAGGGGGTGGGGGAAAAAGAAAAAAATAGGATGTGGAATTTTTTCAAGTCAACATTCTTTATCTAAGTTCTTTATCTAACTTTATCCAAGTTCTTTATCTATCCTTTAAACTCATCGCTATATGCCATTCCCTAGTAAGGGACCATGACATTATATTGGGCTTCAAATTTCGGGGAGTTCTGGATCACAGAGTGTTTCAACAATGGCAATGGAGGGATACTGGTATGGGATACCAATGACAGGTGATATATGACTGACAGGGAGCTGTACAGAACATATGTCCAGGGTGCATGGTAATGTTTGGATATACTCATAGTGGCAACAATTAAAAACCACAGTAGGGGGGGTACTGGGTTCCTGGCCAGTGGTGCTCTGTCGTGGTCCCTAGGGGAGCAGCGACAGTCTCCCAGGTACAGTGGTGGGGACCGGGAGGGAGTGAGGGTTCAACAGTGAGCCCCAGATGCTAATGACTATGCTTGTGAGCTGATAAACCCAAAATAAGAACAAGGCCTAGAGCAACTTTGTGCCTGGGAATTTCCTTCTGTCAGCCTTCATGTTACTCAAATGTGGCCAGTCTCGAAGCCAAACTCAGCATGTAAATGCAATACCTTCCCCCCAGCGTGGGACATGACACCCGGGGATGAGCCTCCCTGGCAACGAGGGACCACTATCAACTACCAACTGATGATGCAACTGGAAAATGACCTTATACGGAAGGTTCAATGCGGATCAGCAGAATATCCATGTCTACATAAAATACCATGACTTTAAAATGCTGTTTGACCTAAAGTAAGGGGGAAATGGAAAGGAGAAATGAGTTTATATGGCTATGAGTCTCTAAAAAAGAGTCTGGAGGCTGGCAGAAGGTTTGCCCTCATGCACAACTGAGCAGAGTCAGAGAGACAGATAAAGCAGATACAACCCCCAGATATTGGTTCCTTTGAGGGCTAAAGAGACCCATGGGAGTTATGGTCATGGCCGATGGGGTTAACTACCAGGGCAGATGGCCCCTCTTTGGAAATGGTGTTTATGTGTGATGAATCTGGACTCAGATGGGATCTCCCTTCATAAGACTTTCATGCTAATGAGCTGGAGGTGCAGTTAATGTTGGGGTTTAAGATATATTTAGGGGATTTGAATCTCTGGACTGACAATGTGATAGCCAGATCCTGAGCCTCAACAGACTCCAGCACCTACAATCTGATTTATTGGACTTACCACACTCAGCTAAGATGGAGTTGAAGAAGGACAACCACCACACCATGGAGCCTAGAGTGATTACAACTGAAAATGGGAGGATTGCATCCAGCATCCAGGTGAAATCTGAGCCTCCTCTTGACATAGAGGTGCAATGGACACAACCAATCCAATGTCCACATAGAAGAGGTGGCATTGGATTGGGAAAAGTGGACATAATGGACAAAGGGTATGGGGAAAGGCAGGAAGAGATGAGAGGTGGAGGCGTCTTCGGGACATGGAGCTGCCCTGGATGGTGCTTCAGAGGTAATCACTGGACATTGTAAATCCTCACAGGGCCCACTTGATGGAATAGAGGAGAGTATGGGCCATGATGTGAACCAATGTATATGAGGTGCAGAGGTGCCCAAAGATGTACTTACCAAATCCAATGGATGTGTCATGATGATGGGAACGAGTGTTGTTGGGGGGGGGGAGAGGGGGGGTGGGGGGGTGGGGTTGAATGGGACCTCACATATATATTTTTAATGTAATATTATTACAAAGTCAATAAAAAATAAAAAAATTAAAAAAAAAATATAGGTGTCATCTGCAGGTCTTGATGCCTAGACGGGAAGTGAGAAGGAGGCAGAGTCTTGGTGACTTCACAATTTCTGGCCATCCCTGAAATGGGGAGCACAGCAAAAGGAGGCTGTGCTGGGACAGAATAGCAGTGGAGTAGAAGATGTGTCCAGTTTTGTTCTAATTTGTTGTTTAGATTAAAATGAAAAGAAAGATATTATTGGAAAGCAGAAAATAGAAAGCATATAATAGCTAAAATTCTATTAATCCTTATATGTGTTAATTTACATTCCTATAAATTGAAACATTTAGTTTGTGATTGACTTTGGGGCTTAGGGTAGAGGGATATATTATTTTGCTCCTTATTCTGGTTCTCCTCTCCTTTCTCCAACTATACAAATTTCCAGTCTTCTTCTTGAGCTCTTCTCTTCCCTGCTTCCCCCACACCTGTTTTTTCTTTTTCTTCTCAATAATGATTTTTTAAATAACAGTTTTACATTTACAGAAGAGTACAAGGATATTCAAAGAATTTCTGTATATCCCACTCCCAGGTTAATCAATTTTTAACATCCTACATTGAAATGATACAGTAGTCACAACTAGTGAGTAAATATTACCATGGTATTATTAACAAAATCCCATACTGTATCTGCATTTCCTCAGTCTAAATAAACTTTTCCTGTCTTAGGATTCTATCCAAGGTACTACATTACTTTTGTATTTTATTAGAGAAGGTGTGTGCTTATAAAATAATAATGCATAATGTGCAGAATTCCAAGACCTCAGCCACCCCTCCAACAATAGTTTACATTTGTTACAGATTATGAAAGAACATGATCAGACTTTTACCACTCACTATGATCCATAGCATACATCTTTATATATTCCCACCCAGCCCCTGTTATTTACACCATGTATTAGTATGGTACATTTGTTGTAGTACACTAGAGAACACTCACCTCCTTGTACTGCTAATGACAGCCCATCTTTCATCACATGGTTCACTGTGTTTTACAGCACATGACTTGTATATTTTATCCATCTGTACTCTCAGCGGCTCTCACTTTTATCACAGAATTGTACAGTCATTGTCTCAGTAAACCTAACATTTTCCTTGTTTCCCCAAAAAATAATCCCGTATCTATTATTGACCTCAGCATTGATAGAGGACCTTCTTTGACATTCATCCAAGAATTATACAAAATTATTTTAAACTATAGTCCATAAGTTACTGTGGCTGAAAGGAGTAGTCTAGGCATGTAAATGTCAATTGAAGGAAAGCTGGAGAATAATCTAAGGAATCAATAACATAGTGAACCTGGAGGTGGATGAGGATTGTGGTTGATAGTTTAAATACAAGAATGCTCTTCTATCAACTACAACAAATTACGTCACTATTACAAGTTGGTAGGCATACAGTGATCCATTGGAAAAATATAAGTAATGTTAATTTTAAAAAGTTTTTTATTTGGGATGTTTGTCTTTTTCTGAGTTTTAGTAATTCCTCATAAATGCTATATATTATACTATTATGAGAAAACGGGTTTTGAAATATTTGTTTTCCATTCAGTAGGTTTTCTTTTCATTTTATTGCTAATGTCCTTTGATTCTCAGAAAGAATGTCTGATGAAGTCCGTTTTAGCAATTTTTTCTTTTTAGGTTGTGCATTGGTGTAAAATATAAAAATCACTGCTGACTTCAAGGTCCAGAAGCTAGTTAGTTCTATTTTCTCATAAGGGTGGTATGGTTTTAGCTCTTATATTTAGGTCTCTAACTTGGTTTGAATTAATTTTTGTATATCATGATGAGTAGGTGTTCACATTCATGCTTTGCATATGGATTTCTTGTCCCAGTACCATATTTTGAAGATATTATTTATTATTTCCCCATTGAGTGGACTTGGACATTTGTCAAAAATCCACACATCAAAGTGTGAATTCTCTACTTTAACCTTCTTTCAAGATAGTGTTAAGTCTTTCAATTCATGGACACTGGATGTATATCTGTTTGTTTACATCTTTAATTTCTGCCATTTTTTATTCTTCAATATCTCGAGATATCTTGCTAGTCCCTTAAGATTTCTTCAGCTCATTGGTTGTTTAATAATGTATTGTTTGCTATCCACATATTTGTGGATGTCTTTGGTAAAAACAGCTGTCCTCCCTCCTCCCCTGGCCAAGAAAGGCCTCCTGGTAGTTATAGTGCCCTTTAGTAGTGTGTGCCTGTCTGGGTCGCCACCTGGTGGACGTGCTGTCTTTGAATTTAGCAGGATGCTCTCAATAATTTCTTCCAATAGACATCTGGACCAAGGCCTTGACCTACATACCTTCAAGGTCAAGGACCCGATGGCCAGTTTCCAGTGTACACCTGAAGAGTTAGGGTGCAGGTTAATATTACAGATAGAGTGGGGTTCAAGTGTATAGTTAGAGAGGTAATGACAGGGTTGTGGTTAAGGCGATGGTTAGAAATAGTTTTTCTCCAATAGTCTAAGTCCCCTTCTAGAGGGACCCAGTCACATATGAGCCTGTTTCTTGAAATTGTTCCTGTGACACCAGATGCAGGTGTGTGGGCATTGGGAAAGGGGTCCCCTTTACAAATTAGATCATCCCACCTGGTGACTGATATATAAGCCTCCAGAAATTTTCATCTACACCTCTAACGCTGTTGCCTGCCATGCCAGTGGAATATCCTTGGAGAGGGCATACCAAACCCCTTTTCAGTGCCATTTTCTGAATTGAGGACATATGATGCCTCACAATTTTCTCTTCTTTATGTTGGCTGACAGAATCTGCTAGACCTTGACCTGGAGGCCTGTCCTGTGTCCTGGTTGTTGCTCCTCAGTTGTGGGAACATCTAGAAAATTTTCCAAGCCCCCTGATGGTGTCTGGCATGTGATAGCACACCTGTGAGGTAACTGGCACTGGCCTTTGGCAGACAAGGAGAATGTGATGGGCATGTCTCCTGATTGGTAGCTATTCCTGAGAGCATCTCTTGGTCTTAGTGTCCTTCTAAAACCTGTGTGAAGTCTCCCTGAAGCTCTGGTCATCTTGATGAACTTGCAGTGAATGGCAAGGGGCACGTAGACCTAAAGTGAGCTCCTAGGTCAGTTGTCATGGCAAAGATAGTCCTTAGAGGTGCATTCCTCAGGTCTCTGGGCTGCAGTGACCCCTCAGCACATGGAGGAGAGCATCATCCCCCCATGGCTGCCCAGGTGTGGATTAGCCCCTATCCCACCCATGCTCCTGGAGGAGTCCTCCAGGTGGAGCGATGGAGCTGCCAGTGCTTCACCTGCAATTCCTGCCTGACATGTTCACCAGCAGGCCAAGGTGGGTCCCTCATGCATCCTCACTACACCAACCTCAGTTCCATTCCCAACATCCTGAGTCAACTGCTCATTCCTCTTTTTCTTACCCCTGAAATTCAGGTGCTTCTACCCCATGACCAATGCCTGCTAAGCCTTAGCAGTGGCAGTGACCAGCTGATGGGACTCCTGATTCCCCTTAGCCACCATCTGTTCATGGGCAGAGTGATTCTGTTCAACCCTAAGTGAGATCTCATTAGTTTTGTGCTCAGAAACCTTCAGTTGTCCTGCAGCTCATTCAGAGTAAATCTTCACTCCTCACAGGATGTCACAGGCTGACACTGACCCTATTTCTCACCCTGTTTTGCAGATTTTACAGCCAATATTCTCCACCCTATTTGTTTTGCCCAGCAATACTTGCCTCCTGGAGAATCTCCTACCATGCATGGGGAACTTCTACCTCAGGTCCTTTGCACATGTTAGTCTGTGGCTTATTTTTATTCTTGTTAGCTAGGAGGCCCATCGTATTTGTACTGCAGGAGCTTTCTTCATCATTGTTTCTCTTCCCAATTATTCTTTGACCCACTGATTGTTTAAGTGTTTTTTTAACCTCCATATATTTGTTAATTTTCCCCTTTCCACACCTTTATTCCTTTGTAGTTTCATTCCATTACCATTAGAGGAAGTTTTTTTAATATAATTTCAATGTTTTCAAAATTATTGAGATCTGTTTTGTGAGCCAACATATGGTCTGTCCTTGAGAAAGACCTATGAGCACCATTGAAGAATATATATTCTGCTGATTTTGTGCATTGTTCTGTATGTCTCTTAGGTCTAGGTTGTCTAGCACATTATTCAAGCTCTCTGTTTTCTTATTTATCCTCTACATCTTATATCCAATTATAAGAGATGTGAATTTAAGTCACTGTTTTTATAGAAACATCTATTTTTCCCTTAATTTTTGCCTTTGATTTCCTCATGTGTTTTGGCATATCATGGTTAGGTGCATAAGAATTTAAGATGGTTATTTTTTCTTGCAGTATAGCCCCTTTCATTAATATATAATGTCCTTCTTCGTCTCTTAGTACAGTTGTGCATTTAAAATCTATTTTGTCTGATGCTACTGTTCCTACTCCAGCTTTTTTGTTTGCTCATTGCATGGACTCCCTTTTCCCAGTCTTTCACTTTTAGCCTACTTGCACGTTAGGTGAGTCTCTTGTAGAGAGCATATAGATGGTTCATAGCATTTATCCATCTGTCAGTGTGTGTGTACTGATTGTGTAGTGCAAAGCATTAATCTTCATTGTTACTAATGTAAAGGCTTTGCTTCCATCATTTTATAATTTGTCTTTCATATGTCATATGTTACTATTTTCTAAACTTTTCTTCTAGCTTCTCCTTGAATGTTGCATTGTTTTCTGAGACACCAGAGATCCAACATAGTTTTCTGATAGTTCTTGCTAATTCTACAGAATATTTTTGAGATGGTACTAACCTGAACCTTCTGATTCCAAACCATTTCCCATTTACATTAGTCTGTTGGTGTATGTTGATACACACTTGCATTCTTTGGATAAATCCATTTTCCTGATGTGTTATTATTGTAATATGCTGATGATAGTGTTTTCTGGTGTCTTGTTAGGATTTTGAATCTATTTATACAATCAATATTGATCTTTAGTTTTCTTGTCATGCTTTTGTTTTTGTATCAGGGAAATTATTTGAATGATGACCTCAATGAAAGAATTAGGAAGCTTTTTGGTTTGTTAAAGGGCTGCAGATGTGAAATACTGGAAATGGGTAAGCTTTTACAAAGGGGATTTACTTGGGTTAAAAGCTTACACTTCCAAGAACATGAAGTATCCCTCACAAGGCACAATTAGACGTGCTTTTTCACTAAAGTTACATGCCACATGGTGAAGCAAGATGGCCACCAGGTCTCTGTTGAGGTCTCCGGCTTTCTGCACCTGTTGGCAAGCCTGGCATAGAGGTTTTCTCTTTCCAGTCCTCCTCTAGCAATCTCTGCTGCTTTGCTTTCTTCCCAAATTCAGCTGCAAGCTAATAGGCAGATGAGTGATCTCTTCCTGGTCCTCAGCTCATTGAGCCCCTCAGGGGCTTCTCTCCTTGAAGTTCATCTGTGGGTGAAAATGTTGTAGTTTCTCTTTGATGGAAGGATAAAATATTGTGAATCATTTCTCCTGTATCTTCATTTTTATCAGACCCAGCAAGAGGGCAGAGAGTCAACCCGAGTCACGTCTGGCTGAAGTAGCCTAGGTTAGGGTTAGGGTCAGGTTTAGGGTTTAGAGGTTAGGGGTTAGGGGTTAGGGGTTAGGGTTAGGTTTAGAACAGAGGGCACAGAAGTCAGATTTAAGTGTAAGTGTCTCTCACTTGCCATCTTTATATATATATCCCAATTCTTTCCATTTCATTATAGGAAAGGAGGATATCTAAGAGCAGTTTGGCATCAATCTTATGGCCACTTATGCGTAAAGAGATGTTCAGTATCTTCACTCCCTGGGTACTCCATATATCCTTTTAAATATGTTAAACATAATATAATTTTTTAGCATAAAATACACAGAAATTAATAAATGTTTCAAAAATGAAAGTATCAACTTACTACAGGCAAATAATGAGCATTGGGCTTTGAATTCTGAAAAAGTGGATTTTGAGGTCTGTATCAGGGACTTTGTTCAAATAATTTCTTCTAGGGTTTCCTTTGTGATCTGAGTGATGGGGACAATACTCCTGCCTCAAAAATTATGTCTCATTATGCATATATGATTTTCTGCAAAAGCCCTTTGGAATCCTAGCGATATTACATAAATATTAGATATGATTAGGGATAAACTTGCAAAGCACATAAATGTTAAGGCCCTGCATTCATGGCAGCTAAAACAAACCTAAAGCCAAGCCTGTGGGGAATTTCTCTCACTACTTTTGTTTGTGAGTGTGAACTGTTAAGTTTACTTTTATATACTTTATTAGACAACAAGAAAGTGAAAGAGATACCCAGAGAGATGAGGAAGTTACCCAGGAAACATTATGCCTGAATTTCTTGCCAACAGTTGGACACGCTCCCCACAGAGCAAGGTATTATGTGTTACGGTTATCGACATCCATTCCTCCCTTCTCTCAGGACTCATAAACTGGCTGGATGTCCTCCAGTTTCCACTCTGGACAGGAAAGGGCCCGACTGCATTGTCAGCCTGTGATTATGCCCTCCCCAAGGGATCTGCTCCTTCAGGCACCCTCTCCTATTCTCCCTGTTACAGCAGAAGTGCATTGCAATCCAAGGCAAATTTATAGGTCAATGAGTAGACAACTGGTTGTCTTGAAGTGTCTGATTTTTAAATATGTTTTGTACAAATTGGTTCAAATGGAAAATAGACTGTGATGAAAAGAGATGAGAGCTGACTCCTTGCATTAATATTTATAATATTGCCTACTTATTTCGAGTTGCCGTATTTATATAGCACTGACTTGGTTCCTGTCTCTGTCAATAAGAAAAGCATAATAAAATGGATAAATGCAACCTAAATAACTTGTGGGCTTCATGGTCTAAGTGTGCTTTTTCAAGTAAAAAAAAAAAAATCTGGGAACAAACTAACTTAAAGATCTTAGAGGGAAGAGGACTTGGCCCAGCGGTTAAGGCGTCCGTCTACCACATGGGAGGTCTGCGGTTCAAACCCCGGGCCTCCTTGACCCGTGTGGAGCTGGCCCATGCGCAGTGCTGATGCGTGCAAGGAGTGCCCTGCCACGCAGAGGTGTCCCCGCATAGGGGAGTCCCATGCGCAAGGAATGCACCCCGTAAGGAGAGCTCCCCAACGCCAAAGAAAGTGCAGCCTGCCTAAGAATGGCGCCTCCACAGGGAGAAATGACACAACAAGATGACGCATCAAAAAGAAACACAGATTCCCATGCCACTGACAACAATAGAATCGGACAAAAAAGACGCAGCAAATAGACACAGAGAAGAGACAACTGGGGTGGGGGAAGGGGGGGAGGGGGGGAGAAATAAATTAATTAATTAATCTTTAAAAAAAAAGATCTTAGAAACCAATTTCAGCTCAACTGTTGAGGTGTGTTTGAGCTCTGCCACTGAATGAGGTGTGAAACTTACATCTGATACAGTAAATCTTGTTGACTGTTATTTTAAAGGACTGAAAAGTGTTTTATAGCAAAACTGTCTCAAATAAAAAGTACATTTTTACAATCTTCTTGTCATAAACTTTCTTGTCGGGTTTTGGATCCACAATACATATGAAGGATGCATTATACAGGAATAGGAAGGAGGCATGAATAATAACTTGATTTATTTTTCATTATAAAAGAGAGGGAAATGATCCCATAGCATTCATGTGGTTAAAAAATTAAATATCAGATAGTTGATTGGACATGACTAATATACATACATTTAGTCATCAGACTATTGATTATTGCTGGCAAATAGCTATTATTTTATTTTATTTTTTAATTTTTAATTTTTTTAAAGATACGTACATTACATAAATGTTACATAAAAAATATAGGGGGTTCCCATATGCCCTGCTCCCCACACCGCCCATATTTACCCACATTAACAACATCCTTCATTAGTGTGACACACTCATTGCAATTGATAAACATATTTTGGAGGATTGGAAAGGCTTTTCAGAAGTGTTCAATGAATTGAAATTACTCTACAGTTATCATTATTAGTGTGGTCTAAATTTAAGGTGGATCTGACCCCCTTGATGGGCTTAAGGTGGACTGAAGAGCCCCATGGATGTGGCTTGGTGGCTTGACAGTTTCCAGAGTAACAAGATGGAGCAACAGAGAGTGAGCGAGCAAGCCTGCTCGTGTGTCTGCGTGGAGGGGGAGTGCGAGTGTGGGGGGTGGTTGGATAGGAGGGGGCGTTTGCAGGCAACAGACAGGCGTGAGGGGGGGGTGGACTCTTGGCCTTTCTTCCCTTGATTTCCCCGTCCCCTTTTCTCCCTATCTGGGTTTGGCTCCCCCAGTCTTTCACTCTCCTTCCTCCTTCCCAAGTCCCTTTCCCCTTCCCGGACCAGGTACCCCCTGCTTCCCTGCCATGGGCCCCGGGGAAATCCCCGCCCAGAGCACCCGCCCCCAGAGGCGGAAGCACCACTGCCTGCACTAGAGGCCGAGCTGCAGTCCAGGGGCGGTTGGCCAGGGCGGCGGGCGGGCGGCCAGACGAGGGCGCCCTCCTAGCTGGGCCCGCGCCAGGGGAGCGCAAAAAGCTGTTTTATTTGACATACTATATGTGAGGAGTTCTGTGAAATGTGGTTATAGTTCCTTCCCTTTTTTTAGTTTATCATATTTCCTAAAAGCATAAGAAAACCTCCAGGCCAACATTCCTTAAAAGATGGATGTCTAATTTATATCACCATCATATTACCAGTGTCATAAAATGGCTTTTCTGGGAAAAGTTTTAAAGGAAATGTGTTGTAATTAATGAAATGTAGCTTCCCCACTTTTACAGGTATTCCTATTCCATATTTGAGAAGAATGTCTTCTTAATTGGGTGGGTGTGTGAGTGTTTAAGGATACAGGTTTTGAGTGGCATCAAATCACTAATATTTTTAACCCATTGGCAGGTTATCTGACAATAGATCATTGGCATAATACATGTTAATAGCTATGATAGAGATGAAATTGACAGGCAATTTTTGACTCTGTAGGTGTTTTGTTTAGAGCACAGTCATTTTAGCACACTAGAAAGGCATTTAAAAATAAAATAATTAGGCCATGAAAAAATTACAGCAAGGCAGCACTCACCTACTTCAGCAACAATAATATGATATGTTAATGATTCTCAAAGAGGTGTCCTTAACCCTTTGACTTAGACTTTTGGGACTTCACGTTTATGTATTCTTATACAATACAGGATAATCCTAATGTCCCTTTCTTTACATTGGCACTACAAAGTGCTCTTAGGAAAATTCGAATAGGATAAGGAATGTGAAAGGTTTGGAAGTTAAAAATCACAAACCTCTACTCTTTTACCAAGTACTGTGTTTGGTACTTTTTACATATATGAATCCATTGACTCCTGGAACAAATTTGTGTGATGATTTTCATTTGACGTACAGGTAAAAATGTAGGTTGTGATGATTTTCCCTTTATAAGTGGGTCTACAGGAATCGTTAAGTAATTTCCCACTGCCAAAGGATGGCAGAGCTGGGCTTTTAATCTAAGCTGTCCTGGTAAACTCAGGGCACTATACCATTGTATGGTGATACTAACATTATTAAGATATTGTTTAATAAATCGTTTGATTGAGCAGTATTAATGTAGTAAGTAACTAACTGCTATAGGATTGAACCACCTTATTAAGTGAAATTAAGGCAGACAAAATAGAAAAGACTCTTGGGGCTTAATTGTTTTATTATTTAGGAAAGTAGCAAAGTTAGTTATTCCTGATGTAAGAACACGATTTAGAATTTTGTTTAAATGCTGCTGAATTCAACAAAAATAATGAGACGGTCATATCTGTATGGAGAGTAAGAATCTGAAAGCATGATTCCAGCAGCTACACTTTTGGAGAATCAGCCCATATGTCCCTAGGATTTTTAATAGATTAGGCCAAGGTGGCAAGTAGAAATACTAGAAAATTAAGATTTCATTGAAATTCTTTCCGACAACACAAACAGTTTCTGAGCTTTTACTTAGACTAAGGTTCAGTTTTAGGGAGTATGGATATATAGGTGAATACAAAATTATTCCACTTTCATTGAGTTTACAATCAAGATATATATATATATATATATAATACATGTGTATTTTATATATGTAATACATATATAGTAGTACATATGTAATATAATAAATAATATCTGTATATATAAATATAATAATAATAGTGGCAAACATACCTATATAGATTTTCTATGTGCTAGGTGCTTTACATTTATTAATTTGCCTAATCCTCACAAAACCTTGCAGAGCAGGGTGCACTATTAGCCTCATTTTATTTTATTTTTTTTAAATTTTATTTATTCATTTTTAAAAAAATATTACATTCAAAAAATATGAGGTCCCCATTAACCCCCACCGCCCCCAACCCACCACTCCCCCCACAGTAAAACTCTCCCCCATCATCATGACACATCCATTGCATCTGGTGAGTACATCTCTGGGCATCGCTGCACCCCATGGCCTGTAGTCCACACCATAGCCCACACTCTCCCACGTTCCATCCAGTGGGCCATGGGAGGACATACAATGTCCGGCAATTGTCCCTGCAGCACCACCCAGGACAGCTCCAAGTCCCCAAAACGCCCCCACATCTCATCTCTTCCTCCCATTCCCCGCACCCAGTAGCCACCATGGCCACTTTTTCCACACCAATGCCACATTTTCTTGATTATTAACCATAATAGTTCATGAATAGAATATCAAGTCCACTCTAATCCTTACTGTATTCCTCCTTCCTGTGGACCTTGGCTTGGTTGTGTCCATTTTTAACTCCTGTTATTATATGTAGACAGGGATATTCTGCTGGTCCGCGTTGAACCTTTAATTCAAGGTCATTTTCTAGTTATGTCATCAGCTGGTACTTGGTAGTGATTTTCCTCATTTTAAAAATGAGAGAACTGAGGAACAAAAACTTGCCCATGATCACACATCACTTGGCTGGTGAAGCTGAGGTTCAAACCATGGCACGCTGACACGGGTAACTATTTGCTTCATGCCTCATAAAAATAACTAAAACTGGGGAGGATGTGGCTCAAGCAGTTGGGTGCCTGCTTCCCACATAGGAGGTCCCAGGTTAGGTTCCCGGTACCTACTAAAATCATAGCAAACAAAGAAAAAACCAACTCAGGGGAGCCAATGTAGCTTAATGGTTAAGTACTGGCTTCCCACACAAGGTCCTGGGGATTCAGTTCCTAAAAAAGAACAACAACCACAACAAAAAATTAAAACCCATGGAAAGGTTCGACAAGACCTATAAGAAAGCCACAACACCATCAGTGGATGGAGGTCTTAAAGGTAGGTGGTTTGGATGGTAAATGTGAGGAATAGCATTCTGAGCATCAGGAGCAGCGCAGACCAAAGCAAGTCAGTGGATCAGTACTTGGCATAATGCCTTAGTTTCCAGCCCACTAACACAAATATAACAACAGGAACATTATTTGGCTCCCAGTTTGAGAGGCTAGAAGGGTTGCTTCCTTCCAGAGTTGGTAGGTTCTGACTGGCAGCAATACTTAGGTTCCTGGGCTTTCCTGTCACATGGTGATGTCCTCTCCTTTCTTTTCTGGGTTCTGTTGGCTTTGGGCTTCCGCTCCTCCCTGTGGTTTTCTCTCTGACTATGTCGGAATTACTTCTGCGTATGGAGGACTCCAGTTCTTGGGTTAAGGCCCACCTCATTCAGCTGGTTCGCACCTTCACTGAAAGAACACCTTGAAGAGGTCCTATTTACAGTGGGTCCATACCCAAAGGAACGCTGGTTGAGATTACAAGCCTGTGTTTTAGGGAGTATGTCATTCAACCTGTCACACATAAACAGGAATTCATGAGCACTTTAGGTTGGTTAAAATGAAGAGAACTTATAAAGAGCTCTGAAAAATAAGGCTATAAACTATGACTAGAGTCAGAGTATGAGGTAGTAGGGTGCCTTTCAGGATGAGAATTTAAGCTAAGCAACAATGTTACACCTCTTTGAATGTGGCCTTTTCCGTGTTCTAACACAGAAAGGACACCAAAGCTCAGTAGTAAAGACAACAGTTAAAAGTCTGGAAGGTCTTACAGCAAAACATATAGAGTAGGTCTTAATAGAGTACGTATGTGAGGCTCAGGAGATGAAAAATGAAAAATTCCACACTTTCATCATTAATGAGCCAGTAAGGCAGGGTAAGTTCTGATCCCAAGGCAGAGGCTGTCGGCTCATTATTTTCTTTTCTGTTTCCGTTAGATATAGTTGTCATCCGTCTAACTTGATCTTGAACAGTAGGATCAATGAATTAAGTTCTAGTTGGTAGTTCTCTACTTCATAAATAGCTCTACCTTATTGCCAAGATGGTATCTGGTCCATATAGCCATCTTTCTGAAAGAAAGGCATTTTCTTGTTCTTCAGTATTTCCATTCTTTTGCTTAGCTTTACATACCTTACACTCTTCAATTTCCTAGGTATCAATAGAGGTATTAACAGTGATACATGTATAGTGATATAGGGCTATATGCTTATAAAGCATGTTCCACTGCATCATCTTACTTTCACCAGGAAAGGTGGAGAGAATCTAGTTATCTATACCTTTTAGCTAGAGAACAAGCTTTCTGTGAGAAAGACATGGGATGATGTACAGGAAATGTCTGGCAATTCTTGAATGTTGTTGACCTTTTTCCTAGGAATTTCACACTGGCTCTTATATACCTATTGACTAGTTTCTATGCCTTTGATATTCAAATTGTAGACTGTGGACTAGCCATATATATAGGCTTTACCTGGGAGTTCATTAAAATACAGACTCTCAAGTCCTTTTCCAGACTTACTGAATAAGAATCTGCATTTTAATAAGAGCTGCAGGGAATTTGTTTCTACATTAACAGTTGAGGTGCATTGGTCCATACTAATCTGAGCAAGAGCCAGAAAGAATTGCTGGAAGAAGGCTAAAAGATTGATGTAAAAATGAGAAAGGATAGTGATTCTCTCCTGAAATTAAGTTGGGATTTCCAATTCAATGGAATATAGTAAGTGGGGAGGGAATAGTGGATTCTATTCACTTAGGAGCATGGAAAAAGTTCCCTGGTGAAATTATAATTGAACAGAATTCCAAATGCAGTGAAGGAACAAGTCATGTGGGCAAAGAGCATTTCAGGAGGAGCAAATTACCTGACTTTATGAAGCAACAACTTCTTGTTTTCCATGGTACCGATGTGAAGATTTTAGGGAAAGAAAATGTCTCTTTCTATTATAGAAAGCCCACAGAAAATTCCCCTCCATGGAGTTACCCAATCCATCTTATTTATAAAGAGTGGAAGAGCTGGAGAATATGGCAATAATTACTTTTTATATAGCAGTCTTTTAAATACCTATTAAATGAAGTGTGCTAGATAATATGCATAGCAAAGAGAATTGGTCATAATTCTTGACCATGAGACCTTATAAACTACTCTAAATCTGGAGAGAAAAAGAATTGTTCTATATTAACCACTAAGAAATTAAGCAAATCAATTCAGCATCATGTAGAGTTTTAAATTAATTAAATGAGTTATGGTTTTGTTTTTAAAGAGATGAAGGGGAAAGTTTGAATTACAAAATTATTCATTTTATGAAAGAAAACAATTTTCTTGTTTTCAAAGAGAAAAACATTTAAATGCACACGCAGATACAACCCATGAACGCACATACATTTCAAAGTCACACTATCCCCATGTTTTGGTAGCTACAGGGTGAATGTGAAAGGAAGATTAACCCAGAGGAGAAGGAGAGGTCAGGAGAGATATAAACAGAAAACAGGAAGAAATAACAGATAATGGGAAATGTAGAAAAAGGAGAAAGGAAGAAAAGAAGGAGGTATAAAATAATAGAACCAGAGAAGGAAAAAGAGACTGCATGAACATGCCAAAACGAAGCAAGAACGTGAATGAAAACTGGCTTAGTTTGTTCTGAATTATGGGAGGAATGGATGATTTTTCTTTTTGTCTCAACTTCAGTCTGATTATGTACTTTAGAGTAGTTTAAAGCACAACACCTGCCTTTTGAAAAGTAATTACTGCACACAGTTCTATTACTCTCTAACTGAGACCCTGGTCTGAATGGAATCATTTTGCCAGTCCATCAGAAAGACAAAGATTTCCGATCTATCCTGGCAGGTGCTAGAGCAATCTCATAACAGGATCTGACTGAATTCTGAATGGGATTTGCTCCAAATGTCTCTAACTTGCAGTAAAGAAAGGTGCGGCATGTTGGATTCTTCATATTTGTTGCTAGCTGAAATAAAAATTTTGAGCTTTACCTCACTGGTAACAATTCTTCTAGTAGAAGAAGTAGAAAGCCACTATCAGATACTGTAAATTCAACTTTCAGTTTAAATTTGATGTTCCTATATCATACCTTCTCATGTTTGCTCTCATGTTTTGTTTGTTCATTTTTTGTTTTGGTGTTGGGAAAAAACAGCAACATTGTCTCAGAATTGAAATGAAAAAAAAAAAGTAGAGGTGGCATAAAAATAACACCAACAAATAGTTCCCAAAAGATAGTGGAAAATAGTACCTCCAGCCAATCAATTTATTGTTCTTTTGTAGTGTTTTAACATTATTTAAATTAGTAATAATATTAGTGGTACAACTAGACCATTTTTATTTATCTCATTTCAGCCACTGAATTTCTATAACAATGTATGTTTTGACTTTTTAACTTATAGGAGAGTTTCATTTGTTTGAATGTGAAGAAATAATAACTAATAAATAAAAGAGGGAAGTTTAAAAAGGCACATATCCACATGACTCAACTACACAAACTTTGCCCTAACCTGCTCCTTCTTAGCACTTTTCATTTCTTTACATTTTCCCCCTCTTTCCAGCAGCCCTAACATTAATATCATTTAAACATGCAAGCGAGAAAAGTACCAAATATTTTTTAGGTGTGTGAAATAGGCCTATGGTCTGAGGAAAAGAAATATGAATGAGTGAAAACAAATAAAAGGGCTCACAGTAGGTCAACACAATGCAGAGAATAGAGGGAAAATTCTAAAACACATATATTTAAATTCTTCAGAGGCACAGGGAAGCCACATCTATAAAACAAGAATAGACTGTTATGGGAAAGGAACACTCAGAGAACAAGAAGAGATCTATGACATTGAAAAATAGAATAAGTAAATGTAAAAATCAAAATGAGGATTGAAAGATACTGTCAAAGAAATGTCCCAGAAAATGGGGAGAAAAAGTTGAGAAGAACAAAAACAAAGAGAAAAGAACAAGAGGATTATTCCAGGACTCCCACATGTTAGAAGCAACCAAAACATATTAAAGGGAAAAATTTGTCAAAGAAACACTATAAGAAAATTTTCCAGAGTTGAAGAACACACATTTTCAGATTGGAAAAACCCATTAAGTGCCAAGCATAATGCATAAAATAAAAAACACTTTCATCTATCTGGCAATTTAAAAACATCAGAGAAGAAGGGAAGATCTTTAAAGCCTCTGCCATGAGGAAAACAATCATTATCAACAAAAATATTCAAACAAATTTCATGGAATAGAAAAAACTGCCATCAGATTTCTCTATTAAATATTGGATAGTATAAACTTGGGAAGCAAGACCTTCAGATTTGGAGGGAAACCATTTTCAACTCAGAATTCTCTACTCAGGCAAATTATCAATGAGGCATAATGGGGAAAGAAATTCATTTTCAGGATTACAAGTTCTTAAAATGTATCTCTTTTGTTCCTCCCTACTTTGCGGTAAGCTTCAGCAGAACAAGGCAAGGGAGTAAGCTAAGAATGAGAATATTGCAGCAAATGGAAGATCCAAAGAAATAGAGCAGAGGGAAGTGGATTTGGCTCAATGGATAGAGCATCCACCTACCACATGGGAGGTCCAGGGTTCAGACCCAGGGCCTCCTGACCTGTATGATGAGCTGGCCCACTCACAATGCTGATGCTTGCAAGGAATGCCATGTGGTGTAGGGGAGTCCCACATGCAAGGAATGCACCCTGTAAGGAGAGCCGCCCACAGCAAAAAAAGTGCAGCCTGCCCAGGAGTGGCACCGCACACGCGGAGAGCTGACGCAGCAAGATAACGTAACAGAAAGAGACACAGATTCCCTGTACCGCTGACAAGAATACAAGTGGACACAGAAGAACACATGGCAAATGGACAGAGAGCAGACAACAGGGTAGGGGCAGGGGGAGGGGTGCAGTGGCGGGGAAGGGGAGAGAAATAAAAAATCTTAAAAAAAACAACAGGGAGGTGGATTTGGCCCAATGGATAGGGCATCCGCCTACCACATGGGAGGTCCAAGGTTCAAAGCCAGGGCCTCCTGACCCGTGTGATTGATGAGCTGGCCCACAAGCAGTGCTGATGCGCACAAGGAGCGCCGTGCCAAACAGGAGTGTCCCCTGCATAGGGGATCCCTGTGCACAAGGAGTGCACCCTGTAAGGAGAGCTGCCCAGTGTGAAAAAAGTGCAGCCTGCCCAGGAATGGCACCACACACACACAGAGCTGATGCAGCAAGATGATGCAACAAAACAAGACACAAATTCTGGGTGCCACTGACACAAGCAGACACAGGGACCAGACAACTGGGGGGAAGAGGGGAGAGAAATAAATAAAAAATAAATCTTAAAAAAAAAAAAGAACATGTCTGTGCAGGATTGATAATGTATAGATACAATAGATACAATGTCATTGCATTTATTTACACATTAATTTTCTTGAAAATGATTGTCTTGTGGTTATAAAATAATATATGAGAGAGGAGATTTTCATGCCCTCTGCTTTTCCTAGTATATTTTAGAAACTCTGAATAGTTCATCTTATCAGTCACTTCTATACTAAATGTCTTCCTTGCTTTATTGTATCAAAGATATTGGTTTTGTTTTTCTCCAGACAAGTCAACAGACATTTACTAAGTTTTCCAGTTATACCCAGCTATGAGTGAGCATATTGCCTATACCACAATAAAGTACTTCTACAAATATTATTTGCATTTTGCAGATAAGAAAACTAAGGATCAATAATTGTTCAAAATTCCTGCTGGAGAACTGTGAGGCCAACCCTACTATTTACTGAGTGCTGTGCTATAAAGTTTTTTTTTTTTTTGTTTTTTTTTTATGACAGTACTGGGGAGGGAACCCTGGACCTTGTACGTGGGAAGCAAGAGCTCAATGACTGAGCTACATCTGTTCCCCTGTGCTATGTAATTTCCATGTAACTCAGTTTGATTCTTCTCTCCCTCATCCCTCTCCCCTCTTTAAGGTTTTACATAAATTTATTACATATGTTATTTAAGATTTCATTTTATAATGAGATATGAATACAGTTTAATGGTAATGAACAAAAATCTTTATTACAACTTTTTATTTTCATATATTATTCTATTGTAATCTCCTTACTTAATTGCATACTTAAAAACATTTAGGTTATTTCCAATTTTCAATATTATAAACAATATTGCAGTGAACATCCTTAAACAAGATATATATTTGTGTACTTGCTATATTTTTCTCATAAGGCTAAATAACTACTAATAATTGCTAAGTCAAAGAATATGTACAGTTCAAAACTGATGTATGTTTCCAAACTTGCTCTTTGGAAATTGGTACTATTTAGAGATTTGGCATTAATTCATACTCCTTACGAACTGTATATGAAGATATCAGTATTTTTATTATTTTTCATTCTAATATTGAGAAATTACTTAAATTTGCTTTTTTGGTACTAAGTTGTAAATTTAGCATGTTTTTATATGTTTATTGGCCATTTTTGTACCTTTCATGAATTTCATATTCTCTTTTTTTGCCATTTTTTTCTATTTTGTGCTTGATCCTTTTCTTATTAATTTGTAAGAACTCTTTATATATTAGGCACTAACACTATAAAATGTAAGATTGTTATATAGTTTTAGTGTTTAGAGAGTTCTCTCTTCTAATTTGTAAGCCCCATATTAAAAACTATTTACCTATATTTCTTCTTGTCTTTTTAAGTTTATCTAGTGATAGAGGCTTGCAATAATTAACAAGCTGTAGCTCAGTTTCCCCTGATATGCAATGGGGAAAGGCTAGCCCCATCCCCCATAAGCCTACGTGTCCAAGGGCATGGCACTTCCCCACAGTTTAAACAAAGAAACCACATATGGGAAGCGGATTTGGCCCAACAGATAGGGAGTCCACCTACCACATGGTAAGTCCAAGGTTCAAACCCAGGGCCTCCTGACTCGTGTGGTGAGCTGGCCCACATGCAGTGCTGATGCACACACTGCACACAGGGAGTGCCCTGCCATGCAGGGGTGTCCTGCATGTAGGGGAGCCCCACGCACAGGGAGTGTGCCCCATGGGGGGAGCCGCCCAGCATGAAAACATTGCAGCCTGCCAGGAATGGCGCCGCACACATGGAGAGCTGACACAGCAAGATGACACAACAAAAAGAGACAGGGATTCCGGGTGCTACTGACAAGAATGCAGGTGGACACAGAAGAACACACAGTGAATGCACACAGAGAGCACACAACTGGGGCAGAGGGGATCAGGGCGGGGAAGGGGAGAGAAATAAATAAAAAATAAATCTTTAAAAAAAAAAAAGAAGAAACCACATAGAGATGGAAATAAAGGGAAATGGAAACCTTCCCTACCTGCATATCAGAGGGAGATAAAATTTCTACAGATGAAAGAAACATCTCCTGCAGCATTCCAAGAAACCATAACTCCCTAATCCACTATCTTCTAGTCACTATCAGGGAAATTTTTCACCTCTAGGGCTTCCTATTGGCCCCTGCACCTCACTCGGACCTTCAAACCCCTCCCACCAACTATCATTTCCCTGCCTTGGAAAGTTCTATATAAATTCAAATCCCCCCCTTCCAGGAGTGGGCTGAAGTTTCTCTTCAGACCCCCATCATGCTAGAGGGGGTGCTGAAGTCTGTTCTTCAGATCCCCTCCATTGGGAGAGCTTCTCAATAAATCTTTCTTTGTAGTCATATCAGTCTCCGTGTCCCAGTAAGTGCCATATTTTTCTCCAACATCTAGGTTTATTTTAATATAGAGATATTGTTCTCAGCTTCTGTTTTCAACACAGGTATTATTGCCCCCATGATTTAAGCCAGCATTCAAATATTTTTGTCTTAACCATTCATGTGTGCTTTTATAACAGTCTGATGATTTTTTAAAAAAATCACTAACTTCATGTTGTTCTGAGTTTATCTGAAATGGGCAAAGAGAAAACACTTATCTCATAGGGGTCAGCTCTAAATACCTCTACAGTCATAAAACTAAGTGTGGTGGGAATTATTTGACATTTTTTTTCAAAATGGATAAAATAAACCAGACCAATATTATTCTTATGGCCAGAATATAATTGCTTTCTATTATAAAAATAAACCTTAGCTCTTCTATGACGTGCTTTGTTTTTCTTACATTCCCTGTAAGGAGTGGGCAGAGAAGCCCAGGACAAACACCTTGGACTGCTTTGCCTTGGTAAGTCAGCAAGCTAGTGAAGGAGCGCGTGGTGACAGCAGGCTGTGCTCTAAGTGCCTGTGCCTCCTTCCCCAGACCAGGTGATGCTGTGTTGTTTCCAGTTAGGGAAAGGCTGATTTTGTATGGTAGCAGTCACGAGATATTTGCACTTTACTTCCTAAAGATTCCATTTTCAGGAGAGAGTTGTAGGTAGGAATCATTAGTACTCCTGAGGTAGGGTAAGTGACAGGTTGAATACAGCACACTGAGGTGGTGTTATGCAGACAAGCAGTTTGCACTGGTGTATGGAGAGAGATTATTCCTAAAGGAGGAAGGAGAGTTTGAAAAGGGTTTTACCCCCCCAGGGTATTGAAAAATGTCATTGTTCAGGATGGCTGAATGTATTGATGATGTGCTAATTTCACAAGCAATGCCAAATCTCTCTTCTACTCTCTGATATTTCTCTTGCAGTGGATGATAGCATCTTGCAGTGGATGATAGAGTTATAAACTGCATCTGCTGGGAAAAGTTAAGCAATGCCAAGTCTTCATCAGGTAATTTTATTTGCCATGCTTCTTCACTTCTCAGCCTAGCAGTGGATTTCACTCAAAGTAGCTCATCAGAACAGCTGACGGGCTAAATTTCACATTTATCCCCTTTTAATTACATTGATCAACTGGAAGCAATGGATCCAGAGCTTTAGCTGTCTGAAAATCGAACAATTGGGGAATCAATTGTTTTTCTTTTTCCATCTCTTTGGTGCTCACTTCCTTCTAACTGTACAGGAAAGTAAGTAAGGCACTGGGAGGCTTCAGGAGTTCATTTTTACCATGTCAGTTATCACATAAATCAAGATGTAGCCTAATTGCCAGCCAGGTCAGAACCCCATCTGTCAAACTTGTCACTTGACCCAAGAAGATTTTGAAGACTTCTCTTAATGTTTGTCACTAATTTTTCTGTGGCATGATCTGAACTTTCTGAAATCTCGAATGTATTCAAACAAATATACCAGGAATTCTAAGATTGATATGAAGGTGAAATAGGACTCCTTTGGAAGTAGCCATTGAATAATACTAATTGAAAAAGAAACGTAAAATTGTATATTGAACACAATGTCTATAACTGAAATAGCCCTTGAAATTACTTGCTTATATTTTAATAGTTCTTAAGTTCTTTCTTTTAAGTTGCTGAAGTTCATATTATTAACCAAATATTGCACAATGTATCTAATATTTCTTATCTGCCTCCTCATATTATATGTGTTGAGAAAGTCTTAACACTTGGAGTGGTTTCTTCTTTTATTTTTCTCATTGCTCTTCAGAATCCCAAATTTCTGCTTTGATCATACTGGCTGGTATCTGGAATAATGCTGATTTTGATTTGCTTAATTACTGACGTACTTACATTTAAAATTTAGTCATCAATTCCTATAAATGTCCTGTTGAATGTACACAACTTCGTATTCCCATTTCCTAATTTGGGAAAATTTAAATTGGGAGCAATGATTTGCCTAGGATGCTTTGCAGCCAAAGATAAAATTAAGGGGATAATAGGATTTATGTAGCTATATCATAGGCAAGAAATAAACCTATAAGATAATTAGTTGTGAATTTTCATATGTCTAGATTATTAAAATAATTTGCAGGTTTATGTTATAATCTTCAATCAGAAAGTAGTTTGAATATGCATTTTTTGTTTTAGTGTGAAGGCCAGTAAACTTTGTATAACAAGCAAGATGGCAAGTATTTTGGCTTTGCTGACCACATCTGTGTCTCAGCTATTCAACACTGCTGTTGCAGCACAACAGCAGCCAGGGACAATACATAAACAAATGGGCATGGATATGTGCCAATAAAACTTCTTTTTTTTTTTTTTTAATAACAGGCTGTGGGCTAGATTTGGCCTGTGATCTGTAGTTTGCTGACCTCTCTTTCTGAAATTGTTTTAATTTTCAGATTTAACTTTTATGTAGAAATGGTATCATGAATATTATATAATTCTTATACTTGATGCTCTTTAATTTATTTGTTTATTTATTTTTTCGGGTGTTACTCTTTTTTTTTTATTGACTTTGTAATAATATTACATTAAAAATATATATATATGAGGTCCCATTCAACCCCACCACCCCCACCCCACCTCTCCCCCCCCAGCAACACTCATTCCCATCATCATGACACATCCATTGCATTTGGTAAGTACATCTTTGGGCACCTCTGCACCTCATGGTCAATGGTCCACATCATGGCCCATACTCTCCCCCATTCCATCCAGTGGGCCCTGTGAGGATTTACAATGTCCGGTGATTGCCCCTGAAGCACCATCCAGGGCAGCTCCATGTCCCAAAGACACCTCCACCTCTCATCTCTTCCTGCCTTTCCCCATACCCATCAGCCACCATGTCCACTTTTCCCACTCCATTGCCACCTTTTCTATGTGGACATTGGATTGGTTGTGTCCATTGCACCTCTATGTCAAGAGGAGGCTCAGATTCCACCTGGATGCTGGATGCAATCCTCCGACTTTCAGTTGTAATCACTCTAGGCTCCATGGTGTGGTGGTTGTCCTTCTTCAACCCCATCTTAGCTGAGTGTGGTGAGTCCAATAAATCAGATTGTAGGTGCTGGAGTCTGTTGAGGCTCAGGACCTGGCTATCACATTGTCAGTCCAGAGATTCAAATCCCCTAAATATATCATGATGCTCTTTTAGATTAAAAGCAATGGTGATTACTACTGAGAATGAGATTTTAAAATATCGGTAAGTAGATGATATAAATGAACAATCACAGTAGATAGTGATAATTGGGAATTTCTTTGAGAATTTAAAGAGAAGATGAGAGTACAAGGCAAAAGCCTGAATATGACTGTCATTATGTTATACATCAAGCTAGTCCATTCTCTCCTTTTCACTTAAATGCCCTCAGTTCAAAAAGTTTCCATTGGACAGTGGCCAATGAAAACTAATTTTTTAACACAATTTAGTCTAAGTCAAAAAATCATGTTCCAGTCAAAGTATAAGAAATATTATTAGGTGGCGGACTTGGCTCAGTGGTTAGGGCATCCACATTGGAGGTCCGTGGTTCAAACCCAGGGCCTCCTGGACGCGTGTGGAGCTGGCCTATGTGCAGTGCTGATGCGTGCAAGGAGTGTCCTGCCATGCAGGGGTGTCCTCTGCGTAGGGGAGCCCCACGCGCAATAAGTGCACCCTGTAACAAGAGCCACCCAGCGTGAAAGAAAGTGCAGCCTGCCCAGGAATGGTGCTGCCCACATGGCGTGCTGACACAACAAGATGAGGCAACAAAAAGAAACACAGATTCCCATGCCGCTGACAACAATAGAAGCAGACAAAGAAGATGCAGCAAACAGACACAGAGAACAGAAAACCGGTGTGGGGGCGGAGGGGGAGGGGAGAGAAATTAATTAATTAATTTTAAAAGTTACTGGACTTTAAAAAATATATATTATTAATTCCTATAAATGTACTGTTGAATGTACTATTTGTACACAGCTTTAAAAGCACTGGTAAGAAAGGTTAGCTCTTAATTTTAGTATTTTAGAAGAAGTTTTCTTCAGGGTAGAGTGGGCTACTTAAAATGAAATTGTCAGGCTCCAGCCATCTCATTGTATTCATTAAATTATACAGCTTGATCTCTTCTTTTGGCAATTTGACTCCCCCTTTCAATGAACGGTGGGTGTCCACACAGATCAGCTATCAGTGTCATCATTTCACTTGTGCTCTAAGAAGCATTTATCATCACCTATAATTTCTGAATAATGGCAATGAAATTGAAATTCATTAGTATTCATAAAATATCAGCCTAAATAGAAGAGGACTGGCAATAGGATCACAGGTAGAATAGCCTTTTAAAAAGTAAGGGAAGCGGTTTTGGCCCAACAGATAGGGCATCCACCTACCACATGGGAGGTCCACGGTTCAAACCCTGGGCCTCCTTGACCCGTGTGGAGCTGGCCCATGCACAGTGCTGATGCACGGCAGGGAGTGCCATGCCACGCAGGGGTGTCCCGCATAGAGGAGTCCCATGCACAAAGAGTCTGCCCTGTAAGGAGAGCCACCCAGTGCGAAAAAAGTGCAGCCTTTCAGGAGTGGCACCGCACACACAGAGAGCCGACGCAGCAAGATGACGCAACAAAAAGAGACACAGATTCCAGGTGCTGCTGACAAGAATGCAAGTGAACACAGAAGATCACACAGTGAATGGACATAGAAACCAGACAACTGGGGGGGTAGGGGAGGGAAGGGAAAAGAAAAAAAACATATAAAAAGTAATACTTCAAAGTTATATTGATGATGTGGAGACAGTGGCCATGGGAGTTGCTGAAGGCAGGGAGAGGGAAAAGAAGGTGTGATCTGGGGCATTATTGGAATGAATTACAGTAGATAATTTGTCAGCTCATAATTTTATGAGGCAGAAAACCTTAAAATCGTGTTCAACAGTAGTTATGCTAAATCATTATTGATCCAGATAGATTATTTTAATTAGAGTATGAATAAGAAAGGGTTAAAGGAAAATGACATATCCATATATCTCTTCTCCAATCCTTCTTAATTAAAATCAAGTGTTTATTTATATGAAGAAAATTACAGAATATTAATCACAGGAACAATTTGCCAGTTGCACTGTGTAATCATTGTTCATATACTATATTATTGTTACTTCATCCATTTTGTCCTTCAGTTCTCTGTTATCATATTGGTATATTGTCTGTCTTCTTATCCTTTAGTTTACCATTCCTAATAATCTTCATTTCTAAACTCTTCTACAGATCGTTCGCCCTTGATTTTTCCTTTTAGGCTGCAGTAACCCCTTTAGTTTCTCCTGTAAATCTGGACTTTTGGTAACATATTCTATCAGTTTTTGTTTGTCTGTGAAGACTTCAAACTCATGCTTATTATTGAAGGACAGCTTTGCCAGTTACAGAATTATTGGTTGGCAGTTCTTCTCTTTCAGCACCTCAAATACATCATACCACTTCCTTCTCTCCTCCATGGTTTCTGATGAGAGGTCTGCACTTAATCTTATTGAGTTTCCCTTGTACATTATGCTTTGCTTTTCTCTTGCTTTCAAAATCTTCTCTTTTATCTCTGATATTTGTCATTCTGAATAGTAGGTGTCTTGAGGTAGGTATATTCAGATTTATTCTGTTTGGGGTGCGCTGGCCTTCTTGGATATTGATATTTATGTCCTTCATAAGGGTTGGGATGTTTTTGGTCATTATTTCTTCAAATATTCTTTCTGCCCCTTTTCCATTCTCTTCTCCTTCTGGACACCAATAATATGAATGTTTGTGCATTTCACTTTGTCATTCAATTCCCTGAGACTCTGTTCCATTTTTTCCAATCTCTTCTTTTTCTGTTCTCCTGTCTTTTCTGGTTCAGATGTTCTGTCTTCGAAGTCACAAATTCTGCATTGAGGTAAGTCAAATCTGCCCTTATGTGCCTCTAATAATGTATTTTTAAAAAAAGATTTATTTTATTTATTTCTCTCCCCTTCTCCCCATTGTCTGCTCTCTGTGTTCATTCTCTGTGTGTTCTTCTGCGTCAGCTTGCATTATACAGTGGCACTGGAAAATTGCGTCTCTTTTCTGTTGTATCATATTGCTGTGTCAGCTCTCGATATATGCAACACCACTCCTAGGCAGTCTGTGCTTTTTTCATGCAGGGTGGCTCTCCTTGTGGGGTGTACTCCTTGCACGTGGGGCATCCCTACGCAGTGGTGCCACTGTGTGGCACGGCACTCCTTGCACACAGCAGCACTGCACGTGTGCCAGCTTACCACATGGATCAGGAGACCCTGGAGAGCGAACCCTGGACCCTCCATATGGTAGACGGACGCTCTAGCAGATGAGCCATGTCCGCTTCCCTAATGTATTTTTAATCTTATCCATTGTGTCTTTTAATTTCCTTAAGGACGGCTACTTTTCTTTGCAGTCTTTGAAATTGTTCTTTATGCTCTCCCTGTGTCTTCTTAATATCCTTTATTTCTTTTTTAAAATTTATTTCTCACTGCATTCCCCTCATTGCACCCATTGTCTGCTCTCTGTCCATTCTCTCTGTGTTCTTCTGTATCTGCTTGTATTCTCATTAGGTGGCTCAGGGAACCAATCCTGGGACCTTCCAGAGTGGGAGAGAGGCAATTATTCTATGGCACCACTTCAATTCCCTGTTCTGCTTTGTCTTTTTATTTTCTCTCCTCTGTGTCTCTTCTTCCATCAGCTGGCACTCCTGCGCAGGGCAGCTTTCCCATGCTGGGCAGCATTCCCACACACAGGGGTATTCCAGCACGGGGTGACCTTCAGCATGGGCTGGCACTCCACATGGGCCACCTGACCACATGGGCCAGCTTCCCCTCACCAGGAGGTCCTGGGCATCAAACCCTGGACCTCTTATATCGTAGACAGAAGCCCAATTGGTTGAGTCACATCCACTTCCCTCCACTATTTCGTTAGTCATATTTTCTAATTCTTTGGAGTGATTTAGGAAAGTTGTGTAATTATCACTAATTAATTGTTTTAAATCCTGTATTTTTTCAGGATATTTAGTTTGTTCTTTTGGCTGACCCATCTCTTCCTCTTTCCTAGTATGGCTTGTCATTTTTTGCTTACATCTAAGCATCTGAATCTATTGGTGAATTTACTCTGAGTGCCAATATTCTCTCTTGCCATTTTTTTCTTTTCTTTTCCCCACAACTCTTCTTTGATATTTGGATCAAGTTATTCTCAGTTTTTAAAACTGTCCAGTTAACTTATAAAAATCAGACCAGGCATTTTCAGGATTTGGAATTGTCCTGGGTGGTGCTTCAGGAACAGATGCTGAACATTGTGTGTCCTTCCATGGCCCACTGGGTTGACTGGGGGAGAGTGTAGACTACAATGTAGACCACTGTCCGTGTGGTGCAGCAGTGCTCCAAAATATATTCACCAGGTGCAGTGAATCTGCCATGATGATGGAAGAGGTTGTTGATGTGGGAGGAGCGGGGTGAGGGGGGTGGGGGATATGGGGACCTCATATTTGTGAATGTAACATTTAAAAGAAAATAAAGAAGAAAAAAAATCAGGCCAGGGACTCACTGCTGTGGTGCAGATTTTTTCCTGGGGTTCGATACAGAGAATGCAAATGGTTTTTGTCCATGCAAGTTCCAGGCTTGCCATCGGGTGGCACTTGTCAGCATACCTTTCCATAGAGGTGTTCCAGTCTATGCTTTTCTGTGTTCTTTGTTAAATCTCCAGAGCAGAGGTTCATATTGGGTTCTGCGGTCGAATTCTCTGAAGAAAAACACCCCGACCTCCTCTCCCTTTCCCCTTGAACCAGCCCACAGGGAAGAAGATGTCTCTTCCTCTTTCAGTCAGCTGCAGTGAGCCAGGTGTTTTACCCAGTTTAGTATCTTGGGCGTGGGGGAGGTGGCTTTTCGCAGCCACCACAGGAACTTGGTTACTCATATTTGTCATTTTGGCTTCTTTGTCTCTCTGTCCCTCACCCTCTTGGGAGTTGTGTAGCACTGTCCTGGTCTGCTGACCCCCAAAGCAGGTTCCTCAGACAGCTTTTGGCTCTTTCTCCATTGTTTTTGTGAGAGCATTCAGAACTGCCTGTTAGTCCATTGGCAACTTCCCATAATCCTCCCTGTAAGTTTTTTAACCATTCCTTTCCTTTTTTCTTTTTTTTAATAAGTAACTGCATTCCACTGAACACAACTTTGAATGTTTTTGCATTTTTATAGACAGGAATGATTTCCTTAAAAAGATTTATTATTTATTTATTTCTCTCCCCTTCCCCACCCCAGTTGTCTGCTCTCTGTGTCCATTCACTGTGTGTTCTTCTGTGTCTGCTTGTATTCTTGTCAGTGGCACCCGGAATCTGTGTCTCGTTTTGTTGGTCATCTTGCTGCGTCAGCTCTCTGTGTGTGCGGTGCCATTTCTGGGCAGGCTGTACTTTTTTCATGCTCGGTGGCTCCTTATGGGGTGCACTCCTTGCGCGTGGGTCTCCCCTACGCAGGGGACACCCTTGTGTGGCACGGCACTCCTTGTGCACATCAGCACTGCACATGGGCCAGCTCATCACATGGGTCAGGAGGCCTTGGGTTTGAACCTTGGACCTCCCATGTGGTAGGTGGATGCTCTATCCATTGGGCCAAATCTGCTTCCCCCCATTCCTTTCTTGATGGGCATTTTGATCATTTACAACTTTTTGCTCTTACACATAATGATGTTATGGTTATATTGAACAACTATCTTAGTGAGTTATATAAATATTTCTGTAAGATTGACTCTTAAAAGAGGTATTGCTGGAAAAAAGTATATGTACATGTCATGGTTTTGTCAACAAAGACTGTTTGGCCTCCCAAAAGGCTATACCAGGTGACACTCCCACCAGGAATATATGTGTTGTTTGTGCTGTGTTTATGGAGTTAAAAGCTCACCTCTCACTCATCTCTAGGACATTGACGGAACCAAGCTAAAATGGGCTTCCTTGGAGTCACTGATGTTAATAGCATACACACCTTAACTTTGCATGATTCTCATGAATAAAGATAAAAAATCTAAGGTGTCTGCAGTTACTGAAGTTACTGCATTGCCTGAGAGGAAGCCTTCTTTAACAGGATTTTTCCCTGAAGCTGATTTGCTTTAGTGTTTAGTGATAATAAGAATACTTCTTTATAAGTTGTTTTGTTTTTTTTAATCTATTTAGATAACCAGAGAAGATAAAGAGTTGCATAGAAGGATCCACTGTATCATTCAAAAAGACTGCCAGAAATCCCAATCATAAGTGGTAACTAGTGAAAATATATATGTGACACCTGGTGCACTGGATGGAGATGTCTCCTCTCAGTAGCACACTCGATGGAGACTCAGGAGCCCTGGGACTACCCCAGGGGTAAATTGGTAGGTGACTGCCCTCCTTGAGCCTCATGTTCCTCCTCTCTAACATGAGTGTTAGGCATGCACAATTATTTTGGCCTTGGCTGCACGTAAGCTTCAACCTTGGAGAGTTTAAAAAAGACCCTACCCCAGGGAATTCTGATTCAGCAGAGGATGTGGTAGATGATAGACAGGTTAGCTCCCCAGTTGGTTCTGGTACACTCATTTAGGACTTTTTTGGTCCTTCCAGTCACCTCTCTGGTTTCTGTTTCTTGTTCCACTCTTGCTCCTTGTCTCCGAACCTGAAGGTGACATTTATTATTATTTATTTTTATTAGTCCCTCCTGATGGTTCTGTTGTCTGTGTGTTCATTGTTTGCTTACCTTCTCCAGGAGACACTGGGAACCAAACTGGGACCTCCTACACTGGAGGTTATTACCCAGCAGCCTGAGCCACATCTGCTCCCCATGGGCTGTGGCATCTGCCTGCTTGTGGTATCTGCTCGTTTAGGCATCTAGGTGGTTAGCAGTGGGTGTGGCTTCTAGCTTGTTTGCAGCAGGTGTGGTGTTTAGTCATCACAGAGGATATGGCATCTGCTCGTTTTCTTGAGGTGCACTGATTCCCAAACCTGGGATGTCCCCTGTGGTATGCAGGTGCTGAACTGGTTGAGTCACATCCACTTCCCTCCACTTGTTTTTGTATTCTCTATTTCATATCTCTGTATGCTCACCTTTATTATTTCTTTCGTCTACTAATTTCTGGTTTAGCTTGCCCATCTTTTTCTAGTTCTTCAAGATATAAAATTATGTCATTAATTTGAAATCTTCCTGATTTTTTTAACTTATAGTTATAAATATCTCTCTGAGACTGCCTTTGCTACCTCCCTTAAGTTCTGACATGTAGTGTTTTCTTTTTCATTCTTTGGTAAGAATTTTTGATTTCCCTTATGATTTCTTCTTTGATCCATTGGTTGTTTAACCATGTCTTGTTTAATGTCCACATATTTGTGAATTTTCCATTTCTTCTTGTTATGATTTCTAACTTCATTCATTGTGTCAAAGAAGATATTTTCTATGACTTTGATCTTTTTAAGTTTATTGAGACTTGCTTTGTGACTAAACATATGGTTTATCCTGGAGAAAGATCCATGTGTACTTGAGAAGATTATGTATTCTGTTGTTGTTTGGTGAAGTGCTCTCTGAGTTTGTTAGATCCAGTTGGCTTATTCTGTTTTTCAAGTCCTCTATTTCCTGATTGTCTCTCTAGATATACTATCCATTTTTGAAAGTGATGCATTCAAGTGTTCTACTATTAATGTGGAGCTTCTATTTCTCCCTCCATTGCTGTCAATGTTTGTTTCACATATTCTGGGCTGCCTTTGGTTGCTGCATCTTTGTATATAATTATTTTATTTTATTGATGATGTAACTCTCTTTTCAATGTATATGTTCTTCACTGTCCCTTGTAACAGTTTTTGACTTAAACTGAGCTACATCTGCTCCCCCTTCATAGATATTTAATGTGTGAGCATGTGGGAGAGTATATTTTTAATGTTTAATGACAAATCTCTCTCCACATTTGTTTCCTTCTGACTGAATTCATCATTTTCCTGTTACAACAAGCCTACTGCTTTACTCAGATTTTCTTTCCCCTTTCCCCTGTCATGCCAAGCAAGAGCATGAGTGTCTGGGTACATACCTTTCTGTGCACATACCAGGTCTTTGTCTGGAGGGTATCAGCACATCCTGGACACTCAAGGGCAAATGTAATAGTTGGCAATAGGGGTGCTGATGCAAAATACCAGAAATTGGTTGGTTTTTATAAAGGGTATTTATTTGGGGTAGAAACTTACAGTTACCAGGCCATAAAACCTCATGCATTTGCTTGGGATGACAGGGTAAAGTTGGAAAAAAATCTGAGATATGTAGTAGGCTTGTTCTAAAAGCAAAATGATGAATTCAGCCAGAAGAAAAAATATGTGGAGAAAGATTTGGCATTTTTTTTGTTTGTACTTTTTAAAATTAAAGTTAATATAGTTCACAATGAACGTTACATTAAAAAAACATAAGAGGTTCCCATATAACCCACTCCCCATCCCCCCTCCCCCCACCCCCATCATTTTTGTAAATTGTATTTTTTTTACATTAAAAAATATAAGAGGTTCCTGTATACTCCCCACCCCTCCACTCCACTCCTCCCACACCAACAACCTCCCCCATCATTGTGGCACAATCATCACACTTGGAGAACATATTTTGGAGCACTGCTGCACCACATGGATAATAGTTTACCCTGTAGTTCACACTCTCCCCAGATTTAGCATTAATTACAGTCATTTCACAAAGACCCATTTGCCATTTTCTGCTCTCTATCCATGGGTGGCATTTGCTCTTGACATGTTAAGCTCTAAGTGGCTCTCCTGGAGATCCCACTTGCCTGGAAGACTTGTTCTGCTCCATGTGGAAGTGGAACAGTTTTCATGCTCAACAGTTGGATGGAGCCTGAGGTGTGAGGCTGAGAGCTAGTCCTGGCCAAGTGCTGCCTGTCATGACTTTTCTGACTTGACCCAAACCTCTGCCTGATTTCTCATGGGTATTTCAGCCAGAAGGCTGCCCTGGGCCTTTCTTGTCAGAAGGGTCTCTGTCAAATAGGATCTACTTGGAATGTGGAATGGCCTTCCAGCAGTTCTTGCTTGGTTTATATTTTCCACCCTATGGTTTTATAAGTTTGACCCAGTGTATACTGGCCTGTATCCATCATTGCAAATCATACAGAACAATTCCAGTACCCTAAAAGTGCCCTGTGTTCCACCTCTTCTACCTTCCCTCTCCCCTCAGAACCTGTGATAACCGCTAAGATTCCATTTTTGAAGAAGAAGGTTCATAGTTAGATGCATTAATATTGAGGGCTTGACATACTAGTCTGTTTTATTTTATTATGTGCTGCTTATATACTTGAGAGATTCTTGCCCTGTATTTGAGAATGGAGCAGGACTGCCTAGTATAGGTGTTTAATATTCCCTTGTTTATTGTGTGGGTCTCCACCCACTGAGAAAACACCCTATGGCAAGATGAACACACTCATATTCCATAGAAGCATACCCAAGGGTACCCTTTCCCACATATCCCCCCACCACCAACACCCTGCACCAGTGACCCTCCCCTGCCATATCTGCCAAAAGAACATTCCCACAATTGTATTTTCGCCCACAGACCTACAAATCCCGAGTTCACCTTTTCCTTCTTCCACCCCCCCCTTCAGTTCCATCGATAGTCTAACCCACCCCCCACCATTCTCACCCTCACATTCCAGCACCATCGACCCTAATCACATCCATGTACCACCATCACCCCTATCCAGTGACAAACCACCCACTTCCACCTTATCATGGGTTTTGCCCATATTGAACAATGGCTCACCACACTACTCCCTTTTGGTCTCCTGATAACCTCTCTTTCAGACCCTAGCTCTGTGAGTCTGTTCAGCATGCTTAGGTTCTATCAATGAGGTCATGCAATGTTTGTCCTAGTGACTTGCCCTTCCTTCAACATAAGCTCTTCAAGATTCATCCATATTGTTGCATGTGTCGTAATTCATGTCTTCTAACAGCTGAATAATATTTCATTGTATGTTTTATTAGTCAGCCAAAGGGCTGCTGATGCAAAATGCCAGAAATCTGTTGGCTTTTATAAAGGGTATTTATTTGAAGTAGAAGCTTAGTTACCAGGCCATAAAACCTATGTTACTTTCCTCAACAAAGTCTGTTGACACGTGTTAGAGCAGGAGGGCTTTTGATGTTCAGCCTTCCTCTTCCTCTTAAGGCTCTGTGGTCCCAGCTTCTTCTGATATCAGCTGCAGGCAGGGATAAGTCTTGTCTCTCTCCCAGGGTTCGAGTGTCTCCAGGCTCAGCTGCTCTACTCTCTCCCATGTGGTTATCTCCCAGGCTCCAACTCAAAACTTCAAATAAATCTTCTGCCAAGTATTTTCTCTCTGAGTTCCTGCCCACCAAAGGGGTGGGGACTCAATGTCCTACTGATGTGGCCCAATCAAGGCCCTAATCATAATTTAATCATGCCCAGAGGAACAGATCAGTTTACAAACATAATCCAATAATTTTATTTGAAATTCATAAACAATATCAAACTGCTGCATATGTATAAACCTCAACTTGCTTATCCATTCATCTGATGGTGGACGCCTGGTTTGCTTCCAACTTTTGGCAAATAGTGAATAATGCCACTGTGAACTCTGTTGTGCATTTATCCGTTCATCTCCTGCTTTCAGTTCTTCTGGGTTGTACCCAGCAGTGGGATTGCTGGATCATATGGCAATTCTATAGTTAGCTTCCTGAATAAGTGTCAAACCATCCTCCACAATGGCTGCAACATTCTACATTCCCATTAGAGTGGATGAGGGTCCCCTTTCCTCCACAGCTCTCCAACAGTTGTAGTTCTCTTTTTTAATAGCCCTAGTCTAGTAGTTATAAGATGATATCTTATTCTAGTTTTGATTTGCATTTCCCTAATTAGCTAGTGATGTTGAACAACTTTTCATGTGTTTTTTAACCATTTGCATTTCCTCTTTGGAAAAGTGTCTATTCAAATCTCTTATTATTTTTCTCCTCCCCAGCCCCTGCCCCCACCCCCGCCCTGCTGCTTTTGCTGTCTGTGTCCACTCACTGTGTGATCTTCTGTATCTATTTCTCTTTTTGTCTTCTCTTCTCATCTTTCTCCTCTAGGATTCAGAGGGATTCGATCCTGGGAACCTCTGATGTGGAGAGAGTTCCCCTGTCTATTGTGCCACCTCAGTTCCTGATCTCTGCTGTGCTTCACCTTGACTCTCCTCTTGGTCTCTCTTTTGTTGAGTTGTCATCTTGCTGTGTGACTCACTTGCTCACCATGCAGGCACTGGCTCATGACATGGGCACACACGTGGGTACTTGGCTTACCACACAGGTATTATGCAGGCACTCAGCTCACTGCGTGGGCACTGGCTCACTGTGCAGGCATGCTTTCTATTCTCTTTTTCATCAGGATGTCCCAGGGACCAAACCTGGTCCTCCCATATGATAGGCAGAGGCCTTATCGCTTGAGCCACATCTGCTTCCCTCTTCCTCATTTTAAAAATAAGTTGTCTTTTTATTTTAGAGATGTAGAATTTCTTTGTATATAATGGATATTAGACCCTTATCAGATATGTGATTCCGAATATTTTCTCCCATCCAGTAGGCTGCCTTTTCATTTTCTTGACAACCTCCCTTGAAGTGCAAAAGTTTTAATTTATTCCCAATATATATGATGGAAAGAAAATTAAGTTACAGAACATATTAAATAGTATAATGCCATTGATATAAAACTGCATACAAATATAACTGCATAGAAAGTGTGTTTCTGCATGTATGTATGTAAGTTCAGCAGGTTTACCATATACATAATGTGGGCCACTCCCACCTCCTAGAAATACTTTCTGCACTTGGCTGTCTGGACACCACACCTCTGACTTCTCTTCAGTCTCTTTTACTCAGTCCTACATTTCTGTGGGTGCTCAGGGCTCAGTCCCAGGACTTCTTTCTATCTATCTTGCTTCCTGGAGCTCTCAACACTCTGATGAGTCCTACCGTGTAATACGCTAAACCCCCCACCCACTTTGAATCTCTCCCCTCAACTCCAGACCCCTAGATCCAAATTCCTACTAATATCTCCATGGAAGTGTCTAGTAGACATCACAAAGGTACTAAGCTCCAAACCAGATTTCAATTGCCCTGACCCAAACTTGCTCCTCCTGAAGTTTTCCCCATTTCAGGAACAGGCAGCTCTATTCTTCTGGTTGCTCAGTCCAAGCACATTGACTTCTTTCTCTCACAGCCATATGATCTGTAAGCAAATCATCTTGGCTCTACCTTTAAAATATTTCTAGAATCTAATCTCACTCATCCGTTGCTACCACCCTGGCCTATTGCAGTGGCCTCCTGTTTCTCCTGCTTCCACTCTTGCCCCCTCCCCTCTTCAGTTTGTCCTCTGCACAGCAGCCAGGGTGACCTCCTTAACTAAGTCAGCTTTTGTCCTCCTCTGCTCCCACTCTGCCTTGTCTTTCAACCTCACTCCAGGGAGGAGCCTGAGGCATCACAGCAGTTCAGCAAGGTTCTCCTGCTCCTCTCCGCCCTCCCACTCTACTCAAGGGCAGAGGCTTTGCTGTTCCTCACATCACCAGGCACATTCTCCCCTCAGGGCCTTTGCACTTGCTGTTTCTAAAATCTGCCTGGAATGTTCTCCCAAATTGTCATAAGATGTGCTCCTCCCCTCCAGGTTTTCATGTCACCTTCTCTGTGAGGCCTGCTCTGCTCCTTCTTTACTTTTTGCAGCCAACCTTCTCATGTCTTCCCAGAACTCCTTAGCTCCCTGCCCTGCTTTATTTTTCCCTATAGGATTTGTCACCCTCTAACATACTCCATCTGTTTCTTTTTTGGTTTCTTCATGAGCTCTGTCCTCCATAATAGAAAGAAAGCTCCCAGAATGCAGTGGTTTTTCTCTGATTTGTTTCCTGCTGTGTCCCAGCATCTAGAATAGTGCCTGGTACATCTTTCAACCAGTACCATTTCCATGTGTGTGCCTGCCTGCCTTCCAGCCAGGATCTGCATCCCTTTCCTGGGGGCTTTCGCAAATGCTTTGGAAGGCTGTTCTGCCCACATGTAAGGCTGGCAGGAAGTGCCAGGAGTTAACAACTCCTGGTGTTATGTCAAGGAGCACTGTTCCAAAAGACTTAGTGGAAGAAAGACAAGCCACAGTATAGTTATACAGTAAACATGTGAACAAATGAATGGTGGTTGCTTGGGTATTTATAGCCCTAGAGAAGGTTCCTGTGAGGCACATATTTTGCACTATTTTCCAGATTTTTTTTGTGGGATTAATTTCCATCCAGTCAATGTAGCAGCTAACCTGACATCATACTCTTAACTGGCTGCCTTACCCTGTTTGTCTTACCTCCCATACACCATTTGCTGTTTGTTGAACCTTCCCAATAAATTGCTTCCTTTTCAATCTCTGCCTTAGAGTCTGCTTTTGGAGAAACACAAATAAAACCATGCCCAAAAATATATTTTTAAAATGTTTTATTACATTCATCAAACAGAGCTTACAAGGAATGGTCACCCAATTAATACACTTGTCACCTCTGAAAAGTACAATATCAGCTGCTTTTTAAACTACATATCTATATTTTTATTTTTTTCTTAAAATTAGCAATTAGCATTTCTACAAAAACAACAAAGCTGTTTCTCACTCCCCAACCATACTCAACCTAAATCATGAGTGAACCAGGAACGAGATAAGACACTTTGTTCCACAGCAGCATAAGAACAATGAGAAGATGAAAGAATCTTTTGGAAAACTCAAGTTAAGTGAAGCCATTGTTAGAATACTGAAGGTGGATCATAAATTTCCCTTTGAAAAGGGGAGAAACTGAGGAATCATTCTTTAGCTATCCCCCTGTGCACCTGTTTTGGGAGGTGTGACCACTGCCAATAATTTATTTAGACTATAAGAGAAATAGTGCCACTGGTCAAGGATTTATTTGAAGATCCGACTCTTTGTCCACCTGGTAAAGTACTGTACCTTGCCAGCCGTATAAGACACTTCTTGCTAGCATTGATATCAGTTGTAGAAGCACCACAGAGGCTGGCCTGCACACCTGGAAGAAACATCCTAAAGAACTCAAATCTCAAAATTCCCAACTTGTTACTTCAAGGGCATGGGCACATTCCTGTCCACATAGTATATATAATATAAGGCAGTTCCTTGGCAGCCATTTTAAAATCAACAACCCTATGGTATCCTCGTGTCAGACTTCATGCAGACCAGGTACCATTCAGCTCTGGTTCAGTGACACTGATCCCAGTCAGATAAAGGGAAACACTAGGGAGGTTTTCAAGCTTTTTCTAAGTGAAGACAGCTTTACTAATAGAAATGGTCTTAACGCTGCTTGCACCTTAATCAAAGTAGCCTAAGTACCATAACACGCTGATGCTTACAGTTTACATTGAATGTACTTCATACAGTCAACTGAAGTATTGGGCAATACCACATTTTGATAATCCTGGCTAGAAATTGTTTTCTCAAGGAAGAGTTCCATTTTCATTCTAAAGACAAGCCTTTGAATTCCCTCTTCTACTGTATAGCTGGGTAAATCAGGCATCTCAACCTCCGAATGCTAGGCCATGTTTTGATTCGTGTTTGAATCAGCCAACCAAACACTGTTAGAGCACTTTCTAACCCCTAGAGCTTCAGCCTTGAGTCCAGAATTTCTGCTTAGTGAGCCCATATTAAGAAATTCAGCCTGATCCAACTTTATATTCCTTCCACCATAATCGCATACCTTAGTTTCCATTCCCACACATATTCCCCTGATTTCTATATATATATATAAGTTGGAAAACTCATGAAGTTCTTTTAAAGTATTGCATACTTGCTCATGTGTCATGCTTTGTATTTTGCCTTTGGGGGCTTATTGTGACTTTAGTAAGAGGTCTGGAAGAGAAGACTGATGGTGGGGGTGGATAAGGAGAAGAAATAGAAATGCGTTGCAAGCTATTGACCTGAGGGCGTTCCTTTGCTTTTTCATCTGGTGAGACAGGATTAATATCTTCAGACTGGGATTGGAAGGCAGATTCCTCAGGGCAGGGGATAGGTTGGGCAGTGCATGCTGGAATTTGGCTGATACCCACCTCAGGGCTAGGGGGAGGTCCAGACTCCCTGGAGCAGGCCAGAGGCTGGGTAGTGAGGCTTTGGTTTGGCTGGTAGCCACCACAGTGCTGGAAGGAGCTCTGGACTCCCTGGGGCAGGCTGGAGGCTGGGTCATACCAGGTTGCCATTGTGTGGTCTCTACTGGGCAGGCCATTGCAGGTTTATCTGGCAAAGTCTCAGCAGAATTTAGGGTTCCAATATTATCCCTTATGTCTCCATCCCAATCCTTAGGATTCCACTCCTTTCCAAACAATGCCTTCTTTTTAACAGCAGACAATATATGAGGTTGAGATTTCAGTTTCTTTTGTAATTCTGCTACTCAGGAGTCTGAGTCTGGTTTTCAGAGATCTCAAGCCTGTGGCTACAGGAAACAAGATTTTCTTTCAGAGCACACATAGCTCCTTGCCTCTTATAAGCATCGAAATAGGGGAATCAAGTGATGCAATTTTGTTTATCACCATTGCCAGTCCACTCCATGGTCTGTTAGTGACCTCTTGATTATTGGAAAAGGAGTCATTAGTACCCTTGAGTTCAATTAGAGTAGAGAACTTATTGCAAAACTCCCAGAACCGCTTCAGAAATCCCATGTTTAAGATTCTGTTCCTCAAGAACCACTCCCGGTACCAAGCTGTATTAGTCAGGATTCTCCATGGAAACAGAATCAACAGGAGATATCTGTAAATAGTATAAGATTTTATAAAATTCTCTCACGTGATGCACACGTGATGCACAAGTCCAAATTCCGCAGGCAGGCTGCAAAGCAGGGACTCTGGTGAAAGTCCTTCATGAGTCCCCAGGAGATGTTAGCTGTCAGAAGCCAAGCTGGAAAATTCTCTCTGAATACTGAAAACACTTCCCCCTTTTTTTAATTGTATTTTTTTTGAAGGTACAGAGATCACAAAAAATGTTACATTTAAAAATATAAGAGGTTCCCATATACCCCCACCCCCTCCACCCCATTCTTCCGACATCAACAACCTCTTTCATCATTGTGACACATTCATTACATTTGGTGAATACATTTTGGAGCACTGCTGCACCACATGGATAATAGTTCATATTGTAGTTTACACTCTACATATATTCAGTGGGTTATGGCAGGATTTATATCGTCCAGCATCTGTCCCTGCAGTAGCATTTGATTTAGACACTTTCACAGCCTCAGCACTGTAAGCTTTTCATCTAAAAAACTCCCATTATAAAAGCCAATTCATTTCTGGAATATTGCTCCCCACAGCTTTTAGTAAGCTAAAAGAAAGCACTTCTGAATGAAACCTAAATCTTGGACTCTAGCTTCATCTCCTGCTGTTTCCAGCACAGCTGGCCTCTCCAGCCAGGATTCTATGTTCACTTGCCCACAAATATGCCTTGCTAGTCCTGCACCTCTGTCCAACTTCTATCCCTTTCCTTATAGGGGGTTTGTGAGTAAAATCCTAACCTGTCATGATCTGCAGTCCATGATGTGATCTGCCTTCTGCCTGTGTCTTCAGTTGCAACCCAACCACTATCCCCCACTCTCTTTCTTTCCTTGATCAGGGGAAGTGCTTTCTCCCTCTGGACATTTGCTCTTACTGTGACTGCTGACTGGAATTCTCTTTTCTTTGCCCTTTGCTTGGTTGGCTCCTTGTCTCACCTTCAAGTCTCAGCCTGAATGTCACTTTATGTCCTCAGATGAAAGTAGATCCTCCACCCCATAATTAATGATCATAATGCCTTCTTTATTTCCTTCAAAGCACTGAGAACAAACACACTTATTTCGTTTATTTGTTTTTTTATTGTCCTCCCCCAAGAGAATGGAGGCTCCATGTAACTTGGGCCTGATCTGTTTTGATTCTCTTTACTTCCAGAGTCTAGTGCAGTGTTTAACAAGTACTTTTAAAATATGTTCCAAATACTTTTAGAATGATGTAGTTTTCAGAGGGCTTTGCTAAAATCTTAACTTTCCAGAAAGGATTGGCTACTTTATTAACATTGCCTGCATAACCAAGTTATTTCACTCTGACCAGCCACAAGAAAGGGTACCTAGCACTAGGTGTTGACTGCTGGGCTTTGTGGTGCTGCTGAACTCCAGTTGAATGGTCCTCTGGTGTTCATGGAGACTTCCAGAACCTCTTGGCAGAGGCTTGGGATACCTGGAGTCTATCTGATTGAGACGGCAGGGGAGAGGGTCCTCCCAAACGCCTTTAAATGGCTCTGCAGTTTGGAAATTCTGCTCCTATACCTCCGCCTGGGTTGCAATTGCAGCAACCCAGGTCGTTTTGAGCTCAGATCCAAAAGGAGCACCCGCAGACTCCAAGGATTTTTCCCTTTGCCGTAAAAGATGACTGCTGAGGTAATGAGCTTTGGTTTAGGCCACATGAGTTTGGCCTCACCAAGGCTGGCAGTAAGCTTGGAGTCACTGGTGTGCTTACCTCCAGCACTCTATTCCTGACAGTGGAAAGCCATTACTTAAATCATCCAGGCTCTGAGTACACCCAAGCGCTGATTTTCTTGGGCTCCACCTTGGAGCAGATGCATGAAGTTGGGAAAACGTTGCTTCAGCCAGAAGCATCTGTCCTGTTGAATATGTTGTTTTTCTTTTCTTTTTTTTTTTTTTTTTGAGGTACCAGAGCTTGAACCCAGGACCTCATACATGGAAAGCCAATGTTCAGCCACTCCACTGACCCACATCTGCTCCACTAAGTAGGTTTCATTTCATTTGTTTGCCTGTTGTTGTTGGGTTTTTTTCTTTTCTTTTCTTTTCTTTTTTTTTTTGGAGGCACCAGGAACTAAACCCGGAGCTCGTATATAGGAAGCGAAGCTGGCATCCAACTGCTTGAGCCACATCTGCTCGAGGACTGATGTGTTTTCTTGCAGAGAGCTCCCTTCTATCAGAAAGGGTATCTTCTCTTAATCAAATCCTAAACTCCACTCAGGTAGAATCTGGGTGATGCCATTCTTTCCCAAATATTTTTTTTTCTTGTTTCTTTCAAAGTTAAACAAGCTTGTTTGCTGGAAAACTTTTTTTAGAAACAAATCAATTTTATTGATACATCTTAATAAAGCATTCAATTGGTCCAATGTACGTTATTTGGTATCACATAGTTGTGTGTTTTCATTGCTTCAATCATTAGAGCATTTTCATTATTTCATTAATAATTATAAACAAAAAACAGACGAACTAACAAGAAAATTCCTCCCTTCTCAATCTCTCTATTCTTCCCCTACTCTATATAGCTGTTGTTTCTGGCTATTCTATCCAAAGTCTATAAATAATGACTTTTAGTATAGTAACAATGTTGTACATTCATGACCTTGAAAATTTTAGAACAATTTCATTGCTTTATTTTTGAAGTGATGAAATTGTTCGTTTAAAAATATGGATTTTTTTTTTTTTTTTTTTTTTTTTGCTTCTTCATTGTTAGGGAATGTAATTAAATGCCCTTGTTCTAATTACACACATTTTCCATTCCAGCTGCTTGGAGTTCCTTCTCTGTTAAATGGCTTGGCAATGATCTGTCTGGCTACAACCTTCCTCCCTCAGGAATGGTTAGCCAGGATGCCAGGTAGTTCTCCTAACAGTTTACAGAGTCCTGGTTAATAGGGAACATTCCTTGCCATCCTGAGTAATGGCAGAAACTTATTTATTTATGGGAGTGGTAAGTGGATAACTTTTCCTGCTTTAATTTAGGACTGCTGGGGACAAAGTACCATCAAGTTGACCACAATTTACCAGAATGCCAGATTTTCAATGTTCTTAGTATACAATATTCCATGCTGTAGACGGAGAAAGAGGAAAGGGGACAAAATTTGTCATCTTGCAGGGCTAGTCTTTGGGAAAGACAAGTCCTCACATTCAGGCAATTGCTCAAATTTAGATACCATCTCCAAGTCAGACTACAGAAGCATAATATATATATATGTGTGTATCTATATTACTAGATATACATATATTACTATATATACATATATATTACTAGATCATTCATAAAGAGTAAATAAACATTTTAAATACGCCACAATGTAATCCTAGTTTTGGAATTACTGCTTTATTTGTTGAATATGTCAGGAACAACAAAACAAAAAGTACTGGGGACTTTGCCCAGCCTCTGGCTGGGGCCCCATAACTGACAGGACGGGGTGGGGGTGGAGGCGGGGGAGCGCCTGTAGGGGTGGATGGGGCAGCGGGTACTTCAGGGCAGCTCCCAGACCTCAGCGACTAGGGCGCAGGCGCGCTGGCTCCAGGCCCGTGGCGCCCTAGCCGAGGCAAACGGCAGCCATCCCGGCACCCCGGCGGCCAGAGAGTCGGTCGCCGCCTGGCGGGTAGGCGGGGCGGGGCGCCGGGTGTTCGGCGGAGCGACGGGAGGGCATGAGGAGCCTCGGCGGGGCCCAGGCCTCAGGAAGGCGGGGACAGCCGGATGAGCCCCGCTTGGGACCTGGTGTCAGATCAGGCCCGACTCGGAAGTCGAACGACAGCGGTGGCCAAGGCCCCTGCGCAGGGCGGCCTCTCCGCGGCTCCGGGCTGCCCGCCCGCGGCTCCCGCCCCGCGAAGGGCCTCGTTTCTGCGCTCTTGGGAGCTGCCGTCCTTGTTTTGTTTCCTTTTTACTGGTTTTCTCGGTCTCATCCTGAAAACTAAAGTTTCAGGGGCAGGGCGACAACCGAACACCCCATTCTGCCCCCACATGTGTAAGGCCGGGAGGGCGCAGTCCTCGCTGGATTTCCCCTCTGCCCTCCTGCCCCCAGCCCCTCCCCGCCTTCACAGTGGTTGCAGGGTAGCCTGGGTGGACTTCCTGCAAAGACAGTGTTTAGCGCTTTGAAAGGTGGTACTTTTGGAGAAGGAAAATACTCCCACGGAGCAGGGGGAATTACAGTGGGAGACTCACAAGGAAGTGACGGGTCCTCACGAGAAGATCGCCCCTTTCCTTTCTTCAGTCCCTTTGGTGCAGAATTTGACAGGGCAGTTGACTCCTGGGATCTATCACTCTTCGACTCTGGGTGCAGGCCTGGGAACAGCCTCATGGCCCAGGTCAGTTTCGCCTAAGTTAAACGCCCCGCATCCTGTTTTCTGTGTCCGCATCCAGATCCTTGACCCAGTGATGCAGAGTTTTTCAGGGTTAGCTGTAAGCCACAGTCCAGCCTCTGGATGCAGCCTGGGACCAGCAAGTGTGAAGAGGAGACCCCTTCCCTTTTGTGGGGTTTGGATCCTTTGTTCCTTGTCTATGCAAAACTCTACATCAGGGATCTCCTAGACTGGAAGGAGTCCCGGGAGGTGCCAGGTATGTGGCTGGTTGCAGGATGGATGCTTGTGTTGCTTATGCACCCACTCCCCCCAAACTGCGGAAATCTGGGGTTTAGGGCCTTTCAGGAGAGGCTTCCCTGCTGGAGGCTTTGAAAATGACTGAGCTTGGACCCTCCAGTACGTTAATATCTCTGTAAGCTAAAAACATTCAAAATCACTGTTTTTGTTTTGTTAATAGATGCTCGGGGGAGTAATATTTGTACTAAAGAGACTTTTATGTGCCTTTGGAGTTATCATTTAAAAATGCTTAATTATGTTTTTTGGGGGGAGAGGCAGGGGCTCTACCATTGGTGGGAAGATCACGGGGCCAGGCATCCCTGGGTCTGACTGGGTTTCCTAACTGCCATTTTACCTGGCCTAGGCATTGCCATATCTATAAAGCTTAGGTTTCTTCTTTGTAAAAGTGGAGATTAACAATGTTCGATATTCTCCTGTGCTTTGTTGTGTTTTGAATTAATCAGATTCAAAATAATATAAGCTCCCTGAGAGGAAGCAGGTCATTTGCTTTGTTCACGGATGTAATCCCACTGCTTAGAATAGTTCCTGGCATGTGGTGGGCCCTCACGAAATACCAGTTAAAAGAACAAGGCATTATAAATGTAAACTTAAAAGAATTTTTTTTATTAGACGAGTGTCTACTAAAGATAGGTTCTTCATACCTAAAAATATAACAAATAGAATTTGGAAATAGATTTAGATAATTCACATAGCTATGTGTGGATCTTCACGTGGATACTGTGCTTTATGGGAAGTTTGATTAAAATCTCTTTGCTATGAGTGAAGATTTCCATCAAGGGCCTTTCTGAATTGCAAAATATAAGGTAGAAGCAGTAAGTAATCTGCATTATCCAGGTTTTGTTTGTTTGTTTTGAAGATTTATTTACTTTGTAAAAATTTTAAAAAATTTATCTCCCGCACTTCCCACCATGGATCTCTTGTCTGCTCACTGTTTGCTGTCCTTCTCCAGGAGGCACCAGGAACCGAACGTAGGACCTCCCACATGGGAGGCGAATGCCCAATGGCCTGAGCTACATCTTCTCCCTGTGGGCTGCAGTGTCTGCTTGGCTTGTGGCATCTTCTCATTTAGGCCTCTGCTCCTTGTGGTGGTGAAGTGCCTCGCTAATTGCGGCGGGTGTGGTGTGGTGTCTAGTTCATTGCAGCGAGTGTGGCATCTGCTCACCTTCTTCAGGAGGCACTTGAACCCTAACCCAGGACCCCTCATGTGGAAGGCAAGCACCCAACTGGTTGAGCCATATTTGTTTCCCTGTATTATCCAGTTTTTATGAGGCAAGGTTTTATGTGTCTGCAGTTTCATATACAAATATATCACTATGACATTATTATGAAACCTTTTGTATAGATTATCACACATTTATTTCCTGATTATTCTTGGAAAAGGTCTGTATTTTCCTTGGTGGCCAACTTCCCCACAGTTGTGTTTTCAAGAACAATCTATTACACTTTATAACTCATCTCCTCAGAAGGAAATTTTTTTTTAAAGATTTATTTATTTCTCTCCCCTCCTCCCCCACCCCAGTTTTCTGTTCTCTATGTCTATTTGCTGGGTGTTCTTCTTTTGTCCACTTCTGTTGTTGTCAGTGGCATGGGAATCTGTGTTTCTTTTTGTTGCGTCATCTTGTTGTGTCAGGTCTCCGTGTCTGAGGCACCATATCTGGGCAGGCTGCACTTTCTTTCGCGCTGGGTGGCTCTCTTTACGGGGCGCATTCCTTGCACGTGGGGCTCCCCTACACAGGGACTACACGGGGACACCCCTGCGTGGCAGGGCACTCCTTGAGTGCATTAGCACTGCACGTGGACCAGCTCCACACGGGTCAAGGAGGTCTGGGGTTTGAACCGCGGACCTCCCATGTGGTAGACGGACGCCCTAACCACTGGGCCAAGTCTGCTTCCCCAGAAGGAAATTAATTCACACTAAATGTCAGCCTAGTTTAAAGAGCTTCTGTGGGTGCTCAAGGAAGTATCAGGGCATGATAGCAGCCTGTTGTGAAAGCTTAACCCTTTCTGTGGTAAAGTGTGGTAAAGGACCTTCTTTTTTTTTTAAAGATTTATTTATTTATTTCTCTCCCCTTCTTCCCCCACCCTGGTTGTCTGTTCTCTGTGTCTATTTGCTGCGTCTTCTTTGTCCACTTCTGTTGTTGTCAGCGGCATGGGAATCTGTGTTTCTTTTTGTTGCGTCATCTTGTTGTGTCAGCTCTCCGTGTGTGTGGCACCATATCTGGACAGGATACACTTTCTTTCGTGCTGGCCAGCTCTCCTTGCGGGTGCACTCCTTGTGCATGGGGATCCCCTACGCGGGGGACACCCCTGCATGGCAGGGCACTCCGTGCGTGTATCAGCACTGCGCATGGGCCAGCTCCACATGGGTCAGTGAGGCCGGGGGTTTGAACTGTGGACCTCCCATGTGGTAGACAGATGCTTTAACCACTGGGCCAAGTCTACCGCCAGGACTTTCTTACCTATTCAAAACAAACCAAGAGAAATTGATACTTGTGATTTTGGCCATATCACTGGTGATAATGTTTCAGGTGTTTTTCTAAGTCAAATCTCATATTTAAAGAAGACATCAACCAGATATTCAGAGAACGCTTATTTTTTTAAAAGATTTATTTTATTTTACCCCCTCTGTCATTGTGTGCACTTGTGTCTTTAGGAGGCACTGGGAACTGAACTGGGGACCTCTGACATGGGAGGGAGGTGCCTAATCGCTTGAACCACGTCTGTTCCCTGCTTTGTTGTGTTTTTTCTCCTTGTGTCTCTTGTTGTGTCATCTTGTTGTACCAACTTGCTTCGCCTACCTGCTGTCTTGCTCATTTTCTTTAGGAGGCATCAGGAACCCCTGCTCCATGCTTTGTTGTGTCTATCATTATATTTTCCTTCTTCAGTCTCTTGTTGCATCATCTTGTTGTGTCAGCTTGCTGCATCTGCCCATCATGCAAGCTCACTGTCTCCTTTTGGAGGCACCTGGAACCGAACACTGGACCTCCCATGTAGTACGGAGCACAGTAGCCTGAGCCACATCTGCTTCCAGAGAATGCTTTTTAGACTATACTGTACAGATCTGAGGTGAGCAAAATGCCACTATTCTTGTTGTTCATTGTTGTTTTTTGTTTTGCTTTTTTCCTGACTTGTTCAATATAAAATCTATTAACATTTAAACATGAAGAACTATCTTAAACAAAAGTAATACTAGATATTATTTTTAATCAAAATGTTAGTTATGTATTTAAGGGTTCAACAAAGTTGAAAGAGTTCATAATAATTATAATTAAAGGAATCTATATTTGAAAAATACTATCTTAGAATTATATTGCTACCACACTTCAGTGAGAGCATCAATTGTAGTGGGATGAAATGACAGCAGTTAAACTGAGAATAATCAAACATAATTTTTTGTAAATATTTATTTATATATTTCCCCCCTTCCCCCATCTGCCCTGCTATTTTTGCTGCAGTGTTGTTTTCTCTTCTCATTTTCTCTCCACTAGGATTCCCAGGGATTCGTTCCTGGAGACCTCTGATGGGGAGAGAGATTCCCTGTCAATTGTGCCACCTCAGTCCACGGCGACCTGGCTTGCCATGCGGGCAGGCTTTCTCTTCTTCTTTTTTATCAGGAGGCCCCAGGGATAGAACCCAGGTCCTCCCATATGATAGGCGGAAGCTCTATCACTTGAGCCACATCTGCTTCCCTAAAATTACTTTTAAAGAGAGAAATCCAGGCATATCTCTTATAGCTGTGGATTTTCAGAGGGCACAGGCTGTGGAAGTAAATTAAACCTTTGGGCCTCTGCAGCTTGAATGTTGAACAGCAAGGGCAAAAGGACCACCTGGGAAAAGCTGGGGCTTCAACTCTACTTTTACCAATATTTCCCTGTTCTGACCATGTTCCTTTCTTCACTTGTTGAGCTTCCTCTCAGTCAATAGAGCCACCAGCCCCCTTTCTTGAGCATTTTCCTCATGGATGATGATCATGTGTGAGAGAAAGATGCGGTTGTTTTGAATTCTTTGCCATGGTCTTTATTTTTATTTTTATTTTTATTTTTATTTATTTATTTATTTATTTATTTCTCTCCCCTTCTTCCCCCACCCCAGTTTTCTGTTCTGTGTGTCTATTTGCTGCGTCTTCTTTGTCTGCTTCTGTTGTTGTCAGTGGCACGGGAATCTGTGTTTCCTTCTGTTGCGTCATCTTGTTGTGTCAGCTCTCCGTGTGTGTGGCACCATTCCTGGGCTGGCTGCACTTTCTTTCGCGCTGGGTGGCCCTCCCTTTGGGGCGCAAGTCGGGGCTCACTCCTTGAGTGTGGGGCTCCCCTACACGGGGGACACCCCTGCGTGGCAGGACACTCCTTGCGTGCATCAGCACTGCACATGGGCCAGCTGCACACGGGTCAAGGAGGCCCGGGGTTTGAACCGCAGACCTCCCATGCGGTAGACGGACACCCTAACCACTGGGCCAAGTCCGCTGCCAGCCGTGGTCTTTAACTATCTTACTGCAGAGGATATACTTCTGATATGTGAAGTTTACTTTTCTATACATTTTACCAAGTTTCTTCTGCATTTCTGAGCAGTAAGTTTCCTCAGTTGAATTTGTCTAAGGTGCATTACATGTTTTTGATGGATCTCAGGCAGTGTTCTGAAATTTCATCTGAAGTGTCTCTATGTCATCCTCATTGAGAATTTTCAGATAGCAAAGATTCTAGCTCATATTTGCCCTGTACGTTCTTCATTCATTTGATTTTCTTCACATACATTCTTGAGAATTTCTTGTTTTTATATGTCAAGGCTTTTGGGAAAAACAGGGAGGTTCACCACAGCAGTGACTTTTGTCCTGTCAACAGCTGAATGATGGTCCAGGTTACTGCCATTTTCTTATTACTTCTTTTTTTTTCTAATTTCAAGTTGCCACCATGTGTGTACTTTTCTTGAAAGTGTTCTGTCAGGTAAATTTATTATGTTCATTACAGTTTCAGGCAGAGATTTTATCTGGCTCTCTGTACTATTCAGGACTCATTTCATTCTCGCACTGGAGTGCTCACACATATTTATTTCTTCCTTTGGTTCCCGCACATTTTGCAGTTTCTTGGGCAAACAATTGCAGACTTTCCTGAAGATGAGTGTGTTCATTCACAGTGTCCTTTATTTTCTTCTAAAGATGTTCTCCATTTTTTTCTGAGATGCTTTTCAAAAAAAATTTTTTTATTTGTGTCAGTCTCATGGGATTGGATGGCTTCTGCTGCCTCTTGGAATGACCGTGTCTGTTCTTGAAGGTGAGCCATCACCATCCCATGAGGTAAATTTGTGGGCTCTCTATTCTGTCCTTTCTCCAGCAGGTCTAGTGTATCTTTGAGTGAAGGGCTGTTCAGACTGTTGCCGAATGCTGCCAAGCACAGAGTCTGTCATGTCAGAGGACCGGCTCTCACCACAGGGAGCTCGTAGGCTTTGTAGCCTGGTGTCCTCAGACCAGTCTCCTCACAGGCTGTGGTGTTCTTCAATGTGGGTGTGTATTTTCTATTTTCTTGGAGATTTTGTCTTAATAATGTTTGCCTTGAGTTGAAATTCATATAAGATCATGTTATCTTTATAGTTTTTTAATATGTTTTATTTATTTATTTATTTATTTATTTATTTATTTATTTATTTATTTATTTATTTATCCCCCTCACTTCCCCGTTGTCTGCTCTCTGTCCATTCACTGCATGTTCTTCTGTGTCTGCTCGTATTCTCATAAGGTGGCTCCAGGAACCAATCCTGGGACCTTCTGGATGGGAGAGCAGCAATCATTCTCTTGTACCATCTCAGCTCCCTGTTCTACTACGTCTCTTATTGTCTTTCCTCTGTGTCTCTTCTTGTGACATCTTGCTGCGCCAGCTCTCCACATTGGCTGGCGCTCCCAAGTGGGGCAGCACTTTTGTGTGGGCCAGCATTCCCGTGTGGGCTGACACTCCATGTGGGCCAGCTCAGGGTACCGGCCAGATAGCCTTTACCAGGAGGCCCTGGGCATCGAACCCTGGACCTCCTATATGGTAAACAGGAGCTCAACTGCCTGAGCCACATCCATTTCCCCATGTTATCTTTAAATAGAGATAATTTTACTTTGTCTTCCAATATGGATTCATTTTATTTCCTTTTCTTGCTTAATGGCTTTGGTTAGAACTTCTGGCATGATGTTGGAGAGGAGTGGTGAAAACAGGCATCTTTGTTTTGTTCCTGATCTTAGGAGTAAATCTTTAATACTTTCACCATTGACTCTACTTTTAACTGTTGGTTTTTTATAACAGCTTTTCCATTTCTGAAAAAAAAAAAAAGCCTGTTGGAATTTTTATTGATATTGTGTTTAATCTATAAATCAGTTTGGGTAGATCTTAATGATATTTAGTCTTCCAGTCCATGAACACAGAATGTCCTTCCATTTATTAAGTCTTCTTCCATATCCTTTAGTGATGTTTTGTAGTTTTATGAATACAGGTCCTTTATGTCCTTGGTTAAGTTTATTCCTAAATATATGATTCTTTCAGTCACTATTATAAATAGAATTTTTAAAATTTGCATTTCCTCCTCAGATTGCTCCTCAGTAGTGTATAGAAACGCTACTGATTTTTGCGATCAGTGTTGTATATCACCGCTTTGTTGAACTTGTTCTAGTGGTTTTGTTGTGGATTTGCTCAGTTAATCTCTTAAACTGCTTCCAGTTTCAATAAGTCAAGGCCTTTATCTGCTCATATTCACTTCATTGTATACAAAGAAACATCCCTCAAGTCTCTTTATTTATTGTCTTCATTTATTTTTTAAATGTTACATTAAAAAAATATGAGGTCCCCATATATCCCCCACCCCCCTCACCCCACTCCTCCCATACCAACAAGCTCTGCATCATCATGGGACATTCATTGCACTTGGTTAATACCTCACTGAGCACTGCTGCACCACATGGTCAATGGTCCACATTATAGTTTACACTCTCCCCCAGGCCACCCAGTGGGCAATGGGAGGACATACAATGTCCAGTAACTGTCCCTGCAGTACCACCCAGGACAACTCCAAGGCCTGAAAATGCCCCCACATCACATCTTTTCTTCCCACTCCCTCCCCTCAGCAGCTACTATGGCCACTTTCTCCATATCAGTGCTACATTTTCTTTATAATTCATACTGTATTCCTCCATCCTGTGGACCCTGGAATGGTTATGTCCACTCCACACATCTATATCGAGAGGGGGCTTAGATTCCACATGGATGCTGGATGCAATTCTCCTGCTTTCAGTTGTAGGCACTCTTGGCTCCCTAGTGTGGTGGTTGACCTTCTTCACCTCCATGTTAGCTGGCTGGGGTAAGTCCAATAAACCAGAGGGTAGGAGTTGCAAGTCTGTTAAGGCTCAGGGCCTAGCTATCACATGGACAGTCCAGAGACTCAGGTCCCCTGAGTAAGCACTAAACCCTAGTATCAACCACAGGTCCAGTAAAAGTAACAGGAGAGGGTTGTGAACAAAGATCATATCTGAGTCCAACTCCCTCACACTCAGGAACACAATTCACATGGCACTGAACTCCAACCTCAAGTCTCTTTAAATTTACAAATATATAATATACAAATACAGAATTTTATGTTAACACATGTACACAGAGTATAACCTTTGTATGCTCAAATAATCTCAGTTTTAAGGTTTTTTTTTTCATTAAATCATTATTTCTATTATCTCTCCACCAAGAGATATAAATAATTCCTGAGTACAAATTTTTATGTATCTTGATTTACAAGAAAGACTAAATTGCTAGCCTCTCTAGGTTAGAATTTCTGAATGATATTCAAGGAATTTATTGGAAGGAACTAGATCGTTTAACCTTAAATATTTTCAATGCTAACCCCTGTGAAGTGTTTGAAAAGCTGTAAGTTTGTTGGCACATACAGTCCATTTCATGACTTGATATCACCACTAAAGACAAGAGTAATCTGGTGGAGATCTGTGTGCTGGACGTGCCAGACCCCTTCCATTCAGCTGATTGAAGTAGTCATCTCTAATTATTTTGCTCTGTTTTCAGTAAAATTTAACATACACATTTTTAAAAATTGTAAGCAGTATAGATAGGTCTAAAACAACAAGTAAATGTTCTTTTTTCCATTAACCAGCAAATTTGATGTCTTCAAAAATATTCAAACTGTCATTTGGATAATTTGTAAGCTGCAGTCAACTGTGGAGTCTCTCCATCTGAAAATAATTGGGGTCTTTGGAATTGATTGTTTCATTTGTTACTTTCATTGTAGAGGAAAACATCACAGTCTTCCATCTTCTCCCTCTTTAAAAAAAGCAGCAGCAAAGCAACATGCACCTACTCATGGACATCGCTTGGCAAATGTGCCTTCAGGACAGTTTTTCAAGTGCCACATCCAGTGAGCAGGAAAGGCCCAGGTTTCCATTCACCCAGCTTAAAGGAAATGTTTGAATTCCCCTCCGTAGACTGGTGTATGTAGAGCCAGGCTCAGAGGGAGGCCTGTGCTGGTGCATCTCCTGATTGGAAGTTATCCCCGGCAGGGGTCCTGTGCTCTTAGTGTCCTCTGAGGAATATTTGTAAGTCCCCCTTCCTCCCTTGTGGGTGCTGATGATGCTGTCTAAGAGGGCCAAGAGTGCAGTGGACCAGAAAATGAGAAGGTAGCTGGGCTGTCAGGTAGAGATCACGCTGGGGACTTCCCCATGTGTGTGGGTTTTGGATTGTTGTAACTTGTAACTTAGTGTCCTCTGAGGAATATATGTAAGTCCCCCTTCCTCCCTTGTGGGTGCTGATGATGCTGTCTAAGAGGGCCAAGGGTGCAGTGGACCAGAAAATGAGAAGGTAGCTGGGCTGTCAGGTAGAGATCACGCTGGGGACTTCCCCATGTGTGTGGGTTTTGGATTGTTGTATCTTGTAACTCATTTCACTGGGAAACTTTTGGCATCACTATTTTCAATTTGTCTGTAGGTTTTTCTTATCTTGACAGATGAAACCATGTTTCAGGGCTTGTGTTAGGGGCCCTTTTTAAGAAATGGAAAGTTAGCAGCTGAGCCACAAACATTTCACAGCCATAGCATAGGGTGTTTCCGAAAGGTGATTTCATCAAACTTTTGGATGGAAGTTAGATTTAGTCTCAGAGTTTTCACTGAAGTCAGTGTTGAAGGATGTAGAAGAGAGGTTATACCTAACCAGATAAGGCATGGTGAGGCAGGCGCTTCATGATCTACCTCCTGCCTGTCCTACCCTGACAAGTCCTCTCCTTGGGACCATGTTGCTGATTTTCTTCAGAAAATTACTCCTGCTGCTCCTTCAAGATTTAACTTAGGTAATTTTCCTTCTGGCCCCCCAACTATGGAAACGCCAGAGAGTGATCTCTGTGTGAGCTTCCTCAAACCTTCATAAACTCTTTGAGAGCTGGGATGGTGATCTATTTGCATATAAGCTTCTTGTTTTAAAATACAAACACTTGGGAAGCGGATTTGGCCCAGCGGTTAGGGCATCCATCTACCACATGGGAGGTCCGCGGTTCAAACCCCGGGCCTCCTTGACCTGTGTGGAGCTGGCCCACGTGCGGCGCTGATGCGCAAGGAGTGCCGTGCCACGCAGGGGTGTCCCCCACGTAGGGGAGCCCCACGCGGAAGGAGTGCACCCTGTGAGGAGAGCCGCCCAGCATGAAAGAAAGTGCAGCCTGCCCAGAAATGGTGCTGCACACACGGAGAGCTGACACAAGAAGATAATGCAACAAGAAGAAACACAGATTCCTGTGCCACTGACAACAACAGAAGCGGACAAAGAAGAACATGCAGCAGACAGACACAGAGAACAGACAACTGAGGGGGGAGGGGGATGGGGAATGGGGGAAGAGTGGCGGGGGGAGGGGGGAAAGGAAGAGGAATAAAATAAATAAATAAATAAAATACAAACACTTGGGAAGCAGATGTGCCTAAAGTGATTGAGCTCTCGCCTACCACATGAGAGGTCCGTGGTTCGGTTGCTGGTGCCTCCTAAAGAGAACATTGAGCTGGTGTGATGGGCAGGTGCAGCAAGCTGACACAACAAGATGATACAACAAGAGAAAAAAACATAATGAGAGGCACAACAAAAGCAGGGAGCGGAAGTGGCTTAAGTGATTAGGCACTCCCTCTCACATCAGAGGTCCCAGGTTCAGTTCCCCGTGCCTCCTAAAGAAACAAAGAGGATGATCAGACACAGCAAGTGCAAGCAATGAGGTAGTAGGGTTTGATAAATAAAATAAATATCAAAAAAAACAAAACACTGTAGAGAGTTTCTGTATCCATGATGTGTATTCCAGTTTCTAAAGATGATGTCAGAGGTGCCCTCTACATACACACATCCTGTGCCTGGCCTCCAAGGTCACACTCAGTGCCTTTTCATGCAAAGAATCTCCAGAAAATTTCTGAGTCCTTTTGGGGAAACAGGCCAACCCTAGGTATCAGAAGGCTCATAGGAGATCCATACAAGGCTTTGGTCACTCTCAGTACCTGGCAGTTGCTGACTCTCCCCAAAATATGCCAAGTCCCTATTGGAGGCCAGGAATTGCCGGTGATAGACTGCAGGGCCATGGAGGGAGGCCTGTTGTCCCCCCTGGGTACACTTTGTCTGAGGAGGCTCCAGACAGTTGTCCAATTTGTACCTCCACAACAGCTGGCCAGCATCTGCCAGGAGTGGCCACAGATCCACTCTGCCTGGAGGCCCAGAGGCAGCCCCCATAACGTCTCCATCTCCAGAAGATAGTCCCATGGACAGAAACCAACTTAGCTTGCCAGGGAGCTCCCAGGGTCTTTGTCCTGACCAGCAGCTGTCAGCAGTAGGACAGGGATTCTCAAGGGCAACCCAAAAAATTCCTCCCAGACCCTCTTCAACAGCTGGAATGTGGCCCTGCTGGACCCTTCAGGCTGGGCAGCCTGGTAGATGTCCTTGTGTAAAAGCATCTGTCCTCCCACTTCCCCTGTCCATGAAAAGGCACCTCATAGTTCCGGTGCCCTTCTTGTCTCCCGTGCTTGTTTGGGGCACCACCTGGTGGATGTGCTGTATGTTGTATTGGAAGTTGACAGGATATTCTGAATAATTTCTTCCAATAGACGTCTGGTCCCTGGTGGTTGACCTAAATTCCATCAAGGACATGGCCAGATACAGATTTCAGTGTGCACCTGAAGAGTTAGGGTGAGGGTTAAGGTTAGAGAGAGTGAAGTTTAAATGTCTAGTTAAAGAGGTAAGGACAGGGTTAGGGTTAGGGTGATGGTTAGAAATAGTTTCCTCCAATTCTCCAAGTCCCCTTCTCCAGGAGCCTGGTCACATATGAGTCTGTCTCTTGAAATTGTTTCCCCCATCACATTCCAACCTTTTTAGCTTTTATCTGTTCCTTTTGCCAAATAAGGAATGGAATTTAGTGCTGAATTGGTATTAACTTAGCTCTTTCTTATGCATCCTTTTTCCTGGTTATAGGACTGGCTTAAGCTGGTTTCCTTTGTTCTGGCTTAACCTGGGAGTGGGAGACTGAGGCAGCAGGCTACATTAATTTATATTTTCTTCCTCCCTGCTTTATATTACCTTCACGTGAAAACTAAACTGATCCTTGTGTCTTACACAGTGTCACTCAATGGGAATCCCAGGGTTCACTGGTGGATGAGTCTCCAGAAAGGTTTTAAAGCCCCATTCCACTGACTTGGACAAGAGACAGCTTAGGGGAGAGGCCCATGGAGGCCTTTTCTGGCACCAAACCCTGACAGATTTGAAGTCAGGAAAGTGTTGGTTTCCTCTAGGTTCTTGGCTATGAATTTAAGAACATGCAGTTTATATGGTCAGTAAAAAGAATTTATTGAGAAATGGGGGAAAGGAACAGCACTTGCTGAGAAATGGAAGAGAAGGACAGAAATATACACAGAGATTTCGTGCAGGTTCCTCTAGGCAGGCAGAGAGGGCTTTGGCTTTTGTGGTCACCATTTAAGAGATTAATTATTCCTGCCCTTGGTAAAGGTAAGGGGAGGGGCCCAGCTGTTATTGGTTACCCCACCAATGGTGGGGTCCAATGGGAAGGGCTGCTTGGAATATCCAGGGCCTCCCCTCTGCCCAGAAAGTATCCTACTGGGACATCATGGTCAAAGTCTTGGCAGGGCTTCACAGCCATGTTGTCTGTCAGCCGTGCTGTCTATTGGCCATGCTGTCTGTCGGCCATGCTGTCTGTTGTCCACGGTGTCTGTCAGCCATGTTGTGGCTCATCTTCTCCTCATCTCCCTGTACTAACCTGCCTCAGATTGTCCAGTTCTCCTTAGGGAACTGGCATAAGCACTTACCAGTCAGGGAGGCCTTTGCTGGCGAGGTCTCCTGATCGGTAGCTCTTCCTGCCAGAATCTAGTCATGTTAGTGACCTTTGAAAAAAATGTGCAAAGAGCTGCAACTGTCTAAGGGCTTGTGAGCTTCTGGAGAGGTGAGCTTATCCCCAGCAACCGCAGGGGCTGCTGGCTACTGGGGTCCACAGGGAGTGACAGGAAGCCACTGCCATGCTGCTCTTCTAAACGGCTGGAGCTGCCAGGACTTCCCTGCAATACCTGTCCTACCCCCTCAGGACAGCACTTCTGCCACCAGCACCTCAGGGAAGGCCTGCCTGAGCTAGACAGGGGAGAGGGAGAGGGAGAAGGAGAGAGGGAGCAAGAGGGAGGGTTGGGGTGTCTACATGTATGCACAGGGGTGGCAGCTGCAGGGAACAAAGGGAGTTTGCAGGGAGGCAGGCAATGGTGCCCTGAGGCCATGATGTCTGCTGGAAGGCAGAGGCTGCAGTGCCTGCCAGGAAGCCAATGCCATGTTGCTCTTCCACCCTGGCTGAGGGATTGGGCTGAGAAGGAGGGTTGGAGCAGCCATGCGTTGGCTACAGATCCCGCCCCTGTCCAGGCTGGGAACAGTTCTCTCCATACCTGCGCACAACTGGGTGGGTAAATCCAGAGCAGGTGGTGCTGCACCACTTTGGCAAGACCCTCCTGGGATATGTCCACCACCTTGGAGGCAACACCCCTTCTTCACCCTCTTCTCACTACTTCCCCTCCATCTGCCCAGCCCTCCTTTACTCTAGGGCTACCAGGACCCAGGGTAAGGCTAGTCAGCCTGAGCTAGGCAGAGTGTGTATGGGAGGGGACATAGCCCATTGGAGGGCGTGGGACTTGGGGCAAAGGTGCTGACCAGTGAGGAGCTCGGGCCAACCTGCTATGGACCTAGTGGGAGCTTGTAACAAGTGTCTATTGCTGGGCTGAGGGCTGGGCAGCTGCTGAACCAATGTGAGGAGAAGGTGGAGTAAGTCAGTGCCCATTGTGCCTCGGGGACTTTGGAGTTTTGGGGCCACAGGGAATGATGGGAAATGGCCACCATGCTGTCCTTCTGCCCTGGCTGGGAAAGGGATGAGGAGTGACAGAGCTGCCCCCACTTCTCCTGCAGTTCCTGTCCTGCGGCTCACGTCAGCCCAAGGTGGGTGCGCAGGCCTCCCGCTTCACACTGTGGCTCTTCCTCACCTCCTCTTGTCCTCTTTGTCTTCCTTTGCCCCAGCTGCTCCCTGGCCGATCCCTCCTCAGGGCTGACTTCTGCCTCAGGCCCCTCAGGCAAGGCCTGTCTGAGGGAGAGGAGGAGGTTAGTGTGCTGAGGCGGCAGTTTCCAGGAACAATGGAAATTCTAGGTGGGCAGGCAGTGGCGCCAAGCAGCCATGGTAGCTGGCAGGAAGGTGGGGCCTCTGTGCCTGCCGGGAAGCCACTGCCATGTTGCTCTTCCACCATGGCTGAGGAAACAGGTTGAAGAGGAGAGACAGAGCTGCCCTTTGCCACCTGCATTCCCACCTCCCCATGCATAACTTCAGCCCATGTGGGTCCCATAGGCCTCTCCCCTTCATCAATCACAGCTCCATCCCTGACACCCCAGAGTCGGCACCTCTGTGCTGTCTTTCTGACAACTACTTTCCTACCTTCAAATATATTCAGAATCCAGATGTGTCTAACTGGGTTCAAGCTTCAACTTTTTAAGGTTATCAGATCACTTGTGTAGATGGTACATTGTGCAGACTATTCAAATTTCCACATTTTAAAAAAATGTTATTTTGCTAACATATGTACTAATAAATTAAAACAAAGAAACACAAGTTTTTATTGACAAAACCTAAAATATAATAATAATAACTGATTATAATGTTTTGCAATACAGGTCTTATAATGAGAAGAATGGATATCACCATTTTGCTTAACCAAACTTCTGAGCAAGTGTTCTTTATGTTCACATTGATTGCAAATGTGCATCTCCTAATGCTGGTTGTGTGCGCGAAAGCAAATGAAGGTTCATGTGACCCTGTTGTTCTTTAATACATGAGAGGTTTAAATATTTCCCTCAAATACCAGCTGGTGAATAATACAATAAAAAAGCTGTAAGTATTAAATGCCTTACATTTCTACCAGCCACCTTGATTTGTCCCAATAAGCCTTTTCATGCCCCTCACACACTCTTCCAACATCAGTGGTAACCCATGTTAGCAGATTCCACTTCAGGTTATAACAAGTTAGTGTTTTATCCACGTCTTTGAATATATTCTTACCTGTATTTAAGTAATTCTGTTACCAGTTCATTTAGGTTCTTGGCTATGCTGCAGAAATGAATTTCAAGAGCACACTGGGTGAGTTAGGCCAGTAATTTATTCAGGTAGGGAGGGAAGAGAAATGGGAGAAAATAACAGGGGTTCCAGATAGAGAGGAAGTGGTTTAAAAGTGATAAGGCGGACTGATTTATAGGCTACAATTCCCCATTATAGGTTATAAATTCCCAGGATTTACTTGTGTGGCCACTTTGATATAGCCTGTGCATAAATTCAAAATTGTTTCCAGGTGTACCTAGTCCCCAGTTTGGCCAAATAAGTATTATAGGCCCTACAGTCTTTGAATGTTCAGAAAGGATGTGAGACTGAATGTGTATTTAGGGTTGCCTCCAAGCGGAATGTGGAAGATATGCTAATCCAAGCTGGCTTGGATGTAGAGAATATGTAACTCACCTAGAGGAAATAACCTATCTGATACTGAGATTAAACATTGAAGAAACTAACCAAAGGTCTGTTTGCATACCACCACCGTTAGTCTCCCTAATCCTATATCCTCTGTATAAAAGGGTCTGAAAAAGGCTATTCGGGGCTTGGTTTTTATTAGGACAAGAGTCCGCCGAGCCCGGCCGGTTGAAATAAACCAACTTCCTTCTCGGTATTCTCGTGTCCTGGCCTTTGATAACCACGCACACCCGATTTCTCTACAACAACATGGCAGAGGAAAAATGGCAAGAGCAGCATGCAGAGGGCAGGAATGGGTCCAGAGGCAAGACAGCAGAGTGCACACATGCTCAGGCCTGTGCCTGGCTTTTAAACTGTTAATCATTCCACCCCTTTGCTAATGACAGAGGAGGGATTGTAGCTGTTTGCTGTTTTGATTGATTATCCCACACATGACAGCCCAATGACAAAGTCCTTAAGGAATATCTGGGGTTTTTCCTGGTTTCCAGAAGAAGTCTTTGCTCTGAATGGCAGAATCTTGGGGGTAGGGGTCTTCTAGCAGCCATCTTGGGGTTATTGATGCCTGGAACTTCTTGTGAGGTTCCAGATCCGTCTATTAATTCCCTATCTTACCAGCCTTTTTCATTTCCCTCTCAGAGAGTTTACACCTTTAATCTTAAATGGGTGCTGAAGGGAGATGATCATTCTTCTGTAGCTACTTCCTGCTGGTTAGGGACAGTAGGTCCTCCCTGACAAGGTGTGAAAATCCTCTTGCTACTCTATTTCGGTTGGAGGAACACAGAACTGGCATCCTGTGTGAAGCTGGATGAAGTCCTCATATGGCTAACAAGATGTTGATTCTTGAAGAAATAAACTTGATTAGAATTTTGAGAATATATGGTCCTACTAAGAGGACACTGGACCATGGAAGTAGGTGCATGCAAAGGCTGTATTTTCCTAAAGTGAATGGGAAGTAGCATTCACCTTTTTAGTTAAGTTAAAGGAGATGAAAACAGACAAGCTTCCTTAAAGGGATGTTTAGTTTGCCCTCCCCCTAACAATAGGCATTTGAGCTAGAGTTAGAGGGAACAGCTGACTTTGACATAGACACTACTTAGTTTTTTCTCTTGAAGAGGTATTTCAGGCTGTCCAGTGACTGGCATTCATACATCCCATCAGGTGCTTCTGGAGAGCTGGCACTTTCTTGGGCAGCTGGCTCCACTCAGGAATACTGCACCAAGCTGGAAATTCCTTTAACTTTAACAAGGGCTAGGAGGGAGACCTGGGTTAAGCACATTCATTAACTACTTAGAAAATGAAGTTTACCAGGACTTTTAATGTTCAATGTCCCTCTGCATATGATCTAGAATAGATGATATAGGTACAGTACTTACTACTGGTTAATATACCACCCAATGCATAAATTCTCTTTGAGCTGCAATAGATTTAAGTTACAGGTTTGCAATACCTTACATGTTACTTCTCCATGGGAGCAGGCCATAATGCCAATTGTGCTTAAGTAGAACTCACAGTACTCTGGTATTCATTGCTCTACCTGGTATATCCTTTACACAGTGAGCAAGCTGCAGTACCATTGACCCTAAAGAGAGACTAGGAAAGTAGTTTCCATTTTTCTCCTGGCCTGGTGCATAGCGTCCTTCAGCACTATGAAACAATGCCAGTCTGGAGGCGATATCCACTGTACATTTGGCTGTACTGAGCTGTTATTGGCTGCTGCAGGAATTTAAAACTGCAACATAGTTTCCATTGACTTCAGGAGCACAGCCAGAGATGTCCTAGATACCTTTATTGTTATAGGGGTCAGTGAACAACCTAGCCAATAACTCATATGGAGAGGCAACGCACAGTGCATTGAAGGCCTGGTTTGAATGCACAAGAGAGTTTGACAATGCTGAGGTCTAGCCTTTGATTATTTTAAATACCTTTTAAACATTTCCAATGCAATGTGTAACCTATTAAATCAACGTTTTAGTACTTTATTTACTTTTACACATTTACCATGAAGATGTTAGCAGGTATTTTACTTTAGCAGTAGAGGAAAAACTACTTCTATTTTTTTAAATGAAAACTGAAGATTCCCAATGGAATGAAGGTCACTTTTCATTATTACCACTTGAATATGCACCTGAGGTGACTTCCAGACAGGCTTCACTGCTATGAAGTTACTTTTAGTGTTTGACACACAAAGACAACTTAGTTACTAAATACTTTCATTCTTTTACAAAAGAAGATTAACTGTAAAACAACATTTGAAAGTTCTCCTTGAAGGCTTTCTTCTCCAGTTTGCACTATGACTATGCAGTTTTACACAAGGATTTTGTTTCTTAATTAATGGCTTATAACTAAAATGTTCCCAATGTTTTCATGCAATTTTCATTTGCTTCAGAACTTTATATTTTACTTTGACTTTAGCAGACTTTGGGTGAGCAAGACTAATATGTATATTCACTGAAGCTATCAAAGTCTCAGGGGAACTGGTTTCTCTCATGAATTGCCACTTTTAGGAACCCTGACAGTCAAAGCAGGAGGCCTGCTTCATTTCCCAGTCCTTAGAGATAACAGGACTCTGGCAGCCGCTGGCCTGGAAGAGTGAATGTTCTACCCTGAGGGCCAAGAATTCCACCAGGCAGCAATTTAGTCCACACTTGGAGCCATGAGAGAAAGCAGGGTCACTAATACCGGTAGGACAGGAGATAGGGATGTCTCAAATTTGCTTTCCCCTGAGCCATAGGGCAGAAACTGTTATGAAATAACCATAAGCAGAGGCAAGGTGTGAGACTAGGCTTGAAGTGACATGAACAAAGGTAAGGTCAGTTCAGAATTTACTCTTGCAATAGTAGGTTTAGGCTAAATCTACCCAAATGTAATTTCATTTATTATCCTTTTGCTGTTTTATAATATAAAGGTATCTATAAATAATCCTAACTCTGAGTTATAGTTTCTAGTAAGTTTTTACTTTAAGTTGAATTGGGTACCTTTATTAACTAAGCCACAAGAATTTTATTAGTAACAACTTTGTGAAGTTTCTCTGTTTCTTTAGCAACTGAATTAATTTCACTTGTGATTTATACATTAAATTTGCTCGCAAGACAGTATTGACATTCAAAGACTCATTTTTAGATTACCTTTCACCGTTATCCAATTTGTAACAGGTGAACCCCAAATCTGATTTCCTAGGCACAAGCAAACAGACAAAGTTAAACAGATTTCAAAGTTGAACACAAAATTAAGCACAGATTTAAAAAGAAGAATATTATACCCTGAGCATTTCTAGGAACTCATTGATCTTAATTGATGGCACATGAGGTTTCTTATTTTTCAGGTGAGGTTTAGTAACTGATGTGGATCTTGATCTCTACTCACAATTTTTATAGGCACAACCAAGTTTAAACTAATGGAAGTTTGAAGTTTATTTTCTTATTTTTTAAAGGAGAAATGACATGAGGTTTCTGGGCCTCAGATCTATGTGTTCTCTTTTCTTACACTGGTTTAACTGGAATTCAGGGTCTGTACAGAGGCTGCTCTTGTCTATACTGTGGCCATGTTGACCAGCAGTAGGCAGAATTTCCTGATTCCTAAGACAGTCGTATGGGGAGTTTGCTGGTATGGTAGAGACTGCACTCATTATTCTAGAACAAATAAAGAAGCACCTTTTATTCAACTGTTCTGGCATCCCAGAGACCTAGCCTGACTAAAACATTCACTGCCTGGGGGATATCTGATGCTTCTTCCTGGGATCAGATCAACACCCCCACGTTGAATTGGTGGAGACTGAGCAGTGGCCCCAAATCAAAGTGCCTGAGATGTCTGTCTCTCAGGGATATCTGGCTGCTCTCTGAATGGATGGACCCAAGGAATGGGGGCCGTTCAGTTTCCTGCTCTGGTTCTTGGCACCCCTATATTCCAGAATCTGAGACCAAACGCACACTGAATCGAAGCATCCAAGCCTTCAAAAGCCCTAGGAGACGTTCAGAGTTACTTCTCTGGTTCCCACCACCCTGGGAATCAGAGGGCCTGCCATCCAGGGCAGTTCTGGATTTGGGAGACAGGCTGAATAGATTTCAACCTGATGCTGCCAAACCGAATAGTGCTTCTTTCTCCTGTCCTTCCAGAAGTCTTAGACCCAGTCTTAGTTCTACGACTTTACTCTCTAGGAGTTTCCCAATTAAACCAGCCATCAAAAGGCCATTTAGTGATTAGAGGTTAATTATTGTAGTTAACAGGCTTTGGAGCCCTGAAGCAATAGTTTCTTTGCTGGACAAAGGCACTTTCCCAGTTTCACAGTTTTGAAAATATTCCAAAGCACGAAGAGAAATTCGCTAGCAAGTAGTAGAAAGGTAAAACATGGGTAAAGGTAAGTTATGCAAGGATATCTTGGCCTGTGACAACCCTGGGGAAGGGAACTCCCACAGCATCTATCTTGGCTTTGCCCACTGCCTTCCTACTTCATTCCCCCAGGTAGCTGGGTGTGGTCAGATAGGAATGCCACTTACAAAGGCATGGACCTTCTGGCAGGGGCGAGTCCCCCAGCTCTCTGCCATTGCCATGCACTCCCTAGGGGAGAGGGCAGGAGAAGGCAACAGCAGGCAAGCCTGAGGACAAAGCCTTTGGTTGCTAAAATGGCTTGAAAAAGAAGCTTCACAGGGACTGGTGCTCTGCTGGGGGACGTCTGTCTTGGCAGGGCCGTGATTTAAGCCACTGCCCTATGACACAGCCATCCTGGCTGGGGTCAGATTTTACAAGCCTGGGCATGTGGCATGGACATGGAGAATTACCAAGCCCTGGCCCCTTCCCTCCTGGGACTATGGCCTTCGAGGGCTCATAGGTGAACCGGTTTAAAATGGAGAACCAAAGGAAGGCATTAAGCAAGCTCTAGGTCATAGTTTCACTCACCAGTAAACTCCTGGACTGGCTCACCAAATATGTTACCGGATTTTGTTTAGGTTCTTGGTTATGCTGTAGAAATGAGTTTCAAGAGCATGCCAGGTGAGTTAGGCCAGTAATTCATTCAGATAGGAAGTGAAGGGAAATGCGAGAAAATAACAGAGTTGGGTCCCAGGTAGAGAGGAAGAGGTTGAAAAGTGATAAAGCGGGCTGATTTACCAGCTACAATTCCCCATTATAGGTTATAAATCCCCAGGTTTTATTTGCATGGCCACATGGAAGAGGAGAAATGGTGAGAGTGGCACAGAGAGGGCAGGAACAGGTCCAGAGGCAAGAGAGTGGAGTGCAAGTTCCTGTTTAGGCCTGTGCCTGGCTTTTAAACTGTTAATCATTCCACCCCTTTGCTAATGGCAGAGGAGAGGTTCTAGCTGTTTTGATTGATTACCCCATCCATCAATTCCTCATGAGGGCCCAGTGATAAAGTCCTTAGGGAATATCTGGGGCTTTTCCTGACTTCCAGAATTATTCGTCCTGAATAGTAGAATCTTGGGGGGGGGGGGGGCCGGAAGGAGAGGGGAGTGTTTCCAGCAGCCATCTTGGGGTTATTGATGTCCATGTGGACTTCTTGCTAGGTTCCAGATCCATCTATTGATTCCCTGTCTTACTAGCCCACTTCAATTCTATGCATTCTATGCATTGAGGGTGATTTTCCACCACTTCCAACTTGGCACAAGGCACTGACTTCCTGTTTTATTACCTCAACAGAAGCAAACCACTTACAATCCTTTGCCTTCATTTTACTTCATTTTAACCATTTGTAAGTGTACAACTCTGTGATATTGTTTACATTCACAATGCTGTGCTATTATCACCTTCTACCATTACCAGATATTTTTCATCACACAAAATTGACATCCTTTACTCTCACCCACCCCAAGTCTGTGGGTTCGTTATTCTACAAAGTTCATGTAAGTGCAGTTCTGCAATATTTTTGCTTGTGTTTAGTTCACTTAGCATAATGTTTTCACGGTTCATCCGTGTTTCAGCTCTTATCAGAACTGCATTCCTTTTTATAGCTATACAGTATTCTACTATATATATATATATATATATATATACTGTTTAGTTTATTCATTAGTTGATGGACATTTGAATTATTTCCACCTTTGGCTATTGAAAAAAATGATTCTAAAAACATTCCTGGATATGATTTTGTTTGAATACCTATTTTTAAGTTTCAGTATTTAGGTAGGTATGTAACTACTAAATCATATGGAGATTCTGTGTTTAACTAATTGAGGAATCACCAAACTGGATTCCACAGTGGCTTCACCATTTTAACTTTCTACTAGCAATGGGTGAGTGTTTTGATTACTCTACATCTCCTTCAGTACTCATTCTACATTTTAAAAGAGTGGTAGTTCTTCCTTTGTTATTTGTATTTCTCTAATGGCTAAGGATGTTTACAACTTTTTTTTAATCCCACCCCCTTTTGTGGCTTGCTTACTATCTGCTCTCTGTGTCTGTTTGCTGTGCATTCTTCTGTGTCTGCTTGGATCCCTTTGTTGCATCATCTCGCTGTGCTACCTCTCTGCAGGCATGGGCCATCAGCTGTCCGTGGGCATGGGCCAACTTTGCTCTCATGAGGAGGTCCCAGGACGTAAACCCAGGACCTCCTATATGGTAGATGGGAGCCCAATTGATTGAGCCACAGCTGCTTCCCTGTTTACAACTTTTAATGTGCATGTTTCTAATTGGTATATCTTATTTGGAAAATGTCCATTCAATCAGCTGCCCACTTTTAAATTGCAATATTTGTCCTTCTGTTGTTGACTTTTAGTGGTACTTTATATGTTTGGGATATTAAAGTCTCGTTATATATATGACTTCAAATATTTGTCCCTATTTTAGTAAGTTTTCTTTTTACTTTCTTTTTTTTTCCCCAAATTCTACTCAACTTATTCATTTTTTAAAAAATATTACATTCAAAAAATATGAGGTCCCCATTCACCCCCACCGCCCCCACCCCACCACTCCCCCCACAGTAACACTCTCCCCCATCATCATGACACATTCATTGAACCTGGTGAGTACATCTCTGGGCATCGCTGCACCCCATGGCCTGTGGTCCACATCATAGCCCACACTCTCCCACGTTCCATCCAGTGGGCCATGGGAGGACATACACTGTCCTGCAAATGTCCCTGGAGCACCACCCAGGATAACTCCAAGTCCTGAAAATGCCTCCACATCTCATCTTTCCCTCTCATTCCCTGCACCCAGCAGCCACCATGGCCACTTTTTCCACACCAATGCCACATTTTCTCGATTATTAACCACAATAGTTCATGAATAGAATATCATTAAGTCCACTCTAATCCTTACTGTATTCCTCCTTCCTGTGGACCTTGGCTTGGTTTTGTCCATTCCCCATCTATGTCAAGAGGGGGTTTAGATTCCACATGGATACTGGATGCAATCCTACTTTCAGTTGTAGGCACTCTAGGCTCCATGGTGTGGTGGTCGACATTCTTCAACTCCATGTTAGCTGAGTGGGGTAAGTCCAATAAATCAGAGTGTAGGAGCTGAAGTCTGTTGAGGCTCAGGGCCTGGCTATCATATAGTCAGTCCAGACTTTCAAATCCCCTAGATATATCTTAAACCCCAGCAGCAACTACAATTCCAGTAAAGTAGCATGAAAGGCTTGTGAAAAGAGATCCCATCTGAGTCCAGCTCCATCACACAGAAACACCAGCTCCAAAGAAGGGCCAACTGGCATGACAGTGAACCCCATCTGCCATGACCATAGAACCTGTGGGTCTCTGTAGCCCTCAAAAGGACCAATACCTGGGGTTGTATCTACTTTATCTGTCTGTAAGACTCTGCTCAGGTGTGCATAAGGGCAATCCTTCTGACAACCTCCAGACTCTTTTTTAGAGACTCATAGCCATATGAACTCATTTGTCCTTTCCATTTCCCCCTTACTACAGCATTTTTAACTCCTGTTATCATATGTAGACAGGGATATTGTGCTGGTCTGCATTGAACCTTTAATTCAAGGTCATTTTCTAGTTATGTCATCAACTGGTACTTGGTAGTGATCCCTCAGTGCCAGGGAGGCTCATCCCCGGGTGTCATGTCCCACACTGAGGGGAAGGCATTGCATTTACATGCTGAGTTTGGCTTCGAGACTGGCCACATTTGGGTAACAGAGGTTGTCATGAGGGAACTCTTAGGCACAGTGCTGCTCTAGGCCTGGTTCTCATTTCAGGTGTATAGGCTCATAAGCATATTCATTAGTATCAGGGGTTCACTGTTGGACCCTCATTCTTTCCTGGTCCTTACCGTTGCACCTGGGGGACTGCCGCTGCTCCCCTAGGGACCATGACAGAGCCTCACCCCCCTGGCCAGGAACCCAGTACCTCCCCAGCTGTTCTTTTTAATTGTTTCCACTATGAGTATATCCAAACATTTCCATGCACTCTGGTCACATGCCCTGTATAACTCCCTGTCAACCACATATTGCCTGTCAATAACATCCCATACCAGTATTCCTCTGCTGCCATTGTTGAACCACTCTATGATCCAAAACTTCCTGAAAAGTGAAGCCCAGTATAATGTCAGGTCCCCTTACTAGTAAAATGGAATATAGTCATGAGTTTAAAGGTTAGATACAGAATACATGTTGATTTGGAAAAAATCTACATCCTATCTTTTTCTTTTCTTTTTTCCTAATTATTGAGCTTCTCTTCACAGGAGCCTTAGATCACAGTAATTCATATATACACTATACAGTACTCCCACATATCCATTATAAAGCCTTTTCCCTTCCACAGTGATAATCTTTTATCTTATTCATATCATATTTACTGAAACTGATGTACAGATATTGAGACAAAAGCTTTCAAACAAGGTGACATTTGTGTTTACATTGTGGTTTATACTTTAGGCTATACAGTTTTCTAAATTTTTTAGTTATCCTATGTTTTACATTATGGTTTACATTATTAGTCTGTCGTCCCCTGTATGTTTTTGGTGTAATATTACATGTTTTATATCCATCCTTGTGTACTCTTGTGAAACACTTCTTTTGCCCTCACATTTACTTTGGTTCCATTTATTCAATATCTATTTCTCCCTCCCCTTGGGGCTCACAGTGACAGTCAATCTTCATTTCTTGAGGAGCCATGTTCAGAGATACTTGCAACAGTGTTGAGGGCTTGACTTGCTCAATTGCCCTAATGCCCTGGGAGCCACCCTTTCTCTTGAGAGATACAGTTCCCTCTATTTGATGGCATTAGTCCTCCCCAGGATGTGGGTCCACCTTCACTCTCATTATATGGGTCTCTACCCAATGGTATAACCCACTCTGGCAAAATGAGTATTCAGATATTCCCTAGGAGTCTGTCCTGCATCAGATTATCCCCTTTGAGTATCTTAAACAGGTAACTTTCCTAGTTATATTTTGAAAAGGTTTTCTCAGCATTTTACTTTCAACCAACACCTGAGAATCTCCTATGTTCATGTGTTGCCCCTCACTCCCCCCAATTTCTTGGGCAATATTACCCATCTGCCCATTCCTAGGCCCCCTCAAACCCACAAAGCCCCACCCAAAGGTAACCCTATGCCCCCATTTTATCTCTTCCTTGTGCCCATACTTACTGCCAGCTTATCATAGATTTCACCCATGTGGATGTCAGCTTACATCCTTCCTCTACCCCCCGATTTCCTGTAAGCCTATCTTCCAGTCTCTAGCTCTCTGAGGCAGCTTGCTTATATCATATCATTGAGGTCATATAGTATTTGTCCTTCAATGCCTGGGTTGCTTCACTCAACATAAGGCTCTCAAGATTCATCCATGTTATCACGTGTGTTTGTAGTGTATTTGTTCTTAAAGCCGAGTACTATTCCATTGTATGTATATACCACATTTTATTGATCCACTCATCTGTTGTTGGGCATTTGGGTTGATTCCAACTTTTGGCGATAGTGAACAGTGCCGCTATGAACATTGGTGTGCATATAGCAGTTTGTGTCCTTGTTTTCAGTTCTGCTGGGTATATACCCATTAGTGGAATTGCTGGGTCATATGGCAAATCTATGGTTAGTTTTTTAAGAAACCGCCAAACTGTCCTCCAGAATGGTTGGATCCTTCTGCATTCCCACCAGCAGTGGATGAGTGTTCCTATTTCTTCACATCCTCTCCAGAATTTGCATTCTTCTGTTTTTTTCATAGCTGCCAATCTTATGGGAGTAAGATGGTATCTCATTGTAGTTTTGATTTGCATTTCCCTGATAGCTAAAGATGTGGAGCATTTTTTCATGTGCTTTTTAGCCATTTGTATTTCTTCTTTGGAGAAGTGTCTGTTTAAATCTTTTTCCCATTTTTTAAATGTGTTGTTTACTTTTTATTTTCAAGATATAGGAGTTCTTTCTATATGCAAGTTATAAGTCTCTTATTGGATATATGGTTGCCAAATATTTTCTCCCATTGCGTAGGTCCCCTTTTTACTTTTTGACAAACTCCTTTGAGGTGCAGAAGGCTTTAATTTTGAGGAAGTCCCATTTATCTATTTGTTCTTTTGCTGCCTGTGCTTTTGGTGTGATGTTCATGAAGCCATTTCCTATTACAAGGTCTTGTAGATGTTTCCCTACACCACTTTCCAAGGTCTTTATGGTCTTGGCTCTTATATTTAGGTCTTTGATCCATCTTGAGTTGATCTTTGTATAAGGTGTGAGATGGTAATCCTCCTTCATTCTTCTACATATGGCTATCCAGTTCTCCAGGCACCATTTGTTGAATATGCCATTCTCTCCCAGTTGAGAGGGTTTGGTGGCTTTATCGAATATTATATGGCTATATATATGAGGTTCTATTTCAGAACTTTCAATTCGATTCCATTGGTCTGTGTGTCTCTCCTTATGCCAATACCATGCTGTTTTCACTACTGTAGCTTTGTAGTATGTTTTGAAGTCCAGTAGTGTGATTCCTCCAATTTTGTTTTTCTTTTTCAGTATGTCTTTGGCTATTCAGGTCCTCTTTCCTTTCCAAATAAGTTTCATAGTTAGTTTTTTCTAGTTCCTTAAAGAAGGCTGTGTTGATTTTTATTGGGATTGCATTGAATGTGTAGATCAGTTTTGGTAGGATAGACATCTTAATAATATTTAGTCTTCCTATCCATGAACAGGGAATATTCTTCCATTTATTTAGGTCTTCTTTGATTTCCTTGAACAGTCTTGTATAGTTCTCAGTGCATAATTTCTTTACATCTTTGCGGCGGCTTGCTCGGTCGGTAGAGGTGGGGTCTGGCTGCGGACGAGGGGTCTGTCCAGCTCTGGACGAGGGGTCGGTCCTACTTGGGACGAGGGGTTGGTCCCGCTTGGGACGAGGGGTCGGTCCGGCAGCAGACGAGGGATCGGTCTCACAAGGGGTTGCGCGGTTCGGCTGACGGGGTCGCCCGGCGAAGCCGGCGACAAAGGGGTCGCCCGGAGAAGCAGGCGACGAAGGGGTCGCCCGGAGAAGCAGGCGACGAACTGGGGACAAGGGAGGCCAGGCCCTTGTCGGGGGCTCTCAGGACTGGAGGGCGCACGGCAGAAGAACTACCGCGGAGACAAGGTAAACACGCAAGTCCACTTTACTGAGGGAGAGGCAACAGTTTTATAGGGGCTGGGGAAGGCTGATTGGTCGAAGCCACGCCCTGTTCTGATTGGTTGCCGGCGAAAGGTCAGTGGGCGGTACTGGACGGGGGAGGGGTGGTGGTTAGGGATTGGCTGTCGCTGTTGCTGGGGGAAGGGGCAGGGTTTAGGGATTGGTGGCTGCTGTTGCTGGGCTGGAGGGCAGACTTGAGTTTCCCACCCACGCCTGGCTGTTGCTGCTGTCGGGGGAAGGGAAAAGGGCAGGCTGGATTTTTCCGCCCACACCTGGCTGTTGCTGCTGTCTGGGGAGGGGAAAAGGGCAGACTGGATTTTTCCGCCCTGCGCCTGGCAGGGAGAAGGAAGAAGAAGGGTGCCGCCCCACAGGCATCATGTGGCGCCATCCAGGAGGAGGGGCGGCCGCAGAAGCACGGCTGCCGAGAAGGGGAGACCCGAGGGCACTCTGCGCCCATGCTGAGCTTCCTTCAGGGGTGGCGGTGAGTCCGACCAGCCACCCTATTATGGGGGCAGCGGCTTGGCCTACCGCGGCTGCTCCCCTGCCAGGCCAGCAAACCACGCTTCAGCCCGAGGGGTGACCGCACATCTTTAGTTAAGTTTATTCCTAAATATTTGATTTTTTTATTTACTATTGTGAATGGTGTTTGTTTCTTGATTTCCTCCTGATCTTGCTCATTATTGGTGTACAGAAATGCTACTGATTTTTGCACATTGATCTTATAACCTGCGACTTTACTAAACTCATTTATGAGTTCTAGAAGCTTTGTTGTAGACCTCTCAAGGTTTTCTATGTATAGGATCATGTCATCTTCAAATAATGAAATTTTGACTTCTTCCTTTCCAATTTGAATGCCTTTTATATCTGGTTCTTGCGTCAGTGTTCAAGCAAGTACTTCTAAGACAATGTTAAATAGAAGGGGAGATAGCGGGCATCCTTGTCTTGTTCCTGATTTTACAGGGAAGGATTTTAGGATTTCTCCATTGTAAACAATGTTGGCTGTAGGTTTTTCATATATACTCTTTATCATGTTCAAAAAATTTCCTTGTATTCTGATCTTTTGGAGTGTTTTTATCAAGGAAGGGTGCTGTATTTTGTCAAATGCTTTTTCTGCATCTATAGATATAATCATGTGCTTTTTTCCCTTCAATCTGTTTATATGGTGCATTACATTGATTGATTTTCTCATGTTGACCCATCCTTGCATACCTGGAATGAATTCCACTTGGTCGTGGTGTATAATTCATGTAATGTGTTGTTGAATACGATTAGCAAGTATTTTGTTAAGTATTTTTGCGTCTAGGTTCATTAGAGAAATTGGTCTGTAGTTTTCCTTTCTTGTAGTGTCTTTGTTTGGCTTTGGTACTAGGGTAATGTTGGCATCATAGAAGGAGTTAGACAATGTTCCTTCTGTTTCAATTTTTTGGAAGAGTTTCAGTAGGATTGGTGTTAGTTCTTTCCGGAATGTTTTGTAGAATTCATCTGTGAAGCCGTCTGGCCCTGGGCTCTCCTTAGTTGGGAGGTTTTTAATGACTGATTCTATCTCTTGTGATTGGTTTGTTGAGATCATCAATTTCTTCTTTCATCAATATAGGCTGCTTATGTGTTTCTAGGATTTTTGTCCATTTCCTCTGAATTGTCATTTTTGTTGGAATATAGTTTTTCAAAGTATCCTCTTATAATAATCTTTATTTCTGTGGGGTCAGTGGTGATATCTCCTTTCTTACTTTGTGTATTTGCATCTTCTCTCTTTTTTCTTTGTTACTCTCACTAAAGATTTGTCAATTTTATTGATCTTCTCAAAAAACCAGCTCTTGGTCTTCTTTATCTTTTCAAGTGCTTTCTTATTTTCTATTTCATTTAGTTCTGCTCTTATCTTTGTTATTTCCTTCCTTCTTCTTCTGTTGGATTGCTTTGTTGTTTTTTTTCTAATTCCTCCCAATGTGCAGTTAGTTCTTCAATTTTAGCTCTTTCTTCTTTTTTGATATATGAATTTATGGCTATAAATTTCCCTCTCAGTACTGCTTTTGCTGCATCCCATAAATTTTGGTATGTTGTGTTATCATTATCATTTGTTTCAAGGTAGTCATTGATTTCTTTTGAGATTTCCTTTTTGACCCACTGTTTTTCTAAGAGTGTGCTATTTAATTTCCATATCTTGGTGTGATATCTGAGCCTCTGGCCCTTGTAGATTTACAGCTTCACTCCGCTGTGGTCAGAGGTATTATTTTGTATGATTTCGATCTTTCTGAATTCATTAAGCCTTTCTTTGTGGCCTAGCATATGGTCTATCTTGGAGAATGATCCATGTGCACTTGAGAAAAATGTATATTCTGCTGAGTTTGGGTGTAATGATCTGTATATGTCTATTAGATCCAGCTCCTCTAATATACTGTTCAAATATTTTGTTTCTTTAGTGATTCTCTTTTGAGATGTTCAGTCCAGAGTTGATAGTGGTGGATTAAAATCCCCCACTATAATTGTAGATGCATCTATTCTTTCACTTAGTTTTTCCAGCGTTTGCCTCACATACTTAGAGGCGCCCTTGTTAGGAGCATAAATATTTATGATAGTTCATTCTTTTTGAGAGATTGTCCCTTTCACTAATATGTAGTATCCTTCTTTGTCTCTCACAATTGCTTTGCATTTAAAGTCTATTTTGTCTGACATTAATATAGCTACTCCTGCCTTTTTTTGGTTATTGTTTGCTTGTAAGATTGTTTTCCAATCATTCACTTTCAGCCTCCATGATTCTCTGGGTCTAAGATGTGTCTCTTGTAGACAGCATATATATGGGTCATATTTCCTTATCCAATGTCCCAGTCTGAATCTTTTGATAGGTGAGTTTAATCCGTTGACACTCACTCACTCACTGTTATTACTTTCAAGGAATTATTTATGTTAGCCATATTTTTATTGGACTTGTGTTTGTCATATTTTGTTTGTTTGTTTTTTTCTTCTCTTTTTGTCTTTTTTGTTGCTCTTACACTCTCCTCCAACTCTGCCTGTCCTGTTTTTTCCTTTCTTCCTGCAGAAATCCCTTTAGAATTTCTTGAAAAGGGGGTTTCTTGTCGGCATACTCTTTCAGTTTCTGTTTATCTGTGAATATTTCAAATTCTCCATCATTTTTGAATGCTAGTTTATCTGGATAGAGTATTCTTGGTTGGAAATTTTTTTCTTTTAGTACCTTGAACTATATCATACCACTGCCTTCTTGCCTCCATGGTTTCAGATGAGTACTCAGCACTTAATCTTATGGAGCTTCCCTTGTATGTGATGGTTTTCTTTTTTCTTGCTGCTTTTAGAATTTTCTCTTTGTCTTGAGTGTTGGATAATTTGACAAGTATATGTCTTGGTGTGGGCCTGTTGGGGTTTATGACGATTCGGGTGCGCTGTGCTTCTTGGATATGTACATCTGTCTCTTTCAGTAGATTTGGGAAGTTTTCAGCCATTATTTCCTGCAACACTCCTTCTGACCCCTTTCCCTTCTCTTCTCCTTCTGGGATGCCTATAATACATATGTTTGAGCATTTTGCATTGTCATTCAGGTCCCTAAGTCCTAGCTGGATTTTTTCTATCTTTTTATCGATGAATTCTACTGTCTGTTTAAATTCCGATGTACTGTCTTCCACATCATTAATTCTCTGCTTGCCTCTTCTAATCTGCTGTTATTTGCTGCGAGTGTATTTTTGATTTCTTGAACTGTGGTGTTCATTCCCATCATATCTGTTATCTTTTTGCGTATGTCTGCAATTTCCCCTCCATTTGTTGTCTTCATATTGTTAACCCCTTCCTTTACTTCATTAAATTTGTTGTTGATATATGTTCTGAGATCTTTAATTACTTGTGCGAAGTTCTCCTCCCCTTCCTGGTTTTTAATTTGTTCATTGGAATCAGCCATGTTTTCCTGATTACTGGTTTGGTTTGTAGATTTTTGTTGCTGTCTGGTCATCATTTTATCTTGACACGTTTAATCAGTTCCTTAGCTTCTTTGTCTAGTCTTGGGGATTAATTAGCTGTTGTTTTTGTGTAAGTGTTATATCTTCTCTTTGTCACTTTGTTCTTCTTATTCTAATTTCTTATTGTTGGCTGAGTTCACTTTCAAGGAAAGTATTAGGGCCAGGGAAAGGCAATTGTATAAGCAAGAAAAATGTGTAAAGTAGTATTGGTAATAAATTTTAACAGAACAACAATATCAGATCTGGGAAGATGGATATTAGATTTGTGTAAGTTGTGTAGAATTATAGCAGTAGGTATAGTACCTATAATGAGGTAGTCCACTGAATATGGGAGGAATATGGTATGAGTTAAAAAGCTAGGGTTTTCGTGAGAGAGAGAAAGAGAAAAAAAAGGCAATAGTTTCAAGAGTGGATAAAAGACAGAAAACAAAACAGAGGTATTAGAAATTAAGAGTTAGACACATTGGGGATCAAAGAAAGGGAGATGGAATATAGGAGAGACACTAGATGATGGAAGGTATCAAGACATAGGGGAAAGGGGATAGTGTAGGTAGCCAAAATCAATTCACTCATAAATGAGGCAACCAAGGGTGAGGATACCCAGCAAATGTGAGGTGTTTCCTGCAGCACCTATTGTATAATTAAGATAAAATAAAATAAGAAGAAAATGAGGGACAAGAGAGAAAAAAAAAGAAGAAAGAAAGAAAGAAAAAGGGGGTGGGTAAAGGGAGGGAACAAGTAAGGAAAAGAAAATAAGATATAGAACAATCACAACAGCAACAACAAAAAACCCCCCTAAATAACTGGAAAAAAAAAAGACTTTGGGGGATACGATTGGAGAAAAGACTAGGAGATAATGCAATGTTAGCAATCAAGACAATAAAAAATATAAAATAAAATAAAAATTAAAAACAAAACAAAACAAAAAAGAAAAAATGCAAACATTGAGGGCTAGGACATTCAAGGACCTCAGATGGACCTCATGTCGTGATGGATTCAGGGATGGAAAGTCTGTGATATTGCAGACTCAAGAGGTGTGAGTCTCTGGGGTGTGGGCCACCAGGGTTTAAAGGACTCAGACCTGGCAATCTCAAATCTGGTTAACCGGGAGCCTGGGAGCACCGCAGTGCAACACAGCCTTCAGGGATTCCCACAACTGGGTACCAGCCCTATGGGGCAGGTCACATCCGCAAACTGACTTATGTGTCTGAACCCCGCAATTCACCCTCTCACTCGGGTCTCTTCTGTGGTTGTATCACCAATTCGACTTCAGGACACCTCCCGCCCTGTAAGCCCCTGAAACGGCCACCTGGGGGTGCCTCTACACTGCAGCCAATTTAATGATGCAGATCAGTAGCCAGGCCCAGGGGGTGGGGCTCAACCGGAAACACCAATACCAGAGTCCAAACCCAAAATTCCCACGCTTCACAAAATATTCCCCTAATCGACTTCCAGATGTTTCCTACCCTGCCAGTCCCTGAAACAGCCTCCTGGTGATGTCTCTTTATTGTGAGTAATTTAAGGCTGCTGCAGATCTGCAGCCAGCCTTGGGGGTGGGGCTCTAGCCAGAAGCACTATTATTTGTGTCCGCAATAAAAAATTCCCCTGCCTCACAATAAAACTCCCGTTTGTCTCCTCAAATAGGTCTGCGAAGGCCTCCTGCCCTGTTAGCCCCCCAATAGCCCGCTCAGGGCTTATGAATTCCCCAGTACCGCAGAGCCTCCAGGACTGGCCGCTGCAGCTCAGGTGCCGCAGCTCTGCCCACCCCAGGAGTGAGCGTTAGCGTGCAGACCCCACCTCTGTGTAATAGAGCCTCAATTTTATCTTATACACGAATTTTCTCTGATACCTTCCCACCAAATCCATGTCCAGACACCTCCTGCCCTGCAAAATCCTGAAACAGCCTGGTCCCAAAGAATTTCCAATGCTGCCCAGCCCCTTCTTTGCAGGAGAGATTATCAGGTGCGCTCATTCAGCCACCATCTTGCCCCACCACCTTTACTTTCTTGATAACATACTTTCATGCGCTAAAGTTTTAATTCTGATGAGTCTTGTTCTTTTGGAAAATCTTATGGAAAAATCTTTCATTCTTTAGCATTTGGTTTAATTTTAGCTGCTGAATTTTCATCAATTTTTCTTTATTTTCTTTATGGATGAAGTTACCTTCTATCCCTACCTTTGTGAATGATTTTTGTCATGAATAGGAGTTGGAATTTTTCAAAAGCGTTTTCTGAGTAAATTGAGGGGATCATATGGTTTTGATAGTTGATTCTATTAATGTGGTTATTACATTACTTGATTTTTTTCCTTTTAATTGTGGAAAAACATATGTCGTATAAAAATCATTATAACAATTTTAAGCGGGCCATATTGTGACATTGAGTACATTGATAATATTGCGTGACTTTGACCACTATTTCAGACTTTTTCCATCATCTCAACCAGACCTCATGCCCCTTCAGCAATAACTCCCAATTCCCTCTCCCCACTCTTCTGAATAATGCTGTCATGAATACTGGTGAACAAATATCTGGTTGAGACCCTGCTTTCAATTCTTTGGTTTATATCCCTAGCAGTAATTGCCAGCTCTATGGTAATTCTGTGTTTAACTTTCTGGCTGCACAATTTTGATTTCCCATCAATAATATACAAGGGGCCCATCTTTCTACATCCTCAAAAACTTTTTTTTCTAATAACAGCCATCTACCTTGTGTATAGTAGCATCTCATTTTTATTTTTGGTATCTTATTTGCATTTCTGTAATGGCTAATGATGTTGAGCATCTGTTTAAGTGCTTATTGGTCACTTTATATGTTTTTTGGAGATGTCTATTCAAACCCTTTTCCCATTTTTTAATGGGGATGTTTGTCTTTTTGTTGAGTTATAGTACTTCTTTATATATGCTGTGTATTATGCTATTATCAAAAATATGGTTTCCAAATATTTTCCTTTATTTGGTAGGCTTTTTACTTTACTGAAAAAGTAGCATAGTAGTAAAGTAGTTAAGTAGAGATCAGGATTCGAGATTCAGGATTAGGTTCTTTTTCTGGATTAGGACTTAGGTCTAAGATTAGAGCCACCTTTTTCCTCTGTGATCCCCATGAGCTTGCCTAAGAGGATCAAGGGTACAAGTGGAGCAGAAAACGAATGGGTGGCTGGGCTGCTGGAGAAGAACCTAGCGGCAGATTTCTCCTTGTCTGGTTCCTCATCAGAGCTTGGATGCCTTGCTCAGGTGAGAATGCTCCCAGGCAGGGTCTTCTAATAGAGAGCTTTTCCCCTCCTGTGAACACTGGATGATATACACGCAAGGTCTGGGATTTTAGGAAGGTCTATACAGCTGATACCGCTTCATCTGGCAATCCACATATGAGGCCCCAGGAATCTTCAGTCCCACTTCTAAAGCCATTACCTTCCAGGTAGGTGAAATCTCCTGTGAGAGGGTAACCTAAACTCCTTTTCAGTGCCTGTGACCTTAAGGCATATGATGCCTCATAACATTCTAATGTTCACGTTGACCGATGGAAAATGCTGGACTCTGATTTTTTCCCCAGAGATGGCATTACAGGTCTGGTATGGATGCTGGTTGTTGCTCCTTGGTTTTATGAACATCCTGGAAAATTTTCAAATCCCCTCAGTGTGTCAGGCTGTGCCAGCACAGCACAGAGGCCTAGGAAAGGCATACAGGATTGCTTATGAGGAATTCCCAGGATCACTAGCTGGATTACCTTTTGAAAGTTGTTAAAGTCCCATGCCAGTCCCCCAGACAAGGCACAGGTTAACAGGAAAGGCAGGTGGAGGACTTTTCTGGCGCTAGCCTCTGTAGGGTTTCAAAGTCCCCTAGGGAACTGGCACCAGCCCTTGCCAGGCACCAGCCCTTGCCAGGCAGGGAGGCCTTCGCTAGGAGGGTCTCCTGATCATTAGCTGTTCCTGACAGAAACTTGTGGTCTCAGTGCCCTTCTGAAAAAACATACAATGCCTCGCTTCAGCTCCTCATGTCTCAGTGGACCTGCTCTGAAAGGGGCATGGGCTGGGTGTACCTAAACTCTGCATGTAGGGGGTCGTCAGGGTAGAGATAGTGCTCAAGGGAACTTTTGCAGGCCTCTGGGCTGCAGTAGGCCCTTCAGAAACTGGCGGAGAGGCCATGCCCCCTTGGCTGTCCAGGCTGGGAAGAGTTTTCTCCACACCCGCACACACCTGGATGGGTAAACCCAGGGCAGGTGTTCCTGTACCACCTTGGCAAGACCCTCCTGGGATACATCCACCACCTTGGAGGCAGTGACCCTTCTTCACCCTCTTCTCACTACTTTCCCTCTATCTGCCTGTGCCTCTCCTGCTCTGGGGCTTCTGGCAAGGAGAGTCCACCTGAAGTAGTTGGAGCATGCATGGGCAGGATGCAGCCCACTGGAAGGCCTGGGGTTTGGGGCGGAAATGCTGACTGATGAAGAGCACAGATCATCCTACCGCTGACCTTCTGGGAGCTCTTAATCACAGTGTGTGTTGGAGGGCTGAAGGATGGCGGTGGCTGCTGAGCCAATGTGAGGGGGAGGCGGAGCGAGGTTTAGCACAGGCCATAGGGGAGGCTGGGTCTTGGGGCCACAGGGAATTATGTGAAGCTGCCGCCATGCTGCTCTTCTGCCCTGACTGAGGATGGACAGAGCTGCCCCCACTTCTCCTGCAGTATCTGCCCCAAGGCACACATCAGCCCAAGGTGGGTCACCAGGCCGCTGGCATCACAGAGGGGATCCTCCTTGCCTCCTTTGTCCTCATTTTCCTCCTTTCCCACAGGCTGCTCCCTGACCGCCCCCTCCTCTGGGCTGGCTTCTGCCTCAGGCCCCTTAGGCAAGGCCTGTTTGAGGGAAAGAGGAGGTTTATGTGCTGGGGGGCAGTTTCCAGGAACAATGGGAGTTCTAGGCAGGCGAGCAGTGATGCCCAGTGGCCACTGTTACTGGCAGGAATGTGGGGCCCAATGCCAGATGGGAAGCCACTGTCATGTTGCTTTTCCACCACAGCTGAGGAAACAGTCTGAGGAGGAGAGACAGAGCTTCCCTTATTTCACTTGCAGTTCCTGTCTCCACATGTGTAACTCCTGGCAAGGTGTGTCCCCCAGGCCTCCCGGCTTCACCAACTGCAGTTCCATCCCCAGCACTCCAGAGTCAGCCCCTCTGTGCTCTTTCTCTGACACCCATTTCCCTACCTTTGAATATATTCAGAATCCAGATGTGTCAAACTGGCTTCCAGCCTTGGCTTATATTAGATTATCATATAACTTGTGCAGATAGTACATAGTGCAGAGTATTCAGTTTTCCTCAAAAATTTTCCATTTTTTTTATTATGGAAGTATTGAGCTTACAAAACAATCATGTATAATGTGCAGAATTCCTATATATCACCCCTCAACCAAAACCTTACATTGTTGTGGAATATTTGTTACTGATTATCAAAAGATATTATCATAGTATAACCAGTGTAGTACATTGTGTATGTTTGGTGCATTTTTTCCATATAGCCCCCTATTATTAGTACTGTGTATTAGTATTTTACATTTGCAATACTTCACGAGAGAACACCCTATTTGTACTGTTAATCACAGTCCATCTTCCACCACATGGCCCACTGTTTTATACAGTCCCATGCCTTGTACATTCTACCCAAAGTGCTTACTCAGTGGCTTTTGCTTTTATCAGAGTTGTGCTGTCATTGTCCCAGTAAACCTTTGAATGTTTTCTTAGTCCTTTCTCAATCTTTAAAAAATTTATATTTGTTTTATTCTGTTAGCATATGTACTGCATAAAATTCAAACTAAGAAACACCAGTTTTTATTGACAAAACCCAAAACATAAAAATAATCAGTGCAATGTTTTGTAATACAGGTCTCATAATGAGAAGAATGGATACCACCATTTTGCTTCACTGAGCTTATGAGTAAGTGTTCCTTATCTTCAAACTGATTGCTAATACATATCTGTGAATGCTGATTGTGTGCATGAGAGCAAATGAAAGTCATGTGGCACTATCATGCTTTAACACATGAGATTCAAGTATTTCCATCAAATACTGGCTGATGGATAATCACTAAAAAAAGCTATGGGTATTAAATGCCTTCTATTTCCACCAGCTGCAAGAATGTATCTAAATAAGCCTTTTCCTGCTCCACACATATTTTTACCACCCTCAGTGGTAACCCATGTAAGCAGATTCCAATTCAGGTTATACCACGTTAGCTTTTTATCCATGTCTTTGAAAATATTCTTACCTATATTTACGTAATTCTATGCAGACTATGCATAGAGGGTGATTTTCTGTCACTTCCAATATTTCAGTAACCTTACCAAATTCCATTAGTAATTCTCCCTAAACAGAATCCCTATGCTCATTGTGCCTTTTTTTCTCTTAGGAGGCTTTAGGGTGAGAGATGAAATCAGATGATGCCTGAATAATGGAAATGGAGAGGGAGGGAAATGTCAGTAAATATATAAATGTAAATATAAATGTAAATCTAGGATAAGTCTCCAGGTCCTGACACCTGGACAGGAAGTGAGGAAGGAGACAGAGTCATGGATGACTTCAGTTTCTTGCCCTCCCTAAGGAAGGGAGCACAGAGAAGAGTCTGTGTTGGGGACAGAATAGGGGTGGAGTAGAAGATGAGTCCTGTGTGCTCTACATTTTTTCTTTAGATTAAAATGAAAAGAAAAATCTTACAGGAAAGCAGAAAATGGAAAGTACATACTAGCTAAAATTCTATTAATCCTTTTATGAATTACTTTAAATTTATGTAAATTCTAACATTTAGCTTGTGATTGAACGTGGGGCTTAATGTAGATGGAAACGTTATTTTGCTTTTGATTCTGGTTCCCTGATTGTATCTCTGACTACACAAAGTTTCAATCTTCTTCTTGAGCCTTTCTCTTCCCTTCCCTGCTACCCCCCACACACATTGTTTATTTTTTTGTTTTCAATTAAGTATTTTATTTTAGAACAGTTTTAGAATTACAAAAAAGTTGCAAGGATAATCCATAGAATATCCCTAGTTTAATCAATTTTTAGCATCTTACATTTAATCAGTACAATATTCACAACTAGTGAACTAATATTGCCATGGTACTGTGAACTAAATTCCATTCTTTATTTACATTCCCTTAGTCTTAATGAGCTTTTCCTGTCTCAGGATTCCATCCAAGTTACTACATTACTTTTTATTTATTTTCTTAGAGAGGTTGTGAGCTTATAAAACAATATGCATGAGTTGCAGAATTCCCATACATTACCCTTCCACTGGCACCTTCCATTTGTTATAGATTATGAAAGAACATGATCAGAGTATGACCATTAATTATTGTCCATTGTATATATTTGGTATGTTTTCCATGCAGCCCCTAATAATGCCATGTATTAGTATTGTACATTTGTTATGGTACATGAGAGAACACTCTCCTATTTGTACTGTTAACCAGTCCATAGTCATCACATGGTCCACTGTGGTATGTAGTCCCGTGCCTCGTACATTCTATCCAATGTACACTCAGTGGCTGTCACTTTCATCACAGAATTGTAGAGCCATTGCCTCAATAAACCTAATATTTTCCTTAGTCCCAAAGAGAAATACACCATACTCCCCATTATAGACCCTTAGCATTGATATAGTACCTTCTTTGACATTGATCCAAGAGTATTATGAAATTGCTTTTATTCATAGTCCATAAGTTACTGAGATTGAAAAGGTGTCTAGGCATGTAAATGTCAGTTGCAAGAAAGCTGGAGAGTAACCTAGGGTGTGAATAACATAGTGAACCTGGAGGCGAATGAGGATTGTGGTTAATAACACAAATACGGGAACGCTCTTCTGTGAACTACCACAGTTATGTCACTATTACAAGATAGGAAGAATAAAATGAGGCATGCAAAAAATACAATTAATATAATTTTTTACAGTTTTTAAATTGGGAGGTTTGGCTTTTTGTTGAGTTTCAGTGATTCCTCATATATTCCATATATCATACTATTGACAGAAATATGTTGCAAACATTTCCTTCCATTCTGTACATTTTAGTTTCTTTTTTTTGATAATGTCCTTTGACTCTCAAAAGTTATAATTGATGAAGTCCAATTTAGCTAATCTTTTTCTTTTTGTGTTTGTGTACGTTGTTGTAAAATACAAAATCAGTGCTTACTCCAAGGTACTAAAATTAGTTACCTATATTTTACTTTAAGAGTTGATTAGCTCTTATGTTTAGATCTTTGACCTACTTTGAATTATTTTGTCTATGTAATGATAAGGGGGTATTCATATTCATTGTTTCCATATGGATTTCCTGTAGTCCCTGTACCATATTTTGAAGAGGGTATTTATTATTTTCCCATTAAATGGACTTAGACATTTGTGAAAAATCATTTGCCCATAGATGCATGGATTTTAGTCTGGACTTGAAATTGTAGTTTTGGTGTATTTGTCTCTCTATGTGCCAGTACCACACAGTGTTCATTATTGTAGCTTCATAGTAATCTTTAAAATCAGGGAGCCTGATTCTTTAAATTTTTCCTGATTTCAAGATTGATATGCTTATGCAATGCTTCTTAGAGTGCCTCTGAATTTGATGATCAGCTTTAGCATTTTGCAAATGCTACTGGAATTTTGATGGGGATTGCATTGAACTTGTAGATCCCTTTAGGCAATATCAATATATGAATAGTGTTGAGTCTTTCATTTCATGAACACTGGATGTGTATCCATTTGTTTAGGTCTTTTATAGTTTCTTTCAGCAATGTTTTATGTTTCAATATCTCAAATTATTTCGTTAGTCCCTTGAAATTTCTTCTTTAACCCATTAGTTTAATAATGTTCTGTTTGATTTCTACATATTTATAATTTCCAGTTTTCCCCTGCTATTGTTTTTCAAGAAGATCCTTTGTATGATTCCTATCTTTTAAATATTAGTTTGATTTTATAAGTGGTCTAATATATGGTATACCCTGGAAAATTTTCCATGTGTCTTGTATACATGTACTCTGCTGTTATTGGTTGTATATATGGTTATCACCATTATTTCTTTGTCAATTGAACCTTTTATTAACATAAAAATTTTTATACCTGAAGAATACATTTCTGAAATTAATATATCCTCTGGGGCTTCTTTTAATTACTCTTCTCATGGAAATAATTTTTCTCCTTTTTTGTTTATATTTTTTTGTGTTTGTATCTAAATTTAGTCTTTTGTAGACCACATTTGGTGAGATCGGCTTTTCATCCAATCTATCAATCTCTTTCTCTAATAGGGGAATTTAATCATTTGCCAGTTAAGACAATAGTAGAAGGAAGAAATTATAGTTCAACCTCTCTGCAATGATTAGCCTGCTCTAGCCTACCCAGACAGAGAGAGTGCCTAGGAAGCCAGGCATATAAATATAAACAAGAAGAACTATGTACACCAACACTAATACATACACATGTACATATATTATAAGCAAGAATTTTATATAATATATACCTCCTTATATAGGCTTATAAGTGTACACACACATACATATTGAGTAGAGACAGCAACAGTTGTACACTGCAGGGGAGGCAGATTTCACAGATTTAGCCCAACCAAGTTACTAAGGAAAAAATGAATGCCCAGAGAAGCAATACAAGAGCAACAGGAGCAGCATCAACAATGACCTTCAGGGAGAAAGTCAGAATTCAGAGTTGCTACAGGACATCACCTAAAGTGATCAATTTTCAGAATAAGGATAAAGTGACCCATGCCCAGGAATAAAGGGCAGGCAGTAGAAACTGAATTTAGCAGCCAAAGGCTTCAATATTGTAAGTATGTTAAAGAACTAAAGTTAATCTGTTTCAAAAATAAAAGAATGACCACAATGGAGTAACAAAGAGGGATTCTCAAGAGGGAGATAGAAAGTATAAAAAAGGAAGAAATAAAACTTCTAGCATTGAACATGATGTGAAAAATTCTCCAGCGTTCAGTGGCAATTTCAAGATGACACAATAAAGAATCAATGTTCTCAAAGATAGATCAATAGACATTATCTACTCTGATGATCGGGGGATAAACAGCAGAAAAAAAGAAAAAGTCCTCAAAAGCGTGTGAGACAACTCAAATATAAACAAAGCTTCAGAAACCTGTGATCTTCTATGATCTTAAAGAGTCGTCTTCAACAGGGTCGTTTTCCCATTCACACACAGATTCAAATTCAGAGACTGACATCATCTCCAAGTGAGACTGTAGGATCCTAAGTGTGCGTTACGAGATCTTTTATAAAGGTAAGTGTTTCTAAAAAGACTGGAATGTAGTCCTGCTTTGGAATTTCTTAATTGATTTGTTGATTGAATATGAGATGCCAAAATTTTATATAGGGATGCATATAGAGAATATATTTATTAACTTATACAGAGAAAGCCCTGGGAAACCCTCAGAGCCAAAAAACAAACAAAAAATAAAAACCTGTGCCCTGCTTCCTCTTTGAACTCCCTCCTGACTTTCCTCTTGATGGCTTTTGAAATTTCAAATCCCCATGAAGGCATCTGAGCTGAACACACAATCAAGCTTGAATCCACCCCTATGAGAGGGACAAACATGCATCAATAGGAGTCAAGTTAATGTCCTTTTTTATAAAAAGTACTTGCCATTCCTAGAAGACAAAAACTGCTTCCATTCTTACAAGTCATCTGGCTTCCTTTGCTAGAGCAAAACTCCACTGCCCCTAATAAAATGCTGTAGTCTCCAAATGACTCCAATTTTTAAAATTAATGTCTTTTTTTAAGATAAATAGATCACGCAAAATGTTGCATTAAGTGACGTTAGAGGTTCCCATATACCCCACCCCCGGTCCTCCCACATCAACATCCACTTTCATCAGTAAGTCACATTCCCTACATTTGGCTTATACACCCTGGAGCCCTGCCATGTCACATGGACAATAGTTTACATTGTAGTTCACACTCCCCGCAGTCCATCCAGTGGTTTATAGCAGGATATACAATATCCTGCATATGTCCCAGCATTATCATTCAGGACAACTTCAAGTCCCCAAAATGCCCCAGATCATACCTCTTCCTCCCTTTCCCTGCCCTCAGCAGCTCCCATGGCCACCATCTCCACATCAGTGATACAATGACTTCCATTGCTAAAGTCACAACTGTTCTACAGTAGAAGACCAGGAAGTCCACTCCAACCCATATTATATTCCCCCATCCTGTGGATGCTGGGATGGTGATGTTCACTCCACTACTAGATCGAGAGGGGTCTTAGATCCCACATGGCTGATGGATGTGATTCTCCTGCTTGCAGTTAGACATTCTCAGTTCCCTGGTGGGGTAGTTGACCATTCTCACCTCCCTGTCAACCGACCTGCCCAATCCATCCTGAAGCCCTCCAGTTAAGACAATTGCAGGTTTTGCCTGTGTGGACATATCCCCAAATGAATAGTGCTTGCCATTTTGAAATCGGTACTTTTGGAGAAGAATACAACTCCCATGGGGCAGAGGGAGTTTCAGCAGGAATATCACAAGGATCTCATGGATCTTCATGCTAAGATGCCCCTTTACTCATTTCCCATAGAGTAGAATTTGACAGGGCAGCAAAGTCCTGTGTTTAACCCTCCCTGAACTCTGAGTACCACTAGGGAACAGCCCCATGGCCAAGTCAGCTTTCCCCAAATGAAACACCCTGCATCCTGAGTTTTGTGTCCCTATGAAGATCCAACAATGCTATGGACTAATACAGAGAATCTTTCAGGGTTGGCTGGAAGCCCCAGTCCCATCTCCTGATGCAGTCTGGATCCAGCAAGGGTGAAGCAGTGGAGACCTCTTTTTGCTCCTAAGGTTTGGATTCTGGGTTTTCATATATTGCCAAATTCTACCTCAGGGAATTCCTGGACTCCAGTAATCAGACGGGTGCTAGGTTTGTGGCTGTCCTCAGGCTGAATTTGCTGCCTCTGCACATCCTCCCTCCAAGGTGCAGAAAGAGGGACTTAGGGGCTTTCAGGAAAGGCTTTCCTGCTGCAGGCCTTGAAATGACCTGACCTGGACTCTCTGAGTGAATTTTTATGCTCGTTAAAAACAGTCCTTATTATTCAGTGATTTTTCAGTAATGGATCCTTGTGGAGGTAGCCTTTGTAATGAGGGAGTGTTTTTTACATGAGTTTGAAGTCTTTCACATTAAAAAGTGATCCGTTTCTTTTGTGTGGAAGAGCTTGCTCTTGGTGAAAGATCACTAGAGCAGGCATCTCTAGGTCTGGCTGGTTCTTAACTGCCACTTACCTGTCCTGGGCATATAACTCATCCTCTGTAAAGCATAGATTTCTGCTCTGTAGAAGTAGGGATTAACGTGCCTGATTTTCTTGTGGTTTTTCTTTTGTTTTGAATTAATCAAAATAAAAATATTACTAACTCGCTGAATGGAAAGTCATCTACCTTGTTCCCTGATGCAATCCCAGTGCTTAGAATGGTGCCGAGTATGTGGTGGCCCCTCAAGATAAAATAACTGAAAGAACAAAGAATTATAACTATAAACTTGAAACAATTTATTGAGGATAATGGTTACTAAGGATAGATTCTTTGTATGTAAAATAACAAACATAGTTTAGGAGTAGATTTAAATAATCCATTAAGCTATAGATGGATCTTCACTTAGCTACTGTACTATATGAAGTTTGGTTATATATTGTTCATATGTGAGTGACACTTTCCCAGTAGAGGGCCTTCTGAATAGCAAAGTAGAAGGCACAACTAGTTAAGTATACAAAATATCAACTACTTATGAGCTGAGCTTTTAGATGTGTCCAGTGCTAAACACAAATATATTTGGATGACATTGTTTTGAAGCCTTTGGTATACATTTTTCACTATGCCTTTATTTCCCCCTTTTTTTTTTCAAATGTTCTACTTTTCTCTGGGCAGGTAGCCAGTGTCTCCCACAGTTTAAATGTTTTCCAAGACAATCTGATATTCTTCACAGCTCATCTCCTCAGGAAGAAATTTTTTCGTACTCAATTGTCAGCCATGCTTCAGATCTTCTGTAGGTGTTCAAGGAAGCATAATGCATGAAAGGGCCTGTTCAGAGAAATTGGCTCTTCCTATTGGTGAAAGAACGTATGATGTATCAAAAAAAATCAAGGCAACCTAGTGCTGGTGATCTTTGCCAGCATCTTTTCACTGGTGATGTTTCAGATGTGTTTTGAAAATGAAACCCCATATGTAAAGCAGATGTCAAGCAAACGTTCACAGATTGATCTTTAGACTATACTGTACAGTTCTGATGAGTGGGAAATACCGCTTATTTTTCTTGTGGTTGCTTCTTTACTTGTTTTGCCATAAAATATAAAAATGTTTAAATGCCTAAGACTATCTTAAACAAAACTAATGCTAGACTTTTTTCCTATTAAAATACAATAGTTATGGTATATAATTCTAGGGGTTCATTGGAGTGAAAATAATGTATTCATAACAATTATATAAACATACCTATATTTGTAAAATATAATCTTAGAAATTATACTGATACGAAAGTTCATTAAGAATGTGAGTGGAAGCATTAACTAAAGGACAATAATTAAATTAAAAGGAGAACAATCAAAATTACTCTTAAAGTAGAAAAACCAGGCAGATGTCTTGTTGTAGTTGTGGCTTTTCAGTGGTCAGAAGTTGTGAAAGCAAAATTCAGCCTTCAAGCCTCTGAGGTTGTGGGTGGAACAGCAGGAGCAAAAGGGCCACCTGGGAAGAACTGGGCCTTCAGCTCCACTTGCGACAACATTTCTCTGTTGTAATCATTTTCCTTCCTTAGCTCATTGAGCTTCCTCTCCATTGAAAGTGCTGCCAGCCCCTTTTCTTGAGCTTTCTTCTCATAGAAGATAATCTGGTTATAGAAGAAGGAAGTGGTTCTTTCTAATTCTTTGCCCAAGTCTTCAGCAATCTTCTTGTAGAGGTTGCGCTGCTGGTAAGCCAAGTTCATGTTTCTGTGAGCTTTGTGAAGTTTCTTCTCTATTTCTGAGCCACATCTTTCCTTCTCCATTGTATTTGCCTGAAGTTGCATTACATGTTTTCGCTGGACTTCAGGTAATATTTGAAGTTTCATGTGAAGCTTCTGTATCTCACTTTTCAGCTGTGAATTTTCAGACAGCAAATTGGCTTGCTCATTTTGTAGACTTTCTATTTCTGCTATAAGTGTGGCATTCGTTTGATTTTCTTCACCCATGCTCATGAATATTTCTTTCTTTTCTTCTTCAAGCCTTTTGGAGGAAACATGGAGATTCACCGCCTGTATGAGTTTGTTTAAATTGACTGATGACTGATAGACTAAGTTATTACCATTTTCTGTTTCATTCTTTTGGTCTAATCCCCAGTCGACACTATCCATGTAATCTTCTCTAAGTATAACGGGTGAATTTATCCTCTTCTGCACAATTTGAATTAGAGATTTTATCTCACTGTCTTTATCCTTCCCCTCCTGGCTCATTCTTGCATTACAGTGTTCAAGTGTTTTTATCTGTTCCTTCAATTCACACACTTTTTGCTTCCATCCTTCATTTTCTTGGGCAAGGGCTTGTTGACTTTCCTGCTGATGAGTGTTTTCCTTCTTAACATCCCTAATTTCCTTCTGAAGATGGTCCACATTTTCCTGAGAGGCTTTTAAGATGTTTTTTGCATCACTCACATGGGATTGTTGAGATTCTGCTGCCTCTTTGAGTGAGTTTTTCTGTCCTTGAAGGTGAGTCATCATCATTCCATGAGATGAAAGATTAGGGGCCTCACTTTCCTGTTCTTTTTCAAGATCTTGTGTATCCTCAGGTGAAGAGCTATTTATGTGTTTATTCAGGGCTGCCAAACACAAAGTCTGTAAGGTCAGAGGACTGGCCTCTACCCCAGGGCACGCGAGGGCTTCATAGGCTGCTGTATTCAGGCCAATCTTCTCTTGGGCTCTATGAACACAGGTAGAAACACTTTTCACTAGCTCTTTTTCACTCCTTAAAGTAAGCCAACTTTTTAGTATAAAAACAAATGTACCAGCACATATCAGGATCTCACAGGAAAACCAAAAGAGACCTGGGGGTTGTCTCAGGCATTCTGAAAAGAGCAGCAGAGCACTGCACAGCTGTTCTTGGGTGGCTGTCAACAGGCCCTCCATGGCTCCAGAGGCACAGCCCCTCTGCCTCCTGATGCCGCTGTCCTGTGAGCCACAACTGACCTGTGGAGGGTTCTGTCTCTAAAGTAAACCAGTGCCTGGCAACCAGAGTGTCAGTTGGGAGGGGGAGGGGCGCCTCACCAGGTTCTGCAATCAGGGCTCTCTAACTTTGCTCTGCTCACTGCACAAATGGAAAGTGATATAAGTTCTTCAGTGCATTTGGGAAAGGGAAAGTGCTACTTCCATTCAGGGGACACCAGCCAGTGAGCCTTGGTCCCTCTCCTAAGAACAAAAACAAGAACAAAAGTCAACTCTTACTGGGCTGCAGATGTAGCTCTCTGGGTGAACGTCTGCTCCTCATGTATGAGGTCCTGGGTTAAATTCCAGATAACTAAAAAAAAAAAAAAAAAGAAGGCTATTCCATGTCTGGTTTTTTTGTTTGTTTGTTTTTTTCTTTTCATAGGAGGTAGTAGGCTTTGAACCTAGAACCTCTTAGATGGGAAGCAGGTGCTCAACCACTTAAGCTTCATCCACTCCTTGGAACAGCCTTTTAAAGAGTAAGACTTCAGTCCTTCTGAAGAAACCTAGTCAGTTGAGTAGCATTTATGCTGATTGTGCTGGGATTACTAAGTATGGTTACTGGATATACTGTTGATAGGGACGCCAAGTGGCTATTTCCCTTGGTATATTACATGTTAAAAGAAAATTAGTGCTTATACATTACAGAGCCATGTTATCAAATATGTATTAGGTTAGAAAAGAGAAAATATGAGCAGTTGCTCAAATGAGAGATTCCATAATAGAAACTCTAATATATGACAAGTCAGGCATAATAATATGCTAGGGATTAAATCAATTGTTGCCAAGTGTCATTGGATTAGATAACACTGTTGTTTTTGAAATATTTAACTTTAATAAACTGTGGTATAGTAAGCCAATACAATGCTATATTGCTATTTAAAATGCTGTCATGATGATTCCATGGATATATTTGAAATTATACGTGGCAGAAAACAGAACACAAAACCATTTATACACACAAGTTATAATTTCAGGAAATATGTGTATTTTCAGTGGGGAGGTGGCAGTGAATCCAGGATAAGCATGAAGCCTCTGGAGTCAAAATGGTTGGATTGAGACTCCAGCTTTGCCACTAACTAGCTGTTTTGCCTTGGATGGATTGTTTGACCTCTCGTAGGCTTATTTACCTCATGTGTAAAATAGGGCACATTTAATTCTAAACAATTTCTAGCACCAAAATTTTTAAATTGTGTGTTGGGCACTAACAAATTGAAGTTTTCTAAAAAAATATTTTTTATGTAATTGCCTTTTTAAAAAGATACATAGATCACAAAAATGTTACATTAAAAAATATAAGAGGTTCTTATATACCCCACACCCCACCCCACCCCACCCCACTCCTCCCACATTAGTAGAAAATTTGAATGGTCAAATGGATTTCCTATGGTAGAACTGTTGAGAAATAAAAAGCATAACCTTGCAGAAAAAATATCTTGTCCCCACTTCTGTAAATCAGCCTGTGAGAACATGGTCTTGAAAGAGAATATAAAACAAATGACTCCGGCACCCCACTTCCTTAATCTAACAAGCCACTCCTGCCCCTTGCTTCTGTAAATCCATCCACAAAAGCACGACCTTGCACCTGCATTCTGAATCTGTAACCCCACTCGCAAAATTTTACCTAGCAACGTGTTAGCCAACAAGCAAAAGTTATGCTGATCTCACATAAAATCCTGTATAAACCTATGAAAATTGAAAAATGGGACTCAGAATTTGGAGTTTGACTCTCCTCTGTGCCCTCGCATAATAAATCTGTTCCTCCCCTTCTCCAAGTGCCCTTTTGGGTTTTTCTGCCACTCAGAACTCCTGGCTTTGCTGCAACACTTGGTTCCTTGGCTGGGAAACCCAACCACACTGGCCCCTTGAGCCTCTGGGTTGGGACTGATAGGTGCAGCTGGTGGAGATCTCCACATGAACGAGGTGGTGCCACCTGTCCCCTTGATGGGGCCTCCTTCAGGGGAAGGATCCCTGTGGGTCACTAGCATGCCTCAGTGGGGAGGTGCATTGAACAACATCAGAAGATGCCAGAAAGCTAAGGCCCTGGTTCTGAATTCCAGTCAGGCCCATCTACAGACGGAATTGGAGACCAACCACCTTCCAAAATCTCAAATATTGAGATTCCAGGATAAGGTAGTCCATTGGGCGGGACTGTGTAACCTCTGAGTGATTGAGTGAATGAATGGGGACTGCAGAGGCTTGCTCTGCTGATCCAGTCTGTGGCTCCACGGCCTGCGCTACAGAGTCTGAATGTTCCCTAACCTCCACTCCACAGCTAATCCAGACTCTACACAGATGCCTTAGCCAAGATGGGCCTAAGTTCTCTCAAGAGACATAGGCAGGTGGGCATCTGAGTGGCCTAGTGAGAGGCTTCCCTCCTTTGTTTGTCCTGCAACATTGGTTCAGGGATGGCATCATCACAATCCAAATGCACAGTCTTAAATTGTATGTCAAAAAACTACAAAATAGGCTTTTCCAGGGATTATGGTGTCCATATGACTCCCGGAACTCTAGAGACTCTGTGCAAAGAGGAGTGGCCTCAGTTTGGTCTTAACTGGCCTTCAGAGGAAACCCTAGAAGTGGCCAAGGTTTGTGCAGTTTGGCAGGCAGTCACTGAGACCCCAGCCACCCTGATCAGATTCCCTCCATCAATTCCTAGTTAAAAATCACCCAAACCTTGTCCCCTTAGGTTCAGTTCTGTGTTGAAAGGAAGTAGTGTCAGAATACTGTCCCATTCACTCAAATGGCTGAATCTTGAAAACCTATTATTCTACGAAAAATCTCTGGGAAAAGACCCATTACCCCCATCGTATGTTCCAGCCATTCCAGGGCATCTCCCTGCCCTGGAGCCTCAACAGGCAGATCTCCCAGAGACTCCTCCAGCTTCAGTCTCCCTGGGCCCATCAGCACCCCCAAGGGGGATCCTGAAAGCCCTTTGACAAAAAAAAAAACAACACTTCAGTCAGTGTGCAATCTGTGGTTCAGATGCCCCTCCGTGAAACTCAGGGTCCAGCCCAGATCAGTGCAGGCAGGACAACACAACCTGGAAGGCCAATCCTCTTTTATTAGCCTTTCACAACTACAGGTCTCTTAAACTGAAAGCGCCACACCCTTCATATTCAGTAAAGCCTCAGGCTTTTATTGACCTCATGGAGTCCATTTTCCAAACCCACCACCCCACTTGGAATAATTGCTGCCAACTCCTCCTAACCCCACTCAATACAGAAGAGAAACGCTGGATCCTCGTGGAGGACAGAAAGTGGTTGAAAAAACAGGCACCCGCATGTGTCTTGGCCAGAGGAATGGGCCTGAGAAGTGGCACCAGAAGCTCAACTGGCCTAGGACTTTAATGCAGATCAGGGACGGGCTACCCTTCAGCGGTATCAAAAACCCCTCATCAGAGGGGTACAGAAAGGAGCGAGGCAGCCCACAAACATGTCCAAAATGGGCTCCATCACTCAAAAGCCTGAAAAACCTCTGGGAGATTTTTATGAGCAACCGGCAAAGCCTTCAGGATCTACATCCCCTTCAACCTAGAAGCTCCAGAAAACCAGAAAATGGTCAATACAGCTTTCCTCGCCTGGGGGCACTGGACATCAAACAAAAACTTCACAGAAATAAACATCTCCCAGCTCCTCAAAGTCTCAAACAAAGTATTCATCAATTGGGACAAAACTACTTAGAGGAAAGCAAATTAAAAAAAAAAAAAGCAAATAAAACAGCACGTCTCCCTGTTAGCAGCAGCCTTGAAGAACCCAGACCCAGCCAATCTAGAAAGGCCACCACCCAAAAGGGGAATATTTCACTCTGAAACACTCTGCTGCTGCCAGTACCACTTGGGGTCATGTGGTTTATGAATCTGAATTCACAGAACGCTTTTTTTCTACCTGTGGGTACCTCCCCAGATCCAGTGTCTATTTATTTTGAATGGGAAAATCCCAGGACTCAACAGGAAAACTCAATTAACTTGGACTGGACTCCTGCAGGGCTTCAAAAATTCCCCTCCCCTTTTCAGAGAAGCTCTGGCAACACATCTGGCTTCCTACCCATGGGAAAACTTAAATTGTACTCTCCTTCAGTTCATAAATAACCTCTTGCTGGCTAGCAAAATAGAAAAACTATATGCCAGTGCCTCAACTTCCAGAACAGGCCACTTCTTTGCCCAGATCAAACCCTATTCACAAACGGCAGCAGTTTTATCAAAAATGGAAAAAGACTTGCTGAATACACGGCAAGCAATGCATTAGCCAATGGCTAAATAAGTAGCAAAAGCAGCTCCCCTCCTTAAAGTGTAGTCTGCACAGTGAGCAAAACTCTGGCCATTAATTTGAGCTTTACAACTGGTCGCCGGGCAAACGGTAAACATTTACACTAATTCTAAGTATGCATTCACTACTGTGCATATCATAGAGCAATTTATAGGGAAAGGAGACGCCTACCTGCAAGGAAAAAGAAATAAAAAATAAAGAGAAAATCCTTCAACTACTGGAGGCAGCCTGGAAGCCAAGCAGAATCACCATCACCTATTGTCAGGAACATCAGAAGACAATGAATGCGGTTACTAAAAATACACTAGCCAATGAAGGGCTCCACAGGCAGCCAAAAAGCCCTCAAACTGCAGACCCCGCCACCAGCACCTCACCTGTCCTTTCTAGGGCAATGCATTAAAAAAACTAACCTATACCCAGGTAAAATAAGAGTGGGCAATGGAAAAGAAGGGTACCAGACCCCAGAGGAGGGAAGCTGGCTACTCCCAGATGGCCAAGTCTTCATGCCAAAGCGGACTGCCTACACCCCTGTTCAACAATACCTCCAGCTCACCCACCTGGGAAAAACTGCTTTAAAAGCTCTGCTCAGAAAATATTACTACATGGCCTGGATGGCCTCACTCTGCACCACCATCAGCAGCCGATGCCAAATGTGTGCTAAAAATAACCCCTCCCAAGGTCCCCAGGCCCTGGTGGCATCCAGCACACAAGAACTGCCCCTTTTGAAAACCTAACAACGGATTTTACAGAAATAAAACCAAGTCGAGGGTATAGGTACTTCTTAGTAATAACGTGCACTTTCTTGGGTTGAGTCAAAGGCTTTCCCATTCACATGAAAGAAGCAAGTGAAGTAACTAAAGTTTTGTTCCAAGAAATAGTTCCCCAGCCTGGGATACCTTTATCCATAGGCAGCTATAATGCCCAGGTTTTGTAGCAGCCTTTGTCCAAGAGCTAGCAAAATGTTAGGCAGGAAGTGAAAGCTCCACACAGTATATAGGCCCCAGAACGCAGGGAAAGTAAAATGCATACATCAAACCCTCAAAAGCACCCTAGCCAAATTCTGTAAAAAAACTGGCCTCCCATGAGTAAATCTGCTGCCTTGAACTCTCCTTAAAATCAGATGCACCATTGGACACCCAGGCTAATCACCTTTTCAAATTCTGTTTAAATGACCACCCCCAATTGTTCAAATCTCAGGCTCCTAAGAAAAACTGGCCAGGATTCTTCCCTCCAGCAGTTAGGAAAAACCCTAGCCCAAATATACGAAACTGTCTTGTCTTAGGATCCCATCCCATTAGGCCACCCAGGACACCCGCACTTACCTGGAAACCTAGCTTGGCTAAAAGACTGGAAAAAAGAGCCCCTCCAGCCCACCTTGATAGGCTCATATACTGTTATCATCGTAACCCACACTGTGCTCAAAGTTCCAGGTATTGCCCCTTGGATTCATCATACTAGAATTAAAAAAAACCAAACCACACTGCAAAGAAAAACAAGATTACTGGACAACTCACCCTATACCCAACTGTCCCTTAAAAATCCAAATTGCCCAGAGCCACTGAAAATTGCCATTGCCTGACTAAATGGAATCCTGTTCCCTGTGATTCCTACTCCTCTTCAGACTCCTCAGCTTACTGTTTAGGCCTGGACCAATAACCACAGCTCCTAAAGACTGGAATGGAGTTAAAAGGATACTAATCTGAATAATGAACTTGTGTTTTGTAAAATGCTTTACTACTTTAATTTGTTTTTCCACTTAGTTCCGGTAACACCGTGTAAAAATTTTCAGGTTGTTAAAGGAGGGAACTGGTGAGGAAAAAAAAGCATAAGCTTGCAGAAAAAAATCTAACAAGCTGCACCTGCCCCTGATTCTGGAACTCAGCCTATGAGAACATGGCCTTGTAGGAGAATATGAAAGGAATGACACCGGCACACACACACACACACACACACACACACACACACACACACACCCCCCCCCCCCCCCCCCCCCCCCCGCTTCTGTAATCTAACAAACCACTCCTGCCCCTGACTTCTGTATATCACCTGCAAAAGAGCAACCTTGCTCCTGCATTTGGTCTCTGTAATAACACCTGCTTGCAAAATTTTGCCTAGCAACACATAGCCAATGAGCAAACGTTATGGTGATCTCACAAAAAAGCCTACACAAGCCTATGAAAATTGAAAACTGGGGCTCAGAAATTGGAGATTGACTCTCCTCTGGGACCATGCATAATAAATCTGTTCCTCCACCTCATGGCTTTTTAGATCAAGTGGATGATTCAGTGTGGAACATTCAGATTGCAAAGATGCTTGAGCTGCCAACTATCTACAAGAAAGTTGATGACCAGCCTTTCCACAGTCCAACCCTAGAGAAAGAAGAGGCACCGAGGTAAGCTTTGGTTTATAGTGCTTCCAATGTGACCACAGCGGTCAAGTCAAGAGATAGGAACCCAGATGCTGGAGTCTCCCTGGGTTCACATCATGTAGTGTTTACTAACTCAGCATGGGACTCAGGGCAAAGTGTTTTATCCTCTGTATGCCTCGATTTATCAGCAATTTTTAAAAAATTAATTTATTGAAATATATCATCCACACACATATATAAACAATAGTTGTATAGTCACAGTTGTGAACTTACATAACAAACGTAGAACATTGTACAGGACCCTCATAACTCACCCTACTACCAACACCTTATGTTGTTGTTAAACCTTTTAAATTATGATTAAAGAGCACTGTCAAAATATTAATACTAACCAAAGTATTTTCCCCCAACCCTCCCTATTATTATTATTATATCATTTATATATGAACATACATAAACAAATAAGTGTATAGTAAATGTTTTGATCTTACAAAGCAAACATGCATAACATCATACAGGGGTCTCATACATCAACCCTCCACCAACCTCACATTGCTATGAGATGTTTGTTACAAACTATGAAAGAATTTTGTCAAAATCTAACTACTAATTATAGTCCTTATCTTACATTTGATGTTTTCCCCCAATACACCCTATTATGATTTTTAAAATATATTTTTATGACAGATTTGTAAATATATAAAACAGTCAGTCAATGTGCAGAATTTCCAAACAACACCCCTCTATCAACACATCACATTGTGATGCAAAAGTTGTTACAGATAAGATGATATCATCTGATTGTTACCATGTCCTTAATATATATTTGGCTCATGTTTTCCATACTACCCCATTATCAACACAGTACATTTTGGCATAAATGCAAGAATATTATATTATTACTGCTAACCATAGTCCATAGGTCACTCCAGATGTATTTTTCCCATGTGTTCCCTACTCCCTGAAGTAGTCATGTACATTTGCTCTAGCTCACAAAGGACTATCTTGCATCCGTACCATCAACCACAATTCTCATCCACCTCTTGGTTTACTGTGCTATTCAGTTCCTAGTTTATTCTCTAGCATTCTGTCAATTGACATTTCCATACCTGGACTACCATTTTCAGCCACATCCCCATTTATAAACTAGCTATGACTCACTATTTGTTACCATCCATTCTACACATTGCCACACTTTGACAGTAAGGCTAATTAAAACTTCTATGTACATTAAACAAACATCAGTAGTCCGTCTCAGTCCTTCTTTTATCTCCTTTAAGAATCCACCCCCTACCATAAGGTCTTGCAGATATTTTCCTACAATTTCTTCTAGAACTTCTCTGGTTCTTGCTTAAATTTTTAGGTTTTGGATCCGTTTTGAGTTAATTTTTGGATAAGGTGTGAAATACGGGTCCTCTTTCCTTCTTTTAGCTATTGATATCCAGTTCTTTCAGCAACATTTTGCTGAATGGACTGTTTGCCTGAGCCGTGTGGGTTTGACAGGCTGGTCAAAAATCACTTGACCATACATGTAAGCATCTGTTTCTGAGCCATCAGTTTGGTTCCATTGGTTTATGTATCTGTCTTTATGCCAGTACCATGTTGTTTTTACCACTATAGCATGGTAGTATGATTTAAAGTCCAGAGATGAGGGTTCACTTTTCCTTCTTTGATATTCCTGTCTATTCAGGACCCCTTACCCTTCCAAATAAATTTGCTAATTTTGTTTTCAATTTTTTTAAAATGCTGGTGGAGTTTTTGTCAGGGTTGCATTGAATCTGTGCATCAATTTGAGTAGAATTGACATCTTAATGGTATTTGGTCTTCCAATCCATGAGCATGGAATATTCTTCCAGTTATTTAGGACTTTTTAAATTTCTTTTAACATCTGGTTGCAGTTTTCTGAATACAAGTGCTTTACATCATTGGTTCAGTTTATTCTTGACTATTTGAGTTTTATCTATCATATTTTATTTTCACCACTCTTTTGACACATCGAGTTACTTTTATTGATATCACCTTCATTTCTAGACTCTCTTCCAGGTCTCTCTCTCCTGTCTTTTCCTTTCAGGTTCTAGCACCCCCTTTAGTATTTCCTGAAAATCTGGTCCCTTGCTTAGAAATTCTCTCAGTTTCTGTTTATCTGTGAATATTCTAATCTTGCCCTCATTTTTGAATGACAGCCTTGCTGCATATAAGATTCTTGGCTGGAAGTTTTTCTCTTGTAGTATCTTAAATATATTGGACCCTTGTCTTCTTGCCTCCATTGTTTCCAGTGAGAAATCAGCACTTAATCTTATTGGGTATCCCTTATGTGGGATGCATTGCTTTACTCTTGCTGTTCTCAGAATTCTCTCTTTGTCTTTGGCATTTGACATTCTGATGAGTATATGTCTTGGAGTTGGCCTATCAGATTTTTTCAGGTGGGAGTACGTTGTGCTTCTTGGACATGGAAATCTATGTCCTTCAATAGGCTTGGGAAATTTTCTACCATTATTTCTTTAAATATTCCTTCTGCCCCTTTTCCCTTCTCTTTTCCTTCTGGGACACCCATGACATGTATGTTCACATACCTTTTGCTGTCATTTAATTCCCTGAGACCTTGTTCAATTTTTTCCATTCTTTTCTTCATCTGTTCTTTTGTATGTTCACTTTCAGAGGCCATTTCTTCAAGCTCACCAATCCTGTCTTCTGCCTCCTCAAATCTGCTATTATATGGTTCCAGTGTTTTTTAAATTTCATTGATTGCACCTTTCATTCCCATAAGATCTGGTATTTTTCTATGTATGCTTACAAATTCTTCTTTCTGCTCATCCAGTGTCTTCTTAATAACCTTAATCTCTTTAGCCATGTCATTGAATTTATTAAGGAGATTGTTTGAACATCTGTCCTTAGTTCTCTCAACTCCTTTATGTCATCTGGAGGCTTATCTTGTTCCTTTAATTGGGCTATAGCTTCCTGTTTCTTGGTGTGGATTGTAAATTTTGTTGGTGTCTTGGCATCTGGGTTACTAGAGTATTTATTCTGTGTAGAGTTTTTCTCTTTCGTTTAGGACTTCCTGCCCTTTCTCCATTGCTGGTTGTAGAGTTGGAAGCAAGGATATAATTGGTACTATAAGCTGTGGAGGTTCAGCCGCCCTCATTGTTCCATGGACCAGTTGTGGGCGTGCCCCTGGGGCCGTTAGCTATACGGCTGGCCAGGCCATTAGCTAGATGCCTTTCGCCTCGGTGACGGGAACTTCTTGAACGGGTTGTGAGTGACGACGGGGCCCCGGTAACACACAGCCAGGTTAAACACACAGTAACCACCCCGGAGACGCAGGCTCGGGGCGCAGGTCTGGTTTATTGGGGAAGTGGTACAGCTTATATAGGCAGGGGTGGGGGCTTGAGGTGATGTGTCAATTATAGACAGGCTAAGGGGATTGGGATAATATGAAGCAGCTACTTGATGGGATGAGGTAGTTTTGAAGTTGGCGCGTGCGGGCTTCTCTGGCGGGAAGCTGGCTAGGAAGAAGGGAGGTGCCTTTTGTGATAGCCATTGTGTATGCTTAGTGGCCATTCTGGCTACATGTTGTTTGCCAGCAAGCTCACCAACAACCAGTGACGCTTCTCCCAACTTTCTCCTTTGCCAGAGGTAGGGACAGAGTCACAGCTGTGTGGAATAATCCAAGTCATGCAGGCCTAGACCATAGTTGCCCAGAGAGACTGATGAAGCTTCACACCCTTTCCCCCCCAACCTGAGACAGGGATGGAGCTACAGGTGTGGGCAGCAATCTATGCAGTGTAGGTTCAAGATGACCACAGTAGCCCCGGTATGCAGTGTGGGTCCAAGATGACCACAGTTGTCCAGGCAGACTTCTGATTATTCACTCTGTGCCAGCCAAAGGTACCCACAGTTACCTGGATAGGCTAGTGCAGGGCTCGCCAGCCTCCTCCCTGCAGAGGTGAGGCTGAAGCCTAGGTTAGGGCTGTAGGCTGACTTGGGTGAAAGAAACGGTTCCTACCATCAGTGTGATTTTCAGTCAGCCCAGCTTCCCCTCACACTGGGGGCAGAGTCAAAATGGCGACCATTAGCCTCTTTCCAATTTGGACAGATTCAGCCCCCAGCTGTTCCTAGGGTTATTCCTTAACCATCTGATTCTACCAATCAGTAGCTGAAATTGGCACCCAACCATCTCCTCCTCCCCTGTTTATGGGAAACAGGGATTCCAATTCCAGCCAAAGCATAGCTCCTGGGACAACTCATGCGACCAGAGTAGGATAATCACCGGCCTCTGTGGCTTGACTGGCAATTTCCTGGAAAGGCTTGAGCAGGTCCTGCAGCCTCTTCCCTGCCAGAGGTGGGCTGGGCCTAGGCTAGAGCTGCAATCTGATCTGGATGGAAAGAAGCCAGTCCCCACCAGCACTGGGATTTTCAGTCCACCCCACTTCCCCTTGTGCCAGGCACAGAGTTAAGATGGCAGCTACTGGCTTTTTTCTGACTTGGACAGGCTTAAACTTAACTATTCTCAGGATTATACTTTAGCCTGCTGAATTTACTCATCAGTAGCTGAAATTGGTGCCCAACCATCTCTTCCTCCCCCATTTTTGAGAAGCGGAGCTTTCAATTCCAGCTGTGGAACAGCTCCTGAGGTGGCTTGATCCTCCAGTGGAGGATGGGCACCAGCCTCCAGGGCATGGGTCCTCTACTTATGAGTCTTCTCTGCAAATGGGCACTCTCCTCCTTCCATTCTTTCAAGGATGTTGGAGGATGCTCTCCTGGTCTCCTGGAGCCCCCACACAGATGCTTCAGCTAGCTCCAGATAGCTCTGGGTGTTTACTAACTGCCCCATAGCAGGAGCTGACTCTAGGAGCTCCTCACTCCACCGCCATTTTGCTGGTTGGCTATAAGTAATTATTTTTTGAGAAAAGGAATATTTAATTTTGTAAAAATTCAAGTGGTTCCAGAAAGTATATTGTTAAATGTACATTTCCTTCCCATCTTCCCATGTCCTTTTCCCAGATATAGCACCACAACATGTCTCTTTAAAATGCTATTTGGAGATAGTCTGTGCATATTAAACTATAAGTGGGAGTATTCTCCTTTTTCCTATACAAATGATAGCATAAAAATCACTAATCCATGGATAGTTTTTCCTTATAGAATGCCTTATAGATACTTTGACAACAGCTCATAGAGCTTTGCCACTTTATAACAATGTTTTTTTACATGTACCACAATTTATTTAACCTATCTCTGCATTGCTGGACTATTTAGATGTTTCCAATCTTTCATCATCACCAACAAGGCTGCTGTGTGAATACCCTCTTTAGGTTGTTCTTCATGAATTGGTGCAGCAGATGCTGAGTCATCATCTGACCTCATAGCCATGATTGCTGCTTCTTAGTTTCCTTGGTGCACCTAATTATCTCTTCCTGGCAACAGATTTATGTGCCCAGTGACCCCAGAATTCATACACAGAGTTCAGAGACACCATTTCAAGAAAGATCCAGTGGAGAGGAACATGACGGCTTGCTTTGTTCTCTGCACAGTGGCTTCTAAACAGTTGCAGCTCTCCAGTTGTCCATTGACAGCAATATTGGCCTACCTCACCTGTAATCATTTAGAGAAGACTGAACGCCAAATTGGCCTCCTAGGAATGCTGATGACTATATATGTATGTTTGGAAGGAAACGTGAATGTTTAGTGAAGACCACATTCTTCATGTGAGGCAACTCATGAATGGTGTAAAGTCTACAGACTTGTCTCTTTGAGGATTCTAAGGTTCTTCTATTGAAAATGATTAGAGGGGATATTTGGAGTAATGTATTTTCAAATTCTTAAAGGAGAAACTAGAGTCTTCCCACTGTTGCGTCTTTAAAAAGAAATCAATTTGATACTACATTTGTTTTTTCTTTGGAAACCATTTTTCAAATAACTCTGACTTATCCCATCACATGGTTCTCATTGGATTAAATTAAATTCTTTTTAATAGATCCCTAGAAGAAGAAAGATGGTCTATAATGATGGGGAAAGCCACGATCCTTTGTCCTCTGTTATTGTTGTGATACAGATGAAAATTTAACAAAAAAAAAATTGTGATTGTATTATGTAGTTTTTAGGTAGGAGTAGACATTGTTTGGATGGTACACTTTTTTTCCTTACTGTTCCTTCTTAGCCAATGTAGAAATCTGATGAGCAGAATTTGTAAAACCACTGTGTCATTGACACTTGGATGAATGCTGACCTTGTCTGGGAATGAAGATTATATATATTTCAGAGACCCACCATTCCTGACCTGAAGCTGGAGAAACTGAAGAAAACTTAGCACATTTATCCAGTCACTATTTGGCCCATGAGGAAATCTAATTTCCTGAATCCGATGAGTCTTTCATTGCTCTTTAGCAGAGGAATACAAAGACACAAAACTCCATCTTAGTCCAAGAAAAACAACTGGCTTCACAGAGATGACTAGAGGCTTTACAATTAACACTAGAATCAGGCTGGAGAAATAAGTTGTGAGGTGAGCTGAGGCAGATGTGTTGGATAGGAACCTTCAGACTGTTTCTATTTACGGAGAACCTTTTCTGTTGAGCACCTATAACTTCTATCCTGCACCACCCTTTTTTTTCACAACTTAAATGGTGCTTTTAATTTCCCAGTCTTAGCACTCTGTCATTCTGCTATTTGATCTTTTTGAAATCTGGGAGGAGGTACCAGACTTTTGTATGGTCTGGGGATAACCAGGAGTCATGTTAATGACAGTGATACTTGGGTGACAGTCCCTTCTAGTTAGTTTCTGATTTATTTTTAGCTTGTTGAGACATGAAATAAACTCAACCCAAAGGATCCTTGTGATAAATTGAGTTAAGAAGACAATTCTCCTTAGAATTATGAAGATTAGGAAGTTGTTATAAAGGTTTGTGAAGGAGTCTTTTTGGGTTGATTGTCCTTCCCCTAAATAAGAGCACTCACGTATGAAATTAAAGACAGGTTTGTTTTAAGTCCCTCTGAATGTAAAGATGTGTGGCTGCAGATTACTAGGTTAGGTATGTATACTAAACAAACCAAAACATGTGCCACTGTCTGTGGAATCATCAAATATTTTTTGGCCTTATTCTTCCTTAGGAGGATAGGTGCTGTCGTAACCGGAATGTTGATCACATTTGGGTCCTAATGCTGTAATGACCAGGTCCTTGCACTTACTCTGTTAAGGAAAACTTTAGACTCTTAATTTAATTAAGAGTGTTAGACTATCATCTTTAGCCCAGGAAAACATGTTTGTGTTTAATTAGATTAACAAAATGCCTTTTTTGGAGGCTTCCTCTGCAAAGAGAGACTCTCTTAAGGATGGAATTGTCAACACTTGACACCAATTGTGGGGTTCCTTTCCTCTCCCCATTTCTTTAAGAAAATGTCATGAGCACATCACAACCAAGCTCTGTTTCAACATCTGTGGGTTCTTCCTCAGAGAGCTTTCATACCTCCCTGTCATTACAGCTAGGACGTTGCATTCAAGCACTTTTATGGAAGCTTTCCCTATGTCTTTGGAACTGTGTCCTAGTTGGTATTCTAACAAATTTCTATTGCTTTGAAAATGGTTCTCTATCTGGAAGGCTCATTGTTTTGTCACCATTTTCTTTGTTTATGGAAAGAAATGTAAATCTCAATAGAATCACAAGAAGGATATAGCCTTTAGTGGGGAATTAACGCCCAATTTGTTTCACAGATGCCTATTGGCCGCCCACTATATGCAAGGGAGGAGGTAGTCTGAGATGAAATATGAAGTTCCTGGCCCAAGAAGCAGACAGTCCATTCAGCCATGGAGGATGTGGCTAGTAACCTGGCTTCCTTCATACGTTCAGTCAAAACCACCTTGGGAATAAGAAATGGGTGATCTGATACCTTCTGTGGGCATCCAGGTCTCAGGGAAGGGGAGAAATATTGACAGTGAAGAGATAGAAAACTGAGAGCAGCAAAGATTCCTTCGAGCTGGCGTTCTTCCTTAACTCTAAGACCTCTTTCCACTTTCAGCCTCCTGGAACCACCATTGAGAGGTCTCTTCACAGGTCTTTAACCCTATTCTCCATTTAAAATAAGGAGACTATTTGATATCTATTTCAATGATAGAATCTCCAAATTATTTCAGTGTGTAAAAGTCTTTGAAGTCTTTAGGAAGAGATTGTAGAGAGCCATAATTTTTAGGAAGAGAGGAGTTAATATATATTCAATGTTAGGGTGTTTTTTAAAGTCAAATGTTGTCCAATCATGAGATTGGCTTTTGTTTTTCCCACTTCATATTATAATATTAAAAAAACAAACAAACAGAAAAATCACAGGCAAGTTGTAGGACAATTATCTTGCATAACTCTGCCAGCAAATTTCCCAGTCCCCTTTAAATACCATTCTTACCAGGTTGGTGCCTACGTGGATCTGTTTAACTCAGCAGATAAAAAGCCTTTCTGTCTAATTCATAACACTTTTGCTCTCAGGAGCTACAAAGTGGAACTGTTAGCTTTATTTCTTCTCTTCTAGTTCTTCATTCTCCTCTTCTTGAAGGTGGAATTTAGAATTTTACCACTTCCAAATCAGTCCATAGTATATCTAAGATTTTTATACCACTGTTACCAAAAAGGAGACATGTTTTCCAATAAAGATAGTTTTGATAAAGTATATTATATAAAAGACCTGCAATGTGTTTTGTTTTTTCTCCCATTAAAATATATTTTCTTAAAATATATAAATATATATATATATTTGTTATTTAAAATTTCCTTTGTTTTAAAAATCACTCATCAAAGATGATGGTATGAATAGGGTTATAAAGTTAAAATGAAAATCTGTCCACAAATCCCTCAAGGTACCACTTGTAACAATACACTTCTAGATATTTGTCTATACGTTTACAGATGCACATTTTTATGCATGTACTCCTTATGCTTTTTTGTTTTCACACATACACTTATCCTTTAAATTAAGAGTTTTCAATTTCAATACTAGTGGCATTTGGGGCTAGATGATTCTTTTCTGTTGGGGGGGATGTCCTCTGCATTGTAGGGAGTTTACAGCATCCCTGGCCTTCAGTTCTTAGAGGCCAGTAGCAGTTCCCCAGTTGTGACTCCCCCCAACTATGTCTCTTCTATTACCAAATGCTCCCTGGGACAGTTAAAAGCAATTGCTGTAATTAATCCTCAACAACTTTTGTGGTACCAGAATAGCACACTATGATCATCTTTCCATATTGCTATTTCTAACTCTTTTTTTTTTTTTAACATCTGCATGGTATTCCATGTTATGGATGCTTACTGTACATTTTTTAATCATTCCTTTCTAGATGTGCATTTTGATTATTTTCATCTGTTTGCTGTCACACATGATGCTAACGCTATATTTGAACAACTAACTTTGTGAGTTATGTGAATATTTCTTTAAGTTTGACTCTTAAAGGGTCATTGCTGGATAAAAGTGTAGGTACATGTAATTTTTCCCCCCAATATTTTTATTTGTCTCTTTTTAAAAAGATAAATAGATCACTTAAAACATTACATTAAAAAAATAAGAGGATCCTCTATAACCCACTCCCATCCCCATCTTCACTCCTCCCACATGTAATGTTTTGGTCAGCACCACCTGCTTGGCCTCCCAAAGGGCTTTACCAGGTGACACTCCCACCAGGAATATATGTGTTCTTTGTGTCATGTTTACAGAGTTACAAGTTCACCTATCACTCATTTCTAGAACATTGGAGGAGCCAAGCTGAAATGGACTCCTTTGGGGCCACTGATATTGATAGCATAGATATCTCAGTTATTTATTAATACGAGTCTTGTGGAGACAGATCAAAATGCTTAGCTGTCCCTGAAGTCACTGCATTTCCTGAGAGAAAGCCTTCTTATTTCCTGAAGTAGATTTACTTTAGTGATTCCCTAGTTTAGGGTGTTAAAAAAAATTAGAATGTGTTTTATATACTGTATGAATAACTTTTTAAAATTTTTACCATTCAAAGGTAGGAATCCCCTGTTAACCACAGGGGTTCCATCATATCATCAATGAAAAAGCATATGGAGGCCCCTAGAAACCAGTTCAGCTGTTACTCTGAAGAGAACTCCCATCTGGGAAGTTAGGGGTTCAGCTCTAAGTGCACTTACACATGTGTGAGTGTGTAAGAAAAAGATTAACAGGGACTAAAAATCCACAGGGTTATGATATAGTCATTGATTGGCCCACTTTAGAGGTCCAAAGTCTAAGTCCATGAGGAATGGTGCATCTATGTCATTTCAGTGAAATAGGGCACCTGACACTAGGCATTTGTTTTGTTTTGTTTTTTCTGATAGTCTAGAGTGTTGTGTCTCAAACTTAAAGTGCATGAAAATCATATGGGGATGTAGTGAAAATGCAGGTTTTAATTCAGGAGTTGAGGCCTGCAATTTTGCATTGTAAAGCAAGTTCCCAGGTATACTATGCTAATGGCCCACACCATGAATTGTAAGAAGCATCCTTCCACTTAGGGGAAGACAGAGAGGGCAGTCTGACAGGCTTGTCCACCTTAGCCCCTGCCTGTTTTCTGCAAATGTCAAAAAGGGCTGTGACTTCCTGCACATCTTGGCCTGTGCTTGCTGAGCCTCCACCCAGGCCTGAGTAAAGCTGTGTTGCAGCAGGTGCTGGAGTCCTGAGAACCACAGAGGCATTGTCAGCACAATGGATTCTGAAGATAAGCAGGCAGGGAGCATGGGGAGGAGCCAGTGCTGCCTGGGAGAGAGAAGGTGTGTTCACTCCAAGGCTCTGATGTGAAACATCATTCAGAGACTTACATGTCTGGAGGCAAGTCCCTAATAATAAACTATAAAATATGTTCATTTGGGGCATGAGATTTGGTCTAAATGCTATAAGACGTCTTCTTCCTGCTGTGTCCCTGGGATAAAATGGCTTTTATCTGAGACACTACGTGCATGAAAACCCTTCCATCTGCCCTCCTCACTGGTCTGGACTTTGCTCATGTTGCAGACGGGGGAGGAAATGGTGCTGGTGATTTAATTGGAGTGTTTGGGGTTCGTCGCTCTATCGTGGTAAAGTGACATGACATGGGAAAGGCTCATGCTCCCCAGAATCTGAGGAGCAGAAATCCAGACAACACAATTCTAAATCTTCTTGAAACTGCAGGCCATAGATCACATTCCTGTAGGTTTCTTGATGGCTAGATGGTTAAGAACTAGCAGCAGGGAGCTGATGTGGCTCAAGCAGTTGAGTGCCTGTTTTGCAAATCAGAGGTCCAGGTTTGGTTTCTGGTGCCTCCTAAAAAAAAAAAACAAAAAGAAACAATAAGCAAAACAAATGAAAAATCCAATTAAAGGGGTGCTGATGTGGCTCCGTGGTTGAACTCCAGCTTCCCCAACATCAGGTCCTGGTTCAATCCCTGGCCACAATACCTTAAAAAAAAAAAAAAAAAAGAACCAGTAGAAGGAGTAGTTCTCCTTGAGGAGTGTCACTGTCCTGCAGTGTCTTGGGCTCAAGCGCCAGTGGTGGGAGTTGGCCCTGAGGCCTGGGTTTCATGCTGTTCTGAGACCCCAGCCAGAGATGGGAATTAACAGGGATCCAAGGCATGGCTCTGTGCTTGTCATTTTCCTTGCTTTCCTTCTGAATCAAAAAGTATCTCAGTATTTTCCCCTGCATTTAAAGACAGGCATGATGAAATATATTGGCCCTTAGTTCATAGACATATTAGCCATTTACCTGGCAGGCAGTAGATATTATTTTCAAGGTTGCCCTTGAGTGCTTAGGATGTGCTGACACCATCCTGGCAATGCTTCGTATGTGCCCAGACACTCATGCCTTTGCTTGGGGATGAGAATGTAAAGGGGAAAAAAAAATCTGAGATATGTAGTAGGCTTGTTCTAACAGCAAAGAAATGAATCCAGTCAGAAGGGGAAAAAATGCAGAGAAAAAATTGGCATTAATTAGTCTTTTCATAAAGAAACATTTTGCCATTTTCTGGTCACAGGTGCCATTTCTCTTGACTTGATGAGCTCTATGTGACTCTCCTAGAGATCCTGCTGGCCTGGAAGATTTGCTCTGCTCCATGTGGAAGCATAACAGTTTTCATGCTCAGCAGTTTGGTGGAGCCTGAGATGTCAGGCTGAGAGCTAGTCCCGGCCCAGTGCTGCCTGTCATGACCTTTCTGACTTGACCCGAACCTCTGCCTGATTTCTCACAGGTAATTCAGCCAGAAGGCTGCCCTGGGCCTTTCTTGTCAGAAGGGTCCCTGTAGAATAGGGTCTCCCTGGAATGTGGAATGGCCTTCGGCAGTTCTTCCCTGGGATCAGTGATTGTCCATGCCAAATATGTCTCTGGGAATTTGGGGCTGCCCCTGTAAGGAGTCTAGAATCACAAAGTAAAAAGGGTGTACGCTTTCACACATCAACCCAACTTCTAAGAAGGATCCCAAGCAGAGGATCACACAAGTGTGATGAAAGCACAAGGTCCCAATTGCTATCCAATTAAAAGTTATGAAACTGGAGAAAAATATTAACCTGAGGGAAAAAGTTAATTATGATACATGTTTGCAGTGAAATGCTATGTAGATATTAAAAATGATGGAACTGACATATATTCTTATCATAGAACACTATTCGAATATATTTTTTAATTTTTGTTTTTTTTCCATTTTTAAAGAAACTTTACATTACATAGATATTACATTGAAAATATATCCCATCCTTCCCCCTCCCACATTTTCACCATTAACAATGTCTTTCATTGGTGTGGTCTTGCTTATAGTTGTAGATACCCTCTTTTTTGTGGGATGGGCATTACCCACCATGATCTTTCTGTTAGTTGTCCTGGGTGAATCTGATGAACTGGAGAGTAGGTGTTGGCTACAAGTCCATTGAGATTCCGAACTCAACAGGCATATGAACAGCCCAAAGATTTAAGTCTCTGGAACATACATTTAATGCGTATAGTGCTAAATATAGGTTCAAGTAAAAGGGGCAGAATGAATTGTAGGAAAATTATAAATGTGTCTAACTCTGATACTTTGAGGAGATAGGTTATCATGTGTTCCAAGGTAAGGCCCACTGACAGCGTGTGGATTTTCTGGGGTTGTCTACTATGCCTCTAGCTTCTAGATGTCTCTAGAGCCCTCAGGAGCACCCCTGCTTGAGGTACTGTTTACTATGGCAGGCAGTAATATCTTCCTGAAACCAGCATATGCATAACCTCTGGAATGACCTCCAAATCACTTCCAAATCTCTCAGCCATAAAAGTTCATTTGTATTTAAAATTTCCCCTTTTCTTTTGATGACGGAACCCACTTCATAGCAAGTAGTTATGTAAATGGGCATATGCTTCTGGAATCACTGGTGTCACCATGTCCCCATCATCCTGAAGCAGGTGGACTAATGGAACAGTGGAATAGCCTTGTGAAGACTCAATTATGGTGCCAACTGGTGGCAATACCTTGCAGGGCTAGGGCAATGTTCTCCAAGAGGCTGTGTATGCTCTAAATAAGCATCCCCTCAATGGTACTGTTTTTCCCAGCTCCAGGATTCACAGGTCCAGGAATCAAGGGATAGAAATGGAAGTGGCACAACTCATTATTACCCCTACTGATCCCCTAAGAAAACTTTTGTTTTCTGTTCCTGCAACTTTAAGCTCTGTTGGGCTACAGGTCTTACTTCTGTAAGGAGGGGTGATTCCACCAGAGAACAGAACAATAATTCCACTGAACTGGAAGTTAAGACCACCACCTGGCCACTTTGGGCTCCTTGTGCCTCTGAATCAACAAGCAAAGAAGAAAATTACTGTATTGGCTGGGGTGATCAATCTTTACTATCAAGATGGAATGGGGGAAGTGGACTTCACCCAATGGATAGGGCATCCACCTACCATATGGGAGGTCCATGGTTCAAACCCCAGGCCTCTTTGACCCGTGAGGAGCTGGCCCACACGTAGTGCTGATGTGCACAAGGGGTGCCCTGCCATGCAGGGGTGTCCCCATGTATGGGAGCCTCACATGCAAGGAGTGTGCCCCGTAAGGAGAGTCGTCCAGCACAAAAGAGAGTTCAGCCTGCCCAGGAGTGGTGCCGCACACATGGAGAGCTGACACAGCAAGATGACGCAACAAAAAGAAACACAGATTCCCGGTGCTGCTGACAAGGAAAGAAGAGGTCACGGAAGAACACACAGTGAATGGAAACAGAGAGCAGACAACGGTGGGTTGGGGAGGGGAAGGGGAGAGAAATTGAAAAAAAAAAATCTTTGGGGAAAAAAAAAGAGGAAATAGGGGTAAGTGGCTGTGCCTCAAGTGGTTGAGTGCCTGCTTCCCATAAACGATGCCCTGGGTTCATTCCCAAATACCTCCTGGAAAAGAGGAATTAGGACTGCACCTATACAATGGAGGTAGAGAAGCATATGCCTGGAATACTGTTGATTCCCTAGAGTGTCTCATTGTACTACCATGTCCTGTGATTAAAGTCAATGGAAATTTGCAACAACCCTATCCAAGCAGGACTCACAATGGCCCAGAATCTTCAGGAATAAAAGTTTGGGTCACAGCACCAGGCAAAGAAGCACAACCAGCTCAGGTGCTGGCTGTGGGCAAAGGGAACATGGAATGGGTAGTGGAAGAAGGTAATGGTAAATTCGAACTTCTACCATATCACCAGTCACAGAAATGGGGGCTGTAATGGTCATGAATATTTCTTACTTGTTTTGTTGTGAGTAGATTTGTGTATGAACATAAAGTGAATGTAGGAGTGGACTTGGCCCAGTGGATAGGGTGTCCACTTACCACATGGGAGATCCGCAGTTCAAACCCGGGGTCTCCCTGACCCATGTGGAGCTGGCCCATGCGCGGTACAGATGCGTGCAAGGAGTGCTGTGCCACGCCGGTGTATCCCCTGCATAGGGAAGCCCCACATGCAAGAAGTGCACCCCATAAGGAGAACTGCCCAGCATGAAAGAAAGGGCAGCCTGCCCAAGAATAGCACCGCACACATGGGGAGCTGACACAACAAGATGACACTACAAAAAGAAACACAGATTCCCGGTGCTGCTGATAAGGATAGAAGCCGTCACAGAAGAACACACAGTGAATGGACACAGAGCAGACATCTGGTGGGAAGGGGAGAGAAATTAAAAAAATAAAAAAATAAATAAAATGAATGTGTTTGTTCTCTTCCCTAACCTTTTCCCTTATTATATGACATAAGTTGTATTAGATTCATGTCATAGTATATAAGGATATCCAATTTAATAGTGAATATCCCAAGGCTTTGCACCCTATTCTGGAGGGAATTAGTGCATTTCCATTTGTACACAGGACAATTGAATATTGTTAAGCAGATATAGATATAGATATAGATATAGATATATAGTAGTTTTTATTTAGAGACTATGTAGTTTAAGGTGATGTGAATGTCTGGTAGGTTGACAAAGGGCAGACTGTGATTGTTAGGCTAATGTGTCAACTTGGCCAGGCAATGGTGCCCAGTTGCTCGGTCAAGCAAGCACTTGGCTAAATGGAGTATGAGGGCATTTCATGGACTTCAATCATCTGTGACTTGGTCGCATAGATGGCTGGTTACATCTACAATCAACTGAGGAAATTGCCATCAGTAATGGATGGTGACTTATCCAATCAGTTGAAGACCCTAAAAGGGGAAGTGATTTCAGCATTCAAAGACTGAATTCCCATTTCTACTTCAGACACTGTCTCCTGGGGAACTTACCAATGATCTTCATCAGAGCTCCTGGTTAGCAGCCAGCCCTAAAAAATTTGGACTTGTGCATTCCTATGGTTGTGTGAGACAATTTTATAAAATCTCATATTATTTACAGATGTCTATTGTCTATTCTGTTTCCCTAGAGAACCCTGACTAATACAGTAACCAAGTCCATTTTACTGGATCAGAACAGTCTCTTCAACAAATGGTGCTGGGAAAACTGGATGTCCACAACCAAAAGAATGAAAGCGGAGCCCTATCTTACCCCCTATACGATAAAAATTCCAAATGGATCAAACACCTAAAAATAAAAGCCAGGACTATAAGGCTTCTAGATGATAATGGAGGGAAACATCCTCAAGTTATTTTGGTAGGTGGAGGTCTCTTAAACCTTACACCCAAAACATGAGCAACAAAAGGAAAAAAACCAGATAACTGGGGCATACTCAAAATTAAACACCTTTACACCTCAAAGGACCTCAAAAAGTCATTTAAAAAGCAGCCTACTCAATGGCAGAAAATATTTGGAAATCACACCTCCAACAAGGGTTTTATATGCACGATTTATAAAGAGATCCCACAACTTAACAATAAAAAGACAAACCACCCAATTAAAAATGGGCCAAGGACTTGAATAGATATTTTGCTAAAGAAGAAATGCAAATGGTGAAAAAACACATAAAAATGTTCAAAATCACTATCTATTAGGGAAATGCAAACCAAAGCTACAATGAGAAGTCATTTCACACCTATTAGAATGGCCAGTATTAAAAAAAGAAGAAGAAAACCACAAGTGTTGGAGAGGATGTGGGGAGACAGGAGTGCTTATTCCCTGGTGATGGGGATGAGGAATGGTAGAGCCACTGTTGAGCCTGTTCCTTGGTTCTGTAGGAAGTTAGATATAGATGTGTCGTGTGCTGGGTTAGGATCCAGCTTTGGGATCGGGCTTAGGGTTCGGGTTTGGGTTAGGGTTTAGGGTTCGGGTTCTGCAGTGGTCCTATTGGGACAAGGTGCACGTGGGGGCAAACAGAAGCGTTCTCTGGGCCCCCTTGGCGGCCAGGACTGAGTCTGCCCTCCGGAAGGACAGTAGAGTTGTCCTTCTACCTACCCCTCACTGGCGAGGGTCTTGGTGGTCATCCTGGACTCTGGGGCCCCCTGACAGGCTGACGAGTGTGTCCAGGGGCCTCTGGCAGACCTTTTGACCACCACCCTGGAAGGTCAACTTGCTCTCCTGAATGAGGGATTCCCACAGGGGTCTGGCTCCCATCCTGTTATTCCATTAGGAACCAGGACCTGGGGGGCCAAATTCAGCGTCCCCCACCCCTGCCCCCAGTGAGTCAGCGTGAGGTTTAGGGAGGAGTGGAGAGGTGGAGAGGTGGGGGGGCCTGACTCCACTGGCACAGAGGCCTCCGGGGTACTCTCCCCTGAGCTTGACCTTGGCGATGGGGGCAGGGAACCAATCTGCCCCCCGAGGATGTGGGAGGGCGCCTCTCACCCACCTGCATCCCCTCTGGGGCCCATCAGAGTCCCCTCGTGACAGCAGGATGGGCGGTTCCAGCAGAGTCACCTCCAGAGGCTGAGTCCGCCACTCTTCATCCTGTTTCCTGTGGGGAGGCTGAGGATGGAACAGGAAACTTTCTCCACCTGGGGCCCAGGGGAGGGCGTTGCCCGAGGTGGTAGGACCCTCAGGGCCCTGGAGGTCAGCCCTGCCAATCCAAGAGAGAGAATATCTGAAGAGCTCCTTCCGGCCTCGCCAGCGGACAATTCTCTGAGTCGGCGAGTTCTCTGAGGCTACTGGGGCACACCGATGGGGGCCTTTGCCAGATGTGTCCCTCGATGCGTGTTGGGGTCACCTGAAAACACTTTCAGGGGGTCCCACTGAAGCTGCCTAAGAGGCTTAATGGCTGTTGGTCATTCTCCATCGTGTCCCCTTTGGTGTCATCATGTGGAAAGGGCACTTCTGGATCCCACCCAGCGTATCTGATTGAAAGAAGATGACCCCAGGTCTGAACGCTCAGTGCTCAGCCTTTCCCTGCCATGCACTGGCTTTTCCTGGAGGCCTCTTCAAAAACTTGAGGCAGGGACAGGCCATGGGGCCCAAGGGAGGCACATGGGGTGGACACACTGGCCTCACTGGCCCCTGGAGCCTGAGCTTCCGGTGACAAGCCTCACCCCCACCCCAGCAATGGGCTTGGCCCCTCCAGATCACTGGGGAGGCCCCACAGGAGCCCCGGGGGTGTTCCTGGGGTGGGTGAACACCACCCAAATTGTCCACATCTGCTAGGGGGCACAGATCAGCGCCTGCTGGCAACAGACCAACACTTCCTTGCCCAGGGGCCTCCCACCTCCCCACCCACTGTTGTCTCCAGAACCTTTTCCAAAGCTTCACTCAAAATTGCTGCATCGGCCTCACCCAGCCTGGAGGCCCCCAGGCTCTCTCCAGTTCGGCTGACCACTGGGGATGGGGTCAGGGAGGTTGCAGCTGCATCTGGGTCCCAGGACATGCTGGCCAGGGGCGGTCCGAAAACCTCCTTTTCCCAGCCCCCTGGGCGGCCTCCACCGTGCCTTGCCAAACCATTTTGGACTGTGAGTCCCCAGAGGACAAGAGGGGGTCAGGAGCAGCCCCCTCCCACTACCTTCCCCTAGTTAGTGAGCTCATGCTCCCACATCCCTTCAGGCCTCGCCCCGCTTGTGCTCTGGTGCCACTGCATCCCTGCAAGCCAGCCCGGGCTGCCAACTCTGGGAAGCCCTCAGGTGCCTGGGTCACGTGGGCTGCCCATTCACCCATGAGGGGTTTGGAACAATGGCTGCCCTTAGTCCTGGTTCCTCCTTGGTCTCAAAAGCAGTGAGCAGCAATCAGACCACGTGCTAGTTTACTTAGAAAGAATTGTTTGTTAATGCCCATCCTGACACCAGCGAGTTCCACCTCAAACCTGCGTCACAGTCTCCTCTCCATAAGAAATCTTACTAGGATGGTCTTAGTCATGGTGACTGTGCATTATTGTTGTTCTTCATGTGTGGTCACTGTTGTTAAACACTGTTGAGTTTCTGTATCTGTGACATTTTTATCCTCTATTGATAATGATGTCAGAGTTTCCTCCCCACACATACAGCCTATGCTCAATGTCCTTTCATGTCTGGAGACTCCAGAAAACCCCCAAGTAATCATATGGGAAACGGACCTGCACTGGGACCCATGAGGCTCACAGGTGGTTCATGCAAGGCCTTGGGCACAATTATACCTGGCATTTGATGTCTCTCCCAAAACTAAGTGAAGTCTCCATCTGGTGACAAGTAATTGCTAGTGATGGCCTGCAGGGAGACTTGCTGTCCCACCCTGGGTACCTTTGATGCCTTCTTTTGGAGTGAACGTCACCCAAATTCTCCAAATCCACTACAGAGGACAGATGAGAGCCAGCTTGCTTGAGGGCTCTGAGGGTAGAGTCCCTTTAGCTGACCCAGGAGCCTCATTTCTACCCTTTGTCTGCTGCGGCTCCAGAGAGTGGTCCAAGTTGCATCACCCGGCCAGCATCTGCCAGGACCAGCTACAGACCCAGTCGGCCTGGAAGCCCCTAAGGCAGCCCCCAGATTGTCTAAGTCTCTGGAAAATAGTCCCACAGCCTGAACCAAGTCAGCTTGCCAGGGAGCTCCCAGGGTCTGTGCCCTGAGCAGCAGCTTTCAGTGATGGGACAGGGATCCCAAGGACAACCCAAGAAATTTTTCCTTGGCCCCCTTCAGTGGTTGGAATGTGGCCCTCCTGGACCCTTCAGGCTGATACGCCCTGGGAGGATGGTCTTTGGTAAGAACAGCTGTCTCTCTACCCTGGCCAAGAAAAGTGATGTCATAATTTATATTGTCTTGGAAGTCAATAGGTTGTTCTAATGATACCATTCCATGGATGTCTGGATGACAGCAGTTGAGTATTTATATTGTCAAGGTCATGGACTACTCAGCAGATTCCAGTGTACACCTGTAGAGTTAGGTTGAGGGTTAAGCTCTGAGAGACAGTGAGGTTTAAGTTTATAGTTAGAGAGGTAAGGACAGGGATGTGGTTAGGGTGATGGTTAGAAATAGTGTTCCTCAAAATCTCTTCTGGAAGGACCTGATCACATATGAACCTGTGTCTTGAAATTGTTCCTGTGACACTGATACAGGTCACCTGGAAATCCACAGTGGAGTGGCCTGGAATGGTCAGTCATAATTCTAATGCCATTTCCTTCCAGACAGGTGGAATTTCCTGTGAGAGGATAATCCAAAAACCTTTTCAGTTCCATTTTGTTATCTGAGGGCATATGATTTCTTATAACATTCTCTAGTGTTCATGTTGGCTGATGGAAACTGCTGGACTCCAACTTATGGGCTCAGAGATTGCACTGCATTTCCAGTCTGGATACTGGTTGGTGCTCCTTGGTTGTATGATCATCCTGGAAAATTTTCAAGACCTCTTCTGGCGTCATGCTTATGCCAGCACACACTGGAGTCTCCAAGGCATCCATTTTTGCTGGAGGGGAATCCATGGCATCACTAGGTGGATTAGCCTCCTGAAAGTTTTTCAAGTCCCACTCCAGGCACCTGGACAAAGCACCGGTAACAGAAGAGGCTGGTGGAGGCCTTTTCTGGCACCATCCTCTCCAATATTGTCAAAGACCCCTTTGGGAGCTTGCACCAGCCCTTGCAGGGCAGGGAGGCCTTTGCTGGGAATGTCTCGTGATCATTAGCTGTTCCTGACAGAAGCTGGTGGTCTTTGCTCCCTGCTGAAAATATGTTCAAAGCCTCCTTCAGCTCCTGGGGTCTTGATGAACCTGTTCTAAAGAAGAATGCACCTAAACTCGGCATGTAAGGGATTGTCAACATGGAGATAATGCTGCAAGGTGCCTATCTCAGGCCTCTGGGCTGAAGCGGTCTCTTCTGCGCCTGGTGGGGAGGCTGTGTCCCCCTGGAGGTCCAGGCTTGGAACTGTCCCCTCCACATCTGCACACACCTGGATGGATAAATTCAAAGTAGGTGATCCTGTACCTATTCATCGAGACCCTACTGGGATACATTCACTGTCTTGGAGGCAGCTTCGCCTCTTTGCCCTCTCGTCACTCCTGCTCTTCTGTCCTATAGGGCTGTGCATCAGTCTTCCAGGCTCCCAGGGCAGGGCCTAGATTGTGTGTGGGGGGGCCAGAGTGTGCAGGTCCAGGCAGCCTGTTGGAGGGTCTAGGGGCCATGCACTGACAAATGAGGAGCACAGATCATCCCGTCTCTGACCTGGGAGCTCAAAATCACAGGCACTATTGGTGGGCTGAGGGACTGGGCAGCTGCTGGACCAATGTGAGGTTGAGGCAAAGCCAGCTTTAGCACCCAGGGGCAACAGGGGCTGCTGGGCCTCCAGAGAATGACAGGAAGCCATCGCCATCGCCATGCGGCCCTTCTGTCCTGACTGGGAAAGAGCTAGGGGTTCCGGAGCTGCCACCACTTCTGCAATACCTGCCAGAATTACGCATCTGCCCTAGGTGGGTTCCCAGGCCTCCCGCTTCAGAGAGGTGACCTCCTCCCCTTCTCTTGTCCTTATTGTCCTCCTTTGCCCCAAGCTGCTCCCTCACCTACCCCTCCTCAGGGCTGGCTTCTGCCTCAGGGCCCTCAGGCAAGGCTTGTTTGAGGGAGAGAGGAGGGAGTTTGTGTGCTGGGGTGGCAGTTTCCAGGAATAATGGGAGTTCTAGATGGGAGAGCAGTGGCACCAAGTGGCCATGGTGGCTGGTGGGAAGGTGGGGCTGCAGCGCCTGCCAGGAAGCTGCCCCCATGTTGCTCTTCCACCATGGCTGAGGGAACGGGCTGAGGAGAAGAGACACAGCTGCTCTTGTTTCACTGGCAAGTCCCACCTCCCCATGCATAAATTCAGGCAAGGTGGGTCCCCCAGTCCTCCACACTTCATCCATCACAGCTCCATCCCTGACACCCCAGAGTCAGCCCCTCTGTCCTTTTTCTCTGACAACAACTTTCCTACCTTCTAACATACTCAGAATCCTGATGCGTCTAACTGGGTTCAAGCCTCAGCTTTTGTGTGTGTGTGTGTGTGTGTTTTGGGGTTTTTTTTTCCTCTCTCCTCCCACCTTCCCCACCGCTGTCTGCTCCCTGTGTACATTCGCTGTGCATTCTTCTGTGTCTGTTCTATTCTCATTAGGTGGCTCTGGGAACCCATCCTGTGACCTTCCAAGGTGGAAGAGAGGCAATCATTCTCTTGCTTCACCTCAGCTCCCTAGTTTGTTGCATCTCATATTGTCTCTCCTCTGTCTCTTTTTCATGCATCATCTTGCTGTGTCAGCTCTCCATGTGGGCAGGCTGTACTCCTATGTGGGTGGCACCCCTGTGTGCAGTGGCATTCCTTGTGCATGGCAGTACTCCGCATGCGTCACCTCACCACATGGGACTAGAGGCCCTGGTATAGAACCCTGGACCTCCTATATGGTAGGCAAAGCGCTATCCATTGAGCCATATCTGTTTCCCAAAGCCTCAGCTTTTTTAGGTTATCAGATCACTTGTATAGATGGTACATAGAGCTGATTATTCAATTTTCTGCAATGTTAAAAACCATTATTTTGCTAACATATGTAGCTTATAAAATTAAACAAAGAAACACAAGTTTTTACTGACAAAACCTAAAATATATTAATAATAACTGAGATAATGTTTTGTAATACAGGTCTTATAATGAGAAGAATGGATACCACCATTTCACTTAACCAGGCTTCTGAGTAAGTGTTCTTTATCTTCAAAATTGATTCAAATGTGTTTCTCCTAATGCGGTTGTGTGAATGAGAGCAAATGAAGGTTCACGTGACACTATCGTTCTTTAATACCTGAGAGGTTCAAATACTTCTCTCAAAAACTGGATGATGAATAATACAATAAAAAGCTAGACGGGGAAGCGGATGTGACTCAAGTGGTAGAGCTTCCACCTACCATATAGGAGTACCTGGGTTTGTTCCCTGGGGCCTCCTGGTGAAAAAGAAGAGAAAGCAGGCCCATGTGGCAAGCATGAAATTAAAACTAAGAAATAAGTTTTTATTGACAAAACCCAAAGCACAATAATGAGTGCAATATTTTGTAATACAGGTCTCATAATGAGGAGGAAGGACACCACATTTTGCTTCACTGATGTTTGAGTAAGTGTTCCCTCTCTTCAGAATTGATTGCTAATATGTATCTGTGAATGCTGATTGTGTGCACGAGAGCAGATGAAAGCTCATGTGACCCTATCATTCTTTAACACACGTGAGATTGAAACATTTCCCTCAAATACTGGCTGATGAATAATACAATAAAAAAGCTATGGGCATTAAATACCTTATCTTTCCAACCAGCTGTGTGAATTTGTCTAAATAAGCCTTTTTCTTCTCCACGTATATTTTTGCCACCATCATTGGTAACCCGTGTAGGCAGATTTCACTTGAAGTTATACCAAGTTAGTGTTTCATCCATATCTTTGAAAATATTCTTACCTGTATTTAAGTTATTCTATGCATGCTATGCCTAGAGGGTGATTTTCCATCACTTCCAACTCAGTACTGAGGCTCTGGCTCCTCATTTTGTAACCAGAACTGAGCAGTCTGGACTCCACAGGAGCCAAGGAAAATGACTCACAATCCTTGCCTTGTCTTCTTTTTTCTTACATTTCAACAATTTATAAGTGTACAATTCCTTGTGCTGTTATAACCTCCCTCCATTACCAAAGCTTTTTTGTCACATAAAATAGAAACTCTTTACTTCCCATCACCCTCCCCCAAGCCCCTGGTAACCTGTAATCTACTTTCTGTCTCATTGAAGTTCATTATTCTACATATCTTGTTTAAGAGCAACTCTAATATTTTTGAATCTTTGTTATTTCATTTAGGATAATTTTTAAAATGTAAACCAAGGTTTATTCTGTAACATTTCTTCTGTCCCTATCATTTAAAAAAAAAAACAATTTTATTGGCACATATTAATACAGCATATATCCATCCAGAGTGTATACTCAACAGTATTTGGTGCAATTAGATATTTGTGAATTCATCACTTCATTCATTATTAGAGTACTTTCATTATTCCAATAATAATAATGATAAAACTAACAAAAACCTCATCACTTCTCAATTTCTCTATGCTTCCCCTACCAGACATAGCTGCTATTTTTCCTTCTCTTAGTCTATTTGTATTTATATATTGTAAAAACAGACTTATATATCCAATATCACCCATATTCATGTTTTATGTGAGGTTTTACTGTCATATACAGTCCCATGTTACAGTTTTTTGGCTTTCCTTCTAGTAATATACCTGACCCTATACTTTTTCTTTCAACCTCTGTCATACCCATGTGATTGCACTGCTAGTTATAAACATTATGATATCCTTTCCCATCTCTGTTTTTTTCCAAAGATTTACAAACAACCTTTTTACCAATTATGTACAGATTAAAACTCGGTTTTCCATTCTCTAACCTCAGTCTTTTTTCTAGTGACCTATATTATAATTATTAATTCCATGAGTTTACACAATGTATTTAATTTACAATAGTCATAGCATAATGTTTTCATGGTTCATCCATGTTTCCTATTTGAACTACATTCCTTTTTATAGCTGTATATTATTCTATTGTATCTATATGCCATTTTGTTTATTCATCAGGTGATTGATATTCCAATTGCTTCCACCTTTGACTTTTGCAAATAGTGATGCTGAAAATTATTGTGGACAAGCTTTTTCTTTCACTTTATGAACACATTTATGGGAATGATTACAGAATACAAGATGCAATTATGGTATAGACATTACAAAAAACACAATTGATAGCAATATATGGCCATTTTATTATATATTAAGAATCTGAGTTTTACAACTGTTGTCCTAGAATAAATTGTCATGATATTTCCAGCAATTTTGTATGGTAGATAACTTCCTGTTGTATGGTTTTGACAGTGTGATGAGAAGGATAACAAATTCTCTAATGCATCTGTCAACACCAATTTTAGTAAATCTTTCAAATATTTCAGGCAGCATTAAAAAAAGCTATAGGGGAAGCAGTTGGGCTCAACTGATAGAGCACCCACCTACCATATAGTGGGTCCAGGGTTCTATACCCAGGGCCTCCTGACCCATGTGGTGAGCTGGCCCACGGGCAGTGCTGCTGCACACAAGGAGTGCTGTGCCATGCAGGGGGTCCCCTGCATGGGGGTGTCCCATATGCAGGGAGTGCACCCCACAAGGAGAGCCACTCCACATGAAAAAAACCACCTCCTGCCCAGGAGTGGTGCCGCACACATGGAGAGCTGATGCAGCAAGATGACGCAACAACAAAAAAGCGACACAGTTTCCTGGTGCCATATGACAAGAATGCAAGTGACCACAGAAGAACACACAGCAAATGGACACAGAGAGCAGACAATGGGGGGGAGGGGAAATAAATAAATAAAATAAATCTTTTTTAAAAAATCCCAAAACTACAGAACTATGAATGTCCTTATTGGAGGGAGTTTTTTGCTCTTTTCACTTTGTAGGAGCATGTATTAGTCAGCCAAAGGGATGCTGAGGCAAAATACCAGAAATCGGTGGGTTTTTATAAAAGGTATTTATTTGGGGTAGGAGCTTGCTCATACCAGGCCATAAAGCACAACTTTTCTCACCAAAGTCTATTTTCCATGTTTTGGAGGAAGATGGGTGCTGATGTCTGTGAGGGCTCAGGTTTCCTGGGTTCTTCCCTTCCAGGGTCTTGCTTCTCTCTGTGTTCAGGGTTCCTCTCTTTCTGGGGCTCCAGCTTAAGACTTCAGCATCAAATTCCAACATCAAAACCCCCCAACTCTGTCCTTTGCCATGCCTTTTATCTGTGAGTTCCCACCTACCAAAGGGTGGGGACTCAACACCCTAAGGACACAAGAGGTTTACCTGATTCCTTGATCAAGTAAACCTTTGAATCCAATATAATCTAATATGCTAAGAGGAAAAGATCAGTTTACAAACATAATCCAATATTTCTTTTTGGAATTCATCAATAATATCAAATGGCTACAGAGCACTCTCGGATCACTTCCTGTTATAGTTTTTCTACCTTAATAATGTGCTTTTGAGAAAAGTCCCAATTGTTTTCTTCAGCTGTCAGCTTTCTTAAATTAATAAAGATGCCACATGTCACTAACAAAGAAGTTGGAGGATAGCTGCAAAAATAACACAAACCCCATATAGAGAACTCCAGCTTGGCCTTATGTCCACTAACCTAGATCCACCAATTGTAACATTTTGCCACATTTGTCTCATCTCTATCTATCTATCTATCTATCTATCTATCTATCTATCTATCTATCTATCTATCTATCTATCTATCTGTCTACCTATCTATCTATCTATCTATCTATCTATCTATCTATCTATCTATCTATCTATCTATCTTTCTTTTATGTATCTATCATCCATCCATCTAGATAGCTATCTATTTTTCATCTATTAACCATCTATCTCTGTATCTGTATCTATGTATCTGTCATCTATATATCATCTGTCTATCATCTATCTATCATCTATCATATATCACCTATATCATATATCTATCATCCATCTAGCTAGCTAGCTAGCTATCATCTATATATCTATCAACTGTCCTTATCTGTCCATCCATCCATCCATCTTCTGGACAATTGAGTGTAGTTGTATACACCATGCTCCTTGAACACACAATAATTCAATGTACATTTCCTAAGAAGAAGGATATGCACTGACACAACTGCCTTAAATAATAGTCATGAAGTTAAAGAAAGAGTGATATAAAGTTCAAAGTCTATATTTGTTTTTTCATATATCCCATTAATTTCCCTTTGAGTCTTTTCCCTCCTTTGCTAGATCTCATCCAGGATTACATATTACATTGAATTGTCATTGTCTCTTTAGTTGTACTTATTTTCCTTTTATTCATGAGAATGTATATACAACATAAACTTCCCATCTCAACCACTCCCAAGCATAGAATACAAGGAAATTAATCACATTCACAGTATATTAGTATCCTCACTAAATTCCATTAGTAAAATTTTCACCTCTTCCAAACAGAATCCCTACACTCATTGTGCCTTAGTTTCTCTTAGGAGGCTTTATATAGTGAGAGATTAAATCAGAAGTAATGGTGCCTGAATAGTGGAAATGGAGGGGGAAGGAATTAGAAATAGAAATCTAGAAATATAGGTGGAATCTGCAGGTCTTGATGCCTAGACGGGAAGTGAGAAGGAGGCCGGGTCTTGGTGACTTCACAATTTCTGGCCATCCCTGAAATGGGGAGCACAGAAAAAGGAGGCTGGGCTGGGACAGAATAGCAGTGGAGTAGAAGATGTGTCCAGTTTTGTTCTAATTTGTTGTTTAGATTAAAATGAAAAGAAAAATATTATTGGAAAGCAGAAAATAGAAAGCATATAATAGCTAAAATTCGATTAATCCTTATATGTATTAATTTACATTCCTATAAATTGAAACCTTTAGTTTGTGATTGACTTTGGGGCTTAGGGTAGAGGGACATATTATTTTGCTCCTTACTCTGGTTCTCCTCTCCTTTCTCCAACTATACAAATTTCCAGTCTTCTTCTTGAGCTCTTCTCTTCCCTGCTTCCCCCACATCTGTTTTTTTTTCTTTTCAATAATGATTTTTTAAATAACAGTTTTACATTTACAGAAAAGTACAAGGATATTCAAAGAATTTCTGTATATCCCACTCCCAGGTTAATCAATTTTTAACATCCTACATTTAAATGATACAGTAGTCACAACTAGTGAGTAAATATTGCCATGGTATTATTAACAAAATCCCATACTTTATTTGCATTTCCTCAGTCTAAATAAACATTTCCTGTCTTAGGATTCCATCCAAGGTACTACATTACTTTTTTATTTTATTAGAGAAGGTGTGTGCTTATAAAATAATAATGCACAATGTGCAGAATTCCAAGACCTCAGCCACCTCTCTAACAATGCTTTACATTTGTTACAGATTATGAAAGAACATGATCAGACTACTACCACTCACTATGATCCATAGCATACATCTATTATATATTCCCACCCAGCCCCTGTTATTTACACCATGTATTAGTATGGTACATTTGTTGTAGTACACTAGAGAACACTCACCTCTTTGTACTGCTAATGACAGCCCATCTTTCATCACATGGTTCACTGTGTTTTACAGCCCCATGACTTGCATATTTTATCCAACTGTACTCTCAGCGGCTCTCACTTTTATCACAGAGTTGTACAGTCATTGTCTCAGTAAACCTAACATTTTCCTTGTTTCCCCCAAAAATAATCCTGTACCTATTACTGACCTCAGCATTAATATAGGACCTTCTTTCACATTCATCGAAGAATTATACAAAATTATTTTAAACTATAGTCCATAAGTTACTGTGGCTGAAAGGTGTAGTCTAGGCATGTAAATGTCAGTTGAAAGAAAGCTGGAGAATAATCTAAGGAATCAATAACATAGTGAACCTGGAGGTGGATGAGGATTGTGGTCGATAGTATAAATACGAGAATGCTCTTCTATCAACTACAACAAATTACGTCACTATTACAAGATGGTAAGAATACAGTGATCCATTGGAAAAATACAAGTAATGTTAATTTTTAAAAGTTTTTTATTTGGGATGTTTGTCTTTTTTTGAGTTTTAGTAATTCCTTATAAATGCTGTATATTATACTATTATGAGAAAACTGGTTTTGAAATATTTTTTTTTCCATTCGATAGGTTTTCTTTACATTTTATTGCTAATGTCCTTTGATTCTCAGAAATAATATCTGATGAAATCCATTTTAGCAATTTTTCCTTTTTGGGTTGTGCATTGGTGTAAAATATAAAAATCACTGCTGACTTCAAGGTCCAGAAGCTAGTTAGTTCTATTTTCTCATAAGGGTGGTATGGTTTTAGCTCTTATATTTAGGTCTCTAACTTGGTTTGAATTAATTTTTGTATATCATGATGAGTAGGTGTTCACATTCATGCTTTGCATATGGATTTCTTGTCCCAGTACCATATTTTGAAGATATTATTTATTATTTCCCCATTGAGTGGACTTGGACATTTGTCAAAAATCCACACATCAAAGTGTGAATTCTCTACTTTAACCTTCTTTCAAGATAGTGTTAATTCTCTCAATTCATGGACACTGGATGTATATCTGTTTGTTTACATCTTCTTTAATTTCTGCCATTTTTTATTCTTCAATATCTCAAGATATCTTGCTAGTCCCTTAAGATTTCTTCAGCTCATTGGTTGTTTAATAATGTATTGTTTGCTATCCACATACTTGTGGATGTCTTTGGTAAAAACAGCTGTCCTCCCTCCTCCCCTGGCCAAGAAAGGCCTCCTGGTAGTTATAGTGCCCTTTAGTAGTGTGTGCCTGTCTGAGTCACCACCTGGTGGACGTGCTGTCTTTGAATTTAGCAGGATGCTCTCAATAATTTCTTCCAATAGACATCTGGACCAAGGCCTTTGACCTACATACCATCAAGGTCAAGGACCCAATGGCCAGTTTCCAGTGTACACCTGAAGAGTTAGGGTGCAGGTTAATATTACAGATAGAGTGGGGTTCAAGTGTATAGTTAGAGAGGTAATGACAGGGTTGTGGTTAGGGCGATGGTTAGAAATCGTTTTTCTCCAATTGTCTAAGTCCCCTTCTAGAGGGACCCAGTCACATATGAGCCTGTTTCTTGAAATTGTTCCTGTGACACCAGATGCAGGTGTGTGGGCATTGGAAAGGGGTCCCCTTTACAAATTAGATCATCCCACCTGGTGACTGATAGATAAGCCTCCAGAAATTTTCATCTACACCTCTAACGCTGTTGCCTGCCATGCCAGTGGAATATCCTTGGAGAGGGCATACCCAACCCCTTTTCAGTGTCATTTTCTGAGTTGAGGACATATGATGCCTAACAATTTTCTCCTTTTCATGTTGGCTGACAGAAACTGCTAGACTCTGACCTGGAGGCCTGTCCTGTGTCCTGGTTGTTGCTCCTCAGTTGTAGGAACATCTAGAAAATTTTCCAAGCCCCCTGATGGTGTCTGGCATGTGATAGCACACCTGTGAGGTAATTGGCACTGGCCCTTGGCAGACAAGGAGGATGTGATGGGCATGTCTCCTGATTGGTAGCTGTTCCTGAGAGCATCTCTTGGTCTTAGTGTCCTTCTAAAACCTGTGCAAAGTCTCCCTGCAGCTCTGGTCCTCTTGATGAACTTGCAGTGAATGGCAAGGGGCAGGTAGACCTAAAGTGACCTCATAGGCCAGTTGTCATGGCAAAGATAGTCCTTGGAGGTGCATTCCTCAGGTCTCTGGGCTGCAGTGACCCCTCAGCACATGGAGGGGAGCATCATCCCCTCATGGCTGCCCAGGTGTAGAACAACCCCTATCCCACCCATGCTCCTGGAGGAGTCCTCCAGGTGGAGCGATGGAGCTGCCAGTGCTTCACCTGCAATTCCTGCCTGACATGTTCACCAGCAGGCCAAGGTGGGTCCCTCATGCATCCTCACTACAATAACCTCAGTTCCATTCCCGACATCCTGAGTCAGCTGCTCATTGTTCTTTTTCTTACCCCTGAAATTTAGGTGCTTCTCACCCCATGACCAATGGCTGCTAAGCCTTAGCAGTGGCAGTGACCACCTGACGAGACTCCTGATTCCCCTTAGCCACCATCTGTTCATGGGCAGAGTGATTCTGTTCAACCCTAAGTGAGATCTCATTAGTTTTGTGCTCAGAAACCTTCAGTTGTCCTGCAGCTCATTCAGAGTAAATCTTCACTCCTCACAGGACGTCACAGGCTGACACTGACCCTATTTCTCACCCTGTTTTGCAGATTTTACAGCCAATATTCTCCACCCTATTTGTTTTGCCCAGCAGTACTTGCCTCCTGGAGAATCTCCTACCATGCACGGGGAACTTCTACCTCAGGTCCTTTGCACATGTTAGTCTGTGGCTTGTTTTTATTCTTGTTAGCTAGGAGGCCCATCGTATTTGTGCTGCAGTAGCTTTGTTCATCATTGTTTCTCTTCCCAATTATTCTTTGACCCACTGAATGTTTGAGTGTTTTTTTAACCTCCATATATTTGTGAATTTTCCCTTTTCCACACCTTTATTCCATTGTAGTTTCATTCCATTACCATTAGAAGTTTTTTTAATATAATTTCAATGTTTTCATAATTATTGAGATCTGTTTTGTGAGCCAACATATGGTCTGTCCTTGAGAAAGACCTATGAGCACCACTGAAGAATATATATTCTGCTGATTTTGTGCATTGTTCTGTATGTCTCTTAGGTCTAGGTTGTCTAGCCATTATTCAAGCTCTCTACTTTCTTTTTTGCTTTTTTTTTTTTAGAGCTCCCACTAGAAATTTTATAAATATATATGCAGCATATATTATATATTATATTTGCCTCATCAATAGATTTTCAGCAAGTCTGGATTGAATGACGCTATCATAGTAGATAAATATTAAAAGAATAAACAAGTTTTCACAGATTTAAAACAATTCTTTTGAAAAAGAATAATTTCAAATTATATCTTAAATTTTAATTTACACAATTTTAAAAGGGAAGGAGGATGGCTTTCTTTTAAGCCTCATTTGGAAAATAAGGACAGCCACCAGCCCCAAGTGTGGATAATTTGCTGAGTGATAACTCTTGGTCACAATACTGAAAAGAAGTATTTACACCTTTCTGTAAAAAGTACCAAACACAATTTTTTAAAATAGAGAGAGAACATCTCTAGTAGCATTCCTTGGCGTGCAAAGTCTGCAGGAAATGATTATCCCATATTGTTGACATTTTCACTGTACGTCTTGATCGAGCACTCAAATAGCAGAGGTGGTCACCAGGGATTGTTCAGGTCAGGCTCGGTGAGATGCCTTATTCTTTTAACTTATTTCAGTTCCAGGATTTCATTCCCTTTATAACATCTCTGGTAGAGTCATCTTCAATTTAGTGCAAGTGCAAAATGAAAATTAAATGAGACCAACAAATACAGTAGGAGCGAAGGCTGTTGGTTAAGATCTGTAGTCCTTTCGAACTGTGTGGGCCATCCAGTTCACTTTAGTTGTCCAGCTTTCCCTGAGCGCCTCGTCAAATTTTTGCTTAAACTGTTTGAGTGCTTCTTCTTCACTCTTCCCTAAGGCAAGGGAGTCCTTGAGATACTGAATATCCTTGACTGATGTGAGCTCAGGAAGCCCTGCAGTCAACATCAGTGCAAACAGAGTGATGAAGAGATTCCCATGTCGTCATAAAATCAGATACGCATCCTCACAGCACTGGCGGAAACGTCCAAACTTTTCTGTGTTTCCTGTTTTTCCTTGTTGAATGACATGAATGAAATCATAGGTAAGAATAAAAGGCACTCGCTCCCTTTTAATACCAAATTTAGACTTGAAGTTTCCAAGAATATGTCCAAAATCAATGTGGAAGAGCTTACCAGTTTTCTTGACCATGATGTTGTCACTATGTCTGTCACCAATCCCAAGGACATAAGAAGCTACACAGTAGCCAGCACAGGACAGAGTAAACTCCTCAATGGCTCGGTCAAGGTCATACCCAGAGTTGTACTCTTTGAGCCAGTTTAGAAGGGCGTCCTTGTTGAAGGCTGCCGCAGTGGCCCCCTTGCTGCTGTTCATCTGAATGTCGGCGATCGTTTCAGAGGTGCCGACAACTTCAATGAGGCCAGAGTGATCTCCTGTTGCCAAACAGCCATAAGGTAGCATGCGAAGATCCAGACCAGCTTCTTTCCAGAGTAAATCCATCAAGCGTAGCATTTGGAGTGTCAACATATCCTGTTATAAATCATCTCCATTTTTAAAAATCACTCCAACTGAATCTTCACCAAATACCTTATTATTGTACACCAACCACAAAGGCTTCATTTTGGAATCCATGTATTTGCACTTTTCAACACAGAGTTCTGAGAGGATGACACAGGGGTTCAGAGGTGACTGCAAGCCAGAGAGAGCTTCCCGGTAAGCATTCTGTTTTAAACAAGTGTGCATAGCTTCCTTCCCTTTGGCTCTGTTCAGCTTCATTGCATTCAGCTTGATTAAACTATTTAAAGTTTTTAACTTATTGAGTGCTTCAACCTGCTTGGAAAGCACTTTCATGTGGCCTACACTTTCCCGGCAGTATGCTTCAAGGATGACGCCAAACTGCACTGGGACAGCAGGAATGTGCACTTTGGACCTGAGATGCCAAAATAGAAACTGCCCTATCCTTCGATTAGCAAGTGCTCTTTCTAGTAAGAATCTAGAGAGGGCACAATCAAGAAAAGGCTCTTATTTTAAAACTTGTACCAGCTGTAACAGATATTGAGAGAGTTCTTCATCACTCATCTGTTGCAGGCAGCCCACAGCATACTCCCGCAGGTACTGGTCTGGATAGTTGAAATCCAGAAGTTCCAGGGCTTCCCGGGGGGGCAGTTTGGGCCATATCTGAAGAAGCGCCTGGAGCTGAGCAACATCTTCAAGTTTATTCCACTTGATAGACAGCAGTAATTTTGGCAATGACTGGGGAAAATTCTCTCTGCAATCTTGTCGCAAAGTCCAAATAAGATCCATTTCATTCTCACACAGTTGAGATAAGGGATCCCTGTCTAAGATTTCTTTCAGTACAACAAGAAACTTTTTTCCACCTCGACTTGATACATTGGCACTATCACTGCTTGCAATCTCAGCTGCCTTTTCAATAATCTTATCAAAGGGAGGGTAATACTAAGGTTGCTTTTTATTATCTGGGAATTTAATATGCAAAGCTGTTGCATTTTCAGTATATGGATTTGTTTGAACAGTTCCCAATGGATTCAACATTTCTTCAAGTTCATCAGGAAATGAAGACCAGCTGTGCAACATTATATCTTCAGATCTCAGCTGTCCTTTAAAGTCAAAAATCATTGTGCTTACCCATGCTACAGGATAATGCGCTTTTCCAGCTTTTCTTATGGTCTGATATTTAGAGGGAGTAATAGTTTTAGTCGACTTCTTTGTTTTCACTTTATCCAAAACTGCATAAACAACCAAACACAATCGAGCCATCCGTGGCAGGTCACAAATATTAATATCAAATTCCAGTGGTTCATTCCAAATGTGATCATTTTTTCCTGATATCTCTGAGCTTACGACAGTTTTACAAAGGAGCTCAGTACCATGAAAGAGTCCAGCCCTAACATGAACTTTTACTGTCTCTTCTGTATTAAGTTTATTTCCCTTAACCAAGACAATTTGGAATGGGTGATTATTTTCCCAAACATGAGAAATAACTCGTGTTTTCTTTGGTGGTAAAGGAAGAGGAAAGTTAGATGAATTTCGATTTATGGCAGCCTCTATGGCAATCATTTCCTGTTCATACATCTTAATCTTGCAGCATTCCACAAGTGTAAAATGTGGCAGAGTCCTGTTCATTACACATTTTGGATATACTTGAACTGAATTAGTGGATGATCACCAAACACATATTCTACTCTTCCACTGACTTGCAACACATAGTCATAGGGGCTAACTTCATCTTCTTTCCCATGAATAGTCAAACGTTTTTGAATTGCCAATTCATTTATTTTGATAGGATTCATATTAGGAGAAACTTGAAAGCTAAACACATCCTGACAATTTTCAAAGTGAACAGCCACAATGAGCTTTCCTCCATAAAATTTGTCTTCTAAGTTTTCTAGGATGGATGGTTCATGCTCTGGTGGATATGTTTGCTTTAGCCAATCCATCCACAACAATCCCACAAGTGACTGAACCTTTTCTTCACTGAATGTGCGCATTTTCCTTCGGAATTCATTCACTTCAGGATCCTTCAAGGCATCAAATTCATGCAGACCTGCTTAATATGTGATATAGTAGCTTCCCGAGGTACCTCCAACTGGATATATATCCCAAGGGGCAAAAGGAAGTCCACAGGTATGGAGCCATCAGATGCGATCTGTGAATCCACTGCCCAGATGTCAAGGATGTCTGCCATAGCAGGAGGCATTATGATACTGAAGCACATTCATAACCATCGGGCCTTTTTAGGCAAAAATCTCATTGTCTGGATGACCGCTTCTGTTTCTCACTCCAGGGGTGATGGGTCCAATAGACTAACTGGGTATGTTCTTTAGAACATCAATAAATCTTCATATCTGAGAAATAGTATGCAGTTGATTCTGGTTCTTGTTTACAAGTGACATTATGACAATGAGGAATGACTTGAAATGATAGCCCCCATTTCAGTCTTTTAGGAAAACACATGGCATTACTTATTTTTAAAAGGTGAAGGTTTTCATGGAAGACTTTTCCAGGTTAGAAGATACACTGAGGGTCTGGGCGCTCTGGGAACAGCCGCGTCGGGCGGGCCGCGGGCCGCCGCCTCCCCGCGGAGGCCCCTCGGAAGCCGCAGGAAAGCGCCGCCTCGCGCCGCGGCGAGGCCCCGAGGGCGCCCCAAGGTGCGCGGCGCCCCCGCGGGCCGGCGGGCCGCGGTCCTCCCCGCCAGCAGGCAGCGCGGCGCGAGCGCACCCGCGCCGCATCCGGGTTCCGCGCGCGCACTCAGCGGCGCCCGCCGCCGCCGGCCCCGGGCTCCGCGCGCGCGCTCAGCAGCGCCCGCCGCCTCGGCCGCCACGCTCCTGCGGCCCCATCCCCACCTCGCGCAGGTACCTGCCGCCTCCCCCGCGCGGCGCTACAGCCGCCGGCCGCCCACGACCGTGGCCCGCTCGGCCGCCGCCGCACCGACCGACGGAGCACGCGCTTGCCGCCGCCGTGCCCGCGCCTGCCTCTGCTTTCTTATTTATCCTCTACATCTTATATCCAATTATAAGAGATGTGAATTTAAGTCACTGTTTTTATAGAAACATCTATTTTTCCCTTCATTTTTGCCTTTGATTTCCTCATGTGTTTTGGCATATCATGGTTAGGTGCATATGCATTTAAGATGGTTATTTTTTCTTGCAGTATAGCCCCTTTCATTAATATATAATGTCCTTCTTCGTCTCTTAGTACAGTTGTGCATTTAAAATCTATTTTGTCTGATACTACTGTTCCTACTCCAGCTTTTTTGTTTGCTCATTGCATGGACTCCCTTTTTCCAATCTTTCACTTTTAGCCTACTTGCACGTTAGGTGAGTCTCTTGTAGAGAGCATATAGATGGTTCATATCATTTATCCATCTGTCAGTGTGTGTGTACTGATTGTGTAGTTCAAAGCATTCATCTTCATTGTTACTAATGTAAAGGCTTTGCTTCCATCATTTTATAATTTGTCTTTCATATGTCATATGTTACTATTTTCTAAACTTTTCTTCTAGCTTCTCCTTGAACGTTGCATTGTTTTCTGAGACACCAGAGATCCAACATAGTTTTTTGATAGTTCCTGCTAATTCTTCAGAATATTTTTGAGATGGTACTAACCTGAACCTTCCGATTCCAAACCATTTCCCATTTACATTAGTCAGTTGGTGTATGTTGATACACACTTGCATTCTTTGGATAAATCCATTTTCCTGATGTGTAATCATTTTAATATGCTGGTGGATAGTGTTTTCTGGTGTCTTGTTAGGATTTTGAATCTATGTATACAATCAATATTGATCTGTAGTTTTCTTGTCATGCTTTTGTTTTTGTATCAGGGAAATTATTTGAATGATGACCTCAATGAAAGAATTAGGAAGCTTTTTCATTTGACAAAGGGCTGCAGATGTGAAATACTGGAAATGGGTAAGCTTTCATGAAGGCGATTTACTTGGGTTAAAAGCTTACAGTTCCAAGAACATGAAATATCCCTCACAAGGCACAATTAGACGTGCTTTTTCACTAAAGTTACGTGCCACATGGTGAAGCAAGATGGCCACCAGGTCTCTGTTGAGGTCTCCGGCTTTCTGCACCTGTTGGCAAGCCTGGCATAGAGGTTTTCTCTTTCCAGTCCTCCTCTAGCAATCTCTGCTGCTTTGCTTTCTTCCCAAGTTCAGCTGCAAGCTAATAGGCAGACCAGTGATCTCTTCCTGGACCTCAGCTCATTGAGCCCCTGAGGGGCTTCTCTCCTTGAAGTTCATCTGTGGGTGAAAATGTTGTAGTTTCTCTTTGATGGAAGGATAAAATATGGTGAATCATTTCTCCTGTATCTTCATTTTCATCAGACCCAGCAAGAGGGCAGAGAGTCAACCCAACTCACGTCTGGCTGAAGTAGCCTAGGTTAGGGTTAGGGTCAGGTTTAGGGTTTAGAGGTTAGGGGTTAGGGGTTAGGGGTTAGGGTTAGGTTTAGAACAGAGGGCACAGAAGTCAGATTTAAGTGTAAGTGTCTCTCACTTGCCATCTTTATATATATATCCCAATTCTTTCCAATCATTATAGGAAAGGAGGATTTCTAAGTGCATTTTGGCATCAATCTTATGGCCACTTATGCGTAAAGAGGTGTTCAGTATCTTCACTCCCTGGGTACTCTATATATCCTTTTAAATATGTTAAACATAATATAATTTTTTAACAGAAAATACACAGAAATTAATAAATGTTTCAAAAATGAAAGTATCAACTTACTACAGGCAAATAATGAGCATTGGGCTTTGAATTCTGAAAAAGTGGATTTTGAGGTCTGTATCAGGGACTTTGTTCAAATAATTTCTTCTCGGGTTTCCTTTGTGATCTGAGTGATGGGGACAATACTCCTGCCTCAAAAATTATGTCTCATTGTGCATGTATGATATCTGCAAAAGCCCTTTGGAATCCTAGCGATATTACATAAATATTAGATATGATTAGGGATAAACTTGCAAAGCACATAAATGTTAAGGCCCTGCATTCATGGCAGCTAAAACAAACCTAAAGCCAAGCCTGTGGGGAATTTCTCTCACTACTTTTGTCTGTGAGTGTGAACTTTTAAGTTTACTTTTATATATTTTGTTAGACAACAAGAAAGTGAAAGAGATACCCAGAGAGATGAGGAAGTTACCCAGGAAACATTATGCCTGAATTTCTTGCCAACAGTTGGACGTGCTCCCCACAGAGCAAGGTATTATGTGTTACGGTTATCGACATCCATTCCTCCCTTTTCTCAGGACTCATAAACTGGCTGGAAGTCCTCCAGTTTCCACTCTGGACAGGAAAGGGCCCGACTGCATTGTCGGCCTGTGATTATGCCCTCCCCAAGGGATCTGCTCCTTCAGGCACCCTCTCCTATTCTCCCTGTTACAGCAGAAGTGCATTGCAATCCAAGGCAAATTTATAGGTCAATGAGTAGACAACTGGTTGTCTTGAAGTGTCTGATTTTTAAATACATTTTGTACAAATTGGTTCAAATGGAAAATAGACTGTGATGAAAAGAGATGAGAGCTGACTCCTTGCATTAATATTTATAATATTGCCTACTTATTTCGAGTTGCCGTATTTATATAGCACTGACTTGGTTCCTGTCTCTGTCAATAAGAAAAGCATAATAAAATGGATAAATGCAACCCAAATAACTTGTGGGCTTCATGGTCTAAGCAAAAAAATAATAATCTGGGAGCAAACTAACTTAAAGATCTTAGAGGGAAGAGGACTTGGCCCAGCGGTTAAGGCGTCCGTCTACCACATGGGAGGTCCGTGGTTCAAACCCCGGGCCTCCTTGGCCGTGTGGAGCAGGCCCATGTGCAGCGCTGATGCGGGCAGGGAGTGTCGTGTCACGCAGTGGTGTCCCCGCATAGGGGAGTCCCATGCGCAAGGAGTACACCCCGTAAGGAGAGCTCCCCAGCGCCAAAGAAAGTGCAGCCTGCCTAAGAATGGCGCCTCCACAGGGAGAAATGACACAACAAGATGACGCATCAAAAAGAAACACAGATTCCCATGCCACTGACAACAACAGAATCGGACAAAGAAGATGCAGCAAATAGACACAGAGAAGAGACAACCAGGTGGGGTGGGGTGGGGGGAAGAAATTAATTAATTAATTAATCTTAAAAAAAAAGATCTTAGAAACCAATTTCAGCTCAACTGTTGAGGTGTGTTTGAGCTCTGCCACTGACTGAGGTGTGAAACTTACATCTGATACAGTAAATCTTGTTGACTGTTATTTTAAAGAACTGAAAAGTGGTTTTATAGCAAAACTATCTCAAATAAAAAGTACATTTTTACAATCTTCTTGTCATAAACTTTCTTGTCAGGTTTTGGATCCACAATACATATGAAGGATGCATTATACAGGAATAGGAAGGAGGCATGAATAATAACTTGATTTATTTTTCATTATAAAAGAGAGGGAAATGATCCCATAGCATTCATGTGGCGAAAAAATTAAATATCAGATGGTTGATTGGACATGACTAATATACATACATTTAGTCATCAGACTATTGATTATTGCTGGCAAATAGCTATTATTTTATTTTATTTTTTAATTTTTAATTTTTTTAAAGATACGTACATTACATAAATGTTACATAAAAAATACAGGGGGTTCCCATATGCCCTGCTCCCCACACCGCCCATATTTACCCACATTAACAACATCCTTCATTAGTGTGACACACTCATTGCAATTGATAAACATATTTTGGAGGATTGGAAAGGCTTTTCAGAAGTGTTCAATGAATTGAAATTACTCTACAGTTACCATTATTAGTGTGGTCTAAATTTAAGGTGGATCTGACCCCCTTGATGGGCTTAAGGTGGACTGAAGAGCCCCATGGATGTGGCTTGGTGGCTTGACAGTTTCCAGAGTAACAAGATGGAGCAACAGAGAGTGAGCGAGCAAGCCTGCTCGTGTGTCTGCGTGGAGGGGGAGTGCGAGTGTGGGGGGTGGTTGGATAGGAGGGGGCGTTTGCAGGCAACAGACAGGCAGCGGGGAGGGGGTGGACTCTTGGCCTTTCTTCCCTTGCTTTCCCCGTCCCCCCTTTTCTCCCTATCTGGGTTTGGCTCCCCCAGTCTTTCCCTCTCCTTCCTCCTTCCCAAGTCCCTTTCCCCTTCATGGACCAGGTACCCCCTGCTTCCCTGCCATGGGCCCCGGGGAAATCCTCACCCAGAGCACCCGCCCCCAGAGGCGGAAGCACCACTGCCTGCACTAGAGGCCGAGCTGCCATGGAGAGGGAGAGACGGTTGGCCCGGGCAGCAGTCGGCCCAGACGCGGGCGCCCTCCTAGCTGGGCCCGTGCCCTGTGAGCGCAAATAGCTGTTTTATTTGACATACTGTATATGAGGAGTTCTGTGAAATGTGGTTATAGTTCCTTCCCTTTTTTTGGTTTATCATATTTCCTAAAAGCATTAAGAAAACGTCCAGGCCAACTTTCCTTAAAAGATGGATGTCTAATTTATATCACCATCAGATTACCAGTCTCATAAAATGGGTTTTCTGGGAAAAGTTTTAAAGGAATTGTGTTGTAATTAATGAAATTGGAGCTTCCCCACTTTTACAGGTATTCCTATTCCATATTTGAGAAGAATGTCTTCTTAATTGGGTGGGTGTGTGAGTGTTTAAGGATACAGGTTTTAAGTGGCATCAAATCACTAATATTTATTAACCCATTGGCAGGTTATCTGACAATAGATCATTGGCATAATACGTGTTAATAGATATGATAGAGACAAAATTGACAGGCAATTTTTGTCTCTGTAAGTGTTTTGTTTAGAGCACAGTCACTTTAGCACACTAGAAAGGCATTTAAAAATAAAATAATTAGGGCATGAAGAAATTACAGCATGGCAGCACTCACCTACTTCAGCAACAATAATATGATATGTTAATGATTCTCAAAGAGGCGTCCTTAACCCTTTGACTTAGACTTTTGGGACTTCACGTTTATATATTCTTATACAATATAAGATAATCCTAATGTCCCTTTCTTTACATTGGCACTATAAAGTGCTCTTAGGAAAATTCAGATAGGATAAGGAATGTGAAAGGTTTGGAAGTTGAAAATCACAAACCTCTACTCTTGCACCAAGTACTGTGTTTGGTACTTTTTACATATATGAATGCACTGACTCCTGGAACAAATTTGTGTGATGATTTTCATTTGACGTACAGGTAAAAATGTGGGTTGTGATGATTTTCACTTTATAAGTGGGTCTACAGGAATCGTTAAGTAATTTCCCACTGCCAAAGGATGGCAGAGCTGGGCTTTTAATCTAAGCTGTCCTGATAAACTCAGGGCACTATACCATTGTATGGTGATACTAACATTATTAAGATATTGTTTAATAAATCGTTTGATTGAGCAGTATTAATGTAGTAAGTAACTAACTGCTATAGGATTGAACCACCTTATTAAGTGAAATTAAGGCAGACAAAATAGAAAAGACTCTTGGGGCTTAATTGTTTTATTATTTAGGAAAGTAGCAAAGTTAGTTATTCCTGATGTAAGAAAACGATTTAGAATTTTGTTTAAATGCTGCTGAATTCAACAAAAATAATGAGACTGTCGTATCTGTTTGGAGAGTAAGAATCTGAAAGCATGATTCCAGCAGCTACACTTTTGGGGAATCAGCCCATATATCACTAGGATTTTTAATAGATTAGGCCAAGGTGGCAAGTAGAAATACTAGAAAATTAAGATTTCATTGAAATTCTTTCCAACAACACAAACAGTTTTGGGATTTTACTTAGACTAAGGTTCAGTTTTAGGGAGTATGGATATATAGGTGAATACAAAATTATTACACTTTCATTGAGTTTACCCTCAAGATATATATATATATATATATATATATATAATACATATATAGTAGTACATATGTAATATATATAAATAGTATCTGTATATATAAATATAACAATAATAGTGGCAAACATACCTATATAGATTTTCTATGTGCTAGGTGCTTTACATTTATTAATTTGCCTAATCCTCACAAAACCTTGCAGAGTAGGGTGCACTATTATCCTCATTTTAAAAATGAGGGAAATGAGGAACAAAAACTTGCCCATGATCACACATCACTTGACTGGTGAAGCTGAGATTCAAACTATGGCACACTGACACGGGTAATTATTTGCTTCATGCCTCATAAAAATAACTAAAACTGGGGAGGATGTGGCTCAAGCAGTTGGGTGCCTGCTTCCCACATAGGAGGTCCCAGGTTAGGTTCCCGGTACCTACTAAAATCATAGCAAACAAACAAAAAACCAACTCAGGGGAGCCAATGTAGCTTAATGGTTAAGTACTGGCTTCCCACACAAGGTCCTGGGGATTCAGTTCCTAAAAAAGAACAACAACCACAACAAAAAATTAAAACCCATGGCAGGGTTCAACAAGACCCATAAGAAAACCATAACCCCGTCGGTGGATGGAGGTCTTAAAGGTAGATGGTTTGGATGGTAGATGTGAGGAATAGCATTCTGAGCATCAGGAGCAGCGCAGACCAAAGCGAATCAGCGGATCAGCACTTGGCATAATGCCTTCATTTCCAGCCCACTAACACAAATATAACAACAGGAACATTATTTGGCTCCCAGTTTCAGAGGCTAGAAGGCTTGCTTCCTTCCAGAGTTGGTAGGTTCTGACTGGCCGCACTCCTTAGGTTCCTGGGCTTTCCTGTCACATGATGATGTCCTCTCCTTTCTTTTCTGGGTTCTGTTGACTTTGGGCTTCTGCTCCTCCCTGTGATTTTCTCTCTGACTATGTCGAAATTACTTCTGCATATGGAGGACTCCAGTTCTTGGGTTAAGGCCCACCTTCACACCTTCACTGAAAGAACACCTTGAAGAGGTCCTATTTACAGTGGGTCCATACCCAAAGGAACGCTGGTTAAGATTACAAGCCTGTGTTTGAGGGGGCATGTCATTCAACCTGTCACACATAAACGGGAATTCATGAGCACTTTAGATTGGTTAAAATGAAGAGAACTTATAAAGAGCTCTGAAAAATAAGGCTATAAACTATGACTGGAGTCAGAGTATGAGGTAGTAGGGTGCCTTTCAGGATGAGAATTTAAGCTAAGCAACAATGTTACACCTCTTTGAATGTGGCCTTTTCCGTGTTCTAATACAGAAGAGGACACCAAAGCTCAGTAGTAAAGACAACAGTTAAAAGTCTGGAAAGTCTTACAGCAAAACATATAGAGTAGGTCTTAATAGAGTACATATGTGAGGCTCAGGAGATGAAAAATGAAAAATTCCACACTTTCATCATTATTGAGCCAGTAAGGCAGGGTAAGTTCTGATCCCAAGGCAGAGGCTGTCGGCTCATTATTTTCTTTTCTGTTTCCATTAGATATCGTTGTCATCCGCCTAGCTTGATCTTGAACGGTAGGATCAATGAATTAAGTTCTAGTTGGTAGTTCTCTACTTCATAAATAGCTCTATCTTATTGCCAAGATGGTATCTGGTCCATATAGCCATATTTCTGAAAGAAAGGCATTTTCTTGTTCTTCAGTATTTCCATTCTTTTGCTTAGCTTTACATACCTTATCCTCTTCAATCTCCTACGTATCAATAGAGGTATTAACAATGATACATGTATAGTGATATAGGGCTATATGCTTATAAAACATGTTCCACTGCATCATCTTACTTTCACCAGGTAAGGCGGAGAGAATCTAGTTATCTATACCTTTTAGCTAGAGAACAAGCTTTCTGTGAGAAAGACATGGGATGATATACAGGAAATGTCTGACAATTCTTGAATGTTACTGACCTTTTTCCTAGGAGTTTCACACTGGCTCTTATATACCTATTGACTAGTTTCTATGCCTTTGATATTCAAATTGTAGACTGTGGACTAGCTATATTGGCTTTACCTGGGAGTTCATTAAAATACAGACTCTCAAGTCCTTTTCCAGACTTACTGAATAAGAATCTGCATTTTAATAAGATCTGCAGGGAATTTGTTTCTACATTAACAGTTGAGATGCATTGGTCCATACTAATCTGAGCAAGAGCCAGAAAGAATTGCTGGAAGAAGGCTAAAAGATTGATGTAAAAATGAGAAAGGATAGTGATTCTCTCCTGAAATTAAGTTGGGATTTCCAATTCAATGGAATATAGTAAGTGGGGAGGGAATAGTGGCTTCTATTCACTTAGGTGCATGGAAAAATTTCCCTGGTGAAATTATAATTGAACAGAATTCCAAATGAAGTGAAGGAACAAGTCATGTGGGCAAAGAGCATTTCAGGAGGAGCAAATTACCTGACTTTATGAAGCAACAACTTCTTGTTTTCCATGGTACCGATGTGAAGATTTTAGGGAAAGAAAATGTCTCTTTCTATTATAGAAAGCCCACAGAAAATTCCCCTCCATGCAGTTACCCAATCCACCTTATTTTTAAAGAGTGGAAGAGCTGGAGAATATGGCAATAATTACTTTTTATATAGCAGTCTTTTAAATACCTATTAAATGAAGTGTGCTAGATAATATGCATAGCAAAGAGAATTGGTCATAATTCTTGACCATGGAACCTTATAAACTACTCTAAATCTGGAGAGAAAAAGAGTTGTTCTATATTAACCACTAATAAATTAAGCAAATCAATTCAGCATCATGTAGAGTTTTAAATTAATTAAATGAGTTATGGTTTTGTTTTTAAAGAGATGAGGGGGAAAGTTTGAATTACAAAATTATTCATTTTAGGAAAGAAAACAATTTTCTTGTTTTCAAAGAGAAAAACATTTAAATGCACACACAGATACAACCCATGAACACACATACATTACAAATTCACACTATCCCCATGTTTTGGCAGTGACAGGGTGAATGTGAAAGGAAGTTTAACCCAGAGAAGGAGAGGTTAGGAGAGATATAAACAGAAAACAGGAAGAAATAACAGATAATGGGAAATGTAGAAAAGGGAGAAAGGAAGAAAAGAAGGAGGTATAAAATAATAGAACCAGAGAAGGAAAAAGAGACTGCATGAACATGCCAAAACGAAGCAAGAACGTGAATGAAAACTGGCTTAGTTTGTTCTGAATTATGGGAGGAATGGATGATTTTTCTTTTTGTCTAAACTTCAGTATGATTATGTATGTTAGAGTAGTTTAAAGCACAACACCTGCCTTTTGAAAAGTAATTACTGCACACAGTTCTATTACTTTTTAACTGAGACCCTGGTCTGAATGGAATCATTTTGAAAGTCCATCAGAAAGACAGAGATTTCTGATCTATCCTGGCAGGTGCTAGAGCAATCTCATAACAGGATCTGACTGAATTCTGAATGGGATTTGCTCCAAATGTCTCTAATTTGCAGTAAAGAAGGGTGTGGCATGTTGGATTCTTCGTATTTGTTGTTAGCTGAAATAAAAATTTTGAGCTTTACCTCACTGGTAACAATTCTTCTATTAATATTCAAACCAATAGAAGTAGAAAGCCACTATCGGATACTATAAATTCAACTTTCAGTTTAAATTTGATGTTCCTATATCATACCTTCTCATCTTTGCTCTCGTGTTTTGTTTGTTCATTTTTTGTTTTGGTGTTGGGAAAAAACAGCAACATTGTCTCAGAATTGAAATGAAAAATAAAAAGTGGAGGTGGCATAAAAACAACACCAACACATAGTTTCCAAAAGATAGTGGAAAATAGTACCTCCAGCCAATCAATTTATTGTTATTTTGTAGTGTTTTGACATTATTTAAATTAGTAATAATATTAGTGGTACAACTAGACCATTTTTATTTATCTCATTTCAACCACTGAATTTCTATAACAATGTATGTTTTGACTTTTTAACTTATAAGAGAGTTTCATTTTTCTGAATGTGAAGAAATAATAACTAAAATAAAAGAGGGAAGTTTAAAAAGGCACATATCCACATGACTCAACTAAACAAACTTTGCCCTAACTTGCACCTTCTTAGCACTTTTCATTTCTTTACATTTTCCCCCTCTTTCTAGCTGCCCTAACATTAATATCATTTAAACATGCAAGCGAGAAAAGTACCAAATATTTTTTTGGTGTGTGAAATAGGCCTATGGTCTGAGGAAAAGAAATATGAATGAGTGAAAACAAATAAATAAAAGGGCTCTCAGTAGGCCAACACAATGCAGAGAATAGAAGGAAAATTCTAAAACACATGTGTTTAAATTCTTCAGAGGCACAAGGGAAGCCACATCTATAAAACAAGAATAGACTGCTATGGGAAAGGAACACTCAGAGAACAAGAAGAGATCTGTGACATTGAAAAATAGGATACGTAAATGTAAAAATCAAAATGATGATTGAAAGATACTGTCAAAGAAATGTCCCAGAAAATGGGGAGAAAAAGTTGAGAAGGACAAAAACAAAGAGAAAAGAGCAAGAGGATTATTCCAGGACTCCCACATGTTAGAAGCAACCAAAACATATTAAAGGGAAAAATTTGTCAAAGAAACACTATAAAAAATTTTCCAGAGTTGAAGAACACACATTTTCAGATTGGAAAAGCCCACTAAGTGCCAAGTAATGCATAAAATAAAAAAACACTTTCATCTCTCTGGCAATTTAAAAACATCAGAGAAGAAGGGAAGATCTTTAAAGCCTCTGCCATGAGGAAAACAATCATTTCAATAAAAAAATTCAAACAAATTTCATGGAATAGAAACAACTGCATCAGATTTCTCTATAAAAATATTGGATAGTATAAACTTGGGACGCAAGACCTTCAGATTTGGAGGGAAATCATTTTCAACTCAGAATTCTCTACTCAGGCAGATTATCAATGAGGCATAATGGGGAAAGAAATTCATTTTCAGGATTACAAGTTCTTAAAATGTATCTCTTTTGTTCCTCCCTACTTTGTGGTAAGCTTCAGCAGAATAAGGCAAGGGAGTAAGCTAAGAATGAGAATATTGCAGCAAATGGAAGATCCAAAGAAGTAGAGCAGAGGGAAGTGGATTTGACTCAATGGATAGAGCATCCGCCTACCACATGGGAGGTCCAGGGTTCAGACCCAGGGTCTCCTGACCTGTATGATGAGCTGGCCCACTCACAATGCTGATGCTTGCAAGGAATGCCGTGTGGTGTAGGGGAGTCCCACGTGCAAGGAATACATCCTGTAAGGAGAGCCGCCCACAGCAAAAAAACTGCAGCCTGCCCAGGAGTGGCACCACACACACGGAGAGCTGACGCAGCAAGATGATGTAACAGAAAGAGACACAGATTCCCCGTACTGCTGACAAGAATACAAGTGGACACAGAAGAACACACAGCGAATGGACAGAGAGCAGACAACAGGGCAGGGGCGGGGGTGGAGGGGAACGGGAGAGAAATAAAAAATCTTAAAAAAACAACAATAGGGAAGAGGATTTGGCCCAATGGATAGGGCATCCGCCTACCACATGGGAGGTCCAAGGTTCAAATCCAGGGCCTCCTGACCCGTGTGATTGATGAGCTGGCCCACAAGCACTGCTGATGCGCACAAGGAGCGCTGTGCCAAACAGGAGTGTCCCCTGCATAGGGGATCCCTGTGCACAAGGAGTGCACCCTGTAAGGAGAGCTGCCCAGTGCAAAAAAAGTGCAGCCTGCCCTGGCATGGCACCACACACACACAGAGCTGAAGCAGCAAGATGATGCAACAAAACAAGACACAAATTCTGGGTGCCACTGACACAAGCAGACACAGAGAGCAGACAACTGGGGGGAAGAGGGGAGAGAAATAAATAAAAAATAAATCTTAAAAAAATAACATGTCTGTGCAGGATTGATAATGTATAGATACAATAGATACAATTTCATTGCATTTATTTACACATTAATTTTCCTGAAAATGATTGTCTTGTGGTTATAAAATAATATATGAGAGAGGAGATTTCTCATGCCCTCTGCTTTTTCTAGTATATTTTTAAAACTCTGACTAGTTCATCTTATCAGTCACTTCTCTACAAAATCTCTTCTCTGCTTTATTGTATCAAAGATATTGGTTTTGTTTTTCTCCAGACAAGTCAACAGGCATTTACTAAGTTCTTCAATTACACCCAGCTATGAGTGAGCACATTCCTATACCACAATAAAGTATTTTTACAAAATATTATTTCCATTTTGCAGATAAGAAAACTAAGGATCAATAATTGTTCAAAATTCCTGCTGGAGAACTGTGAGGCCAGCCCTACTATTTACGGAGTGCTGTGCTATAAAGTTTTGTTATTTTTTTATGGCAGTACTGGGGAGGGAATCCTGGACCTTGTACGTGGGAAGCAAGGGCTCAATGACTGAGCTACATCTGTTCCCCTGTGGTATGTAATTTCCATGTAACTCAGTTTGATTCTTCTCTCCCTCATCCCTCTCCCCTCTTAAATGTTTTACATAAATTTATTACATATATTATTTAAGATTTCATTTTATAATGAGATATGAATACATTTTAATGGTAATGAACAAAAATCTTTATTACAACTTTTTATTTTCATATGTTATTCTATTGTAATTTCCTTACTTAATTCCATCTTAAAAACATTTAGGTTATTTCCAATTTTCAATATTATAAACAATATTACAGTGAACATCCTTAAACAACATATATATTTGTGTACTTGCTATGTTTTTCTCATAAGGCTAAATAACTACTAATAATTGCTAAGTCAAAGAATATGTACAGTTCAAATCTGATGTATGTTTCCAAACTTGCTCTTTGGAAATTGGTACTATTTAGAGATTTGGCATTAATTCATACTCCTTACGAACTGTATATGAAGATATCAGTATTTTTATTACTTTTCATTCTAATATTGGAGAAATTACTTAAATTTGCTTTTTTTGTGCTAACTTATAAATTTAGCATGTTTTTATATGTTTACTGGCCATTTTTGTACCTTTCATGAATTTCATATTCTCTTTCTTTGCCATTTTTTCTATTGTGTGCTTGATCCCTTTCTTATTAATTTGTAAGAACTCTTTATATATTAGGCACTAACAGTATAAAATGTAAGATTGTTATATAGTTTTAGTGTTTAGAGAGTTCTCTCTTCTAATTTGTAAGCCCCATATTAAAAACTATTTACCTATATTTCTTGTCTTTTTAAGTTTACCTAGTGTTAGAGGCTTGCAATAATTAACAAGCTGTAGCTCATTTTCCCCTGATATGCAATGGGGAAAGGCTAACCCCATCCCCCATAAGCCTACGTGTCCAAGGGCACAGCACTTCCCCACAGTTTAAACAAAAAAACCACATATGGGAAGCCGATTTGGCCCAACAGATAGGGCATCCACCTACCACATGGGAGGTCCAAGGTTCAAACCCAGGGCCTACTGACCCATGTGGTGAGCTGGCCCACATGCAGTGCTGATGCACACAGGGAGTGCCCTGCCATGTCGGGGTGTCCCCCATGTAGGGGAGCCCCACGCACAGGGAGTGTGCCCCATGGGGGAGCTGCCCAGCATGAAAAAATTGCAGCCTGCCAGGAATGGCGCCGCACAATGGAGAGCTGACACAGCAAGATGACACAACAAAAAGAGACAAGGATTCCGGGTGCCACTGACAAGAATGCAGGTGGACACAAAAGAACACGCATGAATGGACACAGAGAGCAAACAACTGGGGCAGAGAGGGTCAGGGTGGGAAAGGGGAGAGAAATAAAAAATAAATCTTAAAAAAAAAAAAGAAGAAACCGCATAGAGATGGAAATAAAGGGAAATGGAAACCTTCCCTACCTGCATATCAGAGGGAGATAAAATATCTACAGATGAAAGAAACATCTCCTGCAGCATTCCAAGAAACCATAACTCCCTAATCCACTATCTTCTAGTCACTATCATGGAAATTTTTCACCTCTAGAGCTTCCTATTGGCCCCTGCACCTCACTCGGACCCTCAACCCCCTCCCACCAACTATCATTTCCCCGCCTAGGAAAGTTCTATATAAATTCAAGTCCCCCCCTTCCAGGAGTGGGCTGAAGTCTCTCTTCAGACCCCCATCATGCTAGTGGGGGGGCTGAAGTCTGTTTTTCAGATCCCCTCCATTGGGAGAGCTTCTCAATAAATCTTTCTTTGTCTGTAGTCATATCGGTCTCCGTGTCCCAGTAAGTGCCATATTTTTCTCCAACATCTAGGTTTATTTTAATATAGATATATTGTTCTCAGCTTCTGTTTTCAACACAGGTAGTATTGCCCCCATGATTTAAACCAGCAGTCAAACATTTTTGTCTTAACATTCATGTGTGCTTTTACTACAGTCTGATGATTTTTTTAAAAAATCACAAACTCCATGTTGTTCTGAGTTTATGTGAAATGGGCAAAGAGAAAACACTTATCATCTCATACAGATCAACTCTAAATACCTCTACAGTCATTAAACCAAGTGCGGTGGGAATTATTTGACATTTTTTTTCAAAATGGATAAAATAAACCAGACCAGTATTATTTTTATGGCCAGGATATAAGTTGCTTTCTATTATAAAAATAAACCTTAGCTCTTCTATGACGTGCTTTGTTTTTCTTACATTCCCTGTAAGGAGTGGGCAGAGAAGCCCAGGCCAAACAGCTGGGACTGCTTTGCCTTGGTAAGTCAGCAAGCTAGTGAAGGAGCGCGTGGTGACATCAGGCTGTGCTCTAAGTGCCTGTGCCTCCTTCCCCAGACCAGGTGAAGCTGTGTTGTTTCCAGTTAGGGAAAGGCTGATTTTCTATTGTAGCAGTCATGAGATTTTTGCCCTTTACTTCCTGAAGATTCCATTTTTAGGAGAGAGGAATAGACAAGAATCATTAGTACTCCTGAGGTAGGGTAAGTGACAGGTTAAATACAGCACACTGAGGTGGTGTTATGCAGACAAGCAGTTTGCACTGGTGTATGGAGAGAGATCATTCCTAAAGGAGGAAGGAGAGTTTGAAAAGGGATTTACCGCCCCCCCCCCCAGGGTATTGAAAAATGTCTTCGTTCAGGATGGCTGAATGTATTGATGATGTGTTAATTTCACAAGCAATGCCAAATCTCTCTTCTACTCTCTGATACTTCTCTTGCAGTGGATGATAGCACTGGAGTTATAAACTGCATCTACTGGGAAAAGTTAAGCGATGCCAAGTCTTCATCAGGTAATTTTATTTGCCATGCTTCTTCACTTCTCAACCTAGCAGTGGATTTCACTCAAAGTAGCTCATCAGAACAGCTGACGGGCTAAATTTCACATTTATCCCCTGGTAAATTACATCGATCAACTGGAAGCAATGGATCCAGAGCTTTAGCTGTCTGAAAATCGAACAATTGGGGAATCAATTGTTTTTCTTTTTCCATCTCTTTGGTGCTCACTTCCTTCTAACTGTACAGGAAAGTAAGTAAGGCACTGGGAGGCTTCAGGAGTTCATTTTTACCATGTCAGTTATCACATAAATCAAGATGTAGCCTAATTGCCAGCCAGGTCAGAACCCCCATCTGTCAAACCTGTCACTTGACCCAAGAAGATTTTGAAGACTTCTCTTAATGTTTGTCACTAATTTTTCTGTGGCATGATCTGAATTTTCTGAAATCTCTAATGTATTCAAATATACCAGGAATTCTAAGATTGATATGAAGGTGAAATAGAACTCCTTTGGAAGTAGCCATTGAATAATACTAATTGAAAATGAAATGTAAAATTGTATATTGAACACAATGTCTATAACTGAAATAGCCCTTGGAATTACTTGCTTATATTTTAATAGTGCTTAAGTTCTTTCTTTTAAGTTGCTGAAGTTCATATTATTAACCAAATATCACACAATGTATCTAATATTTCTTATATGCCTCCTCATATTATATGTGTTGAGAAAGTCTTAACATTTGGAGTGGTTTCTTCTTTTATTTTTCTCATTGCTCTTCAGAATCCCAAATTTCTGCTTTTATCATACTGGCTAGTATCTGGAATAATGCAGATTTTGATTTGCTTAATTACTGATGTACTTACATTTAAAATTTAGTCATTAATTCCTATAAATGTCCTGTTGAATGTACACAACTTTCGTATTCCCATTTCCTAATTTGGGAAAATTTAAATCGGGAGCAATGATTTGCCTAGGAAGCTTTGCAGCCAAAGATAAAATTAAGGGGATAATAGGATTTATGTAGCTATATCATAGGCAATAATCATATATCATATATATCATATATATCATATATCAAAATATACCATAGAAATAAACCTATAAGATAATTAGTTGTGAATTTTTATATGTCTAGATTATTAAAATAATTTGCAGGTTTATGTTATAATCTTCAGTCAGAAAGTAGTTTAAATATGCATTTTTTGTTTTAGCATGAAGACCAGTAAACTTTGTGTAACAAGCAAGATGGTAAGTATTTTGGCTTTGGTGACCACATCTGTGTCTCAGCTATTGAGCACTGCTGTTGCAGCACAACACAGCCACGGACAATACATAAACAAATGGGCATGGATATGTTCCAATAAAACTTCTTTTTTTTTTTTAATAACAGGCTGTGGGCTAGAAATGACCTGTGGTCTGTAGTTTGCTGACCTCTCTTTCTGAAATTGTTTTAATTTTCAGATTTAACTTTTACGTAGAAATGGTATCATGAATATTATATAATTCTTATACTTGATGCTCTTTTAGATTAAAAGCAATGGTGATTAATACTGAGAATGAGATTTTAAAATATCAGTAAGTAGATGATATAAATGAACAATCACAGTAGATAGTGATAATTGGGAATTTCTTTGAGAATTTAAAGAGAAGATGAGAGTACAAGGCAAAAGCCTGAAAATGACTGTCATTATGTTATACATCAAGCTAGTCCATTCTCTCCTTTTCACTTAAATGCCCTCAGTTCAAAAAGTTTCCACTGGACAGTGGCCAATGAAAACTAATTTTTTAACACAATTTAGTCTAAGTCAAAAAACCATGTTCCAGTCAAAGTATAAGAAATATTATTAGGTGGTGGGCTTCGCCCAGTGGCTAGGGCATCCATCTACCACATTGGAGGTCCGGGTTCAAATCTAGGGCCTCCTGGACCCGTGTGGAGCTCGCCCATGTGCAGTGCTGATGCGTACAAGGAGTGTCCTGCCATGCAGGGGTGTCCTCCGCGTAGGGGAGCCCCACACGCAATGAGTGCACCCTGTAACGAGAGCCGCCCAGCATGAAAGAAAGTACAGCCTGCCCAGGAATGGTGCCACCCACACAGAGAGCTGACACAACAAGATGAGGCAACAAAAAGAAGCACAGATTCCAGTGCCGCTGACAACGATAGAAGCAGACAAAGAAGATGCAGCAAACAGACACAGAGAACAGAAAACCGGGGTGGGGGTGGTGGGGGAGGGGAGAGAAATTAATTAATTAATTAATTTTAAAAGTTACTGGACTTTAAAAAATATATATTATTAATTCCTATAAATGTCCTGTTGAATGTACTATTTGTACACAGCTTTAAGAGCACTGGTAAGAAAGGTTAGCTCTTAATTTTAGTATTTTAGAAGAAGTTTTCTTCAGGGTAGAGTGGGCTACTCAAAATGAAATTGTCAGGCTCCAGCCATCTCATTGTATTCATTAAATTATATAGCTTGATCCCTTCTTTTGGCAATTTGACTCCCCCTTTCAATGAACGGTGGGCGTCCACACAGATCAGCTATCAGTGTCATCATTTCACTTGTGCTCTATGAAGCATTTATCATCACTTGTAATTTCTGAATAATGGCAATGAAATTGAAATTCATTAGTATTCATAAAATATCAGCCTAAAAAGAAGAGGACTGGCAATAGGAACACAGGTAGAATAGCCTATTAAAAAGTAAGGGAAGCGGTTTTGGCCCAACAGATAGGGCATCCACCTACCACATGGGAGGCCCACGGTTCAAACCCTGGGCCTCCTTGACCCGTGTGGAGCTGGCCCATGCACAGTGCTGATGCACGGCAGGGAGTGCCGTGCCACGCAGGGGTGTCCCGCATAGAGGAGTCCCATGCACAAAGAGTCTGCCCTGTAAGGAGAGCCACCCAGCGCGAAAAAAGTGCAGCCTTTCAGGAGTGGCACCGCACACACAGAGAGCCAATGCAGCAAGATTACGCAACAAAAAGAGACACAGATTCCAGGTGCTGCTGACAAGAATGCAAGTGGACACAGAAGATCACACAGTGAATGGACACAGAAAGCAGACAACTGGGCGGTGGGCGGGGGGGGGGGGGAAGAGGGAAGGGAAAAGAAAAAAAACATATAAAAAGTAATACTTCAAAGTTATATTGATGATGTGGAGACAGTGGCCATGGGAGTTGCTGAAGGCAGGGAGAGGGAAAAGAAGGTGTGATCTGGGGGCATTATTGGAATGAATTACAGTAGATAACAATTTGTCAGCTCATAATTTTATGAGGCAGAAAACCTTAAAATCGTGTTCAACAGTAGTCATGCTAAATCATTATTGATCTAGATAGATTATTTTAATTAGAGTATGAATAACAAAGGGTTAAAGGAAAATGATGTATCCATATATCTCTTCTCCAATCCTTCTTAATTAAAATCAAGTGTTTATTTATATGAAGAAAGTTACAGAATATTGATCACAGGAACAATTTGCCAGTTACACTGTGTAATCATTGCTCATATACTATATTATTGTTACTTCATCCATTTTTGTCCTTCAGTTCTCTGTTGTCATATTGGTATACTGTCTGTCTTCTTATCCTTTAGTTTACCATTCCTAATAATCTTCATTTCTAAACTCTTCTACAAATCGTTCGCCCTTGATTTTTCCTTTTAGGCTGCAGTAACCCCTTTAGTTTCCCTTGTAAATCTGGACTTTTGGTAACATATTCTATCAGTTTTTGTTTGTCTGTGAAGACTTCAAACTCATGCTTATTATTGAAAGACAGCTTTGCCAGTTACAGAATTATTGGCTGGCAGTTTTTCTCTTTCAGCACCTTAAATACACCATACCAGTTCCTTCTCTCCTCCATGGTTTCTGATGAGAGGTCTGCACTTACTCTTACTGAGTTTCCCTTGTACATTATGCTTTGCTTTTCTCTTGCTTTCAAAATCTTCTCTTTTATCTCTGATATTTGTCATTCTGAATAGTAGGTGTCTTGGGGTAGGTATATTCAGATTTATTCTCTTTGGGGTGTGCTCGCTTCTTGGATATTGATATTTATGTCCTTTATAAGGGTTGGGAAGTTTTTGGTCATTATTTCTTCAAATATTCTTTCTGCCCCTTTTCCATTCTCTTCTCCTTCTGGACACCAATAATACGAATGTTTATGTATTTCACTTTGTCATTCAATTCCCTGACTCTATTCCATTTTTTCCACTCTCTTCTTTTTCTGTTCTCCTGTCTTTTCTAGTTCAGATGTTCTGTCTTCGAAGTCACAAATTCTGCATTGAGGTAAGTCAAATCTGCCCTTATGTGCCTCTAATAATGTATTTTTTTAAAAAGATTTATTTTATTTATTTCTCTCCCCTTCTCCCCATTGTCTGTTCTCTGTGTTCATTTTCTGTGAGTTCTTCTGCGTCAGCTTGCATTATACAGTGGCACTGGAAAATTGCATCTCTTTTCTGTTGTATCATATTGCTGTGTCAGCTCTCCATGTAAGCAACACCACTCCTAGGCAGTCTGTGCTTTTTTCATGCAGGGCGGCTCTCCTTGCAGGGTGTACTCCTTGCATGTGGGGCATCCCTACGTGGGGGTGCCACTGTGTGGCATGGCACTCCATGCACACAGCAGCACTGCACATGTTCCAGCTTACCACATGGATCAGGAGACCCTGGAGATCGAACTCTGGACCTTCCATATGGTAGACGGACGCTCTATCAGATGAGCCATGTCCGCTTCCCTAATGTATTTTTAATCTTATCCATTGTATCTTTTCATTTCCTTAAGGTCGGCTACTTTTCTTTGCAGTCTTTGAAATTGTTCTTTATGCTCTCCCTGTGTCTTCTTAATATCCTTTATTTCTTTTTTAAAATTTATTTCTCACTGCATTCCCCTCATTGCACCCGTTGTCTGCTCTCTGTCCATTCTCTGTGTGTTCTTCTGTATCTGCTTGTATTCTCATTAGGTGGCTCAGGGAACCAATCCTGGGACCTTCCAGAATGGGAGAGAGGTGATTAATCTCTTGCACCACCTCAATTCTCTGTTCTTCTTTGTCTTTTTATTTTCTTTCCTCTGTGTCTCTTCTTCCATCAGCTGGCACTCCTGTGCGGGGCAGCTTTCCCATGCTGGGCAGCATTCCCACACACAGGGGTATTCCAGCACGGGGTGACCTTCAGCATGGGCTGGCACTCCACATGGGCCACCTGACCACATGGGCCAGCTTCCCCTCACCAGGAGGTCCTGAGCATCAAATCCTGGACCTCTTATATCATAGACAGAAGCCCAATATTTGAGTCACATCCACTTCCCTCCATTATTTCCTTAGTCATATTTTCTAATTCTTTGGAGTGATTTAGGAAAGTTGTGTAATTATCACTAATTAATTGTTTTAAATCCTGTATTTTTTCAGGATATTTAGTTTGTTCTTTTGGCTGACCCATCTCTTCCTCTTTCCTAGTATGGCTTGTCATTTTTTGCTTACATCTAAGCATCTGAATCTATTGGTGAATTTACTCTGAGTGCCAATATTCTCTTGCCATTTTTTCTTTTCTTTTCCCCACAACTCTTCTTTGATATTTGGATCAAGTTATTCTCAGTTTTTAAAACTGTCCAGTTAACTTATAAAAATCAGACCAGGCATTTTCAGGATTTGGAATTGTCCTGGGTGGTGCTTCAGGGACAGATGCTGAACACTGTGTGTTCTTCCACGGCCCACTGGGTGGACTGGGGGAGAGTGTAGACTACAATGTAGACCACTGTCCGTGTGGTGCAGCAGTGCTCCAAAATATATTCACCAGGTGCAGTGAATATGCCATGATGATGGAAGAGGTTGTTGATGTGGGAGGAGCGGGGTGAGGGGGTTGGGGTATATGGGGACCTCATGTTTGTGAATGTAACATTTAAAAGAAAATAAAGAAGAAAAAAAATCAGGCCAGGGACTCACTGCTGTGGTGCAGATTTTTTCCTGGGGTTCGATACAGAGAATGCAAATGGTTTTTGTCCATGCAAATTCCAGGCTTGCCAGTGGGTAGCACTTGTCAGCATACCTTTCCATAGAGGTGTTCCAGTCTATGCTTTTCTGTGTTCCTTGTTAAATCTCCAGAGCAGAGGTTTATATTGGTTTCTGTGGTCAAATTCTCTGAAGAAAAACACCCCGACCTCCTCTCCCTTTCCCCTTGAACCAACCCACAGGGAGGAAGATGTCTCTTCCTCTTTCAGTCAGCTGCAGTGAGGCAGGTGTTTTACCCAGTTTAATATCTTGGGGGTGGGGGAGGGGGCTTTTCTCAGCCACCACAGGAACTTGGTTACTCATATTTGTCATTTTGGCTTCTTTGTCTCTCTGTCTCTCACCCTCCTGGGCGTTGTGTAGCACTGTCCTGGTCTGCTGACCCCCAAAGCAGGTTCCTCAGATAGCTTTTGGCTCTTTCTCCATTGTTTTTGTGAGAGCATTCAGAACTGCCTGTTAGTCCATTGGCAACTTCCCATAATCTTCCCTGTAAGTTTTTTAACCATTCCTTTCCTTTTTTCTTTTTTTAAATAAATAACTGCCTTCTATTGAACACAACTTTGAATGTTTTTGCATTTTTATAGAGAGGAATGATTTTTTTTTAAGATTTATTATTTATTTCTCTCCCCTTCTCCACCCCAGTTGTCTGCTCTCTGTTTCCATTCCCTATGTGTTCTTCTGTGTCTGCTTGTATTCTTGTCAGTGGCACCCGAAATCTGTGTCTCGTTTTGTTGGGTCATCTTGCTGCATCAGCTCTCTGTGTGTGCGGTGCCATTTCTGGGCAGGCTGCACTTTTTTCGTGCTGGGTGGCTCCTTATGGGGTGCACTCCTTGCGCGTGGGTCTCCCCTACGCAGGGAACACCCTTGTGTGGCACGGCACTCCTCGTGCACATCAGCACTGCACATGGGCCAGCTCATCAAATGGGTCAGGAGGCCCTGGGTTTGAACCTTGGACCTCCCATGTGGTAGGTGGATGCTCTATCCATTGGGCCAAATCTGCTTCCCCCCATTCCTTTCTTGATGGGCATTTTGATCATTTACAACTTTTTGCTCTTACACATAATATTGTTATGGCTATATTGAACAACTATCTTAGTGAGTTATATAAATATTTCTGTAAGATTCACTCTTAAAAGAGGTACTGATGGAAAAAAGGATATGTACATGTCATGGTTTTGTCAGCAAAGACTGTTTGACCTCCCAAAAGGCTATACCAGGTGACACTCGCACCAGGAATATATGTGTTGTTTGTGCTGTGTTTATAGAGTTAAAATCTCACCTCTCACTCATCTCTAGCACATTGGAGGAACCAAGCTAAAATGGGCTTCCTTGGAGTCACTGATGTTGGTAACATAGACACCTCAGTTTTGCATGATTCTCATGAATAAAGATAAAAAATCTAAGGTGTCTGCAGTTACTGAAGTTACTGCATTGCCTGAGAGGAAGCCTTCTTTAACAGGATTTTTCCCTGAAGCTGATTTGCTGTAGTGTTTAATGATAGTAAGAATACTTGTTTATAAGTTGTTTTGTTTTTTTTTAATCTATTTAGATAACCAGAGAAGATAAAGAGTTGCATAGAAGGATCCACTGTATCATTCAAAACGACTGCCAGAAATCCCAATCATAAGTGGTAACTAGTGATAATATATATGTGACACCTGGTGCACTGGATGGAGATGTCTCCTCTCAGTAGAGCACTCGATGGAGACTCAGGAGACCTGGGAGTACCCCAGGGGTAAATTGGTAGGTGATTGCCCTCCTTGACCCTCATATTCCTCCTCTCTAACATGAGTGTTAGGCATGCACAATTATTTTGGCCTTGGCTGCACGTAAGCTTCAACCTTGGAGAGTTTAAAAAAGACTCTACCCCAGGGAATTCTGATTCAGCAGAGGATGTAGTAGGGGATAGACAGGGAGCTCCCCAGGTGGTTCTGGTACACTCATTTAGGACTTTTTTGGTCCTTCCAGTCACCTCTCTGGTTTCTGTTTCTTGTTCCACTCTTGCTCCTTGTCTTAGAACCTGAAGGTGACATTTATTATTATTTATTTTTATTAGTCCCTCCTGATGGTTCTGTTGTCTGTGTGTTCATTGTTTGCGTGCCTTCTCCAGGAGGCACTGGGAACCAAACTGGGACCTCCTACATGGTAGGTTAGTATCCAGCAGCCTGAGCCACATCTGCTCCCTATCGGCTGTGGCATCTGCTGGCTTGGGTATCTGCTCATTTAGGCATCTAGCTGGTTAGCAGTGGGTGTGGCTTCTAGCTTGTTTGCAGCAGGTGTGGTGTTTAGGTCATTACAGAGGATATGGCATCTGCTCGTTTTCTTGAGTTGCACTGGGACCCAAACCTGGAATGTCCCTGTGGTATGCAGGCGCTGAACTGGTTGAGTCACATCCACTTCCCTCCATTTGTTTTTGTATTCTCTATTTCATATCTCTGTATGCTCACCTTTATTATTTCTTTCATTCTACTAATTTCTGGTTTAGTTTGCTCATCTTTTTCTAGTTCTTCAAGATGTAAAATTATGTCATTAATTTGAAATCTTTCTGATTTTTTAACTTATAGTTATAAATATCACTCTGAGACTGCCTTTGCTACCTCCCTTAAGTTCTGACATGTAGTGTTTTCTTTTTCATTCTTTGGTAAGAATTTTTTATTTCCCTTATGATTTCTTCTTTGATCCATTGGTTGTTTAACCATGTCTTGTTTAATGGCCACATATTTGTGAATTTTCCATTTCTTCTTGTTATGATTTCTAACTTCATTCATTGTGTCGAAGAAGATATTTTCTATGATTTTGATCTTTTTAAATTTATTGAGACTTGCTTTGTGACTAAACATATGGTTTATCCTGGAGAAAGATCCATGTGTACTTGAGAAGATTATGTATTCTGTTGTTGTTTGGTGAAGTGCTCTCTGAGTCTGTTAGATCCAGTTGGCTTATTCTGTTTTTCAAGTCCTCTATTTCCTGATTGTCTCTCTAGATATACTATCCATTTTTGAAAGTGATGCATTCAAGTGTTCTACTATTAATGTGGAGCTTCTATTTCTCCCTCCATTGCTGTCAATGTTTGTTTCACATATTCTGGGCTGCCTTTGGTTGCTGCATCTTTGTATATAATTATTTTATTTTCTTGAAGATGTAACTCTCTTATCAATGTATAATGTTCTTCACTGTCCCTTGTAACAGTTTTTGACTTAAACTGAGCTACATTTGCTCTCCCTTCATAGAGATTTAATGTGTGAACATGTGGGAGAGTATATTTTTAATGTTTAATGACAAATCTCTCTCCACATTTGTTTCCTTCTGACTGAATTCATCATTTTCCTGTTACAACAAGCCTACTGCTTTACTCAGATTTTCGTTCCCCTTTACCCTGTCAAACCAAGCAAGAGCATGAGTGTCCGGGTACATACCTTTCTGTGCACATACCAGGTCTTTGTCTGGAGGGTATCAGCACATCCTGAACACTCAAGGGCAAATGTAATAGTTGGCAAAAGGGGTGCTGATGCAAAATACCAGAAATTGGTTGGTTTTTATAAAGGGTATTTATTTGGGATAAAAACTTACAGTTACCAGGCCATAAAACCTCAAGCATTTGCTTGGGATGACAGGGTAAAGTTGGAAAAAAATCTGAGATATGTAGTAGGCTTGTTCTAAAAGCAAAATGATGAATTCAGCCAGAAGAAAAAAAATGTGGAGAAAGATTTGGCATTATTTTTTGTTTTAACTTTTTAAAATTAAAGTTAATAGATCACAATGAGCGTTACGCTAAAATATATAAGAGGTTCCCAAATAACCCATTCCTTACCCCACCCCCCACCCCCATCATTTTTGTAAACTGTATTTTTTTGCGTTAAAAAACATAAGAGGTTCCTGTATACTCCCCACCCCTCCACCCCACTCCTCCCACACCAACAACCTCCCCCATCATTGTGGCACAATCATCACACTTGGAGAACATATTTTGGAGCACTGCTGCACCACATGGATAATAATTTACCCTGTAGTTCACACTCTCCCCAGATTTAGCATTAATTATAGTTATTTCACAAAGACCCATTTGCCATTTTCTGCTCTCTATCCATGGGTGGCATTTGCTCTTGACATGTTAAGCTCTAAGTGGCTCTCCTGGAGATCCCACTTGCCTGGAAGACTTGCTCTGCTCCATGTGGAAGTGGAAGAGTTTTCATGCTCAACAGTTGGATGGAGCCTGAGATGTGAGGCTGAGAGCTAGTCCTGGCCAAGTGCTGCCTGTCATGACTTTTCTGACTTGACCCAAACCTCTGCCTGATTTCTCATGGGTATTTCAGCCAGAAGGCTGCCCTGGGCCTTTCTTGTCAGAAGGGTCTCTGTCAAATAGGATCTACTTGGAATGTGGAATGGCCTTCCAGCAGTTCTTGCTTGGTTTATATTTTCCACCCTATGGTTTTATAAGTTTGACCCAGTGTATACTGGCTGTATCCATCATTGCAAATCATACAGAACAATTCCAGTACCCTAAAAGTGCCCTGTGTTCCACCTCTTCTACCCTCCCTCTCCCCTCAGAACCTGTGATAACCACTAAGATTCCGTTTTTGAAGAAGGTTCATAGTTAGATGCATTAATATTGAGGGCTTGACATACTAGTCTGTTTTATTTTATTATGTGCTGCTTATATACTTGAGAGATTCTTGCCCTGTATTTGAGAATGGAGCAGGACTGCCTAGTATAGGTGTTTAATATTCCCTTGTTTATTGTGTGGGTCTCCACCCACTGAGAAAACACCCTATGGCAAGATGAACACATTCATATTCCATAGAAGCATACCCAAGGGTACCCTTTCCCACATATCCCCCCACCACCAACACCCTGCACCAGTGACCCTCCCCTGCCATATTTACCAAAAGAACATTCCCACAATTGTATTTTCGCCCACAGACCTACAAATCCCCAGAGTTCACCTGTTCCTTCCTCCACCCCCCTTCAGTTCCATCGATAGTCTAACCCACCCCCCACCATTCTCACCCTCACATTCCAGCACCATCGACCCTAGTCACATCCATGTACCACCATCACCCCTATCCAGTGACAAACCACCCACTTCCACCTTACCATGAGTTTTGCCCATATTGAACAATGGCTCACCACACTACTCCCTTTTGGTCTCCTGATAACCTCTCTTTCAGACCCTAGCTCTGTGAGTCTGTTCAGCATGCTTAGGTTCTATCAATGAGGTCATGCAATGTTTGTCCTAGTGACTTGCCCTTCCTTCAACATAAGCTCTTCAAGATTCATCCATATTGTTGCATGTGTCGTAATTCATGTCTTCTAACAGCTGAATAATATTTCATTGTATGTTTTATTAGTCAGCCAAAGGGCTGCTGATGCAAAATACCAGAAATCTGTTGGCTTTTATAAAGGGTATTTATTTGAAGTAGAAGCTTAGTTACCAGGCCATAAAACCTATGTTACTTTCCTCAACAAAGTCTGTTGACACGTGTTAGAGCAAGAGGGCTTTTGATGTTCAGCCTTCCTCTTCCTCTTAAGGCTCTGTGGTCCCAGCTTCTTCTGATATCAGCTGCAGGCAGGGATAAGTCTTGTCTCTCTCCCAGAGTTCGAGTGTCTCCAGGCTCAGCTGCTCTGCTCTCTCCCATGTGGTTACCTCCCAGGCTCCAATGCAAAACTTCAAATAAATCTTCTGCCAAGTAGTTTCTCCCTGAGTCCCTGCCCACCAAAGGGGTGGAGACTCAATGTCCTACTGATGTGGCCCAATCAAGGCCCTAATCATAATTTAATCATGCCCAGAAGAACAGATCAGTTTACAAACATAATCCAATATCTTTATTTGAAATTATTAAACAGTATCAAACTGCTGCATATGTATAAACTTCAATTTGCTTATCCATTCATCTGATGGTGGACGCTTGGTTTGCTTCTACCTTTTGGCAAATAGTGAATAATGCCACTGTGAACTCTGTTGTGCATTTATCCGTTCATCTCCCTGCTTTCAGTTCTTCTGGGTTATACCCAGGAGTGGGATTGCTAGATCATATGGCAATTCTATACTTAGCTTCCTGAATAAGTGCCAAACCGTCCTTCACAATGGCTGCAACATTTTACATTCCCATTAGAGTGGATGAGGATCCCCTTTCCTCCACATCCTCTCCAACAGTTGTAGTTCTGTTTTTTAATAGCCCCACTCTAGTAGTTATAAGATGATATCTCATTCTAGTTTTAATTTGCATTTCCCTAATTAGCTAGTGATGTTGAATAACTTTTCATGTGTTTTTTAACCTCTTTGGAAAAGTGTCTATTCAAATCTCTTATTATTTTTCTCCTCCCCAGCCCCTGCCCCGACCCCTGCCCTGCTGCTTTTGCTGTCTGTGTCCATTCGCTGTGTGATGTTCTGTATCTATTTCTCTTTTTTGTCTTCTCATCTTTCTCCTCTAGGATTCAGAGGGATTCGATCCTGGGAACCTCTGATGTGGACAGAGTTCCCCTGTCTATTGTGCCACCTCAGTTCCTGGTCTCTGCTGTGCTTCACCTTGGCTCTCCTCTTGGTCTTTCTTTTGTTGAGTCATCATCTTGCTGTGTGACTCACTTGCTCACCATGCAGGCACTGCCGCATGACATGGGCACACACGTGGGTGCTTGGCTTACCACACAGGTATTATGCGGGCACTCAGCTCACTGCGTGGGCACTGGCTCACTGTGCAGGCATGCTTTCTATTTTATTTTTCACCGGGATGTCCCAGGGATCAAACCTGGTCCTCCCGTATGATAGGCAGAGGCCTTATCGCTTGAGCCACATCTGCTTCCCTCTTCCTCATTTTTAAAATAAGTTGTCTTTTTATTTTAGAGATGTAGAATTTCTTTATATATACTGGATATTAGACCCTTATCAGATATGTGATTCCAAATATTTTCTCCCATCCAGTAGGCTGCCTTTTCATTTTCTTGACAAACTCCCTTGAAGTGCAAAAGTTTTAATTTATTCCCAATATATCTGATGGAAAGAAAATTAAGTTACAGAACATATTAAATAGTATAATGCCATTGATATAAAACTGCATACATATATAACTGCATAGAAAGTGTGTTTCTGCATGTATGTATGTAAGTTCAGCAGGTTTACCATATATATAATGTGGGCCACTCCCACCTCCTAGAAATACTTTCTGCACTTGGCTGTCTGGACACCACACTTCTGACTTCTCTTCAGTCTCTTTTGCTTTTCAGTCTCTTTTGCTCAGTCCTACATTTCTGTGGGTGCTCAGGGCTCAGTCCCAGGACTTCTTTCTATCTATCTTGCTTCCTGGAGATCCCAACACTCTCATGGCTCCTACCATCTAATATACTAAATTCCCCATCCACTTTGAATCTCTCCCCTCAACTCCAGACCCCTGTATCCAAATTCCTACTAATATCTCCATGGAAGTGTCTAGTAGACATCACAAAGGTACTAAGCGACAAACCAGGTTTCAATTGCCCTGACCCAAACTTGCTCCTCCTGAAGTTGTCCCCATTTCAGGAACAGGCAGCTCTGTTAGTCTCGTTGCTCAGTCCAAGCACACTGACTTCTTTCTCTCACAGCCATATGATCTGTAAGCAAATCATCTTGGCTCTACCTTTAAAATATTTCTAGAATCTAATCTCACTCATCCATTGCTACCACCCTGGCCTATTGCAGTGGCCTCCTGTTTCTCCTGCTTCCACTCTTGCCCCCTCCCCTCTTCAGTATGTCCTCTGCACGGAAGCCAGGGTGACCTCCTTAACTAAGTCAGCTTTTGTCCTCCTTTGCTCCCACTCTGCCTTGTCTTTCAACCTCACTCCAGGGAGGAGCCTGAGGCATCACAGCAGTTCAGCAAGGTTCTCCTGCTCCTCTCCCCCCTCCCACTCTACTCAAGGGCAGAGACTTTGCTGTTCCTCACATCACCAGGCACATTCTCCCCTCAGGGCCTTTGCACTTGCTGTTTCTAAAATCTGCCTGGAATATTCTCCCAAATTGTCAGAAGATGTGCTCCTCCCCTCCACATTTTCATGTCACCTTCTCTGTGAGGCCTGCTCTGCTCCTTCTTTACTTTTTGCAGCCAACCCTCTCATGTCTTCCCAGAACTCTTTAGCTCCCTGCCCTGCTTTATTTTTCTCTGTAGGATTTGTCACCCTCTAACATACTCCATCTGTTTCTTTTTTAGTTTCTTCATGAACTCTGTCCTCGATAATAGAAAGAAAGCTCCCAGAAGACAGTTGTTTTTCTCTGTTTTGTTTCTTGCTGCATCCCAGCATCTAGAATAGTGCCTGGTACATCTTTCAACCAGTACCATTTCCATGTGTGTGCCTGCCTGCCTTCCAGCCAGGGTCTGCCTCCCTTTCCTGGGGGCTTTCACCAATGCTTTGGAAGGCTGTTCTGCCCACATGTAAGGCTGGCAGGAATTGCCAGGAGTTAACAACTCCTGGTGTTATGTCAAGGAGCACTGTTCCAAAAGACTTAGTGGAAGAAAGACAAGATACAGTATAGTTTATACAGTAAACACATGAACAAATGAATGGTGGTTGCTTAGGTATTTATAACCCTAGAGAAGGTTCCTGTGAGGCACATATTTTGCACTATTTTCCAGATTTTTTGTGTGGGATTAATTTCCATCCAGTCAATGTAGCAGCTAACCTGACATCATACTCTTAACTGGCTGCCTTACCCTGTTTGTCTTACCTCCCACCCACCTTTTGCTGTTTGCTGCACCTTCCCAATAAATTGCTTGCTTTTCAATCTCTGCCTTAGAGTCTGCTTTTGGAGAAACATAAATAAAGCCATGCCCAAAAATATATTTTTAAAATGTTTTATGAATAATTATATTCATCAAACAGAGCTTACTAGGAATGGTCACCCAATTAATACACTTGTCACCTCTGAAAGGTACAATATCAGCTGCTTTTTAATCTATATATCTATATTTTCATTTTTTTCTTAAAATTAGCAATTAGCATTTCTACAAAAACAACAAAGCTGTTTCTCACTCCCCAACCATACTCAACCTAAATCATGAGTATACCAGGAACGAGATAAGACACTTTGCTCCACAGCAGCATAAGAACAATGAGAAGATGAAAGAATCTTTTGGAAAACTCAAGGTAAGTGAAGCCATTGTTAGTATACTGAAGCTGGATCATAAATTTCCCTTTGGAAAGGGGAGAAACTGAGGAATCATTCTTTAGCTATCCCCCTGTGCACCTGTTTTGGGAGGTGTGACCACTGCCAATAATTTATTTAGACTAGAAGAGAAATAGTGCCACTGGCCAAGGATTTATTTGAAGATCCAACTCTTTGCCCACCTGGTAAAGTACTGTACCTTGCCAGCTGTAAGACACTTCTAGCTAGCATTGATATCAGTTGTAGAAGCACCACAGAGGCTGGCCTGCACACCTGGAAGAAACATCCTAAAGAACTCAAATCTCAAAATTCCCAACTTGTTATTTCAAGGGCATGGGCACATTCCTGTCCACATAGTATATATAATATAAGGCAGTTCCTTGGCAGCCATTTTAAAACCAACAACTCGATGGTATCCTCATGTCAGAGTTCACGCAGACCAGGTACCATTCAGCTCTGGTTCAGTGATACTGATCCCAGTCAGATAAAGGGAAACACTAGGGAGGTTTTAAAGCTTTTTCTAAGTGAAGACAGCTTTACTAATAGAAATGGTCTTAATGCTGCTTGCTCCTTAATCAAAGTAGCCTAAGTACCATAACACGCTGATGCTTACAGTTTACATTGAAGGTACTTCATACAGTCAGCTGAAGTATTGGGCAATACCACATTTTGATAATCCTGGATAGAAATTGTTTTCTCAAGGAAGAGTTTCACTTTCATTCTAAAGACAAGCCTTTGAATTCCCTCTTCTACTGTATAGCTGGGTAAATCAGGCATCTCAACCTCCGAATGCTAGGCCATGTTTTGATCCGTGTTTGAATCAGCCAACCAAACACTGTTAGAGCACTTTCTAACCCCTAGAGCTTCAGCCTTGAGTCCAGAATTTCTGCTTAGTGAGCCCATATTAAGAAATTCAGCCTGATCCAACTTTATATTCCTTCCACCATAATCGCATACCTTAGTTTCCATTCCCACACATATTCCCCTGATTTCTATATATATATATAAGTTGGAAAACTCATAAAGTTCTTTTAAAGTATTGCATACTTGCTCATGTGTCATGCTTTGTATTTTGCCATTGGGGGCTTATTGTGACTTTAGTAAGAGGTCTGGAAGAGAAGACTGATGGTGGGGGTGGATAAGGAGAAGGAATAGAAATGCCTTGCAAGCTATTGACCTGAGGGCATTCCTTTGCTTTTTCATCTGGTGAGACAGGATTAATATCTTCAGACAGTAGTTGGAAGGCAGATTCCTTAGGGCAGGGGATAGGTTGGGCAGTGCATGCTGGAGTTTGGCTGATACCCACCTCAGGGCTAGGAGGAGGTCCAGACTCCCCGGAGCAGGCCAGAGGCTGGGTAGTGAGGCTTTGGTTTGGCTGGTAGCCACCACAGTGCTGGAAGGCACTCTGGACTCCCTGGGGCAGGCTGGAGGTTGGGTGATACCAGGTTGCCATTGTGTGGTCTCTACTGGGCTGGCCATCGCAGGTTTATCTGGCAAAGTCTCAGCAGAATTTAGGGTTCCAATATTATCCCTTATGTCTCCATCCCAATCCTTAGGATTCCACTCCTTTCCAAACAATGCCTTCTTTTTAACAGCAGACAATATATGAGGTTGAGATTTCAGTTTCTTTTGTAACTCTGCTACTCAGGAGTCTGAGTCTGGTTTTCAGAGATCTCAAACCTGTGGTTACAGGAAACAAGATTTTCTTTCAGAGCACACATAGCTCCTTGTGTCTTATAAGCATCGAAATAGGGGAATCAAGTGATGATATTTTGTTTATCTCCATTGCCAGTTCACTCCATGGACTGTTAGTGACCTCTTGATTATTGGAAAGGGAGTCATTAGTACCCTTGAGTTCAATTAGAGTAGAGAACTTATTGCAAAACTCCCAGAACCACTTCAGAAATCCCATGTTTAAGATTCTATTCCTCATGAACCACTCCCGGTACCAAGCTGTATTAGTCAGGATTCTCCATGGAAACAGAATCAACAGGAGATATCTGTAAATAGTATAAGATTTTATAAAATTCTCTCATGTGATTGTAGGGATGCACAAGTCCAAATTCTGCAGGCAGGCTGCAAAGCAGGGACTCTGGTGAAAGTCCTTCATGAGTTCCCAGGAGATGTTAGCTGTCAGAAGCCAAGCTCGAAAATTCTCTCTGAAAACTGAAAACACTTCCCCTTTTTTTAAAATTGTATTTTTTTTGAAGATACATAGATCACAAAAAATGTTACATTCAAAAATATAAGAGGTTCCCATATACCCCCACCTCCTCCACCCCATTCTTCCCACATCAACAACCTCTTTCATCATTGTGGCACATTCGTTACATTTGGTGAATACATTTTGGAGCACTGCTGCACCACATGGATAATAGTTTATATTGTAGTTTACACTCTACATATATTCAATGAGTTATGGCAGGATATATAACGTCCAACATCTGTCCCTGTAGTAGCATTTGATTTAGACACTTTCACAGCCTCAGCACTGTAAGCTTTTCGCCTAAAAAATTCCCATTATAAAAGCCAACTCATTTCTGGAATATTGCTCCCCACCGCTTTTAGTAAACTAAAAGAAAGCACTTCTGAATGAAGCCTAAATCTTGGACTCTAGCTTCATCTCCTGCTGTTTCCAGCACAGCTGGCCTCTCCAGCCAGGATTCTATGTTCACTTGCCCAAAAATATGCCTTGCTAGTCCTGCACCTCTGTCCAATTTCTACCCCTTTCCTTATAGGGGGTTTGTGAGTAAAATCCTAACCTGTCATGATCTACAGGCCATGATGTGATCTGCCTTCTGCCTGTGTCTTCAATTGCAACCCAAACACTATCCCCCACTCTCTTTCTTTCCTTGATCAGGGGAAGTGCTTTCTCCCTCTGGACATTTGCTCTTACTGTGACTGCTGACTGGAATTCTCTTTTCTTTGCCCTTTGCTTGGTTGGCTCCTTGTCTCACCTTCAAGTCTCAGCCTGAATGTCACTTTATGTGCTCAGATGAAAGTAGATCCTCCACCCCATAATTAATGATCATAATGCCTTCTTTATTTCCTTCAAAGCACTGAGAACAAAATACAGTTATTTCATTTATTTGTTTTTTTATTGTCCTCCCCCAAGAGAATGGAGGTTCCATGTAACTTGGGCCTGATCTGTTTTGATTCTCTTTACTTCCAGAGTCTAGGGCAGTGTTTAACAAGTACTTTTAAAATATGTTCCAAATACTTTTAGAATGATGTAGTTTTCAGAGGGCTTTGCTAAAATCTTAACTTTCCAGAAAGGATTGGCTACTTTATTAAAATTGCCTGCATAACCAAGTTATTTCACTCTGACCAGCCACAAGAAAGGGTACCTAGCACTAGGTGTTGACTGCTGGGCTTTGTGGTGCTGCTGAACTCCAGTTGAATGGTCCTCTGGTGTTCATGGAGACTTCCAGAACCTCTTGGCAGAGGCTTGGGATACCTGGAGTCTATCTGATTGAGACGGCAGGGGAGAGGGTCCTCCCAAACGCCTTTAAATGGCTCTGCAGTTTGGAAATTCTGCTCCTATACCTCCCCCTGGGTTGCAATTGCAGTAACCCAGGTCGTTTTGAGCTCAGATCCAAAAGGAGCACCCGCAGACTCCAAGGATTTTTCCCTTTGTGGTAAAAGGTGCCTGCTGAGGTAATGAGCTTTGGTTTAGGCCACATGAGTTTGGCCTCACCAAGGCTGGCAGTAAGCTTGGAGTCACCGGTGTGCTTACCTCCAGCACTCTATTCCTGACAGTGGAAAGCCATTACTTAAATCATCCAGGCTCTGAGTACACCCAAGCGCTGATTTTCTTGGGCTCCACCTTGGAGCAGATGCATGAAGTTGGGAAAACGTTGCTTCAGCCAGAAGCATCTGTCCTGTTGAATATGGGTTTTTTTGTGTTTTTTGTGTTTTTTTTGAGGTACCAGAGCTTGAACCCGGGACCTCATACATGGGAAGCCAATGCTCAGCCACTCCACTGACCCACATCTGATCCACTAAGTAGGTTTCATTTCATTTGTTTGCCTGTTGTTGGTTTTTTTTCTTTTCTTTTCTTTTCTTTTCTTTTCTTTTTTTTTGGAGGCACCAGGAACTAAACCCAGAGCTCGTATATAGGAAGCGAAGCTGGCATCCAACTGCTTGAGCCACATCTGCTCCAGGACTGATGTGTTTTCTTGCAATGAGCTCCCTTCTATCAGAAAGAGTATCTTCTCTTAATCAAATCCTAAACACCACTGCAGGTAGAATCTGGGTGACTGCCTTTCTTTCCCAAATTTTTTTTTTTCTTGTTTCTTTCAAAGTTAAACAAGTTTGTTTGCTGGAAAACTTTTTTAAAATAAATTTTATTGATACATCTTAATAAAGCATTTAATTGGTCCAACGTATGTTATTTGGTATAATCACATAGTTGTGTGTTTTCATTGCTTCAATCATTAGAGCATTTTCATTATTTCAATAATAATTATAAACAAAAAACAGACGAACAAACAAGAAAATTCCTCCCTTCTCAATCTCTCTATTCTTCCCCTACTCTATATAGCTGTTGTTTCTGGCTATTCTATCCAAAGTCTATAAATAATGACTTTTAGTATAATAACAATGTTGTACAGTCATCACCTTGAAAATTTTAGAACAATTTCATTGCTTTATTTTTGGAGTGATGAAATTGTTTGTTTAAAATAAATGGGATTTTTTTTTTTTTTTTTTTTTTTTTTGCTTCTTCATTGTCAGGGAATGTAATTAAATGCCCTTGTTCTAATTACACCCATTTTCCATTCCAGCTGCTTGGAGTTCCTTCTCTCTTAAATGGCTTGCAATGATCTGCCTGGCTACAACCTTCCTCCCTCAGGAATGGTTAGCCTGGATGCCAGGTAGTTCTCCTAACAGTTTACAGAGTCCTGGTTAATAGGGAACATTTCTTGCCATCGTGAGTAATGGCAGAAACTTATTTATTTATGGGAGTGGTAAGTGGATATCTTTTCTTGCTTTAATTTAGGACTGCTGGGGACAAAGTACCATCAAGTTGACCACGATTTACCAGAATGCCAGATTTTCAATGTTCTTAGTATACAATATTCCATGCTGTAGACGGAGAAAGAGGAAAGGGGCAAAATTTGTCATCTTGCAGAGCTAGTCTTTGGGAAAGACAAGTTCTCACATTCAGGCAATTGCTCAAATTTAGATACCATCTCCAAGTCAGACTACAGAAGCATAACATACATATACATGTGTATCTATATTACTAAATATACATATATTACTATATATACATATATGTATACATATATATTACTAGATCATTCATAAAGAGTAAATAAACATTTTAAATACGCCACAATGTAATCCTAGTTTTGGAATTACTGCTTTATTTGTTGAATATGTCAGGAACAACAAAACGAAAAGTACTGGGGACTTTGCCCAGCCTCTGGCTGGGGCCCCATAACTGACAGGACGGGGTGGGGGTGGAGGCGGGGGAGCGCCTGTAGGGGTGGATGGGGCAGCGGGTACTTCAGGGCAGCTCCCAGACCTCAGCGACTAGGGCGCAGGCGCGCTGGCTCCAGGCCGGTGGCGCCCGAGCCGAGGCAAATGGCAGCCATCCGGGCACCCCGGGGGTCAGAGAGTTGGTCACCGCCTGGCGGGCAGGGCGAGCGAGGCGCCGGGTGGACGGCGGAGCGACGGGAGGCAAGAGGAGCCTCGGCGGGGCCCAGACTTCAGGAAGGCGGGGACAGCCGGATGAGCCCCGCCTGGGACCTGGTGTCAGATCAGGCCCGACTCGGAAGTCGAACGACAGCGGTGGCCAAGGCCCCTGTGCCGGGCGGCGTCTCCGCGGCTCCCACCCCGGGGAGGGCCTTGTCTCTGCGCTCTTGGGAGCTGCCGGCCGAGGCGCGGCGCTGCGGGAAGGACATCCTGCGAGTCCTTGTTTTGTTTCCTTTTTATTGGTTTTCTCGGTCTCGTCCTGAAAACTAAAGTTTCAGGGGCAGGGCGACAACCGATCACCCCATTCTGTCCCCACACGTGTAAGGCTGGGAGGGCGCAGTCCTCGCTGGATTTCCCCTCTGCCCTCCTGCCCCCAGCCGCTCCCCGCCTTCACAGTGGTTGCCGAGTAGCCTGGGTGGACTTCCTGCAAAGACAGTGTTTAGCGCTTTGAAAGGTGGTACTTTTGGAGGAGGAAAATACTCCCACGGAGCAGGGGGAATTACAGTGGGAGACTCACAAGGAAGTGACGGGTCCTCAAAAGAAGATCGCCCCTTTCCTCTCTTCAGTCCCTTTGGTGCAGAATTTGACAGGGCAGTTGCCCCCTGGGATCTGTCATTCTTCGACTCTGGGTGCAGGCCTAGGAACAGCCTCATGGCCCAGGTCAGTTTTGCCTAAGTTAAATGCCCTGCATCCTGTTTTCTGTGTCCGCATCCAGATCCTTGACCCAGTGATGCAGAGTTTTTCAGGGTTAGCTGGAAGCCACAGTCCAGCCTCCGGATGCAGCCTGGGACCAGCAAGTGTGAAGAGGAGACCCCTTCCCTTTTGTGGGGTTTGGATCCTTTGCTCCTAGTCTATGCAAAACTCTACATCAGGGATCTCCTAGACTTGAAGGAGTCCCGGGAGGTGCCAGGTATGTGGCTGGTTGCAGGATGGATGCTTGTGTTGCTTATGCACCCAGTCCCCTCAAACTGCGGAAATCTGGGGTTTAGGGGCTTTCAGGAGAGGCTTCCCTGCTGGAGGCTTTGAAAATGACTGAGCTTGGACCCTCCAGTACGTTAATATCTCTGTAAGCTAAAAACATTCAAAGTCACTGTTTTTGTTTTGTTAATAGATGCTCGGGGGAGTAATATTTCTACTAAAGAAACTTTTACGTGCCTTTGGAGTCTATCATTTAAAAATGCTTAATTATGTTTTTTGAGGGGAGAGGCAGGGGCTCTACCATTGATGGGAAGATCACTGGGCCAGGCATCCCTGGGTCTGACTGGGTTTCCTAACTGCCACTTTACCTGGCCTAGGCATTGCCATATCTATAAAGCTTAGGTTTCTTCTTTGTAAAAGTGGAGATTAACAATGTTCGATATTCTCCTGTGCTTTGTTGTGTTTTGAATTAATCAGATTCAAATTAATATAAGCTCCCTGAGAGGATGCAGGTCATTTGCTTTGTTCACGGATGTAATCCCACTGCTTAGAATAGTTCCTGGCATGTGGTGGGCTGTCACGAAATACCAGTTAAAAGAACAAGGCATTATAAATGTAAACTTAAAAGAATTTTTTTTATTAGACGAGTGCCTACTAAAGATAGGTTCTTCATACCTAAAAATGTAACAAATAGAATTTGGAAATAGATTTAGATAATTCACATAGCTATGTGTGGATCTTCACATGAATGCTGTGCTTTATGGGAAGTTTGATTAAACTCTCTTTGCTATGAGTGAAGATTTCCATCAAGGGCCTTTCTGAATTGCAAAATATAAGGCAGAAGCTGTAAGTAATCTGTATTATCCAGGTTTTGTTTGTTTGTTTTAAAGATTTATTTACTTTGTAAAAAATTTTTAAAAATTCATCTCCCACACTTCCCACCATGGATCTCTTATCTGCTCACTGTTTGCTCTCCTTCTCCAGGAGGCACCAGGAACCGAACGCAGGACCTCCCACATGGGAGGAGAATGCCCAATGGCCTGAGCTACATCTTCTCCCTGTGGGCTGCAGTGTCTGCTTGGCTTGTGGCATCTTCTCATTTAGGCCTCTGCTCCTTGTGGTGGTGAAGTGCCTCGCTAATTGCGGCGGGTGTGGTGTGGTGTCTAGTTCATTGTGAGAGTGTGGCATCTGCTCACCTTCTTCAGGAGGCACTTGAAACCTAACCCAGGAACCCTCATGTGGAAGGCAGGCACCCAACTGGTTGAGCCATATTTGCTTCCCTGTATTATTCAGTTTTTATGAGGCAAGGTTTTATGTGTCTCCAGTTTCATATACAAATATATCACTATGACATTATTATGAAACCTTTTGTATAGATTATCACACATTTATTTCCTGATTATTCTTGGAAAAGTTCTGTATTTTCCTTGGTGGCCAACTTCCCCACGGTTGTATTTTCAAGAACAATCTATTACGCTTTATAACTCATCTCAGAAGGAAATTTTTTTTTAAAGATGTATTTATTTCTCTCCCCTCCCCCCCACCCCAGTTTTCTGTTCTCTCTGTCTATTTGCTGGGTGTTCTTCTTTTGTCCACTTCTGTTGTTTTCACTGGCATGGGAATCTGTGTTTCTTTTTGTTGCGTCATCTTGTTGTGTCAGCTCTCCGTGTCTGAGGCACCATATCTGAGCAGGCTGCACTTTCTTTTGCGCTGGGTGGCTCTCCTTACGGGGCGCATTCCTTGCACGTGGGGCTCCCCTACACGGGGACACCCCTGCATGGCAGGGCACTCCTTGAGCGCATTAGCACTGCACGTGGACCAGCTCCACACGGGTCAAGGAGTCCTGGGGTTTGAACCATGGACCTCCCATGTGGTAGACAGACGCCCTAACCACTGGGCCAAGTCTGCTTCCCCAGAAGGAAATTAATTCACACTAAATGTCAGCCTAGTTTAAAGAGCTTCTGTGGGTGCTCAAGGAAGTATCAGGGCATGATAGCAGCCTGTTGTGAAAGCTTAATCCTTTCTGTGGTAAAGTGTGGTAAAGGACCTTATTTTTTTTTTAAAGATTTATTTATTTATTTATTTCTCTTCCCTTCTTCCCCCACCCTGGTTGTCTGTTCTCTGTGTCTATTTGCTGCATCTTCTTTGTCCACTGCTGTTGTTGTCAGCGGCATGGGAATCTGTGTTTCTTTTTGTTGCGTCATCTTGTTGTGTCAGCTCTCCGTGTGTGTGGCACCATATCTGGGCAGGCTGCACTTTCTTTCACACACTCCTTGTGCATGGGGCTCCCCTATGCGGGGGACACCCCTGCATGACAGGGCACTCCTTGCGCGCATCCGCACTGTGCATGGGCCAGCTCCACATGGGTCAGGGAGGCCCGGGGATTGAACCATGGACCTCCCATGTGGTAGACAGATGCCCTAACCACTGGCCAAGTCTACCGCCAGGACCTTCTTACCTATTCAAAACAAACCAAGAGAAATTGATACTTGTGATCTTGGCCATATCACTGGTGATAATGTTTCAGGTGTTTTTCTAAGTCAAATCTCATATTTAAAGAGGACATCAACCAGATATTCAGAGAATGCTTATTTTTTAAAAAGATTTATTTTATTTATTTTACCCCCTCTGTCATTGTGTGCACTTGTGTCTTTAGGAAGCACTGGGAACTGAACTGGGGACCTCTGACATGGGAGGGAGGTGCCTAATCGCTTGAACCACCTCTGTTCCCTGCTTTGTTGTGTTTTTTCTCCTTGTGTCTCTTGTTGTGTCATCTTGTTGTACCAACTTGCTTCACCTACCTGCTGTCTTGCTCATTTTCTTTAGGAGGCATCAGGAACCTCTGCTCCATGCTTTGTTGTGTCTATCATTATATTTTCCTTCTTCAGTCTCTTGTTGCATCATCTTGTTGTGTCAGCTTGCTGCATCTGCCCATCATGCAAGCTCACTGTCTCCTTTTGGAGGCACCTGGAACCAAACACTGGACCTCCCATGTAGTACGTAGCTCAGTAGCCTGAGCCACATCTGCTTCCAGAGAATGCTTTTTAGACTATACTGTACAGATCTGAGGTGAGCAAAATGCCACTATTCTTGTTGTTCATTGTTGTTTTTTGTTTTGCTTTTTTCCTGACTTGTGTGTTCAATATAAAATCTATTAACATTTAAACATGAAGAACTGTCTTAAACAAAAGTAATACTAGATATTATTTTTAATCAAAATATGTTAGTTATGTATTTAAGGGTTCAACAAAGTTGAAAGAGTTCATAATAATTATAATTAAAGGAATCTATATTTGAAAAATACTATCTTAGAAATTATATTTCTACCACACTTCATGAGAGCATCAATTGTAGTGAGATGAAATGATAGCAGTTAAACTGAGAATAATCAAACTTAATTTTCTGTAAATATTTATTTTTACATTTCCCCCTTCCCCTCCATCTGCCCTGCTGTTTTTGCTGCAGTGTTGTTTTCTCTTCTCATTTTCTCTCCACTAGGATTCCCAGGGATTCGTTCCTGGAGACCTCTGATGGGGAGAGAGATTCCCTGTCAATTGCGCCCCCTCAGTCCACGGCGTCCTGGCTTGCCATGCGTGCAGGCTTTCTCTTCTTCTTTTTTATCAGGAGGCCCCAGGGATCGAACCCAGGTCCTCCCATATGATAGGCAGAAGCTCTATCACTTGAGCCACATCTGCTTCCCTAAAATTACTTTTAAAGAGAGAAATCCAGGCATATCTCTTATAGCTGTGGATTTTCAGAGGGCACAGGCTGTGGAAGTAAATTAAACCTTTGGGCCTCTGCAGCTTGAATGTTGAACAGCAAGGGCAAAAGGGCCACCTGGGAAAAGCTGGGGCTTCAACTCTACTTTTACCAATATTTCCCTGTTCTGACCATGTTCCTTTCTTCACTTGTTGAGCTTCCTCTCAGTCAATAGAGCCGCCAGCCCCCTTTCTTGAGCATTTTCCTCATGGATGATGATCATGTGTGAGAGAAAGATGCGGTTCTTTTGAATTCTTTGCCGTGGTCTTTATTTTTATTCTTATTTTTTTTAATTGATTTATTTATTTATCTCCCCTTCTTCCCCCACCCCGGTTGTCTGTTCTGTGTGTCTATTTGCTGCGTCTTCTTTGTCTGCTTCTGTTGTTGTCAGTGGCACGGGAATCTGTGTTTCCTTCTGTTGCGTCATCTTGTTGTGTCAGCTCTCCGTGTGTGTGGCACCATTCCTGGGCAGGCTGCACTTTCTTTCTCGCTGGGTGGCCCTCCCTTCGGGGTGCAAGTCGGGGCTCACTCCTTGAGTGTGGGGCTCCCCTACACGGGGGACACCCCTGCATGGCAGGACACTCCTTGCCCGCATCAGCACTGCACATGGGCCAGCTGCACACGGGTCAAGGAGGCCCGGGGTTTGAACCGCAGACCTCCCATGTGGTAGACGGATGCTCTAACCACTCGGCCAAGTCCGCCGCCAGCCGTGGTCTTTATCTTACTGCAGAGGATATACTTCTGATATGTGAAGTTTACTTTTCTATACATTTTACCAAGTTTCTTCTGCATTTCTGAGCAGTAAGTTTCCTCAGTTGAATTTGTCTAAGGTGCATTACATGTTTTTGATGGATCTTAGGCGGTGTTCTGAAATTTCATCTGAAGTGTCTCTATGTCATACTCATTGAGAATTTTCAGATAGCAAAGATTCTAGCTCATTTTGGAGACTTTATTTGCCCTCTACGTTCTTCATTCATTTGATTTTCTTCACATACATTCTTGAGAATTTCTTGTTTTTATATGTCAAGGCTTTTGGGAAAAACAGGGAGGTTCACCACAGCAGTGACTTTTGTCCTGTCAACAGCTGAATGATGGTCCAGGTTACTGCCATTTTCTTATTACTTCTTTTTTTTTCTAATTTCAAGTTGCTACCATGTGTGTACTTTTCTTGAAAGTGTTCAGTCAGGTAAATTTATTATGTTCATTACAGTTTCAGGCAGAGATTTTATCTGGCTCTCTGTACTATTCAGGACTCATTTCATTCTCGCACTGGAGTGCTCACACATATTTATTTCTTCCTTTGGTTCCCGCACATTTTGCAGTTTCTTGGGCAAACAATTGCAGACTTTCCTGAGATGAGTGTGTTCATTCACAGTGTCCTTTATTTTCTTCTAAAGATGTTCTCCATTTTTTTCTGAGATGCTTTTCAAAAAAATTTTTTTATTTGTGTCAGTCTCATGGGATTGGATGGCTTCTGCTGCCTCTTGGAATGACCGTGTCTGTTCTTGAAGGTGAGCCATCACCATCCCATGAGGTAAATTTGTGGGCTCTCTATTCTGTCCTTTCTCCAGCAGGTCTAGTGTATCTTTGAGTGAAGGGCTGTTCAGACTGTTGCCGAATGCTGCCAAGCACAGAGTCTGTCATGTCAGAGGACCGGCTCTCACCACAGGGAGCTCGTAGGCTTTGTAGCCTGGTGTCCTCAGACCAGTCTCCTCACAGGCTGTGGTGTTCTTCAACGTGGGTGTGTATTTTCTATTTTCTTGGAGATTTTGTCTTAATAATGTTTGCCTTGAGTTGAAATTCATATAAGATCATGTTATCTTTATAGTTTTTAATTATGTTTTACTTATTTATTTATTTATTTATTTATTTATCCCCCCATTTCCCCATTGCCTGCTCTCTGTCCATTCGCTGCATGTTCTTCTGTGTCTGCTCGTATTCTCATAAGGTGGCTCCAGGAACCAATCCTGGGACCTTCTGGATGGGAGAGCAGCAATCATTCTCTTGTGCCACCTCAGCTCCCTGTTCTACTACGTCTCTTATTGTCTTTCCTCTGTGTCTCTTGTTGCGACATCTTGCTGCGCCAGCTCTCCACATTGGCTGGCGCTCCCAAGTGGGGCAGCACTTTTGTGTGGGCCAGCATTCCCTTGTGGGCTGACACTCCATGTGGGCCAGCTCAGGGTACCGGCCAGATAGCCTTTACCAGGAGGCCCTGGGCATCGAACCCTGGACCTCCTATATGGTAAACAGGAGCTCAACTGCCTGAGCCACATCCATTTCCCCATGTTATCTTTAAATAGAGATAATTTTACTTTGTCTTCCAATATGGATTCATTTTATTTCCTTTTCTTGCTTAATGGCTTTGGTTAGAACTTCTGGCATGATGTTGGAGAGGAGTGGTGAAAACAGGCATCTTTGTTTTGTTCCTGATCTTAGGAGTAAATCTTTAATACTTTCACCATTGACTCTACTTTTAACTGTTGGTTTTTTATAACAGCTTTTCCATTTCTGAAAAAAAAAAAAAGCCTGTTGGAATTTTTATTGATATTGTGTTTAATCTATAAATCAGTTTGGGTAGATCTTAATGATATTTAGTCTTCCAGTCCATGAACACAGAATGTCCTTCCATTTATTAAGTCTTCTTCCATATCCTTTAGTGATGTTTTGTAGTTTTATGAATACAGGTCCTTTATGTCCTTGGTTAAGTTTATTCCTAAATATATGATTCTTTCAGTCACTATTATAAATAGAATTTTTAAAATTTGCATTTCCTCCTCAGATTGCTCCTCAGTAGTGTATAGAAACGCTACTGATTTTTGCGATCAGTGTTGTATATCACCGCTTTGTTGAACTTGTTCTAGTGGTTTTGTTGTGGATTTGCTCAGTTAATCTCTTAAACTGCTTCCAGTTTCAATAAGTCAAGGCCTTTATCTGCTCATATTCACTTCATTGTATACAAAGAAACATCCCTCAAGTCTCTTTATTTATTGTCTTCATTTATTTTTTAAATGTTACATTAAAAAAATATGAGGTCCCCATATATCCCCCACCCCCCTCACCCCACTCCTCCCATACCAACAAGCTCTGCATCATCATGGGACATTCATTGCACTTGGTTAATACCTCACTGAGCACTGCTGCACCACATGGTCAATGGTCCACATTATAGTTTACACTGTCCCCGAGTCCACCCAGTGGGCCATGGGAGGACATACAATGTCCAGTAACTGTCCCTGCAGTACCACCCAGGACAACTCCAAGTCCTGAAAATGCCCCCACATCACATCTCTTCTTCCCACTCCCTACCCTCAGCAGCTACTATGGCCACTTTCTCCATATCAGTGCTACATTTTCTTTCTAATTCATACTCTATTCCTCCATCCTGTGGACCCTGAAGAATGGTTATGTCCACTCCACATCTATATTGAGAGGGGCCTTAGATTCCACATGGATGCTGGATGCAATTCTCCTGCTTTCAGTTGTAGGCAGTCTTGGCTCCCTAGTGTGGTGGTTGACCTTCTTCACCTCCATGTTAGCTGGCTGGGGTAAGTCCAATAAACAGGAGGGTAGGAGTTGCAAGTCTGTTGAGGCTCAGGGCCTGGCTATCACATGGACAGTCCAGAGACTCAGGTCCCCTGAGTATGTACTAAACCTCAGCACCAACCACAGGTCCGGTAAAAGTAACAGGAGAGGGTTGTGAACAAAGATCACATCTGAGTCCAACTCCATCACACCCAGGAACACAATTGACATGGCACTGAACCCCAACCTCAAGTCTCTTTAAATTTACAAATATATAATATACAAATACAGAATTTTATGTTAACACATGTTCACAGAGTATAACCTTTGTATGCTCAAATAATCTCAGTTTTAAGGTTTTTTTTTCATTAAATCATTATTTCTATTATCTCTCCACCAAGAGATATAAATAATTCCTGAGTACAAATTTTTATGTATCTTGATTTACAAGAAAGATTAAATTGCTAGCTTCTCTAGGTTAGAATTTCTGAATGATATTGAAGGAATTTATTGGAAGGAACTAGAACATTAAACCTTAAATATTTTCAATGCTAACCCCTGTGAAGTGTTTGAAAAGCTGTAAGTTTGTTGGCACATACAGTCCATTTCATGACTTGATATCACCACTAAAGACAAGAGTAATCTGGTGGAGATCTGTGTGCTGGATGTGCCAGACCCTTTCCATTCAGCTGACTGAAGTAGTCATCTCTAATTATTTTGCTCTATGTTTTCAGTAAAATTTAACATACACATTTTTAAAAATTGTAAGCAGTACAGATAGGTCTAAAACAACAAGTAAATGTCCTTTTCTCGATTAACCAGCAAATTTGATGTCTTCAAAAATATTCACTGTCATTTGGATAATTTGTAAGCTGCAGTCAACTGTGGAGTCTCTCCATCTGAAAATAATTGGGGTCTTTGGAATTGATTGTTTCATTTGTTACTTTCATTGTAGAGGAAAACATCACAGTCTTCCATCTTCTCCCTCTTTAAAAAGAGAAGCAGCAAAGCAATATGCACCTACTCATGGACATCGCTTGGCAAATGTGCCTTCAGGACAGTTTTTCAAGTGCCACATCCAGTCAGCAGGAAAGGCCCAGGTTTCCACTCACCCAGCTTAAAGGAAATGTTTGAATTCCCCTCCGTAGACTGGTGTATGTAGAGCCAGGCTCAGAGGGAGGCCTGTGCTGCTGCATCTCCTGATTGGAAGTTATCCCCGGCAGGGGTCCTGTGCTCTTAGTGTCCTCTGAGGAATACTTGTAAGTCCCCCTTCCTCCCTTGTGGGTGCTGATGATGCTGTCTAAGAGGGCCAAGGGTGCAGTGAACCAGAAAATGAGAAGGTAGCTGGGCTGTCAGGTAGAGATCACGCTGGGGACTTCCTCCTGTGTGTGGGCTTTGGATTGTTGGGGGTTATCTTGTAACTCATTTCACTGGGAAACTTTTGGCATCTGACAGCAAACCACATGACCACACACTGATTTTTGTAAATGGTCATTTGTTAGAATGGCATTGAGTGTCCCATCTCTATAAGAAATCTTACTGGGATTGTTGTCACCATGGTTATTATGCATTATTATTGTTGTTCTCCATATTGCTGTCACTGTTGTTTTTTCTTTTAAAGATTTATTTATTTATTTATTTATTTATTTATTTATTTATTTATTTATTTATTTCTCTCGCCTTCTCCCCACACCCCGGTTGTCTGTTCTCTGTGTCTATTTGCTGCATCTTCTTTGTCCGCTTCTGTTGTTGTCAGCGGCATGGGAATCTGTGTTTCTTTTTGTTGCGTCATCTTGTTCTGTCAGCTCTCCCTGTGTGTGGCACCATTCCTGGGCAGGGGGCGGCTCTCCTTACGGGGCGCACTCCTTGCGCGCGAAGATCCCTACGCGGCGGACACCCCTGCGTGGCACAGCACTCCTCGCGCGCATCAGCACTGCTCATCGGCCAGCTCCACACAGGTCAAGGAGGCCCAGGATTTGAACCACGGACCTCCCATGTGGTAGATGGAAGCCCTAACCACTGGGCCAAGTCCACCGCCTGTCACTGTTGTTAAATGCTGTAGAGAGGTCTCAGACCCCCACTCCCCTGGCTCCCACCCCCGTGCACCCAGAAGACCTCCCTTCCCCACAAGTTTTCCCTTTTCATCCATTACTCATCACTGTTTTCAGTTTGTCTGTAGCTTTTTCTTATCTTGACAGATGAAACCATGTTTCAGGGCTTGTGTTAGGGGCCCTTTTTAAGAAATGGAAAGTTAGCAGCTGAGCCACAAACATTTCACAGCCATAGCATAGGGTGTTTCCAAAAGGTGATTTCATTAAACTTTTGGATGGAAGTTAGATTTAGTCTTGGAGTTTTCACTGAAGTCATGTTGAAGGATGTAGAAGAGAGGTTATAACTAACCAGATAAGGCAGGGTGAGGCAGGCCCTTCATGATCTACCTCCCCCACACTCCTAGCTCCCCCACACTCCTACTTGGGACCACGTTGCTAATTTTCTTGAGAAAATTACTCCTGCTGCTCCCTCAAGATTTAACTTAGATAATTTTCCTTCAGGCCCTCGAATTATGGAAATGCCAGAGAGTGATCTATGTGTTGGCTTCCTCAAACCTTCATAAACTCTTTGAGAGCTGGGATGGTGATCTATTTGCTTATAAGCTTCATGTTTTAACATACAAACACTTGTGAAGTGTATTTGGCCTAGCGGTTAGGGCATCCATCTACCACATGGGAGGTCCGCGGTTCAAACCCCAGGCCTCCTTGACCCGTGTGGAGCTGGCCCACGTGCGGCGCTGATATGCGCAAGGAGTGCCGTGCAATGCAGGGGTGTCCCCCACGTAGGGGAGCCCCACGCGCAAGGAGTGCACCCTGTGAGGAGAGCCGCCCAGCGTGAAAGAAAGTGCAGCCTGCCCAGAAATGGTGCCGCACACACGGAGAGCTGACACAACATGATGCAACAAGAAGAAACAGAGATTCCTGTGCCATTGACAACAACAGAAGCGGACAAAGAAGAACATGCAGCAGATAGACACAGGGAACAGACAACTGAGGGGGGAGGAGGCTGGGGAAGGGGGCAAGAGGGGCGGGGGGATGGGGGAAAGGAAGAGGAATAAAATAAATAAATTCATACATAAAATACAAACACTTGGGAAGTAGATGTGCCTAAAGTGATTGAGCTCTCGCCTACCACATGAGAGGTCCGTGGTTCGGTTGCTGGTGCCTCCTAAAGAAAACATTGAGCTGGTGTGATGGGCAGGTGCAGCAAGCTGACACAACAAGATGATACAACAAGAGAAAAAAACATAATGAGAGGCACAACAAAAGCAGGGAGCGGAAGTGGCTTAAGTGATTACGCACTTCCCTCTCACATCAGAGGTCCCAGGTTCAGTTCCCCGTGCCTCCTAAAGAAACAAAGAGGATGATCAGACACAGCAAGTGTAAGCAACGAGGTAGTAGAGTTTGATAAATAAATAAATCTCAAAAAAACACAAAACACTGTAGAGAGTTTCTGTATCCATGATGTGTATTCCAGTTACTAAAGATGATGTCAGAGGTGCCCTCTACATACACACATCCTGTGCCTGGCCTCCAAGGTCACACTCAGTGTCCTTTCATGCAAAGAATCTCCAGAAAATTTCTGAGTCATTTTTGGGGAAACAGGCCAACCCTAGGTATCAGGAGGCTCATAGGAGATCCATAAAGGCTTTGGTCACTCTCGGTACCTGGCAGTTGCTGACTCTCCCCAAAATATGCCAAGTCCCTATTGGAGGCCAGGAATTGCCGGTGATAGACTGCAGGGCCATGGAGGGAGGCCTGTTGTCCCCCCTGGGTACACTTTGTCTGAGGAGGCTCCAGACAGTTGTCCAGGTTGCACCTTCACAACAGCTGGCCAGTATCTGCCAGGAGTGGCCACAGATCCACACAGCCTGGAGTCCCAGAGGCAGCCTCCATAACGTCTCCATCTCCAGAAGATAGTCCCATGGACAGAAACCAACTTAGCTTGCCAGGGAGCTCCCAGGGTCTTTGTCCTGACCAGCAGCTGTCAGCAGTAGGACAGGGATTCTCAAGGGCAACCCAAAAAATTCCTCCCAGACCCTCTTCAACAGCTGGAATGTGGCCCTGCTGGACCCTTCAGGCTGGGCAGCCTGGTAGATGTCTTTGGGTAAAAGCAGCTGTCCTCCCACTTCCCCTGTCCATGAAAAGGCACCTCATAGTTCCGGTGCCCTTCTTGTCTCCCGTGCTTGTTTGGGGCACCACCTGGTGGATGTGCTGTATGTTGTATTGGAAGTTGACAGGATATTCTGAATAATTTCTTCCAATAGACGTCTGGACCATGGTGGTTGACCTAAATTCCATCAAGGACATGGCCAGATACAGATTTCAGTGTGCACCTGAAGAGTTAGCGTGAGGGTTAAGGTTAGAGAGAGTGAAGTTTAAATGTCTAGTTAAAGAGGTAAGGACAGGGTTAGGGTTAGGATGATGGTTAGAAATAGTTTCCTCCAATTCTCCAAGTCCCCTTCTGCAGGAGCCTGGTCACATATGAGTCTGTCTCTGGAAATTGTTTCCCCCATCACATTCCAACCTTTTTAGCTTTTATCTGTTCCTTTTGCCAAATAAGGAATGGAATTTAGTGCTGAATTGGTATTAATTTAGCTCTTTCTTATGCATTCTTTTTCCTGGCTATAGGACTGGCTTAAGCTGGTTTCCTTTGTTCTGGCTTAACCTGGGAGTGGGAGACTGAGGCAGCAGGCTACACTAATTTATATTTTATTCCTCCGTGCTTTATATTGCCCTCATGTGAAAACTAAACTGATCCTTGTGTCTTACACAGTGTCACTCAATGGGAATCCCAGGGTTCACTGGTGGACGAGTCTCCAGAAAGGTTTTAAAGCCCCACACCACTGACTTGGACAAGAGACAGCTTAGGGGAGAGGCCCATGGAGGCCTTTTCTGGCACCAAACCCTGACAGATTTGAAGTCAGGGAAGTGTTGGTTTCCTCTAGGTTCTTGGCTGTGAATTTAAGAACATGCAGTTTATATGGTCAGTAAAAAGAATTTATTGAGAAATGGGGGAAAGAAACAGCACTTGCTGAGAAATGGAAGAGAAGGACAGAAATATACACAGAGATTTCGTGCAGGTTCCTCTAGGCAGGCAGAGAGGGCTTTGGCTTTTGTGGTCACCATTTAAGAGATTAATTATTCCTGCCCTTGGTAATGGTAAGGGGAGAGGCCCAGCTGTTATTGGTTATCCCACCAATGGTGGGGGCCAATGGGAAGGGCTGCTTGGAATATCCAGGGCCTCCCCTCTGCCCAGAAAGTATCCTACTGTGACATCATGGTCAAAGACTTGGCAGGGCTTCACAGCCATGTTGTCTGTCAGCTGTGCTGTCTATTGGCCATGCTGTCTGTCGGCCATGCTGTCTGTCGGCCATGCTGTCTGTTGTCCACGGTGTCTGTCAGCCATGTTGTGGCTCATCTTCTCCTCATCTCCCTGTACTAACCTGCCTCAGATTGTCCAGTTCTCCTTAGGGAACTGGCATAAGCACTTACCAGTCAGGGAGGCCTTTGCTGGCGAGGTCTCCTGATCGGTAGCTCTTCCTGCCAGAATCTAGTCATGTTAGTGACCTTTCTGGAAAAAAAGTGCAAAGAGCTGCAACTGTCTAAGGGCTTGTGAGCTCTAGGAGAGGTGAGCTTAGGCCCCAGCAACCGCAGGGGCTGCTGGCTACTGGGGTCCACAGGGAGTGACAGGAAGCCACTGCCATGCTGCTCTTCTAAACGACTGGAGCTGCCAGGACTTCCCTGCAATACCTGTCCTACCCCCTCAGGACAGCACTTCTGCCCACCAGCACCTCTCGAAGGCCTGCCTGAGCTAGACAGGAGAGAGGGAGAGGGAGAAGGAGAGAGGGAGCAAGAGGGAGGGTTGGAGTGTCTGCATGTATGCACAGGGGTGGCAGCTGCAGGGAACAAAGGGAGTTTGTAGGGAGGCAGGCAATGGCGCCCTGAGGCCACGATTCTGCCCCTGTCCAGGCTGGGAACGGTTCTATACCTGTGCACAACTGGGTGGGTAAATACAGAGCAGGTGGTGCTGCACCACTTTGTCAAGTCCCTCCTGGGATCTGTCCACCACCTTGGAGGCAACACCCCTTCTTCACCCTCTTCTCACTACTTCCCCTCCATCTGCCCAACCCTCCATTTCTCTAGGGCTACCAGGACCCAGGGCAAGCTAGTCAGCCTGAGGTAGGCAGAGTGTGTATGGGAGGGGACAAGCCCATTAGAGGGCATGGGACTTGGGTCAGAGGTGCGGACCAGTGAGGAGCTCGGGCCAACCTGCTATGGACCTGGTGGGAGCTTGTAACCAGTGTCTATTGGTGGGCTGAGGGCTGGGCAGCTGCTGAACCAATGTGAGGGGAAGGTGGATTAAGGTTTAGTGCCCAGTGTGCCGCAGGGACTTTGGAGTTTTGGGGCCACAGGGAATGATGGGAAATGGCCACCATGCTGTCCTTTTGCCCTGGCTGGGAAAGGGCTGAGGAGTGACAGAGCTGCCCCCACTTCTCCTGCAGTTCCTGCCCTGCGGCTCACGTCAGCCCAAGGTGGGTGCCCAAGCCTCCCGCTTCACACTGTGTCTCCTCCTCACCTCCTCTTGTCCTCTTTGTCCTCCTTTGCCCCAGCTGCTCCCTTGCCGCTCACTCCTCAGGGCTGACTTCTGCCTCAGGCCCCTCAGGCAAGGCCTGTCTGAGGGAGAGGAGGAGGTTAGTGTGCTGAGGCGGCAGTTTCCAGGAACAATGGAAATTCTAGGTGGGCAGGCAGTGGCGCCAAGCAGCTATGTAGCTGGCAGGAAGGTGGGGCCTCTGTGCCTGCCGGGAAGCCACCGCCATGTTGCTCTTCCACCATGGCTGAGGGAACAGGTTGAAGAGGAGAGACAGAGCTGCCCTTTGCCACCTGCATTCCCACCTCCCCATGCATAACTTCAGCCCATGTGGGTCCCATAGGCCTCTCCCCTTCATCAATCACAGCTCCATCCCTGACACCCCAGAGTCGGCACCTCTGTGCTGTCTTTCTGACAACTACTTTCCTACCTTCAAATATATTCAGAATCCAGATGTGTCTAACTGGGTTCAAGCTTCAACTTTTTTCGGTTATCAGATCACTTGTGTAGATGGTACATTGTGCAGACTATTCAAATTTCCACATTTTAAAAAAATGTTATTTTGCTAACATATGTACTACATAAATTAAAACAAAGAAACACAAGTTTTTATTGACAAAACCTAAAATATAATAATAATAACTGATTATAATGTTTTGTAATACATTAGGTCTTATAATGAGAAGAATGGATATCACCATTTTGCTTAGCCAAACTTCTGAGTAAGTGTTCTTTATGTTCTCATTGATTGCAAATGTGCATCTCCTAATGCTGGTTGTGTGCGTGAAAGCAAATGAAGTGTCATGTGACCGTGTTGTTCTTTAATACATGAGAGGTTTAAATATTTCCCTCAAATACCAGCTGGTGAATAATACAATAAAAAAGCTGTAGGTATTAAATGCCTTACATTTCTACCAGCCACCTTGATTTGTCCCAATAAGCCTTTTCCTGCCTCTCACACACTCTTCCAACATCAGTGGTAATCCATGTTAGCAGATTCCACTTCAGGTTATAACAAGTGAGTGTTTTCTCCACATCTTTGAATATATTCGTACCTCTATTTAAGTAATTCTGTTACCAGAGTTTGTTTAGGTTCTTGGCTATGCTGCAAAAATGAATTTCAAGAGCACACTGGGTGAGTTAGGCCAGTAATTTATTCAGGTAGGGAGGGAAGAGAAATGGGAGAAAATAACAGAGCAGGGGTTCCAGGGGGAGAGGAAGGAGTTGAAAAGTGATAAGGCGGACTGATTTATAGGCTACAGTTCCCCATTATAGGTTATAAATTCCCAGGTTTTACTTGTGTGGCCACATGGCAGAGGAAAAATGGCAAGAGCAGTGTGCAGAGGGCAGGAATGGGTCCAGGGGCAGGAGAGCAGAGTGTACCCATGCTCAGTCCTGTGCCTGGTTTTTAAATTGTTCAACATTCCACGCCTTTGCTAATGGCAGAGGAGGGGTTCTAGCTGTTTGCTGTTTTGATTGATGATCCCACACAGGAGAGCCCAATGACAAAGTCCTTAAGGAATATCTGGGGGTTTTCCTCGCTTCCAGAAGAAGTCTTTGCTCTGAATGGCAGAATCTTGCGGGTAGGGGTCTTTTAGCAGCCATCTTGGGGTTATTGATGCCTGGAACTTCTTGCGAGGTTCCAGATCCGTCTATTAATTCCCTATCTTACCAGCCTGCTTCATTTCCCTCTCAGAGAGTTTACACCTTTAATCTTAAAGGGGTGCTGAAGGGAGATGATCATTCTTCTGTAGCTACTTCCTGCTGGTTAGGGACAGTAGGTCCTCCTGACAAGGTGTAAAAACCCTCTTGCTATTCTATTTCGGTTGGAGGAAGACAGAACTGGCATCCTGTGTGAAGCTGGATGAAGTCCCCATATGGCTAACAAGATGTTGATTCTTGAAGAAATAAACTTGATCAGAATTTTGAGAATATATGGTCCCACTAAGAGGACATTGGACCATGGAAGTAGGTGCATGCAAAGGCTGTATTTTCCTAAAGTGATGGGAAGAAGCATTGACCTTTTTAGTTAAGTTAAAGGAGATGAAAACAGACAAGCTTTCTTAAAGGGATGTTTAGTTTGCCCTCCCCCTAACAATAGGCATTTGAGCTAGAGTTAGAGGGAACAGCTGACTTTGACATAGACACTACTTAGTTTTTTCTCTTGAAGAGGTATTTCAGGCTGTCCAGTGACTGGCATTCATACATCCCATCAGGCGCTTCTGGAGAGCTGGCACTTTCTTGGGCAGCTGGCTCCACTCAGGAATAGTGCACCAAGCTGGAAATTCCTTTAACTTTAAAGGGCTAGGAGGGAAACCTGGGTTAAGCACATTCATTAACTACTTAGAAAATGAAGCTTACCAGGACTTTTAATGTTCAATGTCCCTCTGCATATGATCTAGAATAGACGATATAGGTACAGTACTTACTACTGGTTAATATACCACCCAATGCATAAATTTCTCTTTGAGCTGCAATAGATTTAAGTTACAGGTTTGCAGTACCTTACATGTTACTTCTCCGTGGGAGCAGGCCATAATGCCAATTGTGCTTAAGTTCTACTCACAGTACTCTGGTATTCATTGCTCGACTTGGTATATCCTTTACACAGTGAGCAAGCTGCAGTACCATTGACCCTAAAGAGAGACTAGGAAAGTAGTCTCCATTATTCTCCTGGCCTGGTGCATAGCGTCCTTCAGCACTATGAAACAATGCCAGTCTGGAGGCGATATCCACTGTACATTTGGCTGTACTGAGCCATTATTGGCTGCTGCAGGAATTTGAAACTGCAACATAGTTTCCATTGACTTCAGGAGCACAGCCAGAGATGTCGTAGATACCTTTATTGTTATAGGGGTCAGTGACCAACCTACCCAATAACTCATATGGAGAGGCAACCCACAGTGCATTGAAGGCCTGGTTTGAATGCACAAGAGAGTTTGACAATGCTGAAGTCTAGCTTTTGATTATTTTAAATACCTTTTAAACATTTCCAATGCAATGTGTAACCTATTAAATCAACGTTTTAGTACTTTATTTACTTTTACACATTTACCATGAAGATGTTAGCAGGTATTTTACTTTAGCAGTAGAGGAAAAACTACTTCTATTTTTTTAAATGAAAACTGAAGATTCCCAATGGAATCAAGGTAACTTTTCATTATTACCACTTGAATATGCACATGAGGTGACTTCCAGACAGGCTTCATTGCTATGAAGTTACTTTTAGTGTTTGACACACAAAGACAACTTAGTTACTAAATACTTTCATTCTTTTACAAAACAAGTTTAACTGTAAAACAACATTTGAAAGTTCTCCTTGAAGGCTTTCTTCTCCAGTTTGTACTATGACATGCAGTTTTACACAAGGATTTTGATTCTTAATTAATGGCTTGTAACTAAAATGTACCCAATGCTTTCATGCAATTTTCATTTGCTTCAGAACTTTATATTTTACTTTGACTTTAGCAGACTTTGGGTGAGCAAGACTAATATGTATATTCACTGAAGCTATCAAAGTCTCAGGGGAACTGGTTTCTCTCATGAATTGCCACTTTTAGGAACCCTGACAGTCAAAGCAGGAGGCCTGCTTCATTTCCCAGTCCTTAGAGATAACAGGACTCTGGCAGCTGCTGGCCTGAAAGAGTGAATGTTCAACCCTGAGGGCCAAGAATTCCACCAGGCAGCAATTTAGTCCACACTTGGAGCCATGAGAGAAAGCAGGGTCACTAATACTGTAGGACAGGAGACAGGGATGTCTCAAGTTTGCTTTCCCCTGAGCCACAGGTCAGAAACTGTTATGAAATAACCATAAACAGAGGTAAGGCGTGAGACTAGGCTTGAAGTGACATGAACAAAGGTAAGGTCAGTTTAGAATTTACTCTTACAATAGTAGGTTTAGGCTAAATCTACCCAAATATACTTTCATTTATTATCCTTTTGCTGTTTTATAATATAAAGGCATCTATAAATAATCCTAACTCTGAGTTATAGTTTCTAGTAAGTTTTCACTTTAAGTTGAATTGGGTACCTTTATTAACTAGGCCACAAGAATTTTATTAGTAACAACTTTGTGAAGTTTCTCTGCCTTTTTAGCAACTGAATTAATTTCACTTGTGATTTATACATTAAATTTGCTTGCAAGACAGTATTGACATTCAAAGACTCATTTTTAGGTTACCTTTCACCGTTATCCAATTTGTAATAGGTGAACCCCAAATCAGATTTCCTAGGCACCAGCAGACAAAGTTAAACGGATTTCAAAGTTGAACACAAAATTAAGCACAGATTTAAAAAGAATATTATACCCTGAGCATTTCTAGGAACTCGTTGATCTTAATTGATGGCACATGAGGTTTCTTATTTTTCAGGTGAGGTTTAGTAACTGATCTGGATCTTGATCTCTACTCACAATTTTTATAGGCACAACCAAGTTTAAACTAATGGAAGTTTGAAGTTTATTTTCTTATTTTTTAAAGGAGACATGACATGAGGTTTCTGGGCCTCAGATCTATTTGTTCTCTTTTCTTACACTGGTTTAAGTGGAATTCCGGGTCTGTGCAGAGGCTGCTCTTGGCAATACTGTGGCCATGTTGACCAGCAGTAGGCAGAATTTCCTGATTCCTAAGACAGACCTATGGGGAGTTTGTTGGTATGGTAGAGACTGCACTCATTATTCTAGAACAAATAAAGAAGCACCTTTTATTCAACTGTTCTGGCATCCCAGAGCCCTAGCCTGACTAAAACATTCACTGCCTGGGGGATATCTGATGCTTCTTCCTGGGATCAGATCAACGCGCCCACGTTGAATTGGTGGAGACTGAACAGTGGTCCCAAATCAAAGTGCCTGAGATGTCTGTCTCTCAGGGATATCTGGCTGCTCTCTGAATGGATGGACCCAAGGAATGGGGGCCGTTCAATTTCCTGCTCTGGTTCTTGGCACCCCTATATTCCAGGGTCTGACACCGACCGCACTCTGAATCGAAGCATTCAAGCCTTCAAAAGCCCTAGGAGACATTCAGAGTTACTTCTCTGGTTCCCACCACCCTGGGAATCAGAGGGCCTGCCACCCAGGGCAGTTCTGGATTTTGGAGACAACCTGAATAGATTTCAACCTGATGCTGCCAAACCGAATAGTGCTTCTTTCTCCTGTCCTTCCAGAAGTCTTAGACCCAGTCTTAGTTCTAGGACTTTACTCTCTAGGAATTTCCCATTAAAAGGCCATCAAAAGGCCATTTAGTGATTAGAGGTTAATTATTGTAGTTAACAGGCTTTGGGGCCCTGAGGCAATAGTTTCTTTGCTGGACAAAGGCACTTTCCCAGTTTCACAGTTTTTAAAATATTCCAAAGCACAAAGAGAAATTTGGTAGCAAGTAGTAGAAAGGTAATACATGGGTAAAGGTAAGTTATGCAAGGATATCTTGGCCTGTGACAACCCTGGGGAAGGGAACTCCCACAGCATCTATCTTGGCTTTGCCCACTGCCTTCCTACTTCATTCCCCCAGGTAGCTGGGTGTGGTCAGATAGGAATGCCACTTGCAAAGGCATGGACCTGCTGGCGGGGGCAAGCCCCCCAGCTCTCTGCCATTGCCATGCACTCCCTAGGGGAGAGGGCAGGAGAAGGCAACAGCAGGCAAGCCTGAGGACAAAGCCTTTGGTTGCTAAAATAGCTTGAAAAAGAAGCTTCACAGGGACTGGTGCTCTGCTGGGGAAGCTCTGTCTTGGCAGGGCCATGATTTAAGCCACTGCCCTATGACACAGCCATCCTGGCTGGGGTCAGATTTTACAAGCCTGGGCATATGGCACTGAAATGGAGAATTGCCAAGCCCTGGCCCCTTCCTTCCTGGGATTATGGCCTTCGAGGGCTCATAGGTGAACCGGTTTAAAATGGAGAACCAAAGGAAGGCATTAAGCAAGCTCTTGGTCATAGTTTCACTCACTAGTATACTCCTGGACTGGCTCACCAAATATATTACTGGATTTTGTTTAGGTTCTTGGTTATGCTGCAGAAATGAGTTTCAAGAGTATGCCAGGTGAGTTAGGCCAGTAATTCATTCAGGTAGGAAGGGAAGAGAAATGGGAGAAAATAACAAAGTTGGGTCTCAGGTAGAGAGGAAGAGGTTGAAAAGTGATAAAGTGGGCTGATTTACAGGCTACAATTCACCATTATAGGTTATAAATCCCCAGGTTTTACTTCCATGGCCACATGGCAGAGGAAAAACAGTGAGAGTGGCACAGAGAGGGCAGGAACAGGTCCAGAGGCAAGAGAGTGGAGTGCAAGTTCCTGTTTAGGCTTGTGCCTGGCTTTTAAACTGTTAATCATTCCACCCCTTTGCTAATGGCAGAGGAGGATTTATAGCTGTTTTGATTGATTACCCCATCCATCAATTCCCCATGAGGGCCCAATGATAAAGTCCTTAGGGAATATCTGGGGCTTTTCCTGACTTCCAGAAGTATTTGTTCTGAATAGCAGAATCTTGGTGGGGCGTGCGGGGCTGGAGGGAGAGGGGAGGGTTTCCAGCAGCCATCTGGGGGTTATTGATGTCCATGTGGACTTCTTGCAAGGTTCCAGATCCATCTATTGATTCCCTATCTTACTAGCCCGCTTCAATTCTATGCATTCTATGCATTGAGGGTGATTTTCCACCACTTCCAACTTGGCGCAAGGCACTGACTTCCTGTTTTATAACCTCAACAGAAGCAAACCACGTACAATCCTTTGCCTTCATTTTACTTTATTTTAACCATTTGTAAGTGTACAACTCTGTGATATTGTTTACATTCACAATGCTGTGCTATTATCACCTTCTACCATTACCAGATATTTTTCATCACACAAAATTGACATCCTTTACTCTCATCCACCCTAAATCTGTAGGTTCATTATTCTACAAAGTTCATGTAAGTGCAGTTCTGCAATATTTTTGCTTGTGTTTAGTTCACTTAGCATAATGTTTTCACGGTTCATCCATGTTTCAACTCTTATCAGAACTGCATTCCTTTTTATAGCTATACAGTATTCTACTATATATATATATATATATATATATATAAAATTTAGTTTATTCATTAATTGATGGACATTTGAATTACTTCCACCTTTGGCTATTGAAAAAAATGATTCTAAAAACATTCCTGGATATGATTTTGTTTGAGTACCTATTTTTAAGTTTCAGTATTTAAGTAGGTACTTAACTACTAAATCATATGGAGATTCTGTGTTTAACTAATTGAGGAATCACCAAACTGGATTCCACAGTGGCTTCACCATTTTATCTTTCTACTAGCAATGCGTGAGGGTTTTGATTACTCTACATCTCCTTCAAAACTCATTCTACATTTTAAAAGAGTGGTAGTTCTTCCTTTGTTATTTGTATTTCTCTAATGGCTAAGGATGTTTACAACTTTTTTTTTAATCCCGCCCCCCCCCCCCTTTGTGGCTTGCTTACTGTCTGCTCTCTGTGTCTGTTTGCTGTGCATTCTTCTGTGTCTGCTTGGATCCCTTTGTTGCATCATCTTGCTGTGCTACCTCTCTGCAGGCATGGGCCATCAGCTGTCCGTGGGCATGGGCCAACTTTGCTCTCATGAGGAGGTCCCAGGACGTAAACCCAGGACCTCCTATATGGTAGATGGGAGCCCAATTGATTGAGCCACAGCTGCTTCCCTGTTTACAACTTTTAATGTGCATATTTCTAATTGGTATATCTTATTTGGAAAATGTCCATTCAATCAGCTGCCCACTTTTAAATTGCAATATTTGTCCTTCTGTTGTTGACTTTTAGTGGTACTTTATATGTTTGGAATATTAAAGTCTCATTATATATATGATTTAAAATATTTGTCCCTATTTTACTAAGTTTTCTTTTTACTTTCTTTTTTTTCCCAAATTCTACTCAATTTATTCATTTTTTAAAAAATATTACATTCAAAATATATGAGGTCCCCATTCACCCCCACTGCCCCCACCCCACCAGTCCCCCCACAGTAACACTCTCCCCCATCATCATGACACATCCATTGCATCTGGTGAGTACATCTCTGGGCATCGCTGCACCCCATGGCCTGTGGTCCACACCATAGCCCACACTCTCCCACGTTCCATCCAGTGGGCCATGGGAGGACATATAATGTCCGGCAATTGTCCCTGGAAAACCACCCAGGACAACTCCAAGTCCCGAAAATGCCTCCACATCTCATCTCTTCCTCCCATTCCCCGTACCCAGCAGCCACCATGGCCACTTTTTCCACACCAATGCCCACATTTTCTCGATTATTAACCACAATAGTTCATGAATAGAATATCATTAAGTCCACTCTAATCCTTACTGTATTCCTCCTTCCTGTGGACCTTGGCTTGGTTGTGTCCATTCCACATCTATGTGAAGAGGGGGTTTAGATTCCACATGGATACTGGATGCAATCCTCCTGCTTTCAGTTGTAGGCACTCTAGGCTCCATGGTGTGGTGGTCGACATTCTTCAACTCCATGTTAGCTGAGTGGGGTAAGTCCAATAAATCAGAGTGTAAGAGCTGAAGTCTGTTGAGGCTCAGGGCCTGGCTATCATATTGTCAGTCCAGAGTTTCAAATCCCCTAGATATATCTTAAACCCCAGCAGCAACTACAATTCCAGTAAAGTAGCATGAAAGGCTTGTGAAAAGAGATCCCATCTGAGTCCAGCTCCATCACGCAGAAACACCAGCTCCAAAGAAGGGCCAACTGGCATGACAGTGAACCCCATCTGCCATGACCATAGAACCTGTGGGTCTCTTTAGCCCTCAAAAGGACCAATACCTGGGGTTGTATCTACTTTATCTGTCTCTGAGACTCTGCTCAGGTGTGCATAAGGGCAATCCTTCTGACAACCTCCAGACTCTTTTTTAGAGACTCATAGCCATATGAACTCATTTGTCCTTTCCATTTCCCCCTTACTTTAGGTCAAACAGCATTTTTAACTCCTGTTATTATATGTAGACAGGGATATTCTGCTGGTCTGCGTTGAACCTTTAATTCAAGGTCATTTTCTAGTTACGTCATCAGCTGGTACGTGGTAGTGATCCCTCGGTGTCAGGGAGGCTCATCCCCGGGTGTCATGCCCCATGCTGGGGGGAAGGCATTGCATTTACATGCTGAGTTTGGCTTCAAGACTGGCCACATTTGAGTAACATGGAGGCTGTCAGGAGGGAACTCTTAGGCACAGTGCTGCTCTAGGCCTTGTTCTTATTTCAGGTGTATAGGCTCATAAGCATATTCATTAGTATCAGGGGCTCACTCTTGGACCCTCATTCCTTCCTGGTCCTTACCGTTGCACCTGGGGGACTACCACTGCTCCCCTAGGGAACACAACAGAGCCTCCGCCTCCTGCCACTGGCCAGGAACCCAGTAACCCCCCCCAGCTATTGTTTTAAATTGTTTCCACTATGAGTATATCCAAACATTTCCATGCACGCTGGACGCATGCCCTGTATAACTCCCTGTCAACCATAATCGCCTGTCAATAACATCCCATACCCATATTCCTCTGCTGCCATTGTTGAACCACTCTGTGATCCAAAATTCCTGAAAAGTGAAGCCCAATATAATGTCAGGTTCCCTTACTAGTAAAATGGAATATAGCGATGAGTTTAAAGGTTAGATATAGAATGCATATTGATTTGGAAAAATTCTACATCTATCTTTTTCTATTCTTTTTTCCTAATTATTGAGCTTCTCTTCACAGGAGCCTTAGATCACAGTAATTCATATATATAATATACAGCACTCCCACATATCCATTATAAAACCTTTTCCCTTCCACAGCGATAATCTTTTAACTTATTCATATCATATTTACTGAAACTGATGTACAGATATTGAGACAATAGCTTTCAAACAAGGTGACATTTGTGTTTACATTGTGGTTTATACTTTAGGCTATACAGTTTTCTAAATTTTTTAGTTATCCTATGTTTTACATTATGGTTTACATTATTAGTCTGTCATCCCCTATATGTTTTTGGTGTAATATTACATGTTTTATATCCATCCTTGTGTACTCTTGTGAAACACTTCTTTTGCCCTCACATTTACTTTGGTTCCATCTATTCAATATCTATTTCCCCCTCCCCTTGGGGCCCACAGTGACAGTCAGTCTTCATTTCTTGAGGAGCCATGTTCAGAGATACTTGCAACAGTGTTGAGGGCTTGACTTGCTCAACTGCTCTAATGCCCTGGGAGCCACCCTTTCTCTTGAGAGATACAGTTCCCTCTATTTTATGGCATTAGTCCTCCCCAGGATGTGGGTCTACCTTCACTCTCATTATATGGGTCTCTACCCAATGGTATAACCCACTCTGGCAAAATGAGTATTCAGATATTCCCTAGGAGTCTGTCCTGCCTCAGATTATCCCCTTTGAGTATCTTAAACAGGTAACTTTCCTAATTATATTTTGAAAAGGTTTTCTCAGCATTTTACTTCCAACCAACACCTGAGAATCTCCTATGTTTGTATGCTGCCCCTCCCTCCCCCCAATTTCTTGGGCAATGTTACCCATCCACCCATCCCTAGTCCCCCTCAAACCTGCAAAGCCCCACCCAAAAGTAACCCTATGCCCCCATTTTATCTCTTCCTTGTGCCCATACTTACCGCCAGCTTATCATAGATTTCACCCATGTAGACGTCTGCTTACATCCTTCCTCTACCCCCCAATTTCCTGTAAGCCTATCTTCCAGTCTCTAGCTCTCTGAGGCAGCTTGCTTATTTCATATCATTGAGGTCATGTAGTATTTGTTCTTCAATGCCTGGGTGGCTTCACTCAACATAAGGTTCTCAAGATTCATCCATGTTATCACGTGTGTTTGTAGTGTATTTGTTCTTAAAGCCGAGTAGTATTCCATTGTATGTATATACCACATTTTATTGATCCACTCATCTGTTGATGGGCTTTTGGGTTGATTCCAACTTTTGGCGATAGTGAACAATGCTGCTATGAACATTGGTGTGCATATATCCATTTGTGTCCTTGTTTTCAGTTCTGCTGGGTATATACCCAGCAGTGGTATTGCTGGGTCATATGGCAAATCTATGGATAGTTTTTTGAGAAACCGCCAAACTGTCCTCCAGAATGGTTGGATCCTTCTGGAGTCCCACCAGCAGTGGATGAGTGTTCCCATTTCTTCATATCCTCTCCAGCATTTGTATTCTTCTGTTTTTTTCATAGCTGCCAATCTTATGGGAGTAAGATGGTATCTCATTGTAGTTTTGATTTGCATTTCCCTGATAGCTAAAGATGTGGGCATTTTTTCACGTGCTTTTTAGCCATTTGTATTTCTTCTTTGGAGAAGTGTCTGTTTAAATCTTTTTCCATTTTTTAAATGGGTTGTTTATCTTTTTATTTTCAAGATATAGGAGTTCTTTATATATGCAAGTTATAAGTCTCTTATTGGATATATGGTTGCCAAATATTTTCTCCCATTGCGTAGGTTCCCTTTTTACTTTCTTGACAAACTCCTTTGAGGTGTAGAAGGCTTTAATTTTGAGGAAGTCCCATTTATCTATTTGTTCTTTTGCTGCTCGTGCTTTTGGTGTGATGTTCATGAAGCCATTTCCTATTACGAGGTCTTGTAGATGTTTCCCTACACTGCTTTCCAAGGTCTTTATGGTCTTGGCTCTTATATTTAGGTCTTTGATCCATCTTGAGTTGATCTTTGTATAAGGTGTGAGATGGTAATCTTCTTTCATTCTTCTACATATGGATATCCAGTTCTCGAGGCACCATTTGTTGAATAGGCTGTTCTCTCCCAGTTGAGAGGGTTTGGTGGCTTTATCGAATATTTTATGACTATATATATGAGGTTCTATTTCAGAACTTTCAATTCGATTCCATTGGTCTCTGTGTCTCTCCTTATGCCAATACCATGCTGTTTTCACTACTGTAGCTTTGTAGTATGTTTTGAAGTCCAGTAGTGTGATTCCTCCAATTTTGTTTTTCTTTTTCAGTATGTCTTTGGCTATTCAGGTCCTCTTTCCTTTCCAAATAAGTTTCATAGTTAGTTTTTCTAGTTCCTTAAAGAAAGCTGTGTTGATTTTTATTGGGAATGCATTGAATGTGTAGATCAGTTTTGGTAGGATAGACATCTTAATAATATTTAGTCTTCCTATCTATGAACAGGGAATATTCTTCCATTTATTTAGGTCTTCATTGATTTCCTTGAACAGTCTTGTATAGTTCTCAGTGCATAATTTTTTACATCTTTAGTTAAGTTTATTCCTAAATATTTGATTTTTTTATTTACTGTTGTGAATGGTATTTGTTTCTTGATTTCCTCCTGATCTTGCTCATTATTGGTGTACAGAAATGCTACTGATTTTTGCGCATTGATCTTATAACCTGTGACTTTACTAAACTCATTTATGAGTTCTAGAAGCTTTATTGTAGACCTCTCAGGGTTTTCTATGTATAGGATCATGTCATCTTCAAATAATGAAATTTTGACTTCTTCCTTTCCAATTTGAATTCCTTTTATAACTGGTTCTTGCCTCAGTTCTCGAGCAAGTACTTCTAAGACAATGTTAAACAGAAGGGGAGACAGCGGGCATCCTTGTCTTGTTCCTGACTTTAGAGGGAAGGATTTTAGGATTTCTCCATTGTAAACAATGTTGGCTGTAGGTTTTTCATATATACTCTTTATTATGTTCAAAAAATTTCCTTGTATTCTGATCTTTTGGAGTGTTTTTATCAAGCAAGGGTGCTGTATTTTGTCAAATGCTTTTTCTGCATCTATAGATATAATCATGCAATTTTTTTCCTTCAATCTGTTTATATGCTTTGTTACATTGATTGATTGTTTATGTTGAAATATCCTTGCATACCTGGAATGAATTCGACTTGGTCATGGTGTATCATTCGTGTAATGTGTTGTTGAATACGATTAGCAAGTTTTGTTAAGTATTTTTGCATCTAGGTTCATTAGAGAAATTGGTCTGTAATTTTCCTTTCTTGTGGTGTCTTTGTTTGGCTTTGATACTAGGGTAATGTTGGCATCATAGAAGGAGTTAGGCAATGTTCCTCCTGTTTCGATTTTTTGGAAGAGTTTCAGTAGGATTGGTGTTAGTTCTTTCCAGAATGTTTTGTAGAATTCAGCTGTGAAGCCGTCTGGCCCTGGGATCTTCTTAGTTGAGAAGTTTTTAATGACTGATTCTATCTCTTTACTTGTGATTGGTTTGTTGAGATCATCAATTTCTTCTTTTGTCAATATAAGCTGCTTATGTGTTTCTAGGAATTGGTCCATTTCCTCTGAATTCTCATTTTTGTTGGAATATAGTTTTTCAGAGTATCCTCTTATGATAATCTTTATTTCTGTGGGGTCAGTGGTGATATTGCCTTTCTTATTTTGTGATTTGCATCTTTCTTTTTTCTTTGTTAGTCTCACTAAAGGTTTGTCAATTTTATTGATCTTTATCAAAAAACCAGCTCTTGGTCCTGTTTATCTTTTCAAGTGCTTTCTTATTTTCTATTTCATTTAGTTCTGCTCTTTTCTTTCTTATTTCCTTCATTCTTTTTCCTGTTGGATTGCTTTGTTGTTTTTTTTCTAATTCCTCCCAATGTGCAGTTAGTTCTTCAATTTTTGCTCTTCTTTTTTGATATATGAATTTATGGCTATAAATTTCCCTCTCAGTACTGCTTTTGCTGCATCCCATCAATTTTGGTATGTTGTGTTATCATTATCATTTGTTTCAAGGTAGTCATTGATTTCTTTTGAGATTTCCTCTTTGACCCACTGTTTTTCTAAGAGTGTGCTGTTTAATTTCCATATCATGGTGTGAAATCTGGGCCTCTGGCCCTTGCAGATTTACAGCTTCACTCCACTGTGGTCAGAGATATTATTTTGTATGATTTCGATCTTTCTGAATTCATTAAGCCTTTCTTTGTGGCCTAGCATACGGTCTATCTTGGAGAATGATCCATGTGCACTTGAGAAAAATGTATATCCTGCTGAGTTTGGCTGTAATGATCTGTATATGTCTATTAGATCCAGCTCCTCTAATATACTGTTCAAATATTTTGTTTCTTTAGTGAGCTCTTTTGAGATGTTCTGTCCAGAGTTGATAGTGGTGTATTAAAATCCCCCACTATAATTGTAGATGCATCTATTCTTTCACTTAGTTTTTCCAGCGTTTGCCTCACGTATTTAGAGGCACCCTTGTTAGGAGCATAAATATTTATGATTGTTCATTTTTCTTGAGAGATTGTCCCTTTCACTAATATATAGTATCTGTCTTTGTCTCTCACAATTGTTTCACATTTAAAGTCTATTTCATCTGATATTAATATAGCCACTCCTGCCTTTTTTTGGTTATTGTTTGCTTGTAAGATTGCTTTCCAACCATTCACTTTCAGCCTCCATGATTCTCTGGGTCTAAGATGTGTCTCTTGTAGACAGCATATAGCTGGGTCATATTTCCTTATCCAATGTCCCAGTCTGAATCTTTTGATAGGTGAGTTTAATCCATTGACATTCAGTGTTATTACTTTCAAGGAATTATTTATGTTAGCCATGTTTTTATTGGACTCGTGTTTGTCATATTTTGTTTGTTCATTTTTTTCTTCTCTTTTTGTCTTTTTTGTTGCTCTTACACTCTCCTCCAACTCTGCCTGTCCTGTTTTTTCCTTTCTTCCTGCAGAACTCCCTTTAGTATTTCTTGAAGGGGAGGTTTCTTGTTGGCATACTCTTTCAGTTTCTGTTTATCTGTGAATATTTGAAACTCTCCATCAGTTTTGAATGCTAGTTTAGCTGGATAGAGTATTCTTGGTTGGAAGTTTTTTTCTTTTAGTACCTTGACTATGTTATACCACTGCCTTCTTGCCTCCATGGTTTCAGATGTGAAATCAGCATTTAATCTTATGGAACTTCCCTTTTATGTGATGGTTTTCTTTTCTCTTGCTGCTTTTAGAATTTTCTCTTTGTCTTGAGCATTGGATAATTTGACAAGTATATGTCTTGGGGTGGGCCTGTTGGGGTTTATGACGATTGGGATGCGCTGTGCTTCTTGGATATGTACATCTGTCTCTTTCAGTAGATTTGGGAAGTTTTCAGTCATTATTTCCTGCAACACTCCTTCTGACCCCTTTCCCTTCTCTTCTCCTTCTGGGATGCCTATAATACATATGTTTGAGTGTTTTGCATTGTCATTCAGGTCCCTAAGTCCTAGTTGAATTTTTTCTATCTTTTATCAATCAATTCTACTATCTGTTTAAATTCAGATGTACTGTCTTCCACATCACTAATTCTCTGCTCTGCCTCTTCTAATCTGCTGTTATTTGCTGCGAGTGTATTTTTTATTTCTTGAACTGTGGAGTTCATTCCCATCATCACTGTTATCTTTTTGTGTATGTCTGCAATTTCCCCTCCAAGTGTTGTCTTCATATTGTTAACCTCTTCCTTTACTTCATTATATTTGTTGGTGATATATGTTCTGAGATCTTTTATTACTTGTGTGAAGTTGTGCTCCCCTTTCTGGTTTTTAGTTTGTTCATTGGAATCAGCCATGTTTTCCTGATTACTGGTTTGGTTTGTAGATTTTTGTTGCTGTCTGGTCATCATTTTATCTTGACGGGTTTAATCAGTTCCTTAGCTTCTTTGTCTAGTCTTGGGGATTAATTACTGTTGTTTTTGCATAAGTGTTATATCTTCTCTTTGTCACTTTGTTTTTCTTATTCTAATTTCTTATTGCTGGCTGAGTTCACTTTGAAGGAATGTATTAGGGCCAGGGAAAGGCAATTGTGTAAGCAAGGAAAACGTTTAAAGTAGTATTGGTAATAAATGTTAATAGAGCCACAATATCAGATATGGGAGGATGGATATTAGATTTGTGTAAGTTGTGTAGAATTACAGAAGTAGGTAGAGTACCTATAATGAGGTAGTCCACTGAATATGGTAGGAATATGGTATGAATTAAAGAGCTAGTGTTTTCATGAGAGAGGGAAAGAGAAAAGAAAGGCAATAGTGTCAAGAGTGGATAAAAGACAGAAAACAAAACAGGTATTAGAAATTAAGAGTTACACACTTTGGGGATCAAAGAAAGGGAGATGGAATATAGGAGAGACAGTAGATGATGGAAGATATCAAGACGTAGGGGAAAGGGGATAGTGTAGGTAGCCAAAATCAATTCACTCAGAAATGAGGCAACCGAGGTTGAGGAAACCCAGCAAATGTGAGGTGTTTCCTGCAGCTCCTATTGTATAATTAAGATAAAATAAAATAAGAAGAAAATGAGGGACAAGAGGGAAAAAAAAATAGAAGAAAGAAAGAAAGAAAAGGGGGGTGGGTAAAGGGAGGGAACATGTAGGAAAAGAAAAAAAGGTATAGAACAACCACAACAGCAACAACAAAAACCCCCCTAAATAACTGGGGGAAAAAAAGCCTTTGGGGGATAAAATGGGAGAAGAGACTAGGAGATAATGCAATGTTAGCAATCAGGACAATAAAAAATAAAATAAAAATTAAAACAAAACAAAACCAAACCAAAAAGAAAAAACGCAAACGTTGAGGGCTAGGACATTCAAGGACCTCAGATGGGCCTCAGGGAGTGATGGATTCAGGGATAGAAAGTCTGTGATATTGCAAACTCAAGAGGTGTGAGTCTCTGGGGTGTGGGCCACCAGGGATTAGGGGACTCAGACCTGGCAAGCTCAAATCTGGTTAACCAGGAGCCTGGGAGCACCGCAGTGCAACACAGCCTTCAGGGATTCCCACAGCTGGGTGCCAGCCCTATGGGGGAGGTCACATCTGCAAACTGACCTATGTGTCTGAACCCTGCAATTCACCCTCTCACTCGGGTCTCTTCTGTGGTTGTATCACCAATTCGACTTCAGGACACCTCCCGCCCTATAAGCCCCCAAAACAGCCACCTGGGGGCGCCTCTACACTGCAGCCAATTTAATGATGCAGACCAGTAGCCAGGCCCAGGGACCGGGTCTCAGCCAGAAATACCAATATCAGAGTCCAAACCCGAAATACCCCCGTTTCACAAAATATTCCCCTAATCGGCTTCCAGATGTCTCCCACCCTGGCAGTCCCTGAAACAGCCTCCTGGTGTGATGTCTCTTTATTGTGAGTAATTTAAGGCTGCTGCAGATCTGCAGCTAGCCTTGGGGGTGGGGCTCTAGCCAGAAGTGCTATTATTTGTGTCTGCAATCAAAAATTCCCCCCACCTTGCAATAAAACTCCCGTTTGTCTCCCCAAATCAGTCTGCGAAGACCTCCTGCCCTGTTAGCCCCCCAATAGCGGGCTCAGGGCTTATGATTTCCCCAGTACCGCAGAGCCTCCAGGACTCGCTGCCGCAGCGCCGGTTCCATGGCTCCGTCCACCCCAGGAGGGAGCGTCGGCGCGCAGACCCCACCTCTGTGTAATAGAGCCTCAATTTTATCTTATACACGAATTTTCTCTGTTACCTTCCCACCAAATCGATGTCCAGACACCTCCTGCCCTGCAAAATCCTGAAACAGCCTGGTCCCGAAGAATTTCCAACGCTGCCCAGCCGCTTCTTTGCAAGAGAGATTATCAGGTGCGCTCACTCAGCCACCATCTTGCCCCACCTCCTTTACTTTCCTGATAACATATTTTCATGCACTAAAGTTGTAATTCTGATGAGTCTTGTTCTTTTGGAAAATCTTATGGAAAAATCTTTCATTCTTTAGCATTTGGTTTAATTTTAGCTGTTGATTTTTCATCAATTTTTCTTTATTTTCTTTATGGATGAAGTTACCTTCTATTCCTACCTTTGTGAATGATTTTTGTCACGAACAGGAGTTGAAATTTTTCAAAAGCGTTTTCTGAGTAAATTGAGGGGATCATATGGTTTTGATAGTTTATTCTATTAATGTAGTTATTACATTACTTGATTTTTTCCTTTTAATTGTGGAAAAACATACATCACATAAAAATCATTATAACAATTTTAAGTGGGCCATATTGTGACATTGAGTACATTGATAATATGGTGTGACTTTGACCACTATTTCAGACTCTTTCCATCATCTCAACCAGACCTCATGCCCCTTTAGCAATAACAACCAATGCCTTCTCCCCACTCTTCTGAATAATGCTGTCATGAATATTGGTGAACAAATATCTGGTTGAGACCCTGCTTTAAATTCTTTGGTTTATATACCTAGCAGTATAATTGCCAGCTCTATGGCAATTCTGTGTTTAACTTTCTGGCTGCACAATTTTGATTTCCCATCAATAATGTACAAGGGGCCCATCTTTCTACATCCTCAAAAAGTTTTTTTTTCTATTAACAGCCCTCTACCTTGTGTATAGTAGCATCTCATTTTTATTTTTGGTATCTTATTTGCATTTCCGTAATGGCTAATGATGTTGAGCATCTGTTTAAGTGCTTATTGGTCATTTGTATATATTTTTGGGAGCTATGTCTATTCAAACCCTTTTCCCATTTTTTAATGGGGATGTTTGTCTTTTTGTTGAGTTATAGTACTTCTTTATATATGCTGTGTATTATGCTATTATCAAAAATATGGTTTCCAAATATTTTCCTTTATTTGGTAGGCTTTTTACTTTACTGAAAAAATAGCATAGTAGTAAAGTAGTTAAGTAGAGATCAGGATTCGAGATTCAGGATTAGGTTCTTTTTCTGGATTAGGACTTAGGTCTAAGATTAGAGCCACCTTTTTCCTCTGTGATCCCCATGAGCTTGCCTAAGAGGATCAAGGGTACAAGTGGAGCAGAAAACGAATGGGTGGCTGGGCTGCTGGAGAAGAACGTAGTAGCAGATTTCTCCTTGTCTGGTTGCTGGTCAGAGCTTGGATGCCTTGCTCAGGTGAGAGTGCTCCCAGGCAGGGTCTTCTAATAGAGAGCTTTCCCCTCCTGTGAACACTGGATGATATACACAGAAGGTCTGGGATTTTAGGAAGGTCTATACAGCTGATACCGCTTCATCTGGCAATCCACATATGAGGCCCCAGGAATCTTCAGTCCCACTTCTAAAGCCATTACCTTCCAAGTAGGTGAAATTTCCTGTGAGAGGGTAACCTAAACTCCTTTTCATAACCTGTGACCTTAAGGCATATGATGCCTCATAACATTCTAATGTTCACGTTGACCGATGGAAAATGCTGGACTCTGATTTTTTTCCCAGAGGCGTTACAGGTCTGGTCTGGAAGCTGATTGTTGCTCCTTGGTTTTATGAACATCCTGGAAAATTTTCAAATCCCCTCAGTGTGTCATGCTGTGCCAGCACACCACAGAGGCCTAGGAAAGGCATACAGGATTGCTTATGAGGAATTCCCAGGATCACTAGCTGGATTACATTTTGAAAGTTGTTAAAGTCCCATGCCAGTCCCCCGGACAAGGCACAGGTTAACAGGAAAGGCAGGTGGAGGACTTTTCTGGCGCTAGCCTCTGTAGGATTTCAAAGTCCCCTAGGGAACTGGCACCAGACCTTGCCAGGCAGGGAAGCCTTTGCTAGGAGGGTCTCCTGATCATTAGCTGTTCCTGACAGAAACTTGTGGTCTCAGTGCCCTTCTGAAAAAACATACAATGCCTCACTTCAGCTCCTCAGGTCTCGATGCCCCTGCTCTGAAAGGGGCATGGGCTGGGTGTACCTAAACTCTGCATGTAGGGGGTCGTCAGGGTAGAGATAGTGCTCAAGGGACCTTTTTCAGGCCTCTGGGCTGCAGTAGGCCCTTCAGAAACTGGCGGAGAGGCCATGCCCCCTTGGCTGTCCAGGCTGGGAAGAGTTTTCTCCACACCCGCACACACCTGGATGGGTAAACCCAGGGCAGGTGTTCCTGTACCACCTTGGCAAGACCCTCCTGGGATACATCCACCACCTTGGAGGCAGTGACCCTTCTTCACCCTCTTCTCACTACTTTCCCTCTATCTGCCTGTGCCTCTCCTGCTCTGGGGCTTCTGGCAAGGAGAGTCCACCTGAAGTAGTTGGAGCATGCATGGGCAGGATGCAGCCCACTGGAAGGCCTGGGGTTTGGGGCGGAAATGCTGACCGATGAAGAGCACAGATCATCCTACCGCTGACCTTCTGGGAGCTCTTAACCACAGTGTGTGTTGGAGGGCTGAGGGATGGCGGTGGCTGCTGAGCCAATGTGAGGGGGAGGTGGAGCGAGGTTTAGCACAGGCCGCAGGGAGGCTGGGTCTTGGGGCCACAGGGAATTATGTGAAGCTGCTGCCATGCTGCCCTTCTGCCCTGACTGAGGATGGACAGAGCTGCCCCCACTTCTCCTGCAGTATCTGCCCCAAGGCACACATCAGCCCAAGGTGGGTCACCAGGCCGCTGGCATCACAGAGGGGATCCTCCTTGCCTCCTTTGTCCTCATTTTCCTCCTTTCCCACAGGCTGCTCCCTGACCTCCCCCTCCTCTGGGCTGGCTTCTGCCTCAGGCCCCTTAGGCAAGGCCTGTTTGAGGGAAAGAGGAGGTTTATGTGCTGGGGGGCAGTTTCCAGGAACAATGGGAGTTCTAGGCAGGCGAGCAGTGATGCCCAGTGGCCACTGTTACTGGCAGGAATGTAGGACTCCAATGCCAGATGGGAAGCCACTGCCATGTTGCTTTCCCACCACAGTTGAGGAAACAGTCTGAGGAGGAGAGACAGAGCTTCCCTTATTTCACTCGCAGTTCCTGCCTCCACATGTGTAACTCCTGGCAAGGTGTGTCCCCCAGGCCTCCCGGCTTCACCAACTGCAGTTCCATCCCCAGCACTCCAGAGTCACCTCTCTGTGCTCTTTCTCTGACACCCAGTTCCCGACCTTTGAATATATTCAGAATCCAGATGTGTCTAACTGGCTTCCAGCCTTGGCTTGTATTAGATTATCATATCACTTGTGCAGATGGTGCATAGTGCAGAGTATTCAGTTTTCCTCAAAATTTTTTCCATTTTTTTATTATGGAAATATTGAGCTTTTTATTATGGAAGTATTGAGCTTACAAAACAATCGTGTATAATGTGCAGAATTCCTATGTATCACCGCTCAACCAAAACTTTACATTGTTGTGGAATATTTGTTACTGATTATCAAAAGATATTATCATAGTATAACCAGTGTAGTGCATTGTGTATATTTAGTGCATTTTTTCCATATAGCCCCCTATTATTAGTACTGTGTATTAGTATTTTACATTTGCAATACTTCATGAGAGAACACCCTATTTGTATGGTTAATCACAGTCCATCTTCCACCACATGGCTTACTGTTTTATACAGTCCCATGCCTTGTACATTCTACCCAAAGTGCTTACTCAGTGGCTTTTGCTTTTATCAGAGTTGTGCTGTCATTGTCCCAGTAAACCTTTGAATGTTTTCTTAGTCCTTTCTCAATCTTTAAAAGATTTATATTTGTTTTATTCTATTAGCATATGTACTGCATAAAATTCAAACTAAGAAACACCAGTTTTTATTGACAAAACCCAAAACATAATAATAATGAGTGCAATGTTTTGTAATACAGGTCTCATAATGACAAGAATGGATACCACCATTTTGCTTCACTGAGCTTATGAGTAAGTGTTCCTTATCTTCAAAACTGATTGCTAATATGTATCTGTGAATGCTGGTTGTGTGCATGAGAGCAAATGAAAGTCATGTGGCACTGTCATGCTTTAACACATGAGATTCAAGTATTTCCATCAAATACTGGCTGATGGATAATCACTAAAAAAAGCTATGGGTATTAAATGCCTTCTTTTTCCACCAGCTGCATGAATGTGTCTAAATAAGCCTTTTCCTGTTCCACACATATTTTTACCACCATCAGTGGTAACCCATGTAAGCAGATTCCAATTCAGGTTATACCACGTTAGCTTTTTATCCATGTCTTTGAAAATATTCTTACCTGTATTTATGTAATTCTATGCAGACTATGCATAGAGGGTGATTTTCTGTCACTTCCAATATTTCAGTAACCTTACCAAATTCCATTAGTAATTCTCCCTAAACAGAATCCCTATGCTCATTGTGCCTTTTTTTCTCTTAGGAGGCTTTAGGGCGAGAGATGAAATCAGATGATGCCTGAATAATGGAAATGGAGAGGGAGGGAAATGTCAATAAATATATAAATGTAAATATAAATGTAAATCTAGGTTAAGTCTCCAGGTCCTGACACCTGGACAGGAAGTGAGGAAGGAGACAGAGTCATGGATGACTTCAGTTTCTTGCCCTCCCTAAGGAAGGGAGCACAGAGAAGAGTCTGTATTGGGGACAGAATAGGGGTGGAGTAGAAGATGAGTCCTGTTGTGCTCTACATTTTTTCTTTAGATTAAAATGAAAAGAAAAATCTTACAGGAAAGCAGAAAATGGAAAGTACATACTAGCTAAAATTCTATTAATCCTTTTATGAATTACTTTAAATTTATGTAAATTCTAACATTTAGCTTGTGATTGAACGTGGGGCTTAATGTAGATGGAAACATTATTTTGCTTTTGATTCTGGTTCTCTGAGTGTATCTCTGACTACACAAAGTTTCAATCTTCTTCTTGAGCCTGTCTCTTCCCTTCCCTGCTACCCCCCACACACATTGTTTATTTTTTTGTTTTCAATTAAGTATTTTATTTTAGAACAGTTTTAGAATTACAAAAAAGTTGCAAAGATAATCCATAGAATACCCCTAGTTTAATCAATTTTTAGCATCTTACATTTAATCAGTACAATAGCCACAACTAGTGAACTAATATTGCCATGGTATTGTGAACTAAATTCCATTCTTTATTTACAATCCCTTAGTCTTAATGAGCTTTTCCTGTCTCAGGATTCCATCCAAGTTACCACATTACTTTTTATTTATTTTATTAGAGAGGTTGTGAGCTTATAAAACAATATGCATAAGGTGCAGAATTCTCATACATTACCCTTCCACTGGCACCTTCCATTTGTTATAGATTATGAAAGAACATGATCAGAGTATGACCATTAACTGTTGTCCATTGTATATACTTGGTATGGTTTTCCATGCAGCCCCTAATAACGACATGTATTAGTATTGTACATTTGTTATGGTACATGAGAGAACACTCTCCTATTTTTACTGTTACCCAGTCCATATTCATCACATGATTCACTGTGTTATGTAGTCCCGTGCCTCATACATTCTATCCAATGTGTACACTCAGTGGCTGTCACTTTCATCACAGAATTGTACAGTTATTGCCTCAATAAACCTAATATTTTCCTTAGTCCCAAAGAAAAATACACCATACTCCCCATTATAGACCCTTAGCATTGATATAGTACCTTCTTTGACGTTGATCCAAGAGTATTATGAAATTGCTTTTATTCATAGTCCATAAGTTACTGAGATTGAAAAGGTGTCTAGGCATGTAAATGTCAGTTGAAAGAAAGCTGGAAAATAATCTAGGGTGTGAATAACATAGTGAACCTGGAGGCGAATGAGGATTGTGGTTAATAATACAAATACAAGGATGCTCTTCTATGAACTACCACAAATTATGTCACTATTACAAGATAGGAAGAATAAAATGATGCATGCAAAAAATACAATTAATATAATTTTTTACAGTTTTTAAATTGGGATGTTTGGCTTTTTGTTGAGTTTCAGTGATTCCTCATATATTCTATATATCATACTATTAACAGAAATATGTTGCAAACATTTCCTTCCATTCTGTACATTTTCTTTTCTTTGTTTTGATAATATCCTTTGACTCTCAGAAGTTATGTTTGATGAAGTCCAATTTAGCTAATTTTTTCTTTTTGTGCTTGTGTACATTGTTGTAAAATACAAAATCAGTGCTTACTCCAAGGTACTGAAATTAGTTACCTATATTTTACTTTAAGAGTTGATTAGCTCTTATGTTTAGATCTTTGACCTACTTTGAATTATTTTGTCTATGTAATGATAAGGGGGTATTCATATTCATTGTTTCCATATGGATTTCCTGTAGTCCCTGGACCATATTTTGAAGAGATTATTTATTATTTCCCCATTGAATGGACTTAGGCATTTGTCAAAAACCATATGCCCATAGATGCATGGATTTTAGTCTGGACTTGAAATTGTAGTTTTGGTATATTTGTCTCTCTATGTACCAGTACCATACAGTGTTCATTATTGTAGCTTCTTAGTAAGCTTTAAAATCAGGGAGCCTGATTCTTTAAATTTTTCCTGATTTCAAGATTGATTTGCTTATGCAATGCTTCTTAGAGTGCCTCTGGATTTGATGATCAGCTTTAGCATTTTGCAAATGCTACTGGAGTTTTGATGGGGATTGCATTGAACTTGTAGATCCCTTTAGGCAATATCAATATATGAATAGTGTTGAATCTTTCATTTCATGAACACTGGATGTGTATCCATTTGTTTAGGTCTTTTATAGTTTCTTTCAGCAATGTTTTATATTTCAATATCTCAAATTATTTTGTTAGTCCCTTGAAATTTCTTCTTTAACCTGTTAGTTTTATAATGTTATGTTTGATTTCTACATATTTATAATTTTCCAGTTTTCCCCTGCTATTGTTTTTCAAGAAGATCCTTTGTATGATTCCTATATTTTAAATATTATTTTGATTTTATAAGTGGTCTAATACATGGTATACCCTGGAAAATGTTCCATGTGTATCGTATACATGTACTCTGCTGTTATTGGTTGTATATATGGTTATCACCATTATTTCTTTGTCAATTGAACCTTTTATTAACATAACAATTTTTATACCTGAAGAATATATTTGTGAAATTAATATAACCTCTGGGGCTTCTTTTGATTACTCTTCTCATGGAAATAATTTTTCTCCTTTTTTGTTTATATTTTTTTTGTGTTTGTATCTAAAGTGAGTCTTTTGGAGACCACATTTAGTGGGATCGGCTTTTCATCCAATCTATCAATCTCTTTCTCTAATAGGGGAATTTAATCATTTGCCAGTTAAGACAATAGTAGCGGAAGAAATTATATCTTCAATTTTGCTATTTGATTTCTTCATGCCACATGTGTTTATTGTTCCTCAGTGACTGCTATCCTGCTATTATTTCCTTTTAGTGGCTTTCTGTAGTGTACTGTTTGGGTTTCCTTTCCCTTTCTTTTGCTTTATATTTTTACATTATTATTGGTTACCTTTGTAATTAACAATAAGTGCTTAAAATAAAAAAACCCAGTCAGATTAGGACCAGCCTCATCTCAGTAATATACAGTCTATTCCCACAATATTCCATCTCTTCTTCATCGCATTCTTACTGTCTTAGATTACATCTTTGTATATTGCATGCCTATTACCATAGATTTTAAATAATTTTTACATCTCTAAGTTATATGATTTTGGCACGATTTTTAAATGCATAAATTTTTATTTCGTCCTTTTGTACTGTCCCTTTCATTAATAGATAAGCTCCTGTTTTATCTTATAACTGCTTTTTTTTTTAAGTTTTTTACGTTTTTCTTTTTTAGAGAAGTTTTTGGTTTAAAGCACACCCACCCAAAAAATACAGGATTCCCGTGTACCACCCTGTTATTACCACCTTGCATTGATATAGAACATTTGTTACAATTAATGATATCATATTTCTATAATTGTACTATTAACTGTAGTCCATGGTTTAAGTTAGTATTGACAGCATAGTGTAGATCTATGGATTTAACAAATTTTATTCTGTTTTGTAACAGTTTTTACTTAGTCTATTATGCCCAATATTATAATGTCCACTTTTGTTCTCATTTGGCTACTAACTGTGTGGAAATATTTTTCCATCCTTTCACTACATCCATTGCTTGAGTAAATTCAATTACAGTCCTTTTGCAGTTCCAAATTTCTTTTCTTTTATAATTTCTATCTCTACTTTGTTCTGTCAGTTTACTGTTTTCCTGCTTTCCTTTATTTCTTTCTGTATGGATTCACTTAGGTCATTGTACATTTTTAAGATAGGTCATCTAACATCTTTTACTAATAGCTCTATTTTATGAGCTTCCTCAGGAATGTTTTCTCACAAACTTTTTTTCTGTGAATGGGTTATAGTTTCCCTCTTTCTTTGTCTTGTAACTTTTTGTTGATCCTGGGCATGAATAGAGCAAGAATAAAAGGCCCTGCCTCAAGACTCCTTTGCCACTTTAGCCACGAGGGGTTTGGAATGATCGCTAACCTTAGTCCTGTTTCCTCATTGGTCTCAAAAGCAGCAAGTACCAATCAGACCACGTGCTAGTTTACTCAGAAAGAATTGTTTGTTCATGCCCATCCTGACACCAGCGAGTTCCACCTCAAACCTGCGTCACAGTCTCCTCTCCATAAGAAATCTTACTAGGATGGTCTCAGTCATGGTGATTGTGCATTATTATGGTTCTCTGTGTGTGGTCACTGTTGTTAAACACTGTTGAGTTTCTTTGTCTATGACATTTTTATCCTTTATTGACAATGATGTCAGAGTTTCCTCCCCACACATACAGCCTATGCGTGGTCTCCCAAGGTCATGCTCAATGTCCTTTCATGTCAGAGCCTGTAGAAAACCCCAAGTCATTGTATGGGAAATTGACCTGCACTGGGACCCATGAGGCTCACAGGTAGTCCATGCAAGGCCTTGGTCACACTTGTACCTGGCAGTTGATGTCTTTCCCAAAACTAAGCTAAGTCTCCATCTGGAGACCAGGAATTGAGCCTGCAGGGTCATGGGAGGAGGTTTGTCATCCCACCCTGGGTACTCTTTGATGCCTTCTTTTTGAGTGAATATCACCTAAATTCTCCAAATCCACTGCAGAGGACAGATGAGAGCCAGCTTGCTTGAGGGCTCTGAGGGTAGAGTTCCTTTAGCTGACCCAGGAGCCTCATGTCTACTCTTTGTCTGCTAACTCTCTGGACAGTGGTCCAAGTTGCACCACCCGGCCAGCATCTGCCAGGACCAGCTACAGACCCAGTCTGCCTGGAAGCCCCTGAGGCAGCCCCCAGATTGTCTAAGTCTCTGGAAGATAGTCCCACAGCCAGAACCAAGTCAGCCTGGCTGGGAGCTCCCAGGGTCTTTGCCCTGAGAAGCAGCTTTCAGTGATGGGACAGGGATTCCAAGGGCAACCTGAGAAATTTCTCCTTGGCCCCCTTCAGGGGTTGGAATGTGGCCCTGCTGGGAGGATGGTTTTGGGTAAAAACAGCTGTCCCTCTCTGCCCTGGCCAAGAAAAGTGATCTTATATTGTATATCATCTTGGAAGTCAATAGGATGTTCTAAAGTGATACCTTTCAATGGATATCTGGATGACAGCAGTTGAGCATATTGTCAAGGTCGTAGACTACTCGGCAGATTCTAGTGTACACCTGTAGAGTTAGGGTGAGGGTTAAGCTTTGAGAGACAGTGAGATTTAAGTTGATAGTTAGAGAGGAAAGGACCGTCTTGTGGTTAGGGTGATTGTTGGAAATAGTTTTCCTCAAAAGCTCTTCTGGAAGGACCTGATCACATATGAACCTGTGTCTTTTTTTTTTTTTTTTTTTTAAGATTTATTTATTTATTTATTTATTTCACTCCCCTCCTCCCTCCCGGTCCCAGCAGTTGTCTGTTTTCTGTGTCTATTTGCTTCAACTTCTTCTTTGTCCGATTCTGTTGTTGTCAGCCGCACGGGAACCTGTGTCTCTTTTTGTTGCGTCATCTTGTTGTGTCAGCTCTCCATGTGGGCGGCGCCATTCTTAGGCAGGCTGCACTTTCTTTCATGCTGGGTGGCTCTCCTTATGGGGCACACTCCTTGTGCGTGGGGTTCCCCTATGTGGGGGGCACCCCTGCATGGCACGGTCTCCTCGTGTGCATCAGCACTGCGCATGGGCCAGCTCCACACGGGTCAAGGAGGCCCGGGGTTTAAACCATGGACCTCCCATGTGGTAGATGGATGACTTAACCACTGGGCCACATCCACTTCCCTGAACCTGTGTCTTATTGTTCTTGTGACACTGGTACAGGTGTGTGGGCTTTGGGCAAGGTCTATATCACTTCGCCTGGAAATCCACAGTGGAGTGACCAGGAATTTTGAGTCACACTTCTAATGCCATTTCCTTCCAGACAGGAGGCATTTCCTGTGAAAGGATAATCCAAAAACCTTTTCAGTGCCATTTTGTTATCTGATGGCATATGATTCCTCATAACATTTTCTAGTGTTCGTGTTGGCTGATGGATACTGCTGGACTCCAATTTATGGGCTCAGATTGCACCGCAGTTCTGGTCTGGATACTGGCCGGGATACTGGTTGGTGCTCCTTGGTTATATGATCATCCTCAAAAATTTTCAAGACCTCTTATGGTGTCATGCTCATGCCAGCACACACTGGAGTCTCCAAGGCATCCAGTTTTGCTGGAGGGGAATCCGTGGCATCACTAGGTGGATTAGCCTCCTGAAAGTTGTTCAAGTCTCCCTCCAGGCACCTGGACAAAGCACAGGTAACAGAAGAGGCTGGTAGAGGCCTTTTCTGGCACCATCCTCTCCAATATTGTCAAAGACCCCTTTGGGAGCTCGCACCAGTCCTTGCAGGGCAGGAGGCCTTTGCTGGGAGTGTCTCTTGATCATTAGCTGCTCCTGACAGAAGCTGGTGGTCTTTGTGCCCTACTGAAAAAATTGTCAAAAACCTCCCTTCAGCTCCTTGGGTCTTGATGAACCTGTTTCAAAGAAGAATTCACCTAAACTCTGCATGTAAGGGGTTGTTAGGGTGGAGATAGTGCTCCAAGGCACCTTCCTCTGGCCTCTGGGGTGCAGTAGGCTCTTCTGCACCTGTTGGGAAAGCTGTGCCCCCCTGGAGGTCCAGGCTTGGAGTGTTCCCTCCACACCTGCACACACCTGAGTGGGTAAATTCAGAGCAGGTGGTCCTGCCCCTCCTTGGCAAGAGCCTCCTGGGATATATCCACTGTCTTGGAGGCAGCTTCTCCTCTTTGTCCTCTTGTCACTCCTGCTCTTCTGTCCTGCAGGGCTGTGCAGCAGATTTCCAGGCTCCCAGGGCAAGGCCTAGAGTGTGTGTGTGTGGGGGCCACAGTGTGCAGGTCTAGGCAGCCTGTTAGAGGGATGGGGGCCATGTGCTGACCAATGAGGAGCATGGGTCATCCTGTCACTGACCTGGGAGCTCATAACCACAGTGTCTATTGGTGGGCTGAGGGACTGGGCAGCTGCTGAACCAATGTGAGGTTGAGGAGGAGCCAGCTTTAGTGCCTCGTGGCTGCAGGGGCTGCTGGGACCACAGGGAATGATGGGAAGCCACCGCCACGCTGCCCTTCTGCCCTGACTGGGGAAGGGCTGAGGGGGAATGGTGCTGCCACCACTTCTGCAGTACCTGCCCGAGGTGTAGATCAGCCCTAGGTCGGTCCCCAGGCTTCTGGCTTCACCAAGGGAATTGCCCTCACTTCCTTTTGTCCTCATTATCCTACTTTGCCCCAGACTGCTCCCTGGCATGCCCCTGCTCAGGCCTGGCTCCTGCCTCAGGCCCCTCAAGCAAGGTTTGTGTGCTGGGGTGGCAGTTTCTAGGAACAATGGGAGTTCTAGATGGGAGAGCAGGGGCGCCAAGCAACCTTTTTGGCTGGCAGGAATGTGGGGCAGCAGGGTCTGCCAGGTAGCCATTGACAGGTTGCTCTTCCACCATGGCCGAGGGAATGGGCTGAGGAAAAGAGACACAGCTGCTCTCGTTTCACTGGCAATTCCCACTTCCCCATGCATAACTTCAGGCAAGGTGGGTTCCCCAGGCCTTCCTGCTTCATCAGTCACAGCGCCATCCCTGACACCCCAGAATCAGCCCATTTGTCCTTTTTCTCTGACAACTGCTTTCCTACCTTCTAACATACTCAGAGTCAGTCCTGACATGTCTAACTGGGTTCAAGCCTCAGCTTTCTTAGTTTTTCAGATCACTTGTATAGATGGTACATAGTGCTGATTATTCTATTTTCTACAATGTTTAAAACTATTTTTTTGCTAACATATGTAGCTTATAAAATTAATACAAAGAAACACAAGTTTTTACTGACAAAACCTAAAATATAATAGCAATAACTGAGTATGTTTTGTAATACAGGTCTTATAATGAGAAGAATGGATACCACCATTTCACTTAACCAGGCTTCTGAGTAAGTGTTCTTTATCTTCAAATTGATTCAAATGTGTCTTCTAATGCTGGTTGTGTGAATGAGAGCAAATGAAGGTTCATGTGACACTATCATTCTTTAATACTTGAGAGGCTCAAATACTTCTCTCAAAAACTGGCTGATGAATAATACAATAAAAAAGGTATGGGAGAGGTGGATGTGACTCAAGTGATAGAGCTTCAACGTACCATATAGGAGGACCTGGGTTCAATCCCTGAGGCCTCCTGGTAAAAAAAAAGAAGAGACAGCATGCCCTCATGGCAAGCCAGTGCATGCATGAGTGCCCATGCAGTGAGCCAGTGTCCTGTGCAAGTGAGTCATGCAGCAAGATGACGATGCATCAAAAAAGAGACAAGGGGAGAGTCAAGGTGAAGCACAGCAGAAACCAGGAACTGAGGTGGCACAATTGACAGGGAACGCCTCTCCCCATTAGAGGTCTCCAGGATCAAATCCCGGTGAATCCTAGAGGAGAGAAAATGAGAAGAGAAATCAACACAGATAGAAGTAACAGTAGGTGGGGGGAGGGGAAAGGGGAAAACTAACTAAATAAATAAACCTTTTTTTTAAAAAAAGCTATAGGTATTTAATGCCTTTTATTTCCACCAGCCACGTGGATTTGCCTAAGTAAGACTGACTTTTTCTGCCTCACACATCCTTTTCCAAAATAAGTGGTAAACAAGGTTTGCAGATCCCACTTCAGGTTATATCAAGTTAGTGTTTTATCCATATCTTGGAATGCATTGTTACCTGTATTTAAGTAATGCTTTGCATTCTATGCATAGAGGGTGATTTCCCACCACTTTCAAATTGGCAACTTGTTTTATAACCTCAGTAGGAGCAAAACACTTACAATCCTTTGCCTTGTCTTCATTTTCCATTTTAACCATTTGTAAGTATACAACTCTGTGATATTATTTACATTCACAATGCAGTGCTATTATCACCTTCCACCATTACCAAAGATTTTTAATCACACAAAATTAATATAATTTACTCCACATCACCCATTCCAAGTCCATGCTAACTGGTAATCTACTTTTTGTCTCTGTGAAGTTCATTTTTCTACATAGTTCATGTAAGTGCAGTTCTGCAATATTTTTGCTTGTGTTTAATTCACTTAGCATAATGTTTTCATGGTTCATCCATGTTTCAGCTCTTATCAGAACTGCATTCCTTTTTATAGCTGCACTGTACTCTATTGTATGTATATACCGTTCAGTTTATTCATTAGTTGATGGACATTTCAATTGCTTCCACCTTTGGCTATTGGAAAAAATACTAAAAACATTCCTGGATATGGTTTTGTTTGAATACCTATTTTTATTGATTTTAAAGATTTATTTATTTTTCTCTCCCCTTCCCCCCACCCCCACCCCAGTTGTCTGCTCTCTGTGTCCATTCACTGTGTTCTTCTGTGACTGCTGCTATCCTTACCAGTGGCAACAGGAATCTGTTTCTTTTTGTTGTGTCATCTTGTTGTGTCATCTCTCCGTGTGCACGGCACCATTCTCGGGCAGGCTGCACTTTCTTTTGCACTGGGCGGCAATCCTTATGGGTACACTCCTTGTGTGTGGGGCTCCCTTACGTGGGGGACACTGTGTGCATCAGCACTGCGCATGGGCCAGCTCCACATGGGTCCAGGAGGCTTGAGTTTGAACTGCAGACCTCGCGTGTGGTAGACAGACGCCCTATCCATTGGGCCAAGTCCACTTCCCGAATACCTATTTTTAAGTTTCAGTATTTAAGTAGGTGTGCAATTGCTAAATCATATGGAGATGCTGCGTTTAACTAAATGATGTATCACCAAACTGGATTCTACAGTGGCTTCACCAATTTAAATTTCTACCAGCAATGTATGAAGATTTTGATTACTGTACATCTGCTTCAATACATATTTTCCATTTTTAAAAAGTGGATGCTCTTCCTTTTTTATTTGTATTTCTCTAATGGCTAATGATGCTTGGCAACTTTTCATGTGCTTAATTCTCATTGGTATACGTAATTGGAAAATGTCAATCAATCATCTGCCAATAGTTTCATTGTTTTATTTATCCTTTTGTTGTTGACTTTTAGTAGTACTTTATATGTTTGGGGTAATTAAACTCTCATTATATATATGATTTACAAGTATTTTTTCTTAGTTTGGTAGGTTTTCTTTTTACTCTCTTGATAACATACTTTCATGCACAAAAGTTTTTAATTTTGATGAAGTCTTATTCTTTCAATCTTTCAGAAAACTGTCTTCTCTTTAGCATTTAGTTTAATTTTTTTCTGTGGATTTTTCACCAATTATTTTTATCATATTGAGAAAGTTCCTGTCTATTCCTAGATTTGTGAATGCTTTTTATGACGAACAGGTCTTTGGATTTTTCAAAAGCATTTTCTTCGTCAATTGAGGGGATCATGTGGTTTTTATCTTTCATTCTATTAATGTGGTTATTACCTGGTTTGATTTTTTTCTTTCAATTGTAGAAAATTAAGGATACAAAAAATCATTTTAACCATTATAAGTGGGAAATACTATGACATTAAGTACATTGATGATTTTTTGTAACTTTATTTCTGGACTCTTTTTATACTCCCACCAGAATGCATCCCCTTTTAGCAGTGACGCCCACTTCCCTGCCCCCCACCCCTGGATAACTACTACTCTGTATTATGTCTCTTTGAATTTGTACAGAGTTAGTGTTTGACAGAGAAGAGTTGTATTGTGTGGAGGCAGGAACAACATCATTATGAGAGGTAAACTGAGAGATGAAAATTGTGTTTTCAGTAAGTGGTGAAATTTGTTCAGTAAGATGGACATTGACATTGAACGAGTGACCTATAAGTAAGTCAGAGGTGGTTTAACCCATTTGGCATTAGCACTTACTGCTTACAGGAAAGACAAAGAGGCCTTATATCCAGGGTTATGCTTAATATCCTAGTGGCTTCTGGTGTCCATTTAGCTTGTAGGACAACACGCCAAGGGCAGGTCCTTCTTGTTCATGCCCACCATTGAAAGGGTAAACTCTAGTTAGTAAATCCAAGGGTGGAGGTGATAAAGGTGAGCATTTAATACATTCACATACCTGTTTACTTGGTGAGCCTCAAATTAAAGCTCAGAAACTGATGCCTTAGGTATATACCATAATATTGTGAAATAATCAGGGAAAAATTAGGTATCCACATTCTGCAATATCCTGTGTGGCCTAAGAAATGTCCTAGGGTTGTTTTTTGTTGTTTTTGTTTGTTTGTTTGTTTTTTGGTGTGTGTATGTGGGTATATTTCTGTTACCCCATGTATGTCCAAATATTAGTGAAATTTTTACCCCCAAGAAGGGGGACAATTGCATAATAGGCTGTTTAGTTCCTCAAGTTGATTCTAGGATGGTGAGGTCTGAGGGGACAGAAGATTTCTGGGAAATCATGTACAACTGTTGAAGAGATTGTGTGTGATGGAGATGAGATTGGGGACTTGTGAAATGAGCCTTTGGGGGCACTGTTTATGTCGATATCCAATACAGTCCCAGGAAGTAGGACTGAAAAGAAAGTTAAGTTTGGACTTGAGAGGCCCTATGGAAATGTCAAATGGTTTAAATAATAAAGTATGGTGTGAATTTAAAGAGCTTAGAAACGAATTTCAGCTCAGCTGTTGAGGTTTTCTCTCTGACTATGTCGGAATTACTTCTGCGTATGGAGGACTCCAGTTTTTGGGTTAAGGCCCACCTCATTCAGCTGGTTCGTACCTTCACTGAAAGAACACCTTGAAGAGATCCTATTTACACTGGGTCCATACCCAAAGGAACGCTGGTTAAGATTACAAGACTGTGTTTTAGGGGGCATGTCATTCAACCTGTCACACATAAACAGGAATTCATGAGCACTTTAGGTTGGTTAAAATGAAGAGAGCATATAAAGAGCTCTGCAAAATAAGGCTATAAACTATGACTAGAGTCAGAGTATGAGGTAGTAGGGTGCCTTTCAGGATGAGAATTTAAGCTAAGCAACAATGTTACACCTCTTTGAATGTGGCCTTTTCCGTGTTCAAATACAGAAGAGGACACCAAAGCTCAGTAGTAAAGACAACAGTTAAAAGTCTGGAAGGTCTTACAACAAAACGTACAGAGTAGGTCTTAATAGAGTAAGTACATGAGGTTCAGGAGATGAAAAATGAAAAATTCCACACTTTCATCATTAATGAGCCAGTAAAACAGGGGTAAGTTCTGATTGCAAGGCAGAGGCTGTAGGCTCATTATTTTCTGATCTGTTTTCATTAGATATAGTTCTCATCAGCCTTAGTAATGAGGGGGTAGGAGAAATAAATACACACATACACACAAACACAAAAAACAAAATGGCTATACCATTTTAATTTCTCATGAGCAATGAATGAAAGCAGCTGTTGCTCTCATCTCTCCAAAATGTACCAACATTTTGTGTTGTCAGTGTTTCAGATTTTAGCCATTCTTTTTTTTTTTTTTTTTTAAAGATTTATTTTTATTTATTTAATTCCCCTCTCCTCCCCCGGTTGTCTGTTTTCTGTGTCTTTTTGCTGCGTCTTGTTTCGTTGTCGTCAGCGGCATGGGAAGTGTGGGCGGCACCATTCCTGGGCAGGCTGCTCCCTCCTTCGCGCTGGGCGGCTCTCCTTATGGGTGCACTCCTTGCGCATGGGGCTCCCCTACGCGGGGGACACCCCTGTGTAGCACGGCACTCCTTGCGCGCATCAGCACTGCGCATGGGCCAGCTCCACACGGGTCAAGGAGGCCCGGGGCTTGAACCGCGGACCTCCCATGTGGTAGACGGACGCCCTAACCACTGGGCCAAAGTCCGTTTCCCAGATTTTAGCCATTCTAATAGGTGATGGTGGTATCCTTTTTTTTTTTTTTTAATAAATCAATTTTATTGGTACATAAAGTCCATCCAAAGTGTACAATCATGGTATTCGGTATAATCAGATATTTGTGCATTCATCACTTCAGTCATTCTTAGAGCACTTTCATTATACCAGTGGTGATGATGATGATGGTAATAAACAAAAAACAAATTCAACACCTCTCAATCTCTCTATGCGTCCCTTGCTATACATAGCTACTATTCTTTTTCCTTCTTTCTAGTACATTTCTATTTATATTCTGTAAAAACAGTCTTATATATGCAATATCACCCATATGCATGTTTTACATGAAGTTTTACAGTCCTATACAATCCTATTTTACAGTTTTTTTGCACAAAGATTTATTTATTTATCTCCCCTTCCGCCCCACCCCAGTTGTCTGTTCTCTGTGTCTATTTGCTGCGTCTTCTCTGTCCGCTTCTGTTGTTGTCAGCGGCACGGGAATCTGTGTCTTTTTTCTTGTTGCGTCATCTCTCCACGTGGGCGGTGTCATTCCTGGGCAGACTGCACTTTCTTTCCCGCTGGGCGGCTCTCCTTACAGGGGGCACATCTTGCGCGTGGGGCTCCCCTACATGGGGACACCCCTGCATGGCAGGGCACTCCTTGCGCACATTAGCACTGCACGTGGGCCAGCTCCACACGGGTCAAGGAGGCCCAGGGTTTGAACTGCAGACCTCCCATGTGGTAGACGGACGCCCTAACCACTGGGCCAAGTCCGCCCCCAGCACTTTTTACTTAATGCAAAGGACAACAAAGGAGCAGTAGTGAATGAAAAAGGTACAAACTAAAAGGCTAGGAAATGTGGACTCAATATTTGATCCTTCTCATCAACGAGAATGACCCGCTCACCTGTGGACCTAAGGCTAGTGAGATTTGAAGCTCATACACAAAGAGAACAGAGCTGGCATCTGAGAGGCACTCATTGTTGACACTTAGGGATGGCAAGGCAGACAGAGACGTCAAAGGGTTCATGGCGCATTTGCTTGTCTTTCTGACAGTCTCCAGAGCCATCACTAGTCACCTTTACATCCTGTCATCATCACCAAAACTGATAAAAGAAAACCTTCTCATGCAGTTTAGGATCTCACAGCTTTATTGAGTGATTCATGAATTGGACAGTATCCCATTCACAAAGCAGAAGGGAGCTCTGCCAAGTGGGTGGAAGGGGAATGCTCAACAGGGGAAATATGGAAGCAAGTGAGGAAATGTTCTGATTGGCTAACAGTAAGTTTCCATTCTACATGAGGGAGGGTGTCTTATAACGTGGGGAGCAAAAATACCTTCATTAGCATGATGTGCTTGTCAATTCTGATAAGCTCTTGCTACCAGACTAAAACCAGTTTTATCACCTGTAGGGTGTGTTCTGTTTTCTCCAAAAAATCCTTGTAGGCCATTTGATTTTGTCCTTTGGTGAAGGGTCTTCTCCCAGCAATGCCCAATGCAGGGTAGCCATTTTATTTTACTTAACAGTGCTAAAACTGGAACTATCTAAATCAGATTAGGTTGGCTGGTTGCCCTGGAAACCCTCTTTGAACATTCTACAGGGAGCTGCAAATTTGCCAGCTACAATTTTCTGTGTAATAATGAATATAAATTAGTAGAATGTTCATCAGTGACTAAAATGCTGCACCTCTGGATGAACATTCAAGAGAAGCTGAACTACTGAAAGGTAGTAGAATATTAGTGACGGTATTTGTTTTTTACTCTTCAGTGGGTAAGTCATTGAATGGGATTATTAATACCTCTTAAGTCAGGTCCCCAACCTAAAAACAACAGTAGAAGTTGCTCACATAATGACGTTAGACTTAAAAGTACAGAACAAAAAACCAGAAATATCATAAACAGCAGGAGTAGCAGAACCAGAATCACCTGGGGCCCTAATTACAAAGGGAGCGACCCACCCGCAGAAATGCTGATTTGGCACATGTGGGGTGGGGGCTGGGGCCACGAGGAGGTGCCTTTTAAACAGGCTTGCACAGGGGACTCTGATGCAACTGACAGCAGAACCCTCGGAGACACTGCACTGGTTCTACCATCCACGGTTTTTTTTTCTCTTTCTCTGAAAATGTGTTTAACTTTCTAGCAATTCTGGCTGCTGGGTAAAAATAAAATATAGGACATCCAGTATAATTTGAATTTCTGATAAATAATGAACAATTTTTCTGGCTATGTTCCATAGGAGCATATATTAAAATAATAACAAAATATAATGTTTTATATTAGAAACCATTATATTATGTATAATATTATTTTTGTTATTAGATTACAAAAATATAAGATTTTATGCAATAGAATAACAAAATATCATTTGCATATAATTGAAATTAATAAATTATTTCTTATTTTTCAGAAATTCACATTTTTTAAAAATTTGCTACAGCTGGTAACCTGGATAGCAAGGGACTTTTTCGATCACATACTACAGTGAAAGAATAGTAGAATAAATCCTTAAGTCACCATCACCTAATATGGATTTGTCATCATTTTGAACCAATTATCTTCAATTTAAGTTTGGTGGCTAACATTATGCTCCCCTGATAACCCTTGGGGAATGGGGATCCCGGGGGAAAAATCCCCTATTAGCTTATCCTCAAGTTTGGGAATAAGGTACACATTCACAAAGTAACTAGTGAAGAATGAAGTGATGTAGTGTGTGATATAGACTGTAAGGTCCACAGCAGTTTGCAGAAGGGAGGGTCAGTGTTGACTGGCGTGATCTTGGATGAGGTGAGCTGGGAGTGGAGGTTGTGTTAGGTCTTGTCAAGTCTGTAAAAGTAAAGAAGAGCAGAGAGACTTTCCAGGTAAGGTAACCAGCAGAACTAGGCTTAATCACTCTGGCTCTATAAAAGTCTCTCACCATTTGCAAGTACTCACCCCACTGCTTCAGATTTTCATCATCAGGACCCAGAATAGCTGTGCCCCATCAGGATGTTATAAATCAAGCAGTATTACAAAGTACTACTTCAAGACCCATTAGCTCTTGAACCAGTCAGTGTGATGGCTGTTCAACCTTCTCTGGGTGACTCATTGGTTAATCTTTGGAATATGCTGTCTTTAATGTCATTGGGGTGTTAAATATTTCCTTGATTGAAAGTAGCTCTGGTGTGAATATAATTAATAAGAGAAAGCAAAATTCTATCCAAACAGCCACCTTTATGCCAATACTTTTGAAAAGACATGGTATTTTCACATATGTCAAAGAATTAAGAAAAATATAGGATGATGCTACATCTCAACTCTTGAATTTCACTGAACAGTGAAAATGATCTGTCTTTCAATGTGAGTTTTGACATTAACAATAAATATTGGGTCTTATACATTTAACAGGTTTTACTTTTTCGTTCCTCTTGCAAACTCAAGTACTAAGGATGCAGACTTCAGAAATATTTTATTGAAATATAATATCAAATTATATTATAGTTACAGATCAAGAAACATTAAAGGACCAGTACCCTTAGATACCAACTCTATGCATCCTTCCAGTCACTCAAGCCCCCACAGCTCCAAGGAAAACCACTGTTCTGATTCCTAATCAGAATAATTTTGCCCAGTTTTTTACTTCATTTAAGTAGAATCATACAGTATGTACTCTCTTTTGTGTCTTCCTTTTTTCATTTGACATTACATTTATGAAAATTAAATCTTGCTAATTTTTAAATGACTCTTGTTATTACATGAATAATATATACTCACCATTAAAATTTTTTGAAATATACCATAATTCAAAATTACATTTTATTGTACGTATGTCTGTACTCAATTTATTTAAACAAGATTATGAGCTTTTCTAGAGGTTCTCTCTAAAAAGAAAAGTTGCTGGTACTTTCTGAGATTTTTTAAAAATACTTCTTTAAATTTTTATTTTTTAAAGATACTTAGATTACAAAATGTTACATAAAAAATGTAGGTGATTCCCATATGCCCCACTCCCTACCACCTCCCCACTTTCCAACAAAACAACATCTTCATCAGTGTGGTACATTTTTTACAACTGAAGAACGCATATTGGAGCATTGCCCATAAGTGTAGATTATAGTTTACATTACAGTTTAAACTCTTTCCCATACAGCTTTGTAAGTTGTGATAAGGTATGTAATGGCCTGTATCTGTCATTGCATTGTCATTCGGGACAATTCCAATTTCCAAAAATGCCCCCATATGACACCTATTTTTCCCCACTCCCTACTCTCAGAACCTCTGGTTGTCACTGCCTCCATATCAATGATAAAAGTATTTGCATTGTGAGAAAGCAATAAGTCTATAGTAGAATAACACTAAGTTTCCTCTAGTTCATCATTCATTCCCCAACTGAGGATTCTGGAATATTGATGCCCCCTCTGCCCTTAATTGAGAGGGTGTTTAGGTCCCTTGGGGGCAGATGGATGAGACTATCTTGTCTGCAGTTGTAGACTCTCTCTGTACCTTGGGATAGTCATTGTCCATCATCATCTCCTTCTTGTCCCAGGTGAGTCCAATGAAATGGAGTTTAGGTGTTGCAAATTTCTTGAGTTTCAGGGCCTGGCTGGTACATAGAAAGCCCCAAAATCTAAGTCTCTTGGACATAAAACTATTGACTCTAGTACCAACTATAAGTACAAACAGCAGGGGCAAAAGGGCCATGTTTAGGGAGACCACAACCTAGTCCATCTCTTTCACACTAGGGAGCATAAATTCAAAGTAGGGCCCCAAACTCCTGAGCTGTCAGCCCTGCCTAGAGTGTCTAGATGTCTCCAGAGCTCCTTTCTGAGATTTTTTTATTAATCATTTTATTGTGAACACTTATTTTTATTGTATATTCTCTTTCTCAAAACGTAATCCTTAGACAGCTCCAGGTGCATTATAATCTTTACTGCATGTATAAGAAGAAAGATTTAAGAATAAGAAACAGGTACCTTTATTTTCTAGCTGGTGTACTTACTGGTAGGTGATGGCCACTAGGTAAGTAGTTGTGTCATCTCTGCCCCTGTAGGGATATCTATTATGTGTCAGAGCAACACTCCTGGACCCTCTCAGAAGAGTGGGTATGCATCAGACAAGAGATGAGGAGCTTAGGTTTGATTGTTTCCATTCACACTCATGTGAGCATGACTCCAATTCATAACCATCCATCTATCTTATAGATGACCAGTAATCACCATAACCTCCAACCTTAGGAAGACACCATTTCAATTTGTGGTTTAAACACCAGGCTTATACATAGTTGACTATCAGAGAAGTTGATATACCATAAACTCCACAACCTTTGCCCTGAGCAGAATCTCAGCATTTCCTTTAGATAAAGACTTTTGAAATTGAACATGCAAAATTCATTCTGTGACACTCAATTCAGCCTCTTGGGCTACAACTTTTCCTTATGATGCAGTCATTCTCTGCTTGCTAGGTTGAACTGCAGCCAAATTATATCCTTCTCTCTTCATTTTTGCAAAGATCATCATCCCAATCCCTGGATCCCCTTTAATTAAATTAGGCCATTTGGGCAGGAAGGAGTAGTTACTTGGTTTGGATGTAAGGTCCTAGACAATAGTTTACACTCAGTCCTATCTCCCTGTCATTTCTGGTTCTTCTCATTTCAGAAAGTGATCCAATGAATTTTATCCTGATTCACACCTTGCCTTTTGCTTATTTAGGAATCTCCTTCAAACTCGATGGCCTAAGTAGCCAAAATTAACTGACAATGGGGATAAGCTGTGGGTCACGTGTCTCCAACCTTGCAAGTTCTCATCATGTTCTTCTGTTCAGTCCTTCACCTGTATTTCTTGAGCCACTTCATCCCTTCTGCCCAAGTGGATTTACTCATTGTCAACTAAAAACCATACTTTCAGGGACTTCATCATATGGCTGAATAAGATGATGAGCAAATCTCCTGTCCAAAATAAAGCTATAAAGTGTACAAAATTGACCAAAGCCACCATTTTATCACTCTGAGAACAGATCAAGGTCATACAACCATCTTAGCCGTCTTTATGCTTCTTAGAACAGTTGGATTCTTGACATCTGACCTAGGATTGCTCCCATTCCTTTCCCCACCCTTACGTGGTCAATGTTGGGGTTCTGATAGGGGAGGACAGCCAGTAATTACCAGCCTCAGCTCTGCCACAGTCAAAGGGTGCTCATTCAATTTGGAGCCAGGGTGAGTCTAAGAGGCAGGCAATTTAGAAGGGCCAAGGACTCAAATACCCTGAAGTCATATGGTAGAAGCAAGCTTCTTGCATGCTGAGGCTATATGCATAAGCAGTGAGGTAGAGAGGGCTCAATTAGATGATCCTGAGACTGTAACTATGTGCTTAGGAGCCCTGAAAGAGGTAAGCAGAAAGCAAAAGCTGGGGCAGACTTTGAAATGGCCTCAACTCAGAATGATCCCCTATACCACAGACCTATTGGCAGAACATAGGAACTTGACAGGCTTTGGGTGGTGAGTTCAACCTCTCTGCAATTATTAGCCTACTCTAGCCTACCCAGACAGAGAGAGTGCCTAGGAAGCCAGGCATATAAATATAAACAAGAAGACTTATGTACACCAACACTAATACATACACATGTACATATATTATAAGCAAGAATTTTATATAATATATACCTCCTTATATAGGTTTATAAGTGTACACACACATACATATTGAGTAGAGACAGCAACAGTTGTGCACTGCAGGGGAGACAGATTTCACAGATTTAGCCCAACCAAGTTACTGAGGAAAAAATGAATGCCCAGAGAAGCAATACAAGAGCAACAGGAGCAGCATCAACAATGACCTTCAGGGAGAAAGTCAGAATTCAGAGTTGCTACAGGACATCACCTAAAGTGATCAATTTTCAGAATAAGAATAAATTGACCCATGCCCAGGAGATAGGGCAGGCAGTAGAAACTGGATTTAGCAGTCAAAGGCTTCAATATTGTTAAGTATATTCAAAGAACTAAAGTTAATCTGTTTCAAAAATAAAAGAAAGACCACAGTGAAGCAACAAAGAGGAATTCTCAAGAGGGAGATAGAAAGTATAAAAGAGGAAGAAATAAAACTTCTAGCATTGAACATGATGTGAAAAATTCTCCAGCATTCAGTGGCAATTTCAAGATGACACAATAAAGAATCAATGTTCTTGAAGATACATCAATAGACATTATCTACTCTGATGGTCGGGGGGATAAACAGCAGGAAAAAAAGTCCTCAAAAGCGTGTGAGACAACTCAAATATAAACAAAGCTTCAGAAACCCGTGATCTTCTATGATCTTAAAGAGCCGTCTTCAACAGGGTCGTTTTCCCATTCACACACAGATTCAAATTCAGAGACTGACATCATCTCCAAGTGAGACTGTAGGATCCTAAGTGTGCGTTACGAGATCTTTTATAAAGGCAAGTGTTTCTAAAAAGACTGGAATGCAGTCCTGCTTTGGAATTGCTTAATTGATTTGTTGATTGAATATGAGATGCCAAAATTTTATATAGGGATGCATATAGAGAATATATTTATTAACTTATACAGAGAGAGCCCTGGGAAACCCTCAGAGCCAAAAAACAAACAAAAAGTAAAAACCTGTGCCCTGCTTCCTCTTTGAACTCCCTCCTGAGCTTCCTCTTGATGGCTTTTGAAATTTCAAATCCCCATGAAGGCATCTGACCTGAACACACAATCAAGCTTGAATCCACCCCTATGAGAGGGACAAACATGCATCAATAGGAGTCAAGTTAATGTCCTTTTTTATAAAAAGTATTTGCCATTCCTAGAAGACAAAAACTGCTTCCATTCTTACAGTCATCTGGCTTCCTTTGCTAGAGCAAAACTCCACTGCCCCTAATAAAATGCTGTAGTCTCCAAATGACTCCAATTTTTAAAATTAATGTCTTTTTTAAAGATAAATAGATCACACAAAATGTTGCATTAAGTGACGTTAGAGGTTCCCATATACCCCACCCCCGGTCCTCCCACATCAACATCCACTTTCATCAGTAAGTCACATTCCTTGCATTTGGCTTATACACCCTGGAGCCCTGCCACGTCACATGGACAATAGTTTACATTGTAGTTCACACTCCCCGCAGTCCATCCAGTGGGTTATAGCAGGATATACAATATCCTGCATATGTCCCAGCATTATCATTCAGGACAACTTCAAGTCCCCAAAATGCCCCAGATCATACCTCTTCCTCCCTTTCCCTGCCCTCAGCAGCTCCCGTGGCCACCATCTCCACATCAATGATACAATGACTTCCATTGCTAAAGTCACAACTGTTCTATAGTAGAAGACCAGGAAGTCCACTCCAACCCATATTATATTCCCCCATCCTGTGGATGCTGGGATGGTGATGTTCACTCCACTATTAGATCGAGAGGGGTCTTAGATCCCACATGGCTGATGGATGTGATTCTCCTGCTTGCAGTTGTAGACATTCTCAGTTCCCTGGTAGGGTAGTTGACCATTCTCACATCCCTGTCAGCTGACCTGCCCAATCCATCCTGAAGCCCTCCAGTTAAGACAATTGCAGGTTTTGCCTGTGTGGACATATCCCGAAATGAATAGTGCTTGCCATTTTGAAATCGGTACTTTTGGAGAAGAATAAATCTCCCATGGGGCAGAGGGAGTTTCAGCAGGAATATCACAAGGATCTCATGGATCTTCATGCTAAGATGCCCCTTTACTCAGTTCCCATGGAGTGGAATTTGACAGGGCAGCTAACTCCTGTGTTTAACCCTCCCTGAACTCTGAGTACCACTAGGGAACAGCCCCATGGCCAAGTCAGCTTCCCCCAAATGAAACACTCTGCATCCTGAGTTTTGTGTCCCTATGAAGATCCAGCAATGCTATGGACTAATACAGAGAATCTTTCAGGGTTGGCTGGAAGCCACAGTCCCATCTCCTGATGCAGTCTGGGTCCAGCCAAGGTGAAGCAGTGGAGACCTCTTTTTGCTCCTAAGGTTTGGATTCTGGGTTTTCATATATTGCCAAATTCTACCTCAGGGATTTCCTGGACTCCAGTAATCAGACGGGTGCCAGGTTTGTGGCTGTCCTCAGGCTGAATTTGCTGCCTCTGCACATCCTCCCTCCAAGGTGCAGAAAGAGGGACTTAGGGGCTTTCAGGAAAGGCTTTCCTGCTGCAGACCTTAAAATGACCTGACCTGGACTCTCTGAGTGAATTTTTATGCTCGTTAAAAACAGTCCTTATTATTCAGTGATTTTTCAGTAATGGATCCTTGTGGAGGTAGCCTTTGTAATGAGAGAGTGTTTTTTACATGAGTTTGAAGACTTTCACATTAAAAAGCGATCCGTTTCTTTTGTTTGGAAGAGCTCGCTCTTGGTGAAAGATCACTAGAGCAGGCATCTCTAGGTCTGGCTGGTTCTTAACTGCCACTTACCTGCCCTGGGCATATAACTCATCCTCTGTAAAGCATAGATTTCTGCTCTGTAGAAGTAGGGATTAACGTGCCTGATTTTCTTGTGGTTTTTCTTTTGTTTTGAATTAATCAGAATCAAAATAATACTAACTCGCTGAATAGAAAGTCATCTACCTTGTTCCCTAATGCAATCCCAGTCCTTAGAACGGTGCCAGGTATGTGGTGGCCCCTCAAGATAAAATAACTGAAAGAACAAAGAATTATAACTATAAACTTGAAACAATTTATTGAGGATAATGGTTACTAAGGATAGATTCTTT